>NC_139615.1:5385828-6585828 GCF_964270895.1 Podarcis filfolensis
GGCATGATATCATAATCTCAAATGGGACTGTCTCTGCATTGGTGCTTGCTTATGGGTTTCACTGCTACCACAGTCTTGAAACCCCTTGCAGGAGTTTCTGCAAATTCCTGATGACTGCTTAGCTTAGGAGTGGCTTTGTGGGCTAGGCAGTCTCCAAGGGTGTGTTGCTTGTCCACGGCCACTTTCCTTGCCTCTGACGTCAGCATAGCTTGTT
This sequence comes from Podarcis filfolensis, assembly GCF_964270895.1. Taxonomy (NCBI): domain Eukaryota; kingdom Metazoa; phylum Chordata; class Lepidosauria; order Squamata; family Lacertidae; genus Podarcis; species Podarcis filfolensis. Next base: position 5,386,043 of record NC_139615.1, read on the forward strand.
TTGATATGCAAGCGCTCTTGTTTTTGAAACTTCACGATTCGAACCATAAACCCCTTTTTTAAAAAATTGCTCAGTCAACCTTACCGCTGCTTGCAGCAGTCTATTTTTATTTTGTTTGGCAAATTGGATATAACAGCAAACCGCAGGCATTTGCAGCATTGTTTTGGCATGGACCACACTCTGCAAATCTTTTATTGGCATGGCACCAGAGCTGATCCCACAATGGCCACAGGCTTGGATACACTTTCTCCCCCTCCTTTGCAAAATAAAAAAATCACATTATTTTATTTATTTGCTATCACTTTGGAGGCCTAAAGTAAAAACCCTTCCAGTTTTACAAAACTTGATTTCCTGGCCACCTGAGTATTGCCACAAGCAACCAGGAAAATGGCTATGTAAAGGCTTTCTTGTTACTCTTAGGACGCACGTGATAGAAAACGAACTAAATATTTCTTCCCCCCAACCTCTCCAGACCTGTGCATTTTTTGGGCAGGGCTTTCTGGCTGCCTAGTTGCTGATTGTTTCACAAGCCCCTCCTCCTTATACCTTTTCAAGAGCAACTTGTTTCTGCATTCATGATCAGGCAGTGACAGTTACCTCTTTGCTATTATAACAAGCTTTCCCTGCTAATTTCTGCATGTCCGCCACCTGTTGAAAGATGCAGAAGCTAACCAGGTTGTCTGTAAAACTGGCAATGCAACATTTCTGTTGCATTTCTGAATTTTTCTTGGGAAATTGTGACGAGGAGAAAAGGAGGAAAACAAGTGGGATGACTCCACCACACAAATGTGGAAGTTACAACCAAAGAGTGGGAAAAAAAAATCTACTTTGGGCAGGAGGATTGTCTTACCATGTGGTATGAACTTCCAGAGCAGGCATTTGCCCACAGAAGTTTATGCCATATGTAGTTAACTTGGCACAGGACATTTCATGTTGCAGTTCAACAGGCTAATCATGCTACTTGCCTTGAAGTAAAAACAGCAATCCAGCCACTTCCAAATCAGTTTCGTAAATTGAAGAGCCATGTGCATCTACTGGCATCCCATGGGGCTGTATTCTAGGGAAATGTGTTTGGTTTCACTGTGTTAAGATTACATGTTTCACAGAACACTTAACCCAAGCACAGGAGCAAAGAGCTCTGTAACGCTCAAAAGTTGGCGCTTAAACCTGTATTGGCCTTCTCCAGGTGTTCTGGGCAACAGCTCCCATTAGCACCTCCCTACTGGCTGGGAATGGCTTCCAAAAGACCTGGAGGGCACCAGGTTGGGGGAAGGCTGACCTTGTAATCATAGCCTCTTCTGGATGTTCGTTGAGATGCCAAACTTTGTGATTCTGAATCATCATCCCTAGTCACACCTTCATTGGAACTATGGGAGTTTTGTTGTTCTGAAATTTGCGGAGTGTAAAGCTGTGACCTTGAGCACTGCTACTTAAAATTAAGCCATGGTGGGGAACATTTGCAAAGAACATGATTTTTAAAAAAATGTGTGAAGAGGAAACCGCTCCGGGGTAACTGCATTTGTAATCCTCCAACATTTGCTTTATTCATCTGCCAGGACCCTGAGCTCTGGGTCCTGTGTTCCTGTGGTGACCCTGTGGAATGTGGCACTCTTTGTTCCTAGGGTCTCAGGCTATAGCAGATGGATAATAATAATAGAAAAAAAGATCACCGCCTCCTTCTTTATTTAGTATGTTTTGTTTCTTCCTTTTAAAAAATGCTTTCTCATGCCAGGATCACTGACTAAAACCTCTGCTAGCAGAGATGGTGGGAAAATGCTGATTAGAGCTGGTCTTTAAAACAGGAGCTTTCGCTTGGTTTTACTGACTTTAGGGAGAGTGGGGTGTGAATCTCCCCTTTGTAATTAAGACTAAAGATAGCAAGCATGCAGAGTTAGAAGAGCTAAATATAGTTTGGCTAAAGGACATTAGTCAGCCTGGTAAATGGACCTTCCTGAGTGATAGAAGCCCAGGGGGCGGGGGGGGGGGGGAGAGAGCAGAGGACATTAAAAAAAAAAAATAGACCTCTGGTGATGTAGCACCATTGATGTATATTTATGTTTTACAGGGAACAGAAGCAAAACCAACAAATATGTAAAAGCGAAGCAGTCCCTGCCCCAAAGAGCTTTACATCTAGTGATGCTTTCTCTGAGGCCACTCAGTGAGCTTCATGAATGAGGAAGGATTTAGAACTTGTATCTCCACTTAGAACCAGACCCACCTTCTTCCTTGCCCATGAGTACTACTTCCCAGTAGCCCTTCAAAGCCTCTTGTATGAATTATTATATTTTAAATGCCTGAAAACTAATCCCTGGCATTTTGTGCTTGGTAGAGGCTTGCCACTCTTGATTCTGTAGGGAAGGAAGGGTGTTCTGGGCCTTGGCTTAGCTTCCCCTTCAGCCTGGGCTTTCATCTTGACTGTATTTTCTTCTTTCCTTTCTCCTCTAAACTTTATTTCCAGAAGGCAGCAATGTTGGCACAAGGTCACATAAGCCTTAATTTCCCTGGAAGCCTAGAAAGCCACCCCACCCCCGTGCTTGGATATCGTGACCTTTGTGATTGATGAGCACCACAGCAATGGGTTGGGGCTGTGCGGAACAAACAAGGCTTGGGATTTCCAGATTGAAGAGAGAGGGGTCAGAACTAGGAGGGGTGAATGAAAGCGCTTTCAGGAACTCCTTGCCATTTCTTAATTATCCAGGAGCACTAACCTGAATAAGGGGTCTGTAATGCTCTAGAGCACCTTCCTCCCCCCGTCCAAGAAGGACCATGGTGCTCATCTAGCCACCAGATGTTCACGTATCCAAGCACCTGAGAGGCAGAGCTGCCTAGTTTATATAAAAGCAGAGGAGGGCTTCTGATACTGGACCAGATAATCCTCTGTAAGCCCTATTATTTAATACTGTGTTTTGGTTTCAGGCTCAAACAGCTGCCATTTGACACTTACTCAGTATCATGGCAAAGAGATCCTGCTACCTGGGGGATCCACATGGCAGAGGAGGCAATCTGTGTGTAGCTTTTCCAAGGGCAGTCTAGTATATTTGGTTCAGTATAGAGAAGTGATCCCACTCACTTTCCCTAACATAGGCCTTAGAGGGTTGCTTTATATTTGACATAGCTCTGAATCCAGATTTCTTGTTGAATCAGTTTTTATAACACTTTATTTTGTCTCTCTCCCCCGCCTCCAATAGGTGTCCCCTAAGACTCTCTCAACTCTGATCAAATCCATCCAGCAAAACATAGGCCATAGAGGAATCCTCTTTGACCAGTGCTTCTCCTTTCTTTTGAAGAAAAACAAAAGCTTTGTTGTTGCCTTAGCAGCTGTGGAAGTCCCAACCTTTTTCTCACCGCTGCCCCCAGTTTCCCAAAGAGGCGTCCATGTCCCAGAATCAGTAATGAGTGCTGGCTGTGAGCCGGGGCAGAGCCCTTTCGAGGGTGGTGGTAGTAGTAGTGGCGGTGGCAGCGGAGGTGGTGGGGCTGGAGCCCCACGGAGAGCCCGAGCCCAGCGTGGGGGCGAAGCCCAAGGGCAGACCAGCGATGACATGGATGTCAACAGCAATGGCTCCAGTGGCAATGAGTCGCATGGTGACTCCCACAGCAGCTCCCACAGCAGTGGCAATGGCAAAGACTCAGCCCTCCTGGAAACCACCGAAAGCAACAAGAGGTAAGGAAGCGATCGGGGTTGCAAAGGTGTGGTAAAGTGGTCTCTTGTGGGACCGACTTGGGCTAGTCCATTCTGATGCAAACTTTTGAATGTTTTTGTTTGCTTCCCAAGCAAGCTAAACTCATCTGTGCTCTGCATCTCTCTGCAGCTCCAACTCCCAAAGCCCGTCTCCTCCCAGCAGCTCTGTGGCCTACAGCCTTCTCAGTGCAAGCTCTGAGCAAGACAACCCATCGACCAGCGGCTGCAGGTAAGCAAGGACTGGGCAGGAGGAACATACTTGGGTTGGCACGTGGGGAACAAAAGTCCAGTAAAATGCTTCAAAATTGACAGCTGAAATGAGTTTTCTGAAAACTCATGGCCGTTTCTGAGAGCTCTTTCCTGGGATAACACATAATGAAGAGGGGGAATTCTGTCACACAAGAGCCATAAAATCAATTGGGGAAAAGGGGGGGGGAGCCATTTTGTATGTGGCTTTTAGTCAAAGTCAATATATTTTACTTCCTTTAAAAATACAACAACTGGCCAAGTTATTTTGAGTTGGTTCCATTTCCATTGGGCACTTGGAAAAAGATGCGCAGTCAGTTCAGCCAATCAGTGCAACCCCCTCCCGAAAGGAGCCCCTGACTGCTTTTTGCAGCTGACTTGACCCCTGTTTGTGTGTTCCTTGTGCCACTGCAGCAGTGAACAGTCTGCCCGTGTGAAGACTCAGAAGGAGCTCATGAAGGCCCTGAAGGAGATGAAGATCCGGCTGCCCTCCGAGAAGCGCAGCAAGGGGAAGTCAGGGACTCTGGCCACCCTGCAGTATGCACTGTCCTGTGTGAAACAGGTGCAAGGTACGTTCTGTGACCTTTGTGTGTGTGTCTGTATTTATGTTTTCCTGACTTTGCTGTAAACCACAGCAGCACAGACTTATTTGCCAGCTGCCATTCCCACCCAGCCCCTCAAGTTATTCCCCCTATTTGAGCCAGAAACCTCTGTCAGGGGTCTAGGGTTACTGGGGCACAAAGGGCCTTGGGCAGGCGCTTCTCTTATGTGTCCCTGTTGGCATGACGAGCACAGTAATTTCCATGTGGTTTGCACAGTGTGTTGTGCCTGTGGGCTTTTGTGTAAGGGTGATGTGCCTGGTTTTCTCTCCCGCAAAAGTGTGGGTCCAGGTGCGATCCCGTAGAATAAAAGCGTCCAGCTGGTCACACGTAAAGCGAGGGCCTTTTGCCTTTCAGAGCTCTGTAGATCTCTTGTTAACATGCTCCTCCTCTTCCTTCCCCCTTTCCAGCCAGCCAGGATTACTACCAGCAGTGGACCATTGATGACAACCAGCCCTGCAATCTGGACATGTCCACCTACACTATTGAGGAGCTGGAAAGCATCACCTCAGAATACACTCTCAAGAACCCAGTGAGTATTCTGCCTTGTTCGTCACACCCCAGGCCTTTCCTTCTCGCTGTTCATTTCGCCGCCGCCAGAGAAATCTTGCCTCTCGTTAAAGAAGTGCTCTTGACTGGCTTTCCAGTGTGCACGCCTGCTTCCCCAGTGCTTTCAGCATGGACACTGCAATCCAGCTGGGTGCTACCAGCTTTGATATCTCCATGCGTATTTAAGGACCAAGCTGAACCCAGCACCCTGTCTTCCTTAGCAGAGGCCAGCCTAAAGCTTCCAGGCACCTCTTGAGCAGGGTGCAAAGGCAGTCGCCTTTCCCTGTTCTGTGTTCGCGGCATTTGGTAATTCCAGATCAGCAGCCTTTGAGCTGCCATGGCTGGCAGCCTCTCGTAGGCCTGGCCCACTCCCTATTGGCCTAACCCTTTTGAAAACAGCTGTCAAGACTAGAATCCACCTTGAGAACAAGCTCTCCCTTCTCCCCAGCTATTGTGGCTTTGATGGATACCAACAATGCCTTCACCTCCTCCTTGAGTGGGGAGACCACACCCATAAAACAGCTGCCATTCCCCAACCTTAACCCTGCTGCTTTTGCTCTCAAAGGACACATTCTCGGTGGCCGTCTCTTTCACCACGGGGAAGATCGTCTACATCTCAGATCAGGCAGCCTTCATTCTGCGCTGCAAGAAGGATGTCTTCAAGGGGGCCAAGTTTGCAGAGTTCCTGGCGCCGCAAGATGTCAGCATCTTCTATGGGTCCACAGCGCCATACCACTTGCCCTCCTGGAGCGCCTGCACCTCTGCCAGTAAGTGTTCTGGCTGGCTGGGGCTGATGGGGTTTGTAGTCCAGAACACCCAGAGGGCCCCTGATTGGCACAGGCAGCTTTAGAGAATTGGGCTAATCCAAAGCGGCAGGGGTGTTTGTTTTTTATAGCTCCTCCCACCCCCCAAATGGTACCTTTACGCCCTTTGCGGTGGCTGAGAAATGCTCTTGCATCTTGCCTCAGGTTTTAAAAAGAAGCTTGCCGGTTTCTGAAGCGGCTAAGAACTTGGCTCATGTCAGGAACTGAGCAAAGGGCCAGATTCCAGCTTGCTGCAGTTCCTAGCTAATCCTTCATCTGCCCCTTTCTCCCTCCTTCCCTCTTTGCAGCTGCAGCTGCCATGGATTACACCAAAGAGAAATCGGTCTTTTGTCGTATCAGGTGAGTTTTGTCTTCATCAGATTTTGAGGGAGGGGAAGGGAGCTGGGCTAAGTGGAAGGAATGGTGGAGACCGATTCCAGGAAATGGTTCCTAAATGAGGGTTCCTGGCATCTCCATCCTGAAATGATCCTGCCTGATCCTTGTAGACAAAGTCCTTGCTGTCTTTTCCCGCAAGGCAAACAGTTTCTAGTTTGAGCAGCGTTGCCTTCTTATAGTCCCCCTTGAAACTGTAGGCAATCTGGGTTCTGAGGTGTATGTAAATTGGCAGAGTTTGCTTGTACTAGCAGCACAAATCTGATGTGGCAACAAACCAACCTTCAGGTGTGCCCAAAAGAACCAGGACCTGTGCCTCTTGTGTTTTGAAGATCGCAGCATTTGAATATTGCAAAGACGGAGAGAGAACACCACGCCCCCCCCCCCCCGGTCATTTTCATCCCTAGGCTTTCTTGAGGGGTGAGGGGACAGAAAGGGTGGCTTTTTAAAATCTCACCAAATAGGAGAGCAAGAGAACAGTGCCTTTTTCAGCCATGTGGAGCAAGGCTCAGGGCTCCCATTTCATCCTCTATGTGTGTTTTTACCCTCCACCCCAAGTGGTGTTCTCCCTACAATTTGACGTGTGTGAATCACGTGGTTGGCCTCACATGTCGTCCGTGTCTCCTTGCTTAGCCTGCAGAATGACTGTGTTCCTTGGCAGGTTTCAACTCATTTAATGTGCTCGTGGGTTGGCCTATATCCCCCCTTTCAAAGGGAGAAGGATGCAGTTTGCTTTGGATTGGGGGGGGGGGGAGAGAGAATTTTGCATCTACCCACTCCAGTTCCTTGCTCTGCACACGCTTTCAGAGTTAGACCCAAACCAGTGAGCCACAAGCAAGGAGTGTGTTGGGTAGCAGGAAAACAGAAGTGGAAAGCTGGTGTCTCTGTATTTATTTGTATGTATATGCCAATATGTTTTGATAGCAACACCTTTTAAAATGTCTGGATGGCTAGCTTTGTGTTGTGCTGGGTTCAGTGCATTCTGGGACCGGAGTGCCAAGCAGGATTATAGGGTGGCCCCAACAGCCAGTTCTCTATATCTTTTTAAACCTTTTCCTCTTGATAGTACTACTTTATTACTTGCTAAGCCATCTCGAGCATCACTTTGGTCAAGGGGCAACCTAGAAATTTAAACAGTGCTGGTCAGTTTTCAGCTGCATATGGGCTTTGCAGGGCAGCCTTGGGCAAGCCCTTTTCCCTGCCTATGTTTTCCCACCTGTGAAACGGCTTTGCCATTGCCACTGCAAGGTGGCTATGGATTTTACTGGATGCTTAAACTTTTCCAGGGGAAAAAAATCGATTTAGAAAATAAAGTGCAGAAAGAAGATGCCCCACCTGAGGAGAGAGGAAAAAAAATCCCTCCTCTAGTCAGCTGGTGAGAGAAAGGGGGGACCCCCCTCCCCCAGGTGTGACATGGGTGACAGGTGGGCAGGAGGGACATGGTGGCACCTGCAAGGTTCCCCACCTCTGGCCCCGTCACGGCTGCTGCTGTTCTGCTCCCTCCTGGTCGTCCTGGTCTCCTCTGGCCTCTGGTCTTATTGCAGGCATTTGTTTCTCAGCGGAGGCTACGAGAGTGGTCGCGGGCTGCGCTACTACCCCTTCCGGCTCACGCCTTACTTGACCAAAGTGCAGGACTCGGACAGCGCCGAGGGACAGCCCTGCTGCCTGCTCATTGCCGAGCGCATCCACTCGGGCTACGAAGGTAAGGGGGTGTCCAGGCGGGAGAGAGCAGGGCCTGCAGGCAGCCTCTGCAGCACCCCTGCCATGTCTCTGTGCCCCATTTCATTTTGCCCCATTTTGCTGGTGGTGTTAGGAATCCATCCCACAAATTAAATTGCACTGTGCGCTACCGTGTCTGGCCACACGATGGCAGCAGAGGTTGGGCTGAAGGTGCTTGGGAAGCAGGGACCCTCTTAGCATCTAGTCACATGGGCCTTCCTTGTGCTTTTCCTCCACGCTGGGAATGAGCATCTCTCGCCTGCTGCTTAAACTCTCAGCATCCTGAGCAAAATTTAGTTTTGAACACCTGTTTGAGGAGAGGTGCATACAATGGCACACAAGTGGTGTTTGCATGCAAGCCTTAAATCCTGCTCCCCCCAGTTTGGGCAGGAGAACTGTGTGCTTAAATCCAGATCTTGCCCAGCTGTGTGAAGAAGTGGGTTGGAGAGTAAAATAGGGCATGTAGCCGTGCGAAAGGCCTGGCTGCTCTGTTCTATGTGAAACATAGAGAAAGCCAAACAAGCCTCTTCCTAGGATTGCATGGGCGTGCAGGTCCAGTTTCCTCCTCTTCTCAAACAGTGCATATGCTCTTGTTATCATCAAGACCAGGACAGCGGGAGAAAAGCAATTGTGTTGTGCGTGCAAAATGCCAAGCTTCCGTTAGCCTGCCCGTGACCTAGAAGGTTGCATGTCAGTTTCCCCCCTGAAGCCACTTAAATTGTTTAGAAAAGCCAGAATTCCCGAGATATGCAGCACACTTTCCATGGAGTGTGGAAACGCAAAGTGGAGAACTTCATTTTGGAATTTAAAAGAGGCAGGTTTTGCGTACCCATAGGACAGGGAATGCCACTCATCTTCCAAACAGCTCATCTGAATTATTCTATGCTTTTTTTCCCCAAGCTCCCAGAATCCCTCCTGATAAGAGAATCTTCACTACTAGACATACCCCCAGCTGCTTATTTCAGGATGTGGATGAGCGGTAAGGAACTGGGATTTAAAAAAGGGAGATGGGATGGTATTCTGTGGAGGGGTGTGTGGGGAGGAAGACGAGTCCCTGGAAAGAGGTGCCAGGCTTTCCCTCCTGTGAGTGAGACTTGTCCTCTGTGAGTATGTGCCTGCAGTGCTGATCAGGGACCCGAAACTTCCATCATCTGGGTGGGTGGGGCCTTCACAGGCCAGGAGGACGAGGATTTGACTTGGCCGTCCATCTCGTCAGCTTAGCCATGCACTCTGCACCTTTGGTTTTATTTTTCTCTGGGGTTACAAGAACTGTACCAGTTCTTCAGAGTTGGACGATGCCTATAACCTCTGCAATGTTCAGCCTTTTCCCACGGACCCCTCGTGACCCCTCCTTGCTTTCTTTGTTTTCAGAGCTGCCCCTCTTCTAGGCTACCTCCCCCAGGACCTCATTGGGTCCCCTGTCCTCTTCTACCTGCACCCAGAGGACCGGCCTCTTATGCTGGCGATACACAAGAAGAGTGAGTACCAAAAGAAAGGAGAGAACGGCAGGGGGAGATTTTTCTTTAAAAAACCTGATTGGAAGTTTCAAGCCAATTGAAGCTTTCAGATCCTGTGTGTGTGGTGTCTTGCTAGCCTATAGGGGGCTGTGGTTGCTCTGCCGCCTCTCATCCTCCCCTCCTTCCTTCCCAGTTCTCCAGTACGGCGGCCAGCCCTTTGACCACTCACCCATCCGCTTCTGCGCCCGCAATGGGGAGTATGTCACCATCGACACCAGTTGGTCCAGCTTCGTCAACCCCTGGAGCCGCAAAGTCTCTTTCATCATGGGCAGGCATAAAGTGCGGACGTAAGTAGCCAGAGCTCTCAGCCTGTACGGATGGGCTGGGCAGGGTCTGTTTGCTTATTTCTCTGTTCGTGTCCATAAAATAAAAATAGCATTCCAGGAGAAATGAGAGGAGTAGCCACTTATGGGATGGGTGGGGTGCAGTTGACCGAAATGGGGGAGACTCCACTGGCGACAGGACCACAGGGGAAAGGGGGCGAAGGCAGAAGGCACCGCAGGAGAACCTCCAGTGGGGAGGAGTGGGAAGCAGAGTGATGGCTCTGGAAGAGGCGATGGCTCGTAATCAGAGGATAAGACAGGAAAAGAGGCGGATTCTGGGGAGGAGGGATGGCTGAGAGCTGGAAGCTCCCACCTCTTGAGGGAAGCACACATCCCGCTAACTCTGTTCTCGCCTCCCATGCTCTCTCCAGGGGCCCCCTCAACGAGGACGTCTTCACAGCCCCCAAAGCTCAGAAGGTGAAGCCTGTGGAGCTGGACATCCAGGAGCTCTCAGAGCAGATCCACCGACTCCTGCTGCAGGTAAAGAGCTCCCTCTTCTTCCTCCACTTGCCCTCTCCTTCCTTCCCTCCTTCCTTCCGAGCTCCGCCTCCTCTTCCTCTCCTATTCCAACCCTCCTCTCTTTCCTCCGCTCTGCAGCCCGTCCACAGCAATGGCTCCATGGGCCTCTGCAGCATGGGCAGCAACGCTTCGCACGAGCAGTTCCTGAGCATCGCCTCCTCCAGCGACAGCAACGGCATCCCCAATGAGGAGGCACAAGCTGTTCGGCCGGTGAGTTTAGAAATGCAAGTTGATTTTTTTGGGGGGGAGTGTCCACTGATAGGGGTGTCTTAAGATTCATGCAATGGGTGTTGGGTCTTTGCTTCCATTTCCACATCCACCTGGCAAAGCTCCCACCTGTAAAATGGGCATCTTCATAATGGCTTACCTGGTGGCAGATTTTTACACACCCCCTCAGAGAGTTTGAAAGTCTCGCAGAGAGAGAAATCTGCTCTTTAGGCCAGTGTTTCTCAGCCTTTAAAAACTCACGCTGCCTTTTAGCTAACATAGAGATCCCACACATCCCTTCAAACCTGGCTCTCTTTCAAATGGACTGAAATCTTTGGCTTTTTACTGGGTGAGGTTGCAGTTTGGGCATGCACCTCTGGCTGCTGAGAAACACTGCCCTAGGACAGTCTTCCCCAGCCTGGTGCCCTCCAGGTACTTTGGACTTCAGCTGGGGCTGATGAGAGTTAGCATCCAAAACAATTGGAGGGCATCAGGTTGGGGAAAGCTGCTCTAGAAAGGGTTCCGTAGAGGCTTCTCCCTTGGAGAGGAGAGCTTGGGGCTGACTCTGCTTCCCTCTTGATCCCAGATGACCTTCCAGGAGATCTGCAAGGATGTGCATATGGTGAAGAACCAGGGCCAGCAGGTCTTCATTGAATCCCGAGTCAAGCCCCAGCCTGCCAAGCATTCCCGGCCAGGTGAGATGGTTGACTGGCCCCTGCCCCTTCTTCCTGCTCATCGTTCCCACCTTGAGGCCTGCTGACCTCACTTGGCCTCATTGTTGTGGATTTGGCCAAAGGACTTTCGAGGTTTCTTCCCTCTGTCTTGGCCCATTTCTAGCGGGGGGGGGGGGTGAATTGAGGGAGGGACGGTTTCCATTGGCAGGGCCTCTCAGAGCTGGGACAAGCATGTTCTGGTGTGGCCTGGGAACAAAGTTTACTCTCCTTCTGTGGGTTGTGACCTTCTCTGTGTCTCTCCCCCACCCCTTTCTAGCTCTGAAAGCACCAGTCAGCTGCAACAGGCAGCCTCTAGAGACCCTGAGGGACTTGGAGAGGAGGCCAGCAAAGGCAGCCACCTCTGAGGAATCAGTCAGGAAGGAGCCTTCCAACTATTCATACCAGCAGATCAACTGCCTGGATGGCATCATAAGGTGAGCGAGGTCTGCTGGGGAGCCACAACCACGAAAGAGCAATGTACAAGGCAGCGAATGCTCCCAGAACTAAGGACTTTTACATGAGTTCACTTATTTCCTCCTCCCTCTCTGTTTATTTTCCTTTTGTGTGTGTGCATTTTTATTTTTTAGATTGTGAGCCTGAAAACAGGGATCTGTAGGGTGCTTTGGGCACCTTTGTGGCTGAAGAGCAGGATAACCTGCTTAAAAAATCCTAAAAGGCAAATGAAATGGAAATAGCTGAGCCCTTCAGAGTCGGTTCAGCACCAGAACGGGAATGTGTTTTCTGGGAGGAATATTTTGCTCTTTGGTTATTTAAGAAAGGGCAACACTGCTTCTTAGACTGCAGCCTCAACTCCTCTTACCTGAGAGGAAGGCCCGTTGAATTTAGCAGGACTTATTTCTGAATAGGCATGGCTAGGAAGATTGCACTGCATTATGTTGAGATGCAGAGTAGGTGAAATGATGTTACGGATTTCTCCCCTCATTGGTGCTCATGTAGAAACATGCAACCTTCAGGATTTCATAGAACTCGTGACAGATTCATTTTTTAAGTGCTATCTGTTTAAGTGTTCTCTGAAGCTCTAAAGCTTCCTTACTTTGTGTCTCCTCCTGCAGTTTGAGACCAACAAAGCACCGTGTTTTCAGATCGCCACTCCTAGTGGTGTGGAGTTAGGCATGGAGTCCTTTCCTGAGTTTTCCTACCCCCCCTAGTAATAATTACAATAATGATAATAGGTTTTTCATCTCTGTTAATCTTAGTTTTCTGCCTTTCTCTTCTCCCTCAACAGGTATCTGGAGAGTTGCAACATTCCAAGCCGCGTGAAGCGAAAATGCGGCTCTTCCTCTTACACCACGTCCTCGAATTCCGATGATGACAAGCAAAAGGCAGGCGAGGAGCTGGCCTCTCTAAGCAAAGGTGATTCTCCTCTCCTTTCCTTTCCTCTACTTAGGTATTAATCATCCCCCTTCCCCTGTTTTCCTGAGGTATCAGTTTCCACCCTGCTTGCCAAGTGTACAGGTTGATGCCCCTCCTCCTCCTCCTGTACCAAGTTCATGTTTGTATGCAATCATGGATGCTGTGTGAGGTGCAGGGGGCGGAGGGGTGTGTGTGTGTGTCTGTCTGTGTGTGTGTAGCAATTGCAGGGTCTGCAGGTCTGTCCTCCAGGAAGCTTGAACTCCCCCTCCCCCTTGTTGGATGCTGGCCTTGGCGTTCCAGATCCCTCGTGATCTCTTTTTCCCCCCTCTCTCCATCCGTGGCGAGACCCCAGACGGGCTGATGAGCCCTTTGGCATCTTGACGTCCTCTTGTGGTCGTGCCGGTCGGCAGTCTTGGACCCCCCCCCCCGGCCCCCTCCCTCCCTCCCTGCCCCCTTACTCCATGCTGCCGCCCCACCGCCATGCTAACCCACCGTTGTCTCTTTGAACAGATGCGCCGGAGGAAATACTGCCGACCCCGGAGAGCCAGCCCAAGAGCCTAGAGGAGCCTGGGACGGCAGCAGCTGCTGTGGTGGGAGGCCCACTCACTCCGCTGGCCTTGCCTAGCAAAGCCGAGAGCGTGGTCTCTGTGACCAGTCAGTGTAGCTTCAGCAGTACCATCGTCCACGTGGGAGACAAGAAGCCCCCCGAGTCGGGTATGGGAGGTGGACACCATGTTTTTCTTGGGGGGGCGGCGGTGCGGGGTTGCTGGGGGGCGGGGGGCTGGAACTGGAACTGGAGGTGTTCCTTTGCTTACAGCTTGACTCTGCTTCCGCGGGGCTGGCAAGCAGCTTCGAAGGAGGGTTGTCTTCACATGGTGCATAGGAGGCTTTTGGGGTCGCTCTGGCAGCCGTTTTGCAAATGCAGCTGTGTAAAAGAAGGCCAGCCTAGACCCCATGTGTTAAAAAAAGCAGGACCACGCCCCCGCTTCTTCTCCCCCTCTTCTCCCCCTGCTTGGGAGCTTCTGGCCAGGGAGCTTCTGGCCAGTCGGCAGCAACGATGAGAGGGCTTGATTAGCTGCCCTGGTGCAGATTCGAGACAGGAAGGCTAACCTTCCATTTAGAGCTACAGAGTCAGCAGCTGGATTGCCAAATCAAGCAGCGAGTGCCTTCTTCTGCTGACTTTTGCTGGCCGCAAACTGGATGGTGCTGGTGCTGGTTCTTGCCTTCCTCTGCTTTAGTCGGCTGCTCTTCCTTCTTTTTCTGCAGCCAGCCTTCATTTTTGCTTGCGCAGGAGCCTGCAACATTACCAGGAGAGCAGCCGAAAGGCTTTATCTGGGTGACCCCAAAGGGCCATCTGCCTTGGAAGCCCAAGCCCTCAAGCTCAATCTCCAGTGGCTTATCCAAGTAGAGTTGGGAAAGAGCACTTCCAGTCAGGGTGGACAGTACAAAGCTAGCTGGACCCAGTGGTCTGACTCAGTAGAAGGCAGCCTCTTAACACTCCTACATTTAGATTTCTGCTGTTGCAGGCAGCCACCATTTGGCATGACAAACTCTGGAGAAATCCCAGGCTCTTTTCACTTCTGTAGTTTGGTGCCCGTCTTGTCAGGCACCTCACGCCCCGCTGCTGTCTCTCCTGTCAGTCTTGGGCAAGATGGCTGGTTCTTTGCGCATGGGGGGCAGCTGAAGAGAGAGGCAGGCAAGGCCTTTGCAAGTTTCATCTAAGCTAGCCTCAGGAAGGGAGAGCATTCCCTCCCCACCCTCCAAACATGTCTCTTTCTAGTAGGGTTCAGGCACTTTCCTTGCCAGCTTTCCTGCAAAATTTGCAGCGTGTGGATAGGCCTTGTGCTTGGCGTTGTCATTGCACATATCCCTCCACGCTTTTTGCTCACATCTGACCCACCAGTTCCCTCACATCATTGTAGTGGTCCAGTCTGCTTTTTTACCTTGCACGACACGTGAGACTTTAGGGTCAGGCAGGAAGGGGCCACTCCATGAGACCTCAGGTTTCGCTCCCCTGTGGAAGGGAGGGGGCACATTATCCATGACGGTGCACCCCTCCTTCTGAGGCCAGTTGATTCCTTTTCACTGGGACAGCTCAGTCGGTGGAGCATGAGATCTTGATCTCATGGTCGTGGGTTCGAGCCCCACATTGGACAAAAAGATTCCTGCATTGCGAGAAGGGTGCTCCAGAACCTCGTGGCCTCTTCCAACTCATGATTCTACTAATTCAATCAACATCTGGGCTTTCTGACATAATCCCCAGGAGGAGCATGTCTTGCAGGGATCCTTTCATGGGATCTCTAGAAACTGTCCCTGGATGAGCATTTCAGAGGCAAATGCTTTCACCTCCTAAACAGCAAGGCGGCAATTCATTCCTGGAAACCGCACAAGACTCTTGGAATAGGAAATGCAGGGCTGTCAGGCAGAACCCTGTTTATGAGGCCATCTTGTGTTCAGTGCATCCAAGCTTCCACGTTATACAGGACTCTCCTGCAGGCATAAATGTTCAGACTGTGTGTGTATGTGTGTGTATATTATAGTAATAATTCTGTGCATGATTCAACATGTGCTTCTGTGTGGATAGATATCTAGGTAGATGTTGCCCGCTCCAGCTGGTGTTCAGCTGGCAAACCTTTATGGTGTTTAAACCAAGGAAGGTTTAAGTAGGGACAATGTCTTAACCATCCTTTCTCCTCCCTTGATGCATTTTTCTCCAATTTGTCAAATTCTCTATAGAAGTTAGTCGCCCTACCTCCCAAAAAAACAACGCAAAAGTTGCAGCTTTTCTCCCCCTGCTTAACCTGTTTAGAAGCCACAGAGAGTGGCTGACAGCTGGATTTGTAGCCCTCTTACATCAAAGAAGATTCTAACCTCCTTTTCCCACAATTTATTTCCTTAATATGTGGCAAATTCATATGAGAGCTTAGCTCAGCTGGGGCTGTGCAGGGTAAAATTAGGACCCAAGCTTTTTGTTGCAGATTAAAATGGAAAGGCAGAGGAACTTATTCCCAGCATGGCCTGGGATGATGGTAGAAAAAGATGACTCGTGTCTGTTAGTGTGTGTGTTTGGAGGGGCTGGTCTAAAGAAACAGGAGATATAAATAATGAGAACACATAAATATGCTGGGGAAAAGAAAAACCTCACATGGGGAGAAGGCAGTTGTGATGGGCTAACCTGGTTCTCTTCCCCCCCCCTTTTTTGTTCTCTCTTCCCTTGCAGATATCGTGATGATGGAGGAGGCAGCGCCCAGCGCAACCCCCCCTGCCCCCGCGCCCAGCGTCACCCCTGACCGGGAGGCGCAGTACCGCAAAGTGGGGCTGACTAAGGAAGTCCTGTCCATCCACACCCAGAAGGAGGAGCAGGCCTTCCTCACCCACTTCAAGGACCTCAGCCAGCTGCACGTCTTCAACTCGCACTCGGGGCTGAGCTGGCAGGAGCTGCGCCAGGCGGGACCCCATGCCAACGAGCAGCGAGGTAAGCCTGGTGGGCAGGACTGGGAGGAGGAGGTGGAGGAGGAAGCGGTAGAAAGGGGGAAAGAAGAAAGAGAAAGGGGGTCCCTCATTCTCACCCTGCCTTTTCCTTGTTCCGCAGGGCACAAAGGTCCCCGCCAGGCGTCCCGAGGCCCAGGCTGCCGCGGTCGGAGCCGGAAGTCGAAAGCCAAGCGCGTCAAGCAGAACAGGCTGGCAGAGAGCACCAGCTCCCCGCAGAGCTCCGTCTCCCCTCCCCAGCTGCCCTGCGCCCCCAGCTCCTCCTCCTGGGCCCCCTCTGGCAACTCCCAGGCCAGCCTTTCCGCCATGCCGTACCCGGCTGTCATGCCCACCTACCCCATCCCCGTCTTCCCCCCGCGGCCGGCCGCGCCCCCGGTCACTGAGCCCTCCCAGAGCACCCTGGCTGCCCCCCAGTTTCCCACCCCGCTGGTCACCCCCATGATGGCGCTCGTGCTGCCCAACTACGTCTTCCCCCAGATGCACGGCCCCATGCCCCCGCAGCCCTACTTCGCCGCACCCCCTGTGTTCCCCTTTGCCCCTCAGCCAGGGAGCATGCCCGTCGTCATCCCCGAGGCGGGCGCGCAGGCCCCGTCACGCTCCTCCACCCCGCACTCGCTGAGTCAGCCCGAGCGGGCCGAGTCGCCTCTCTTTGAGTCACGCTGCAGCTCCCCGCTGCAGCTCAACTTGCTGCAGATGGAGGAGATGCCCAAGCTCTGCGACCGTCAGGAGGCCGCTGGTGGAAACCAAACAGGGCCAGCTGGGGCCACCACCGACTGGGCCGTGGTGACAGCTGGACAGAGCCTGGCGAAGGAACTCAGCACTCAGAAAGAAGCGTGCATGGTGAGTCCCAAGGGACGGGGGGCTGGCTTTCTCCCCCGGGGCACTGTCAGGCCCTCTGGAAGGGCAAACGACCCAACATTTATTGATTTTTGTTATTTCACTTGCACCCCAACTTTCCTCTAAGGAGCTCAAGGTGTGACTCACATAACCCTCCCCCTTTCATCTTCACAATTACCCTGTGAGGCAGGCTAGGCTTAGAGGCAGTGACACTGACTCCAAGGTCACCCAGTGAGCTTTATTGGACAAGTGGGGGTTTGAACCCTGGTCTCCCAGGTCTTATTCCGACACTGCGCCACATTGGCTCTCCACACCACAAAATCCAGGTGTTCATTTTCTTTCCACTCAAGAGAGAACTGGGGAAACTGCTGGGGTTGGGGTTTTTTTTGAGAGAAAGTCAGAGGGAGAGCAGAGGTTCCTCTCCTCCAAAGCATTGAAATCTGAGAGCCCTGGAATGCGTTCAAAAAGAACAACGAACTTTCTCCTTCCAACTGAGGTTGGAGAATGATGCCACAAATTCCTGGATCTCTCCTGCCCTTTCCCCCATGGCTGGGGGCTCACTCCTTCCCCTTCTTCCCTACCCACCAGGGGGCTTCCCACACAAACTGGAGGATCAGAGGGGCAGCTTGGTTCCTCTTGGGAATCTCTGAGCAGAAGGCCCCGGGTTCAACCCACAGCAGCATCTCCAGCTCAGGCTGGGAACGTTTCCTGCCTGAAGCCCTGGAGAGCTGCTGCCAGTCAGTGTAGTCGGTACTGAGTTAAATGGATGAATGGGCTGACTGGATCAGGCAGCCTCCTTTCTTTCTAACCCATTGCTTACATTTTGAATTAGATATGTATGGGGGCTTCCTGCCAACCTAGTAGTTCGAAAGCACCTCAAAGTGCAAGTAGATAAATAGGTACCGCTCTGGCGGGAAGGTAAACGGCGTTTCCGTGCGCTGCTCTGGTTCGCCAGAAGCGGCTTAGTCAAGCTGCCCACATGACCCGGAAGCTGTACGCCGGCTCCCTCGGCCAGTAAAGCGAGATGAGCACCACAACCCCAGAGTCGGCCACGACTGGACCTAATGGTCAGGGGTCCCTTTACCTTTACCTATGTATGGGGGGACACCAACATGTTTTAAGTGCTTAGGCCCTCTAAAAGTCTTAATCTGGCTGTGCTGTGCTCTCTCTCTCTCTCTCTCTCCTGTGGTGGCTAATGGAGCAGTGAGGTTGGAAAGGGTGTGAGAGCTGTTGAGGCATGGACCTTCCTGCTTTGGGCCTCTGACCTAACCCTCCTGCTCCCCTGTCTCTTCCGCCCCTTGCAGGCAGAAGCGCACGACTCCTCCAACAACGATGCGCTCTCCAGCTCTAGCGACCTCCTGGACCTGCTCCTGCAGGAGGACTCCCGCTCCGGCACGGGGTCGGCTGCTTCCGGGAGTGGCTCGGCCTCCGGCTCCATGGGGTCCGGCTCCAACAGAGGCAGCACCTCCGCCAGCGGCACCAGTAAGTCTTACTCCTGTGGTGTGGGTGAGATGGAGTGAGGCTTTCTCTGTGAACTGGCTCAGTATTGTCTCCACCAAGATTTCCCAAATTGGGGTCTTCTGCTGTTGTTGGACTACAACTCCCATAATCCCTAGCTAGTAGGACCAGTGGTCAGGGATGATGAGGCTTGTAGTCCTAAACGGCTGGCTTGGGAAATGGTCTACACAACACCTGGCAGCGGTGGGTGGCTTTGTAGGGTTTCAGGTGGCGTATTACCTGGAGATACCATTTAACCCAGGATCCCCTGCGCACCAGGCACGTGCTCTGCCGCTGAGCTACGCCACAAGCAGGATGAACACAGTGGCCTTCTTGCACTTGTGATCCCCAGAGACTGGTACTTGGAGGCACGCTTGCCTCTGATTATGGTAGTTCATCCTCTCTCACTACCAACTTCCAGGAGGAATCAAAGAACATCCCTGTTTACCCAGGCCAGTTATATGCTATTGGGCTATATGCTCAGCACAGGAACCTGCCTTATACCAAGTCTGACCATTGGTCTGTCTAGCTGACTGCTGCTTCCACTGACCAATGGCTGTCCAGGGTTTCAGGCAGGGAGTCTCTCCCAGCCCTGGAGATGGCAGGGGTTGAACTTGGGACATTTTGCAAGTAGAGCAGACACTGAGCGCCAGCCCTTCAGTGCTGGTGGATGGGAGAAGCAGGGCTGTTGAGCTGAGCATGAAGGCAGTAGGTTCTCTGGGTCCCCACCCTTGTCCTCAAAGGAGAAAATAGTGCCCCCTCCAGCTTGCACGGCGACATTCTTAGCACTTCCCAAATGTGAGGGTTTGAGAGCTCCCGTGTGGCATTGGTCACATGTGCTGACGCTCCTTTTGGGGTTCCTGATTGTGTCTTGACTGGCTCCTCTTCTCTCCCAGCGAGCAGCAAGAGCAGCGGCACCAGCAAGTACTTTGGAAGCATCGACTCCTCCGAGAACGACCTGCGGGGCAAGAAGCGGGCGGAGGTGGAGGACAACGAGCGCTTCATCAAGTACGTCCTGCAGGACCCCATCTGGCTGCTGATGGCCAACACCGACGACAAGGTCATGATGACCTACCAGCTCCCTGCCAGGTGAGGAGGCTGAGCTGCTCCCAGGCAGATCCCCTTTCCCATCTCGCCATGGAGGTTGCCAGGCTGCCACTGCCTCTGGCGGGCACATCCCTTCCAGGCCTTGTGCTGCTTGTTGTCTCTTGACCCAGAATCCCTTCACCCCAGCAGAGGAGGGTACTCAGTGGGGCAGGGTTGTTGCAAGTGCCAATGATAGAGAGCTGGCTTTTGCTTTCATGGGTAGTTTAATACCCGAAGCAGTGGGAGGAGAGACTTGAAGCTTTGAGGGGAAGATTTTAGCTCTCTCTGGCTCTTAAAAAAAAAGTCACTGGGGCCACTTCCATTCATTCTGGCCTCATAGCCAGGAGGATTTTGGCTCCATTTCCCTCCCTCTCGCTGCCCACTGCGCCTCTTTCCTGACCCATTTGTCCGCTTGCCCTTTGCCAGGGACCTGGAAACTGTTCTGAAGGAGGACAGGGAAAAGTTGAAACAGATGCAGAAGCGGCAGCCCCGATTCACCGAGGAGCAGAAGAAGGAGCTGGCCGAAGTTCACTCCTGGGTCCAGAAGGGGAACTTGCCCAAGGCTATCAACATCACGGTAAGGAGTGTGACGGGCGGTATGTTTGGAATGAACAGTGCAGAAACCAGAATGGTGTCTGTGTGCCGTTTAGCGAGCATGGGTGCAGGAGAGTTCTCAAACTTTGTGTGTGCATCTAATGATGAGATTGAGTGGATATGTTCCTACAGCAGCCTAGATTCCTCATAATTGTGTCCACAACAGTTGATAGCCTCGGCAACCCGTAAGGGAATGTCTGCTGGGCAGTGAGAACAAGTCCCTAGACTTTGCGTGTGAGATGAGGGGGCTCTCCCAGATCATCGAGTGTGGGCCAGCTGCTCACCATCTTTCTTTTCCCTCTCTTTGAACCCCAGGCTTGCATGGACTGCGGGAGCAACCCTTCTTCCAAAGTGGCCCCTCTCTACGACGTCGAGATTCAAGACATGGACTTGAACGGCATGTTGGAGCCCATGGAGGAGGGCAGCAGCGCGGCACAGGTGTGCCTGCCCTCCTTGCCCCCCGAAATGGCCATGGACGAAGAGGAGGCTGGGGCGGAGAGAGGACAACAGCAGCAGCAACAACAGCAGCAGCAGCAGCCGCCATCCCCAGTCGTGGAAGTGGTGCAGGACTCAGGCTAAGCTGGCAAGCCGCAGACTCCTTTCTCCCCCAAATCGGGAGCCGCTCCTACTTGCCCTGAGCAGGGCGCTGCTGGGCAGCAGGGCTCAGAGGCAGGTGCTGGCCGCAGGTCCTTGTAGGATCTGCCGCTGCAGCCCCACCTCCCTGGCAACAGGAAGAGGAAGCTCACATTGTGGGTGTTTTCGGGACCGTGGGACAGCTGCGTAGCCCACAGGAGAAGACGCTGCAGGACTGTGAGCCCAGGCACCAGCTGCTTCAGGTGTGGAAGCGCCGCCTGGCCTGGCCTGCTTCCAGGGATATGAGACATTCCTCTGGACCTTTATCCGCCGGACCAGCCGCCCCCAATCCTTGCTGCCTTACTAAGGATTTGGACACAGACAGACAGCCCACAACGTTGGGCGTGGGAGGGACCGGGTTTTTATGTATTTATTTTTGCAGAACTGTCTGTTGGTGTTGTTAAGTGTTTCTTTTTTTACTGATCTGCTGCTGTGCTCTTGAAGGGGCCTTCGTGCAGTACCAATGATAATAATAATAATAAAAAAACGAGAAAAGGAAAGAGAAAGAGGTTGGTGGCCTGCGGAGAATTATCGTTGACGCACACCCTGTGCCCCACATTCAGTTGCCTCCTTGTTGGGATCTGGCCAGAAAGGGGAGGTTTCTTCTGAATACCCTTCAAGAGCTCCCCTCAGCAAAAGCCCAGGGTGGAAGCCGCAGAGAGGGCCCTAAAATGTCACCACCATCTTCCCGCTGCCAAACTGCCAACGCTCCTCTCCTGCTGGTGCCTCTTTGCCAAGGTCATCTCCCATATTCGCACAGCTCAGTTTTGTCAACTGGAAGAAATAAATGGGCCAAAGAGCGTTGCGCTACACATATACCCCCACCCCCTCTTTTTGCCTGATCTTTGGCAGCCTTGCCACCCAGCGGGCTGTGAGTGAGGGGGACGTGTTATTTCAGCTACATAAAGAGCACACCCCTTCTTGCTTGTGTTTCCAAAGAGACCCTGGATCTACCTGTGCAGAGAGTCCTCCTCCTGCCTCCCCTTCCTTCTCCACATCCTATTTATTGAACTATTTATATATCCTGCTCCTGTTTCCAGAGTAAAACAGGGAAGGTCCGGGGATTTTCTGTGGACTGTCCGATGGACAGGTGAGGAAATTGGACTGAACTAGCAAGCCATGGATGCCTCTGGATGGAAAACCAGCCTGTTTTGGGGGTGGGTTTTTGGAGTGCGGGGACAACACTTGATTCTCCCCTCCCATTCATTTTCTTGTTTTCAGTTCCTAATGTGCTTCAGCAGCCGTGTTGCGTTTCAGAGGCAGGGCGAGAGCCCTTAACAGAGCAGAAGTTCCACCTTTGGTACACGATTCCATGCCGCTGCTCTTTGCCCGCATCCATGTCTGAAGCAAAACAAAAATGAAGCAATTTTCAGTTTCCTTGTCTGCCTTTTTGAACCAGCCAATGACTTAGAATGAATTGTGCATATGGCAAAGCCTTGCTAAGGTTTTCAGGTTTCCAAAGAGAGGAAGGGTCTCGCCCCCAAACTTAGTGCCTGGTGACAAAAACATCCTACCCTTTTTATTAATTGGAGGGCAGCAAGCTAAGCCAGCCTTAACAGGGACCCCGGCAAGAGTGTTGGGTTGTGCCTCTCCTTGACAATCCCACAAATGGGTGGGAATCGTCATTTGATTTTAATTGCTGCATGAAAAGAGAATCTCTGTCTTCAACCGCACCCCCCTCCCATGCCCCAGTCCAGGAAACTTACCGTATTTTTCCATGTATAAGACTAGGTTTCTCCCCTAAAAAATAATGTCAAAAATTTGGGGGCGTCTTATACATGGATGCATCTCCCATTTTCTTAAATCGGAGTCCCCCAAAATAGGGGGCGTCTTATACATGGGGGCGTCTTATAGAGGGGAAAATACGGTAATTGGATTCTTGTTAGGGTAGCCAGAGTGACTTTTAATGAGCCAGAGCTCATTGGGGTTTATTTCTGAGTAGACGTGTGCTGTAAACTAAGCTATTGTACCAGCAAGTATTCCACACCAGCAGTCCTTTCAGAAATCCTCTAAAAAGACAATTATTCTCTCTCCCACCTCGACCTTAATGAATGTTACTGTGTGTTTTAGGATCACTCAGGGTGGAACTGGAAAAGTGATTATCTTTGCCCCAAAGGGACCAACAATAATGCTCCTTTGTTGGCTTTGAAGAGCAAACCACATCACCCCTTTCTGCTATTTGCCCAACAAGTGTTGGCTTTGCAGCTTCTGGGCTGTGTGAATCCCTGGAGGTGACCTGTGTGCTGGATTTCCAGAGACGGGGGTAACCCTTCCGAGTCACCTGTGACCCCGAGTCAGAACAGCTTGCCTGAATCCGCTTGCAATATCTCTTTGGTCGTAAAATCCTCCTGGTTCTGAGCATCTTTGGACACTGAAAGCAATTTGTGTGGTTCATGATGGGTGAATGCTATGAGCCATTTTGCAGTAGGCAAGGACAGCCTTTTCTTACTGCAAGAGAAAATTGCATTTCCAGAGAGCCAATGTCTGTAAATGCAGCACACGCAACCAAAAGTGTCTATTGTAGAAAACAAGCGTTTTCTGGTGTTGCTGAGATTTCAGAGGTTAGCAGAACGTGTCCTTTTGCTTTCCACAAAAACTCTTCAGTGTGAATAACTTGGTAAGACCAGGCGGATATCAGTTAGTGCCTTGCAAAGGGCTGGGAGTGGGCCTGTGACTCCGACTGCATTGGTCTTTGGACATTTCATCCCTTGAGATGTGAACTTCTCCCTTTAAAGCTCTTCAAAATACAGAACTGGTTGGAAGTGCACCGATTATGGAAGTATTTTAATCACATCGCTTTTTCGAGGTTGCAGACATTTACTTGAACGACGAACACTTATTCACCGCTTGTATCTGATTTTTCCTTCTGCAAATCTCCCTCTGACCAAGCCAAAAGGCAGGAGCCTCAAAGTCTTCAACTTTCCTTGCTTAGAATTAACTATTTCCCCCACAACTGCCAGAGAGAAGAAACCTCTTTTGCCCAGTGCGTTTCTTTGTTGCATGGTCAATGGAAAACCCTCCTAAATCTGAGGACTCATAAGCTTTAATATTTGCCCCCTTTTGTGGGGAAGGGGTATATTGGAGCATGCTGCTAAGAGAATATTGTTTTTAAAGCTTTCTCTTTTGGAATGGGACCTCCTTATTAATATTTCCTATTCTCTGGAGAACTGGGAGAATTCTACCCCAGGGAGATTCTGGCTTTGAACACTATGAACTGTACATTATCAAGGGGAAGGGCATTTTGCACAAAGCTGTGATGCGGGTGGGGACGGGGACATAAAAGTATCAGCTCTTCTGTCCCCTACTGCGACCCCCAAAGAACAACGGCGTATCTCTGTGGTGCAATATCTGTGAATCTTGAGTCTGTACCCAAATAAAGGCACTTTTGTTTTTTCACGCAGAGTGTCCCAGGCATGTTTTGGAGAAGGGAATGTTTGCATAACTGAGTGGTGGTGTAGACTGAGTGGGTGGGTGGATTGTATCTCCCTGTGTTAAGATTATTTACTCACAAGGAGTGCCTCTGCTGACATCTGGAGAATTATCCCTTCTCTGCTGTTGGCCTGTGAATGTTAATACTAGCATTCCACGTTTCATATTGCTGTGTCGCTTACCACCGTAATACTTAGAGAATAGGATTGGGAATTTGGGAACATAGTTTTGCAATACCTTAAAACGTAGCAAAAATCTCCACCCCCATTGTTCAGCCTGGACACTGAGGTCCAGCTCCGAGGGCCTTCTGGTGGTTCCCTCCCTGCGAGAAGTGAAGCTACAGGGAACCAGGCAGAGGGCCTTCTCGGTGGTGGCGCCTGCCCTGTGGAACGCCCTCCCATCAGATGTCAAGGAAATAAACAACTACCTGACTTTTAGAAGATATCTGAAGGCAGCTCTGTTTAGGGAAGTTTTTAATGTTTGATGTTTTATCACATTTTTAATATTCTGCTGGTAGCCACCCAGAGTGGCTGGGGAAACCCAGCCAGATGGCCAAGGTATAAATAATTTTATTCCTCCTCTTCTTCTTAATTTGCCCCCCAGCCTTTTATTACCAAATCAGCCTTTAGGATTTAACATCTGGCGTTTTTGTGCAGTAATTTGTAAAACTGGGCAGACCAGCATCAAGGTTGGCACGCAGGCCCCGTCACGCTCCTCCACCCCGCACTCGCTGAGTCAGCCCGAGCGGGCCGAGTCGCCTCTCTTTGAGTCACGCTGCAGCTCCCCGCTGCAGCTCAACTTGCTGCAGATGGAGGAGATGCCCAAGCTCTGCGACCGTCAGGAGGCCGCTGGTGGAAACCAAACAGGGCCAGCTGGGGCCGCCACCGACTGGGCCGTGGTGACAGCCGGACAGAGCCTGGCGAAGGAACTCAGCACTCAGAAAGAAGCGTGCATGGTGAGTCCCAAGGGACGGGGGGGGGGCTGGCTTTCTCCCCCGGGGCACTGTCAGGCCCTCTGGAAGGGCAAACGACCCAACATTTATTGATTTTTGTTATTTCACTTGCACCCCAACTTTCCTCTAAGGAGCTCAAGGTGTGACTCACATAACCCTCCCCCTTTCATCTTCGCAATTACCCTGTGAGGCAGGCTAGGCTTAGAGGCAGTGACACTGACTCCAAGGTCACCCAGTGAGCTTTATTGGACAAGTGGGGGTTTGAACCCTGGTCTCCCAGGTCTTATTCCGACACTGCGCCACATTGGCTCTCCACACCACAAAATCCAGGTGTTCATTTTCTTTCCACTCAAGAGAACTGGGGAAACTGCTGAGGTTGGGGGTTTTTTTGAGAGAAAGTCAGAGGGAGAGCAGAGGTTCCTCTCCCCCAAAGCATTGAAATCTGAGAGCCCTGGAATGTGTTCAAAAAGAACAATGAACTTTCTCCTTCCAACTGAGGTCGGAGAATGATGCCACAAATTCCTGGATCTCTCCTGCCCTTTCCCCCATGGCTGGGGGCTCATTCCTTCCCCTTCTTCCTTACCCACCAGGGGGCTTCCCACACAAACTGGAGGATCAGAGGGGCAGCTTGGTTCCTCTTGGGAATCTCTGAGCAGAAGGCCCCGGGTTCAACCCACAGCAGCATCTCCAGCTCAGGCTGGGAACGTTTCCTGCCTGAAGCCCTGGAGAGCTGCTGCCAGTCAGTGTAGTCGGTACTGAGTTAAATGGATGAATGGGCTGACTGGATCAGGCAGCCTCCTTTCTTTCTAACCCATTGCTTACATTTTGAATTAGATATGTATGGGGGCTTCCTGCCAACCTAGTAGTTCGAAAGCACCTCAAAGTGCAAGTAGATAAATAGGTACTGCTCCGGCGGGAAGGTAAACGGCGTTTCCGTGCATTGCTCTGGTTCGCCAGAAGTGGCTTAGTCAGCCTGGCCACATGACCCGGAATCTGTACGCCGGCTCCCTCGGGCAATAAAGCGAGATGAGCACCACAACCCCAGAGTCGGCCACGACTGGACCTAATGGTCAGGGGTCCCTTTACCTTTACCTATGTATGGGGACACCAACATGTTTTAAGTGCTTAGGGCCTCTAAAAGTCTTAATCCGGCTGTGCTGTGCTCTCTCTCTCTCTCTCTCCTGTGGTGGCTAATGGAGCAGTGAGGTGGGAAAGGGTGTGAGAGCTGTTGAGGCATGAACCTTCCTGCTTTGGGCCTCTGACCTAACCCTCCTGCTCCCCTGTCTCTTCCGCCCCTTGCAGGCAGAAGCGCACGACTCCTCCAACAACGATGCGCTCTCCAGCTCCAGCGACCTCCTGGACCTGCTCCTGCAGGAGGACTCCCGCTCCGGCACGGGGTCGGCTGCTTCCGGGAGTGGCTCGGCCTCCGGCTCCATGGGGTCCGGCTCCAACAGAGGCAGCACCTCCGCCAGCGGCACCAGTAAGTCTTACTCCTGTGGTGTGGGTGAGATGGAGTGAGGCTTTCTCTGTGAACTGGCTCAGTATTGTCTCCACCAAGATTTCCCAAATTGGGGTCTTCTGCTGTTGTTGGACTACAACTCCCATAATCCCTAGCTAGTAGGACCAGTGGTCAGGGATGATGAGGCTTGTAGTCCTAAACTGCTGGCTTGGGAAACGGTCTCCACAACACCTGGCAGCGGTGGGTGGCTTTGTAGGGTTTCAGGTGGCGTATTACCTGGAGATACCATTTAACCCAGGATCCCCTGCGCACCAGGCACGTGCTCTGCCGCTGAGCTACGCCACAAGCAGGATGAACACAGTGGCCTTCTTGCACTTGTGATCCCCAGAGACTGGTACTTGGAGGCACGCTTGCCTCTGATTATGGTAGTTCATCCTCTCTCACTACCAACTTCCAGGAGGAATCAAAGAACATCCCTGTTTACCCAGGCCAGTTATATGCTATTGGGCTATATGCTCAGCACAGGAACCTGCCTTATACCAAGTCTGACCATTGGTCTGTCTAGCTGACTGCTGCTTCCACTGACCAATGGCTGTCCAGGGTTTCAGGCAGGGAGTCTCTCCCAGCCCTGGAGATGCCAGGGGTTGAACTTGGGACATTTTGCAAGTAGAGCAGACACTGAGCGCCAGCCCTTCAGTGCTGGTGGATGGGAGAAGCAGGGCTGTTGAGCTGAGCATGAAGGCAGCAGGTTCTCTGGGTCCCCACCCTTGTCCTCAAAGGAGAAAATGGTGCCCCCTCCACCTTGCACGGCGACATTCTTAGCACTTCCCAAATGTGAGGGTTTGAGAGCTCCCGTGTGGCATTGGTCACATGTGCTGACGCTCCTTTTGGGGTTCCTGATTGTGTCTTGACTGGCTCCTCTTCTCTCCCAGCGAGCAGCAAGAGCAGCGGCACCAGCAAGTACTTTGGAAGCATCGACTCCTCCGAGAACGACCTGCGGGGCAAGAAGCGGGCGGAGGTGGAGGACAACGAGCGCTTCATCAAGTACGTCCTGCAGGACCCCATCTGGCTGCTGATGGCCAACACCG
The DNA here is from genome assembly GCF_964270895.1 of Podarcis filfolensis. Classification (NCBI taxonomy): domain Eukaryota; kingdom Metazoa; phylum Chordata; class Lepidosauria; order Squamata; family Lacertidae; genus Podarcis; species Podarcis filfolensis. The sequence goes on from NC_139615.1 coordinate 5,413,748, forward strand.
ACGACAAGGTCATGATGACCTACCAGCTCCCTGCCAGGTGAGGAGGCTGAGCTGCTCCCAGGCAGATCCCCTTTCCCATCTCGCCATGGAGGTTGCCAGGCTGCCACTGCCTCTGATGGGCACATCCCTTCCAGGCCTTGGGCTGCTTGTTGTCTCTTGACCCAGAATCCCTTCACCCCAGCAGAGGAGGGTACTCAGTGGGGCACAGTTGTTGCAAGTGCCAATGATAGAGAGCTGGCTTTTGCTTTCATGGGTAGTTTAATACCCGAAGCAGTGGGAGGAGAGACGTGAAGCTTTGAGGGGAAGATTTTAGCTCTCTCTGTCTCTTAAAAAAAAAGTCACTGGGGCCACTTCCATTCATTCTGGCCTCATAGCCAGGAGGATTTTGGCTCCATTTCCCTCCCTCTCGCTGCCCACCGCGCCTCTTTCCTGATCCATTTGTCCGCTTGCCCTTTGCCAGGGACCTGGAAACTGTTCTGAAGGAGGACAGGGAAAAGTTGAAACAGATGCAGAAGCGGCAGCCCCGATTCACCGAGGAGCAGAAGAAGGAGCTGGCCGAAGTTCACTCCTGGGTCCAGAAGGGGAACTTGCCCAAGGCTATCAACATCACGGTAAGGAGTGTGACGGGCGGTATGTTTGGAATGAACAGTGCAGAAACCAGAATGGTGTCTGTGTGCCGTTTAGCGAGCATGGGTGCAGGAGAGTTCTCAAACTTTGTGTGTGCATCTAATGATAAGATTGAGTGGATATGTTCCTACAGCAGCCTAGATTCCTCATAATTGTGTCCATAACAGTTGATAGCCTCGGCAACCCGTAAGGGAACGTCTGCTGGGCAGTGAGAACAAGTCCCTAGACTTTGCGTGTGAGATGAGGGGGCTCTCCCAGATCATCGAGTGTGGGCCAGCTGCTCACCATCTTTCTTTTCCCTCTCTTTGAACCCCAGGCTTGCATGGACTGCGGGAGCAACCCTTCTTCCAAAGTGGCCCCTCTCTACGACGTCAAGATTCAAGACATGGACTTGAACGGCATGTTGGAGCCCATGGAGGAGGGCAGCAGCGCGGCACAGGTGTGCCTGCCCTCCTTGCCCCCCGAAATGGCCATGGACGAAGAGGAGGCTGGGGCGGAGAGAGGACAACAGCAGCAGCAACAACAGCAGCAGCAGCAGCCGCCATCCCCAGTCGTGGAAGTGGTGCAGGACTCAGGCTAAGCTGGCAAGCCGCAGACTCCTTTCTCCCCCAAATCGGGAGCCGCTCCTACTTGCCCTGAGCAGGGCGCTGCTGGGCAGCAGGGCTCAGAGGCAGGTGCTGGCCGCAGGTCCTTGTAGGATCTGCCGCTGCAGCCCCACCTCCCTGGCAACAGGAAGAGGAAGCTCACAGTGTGGGTGTTTTCGGGACCGTGGGACAGCTGCGTGGCCCACAGGAGAAGAGGCTGCAGGACTGTGAGCCCAGGCACCAGCTGCTTCAGGTGTGGAAGCGCCGCCTGGCCTGGCCTGCTTCCAGAGATATGAGACATTCCTCTGGACCTTTATCCGCCGGACCAGCTGCCCCCAATCCTTGCTGCCTTACTAAGGATTTGGACACAGACAGACAGCCCACAACGTTGGGCGTGGGAGGGACCGGGTTTTTATGTATTTATTTTTGCAGAGCTGTCTGTTGGTGTTGTTAAGTGTTTCTTTTTTTACTGATCTGCTGCTGTGCTCTTGAAGGGGCCTTCGTGCAGTACCAATGATAATAATAAAAAAAAAACGAGAAAAGGAAAGAGAAAGAGGTTGGTGGCCTGCAGAGAATTATCGTTGACGCACACCCTGTGCCCCACATTCAGTTGCCTCCTTGTTGGGATCTGGCCAGAAAGGGGAGGTTTCTTCTGAATACCCTTCAAGAGCTCCCCTCAGCAGAAGCCCAGGGTGGAAGCCGCAGAGAGGGCCCTAAAATGTCACCACCATCTTCCCGCTGCCAAACTGCCAACGCTCCTCTCCTGCTGGTGCCTCTTTGCCAAGGTCATCTCCCATATTCGCACAGCTCAGTTTTGTCAACTGGAAGAAATAAATGGGCCAAAGAGCGTTGCGCTACACATATACCCCCACCCCCTCTTTTTGCCTGATCTTTGGCAGCCTTGCCACCCAGCGGGCTGTGAGTGAGGGGGACGTGTTATTTCAGCTACATAAAGAGCACACCCCTTCTTGCTTGTGTTTCCAAAGAGACCCTGGATCTACCTGTGCAGAGAGTCCTCCTCCTGCCTCCCCTTCCTTCTCCACATCCTATTTATTGAACTATTTATATATCCTGCTCCTGTTTCCAGAGTAAAACAGGGAAGGTCCGGGGATTTTCTGTGGACTGTCCGATGGACAGGTGAGGAAATTGGACTGAACTAGCAAGCCATGGATGCCTCTGGATGGAAAACCAGCCTGTTTTGGGGGTGGGTTTTTGGAGTGCGGGGACAACACTTGATTCTCCCCTCCCTCCCATTCATTTTCTTGTTTTCAGTTCCTAATGTGCTTCAGCGGCCGTGTTGCGTTTCAGAGGCAGGGCGAGAGCCCTTAACAGAGCAGAAGTTCCACCTTTGGTACACGATTCCATGCCGCTGCTCTTTGCCCGCATCCATGTCTGAAGCAAAACAAAAATGAAGCAATTTTCAGTTTCCTTGTCTGCCTTTTTGAACCAGCCAATGACTTGGAATGAATTGTGCATATGGCAAAGCCTTGCTAAGGTTTTCAGGTTTCCAAAGAGAGGAACGGTCTCGCCCCCAAACTTAGTGCCTGGTGACAAAAACATCCTACCCTTTTTATTAATTGAAGGGCAGCAAGCCAAGCCAGCCTTAACAGGGACCCCGGCAAGAGTGTTGGGTTGTGCCTCTCCTTGACAATCCCACAAATGGGTGGGAATCGTCATTTGATTTTAATTGCTGCATGAAAAGAGAATCTCTGTCTTCAACCGCACCCCCCTCCCATGCCCCAGTCCAGGAAACTTACCGTATTTTTCCATGTATAAGACCAGGTTTCCCCCCTAAAAAATAATGTCAAAAATTTGGGGGTGTCTTATACATGGATGCATCTCCCATTTTCTTAAATCGTAGTCCCCCAAAATAGGGGGCGTCTTATACATGGGGGCGTCTTATAGAGGGGAAAATACGGTAATTGGATTCTTGTTAGGGTAGCCAGAGTGACTTTTAATGAGCCAGAGCTCATTGGGGTTTATTTCTGAGTAGACGTGTGCTGTGAACTAAGCTATTGTACCAGCAAGTATTCCACACCAGCAGTCCTTTCAGAAATCCTCTAAAAAGACAATTATTCTCTCCCCCACCTCGACCTTAATGAATGTTACTGTGTGTTTTAGGATCACTCAGGGTGGAACTGGAAAAGTGATTATCTTTGCCCCAAAAGGACCAACAATAATGCTCCTTTGTTGGCTTTGAAGAGCAAACCACATCACCCCTTTCTGCTATTTGCCCAACAAGTGTTGGCTTTGCAGCTTCTGGGCTGTGTGAATCCCTGGAGGTGACCTGTGTGCTGGATTTCCAGAGACGGGGGTAACCCTTCCGAGTCACCTGTGACCCCGAGTCAGAACAGCTTGCCTGAATCCGCTTGCAATATCTCTTTGGTCGTAAAATCCTCCTGGTTCTGAGCATCTTTGGACACTGAAAGCAATTTGTGTGGTTCATGATGGGTGAATGCTATGAGCCATTTTGCAGTAGGCAAGGACAGCCTTTTCTTACTGCAAGAGAAAATTGCATTTCCAGAGAGCCAATGTCTGTAAATGCAACACACGCAACCAAAAGTGTCTATTGTAGAAAACAAGCGTTTTCTGGTGTTGCTGAGATTTCAGAGGTTAGCAGAACGTGTCCTTTTGCTTTCCACAAAAACTCTTCAGTGTGAATAACTTGGTAAGACCAGGCGGATATCAGTTAGTGCCTTGCAAAGGGCTGGGAGTGGGCCTGTGACTCCGACTGCATTAGCCTTTGGACATTTCATCCCTTGAGATGTGAACTTCTCCCTTTAAAGCTCTTCAAAATATGGAAGTGCACCAATTATGGAAGTATTTTAATCACATCGCTTTTTCGAGGTTGCAGACATTTACTTGAACGACGAACACTTATTCACCGCTTGTATCTGATTTTCCCTTCTGCATATCTCCCTCTGACCAAGCCAAAAGGCAGGAGCCTCAAAGTCCTCAACTTTCCTTGCTTAGAATTAACTATTTCCCCCACAACTGCCAGAGAGAAGAAACCTCTTTTGCTCAGTGTGTTTCTTTGTTGCATGGTCAATGGAAAACCCTCCTAAATCTGAGGACTCATAAGCTTTAATATTTGCCCCCTTTTGTGGGGAAGGGGTATATTGGAGCATGCTGCTAAGAGAATATTGTTTTTAAAGCTTTCTCTTTTGGAATGGGACCTCCTTATTAATATTTCCTACTCTCTGGAGAACTGGGAGAATTCTACCCCAGGGAGATTCTGGCTTTGAACACTATGAACTGTACATTATCAAGGGGAAGGGCATTTTGCACAAAGCTGTGATGCGGGTGGGGATGGGGACATAAAAGTATCAGCTCTTCTGTCCCCTACTGCGACCCCCAAAGAACAATGGCGTATCTCTGTGGTGCAATATCTGTGAATCTTGAGTACCCAAATAAAGGCACTTTTGTTTTTTCACGCAGAGTGTCCCAGGCATGTTTTGGAGAAGGGAATGTTTGCATAACTGAGTGGTGGTGTAGATTGAGTGGGTGGGTGGATTATCTCCCTGTGTTAAGATTATTTACTCACAAGGAGTGCCTCTGCTGACTATCTGGAGAATTATCCCTTCTCTGCTGTTGGCCTGTGAATGTTAATACTAGCATTCCACGTTTCATATTGCTGTGTCTCTTACCACCATAATACTGAGAGAATAGGATTGGGAATTTGGGAACATAGTTTTTCAATACCTTAAAACGTAGCAAAAATCTCCACCCCCATCATTCTGCCCGGACACTGAGGTCCAGCTCCGAGGGCCTTCTGGTGGTTCCCTGCCTGCGAGAAGTGAAGCTACAGGGAACCAGGCAGAGGGCCTTCTCGGTGGTGGCGCCTGCCCTGTGGAACGCCCTCCCATCAGATGTCAAAGAGATAAACAACTACCTGACTTTTAGAAGATATCTGAAGGCAGCCCTGTTTAGGGAAGTTTTTAATGTTTGATGTTTTATCACATTTTTAATTACAGATAGGTAGCCGTGTTGGTCTGCCATAGTCAAAACAAAAAATTTTTTTTCTTTCCAGTAGCACCTTAAAGACCAACTAAGTTAGTCCTTGGTATGAGCTTTCGTGTGCATGCACACTTCGTCAGATACACTGAAACAGAAGTTGCCAGATCCTTCTATATAGTGAGAAGGTGGGGAGTGGTATTACTCAGAAGGGTGGTGGGAATGGGTGGTTGGCAGATAGCTGAGATGAGCCTGTTGACGGCTCTTAACGACTGCAATAGGTCTTACAGGAAAAAGCAAGGGGTGAGAAGGTGAAAAATGGCTTTGTTATGTATAATGAGATAAGAATCCAATGTCTTTGTTCAGACCAGGTCTCTCCATGGTTTTAAGTTTGGTAATGAGTTGCAATTCAGCAGCTTCTCTTTCCAGTCACATTTTTAATATTCTGCTGGGAGCCACCCAGAGTGGCTGGGGAAACCCAGCCAGATGGGCAAGGTATAAATAATTTTATTCCTCTTCTTCTTCTTAATTTGCCCCCCAGCCTTTTATTACCAAATCAGCCTTTAGGATTTAACATCTGGTGGTTTTGTGCAGTAATTTGTAAAACTGGGCAGACCAGCATCAAGGTTTGCAAAGGACAAGAGAACTATGCTTATCAATCGACCTGAGCTCTGCTTTTGGCCTAGTGAACAGGATCTTTCTTTGCAATACATTTGCAGATGCTCTGTCAGTATCCAACTGAGACATGAGACCAGCTCCTAGGTGGTCTCAAACTATTGTTTTCCTGTAGAGCAGAAACCAACCTGTTGCTATCCTGAAGAATGTGAGAAGAGCCTACTGGATCAGGCCAGGGGCTCATAGAATCATAGAATCATAGAGTTGGAAGAGACCACAAGGGCCATCGAGTCCAACCCCCTGCCAAGCAGGAAACACCATCAGAGCACTCCTGACATATGGTTGTCAAGCCTCTGCTTAAAGACCTCCAAAGAAGGAGACTCATCTAGTCCAGCATCCAACCAGCTGCCTATGGGAAACCTGCAAGCAGGATTTGACCGCAAGAGCCCTCTCCTGTCCTGTAGTTTTCAGCAACTGGTATTCAGAAACATAGCCATTTTGACAAGCAGCCATCAACAGCCCTTGTGCCTCCAGGAATTTATCTAATCCTCCTGATGTGTTGGACTACAGCTCCCATCCCATCATATGGTCCTGCTGGCTGGGTCTGATGGGACTTGTAGTCCAAAACTGTTTGGTAAAGGCTGCTGAAAGAGTAGGGCAGAGTTTTCCAAACTTTTCATGTTGGTGACACACTTTTCAGACGTGCATCATTTCGCAACACAGTAATTCAGTTTTACTAGCAATCCGAAGGTTGTGGTTGTTGTTTAGTCGTTTAGTCTTGTCCGACTCTTTGTGACCCCCTGGACCAGAGCACGCCAGGCCCTCCTGTCTTCCACTGCCTCCTGCAGTTGGTCAAACTCATGCTGGTAGCTCCGAGAACACTGTCCCACCATCTCGTCCTCTGTCGTCCCCTTCTCCTTGTGCCCTCCATCTTTCCCAACATCAGGGTCTTTTCCAGGGAGTCTTCTCTTATGAGGTGGCCAAAGTCTTGGAGCCTCAGCCTCAGGATCCGTCCTTCCAGTGAGCACTCAGGGCTGATTTCCTTCAGAATGGAGAGGTTTGATCTTCTTGTAGTCCACGGGACTCTCAAGAGTCTCCTCCAGCACCAGAATTCAAAACCGTAACTCCTTTCCAGCCCCTGAAGGAACGCAGAGAGCGTTCTTCTGACACATCTACAAACTGCAGCCGACACACTAATGCAGGGGTCAGCAAACTTTTCCAGCAGGGGGCCGGTCCACTGTCCCACAGACCTTGTGGGGGGGGCCGGACTATATTTTTTGGGGGGAAATGAACAAATTCCTATGCCCCACAAATAACACAGAGATGCATTTTAAATAAAAGGACATATTCTACTCATGGAAAAACACGCTGATTCCCGGACCGTCCGCGGGCTGGATTTAGAAGGCGTTTGGGTCGGATCCGGCCCCCAGGCCTTAGTTTGCCTACCCATGCACTAACATGTCGTGACACACAGGTCAGAAAGCTCCAGAGTAAGAGGTGTATGCGTGTGCATGTGCATGCAGTTGGGAACTGACTAACAAAATCTGAAGAGCTTGGAGGAGGTAGGAATGCCTTTTCTGTCTCCACACGAATCACATAATCAAAAAGGGCTTTCATTCCTGCCCTCCCATCTTCTCTTGAAGATAACAAAACCGATATATTATATGCCAATAGTATTAGCTGCATGCTTTTCTCACACATGGGGCTCAGAGTCATAGACTGAAGAAACAACCTGGGACTTCACACCTTGAAGCTTCAGGTGTGTCTGTCGAGTCCTTAATGCCACCTGTGTTGCCATGGATGGCTTTGCCGTAGAACCAGTGGCGTAGCGTGGGTTGTCAGCACCCGGGGCAAAGCAAGTAATTTGCGCCCCCTAACCCGTGGATTTGCGCCCCCTAACCCGTGGATTTGCCCTAACCCCAGATGTTGCGCCCGGTGCGGCCGGCCCCCCCTGCACCCCCCACGCTACGCCACTGCGTAGAACAAGCGAAAAGTTTTTGATTGATTTCTTAGTATATTGTTCCACAACAGCTTCAAGATCAGCACATCTGATCTTAAAACTTGTCTGGGGGCAAGGAAGGGACTTTAGAAGTTCCAACTTAAAATGCTCTATATTATTCCTTATTACAGTGGTACCTGGGGTTAAGTACTTAATTCGTTCCGGAGGTCCGTTCTTAACCTGAAACTGTTCTTAACCTGAAGCACCACTTTAGCTAATGGGGCCTCCTGCTGCCGCCGGAGCACGATTTCTGTTCTCATCCTGAAGCAAAGTTCTTAACCCGAGGTACTATTTCTGGGTTAGCGGAGTCTGTAACCTGAAGCGTATGTAACCCGAGGTACCACTGTACTACCTTTTAAACCATCCCAGTGTGGCAAAAATGATCTCTCCATCATCATTAACACCCCCCCCCCCCAATTTTATACTTACACCAACCCTGTAAAGTGGGCCAGAGAGTGATTGGCCTAAGGTCATGCAGGGAACTTCAAGGCTGAGATTTGAAACTGCCCGTCCGTGGTCCTGGTCTGATGAGTAAAAAAAGAAACACCATACTGGCAAAATGAAGCATAGATATTTGAAGATCTGGGAATAATCCTGAATCCTTTTTTGACCCAACGTTTTACCACGTCATCAAGCACTATGCTATGTGCTGAAGTGATGCTACATTTAATCAGGTCCAAAATGTTTCACATAACAGCTATTTTAAGAAGAGTTGCCAGACAACCAGTTTGGACACAGTTGCAATATAGAGTGGTTTGCCTACATGCCTGTGAACATTCACTAGAAATAATAATAAAAACAACCTTTTGTTGCTGTAGAATTTGAGGCTACCAAGAAATCAGAGGATCTATTTGAGAGGCACTAAGAGAAGAATAGGTGAATCATCCGGCAGACTTCTGTTCCATCACAATATTGTGTTAATAAAAAGCATTCTAGAGTCCCAGGTGTATTTTGAGTAACTTACTTTTGCTCCTCTGAGAAAGTAATTTAACAAACCCAGTTCCCAAACCCTGTAGAAGGTATCTACCTTCTAGGAACATCAAATAAATCAACAACGTACGCAAGCAAAACTCTATAGATTATAATGGGCATTCTTATACTGCCCATTAAATAAGGACCCTAAAAGAGATTTATTTATGATACTACTACTTAGAAATCTCTCTGGAATAACAGATCCTGTCAAGATTATTGATTTGCTAGCAGATACTGATAAAACACATGATCTGTAAGACAGCTTTCTTTGCTAGAAAAAAAAAGAAAGTCCACCACTCTGAATAGACTCTAGAGACATCGTATTAAGATCTTTTAAAAACAAGAAAACCTCATTTGTATTATGAATCTTGGATTTGTTTGTGAAATCCTAACTGTGTGTCCCCCCTTTTTTTTGCTATGATTTTTGTTTTTTTTTTTAAGCAAACAAAACTGACTGAGAAGGAAATCTTACACAGATTTACTTGGGAGTAAGTCCCAATTCTAAGATTCACTACTGAGTATACATGTATGAGTGGTGGCTTTTCCACACGCGCCAGTTAGGCAACATATTCCACAGGGATTTGTGTGTGTGTGCTTCCTGTGACAGCAAACACACAAAGGCACCCATTCCTGTGGCACCTTCAACAACTGATAGATTCATTGTGGCACCTGTCGTAGAGTCTTCTTCACCGGTTGCGTGAAGCTAATCTGTTCTTTCAGTTATTTGGTAAGAAGTTACTGCAGTCCTGGGCCGCTCTGAGCTTGCACACTTCTGAACTTGGCACAGAAGTATCACACACAGGCACTACACTACTTGCACTCCATGGCCCGATTACAATATTTGCGTGTACAGGTCCGCTGAGAACCACGCCACAGCACAAATCGGTTAAGTTTCCAAGTTGCTAGAAGGCTCTGCTTTGTATAGCCAAGAGAGAGTTGCATTACTGGTAAACACACAAGTAGAGCTTAACTGCAACCAGCTCCCAATGGATTGCACTTAGGGTACTCTACCCCTCGCCTATTCCCCAAAAAGAGACCCCCGTGTTGAACTTTCGGCGACATCTAGATTTATTTGCTGAAATTAATTTGAAGACAGAAATGATAAGCTCCATAGGCTGACATCCTCCGATCTCTTTGCCTAGGGAGCATCAAAGAGAGACAAATGCGGGTGGCTTTCAGAAAGGTGTTAAATAAAGCCCCATTTTTAAAAAAACCCAAGTGCAATTTTTTTTACTCATCCGTGCAAACCGGCCCTCTTCAATTAATCCCAATTCCTTCCCATCACTCCGTCGCTCATTTTCTGGGGCCGGCACTGCAATCGTGCCTTATAGCAATTTAACCCGAAGCTCGTTGTCAGATGTGTTACTTGACTCGATGAAAGAAGCGGCTGCCGCGAAGTTCCCGGCCGAAAAGCCTCCCTTTCTTCACCGCCCGGGAGCAGACCCCCCGGGCTACCTTATGCCGGACCTCCCGCGCCCGCTTCTTAAAAGCAGCATTTGCTATTTTCGTCGAAAAGCAAAAGTTTGCAAATTTTCAGGCCGGGAGAGCGAGCCGAGGCTGAGTTCCCCGCTCTTTTCCGGAGGAGCCCTGCCACCCCGGAGCGTGAAAACCAGGTGTCCGAAAGCCCGCATCCTCCCCATCGATCCAGCCTGGAACGGGAGGGATCCGCGGACGGGACTCGGAGTAATCGACTCTTTTGTGCGGGTTAAGAAACACAAAAGTTGCCCGGACCAGGAGCCCAGGTCTGGCTGTCAAAGCGCCGTGCTCGGAACGCACCAATCAGCGCGCAGCTCCTCCCCTATAAATACGAGGCAGCGCCGCCGCCGCGTCCATTCAGCTTCTGCTTTGGTGACTCGACGGTGTGCTCGGGGGGCGGTATAGTTTCGGATCAGGATGACTGAAGAGGTTCCCGCCGCGCCCGTCGCCGCGCTGCCGGCTGTCAAGGCTCCCGCGAAGAAGGCCAAGAAGGCGGCGGCCGCCGCCCCGAAGTCCCGCAAGGCCTCGGGCCCCAGCGTGACGGAGCTGCTGACCCAGGCGGTGACGGCGTCCAAGGAGCGCGGCGGCGTCTCCCTGGCCGCGCTGAAGAAGTCGCTGGCGGCCGCCGGCTACGACGTGGAGCGGAACAACAGCCGCATCAAGCTGGGCCTGAAGAGCCTGGTGACCCGGGGGATCCTGCTGCAGACCAAGGGCACGGGCGCCTCGGGCTCCTTTAAGCTCAATAAGAAGCAGGCGGACAACAAGGACAAGGCGCCCAAGAAGAAGCCGGCGGCGGCGGCCGCGAAAAGCAAAAAGCCCGCGGCCAAGAAGCCCGCCAGCGCCGCCAAGAAGGTGAAGAAGGCAGCCGCCACCAAGAAGGGCGTCAAGAAGCCGGCCAAGAAGCCCGCGGCAGGCGCCAGGAAGGCCGCCAAGAGCCCCAAGAAGCCCAAGGCGGCGGCGGCCAAAAGCAAGAAGGCCGCCAAGAGCCCCGCCAAGGCGAAGGCAGCCAAGCCCAAAGCGAAGCCCAAGACCCCCAAGGCGAAAGTCGCCAAGCCCAAGAAGGCGGCGCCGAAAAAGAAGTAGGAAGGACCCGCTCGGCTTCCGCGAGAGGCAGCAGCGCTCCTCGTTAACCCCAAAGGCTCTTTTAAGAGCCACCCACAAATTCAAAGAAAGTGCTGAATTTCTCTTGCCATGTGAGGTGCTTCGATCATGTGATGCAAGCGCCGCAGTTGTAGAATCGTAGTTGGTCCCATCCCTTGCACAGTCCCCCTTCCAATTCGAAACCGGACCGGACCCCGCTGAGCAATTGTGTGCTAGTAACGTTATTGCTGCAATTCTAGGCTTTCCTTTTAATCGGGTATCCTGTTGCTGATTCCACCCCCCGGCTTTTTCATCCGTGCCAAGTCACTTGACATTAATGTTTCTGCAACTTTGTTTTACGGGGGGCGGGGAGAGACCACGTGGCAATGGGGTGGGCGTGGAGAAAGCAAGTGGTTGCTTCCATGATACTGTTTTTAGACGGGAGGGGGCGGGTAAAAATGGATTTGCTTTCCCTTAGTGAAAGAATGCTAGCTACCCCAGGGCCTGCTAAAACGGGGGAAAAGTCGAAGGGGCAAGATCCACGTGAGACGCCAGTAAACTGCACAGAAGTACCACGCCGCCGTGTCCACTTTAAAATTCTCAGCAACTGGTGCTTAATGCACAATACCTAACTGGCAATTGAACATAAAATTGCAGTAATTAACAGCTTTTTAAGATTATGTGGTGGCTCTTAAAAGAGCCTTTGGGTTTTTGAACGTAGGAGGCCCCTACTTTGACAACGAATATCTTAAGCCCTTTCTCCGCGGATGCGGCGAGCCAGCTGGATATCTTTGGGCATGATGGTGACCCGCTTGGCGTGGATGGCGCACAGGTTGGTATCTTCGAAAAGCCCCACCAGGTAAGCCTCGCTCGCCTCCTGAAGGGCCATCACCGCAGAGCTCTGGAAGCGCAGGTCAGTCTTGAAATCCTGCGCGATCTCCCGCACCAGGCGCTGGAAGGGCAGCTTGCGAATCAGCAGCTCGGTGGACTTCTGGTAGCGACGGATCTCTCGCAGGGCGACAGTCCCAGGGCGGTAGCGGTGAGGCTTCTTCACGCCCCCGGTAGCCGGGGCGCTCTTCCGGGCAGCTTTGGTCGCCAGCTGCTTCCGAGGCGCCTTCCCGCCGGTGGACTTGCGAGCGGTCTGCTTGGTACGAGCCATAGCAAGCGAAGCAAAGGACTCTCTTCAGCAAATGAGACAAAGAGCCCGGTTGCTGGTTATTTATAGACCGCTCTCGCAGTCTTGATTGGCTGAAGACTGAGCATTGTCAGTTGGAAAGTTTGAATTTCCTGGGCTGAACAGCAATTGGCTAGACAAGATCACGCAAGAGGGCAAAGTGGGGCGGGGCCACGGCCTGTTTTTTTTTTTTTCCGCCAGGACTCTCATTGAGCAGCTGCAAACAGAGTGCATTTGATTGGACGAAATTGAGTCACAGTTCTGCAACGCCCAATTTATGCCTAAGTTTTCATTCTGGTCGGAAATTTCTCTATATAAGGAGAGGGAGCTCTTACCTATACCGCATTTTGTTTTTTGAGTCCTTGTAGGAGGTTTGGTTGGCAAGCATGTCTGGTCGTGGGAAAGGTGGGAAAGGTTTGGGTAAGGGAGGCGCCAAGAGGCATCGCAAGGTGCTTCGTGACAATATCCAGGGCATCACGAAGCCTGCAATCCGCCGCCTGGCTCGCCGTGGCGGAGTCAAGCGCATCTCGGGCTTGATCTACGAGGAGACCCGCGGCGTCCTGAAGGTCTTTCTGGAAAATGTCATCCGCGACGCCGTGACTTACACCGAGCACGCCAAGAGGAAGACTGTAACCGCCATGGATGTCGTGTACGCTCTGAAACGCCAGGGTCGCACTCTGTACGGCTTTGGTGGCTAATTCTAAATATCAAGGTTGCAGCTTGAAGCCAAAGGCCCTTTTAAGGGCCGCCCACCTTTTCATGAAAAGAGTTATATACTTTACCTTATTTTCTCTGTTATGGATAGACTTAATCCAAAGCTTTAGACAGTGGTTTTCAAACTACCGGTAATCTGGGCCACACTCAGAATATTTACTACATATTCCAGAAATATTTTTGTGTGTGTGGCATACTATATACTACGCTGAAATGTTTAAATGTTCGTTTTTCCGATCTTCCCGCTACATTCTCATTCGCTTGCCATACTAGTAACACCCTTTTGAGAACCACTGCTTTATAATAGCGCCTGTATTTAAACATAGGCGCGTACATGTGTTATCAACATTGAGATCCTTGTAAAGTGAAATGGATAATGGGAACAGGAAGAAAGGCAGACCGAGCGCATGGGCTTAGCCAGAATTTATTGGGGGGCGTGCAGGCTTTTAAGATGGCAGCAGCGAGTGCAGGGCATATAAATTTACAATATAGCGTTCTCAGAAATCCAGTTTGAAACTTTCAGCAATATAAACTCAGCTCTCTTATGACAGAGTGGACGGCTCTGAAAAGAGCCTTTGTGAAGTCCAGACGCCGCGGTCTGATTTTTACTGGGCCTTCACTTTGTGATCTTGGGCAGGACGCCGCCCTGGGGGACGGTGCCTTTGGCCAGCAGCTTGTTCAGCTCCTGGTCGTTGCGGATGGCCAGCTGCAGGTGCCGAGGGATGATGCGCGCCTTCATGTTGTCCCGCGCCGCGTTGCCGGCCAGCTCCAGGATCTCGGCGGTCAGGTACTCCAGCACCGCCGCCGTGTAGACAGGGGCTCCGGCTCCCACGCGCTTCGCGTAGTGCCCTTTGCGAAGCAGGCGGTGCACTCGACCCACAGGGAACTGCAAGCCCGCCCTGGACGAGCGAGACATCGCCTTGCCCTTGGCTTTGCCGCCCTGCTTTCCACGGTCAGACATCGTACAGCCAAATCCACCAAGAACTACAACAACGAAGAGCAGAATGAGAAACACAATCTTGCAAGCCGCCTATTTATTTACTCCCGATGGATTCTTTCCGTCAAATCTGATTGAGTGAAAGAGAGATACGACGTGCCTAGCACCCAATGAGAGTGTGTCTTCTTGCAACCAACCAGAAAGTTACATTTAAATTACGCATACGCTTGAGCGAGCCAATAGAAATGTCACATGGGGCGAGTTTATATTTGCATGTTCCGCTTTCAAAAAAAGGGAGGGTTACGTCATTGCTCTTCCGTCTGAGAAATTAACGATGGTGACCATATTAAGATTGTTAAAAAACGAAAAGGAATACCTTTGATTGGTGTTTTTTCTTAACGTGACAAACTATGACCAGTACTTATATTCAGAGCACAATATAAAATTAAAGTCAAACAAGCAAACTACATTCTCTTTTGTCTGTGCACGCGTGTAAATACTGTATTGGGAAAGGCATGTGTCCTTGTACTTCTGCCACAGAAGCGAAAGCTAATAGCGTGAAAGGAGACCAGAACATCGAGGCAGCACCCAAGGCCTTATTGTTAATTTTTAAACGTATAGACTCAGGCTGATCGTTATCCTCATTTAATTGTGGGCTAAGTGGTTGGTTTACAATAACCATGCAATGAAAGACGCTACATGGATTAGATGACCATTGGGATCCCTTCCAACTCTACAATTTTATAATTCTAATGCGACATAAACCTCTGAAATTTACAGTATTCTTTTCTAATTCCTGCTCCTCACAATTTTGCAAATGTTAGGATAAGAGTTTTCAGGTTCTGTTTTACTCTTTCCCCCGCCTCTACGCTACTATTTTGTTTTCCCATTCTGTTCTGCACCATTTCCAGATTACAGTACTGTACCAGTACTTAGTATCACCGGACAGAATCATAATTTTGTAAATTATGAAACGTGTCTATAACTCTCCCGGCTGCACTATCCTCCCCAAATCAAAGGCACATATCCGTTTGAGGAGAAAGCTCTGTTTTGATTGGAGAGTTTAAAATGCCCAGAAGCTGATTGGTGGAAAGTATAGCCTATAACGTTATGGAGTTTGGAAAGAGGGCGTGGCTCAGTCAAAGGCTAACATTTGCCCTTTCAGTCTTCCCTCTGGTCGGACTTTGCTGTATAAAAGAAGCTGCAGCACTACTTCTCGCTTACTTCAGTCTTCAATCGCACCGAGTGTTATCTTGTTACCATGTCTGGTCGTGGAAAAGGCGGGAAAGGTTTGGGCAAGGGAGGCGCCAAGAGGCATCGCAAGGTGCTTCGTGACAATATCCAGGGCATCACGAAGCCTGCAATCCGCCGCCTAGCTCGCCGTGGCGGAGTCAAGCGCATCTCGGGCTTGATCTACGAGGAGACCCGCGGAGTCCTAAAGGTCTTTCTGGAGAATGTCATCCGGGATGCCGTGACTTACACCGAGCACGCCAAGAGGAAGACTGTGACCGCCATGGATGTCGTGTACGCTCTGAAGCGCCAGGGTCGCACTCTGTACGGCTTCGGCGGCTAATCAGGATATCAAGACTATTACAAACGAGCTCAAAGGCCCTTTTAAGGGCCGCCCACCATTTCATGAAAAGAGCTGACACAGTTTGGGTTGCTAAAAGCGTTTTTTGCTTAGGTAACCTTGTTTATCTGAAATATATATGAGCCACTTTGGAAAGCGTAATGCTGCATCTAAACGCGTGGGATTGTTCCAGACGTGCCCAGTAATTAAGTGAGGCGATTTAAGTAAGTGCTGGGAAGTCGTGTAAAAAACACATTTTGGTATATGCAGTGGAGGCAACGAAGGATAGTTGTCATTAATAGCAGCAGCAGTACTGATCGGTAGACATTGGAAACGTAGAAAAATGGTGATCTGGGAGAGAGCACTAACCTAAAAACGGGCTAGGAGGGCAGCAAAAATACCGAGACTACAAGGCTGCGTTGTCTTCATATTGTAACAACTTTGTCTCTTTCCCCAAACTTTAGAAGCCTATAGCGTGTCTAAAAGATATAAAGTGTTGCTAGGTGAATGAAGGATGGGGAAACAGGTGATTTCTACACTTTCCGACCTACGTAGCTGCTGGCTCCACTATTCCGGGATCAGCTTTTTGGGGCGTGCCATGTCCATGCAGTTTATTGCCCGGGGTTTACCTTCCTCTGCTATTAACACCCCACCCCGCTCCAAAGCTGCATTGCGGCAGGCAGCTCCTGTTTCCAGAACTTTACTTCGCAACGTTGTTGGTGATACGGAAAGGGGGGGGGCATGTCTTCTTCACCTTCTTCTTCGCTACAATATATCAATTTATTTCCAATTGTCAATGTCAAAAGGGACTAAAATGTATAAAATTCTTAGAAAATCAACGTGCCAATTTGCTCAATTTCTCTAGGACTCCATCACACCTCCCCTGTCCTCCATAATCCCTCAAGCCAGGTGTCAAGACCCTAATCCTGTCAAATCACTCTGCCAAGCCTTTCCTCCAGGAAATGCCAGTACATGGACCATTGTCTTCTCATCAGGATGTGCTTATCTGCGCATATCTCCAGCTCTGCATATTCCCCCCTCCCTCCTCCATATGTTAATCCTGTGTAACCCAACCTCTTCTTAATGTATTTATGATGTAATCTGTGTAACCCAACCTCTCTTTAATGCATTCATGATGTAACTGGGATGTATTTTGCACTGTATTCTGGGACATGGAGGGAAGTTTCAAAAGTTTATGTCACCCCTTTCCCGCTGTTCAATCTCGCCTTGAACCTGTTGCGCAATAAACTTGGATCTTCTGCATCTTGCTCCTATCTCCGGCTGAGCTCATTTTTCCTCCGCAGGGACCCGCGGACTTAGTCCGACGAGCTGGGTGGCTGAGCAGCCTCGCACCCAGATTTTTACCGTAACATTGGTGAAAAGAAACCCCTTGCTTTTTACTACACGTTTCGGGTGCAAGAACGCGCATTTCTTAAGGGCAGCCTTGGAAGCGTAGAAAACTCTTTCGGGAAACTGGGTGATTCATAAAAGAGCCTGCGGAGGGGCAGGGTAGTTTCGCTGCTCAAAGGAAAACGTGAGAATGCTTGCAGCCAAATCTTGCTTTCTATATACAGTACTCACCTTTAGCATCCGAGAGACGGCGCTGATTGGATGAGAATGGAACTCGCTCGCCAATGAAGACGTGGCTTTATCGCCCTAGCCAATCAGAATGCTGATTCCGGAAATAACCAATAAGGTTCCCCCTAAAAAAATCTCTATGGAGGTTTTAAAGCAGAGGTTGGATGACCATATGTCATGAATGATCTAGCTGGGATTCCAGCATTGCAGGGGTCAGACTAGATGACCCTCGGGGGTTCTAAATGTCAAAGAGAAAAACAACTACCAGACTTTTAGAAGACATCTGAAGGCAGCCTTGTTTAGGGAAGCTTTTAATGTTTAATAGGTTATTGTATTTTAATATTCTGTTGGAAGCCGCCCAGAGCGGCTGGGGAAACCCAGCCAGATGGGTGGGGTATAAATAATAAATTATTATTATTATTATTATTATTATTATTATTATTATTATTATTCCTTCCAAATCTACGATTCTGTGATTCTGTGAAATGGCTAGCTTAGCTCTTGGAAACAGAATAAGGAAGGCCGCCATTCCAGCACTGGGGAAACTGAGGAGCATAGCTCACTCGATTGGCTGTGTACCAGGAAACCCGCCCCCCCCCCAATCATTCAGTTTGTACAAACTTCACACACCCTCACACTCACACACTACATACGCTACGCTTCTGTTATAAATTCACAGAAAATCAACCATACATTGGATTTGCACTGTTCCACTTTTATTTTACTCCATGAAGGAAGGACTACAAAATGGGGAAGGTTTGATACAGGGCAGCCATAATCCCTTCATCATCCCAGCACATCCACAGGAGCCCTGCCCAGTTGCTATGCCAACCCTGATGGTCCTAGACAGAAGACAATCAAGATCACAAAGAACTTGCATGTGGGAGTGGATTCAGCATGGACTGGAACAAAGGACAATGATCAGATCTTCCCTCTGGGGGCAGGAAACTGCAAACTCCCCTCTGTCACCTGGAAAGTACTCATGGGGAGGGGGAAAGGGGGAACCAGCCAGGTGACAGGACACTCAGGTTACCACCACAACTCCTCCCTCAACCCCTCCTTTTTGTGATGTATGTATGATGTTTCTGGGGGTGGTCTTGATCTACAGGGTGGCAATTTCAAAAGTCTTTATAAGGCCTTGCGGGCCATTTTTCTGGGTACTTCCTCTCTCCTGCAGGTGAGGGGAGCACCCTGTTGCAACAGTTCAATAAAGGCCAAGCCTACAGGCTGCTGTTTTGCTTCAAGTTATCCTTGTTGGTGTCTTTGTTTTTGTCCAAGGGAGCCCTCGGATTTTTCCGTTAACAGCTGTGCAGCGACAGGCCAGCTGCACCCAGGCCTCCTCTCCCTCAAATGTCATTAAGGGGCAGCCATTTCATCAAGATACCTCATTGGCAGAGATAGGAAGCAGAGATCATTACATCCACTTAGCCTAAGGCAGGGGTAGGCAAACTAAGGCCCGGGGGCCGGATCCGGCCCAGTCGCCTTCTCAACCCGGCTCACGGACAATCCGGGAATCAGCATGTTTTTACATGAGTAGAATGTGTGCTTTTATTTAAAATGCATCTCTGGGTTATTTGTGGGGCATAGGAATTCGTTCATCCCCTCCCCCAAATATAGTCCAGCCCCCTGCATGGTCTGAGGGACAGTGGACCGGCCCCCTGCTGAAAAAGGTTGCTGACCCCTCACCTAAGGCCCCAGGTACTGCCTCCAAACTATGCCTCCTGGTCAGGAGGATTTTGGCCATCGCATGGGAGAAGAGTCTCAAAGATATGCTCTCCCAAGCCCACAATCCCAGCATGTTCACACTCCTGTCTCAGCGACTTTTATTTATTTTATTTTCAGTTTAATGTCTCAGCGACTTCTATGCTGGCTTGGAGATGTCCACAGAACTGAAGAGGGCAGGATCCCCAAGAATGTGCTCTATGGAGATCAGGCTTCAGGCACCCAGTCCATTGGCAGACCAACTCTGCGTTACAAAGATGTCTGCAAGGTTGACATGAAGGTTGGCGACATCAACCCCACTGTGTGGGAATCCCTTGCAGACAACCACTGGGTCTGGAGATAGTCTTGTTGTGCATCCATAGCAGTGGCCAGAGAAGGAATGTTTAGGGAAGCTTTTAATGTTTAATAGGTTATTGTATTTTAGTGTTTTGTTGGAAGCCGCCCAGAGTGACTGGGGAAACCCAGCCAGATGGGCGGGGTATAAATTATTATTATTATTAGGAATGACTGCAGTGAGAAGAAACGCCATTGCACATCTGCAGCAGCAAAACTGGATGCCTTCATCTGCCCCAGCAGCAACAAAACATGTCTCTCCCATATTGTCCCTACAGCCACAGCAGGCACTGCAACCTTCAAACAGTTCGATTTCACCACCAATAGTACCCTCCTCCATTGCCTCCCAAGACAGACAGATGCCAACAACAGGCCAATAAGGGAACAGCTGTCTAGAAATTGGTGCCTGAGTTTATTCTCCTCTTCCCGCCTTGTTCCTTTTTCCTTGTGTGTTGTGTGATTTTTTTTTTTAAAAAAATTGGTCTGTTTGTTTATTTACTAGAAGGTAAGCATGCAGGTAGCAAATGTCTTGTTCTGATTGATATAAGCCAGTCTGGGAGATGTTTTTGGCTGAAGAGCAGGGGACAAATGCTCTAAATAAGTAAACAAATAAAGATGACCCATTTCAAATCCTTGCGTTTATTTTTAATTCCATTTTTGCCAACCCCTCCACCCCCAAGCTACCCCTGCCCCCGGGCTCGTAAGCAACAGCTGCCCATAGCCTACAGGGGATGGTGTTGAATCCTGTATTTTTAAAATAGTTTTATTTATTTATTAACGTTCTTATGTTACATCGGTAAACATTGTCATATTACATCACAAGGCTTATTATAATATAATTTTCAGCATGTATACAAAGTTTATATACCCGTTGCTCGGTCCCTGCTCCTGCCAACCTAGCAGTTCGAAAGCACGTCAAAGTGCAAGTAGATAAATAGGGACTGCTCCCCGGCGGGAAGGTAAACGGCGTTCCCGTGCGCTGCTCTGGTTCGCCAGAAGCGGCTTAGTCATGCTGGCCACATGACCCGGAAGCTGTCTGCAGACAAGCGCAGGTTCCCGGCCTATAGAGCGAGGTGAGCGCGCAACCCCAGAGTCGGTCACGACTGGACCTGATGGTCAGGGGTACCTTTACCTTTACCTTTATATACCTAAAGAAAAGAAACAAGGACAAAAATCTATTTCAAAATCATATACAGTGGTATCTCAGTTTAAGTACTTAATTCGTTCCGGAGGTCCGTACTTAACCTGAAACTGTTCTTAACCAGAAGCACCACTTTAGCTAATGGGGCCTCCTGCTGCTGCCGCGCCTCCAGAGCACGATTTCTGTTCTCATCCTGAAGCAAAGTTCTTAACCTGAAGCACTATTTCTGGGTTAGCGGAGTCTGTAACCTGAAGCGTATGTAACCCGAGGTACCACTGTATGTACCAACACTTTGGACTTCCTGTCCATCCCGTTGTATATTCCTTTTTTTTTACAAATCAATGTACTCTTATTATTGTATATTTCTTTACATTTTATCTAATACATCCCTATATCAATATATACCCTTGGTCTTATTTCTCAACTCAGTCTCTCTCCAGCGTCAATCGAATGCTAGCATAGATAGCGAACCTTTACTGTATTTTTGAACATATATCTTATATCTATCCCACTTTTCTGTAATTTTTTGTTTTGAATTGCCTCTCAGGCTATTTGTCAACTGCGCCATTTCAGCAAATTCTTGTAGCTTGTTATGCAATCTCTTATTGTCGGGACTTCTTCTTCCTTCCACCCCTTTGCCACCAAAGTCTGAGCTGCAGCAGCCATTGCATGAATCCTGTATTTAAATTATTTGTAATTCGATGGAAGTCTGTCCCTTGTTCAGAAAAAGTAACAGCTGTTGTAGCCTCCCTGTGTTTTAGCCACAACCACACACCCCTTTCCCACCGCAAAATATTGTGGAAAGTTTGGCTGAAACAGAAGCGACCGCAACAGCCCAACAATGCCGTCTACCTTAAGTTTAAAACAGATATACACAGTTAAGAGACACAAGAAAATCCAGATTTTGCTACATTAGCTGAGAAGGTGGTTGTTGTTGTTTAGTCGTCTAGTTGTGTCCGACTCTTCGTGACCCCCTGGACCAGAGCACGCCAGGCCCTCCTGTCTTCCACTGCCTCCCGCAGTTTAGTCAAACTCATGCTGATAGCTTCGAGAACACTGTCCCACCATCTCGTCCTCCGTCGTCCCCTTCTCCTTGTGCCCTCCATCTTTCCCAACATCAGGGTCTTTTCCAGGGAGTCTTCTCTTCTCATGAGGTGGCCAAAGTCTTGGAGCCTCAGCTTCAGGATCTGGCCTTCCAGTGAGCACTCAGGGCTGATTTCCTTCAGAATGGACAGGTTTGATCTTCTTGCAGTCCAGGGGACTCTCAAGAGTCTCCTCCAGCACCATAAGCTGAGAAGGTAGGTTTGCTTTTGGCCTCTAGAGGCCGCTAGAGACTGCAGTGAAGCCAGGAGCACATTTTTCCAAGCGGAGCTGTTCCAACAGGACCTAGAATATTTACTGTCTCCCTCCCACTGTAAACGTCTGACATTCCTTCTTTGTAAATTGGAAGCAAAGCAAAAAAGCACCAGACTCCTTCGATAAGTGCTCAGCCAAATATATTATGATTACCTACATGTCTCAAATTAAAAGAAAGGGAAAATTATCCCCAACTAATTAAGCAACAATGTAAAATTTAAAAAGACAAGAGCAAGAAGATTCAATTAGCTTTACAATAAGTCTATGTACACAAAATCTTATGGCTGTGGTGACCCAAAACATTGAGAACACTCTCAGGATGGCCAGATTTTAGTCATTTCCTCACTAGGATGGGCAAAGTGAGAAATGTTCTTGAGACTTGCTTGTTTCAAAGTCCCTCCTTTCCCTATTAGGAAGCATTAGCGAAATATTTATTTAGAAAACCCAGATTCGTAGTGTGTCCTAGACCTGGACCTGTTTTAATTCTTTTTATTACCTTTTTAACCTAATGTGCCGAGCCTATTTTGGGGCCATTATATGTTTTATATACATCCGCATTTTAGATTCCCGGCGCTGGCATCTAAATTTTTACATTATTGTCTTAGGGTAATTTAAATGTCATAATGCCAGTAATATCGTTTTGAATTTTGTTTGGTTGCTTCTCTCTAGCATTTTTGTCTTATCCTGCTATGGCTGTATGCTAATGCAATAAAGGTTTGATTGATTGAACCCAGATTCCCAGCAGGCAGGTGCCTCAACAGAACTTCTCTAGCTCCCTCAAGGAAAGGTATATTCTTCCTTTTCCATTTCCGCCTTGCTGTTTAGTGTGGGTTTTTGTGGCAAAATTGCCAAGCTCCCCGTTTGAAAATGGTCAGGTATTTCTTTTACTCCTTAGATCAGGAATCAGCAAATTTTTTCAGCAGGGGGCCTGTCCACTGTCCCTCAGACCTTGTGGGGCGGCGGACTATATTCTGAAGAAAAAAAAAGAACGAATTCCTATGCCCCACAAATAACCCAGAGATGCATTTTCAATAAAAGGACACATTGTACTCATGTAAAAACACACTGATTCCTGGACCATCCGTGGGCCGGATTTAGAAGGCGATTGGGCCGGATCCAGCCCCTGGGCCTTAGTTTGCCTACCCATGCCTTAGATCAAGATGTGTAAATATTGTGTGGGTTGCTGTCTCCTCGCTTTGTATGATTTTGCTGTCTGATAATTGGGATTTTGCTTCTGTGATTTTTTCCCCCTGCCATTTTTGTTTCATACAAAAATACAGCCCAGCTTTCTTTATTCCTTTGGTGTGAGAACTTATTGTGGGCCTAAGTTTAAGGCTAAACACACATATTCGTAAAAAGCACATGTCTTTACTCCAGTAAAATATCGAAAACGGCTCGGTGGCGTGTGTATGAATGCACGTGAGTGCTTGCACACACTTGTGGGTTAGTGACACAGACTGTAACACCATTTCTGAGTGTTTGGTTGCATGTATGGTTTCTTCTTAAATACCCAGCATGATAACTGTCATATTGTACCAAAACAACAAGAACACATCAGTAGGTTTTTTGTAGGGAGCGGTCTTCAGATTCCTTTCCAAAAAATTTAATTTTTATACACAGAACATGAACCTGTTGTTTGTAATACATCAGAACAAATTTATTACTGGGATGAACATTGTTAACAAATCTTCCTAATTCTTGGAGTCTGTCCTCAGTCCCCGAGCATATAATGAATACATCATCCAGGCATTTATTCTGTAGTGATATACCACCCCTTTAAATTTCTTTTCCATTCAATAGGAATGCTCTTTCAAATTTACCCATATAAAGATAGTCTCAGTCAAATGCAAATCTGCAGCCTGTGGCTGTATCTGAAATTTGCCATAACAATCTTTCCTGAGACTGAGTTTGCTCATTTCTTTAGTGCTAGTTCGGCTAAAGCACAAATGAAGCTGGTGTGTGTAGTGCTTTCATTTTGGTTAAAATATCCTCCATCACCGCACAGAATGTTGGTTTTTAAAGCCCCAAGTTACAAGCCGGATATTAGTTGACTCTTCTGTCTTTTTGTGGCGAAGGGGCTTGAATAACTCAGAGAAGCTATGAGCTATGCCGTGCAGGGCCACCCAAGATGGACAGGTCATAGTGGAGAGTTTTGACCAAACATGATCCACCTGGAGGAGGAACCAGCAAGCCACTCTAGTATCCCTGCCAAGAAAACTCCATGGACAAAGACAACAGGCATATAAAAGTTATGATGCTGGAAGATGAGCCCCTCAGGTCAGAAGGCGTCCAACATGCTACTGGGGAAGAGCGGAGGACAAGTACAAGTAGATCCAGAGCTGATGAAGCGGCTGGGCCAAAGCTGAAAGGTTGCTCAGTTGCGGATATGCCTGGAAGCGAAAGGAAAGTCCAATGCTGTAAAGAAAAATATTGCATAGGAACCTGGAATGTAAGAACCATGAATCTGGGTAAGTTGGATGTGGTCAAAAATGAGATGGCAAGAATAAATATTGACATCCTGGGCATCAGTGAACTAAAATGGACGGGAATGGGCGAATTCAGTTCGGATGACCATCATATCTACTACTGTAGGCAAGAATCCTGTAGAAGAAATGGAGTGGCCCTCATAGTCAACAAAAGAGTGGCAAAAGCTGTACTGGGATGCAATCTCAAAAATGATAGAATGTTCTCGATATGAATCCAAGGCAGACCTTTTAACATCACAGTAATCCAAGTTGTGGCTCTGTGGGTTAAACCACAGAGTTTAGGACTTGCCGATCAGAAGGTCGGCGGTTCGAATCCCCGCAACGGGGTGAGCTCCCGTTGCTCGGTCCCTGCTCCTTCCAACCTAGCAGTTGGAAAGCACGTCAAAGTGCAAGTAGATAAATAGGTACTGCTCCAGCGGGAAGGTAAACGGCGTTTCCGTGCGCTGCTCTGGTTCGCCAGAAGCGGCTTAGTCATGCTGGCCACATGACCCAGAAGCTGTACGCCAGCTCCCTCGGCCAATAAAGCAAGATGAGGCTAAATAATAAATAAAGCGACTGGACTTAATGGTCAGGGGTCCCTTTACCTTTACCTTTTACCTAACGTGAGTTTGATCAAATTGCGGGAGGCAGTGGAAGACAGGAGTGCCTGGCGTGCTCTGGGCCATGGGGTCACTAAGAGTCAGATACGCCTAAACAACAACAACAAAATGAACCTTATTGGTGCTGGCCATCTTTTGCCGGTGATTCCTGCATTGCAGAAGGTTGGACCAGATGATCTTGGGGGGTCCCTTCCAAGTTGACTCTAAGTAACTAAAATCAGAGAATTCTCTCTTCCGTGTCAGTTTTTACGAAAAAAAGCCCCTCACATTTGGGTTTTGAGATATGCCCCTGGACAAATGCTTCGCCCATTAAACACGCTACGTCTTCATAAACTGTACAGCTGGGGATATTTTCGCAAGGAATACACTACCGGCCACCTGGCCTTGTTGTCCAGCTGCTTTCTGAACCCATCCCTTCCTCTCCCTGAGAACTAAGCAGTTCCCCTTTATCTCAGGCTTGCTGAGAACATCCTCCCTATTTTTCAGCTTCTGCAAGGTCAAATTTCCCTCAGAGGTTCAAGTTAAGGCAAACAGGCGTGGCTTATCATTGTACAGTTGTTCCTTCTCCTTGGATGACTTGATTCTGTAAGCCCCCTCACTGATGGGTTGCTGGAAGAGGGATTAAGAGCGGATTTTCATCCGAGACCTACCTTTTCAGGTAAATCAAATTTTTTTATTTAATTTTCCTGATTTTGCTATTCGGGTTGCTATGGTGCGAAAGGAGCGATGTTTCGGAGCCGGAATGGAAGGCAGACTCCCTTTGCATGGCATTAAATCTAAGTCAGAAAATTGAAAAGTTGCTGAGGTTGAATATTGCTTGGGTCTCGAAAGTTTGGGTCTGTAGCCTGTCTTGGGTTTCTTCCCATACTGTCCTCTGACAAAAAAAGATGAATGTTTGCTGTCAGATGCAGCTACGGTCTTATTTTATTCTGATATGTGTTGATGATTCTGTGTCTCTTCCTTTGGCGATCAAGTGGGCTACTGGGACTTGATATATTGATGCGTCGTAAATCTGGGTGACTCCTCTCCCAGGAGAAATCAGAAGGAGCTGATCCAAAGGGAACCAACCGTCTCTCCTGTTCACAATGACTCACCACATTCCAGTGGTTTGGAGTCTCCCCAAAATATAAGGCTAGTTCAAATAAGATGGATTTCTTAGAAGCTGTTCCATAGACATAAACTCTTCCTGGCTGGCACTAAAAACTTTCAGCGCTCATTCGCAGCCAGGGAAAGCATGATTTGCAAGTCTTTGTTCTTTGGCGGTGAATTTTCAAGCTGTACCTTAGCTTAGCTTACTTTAGATGCCCAAGAAATTCCCTTCTCTGCCCAGGGACTTGCATGTTGATTTCGCCCCCCGTATCTTGGACTCCCTTTTCCCTTTGTTGCTGAAAAGGCCCCCACGTCTCCAGCCCAGCAAACCCCCAAGCAAGGAAAGGTATTAAACCATGGGTTGGCAAACTAAGGCCGGATCTGGCCCAATCGCCTTCTAAATCCTGCCTGCAGACGGTTCGGGAATCAGCGTGTTTTTACATGAGTAGAATGTGTCCTTTTATTTAAAATGCATCTCTGGGTGATTTGTGGGATGTGCCTGGTGTTTTTACATGAGTAGAATGTGTGCTTTTATTTAAAATGCATCTCTGGGTTATGTGTGGGGCATAGGAATTTGTTCATATATTTTTTTTCCCAAAATACAGTCCGGCCCCTCACAAGGTCTGAGAGACAGTGGACCGGCTCCCTGCTGAAAAAGTTTGCTGTATTAAACTCTTTCTCAATGCAAGCTGCTGGCAAAAGACTTCTTCCCCTGTTGCCGTTTTTTCTGCCGAGCCTGGTTCTTCTTTCTTGGGGAGGGGATGCTCTCTTCCTCCTCAGTTATCAAGGGCCCCCCCCGAATCTCTGTGTCGCCAAAATCCATAGCATCCTGTTGTAAATATCGGCATTTTGCTCTCCGCCATTGCCTCCCATCTCCTTTCCCCTGAGTTTTACCCAGTGCTGGATTTACGTATAAGCTAAACAAGCTATAGCTCAGGGCCTCACTCTCTTGGGCCCCCCAAAAAAAATTTAAAGGAAAAATGGATGTACATTTCCAAAATATAAGATAAAAAAATAAATGAAATAAAACTGACATTCAGCAACAGGATTTTGTGTTGTGTAGGCTCCTGTGATGTAAGTCATGGGCCCCGCCTGCTAGCCAGCTCCCTAAAACATCACTGGTTTGCTATTATTATTTCATGTTATAGCAAGTTTCTAGAGACTAGATTATAAATCTTTGTAAAATGTGTTTCTAAAGGAACTTCTGCTATTGCCAAATGCCAATGTGTTTGCATTATTAATTTTGTTATGAATAAAAAAATCATTTTAAGTTAGAGCTTAATAATTATTTCACTATTAATATACCGTGCTTCTTCTTAATTGTATTTCACTATTAATATACAACAATTACTTTGATAAAATATGTATCTTGTTATGTGCAATTGGCTTTAGATACCTATTAGGTCCATAAATTACCATAGCATATATTCCACACAAAAAGCAGCGACAATTTGTTGTTGACAAAGGACAGCTGGACATATAAAGGGCCCCATTACCTTCAGTAGCTGAGGGCCTCATCAAACCTACATCTGGCTTTCCTGAAGCCCCACAGATTCTCTCCCCAAATTCCCTCCCTCCCTGAAAATACTTTCTGTTTCTAAAGCAAGATGATACCTCGGCCGCAATGCACCCATTTTCCTGACCATATTCTAGTTCCCTCCTCCATGGAACCCAGACTTGCTTTGAAGGAAAACTCTTGCATGGGTTTTTAAACCCTGTTTGAGTCCTGTCACCTTCCAGCCGATTCCGTTTGAGTTCCTGTTAGACTCTCTGTAGCTGTTTTCATTTTCGTTTCTGCGGGCCATCTCTGAAGTTAGCCAAAGCAGCTAGAGTTTTGTCCAGTGACTCAAATTCCTTACAGCAAACTTTTTCAGCAGGGGGCCAGTCCACTGTCCCTCAGACCTTGTGGGGGGCCGGACTGTATTTTGAAAAAAATATAATGAACGAATTATTATGCCCCACAAAAAAAATAGAGATGCATTTTAAATATAAGGACACATTCTACTCATGTAAAAACACGCTGATTCCTGGATCACCATAATTCAAAAGCATACATTCTTCGGCAATCAGCCTTCTTTATGGTCCAGCTCTCACTTCCGTACATCACTACTGGGAAAACCAGAGCTTTCACTATACGGACGTTTGTTGGCAAGGTGATGTCTCTGCTTTTTAAGACGCTGCCTAGGTTTGTCATCGCTTTTCTCCCAAGAAGCAGGCGTCTTTTAATTTTGTGACTGCTGTCCCCATCTGCAGTGATCATGGAGCCCAAGAAAGTAAAACTAGACAAAAACTATACCATTCTGTATTCCGTTACTGCATTCATCAAAACTTATTTACACTGCTGAATTTGTCTTAATGCTGCCCATGTTTTCGTTTGCCAAAACCTTTTCGTGCTTGGGTATAAGGGCGCAGGCGCTTCCGAGAATGATTATGCTAAAATCCTGGCTCCCTCCTTCCTTTTCTATGGGCAGGTCCCACTTTTGCGGCCCCCGTCCCCAGTTGATAGGTGCGGGTGGGGAGCAGGGGAGGAAAAAAAAATACCGTATTTCTTGCTCTATAAGACTCACTTTTCCCCTCCTAAAAAGTAAGGGGAAATGTGTGTGCGTCTTATGGAGCGAATGCAGGCTGCGCAGCTATCCCAGAAGCCAGAACAGCAAGAGGGATTGCTGCTTTTGCTGCACAGCGATCCCTCTTGCTGTTCTGGCTTCTGAGGTTCAGAATATTTTTTTCTTCTTTTCCTCTTCCAAAAACTAGGTGCGTCTTGTGGTCTGGTGCGTCTTATAGAGCGAAAAATACGGTGCCCACTGGAACCAGGACTTGCCGTTTAGTGTGGAAAAGCTTTCTATGCCCCGAGGCAGCCTGCCCCAACATCCTGCCCTCCCCGACTGCAGCCCAGGTCCAAAAATGTCTGAAGGGCACCAGGTTGGGGGAGACTGCACCTCTAAGGTTATATATCTATTTAACTGCATTGCTAGGCCACGTTCGCTGCCAGGTAGATCAAAGCTCTTGAGGAATAGCTCAGTCCATACAGCATGAGACTCTTCATCTCAGGGTCATGGGTTCCAGCCCCACATTGGGCAAAAGATTCCTGCATTACAGGGGGTGGGCTGGATGACCCTCGGGGTCCCTAGGATTCGATCTTCAAGGTGGTTTCCGTGGGATTTCCTGTTGTTATTCTGTCTCTCACGGCTACAGTAAACCTAGTATTAAAATTATGGACCGGTCATTTCTTCGTCAGAGAACATACTTCTCCTCCCTTCTTTCCATTCCTGTGAGGTACCGTATTTTTTGCTCTATAAGACTCCCTTTTTCCCTCCTAAAAAGTAAGGGGAAATGTGTCTGCATCTTACGGAGCGAATGCAGGCTAAGCAACTATCCCAGAAGCCAGAACAGCAAGAGGGATTGCTGCTTTCGCTGCGCAGCGATCCCTCTTGCTGTTCTGGCTTCTGAGATTCAGAATATTTTTTTCCTTGTTTCCCTCCTCCAAAAACTAGGTGCGTCATGTGGTCTGGTGCGTCTTATAGAGCGAAAAATATGGTATGTTAGGCTGGGAGCCTCTGAGGTCACTCTGTGGGATCTTCCTGGATTTTTGGTATGCTTTAACATATTATAATCCCGCCCCAATTTTATTATTTTTATTGTTTTGTAAGCCTCTTAGGTTTGTTTGTTTTTTTACAATCATACAACCAAGCAGTGTATAACTGTTACAAAATAAATAAAACAAACAAATAAAAAATGACTGACTTGGGGAGGGGATTTGAACCTTTGTATCTCCCAGGTCTTTGCCCCACACTTTTTGTTGTTGTTAAATAATTCTTATTAATTTTCAATTACAAAAATCCAGTGCGCGCCATATTCTATTAACACCAAACAGCAATTCCAATTCAAATACAAATCAATTACATTGGCAATTATAAATTTTGTTTGGCTTCCCACGTGCTGTACTTCAAGGCCCGATTCCCTTCAGTTCTGCCTCCAGACTTTTGCTCAAACCAAATACAATCCACTCTTGATAAAATCCCTTCTATCACAGCTACAGTAATTGACTTCACTTCGCGTTAACACTTATAATAATTTGCAAATTCGCAGGTGAAGTTCTCTTTTCTTCTTCCTGTGTGGGGCTTTAATTTGTTCCTTTAATTCTTTATCAAATATTATGTCCATATTAGTTATTCCTGATCGCTGTGTGGCTTACGGTTACTGTGGAGACGTCTCTCTCTTTGTTCTCAACTCTTCTGATTGCAACTGTAAAATTCCACTTTCGATTTCAGGCAAGGGAGTATTGCCTCCCCCCTTAAACCAGCAGTTCCCAAACCTTTTCAGCACAGCACAGCCATTTTACCAGCTCAATAAACTCATCCCCTTGACCCTACCCCATTAGAAGCACGATTCAGATTTGCACAACCCACTAAGGAAGATAATAGCACAGTAAAATTAAAAAGAGAGTAGCAACTGACTGTACATTTTATTCAAAATTCAGTTGAAACTATTAAGTTGAACCAATTCGACAAACTGGTGAACTTGATTTTAAAAAATACCAGCTTTCCAAAGCCTAAAAACCAAGTGCCCCTCTCTCTCTCACACACACACACCACCACCCACTTGCCTCTTAGCACCCCCTGGAAAACCCCCACTCAATTTGGGAAACCAGTGCTCTAACCACTGCTCCCCGCTGCCTTTCCACCCAATGGGATTCTGCCCCTCCGATTCTTTGGAACATCCTCCCATCGTGAAAGTTCATCCCTCTGCCTCCTTTTTTAAAAATAATAATTTTTCTTAGTTTTCAATTACAGTGGTACCTTGTGTTAAGTACTTAATTCGTTCTGGAGGTCCGTACTTAACCTGAAACTGTTCTTAACCTGAAGCACCACTTTAGCGAATGGGGCCTCCTGCTGCTGCCACACCGCTGGAGCACGATTTCTGTTCTCATCCTGAAGCAAAGTTCTTAACCTGAAGCACTATTTCTGGGTTAGCGGAGTATGTAACCTGAAGCGTACATAACCCGAGGTACCACTGCACAATCCAATAATAGCCTCATGATAACAATGCCAATTTATAATGCAATTATTAATACCAGTCGTTCAAATCCCTCTGCCTCCTGGCCAATAAATGCCTGGTTTGCACAGCCTCTGGAGGCTGGTCTTGGCTGCAACGGTGTTCAGCTGAACTTTTTCTTTCTTTCCATGGAAACTTTTGTTTAATTCTCATCATGGTTTTGTGCGAGGGCTCTGTGGAACTCCCAGCTGCTTTGGTTAGAAGGTTTAATGGCCTGCCTGCTTTTCTGATCTTCTGCAGGAGCGGAGGATTCTTGGAAGAGAGAAGAAAACCCACTTTCTCAGAAACCGAGGGGGGCCGGCCAGACGGGGCAGCCTGCCGCTGTGGCCACCTCCACTTCCACCGAGGCTGAGATCTCTGCACAGAGAGAGGGCTGTGAGTGGGGATTTCTACTGCTCAAGAGCTTCTGCTGAGACACCACAAGAAAGAGAGAGACCAAGAGGCCAAGCATCACTGCAGGACTCATTTCAAGAGGTGACCTCGACCCAGAAGTCCTCCTCCTCACCCCTGACTTGAAGACCTGCCAACGTCGCCTTCAAGGAAGCCCAGGACCAAGAAGGGGGCGGAAGGGAGAGAGAGAGAAAGGAAGACATTGGCACCAACCTTGGCGCAAGAGATCTCAGCTGGAGATGGTATCCTACCCGAGGACCACCACCCAGTGGCAAGAGAAATGGCTCGCCGAGCTCCAGCGGGCCCCTGACTTTGAGGAAGCCATCCAGCAGCTCACAAAGGACCTCTCCGAAAGAGGCAGGAGGGCAGCCCAGGGCAGGTGGAGAGGCCCCCTGCAGTACCAGGGCGCCACGGCCACAAGGAACATCCAGTACTTGTACGACGTCAACAAAGCCGAAGCCCTGAGAAAGATCCTCGAGCCTCCCCCTCCTCCTTGCGAGATCCCCGCGACGGAGATCTACAAACACTTCTCCGAAGCGTTCGCTAGCGAGGGCTGGGGCCTGTTCCCGCGTCCGCGTGGCTGGCCTCACCTTCCCACCCTGAGAGGCTCCGCCAGCCTGGAGAGAGACTTCGCCCCCAGGGAGGTTAA
Source organism: Podarcis filfolensis (assembly GCF_964270895.1). NCBI lineage: Eukaryota > Metazoa > Chordata > Lepidosauria > Squamata > Lacertidae > Podarcis > Podarcis filfolensis. The sequence continues at coordinate 5,445,848 of NC_139615.1, forward strand.
GGAGATGATCCACCACATCAAGAAGAAGAACGTGGGGAAGGATAAGCTGACGCCCGCCTTTCTCAGCCAGCAAGACCCCGGGTGCCTAGTGCTGACCGCCGTTTTCAACCGGTGCAAGCGGCTGCGTCGCATCCCCTCCGAGTGGAAGAGATCGGAGACCATCCTCATCTTCAAAGGCGGCGACGCCAAGGAGCTGAAGAGCTGGAGGCCCATCGCCATGTGCGACACCCTTTACAAGATGTACGCCCGGTGTCTGAACCGCCGCATCAACACCTGGGCCATCGAGGGTGGCGCCATCTGCCCGCAACAGAAATACGGCACGGGGTGCGTCTTCATCTTGCAGGCTTTGTTGGACGAGTGCCGGCGTTCGGGGCAGGAGTTTGCCCTCGCCAAGTTGGACCTCTCCAGTGCCTTCAGCTCCATCCCTCACCAGCACGTCTTCCAAGTGCTGTCGGAGCTGGGCATGCCCGAAGGCTTCCTCAGCGTCGTCCGCGATCTGTATAATGGGTGCACCACCACACTGTCCAGGCTGGGTTGCCCGGATATCCCAATCCAGAAGGGGTTGAAGCAAGGGTGCCCTCTGAGCTACACCATGTTCAAGCTGGCAATGGAGCCGGTTGTCCGATACATCGCCGCTCGATCCACTGGATTCGTTCTGCACGGCCGGAAGATAGACATCCTGGCTTACGTGGATGATCTGGTGCTTGTGGCCAGCAGCAGGAAAGGGCTGCAGGATGCGTTGGACGCCACCACCGAGGCCACCCGCCGGGTGGGCTTGCGCTTCAACACCGCCAAGTGTGCGTCTCTCCACGTCCGACAGTGCCAGGTCCTGCCAACCGAGTTTACCATCCAGGGAGAAGCGATGACCCGCCTTGGGAGAGGAGAAACGTTTAAGTACCTGGGGGTTCTCCTGAGCTTCCCGGAACAGCCGTTCCCCAAAACCTTCTACAAAGAGTGGCTTGAAGAACTGGGAGAGATCGACGATTCGCTGTTGACCCCCGGGCAAAAGATGGACGCTCTCAAGACTGTCCTGCTACCCAAAATCTCATCCTTCCTGAAAGGGCCACCGGTCGCGAGGAAATGCCTTGAGGAAGCTGACGCCGTCGTCGTCAACATGGCGAACAGGTGGCTCGGGGTGGCCCGTAACACCCTCCGCGCCCCCAGGCAGTGTGGAGGACATGGGATTCTGGAAATGGGACATCTGGCTGATGTTGCAGTGATCACCCACGTCTTCCTTCTGCTGACCAGCCCGGACCCCACCATGAGATCGGTGGCGCAAGGCTCCTTTGCCAACACTGTTGCGGAGGAGCAGAACTTGCGTGCAAATCCCTCTGGCAAAGCGCTGGCCCGCTATCTCAACAGGTCCTCCAGAGGCCATTACAGGCTTGGCGGAGGCGTCAGCCCCTGGCACCAGGCTGCCAATGCCACTTGGGACCTCAACAGATCCATTCAACTCCAGTGGTTCTGTAATGAAAGGCATGTGATTGGCGTGCAAATACAGATAGATGGCGTGAGGCAGCAGTTCTCAGCTGAGAATAGGAGCAGCCTGGAAGGTATTCTGAAGGACCTCATCTGCAAGAGCTATCCAAGCTACCCTGGGTGGAATTAGGCCCCGTGTGGCTCAGGCACAAGGCAAAAGCCCCTGCCGTTCTCTTGCAAGCTGACGCCGGACTCTTAACCTCAGACATTCTGCAGACGAACTCTCTCGACCTCACCAAAGCTCAGAGCTGGAGAACAATTGTCTTTCAGTCACTTTCCACCCAATGTCCATGCAGGTGTCTGCGTGCTTCTCCTGGTCTGTAACTGTGGGTGGGTGGGTGGGAACTGGACAATTGAGGCCCCAGGAGTGAATTGGTGGAAAGGGTTGGGGGGGGGAGTAAAAGGGCTGCATTCCATTCATTTTGACTCGGACCCATTGAAATCAATGGCCACATCTAACTTCTGTCCATTGGTTTTGTTGGGTCTACTTGCAGAAAAAGCTAAACTGAATAAAGCCCACAGGGATTAAGCATAAACAAGAACAAGTCTTGCCGAGGAAGGATTCTGTAAAGGGGAATCTTGCCTCGCCAAACTTCTTGATTTTTTTTTTTAATGGGAGTGCTAATAGGCTTGCTGATAAAGATGGATCTGGTGGATACTGTGTATATACTTCATGTTCCAAAATGTTTCTGACAAAGTCCCTTGTGGCCAACTAAATTTAGCCGCCGTGGAATGATAATAATAATAATGATAATAATTTTTTATTTATATCCTGACCTCCCCGGCCAAAGCTGGGCTCAGAGCGGCTAACAACAAGTAAAAATAGCACAGTGTACATAAAATCACACAGTCAATTAACTAAAATACATTTTAAAATCAATTCAGAATCAAATTAATGACAACCATTGGGCTAGAGTTCTATGAGGATTACAGAAGGAGAGAGGGGGTCAGACTGTGCCTTGGCCAAATGCCTAGTGGAACAGCTCTGTCTTGCAGGCCCTGCGGGAAGATGTCAAGTCCCGCAGGGCCCTAGTCTCTTGCGACAGAGCGTTGCACCAGATTGGGGCCACGACCGAAAAAGCCCTGGCTCTGGTCGAGGTCAGCCTAACCTCCCTGTGGCCCAGGACCTCCAAGATGTTTTTATTTGAAGACTGTAAGGTCCTCCGCGGGGCATACCAGGAGAGGCGGTCCCGTAGGTACGAGGGTCCTAGGCCGTATAGGGCTTTAAAGGTTAAAACCAGCACCTTAAACCTGATCCTGTACTCCACCCGGAGCCAGTGCAGCTGGTAAAGCACCGGGTGAATGTGAGGACCCCGTAAGGAGTCTCGCCGCGGCATTCTGCACCCGCTGGAGTTTCTGGGTCAGTCTCAAGGGCAGCCCCATGTAGAGCGAGTTACAATAATCCAGTCTGGAGGTGACCGTCGCGTGGATCACAGTGGCTAGGTCAGGGCGAGAGAGGTAAGGAGCCAACTGCTTAGCTTGGCGGATGTGAAAAAATGCAGCCTTTGTTCAGGGCCGTCTTAAGCCTATCCGGCGCAGTGCTGCAAAGAACCCCCCTTTCCCAGCGTTGTCAACCTTTCCCCAAACCTCTGCGGGGATCACTTTCCTCCAGCGAAGGCTTGGGAAGGAAGCTGCAATCCCACCAGCCTTATGTTTGATGGGGAGCAGCTGACGGGCGTGCAGGGAAAGAGGAGGTCGTCGGCAAAGCTGTGCAGCACCCCCACTTGCTGGGGCACCCCTGAGAGGCCGGCGCCCGGACATAATGCGCCCATAAACCCAATGGAAAAGATGGCTCTGCCTTTGTTACGGCTGCAGCCTGCGCCTCCGTAGAAAGGGAGGTGTTGGAGATTACACCCAAACTCTTAACGGACGGGGCTGGCACTAATTGCACCCCCGAAAGAGATGGGAGTTGGGGCCCCCCAATCCCATAGCGTCCGGGCCCAGCCAAAGGACGTCTGTCTTTGAAGGATTTCAGGAGAGCCGTCCTGTGGGTTAGTAGCTCCAAGTGTTGTTAGGCTCCCAGCTCCCATCATTCTGAGCCAGAACAGTCAATGATCAGGCACGATGGGAGTTGCAGTCCAACCATTTTTGGAGACCACAGCGTTGGTCCTCTAAGAAACCTGCAGGCAGGATTCAAGCACCAGGATCCAAGCACCTGTGTTTTTCAGCAACTGAGCATAGATATTACGGCTAGGAGCCATCAATAGTCTCTATCCGACATTCATTTGTCCAGTCCTATTTTACAGCCATCTAGGTTAGCAGGAAGGGAGGACAAGAAATATAAGAGGGGCTACCATACGTGGTGGCAATGTAAAATGGTTAAAAAGGGCCTGGGAAAAGACATATAAAGATTTGAAGAGAATGCGGGAAATGACTGTTGTTAAAAAAACCCTGAAGTTGTGATACTGAGATGTACAGGATTTGATGGACTTATCAAGAGAAAGACTTGATTCCAGTATTTGAGAATGAATCCCAGGCCAGGTTAAGCCCATCTCTATAGAAGCAAGAAGCCATCGCCAAAGAAAATTAAAGAAGACTGGCAAAACAAATCAATGAACTATGCAGGACATATTAGATAATTTGAAACCTAAAAAAAAAGGGACAATTATTGAATGCATTTTTTTTTTTTGAAGCTTTGCGTATAGGTTTCTACATTGGTATAACCTTTAAAAGTCACCTGTAATAAGACGGAAAGGTTTCAAAATTGGATTGTTAAGAATATAAGGTTTTATGGATGTGCATGAATACGTACTAAACGATGAAACCAAGAGGGGGAGTGGACAGAAGTCAACTAAAATTATGGTTTAAAAATTTGTTCATGGTTTTTTTTATATATATATATATATACATTGTTGTTTTTATGCATTGTTGTTATTTTATTTTATTTTATTTTATTTTATATTTTATATTATTTTATTTATGTTACTTTTGGGAGATGAGTAAAATCTCCCAAAAAAACAACACATAAAAATCAAAAGTTATCTAGGCATGGAGTTCCACAGTTTAACTAGAACCACATGTATATATTGACGGGGCTCAATTTCCAATCCAGAATGGAATGAAGTGGAATGACATGGAATGAAGTCTATGGCGCAACCATTCTTTATTTCCTTAGGATTTTTTAGATTGGCAGGAATTTCGCCCCCTCTCAGCCAGCCTGCCGCTTGCGACAGCTGTTTCAGGCTGTGTTGCCGTTTGGTCTTCTCTGAATGATAACTTTTTGCCGCCTCCCAAAAACCCTTTCGGGTTAAAAAGCAGGATGTTCGCTGCTGAAAAATCATGGCACCCGTGGCGAAAATGACTTAGCATAGTTCAGCCACCGCTAACATATATATCTCACAAAAGCAATGGCTTGTTTCGCACTCTGCATGTCCTATATTCTCTACCTGACATTGCTTTCACCTGAATGTGTGTTTTGTGGCTGTTTGCCTTAGTGCAGGCAGTGGTGGTGCAGTGGTTAGAGCACTGGAACCAGAGATCAGGGTTCGAATCTCCCACTCGGCCAAAAAACTCCCTGGATTTGACCTTTGACATCGGTCCCTGCCTCTCTCAGCCTAGCCCTACCTCACAAGGTTGTTGTGGCGATTAATCAAGAATAGGGGAAACCACGTACACCGCACCTGGAACACTTAGGAGAAAAAGGTGAGGTAGAAATGAAACAAACAAACAAACCACAATCTCAAGCATTTCTAATCATTCCTAATGTCTGATCAACGTTCTTTGGCTTGTGAAATGTGTTTGTGGGAGGGGGGGTTAAGGGTTTGGGGTTTTTTACCTTGTTTTTATTATGTATTGTGTGTTTTTATTTTGTATTTTTATACTGTGAACCACCCTCGGATCTTTGGATGAAGGGCGGTGTACAAATTTAAATAAAAATAAATTTAAATAAAAATCTTGTTGGCCCTTTGAGGATGTCTGAACCAGGTAACTGTGCCCCTGACCAAGGAAGGGGTTGGAAGTTTGATTCCTCTACAAAATACTGAAGAATATCTGTCCTGAAGCCATGAACACCATACATAGATTTGTGAATAATAATAATAATAATAATAATAATAATAATAATAATAATTTATTTATACCCCACCCATCTGGCTGGGTTTCCCCAGTCACTTTGGGTGGCTTCCAACAAAATATTAAAATACAATAGTCCTTCATATATTAAAAGCTTCCCTAAACATGCCTGGGGGTCTGGCTCATGTTGTTGTTTAGTCGTTTAGTCGTGTCTGACTCTTCGTGACCCCCTGGACCAGAGCACGCCAGGCACTCCTGTCTTCCACTGCCTCCCGCAGTTTGGTCAAACTCATGTTTGTAGCTTCGAGAACACTGTCCCACCATCTCGTCCTCCGTCGTCCCCTTCTCCTTCTGCCCTCCATCTTTCCCAACATCAGGGTCTTTTCCAGGGAGTCTTCTCTTCTCATGAGGTGGCCAAAGTCTTGGAGCCTCAGCTTCAGGATCTGTCCTTCCAGTGAGCACTCAGGGCTGATTTCCTTCAGAATGGAGAGGTTTGATCTTCTTGCAGTCCATGGGACTCTCAAGAGTCTCCTCCAGCACCAGAATTCAAAAGCATCCATTCTTCGGTGATCAGCCTTCTTTATGGTCCAGCTTTCACTTCCATACATCACTACTGGGAAAACCATAGCTTTAACTATGCGGACCTTTGTTGGCAAGGTGATGTCTCTGCTTCTTAAGATGCTGTCTAGGTTTGTCATTGCTTTCCTTCCAAGAAGCAGGCTTCTTTTAATTTCGTGGCTGCTGTCACCATCTGCAGTGATCATGGAGCCCAAGAAAGTAAAATCTCTCACTGCCTCTGTTTCTTCCCATTCTATTTGCCAGGAGGTGATGGGGCCAGTGGCCATGATCTTCGTTTTTTTGATGTTGAGCTTCACACCATATATTGCGCTCTCCTCTTTCACCCTCATTAAAAGGTTCTTTAATTCCTCCTCACTTTCTGCCATCAAGGTTGTGTCATCTGCATATCTGAGGTGGTTGATATTTCTTCTGGCTCATAGGAACACACATTGATTTGGGAACCCCAAGTAGCCACACATAACAAACTACGCTTGCTGATTTCCTCCCTCTTCTACACAATTCTCAAAAGTGAAGGAGCTCTGCCTTCTTTCGCACCCGGCCACCGTACCTGTGTCATATAAAAGCCGGCTGTTACTGATCTAGAAATCCAACCTGCAAATACTCCTGCTGCAACCTGGGAGACTTGGGCCGACGATTCTGTGCTCGGGGGCAGAAAACAATATTGGTTTATCGAAAACAATGACAGCAAAGACGCAGCACATAAGGAAAATGGGTTGGGAGGGAGGAGGAAATGAGCAGACGCCGCTTGGAACCCAAAGCCTTCTAAAGGACCACTGCCTCAGCCAAAGAGCAAAACTAACTCTTCTCCAAATCTATGGACTCTGTCGGTTGTTAAAAGCATTTGCTCCTGGTTGCTACTGAGAGATGAACCGCCTCTCATGGGCTAATTCATAGAGCAATCATATTTGCAAAGCAGTAAATCCCAGTGAGTTCAATCTGCAATCCTGTTCACACTTACCCGGGAGTAAGTTTCATTTAACACAATGGGGCTTGGTGATTATATAAAGAAAATACAGTTATAAAGGGGAAACCAATGAAATTTATAAAATATTAGTAGAAATGGAGGATCAAGAAGATCAATTAAAAGAGGTGTAGAGGGTAGGTAGATAGTCAAAGCTGGGAGGAAATATGGGAGAATCGTACGTTGAAAATGTTGTCTATAAGAATAAAATTATAATAAATTAGTTTGGAGATGGAATTTAACACCAGTCATCATCATCATCATTTGTTTATACCCCGCCCATCTGGCTGGGTTTCCCCAGCCACTCTGGGCAGCTTCCAACAAAAGATTAAAAATACATTAAAACATCGGTCATTAAAAACTTCCCTAAACAGGGCTGCCTTCAGATTAAATCAAATAAACAAGGAATATTTGGTGTTCTATTGGAGGGGGGTGCCAGGAAACCGGGAATTATGTTCACATGAGGTGGAGGTGTAAATATGTACAGTGGTACCTCAGGTTAAGTACTTAATTCATTCCAGAGGTCCATAGTTAACCTGAAACTGTTCTTAACCTGAAGCACCACTTTAGCTAATGGGGCCTCCCGCTGCCGGAGCACGATCTCTGTTCTCACCCTGAAGCAAAGTTCTTAATCTGAAGCACTATTTCTGGGTTAGCGGAGTCTGTAACCTGAAGCATATGTAACCTGAGGTACCACTGTACAATTTTTCTGGCAAGTTACTTTGTAAGACAAGGGCCTTACCTGGCCACTGAAGTGTCCTCAGGTTGCAGGAGCCCCAGCTAAGTGATGGGGCCCTCCAGGCAAATGGGTGGGCCTTTCCTGTATCCCCTCACATAGTTGCCAGGTGATGCACATGAATGAGATGGAAGATGGAGGCACAGAGCCCTAAGAAAAGGAATCTTCTTCTCTTTTTTTAGGGGGTGCCAATGTTGTGAGCCCCTCCATTTTACGCTCAGGTTGTATGCATGTGTAAATAAAGCCTTGATTTTTACCTTTACCTACGTCCTAAATGACACCACCGTCTCTGCTGACGGAGACGGGAAACAGGAACCCCTGAATTCTCTCCTCACTCAGATATTGGGGTTGTTGTTGTTGTTGTTTAGTCGTTTAGTCGTGTCCGACTCTTCGTGACCCCATGGACCAGAGCACACAAGGCACTCCTGTCTTCCACTGCCTCCCACAGTTTGGTCAAACTCATGCTGGTAGCTTCGAGAACACTGTCCCACCATCTCGTCCTCCGTCGTCCCCTTCTCCTTGTGCCCTCCATCTTTCCCAACATCAGGGTCTTTCCCAGGGAGTCTTCTCTTCTCATGAGGTGGCCAAAGTCTTGGAGCCTCAGCTTCAGGATCTGTCCTTCCAGTGAGCACTCAGGGCTGGTTTCCTTAAGAATGGATAGGTTTGATCTTCTTGCAGTCCATGGGACTCTCCAGAGTCTCCTCCAGCACCAGAATTCAAAAGCATCCATTCTTCGGCGATCAGACTTCTTTATGGTCCAGCTCTCGCTTCCATACATCACTACTGGGAAAACCATAGCTTTAACTATACGGACCTTTGTTGACAAGGTGATGTCTCTGCTTTTTAAGATGCTGTCTAGGTTTGTCATCGCCTTTCTCCCAAGAAGCAGGCTTCTTTTAATTTCATGACTGCTGTCACCATCTGCAGTGATCATGGAGCCCAAGAAAGTAAAATCTCTCACTGCCTCTGTTTCTTCCCCTTCTATTTGCCAGGAGGTGATGGGCCCAGTGGCCATGATCTTCGTTTTTTTGATATTAGGGTTGCGTGCATTAATAAGAATAAATTGAATACAAAGCCCCCTCCTTTTGGGTTTTTCTCTCCAACTTGTGTACCTTTGCCAGTGTTCAAAGGGTGCCTGAGCAAACTTCCCCCACCCCCGCAGCATGCAAAAGATGTGTGGCCTGACTCTGACAAAAATGCCAATTTTCTTGATGGAGCGTATGAGTCATTCTCCTCCTCACCCTTTTGCACAGAAAATCCCCTGAACAGGCTCACTTGGCTCCATCACCCCTCGCCGTGCAAAGGATGCTGACACTCTTATTTTTATTTTATTTTTTAAAAAGAAAGGAAATCAGACAGGGTGCGACAGACATCACTGAGGCTGCTTTGCCATAAGCCGAACGAAAGAGGCGGCAGCCGGGATGTTTGGGCAAGATGTGAAACTACAGGAGGAGGCAACTGAGATGGTACTGCGGGGGGTAGGTGGGTGGGTGGAAAAAGCCAGCAACCGATAAACTAAACAAAATTAGACCAAGAGCAGCTAAGAGGGTCTCTTTTTTTTGGCTGCCACGTTTATTTATTTATTTATTTATTTAACATGATTGTTACAAAATATAAGCAAAATATTGCAAATACATACACATATATTTCAAATAAGCACATATATATGAAAAAAAGGGAAAAAAAGAAGAAAAGAAAAAAGAAGAAGAAAAAATAGAGAAAGTTTGGAAGAATTTCTTCCAAGTTTATTCTACAAATATCTCAATATGAAAATAATAATGAAATTTCATTGACTGACTTCCATCGCTTACACTGCACTTCCTATATACATTTCAAGCAAGATTGTATCTATTATTCCGTATTTTCCCCATACAATCTCACACAAAGATTCTAATCAATAAGCTTTCTAAAACTTTCATAAATCTGTTCTGAACACAACCAATACCTTACATTTAACCCTTGTCTATGTAAATAATCATTTAAACATTTCCATTGTTTCTGGATTATATTTTTTGGTCTTTGTCTTATCAAATCAGTCAACTTTGCTCATTCCAAGCATTCGCATAATTTATTCAACCATTCTTCTTTGGTTGGAACATAATTTCCTTCCCAATTATTGGCTATCAACATTCTCGCTGCTGTTGTCACGTCTAAGAAAATATTAATTTTGTCATTTGGGATGTCTCCATTCAAAATTCCTAATAAATATGATTCTGCTCTTTTATTATGCTGCCACGTGTTTAAAGCCCAGTGTTTTCCTGCCCAAGAATCCTGGGAACGGTGACATGCCAATGGTGCTGGGAATTGTAGTTTTGGGGAAGGGGTAGAGTTCCCAGAATCCTTTGGGGGGAAGCCATGTACCTTAAAGGTTTGGTGTGCATGTTCACACTCCTGTCTCGGAGACTTCTGCGCTAGCTCGGTGAGGTCCACATAACAGAAGAGGGCAGAATCCCACCCAAGGATGTGGCTCTACGGGGAGCCGGCTTCAGGCACCAGGCCCGCTAGCCAACCAACTCTGCATCACAAGGGTATCTGCAAACGTGGCACGGATGTTGGCAATATCAACCCCGCCGTGTGGGAATCGCAGTGCATGGGGCAGCCAGTCGAGCCTTTTATCCACCGCAGTAACCAGAGGAGGGAGGAGCACAGAGAGAAGAAACAGCACGGTCATACCGTCCAACATTTCTCCGCTGAAAGTAAAGGTAAAGGTAAAGGGGACCCCTGACCATTAGGTCCAGTCGTGACCGACTCTGGGGTTGCGGCGCTCATCTCGCTTTATTGGCCGAGGGAGCCGGCATACAGCTTCCGGGTCATGTGGCCAGCATGACTAAGCCACTTCTGGCGAACCAGAGCAGCGCACGGAAACGCCGTTTACCTTCCCGCCGGAGTGGTACCTATTTATCTACTTGCACTTTGATGTGCTTTTGAACTGCTAGGTTGGCAGGAGCAGGGACCGAGCAACGGGAGCTCACCCCGTCGCGGGGATTTGAACCGCCGACCTTCTGATCGGCAAGTCCTAGGCTCTGTGGTTTAACCCACCCACGTCATAAACGGCACGGTCATACCGTCCAACATTTCTCCGCTGAAAATAGGGACGTCCTATTTTGTGGGACACGGGTGGCGCTGTGGTCTAAACCACTGAGCCTAGGGCTTGCCACATGACCTGGGAAAACGGTCTGCGGACAAACGTCGGCTCCCTCGGCCTGTAAAGTGAGATGAGTGCTGGAGCCCCAGAGTCAGGGATCCTTTTACCTATTTCGTTATTATAATTCAAATTATAGTTTTAATATACTATTTATTTTGCCCACTTTGCTGGTAAATGGGTTGCTATGCGCTCGGAATTTCTATGAGTTTCCCCAAAAAAGCTCAACAACAACTTTTGAGTTTCATTTCCCCAAAATATGGCAGCTCTATCGGGAGTACAAGAAAATCTGGAGGGCACCAGGTTGAAGAAGGCTTGCATAGATGAATCCTTCCTGTAGCCTTAGGTTTCTGGGCTATACATAGAACCCAACAGACAAAACCCTGTGAATTCTAAGGCAGCCCTTTTCACAGCAGCAACAGAATTGATGTCCGATGCTTGAGATTTATTGTTTATTATCGGCAGGAAGCCTGAAAGGCGGAACTGAGATAAGATGATGTGAAGGCCGAGGCCCCGGACCATCCCTCACTCCCAGCTGCATTTTCCAAATTATTCTGAAGCCTTTGCTTTTAACTCTGCCATCGCAAGGGAGTCTCCAGACCCAGATTTCAAGGAGTCGAAATACCTCGTCCACGGTGTTAGAGGGGGGGAAACTGCTCCCTTTCCCTTATGGGGTACTGTATTCCCTTATGGGGGGATGCGGGTGGCGCTGTGGGTTAAACCACAGAGCCTAGGACTTGCCGATCAGAAGGTCGGCGGTTCGAATTGCTCGGTCCCTGCTCCTGCCAACCTAGCAGTTCGAAAGCATGTCAAAGTGCAAGTAGATAAATAGGTACCACTCCGGCGGGAAGGTAAACGGTGACTGGACCTAATGGTCAGGGGTCCCTTTACCTTTACCTTTATTCCCTTATAGGGTATATATTTGGGACCTTAGAATTCTTATAACAATGGGATTTTTTTCTGGGGTGGGTGGGGGCAAAGTGAAATACAGAAAGCAATAGGAGCAGTCTGATTTTTTCCTGAACATAAATGAGACAGACAGGATCTGTATATTTACCAGGTGCTGGAATCTACAGGGGAATTATAGCATCATAGAACTGTAAAGTTGGAAGGGACCCTGATGGTCATCTAGTCCAACCCGCCTGCAATGCAGAATTCCTTCTCACAGCTGTCCCTGGGTGGGCTTGAACCACCAGCCTTCTGGAGGTCAGAAGGTTTTTGTGCTTGAATCCTGCTTGTTCCAACAGGGCAATTTTTGCCTCATATCTCGGGTTCTACAAATACTGGAAAGTGACTGCTTATATATTTATTTATTTGTAAAAAAAACAACCCATGAAATCTGGGGATTATCGTTCATAGGGTGGGGTGCCCCACACAAAGCAGACACCATGTAAAAAAATTGGAAATCCATTTACAAGGCCTGCAAGTTGTGGCAGAGAGAGAAGAGGGCTTATCAGAGACTGGGTTAGAAGAACCTTCTTCAAAATAGAGGGCATAATGTTGTGGAAAGCTGGGCTGGACTCCCCCCCCCATCCCCCAAAATCAAAACTTTCCAGAAGGGTGGCAATATTTAATCTCTTGCAGAAAAAGCAACAAAGATTCTCGTGATGCCTTAATGGCTTAATAAATTTGTTTCGCAGACTACAGTCCAATCTGTCAGATACATGTTATGTATCTGTTATGAACATCCCAGTATGTACATGTTATAAAAGGTTGTTATGAATGGTGCAAGGGAAACTGGAAAGTTAGGTCAGAGGGAAGGGAAAGGCAGGAAAGTATAGAAAGAGAAAGCTTCCTTAATATTGGTGGTAATTTGCAAAACAGTTGTTGACAGCACACAAATTCTGGCACTGGTAAGTCAATTAAGACATCTAAAGCGCTAATTCATTTTAGTTCAAACTGCAACAAAACACTTTTTGGGTGATGTGGCCTCCTTGAGTAAGTAAAAATATAAAAGGAGACCAAGGTATGATATAAGTTGTGTACTGCTGATCACACACACACACAAACACACACACACAAACAAACACACACACACACACACACAAACACACACACAGACACACTCTTACATCACACTTTGGGGGTTATTATTATGTCCAATGGTGCATAAAGTTGAAGAAACTTTGAATGCTTACAAAACAAAGGATGCATGACATATGCATTGAAAATTATTTTTCCGGACTTAAAGCAATGTCAGCAGATGTTGGGTTTGCTTGCATTGATGATTCAGTGGTCGAATTTTCACCCGCCACATGGGAGACCGCGGGTTCGATTCCCCACCAATGCAAATTCCTTCTCTTCCACTCCATGCAAGAGAATCCAGTCATTGCAAAAGCAACTAACACTTGTTGGAGCAAAATCATTTGTGCACCACAGCACAAGCCAGCAGTCTGCATGCACCCGATGAAACTGATGGTGGTGCACAGAAAGCTTATGCCGGGAGAGTAGTATTTGCTTTTGCAACTGCGGAACATTGGATACCTTTCCTAGGTGGGGGGGGGGTTGGGGGGCAGCAAAAAAAGAAGCTTCTTGCATTGGCCGGGAATCGAACCCGGGCCTCCCGCGTGGCAGGCGAGAATTCTACCACTGAACCACCAATGCATTTGCATGCACAACTTTTCTGCAGCAACTCTTTTTAATTACTGCAATTAGCAAGGATGCTCTTGCACAGTCACCATCAGAAGCGTCCAGCATCATGTGCACATGCATCCCTGCAAAAAACTACAGCTCGTGCCTGCATTGGTGGTTCAGTGGTAGAATTCTCGCCTGCCACGCGGGAGGCCCGGGTTCGATTCCCGGCCAATGCAACAGTTGCTTTTTTTTTCCATTTTAAATTATGGATTGATTGACCCCAATTTCATCTAAGTGCTGCGTTCCCTTGGGCTGCTCGGAACCAGACTGTCTTTGCTGGCCGAAGCACTGACATAAACCCACGCCCGCTTGAATTCCCAAATACGTAAAATCCATATTTCTTCAAAACCTGCACAAGAAGTCGACTGTTTACTTTAATAGGCTAACTTTTTAAACATTCCAACAAGAGGAAGCGCCTGCAGGTTCCTTTTTTAGAAGCTTTGCGGGTTTGATTTTTTTTTTGTACATTTTTAAATGCAGTTTTAAAGTGAACCTCAGTACTGTGCAGGATAAGAGAAAGTGTCAGTATTTCAGGCTTCTGCATTTTATCTGTGAAATGTGACTTTTTTTTTTAACCACAACAAAAGTAAAATGTTGCTTTGTAATAATAATAATAATAATAATAATAATAATAATAATAATAATAACCCCACGCCCGCAATTTGGAGTTCCGACAGTTAACAGGATCCCACCCCCCGCGCCCTCCTCCCTCTCCTTTCGAGGAACTGCAACCGCGATCGCGCGTGTTTTTTTAGACACGGAAGCTCCACTGGAGTTCACACTCCCACGTTAAAGCGTCGCGATGCAGAGAGAACGGCAGCTGCAGCCCGGCTCCCTTTTGCTTCCGGGCGAGCCGGGCTTTGCAACGCTTCTCTCTTTCATTCCCCTCCGCCTGCAAGACCCTGAAGGTCAGCTCTCGCCCTGTTCGAAGCCCTCCAAGTCTCCGGTTGCTGCAAACCCCGCTCCTGCAGGCTGGTTTCCAAAGAGCCAAGTTTTTGCTGTTTGGCATCCACCACTTTTGTATTATTATTATTATTATTATTATTATTATTATTATTATTACTAAATGCTGCGCTGGGAATCACACTGATAGGTTTCAGGCCGCGTTCAGACGACGCACCATCCAACTCTTTGCAGAAGATAATATTATTATTATAATTATTAATATTAAATGCGCTGGGAATCACACGGATAGGATTCAGGCCGCGTTCAGACAACGCACCATCCAACTCTTTGCAGAAGATAATAATAATAATAATAATAATAATAATAATAATAATAATAGTGTTATGTACTGAGTTGAATAGGATCCAAACTGCAGCAGTCCGATTGGTCCTAGAACAATAGGATCCAAAATGCAGCAGTCTGATTGGTCCTAGAACAATAGGATTCAGAATGCAGCAGTCTGATTGGTCCTAGAACAATGCAGCAGTATGATTGGTTGGCAGGAACAACCCAATCATGCTCCAGATAGAAGTGAATCCACAACCTGATTGGCTTACAGTAGAATTCCGGAATTAGCCAATCATGTGCAGCCCATTGTGTAAATAATGTATATAAAGCAGATACTTGGAGGGGACATTCATTCATTCCTCCTCACCACTATGAGCTGAATAAAGAGCATGAAATCACTTTGTGACTCTGAGTATATTTCTAATAATAATAATAATAATAATAATAATAATAATAATAAAAAATGCTGCGCTGGGAATCACACGGATAGGTTTCATGCCACGTTCAGACGACACACCATCTGACTCTTTGCAGAAGATAATTGTTATTATTATCTTCTGCAAAGAGTCAGATGGTGTGATTCCCAGTGCAGCATTTTCAAAAGGCTGACTCTCCAGGGTTTTTCTTGGGAGGCGACCCCGCCACCTCCAGGCCACTGGCCGTTCAACCAGCTGGGACTGGTGGTAGCTGGGAGTCTACCAGGTTCTCCAGCCCTGCTCCAAGCAGGGGGGACGGGGGCGGGACACATGGACTGCACTGCAAGGTTGTAAGCACACCTCTCGGCTCTCGCCTACCTTTCGTCTGCAACAGGCATCCCCAAACTCGGCCCTCCAGATGTTTTGGGACTACAACTCCCATCATCCCCTAGCTAACAGGACCAGTGGTCAGGGATGATGGGAATTGTAGTCCCAAAACATCTGGAGGGCCGAGTTTGGCGATGCCTGGTCTACGATATGGGAATAATGGGCTACATTGCAGGGTTGTTGTAAGGCCCTGTCTCTTTTGTCTTCCGAGGGGCACATGATGGTGGTGTACGCGGTTCTCCTCCTCCTCCCCATGTCCGCACAACAACCCTGTGAGGTGGGCTAGGCTGAGAGGCAGGGACTGGTCCCTAGAGGAACACAGTGAGCTCCACAGCCGAATGAGGGATCCGAACCCTCTTCTACCCAAGGTCCTGGTCTAAGACTCTAACCATCACCTAGCTGTTGTTGTTTAATAGTGTCCGACTCTTCGTGACCCCCTGGACCAGAGCACGCCAGGCACTCCTGTCTTCCACTGCCTCCCGCAGTTTGATCAAACTCATACTGGTAGCTTCGAGAACACTGTCCCACCATCTCGTCCTCTGTCGTCCCCTTCTCCTTGTGCCCTCCATCTTTCCCAACATCAGGGTCTTTCCCAGGGAGTCTTCTCTTCTCATGAGGTGGCCAAAGTCTTGGAGCCTCAGCTTCAGGATCTGTCCTTCCATTGAGCACTCAGGGCTGATTTCCTTCAGAATGGAGAGGTTTGATCTTCTTGCAGTCCATGGGACTCTCAAGAGTCTCCTCCAGCACCAGAATTCAAAAGCATCCATTCTTCGGCGATCAGCCTTCTTTATGGTCCAGCTCTCGCTTCCATACATCACTACTGGGAAAACCATAGCTTTAACTATACGGACCTAGCTAGGGGTTACGTTGACCTGGGCAGGGCAACGTCTGAATGCTGAGAAGCACACGCGAACACACACAAACCCAAAAGAGCCACGCGACATTTCTCGCAATAAATAAAACCCGAGACTCCTGTAAAATTAGCAAAGATATATCATAACTGTGACAATCTATGCTGGAAATGTAAAGAAAAGGAAGGAACTTTTTATCATATGTGGTGGACCTGTCCCAAGGTGAAAGACTTCTGGGGAAAGATTTATAATGAATTGGAAAAAATGTTGAAATATACATTTATAAAGAAACCAGAGGCCTTTCTTCTTGGAATAACAGGCTTGGAATTGCCCAAGAAAGATGTTAAATTATTTTTGTATGCTACAACTGCTGCTCGAATTTTACTAGCCAAAAAGTGGAAAATGCAAGATCTACCAACAGTGGAAGAATGGCAGATGAAGATGATGGATTTTTCGGAGCTAGCCGACCTGACCGGAAGAGTCTGTGACCAGAAGGAGGAGGAGTATCAGGAAGATTGGATTAAATTTAATGATTATTTAATTAAATATGTTAAGTTAAATTAACTGAAAACAGCTTGCAGATACTTAATTGGCTTAGGATTTTATTTAAGTGAGGAATTATTATGTTTAATTTCATAATGAAAAGATCTAAGGATGTTAATGTTCAAGTTAAACTTTATAAGAACTGTGATTTGGAAAACCGTTAAAAGGACATGCAATGAAATTCAACTAAGGGGAAGCGAGGAAGTCACTTAACAATGTTAATAAGTGTAATTTTTAATATGGTTATGATTTATGTTGGTTTGTTTTATGTGTTTGTTTGTTTATAATTTTGTGAAAACCAATTAAAAAAAACTGTTAACAAAATAAAAATGAAACCCGAGGCAGAAAATAAACGTGGCCTCCTGAGCTTATTTTCACCGCTTTTTTCCCCAGAATTGCAGGGATGTAAGGGAACCCTAAGGGTCATCTAGTCCAGCCCCCTGCAATGGCAGGAATGTCAGCTAAAACATAGAAATCTCCAAGGAAGGAAGGGAGGAAGCAGAGTGCTGTTGCTGCCACTTAAGTGAAACCGCAGCCGCAATCTTGAATTTCTTCAATTGCTCCTCAATCAAGGGATTCTTTCGCGGCTACAGGTAAAATGACTTTGTCAAAGGAAACCTGGAAGTGCCGCCTCCGGCCGGAGGAGGCGCTAGTCTTCGAAAAAAACCAACAGTCGTCTGTATGTCAACGAGCCAATCGGGCAATCGTAAGAGGGAGAAACGGCCAGGCCCTCGCTTCGTTTCCTCTGCTGCGCACGCGCCAATTGAGGCGCGCATGCGCATTGAGCTGCAGCTGCTCTTTTCCCCCCCCCTCCACCCACCGCCTTGGCGCGATGGCGGCGTTGGAGGCGGTGAAGATGGCGTCGCCCAAGAGCGCGCCCAAAGACGCTCAGGTGTGGGGTTGGGAGGGGAGGCGGGGAGAGCGGAGAGGGGCTGCCGGGGACCCCCACCCCCTGGGCTTGCAGGGGCTGCAGCTGCAAGGGAGGCGGTTGCGTTTCCTGCTTGCAGCCCAGTTTGCAGCCCGTAACGCGCCCTTCTGCTCTCTTGGTTTGCACAGGTGATGGCCCAGATCCTGAAAGACATGGGGATCACAGAATATGAGCCACGGGTTATAAATCAGATGCTGGAGTTTGCATATAGTAAGTTGTCTCCATGCTGTGTGGGGTTTTGTTTTTTTTAAAATTAAACAAAATGTTGCCTCCATGTCAAAGGTTTGGGTGAATTTGCCCCCGCCAGGTGGGAGTTATATACAGTGGTGCCTCGCAAGACGAAATTAATTCGTTCCGCAAGTTTTTTCTTCTTGCGAGTTTTTCGTCTTGCGAAGCACGGTTTCCCATAGGAATGCATTGAAAATCAATTAATGCGTTCCTATGGAGACCGCTTGCCAGGCTGGCGGTGCGGAGAAGGGCTTTTCTCCCCACCGCAAGCCTTCAGGACAGGTACGGGAACAGAGGGGAAGGCGCGCAGCGCTTCTCCTCTGTTCCCGGGGCTTGCGGTGGGAGGAGGGTTTTTCCTCCCCACCGCCAACATTCAGAACAGCATTCTGAATGTTGGCGGTGGGAAGGAAAACCCTCCTCCCACCGCAAGTCTTCAGGACAGCCATCCGAAGGCTGGCGCGGGGAGAAGGTCTCTCCGCCCCGCCGCCAGCCTTCGGAGGAGGTCCGAGGACAGTGGGGAAGACGCGCTGCGCTTCCCCGCTGTCCTGGAGATTTCCCTATGGGCTTTCGTCTTGCGAAGGAAGCCCATAGGGAAATTCGTTTTGCGAAGCGCCTCCAAAACGGAAAACCCTTTCGTCTAGCGGGTTTTTCGTCTTGCGAGGCGTTCGTCTTGCGGGGCACCACTGTATTGTTACAGGAATTATAAGGTATCAGATATACAGTCATATCTTGGGTTACAGACGCTTCAGGTTACGCATTTTCGGGTTACGGATACGCCAAAACCTGGAAGTACTAGAACGGATTACTTCTGGGTTTCAGCGCTCACACATGCGCAGAAGCACTAAATCACGCTTTGCACATGCGCAGAAGTGCTGAATCCCAACCCGCATGTGTGCAGATGCGACGCTGCGGGTTGCGGACGTGCCTTCTGCACGGATCACGTTCACAACCCGAGCGTCCACTGTGTGTTGGTAATTGCACAAGGCAAACACACCTTGGGCTTTGAAGCCCTGGTACAAAATGACACAGGAGAAATTGGTGAGTGTGTTGGCAGCTAGCAGAGAGAAATTGCTTTATTCTGAACTTCCCTCTTTACCCAGAAGTCTGAGCTTCCAACAGAACCAACATTCTGTTGTTATAGGAATTCTAAGGTCCCAAATATAGATAGAATACATGTTGATATGCACAAGGTAAACACATACATAATTATATAAACCACATGTCTAAAACAGTACAGGAGAGCAATCCGAAAGCCATCTTGGCTCTCGCTAAAGACTTAATATTTCCTCTGCCTCCTTAATCCCCTTTGCCTGAACAGGTAGGCAGATAGCAATCAGGGGAATTTCCTGAAAGGATTCCTCTCCTATATTTAGGGGGGGAGGTCAGTCCTCCTTTTTATTAATTGTGATTGTTTGCTCAGATGCTCTGCACTGAGGGATGTTTGACAGGCATCTTGATTGTCATATCAAATGCCAATGTTTTGTGTAAATTCTGTCTGGAACTATGTGAAACTTGCCAAATCCTCAGGAATATCGCACCTTGGCCTGCCTGAGCCACAGCAACCCCACTTTAGGTGTGGTGTAATTTCTGACTGTTTGTATAGGGGATGCGCTTCTTCTCCGTGCCAAAATGCAAACCTTAAAAAGAGAGATTTTTTCTTGGTTCTGGGTCTTTCTTGCCTCCTTGGAAGGAGGCGAGGGAACTCTGTTGCAACAGAAAAATAAAGATCTGTCTTGCTTTCACTGCCTCCTGCCTCCATCCATTCATCTCTGACCGATCAGGGACTTGGAGGATTCAGTCCCTTGGGGGAGTTGGGCAGCAAAAGCCAACCCACCCCTATTTTTTCTATATCACCCCCAACTTTGATGGCTTTAAGAGAGGATCAGAGGATAATAAGGCTTCCAGTGGCTGCTGTGGGCTGCCTCCACTTTCAGAGGTACTTTCTGAGCTAACGTTAGTGTCAGCATGCTGTCAGCGGCTCCCAGCTGGTTGCCCAGGCAAGTATAGAGGCAAGGAAAAGTTTCCTAAAGTCCTTCTTCATTTCAGTCTTTACAGAGAGAGGCTATAGAACCCAGCCTCTTGGATAATAATAATAATAATAATAATAATAATTTATTTATACCCCGCCCTTCTGGCTGGGCTTCCCCAGCCACTCTGGGTGGCTTCCAACACAATACAGTGGTACCTCGGGTTACATACACTTCAGGTTACAGACTCCGCTAACCCGGAAATAGTACCTCGGGTTAAGAACTTTGCTTCAGGATGAGAACAGAAATCGTGCTCCGGCGGCGCGGCAGCAGCAGCAGGCGGCCCCATTAGCTAAAGTGGTGCTTCAGGTTAAGAACAGTTTCAGGTTAAGAACGGACCTCTGGAACGAATTAAGTACTTAACACAAGTTACCACTGTAATGCATAATGGATAATAGTGTTGTCCCTTGTGAATCTCCACCCCCATCTCTCCCACTTCCTCATTTGTCATCATGCCCTCTGCCTTTGAGCTCTTTGCTCTCCTACTTTTAAGGCTCGCCGGGTTCTGGGAGATGGAGGGTCTGGAATTCTTTCTGATGACAATGTGTCAGCCAGGTGTTGCTCTGGCTCTCCCCTGATTTCCCAACTTTCCCCCTCATCTGCCTCTCAGCTGCGACCTCCCTCAAACACCTGTTGTAAATCTATACTGTCTTCCTCCTCCTCCTCCCTGGAAGGGTCAGGATGGGGAGGCGGTCTCCACCATTCCTCCTCTGCCCAGTCGCTGGCAGTGAGGAATGGGCCAGGTGGCAGGCACATTTTGCGCCTGGCTATCTGCCACTTGCGACCAAGTGAAGATGCCTGGGGGCCAGAATGGTGCCTGATATCTCCACCATCTGGAGGTGCATGCCTGGGGATCTTTGGATCGCAACTGTTTTCGCACACTAATCCTCTATCCTGTAATAATAATAATAATAATAATAATAATAATAATAATTTATTTGTACCGCACCCATCTGGTTGGGTTTCCCCAGCCACTCTGGGCGGCTTCCAACAAAGATTAAAAATACATTAAAATGTCACATATTAAAAACTTCCCTAAACAGGGCTGCCTTCAGATGTCTTCTAAGTGTCAGGTAGTTGTTTATCTCTTTGACATCTGCTGGAAGGGTGTTCCACAGGACGGGTGCCACTACCAAGAAGGCCCTCTGCCTGGTTCCCTGTAGCTTTGCTTCTCGCAGTGAGGGACCCGCCAGAAGGCCCTCGGAGCTGGAACTCCGCGTCCGGGCAGAACGATGGGGGTGGAGACGCTCCTTCAGGTATCCTGGGCCTTTGAGGCCGTTTAGTGTATTAAAGGTCAGCACCAACACTTTGAATTGTGCTCGGAAACGTACTGGGAGCCAATGCAGATCTCTCAGGACCGGTGTTATGTGGTCTCAGCGGCCGCTCACAGACCCCAGTCTGGCTGCCGCATTCTGGATTAGTTGCAGTTTCTGGGTCACCTTCAAAGGTAGCCCCATGTAGAGCGCATTGCAGTAGAATTCTACCCATTATATATTATCTAAACAACCAGAAGTGAGTTTCAGGAACCAAAAAGTTGTATTGAAAAATACGGTTTTTGAGCCATCGGGCCCCAAAAATGGCAACTAGACATTCTGTTTTGGCAACTGTAATCCTGGTTTAAGGAGCCATTTGGTGCCCATCTTATATATCTGAGTTTCTATCACTGTTCTGAACACGGATTTGCTGGGAATCGCAAGTGGGGAATCGCAAGTGTTGTCCTCAGGTCCTGCACATGGGTTTCCCAGAAGAGGCGCCTTGTTGGCTGCTGTGTGAACAGGATACTGGGCTAAATGAGCCTTTGGTTTGATCCTGCAGGCCGCTCTTACGTTCTTGCATTCTGGCTTTTACTTCCTGACAGGATATGTGACAACCATCTTGGAAGATGCCAAAATTTATTCCAGTCACGCAAAGAAGTCGAGCGTCGACGCAGACGATGTGAGGCTGGCTATCCAGTGCAGGACGGACCAGTCATTCACTTCGCCGCCACCCAGAGATGTATGTTTTAACTGTTTTTAATTATCCTTTAATTGTTATTATTATTATTATTATTACCTTATGTGTAAAGGGCCTTGAGATGGCGGTTTGAAAGGCGATTAATACATCAGTGATGTTTTAATACACTAATGGCTTTAGAACTTTCTAAAGCATCATGTGATATGAAAGGGAAGAATTATTATTATTCATTTAAAGCCATACACGAACATAAAAGGTAAAGGGACCCCTAACCATTAGGTCCAGTCGTGACCGACTCTGGCTCATCTTGCTTTATTGGCCGAGGGAGCCGGCGTACAGCTTCTGGGTCAAGTGGCCAGCATGACTAAGCCGCTTCTGGCGAACCAGAGCAGCGCACGGAAACGCCGTTTACCTTCCCGCCGGAGCGGTACCTATTGATCTACTTGCACTTTGACGTGCTTTCGAACTGCTAGGTGGGCAGGAGCAGGGACCGAGCAACGGGAGCTCACCCTGTCGCGGGGATTCGAACCGCCGACCTTCTGATCAGCAAGTCCTAGGCTCTGTGGTTTAACCCACAGTGCCACCTGCGTCCCCTATACACGAGCATAGCTCTGTGCAAAATTAACATGAGCAGGGTAGACAGGGCGCTGGGGTGTGTTTTGGAAGGGAAGTGAGGCCATCGCCTTGCTCAAGCTAAGCTGGTTGGAAGCGCCTGGGTAGAACACCTGGGAGCCACATATATACCATCCTGGGCCCTATTATGGAAGGAAGGTGGCAGGTAAACAATATCTAACTAAACAAATAAAAGGCCCCAGGGAGGAAGAATAAGAGAGGCTAAGGCCCCATCCACACCTTGCATTTAACACGCTGTGATAGCACTTTAAACAGTGTTGACTCCCCTCTCAAAGAATTCTGGGAGGTGCAGTTTGTTAAGAACACTGAGTTGTTTGGAGAGCTCTTTTTCCCCTTGCAGAGATACAGTTTTCAAATAATAGTTCAGTGAGGGGAACAGGGGCATCTTAACAACTCTCAGCCCCCTCAAGGCCAAGAGTTAGCTCAGTTGGTTAGAACGTGGTGCTGATAACGCCAAGGTCACGGGTTCGATTCCTGTATGGGCCACCTTCCTATTCCTGCATTGCAAGGGGGGTTGGACTAGATGATCCTTGGGTTCCTGCATCCAACTATGCAGTTCTGTGATACTTACGTACTTAACAAACTTCAGCTCCCAGAATTCTTTGGCGGAATTCATGGCTTTTTGATGTGCTTTAAACGTACAGTGGTACCTCAGGGTACATACGTTTCAGGTTACAGACTCCGCTAACCCAGAAATAATGCTTCAGGTTAAGAACTTTGCTTTAGGGTGAGCACAGAAATCGTGCTCCGGCGGCAGCGGGAGGCCCCCATTAGCTAAAGTGGTGCTTCAGGTTAAGAACAGTTTCAGGTTAAGTACGGACCTCCGGAACGAATTAAGTACTTAACCTGAGGTATCACTGTACGCTGTCAATGTGGCCTAGATGTGGACCAGCATTTTGTGATTTCCCTCTTCACCAGTGTGGTCGGTGCTGCGGAGGAATTTGAGAGGAGCTTAGCTGCAGAGTTCCTGCTTTGCATGCAGAAGGTCTTAAACCTAATGTTTGGCATCTCTTCCAGGTCTGGCTGGTTGAGACCCTGGCCTGAAACCCTAGAGCAAGCATAGGTAAACTGGGCCCTCCAGATGTTTTGGGACTACAACTCCCATCATCCCTAGCTAACAGGACCAGTGTTCAGGTATGATGGGAGTTGTAGTCCCAAAAACATCTGGAGGGCCAAGTTTGCCTATGCCTGCCCTAGAGAGCTGCAGCTTCCAATCAGAGAGCCCAATACTGAGCTTGCTGGACCAATGGGCTGACTTGGTATTCAAGGTACCTTCCTGTGTTCTTATTACTTCTTTTTTTTTTCTTTCTTGGAAAAAGTTTTTGCTAGATATTGCGAGACAGAAGAACCAAACGCCGTTGCCTCTGATAAAGCCGTACTCGGGCCCGAGGTTGCCGCCGGATAGATACTGCCTCACAGCGCCAAATTATAGGCTGAAGTCTTTTCAGAAGAAGGTAAGGAGCCTACCCAAAATGGAAGAGTCTGTCTGCCACACACTCTCCCTGCTCATTGAACCCTGTAGCCTCTCCAGCTTCCGATATCTCCTCCTCCTAGTCTTCTTCCTCTGTCTTTTTTATTTTCTTCTAATTAACGTTCTTATGTCACATATGTATACATTATCATATTACATTACAGGGCATATTATAATATAATTTCCAACATGTATACAAAATTTATATAACAAATTTATGTACCTAAAGAAAGAAAAAACAAAGACAAAGCTATTCCAAAATCATATATGTACCAACACTTTGGACTTCCTGTCTATCCCGTTATAAATTCCTTTTTTACAAATGAATGTACTCTTATTATTATATATTTCTTTACTTTTTATCTAATGCATTCCTATATCAATATGTACCCTTAATCTTATTTCTCAACTCAATTTCTCTCCGTCACTCAAATGCTAGCATAGATAGCGAACCTTTACAATATTTTTGAACATATGTCTTATATCTACCCCATTTCCCCATAAATTTTTGTTTTGAGTTGCCTCTCAGGCTATTTGTCAACTGCACCATTTCAGCAAATTCTTGTTGTTTGCTATGCCAGTCCGTTATCGTCTTCTTCCTCTGTCTGCTCATCATCATCTCACCACCGTCTCTGAGCCTTTTCCCCCCGGGGTTTCCTTCCACCATCCCTCCGCATCCAACCAGCCCATGACACAGTATTACTGAATGCACGGCCCTCCCTTTTAAAACAGGCCGTTTTCTGAGCCAGTGACCC
This sequence comes from Podarcis filfolensis, assembly GCF_964270895.1. Classification (NCBI taxonomy): domain Eukaryota; kingdom Metazoa; phylum Chordata; class Lepidosauria; order Squamata; family Lacertidae; genus Podarcis; species Podarcis filfolensis. The sequence goes on from NC_139615.1 coordinate 5,470,815, forward strand.
TGAATGACCTATTTATTGGGTGCTGCTTCCTTCCAGCTGACTTCCTCTGCGGCACGGATCACGGTGCCACGTCTGAGTGTCGGCGCCGTCCCCAGCAGGCCCAGCACGCCGACGTTAGGCAAGTTTCAGCTTCTGATTCTATCGAAGGCTACCTGACTTTCAGAAGACATCTGAAGGCAGCCCTATTTAGGGAAGTGTTTAACGTTTGATGTTTTGTCATGTATTTAATATTCTGTTGGGAGCCTCCCAGAGTGGCTGGCTGGGGAAAACCCAGCCAGGTGGGTGGGGTTGTTGTTGTTTAGTCATGTCTGACTCTTCGTGACCCCCTGGACCAGAGCACACCAGGCACTCCTGTCTTCCACTGCCTCCCGCAGTTTGGTCAAACTCATGCTGGTAGCTTCGAGAACACTGTCCCACCATCTCGTCCTCCGCCGTCCCCTTCTCCTTGCGCCCGCCATCTTTCCCAACATCAGGGTCTTTCCCAGGGAGTCTTCTCTTCTCATGAGGTGGCCAAGGTACTGGAGCCTCAGCTTCAGGATCTGTCCTTCCAGTGAGCACTCAGGGCTGATTTCCTTCAGAATGGAGAGGTTTGATCTTCTTGCAGTCTATGGGACTCTCAAGAGTCTCCCCCAACACCATAATTCAAAAGGGTGGGGTATAAATAATAAATTATTCTACATTTAAAGCGGTCTTATTCCACTTTAACCAGCCATGGCTTCCCCCAGAGAATCCTGGGAAGCATAGTTTGTTGCTGAGAGTTGTTTGGAAGCCCTGATTTCCTTCACGGCAATATAATTCCCAGAGCTTCCTAAGAAGAGGTTAAACCACTCTGGGAATTGTAGTTCTGTGAGGGGATTAGGAGTCGGACACGACTAAACAACAACAACAAACAATTCTCAGCACCCTTAACAAACCACAGCTCCCAGAATCCTTTGGGGAAGAAGCCGTTACTTTAACGTGGCACCATCGTGCTTTAAATGTATAGTTCCAATGCGTCCTATGGCTGTTGGATGATAGTCGAAATAAGAAGACGACTGATAAAACACAGATAGCAAGAGAAAAGGGGGGAGAGGTAAACAGCAGTTCCTGGGGGAAGCTGTGACTGTTAAGCGATAATCTGCTTTAAATGCATAGTGCAGATGGAGCCTTATTCTTCATGTTTTTGCCTGGCAACCCCCCCGTATGTCACCTTGGATTTAAAAACAAAGGCTTGCTGCTTCGAAACTGAATCCTGGTTGTGTGAATTTCAGGAACTCCTTCGGCACAGACGGTGTCGGTTTCAACGAAAGTCGGCGCTCCCATGCCTCTGACCGGTCAAAGATTCACGGTGCAGATCCCAACCTCCCAGACCTCTGTAAAATCAGGTGAGAGCAAGCCACGCTGCCAGGTGTTACAGCTGCAAAGCTTTTCCTCGAATGGGGGAGCCGGGACTCTGCAGTACAAAACCTGAACCTTTTGGTGGGTGGGAAAAGTGTGAGCTCAAGTGAAAGGTAGAGGGACCCCTGACCATTAGGTCCAGTCGTGACCGACTCTGGGGTTGCGGTGCTCATCTCGCTTTATTGGCCGAGGGAGCCGGCGTACAGCTTCCGGGTCATGTGGCCAGCAGGACTAAGCCGCTTCTGGTGAACCAGAGCAGCGCACGGAAACGCTGTTTACCTTCCCGCCGGAGCGGTACCTATTTATCTACTTGCACTTGACGTGCTTTTGAACTGCCAGGTTGGCAGGAGCAGGGACCGAGCAACGGGAGCTCACCCCGTCGCGGGGATTCGAACCACCAACCTTCGGATCGGCAAGCCCTAGGTTCTGTGGTTTAGACGACAGCGCCACCCGTGTCCCTTGATCTCAAGTGTGCCTTCTCTTTATTTGCAAGGTTTGGAGGGGGGCTGTACAAACTCCTGGAGAAGAATGAGGGGTAGGGGCTGTTGTGTTAGGATCTGATTTATTTCCGCAGGGCCTGCAAGACAGAGCTGTTCCGCCTGGCGTTTGGTTTGGACTCAGTCTGACCCTTATGTTTCCCTCCCTTTATATGATCTATGGGTTACCGCATTTTTCGCTCTATAGGACGCGCCTGACCATAGGACGCACCTTGTTTTAGATGGGGAGAACAAGAAAAAAAAAATCTCCCCCTCTCTGCTCAGCGCCCCTTCAGCGAAGCGGCAGGAGAAACGGAGCCCCTTCCATTTCTCCTCCCGCTTGGCTGAAGGGGCGCTGCGCAGCTCTCCCTCTCTGCTGAAACCGGGAGAGTCTTGCTCTCCCGGCTTCAGCAAAAGGAACCCGAAGCCTCCAGAGCACGAAAGGAGCGCTCCCTCCGCGTTTTGGAGGCTTCACGTTGCTTTCGCTGAAGCCAAGGAGCCTGCATTCGCTCCATAGGACGCGCACACATTTCCCCTTAATTTTTGGAGGGGAAAAAGTGCGTCCTATGTAGCAAAAAATATGGTACTTTTAAAATGAGGCTGCATTTTAAATTGCATTTTAACCTGCATTTTAAATTGTTTTATTTTTCCTTTTCCCCTATTATGTTTTTACTGTAATTTTTACTGGTGTTAGCCGCCCGGAGCCCAGCTCTGGCCGGAGAGGGCGGGATATAAGTAAAATTTATTATTATTATTATTAGGCAAGTAGCTCACTGACCAGGCAATCAGCCAGCTTTCAGCTAGCCCCACCTACTTGTCTTCCTTCTTGCAGCTGGTCAGAGCAGGCATAGGCAAACTCAACCCTCCAGATGTTTTGGGACTACAACTCCCATCATCCCTAGCTATAACAGGACCAGCGGTCAGGGATGATGGGAGTTGTAGTCTGAAAACATCCGGAGGGCCAAGTTTGCCTATGCCTGAATCAAATGGTGGCTCTTCTTATCATTGGCTCTGATTCATCCTACTGCTGGTCTCTGTGCTTCTTTCCTTGCCAGCCCCAGTGGGCACTAGACGCTGCGGAGAATAAGGAAGAGCAGACCATTTGCTTCTCTTGAACCTAAGGCAGAGGAACTGTTGTGAAGGCTGACATCCCTTTCTAGCTAGAGGACGAAACCCAATACCTGTGCCACCTTCTTGGAGGGTAGGCTATTGGGTTGTTGTTCGTATTTTTATTAGGTATTTTGTGGTTTTATACAGTCATACCTCGGGTTACAGCTGCTTCAGGTTGCGTTTTTTCGGTTTGTGGACCGCCGAAACCCAGAAGTACCGGAACGGGTTACTTGCGGGTTTCGGCGCTCACGCATGCGCAGAAGCGCTATATCACGCTTTGCGCATGCGCAGAAGCACCGAATCGCAACCCGTGCGTGCGCAAACGCGGGTTGCGAACGCTGCGGGTTGCGAACATGCATCCTGCACGGATCACATTCGCAACCTGAGCATCCACTGTATCTTGATTTTATTCTGTGGACCGCCCCGAGCCCCACCCCCACCCCCCGGGTATCGGGCGATATATAAATTCAATAAATAATACAGTCAAACCTCGGTTGTCGAACATAATCCGTTCCGGAAGAACTTCCGAAACGTCAGATGACCGAAAACTGAAAGTGGAAGCCTCAATACAGTAGGGCAGGGGTGGGCCAGCTTCCAAGAGACTGCGATCTACTCACGGAGTTAAAGTCTGGCAGTGATCTACCCCCTTTTTGGGGGTTCAGATGAAAGTTGTTGAGCTTTTTTGAGGAAGGAGAAAGGCCTGTTTCTTTGGGGTTCAGGTCAAAGTTGCTGAGTTTTTTTTAAGGGAGGAGAAAAGCCCCGTTTTTTGGGGGGGTGCAGGGCAAAAGTTTTGAGCTTTCTTTAGGGGGAGCCAAACTCGTTGAGCTTCTTTGGGGGGAGCCAGTGATCTACCACAGACGTCCAGTGATCTACCAGTAGATCACAATCTACCTGTTGGACGTGCCTGCAATAGGGAAACGGAAGCCACGTGGCACGTTCGGCTTCCGAAAATCGCTTGAAAACCGGAGCAGTTACTTCCGGGTTTTCAGCGTTCGGGAGCCGAAATGTTCAAAAATGGAGGTTTGACTGTAATAATAATAAAAAGTGCAGCTCTACACGCCCTGAGAAACGCTCGATGAAAAAGGTTGATGCAAGTTTATTGGCTGAGAATAATGGCTGTTGCGGAAGCCACTTTCATGGGTTCCACAGGCCTGCAAAGTACACAGGTTTTCTATAGAGGCATCCTCTCGCCTTAACTTCACATATGCTTAGAAATTTAGTCACCTTCACAGAGCAAAAGCATGCCTATCTTATCAGAGCTGCATTCCTCTGTGCGAAAAACAGGGTGTTTACTCTTCACCCGGCTGCCTCAAGGCTGTTTCTCCTGCAAAAAATATTTCCGGCACATCCTTAACTCCGTCTGGATAGAGGGAGCCAGCTGGTCTCCTTACGCTGAAGCTGAATGTTGGAAGATTCAGGACAGATTAGGAACAAAGTACTTCTTCGCAAAGCACACAGCTGTAACTTTGGCACTTTCTGTCATTGATTTTACTCAATATCGATCCACAGCAGAACGCCGACGTACGGTTAGCAGAGCAAAAACTTAAAACACGTTGCAGGAGTCCCCAAAAAATAGACCAAAGGGAATTAATATTTCATCCAGCAGAGCTTTATAGCTACTGAAGGCAAATGAGCATAATGGTCACAAATCCAATACATTCAGGATTGGCCCTGTCCGTAAGAAATCCAGTTGCAGCAGACTTAACTTAAACTTACAATAACTTATAATAAGACTAAACCTTAACACTGTATACAGAATTGGCGGAGCTGATTGGGAGAATCAAAAACCGGCTTGATCGAGCTTTCCAAAAAGACACGAGTAAATTTGTACAATATTTGAAGGATAATTGTATACAATTAACAACACAAGCAGGGTTGTTATGAAAAGACCTGTAACAATGATTACTGCCTTTTTATATTTACTGAGAATTTGTGATAATTGGAATAAGTGAAATGCAAATTGGAAGAGGTACAAATGCTAGGATATAGAAATGAATTATGAAAACCATGAGGCGGGAGGGAGGGAAGTCGATTAGCTCATATGAGCAAAGAGTTAAGGTAACAATAAGGATGTATTTAAATATTATAAAATGGAAATTTAATTTAAAAAAAAAATTAAACCCCACTGTATACAAAACACCGCACCAGGAGGAAGAGAGATAGAGAAAGTGTGAAACCCAAACTCCTTCTGGCCTTGTTATTATAGTCAGCAAGACCTTGGCAGAAAGATATAACAGGACCGGTTTAAGCCAGCTGTACTCTGCTTCTTTGAAGGAATAACTGAGAACATAACAAACCTTCAGCTTGTCTCTTTCATACAGAGAAAAGCTCTCCGAACCCTCTTGAATTAATTAGAATAGGAAAGATCTCTAAACATCAGATCAATATTTTCTTTTCTTTTCCTTTACTTTCAATGCGAAATTACAACAAAAATTACAAACATAAAAGCCAAAAAGAAAAAGGAAAAACAGAACAAAAAGAACAAAAAACAAACCTACAAAGAAAACCATACTATCATAGCAAACTTTACGTACATAAACACATACACATTGACTTCCTTCCTCTGTTTTGAGACTTCAGAATTTTTAATCGTTCTGAATTGTTGTGTCTAATGTAAATTACCTCTATCTTTATACCATTTGCACCGTTTTTTCAATTTCTTTAACCCTGCAAAGCTTCATTCATTACATACCGATATATTTACTCCAGAACAATGTTTATTTCATGCAGTCTTTGACACAATCCCATTCTTCTGCTGATTTTTGGTCCCATTGTTCCCTTAAGAATGCTGTACAGTGGTGCCTCGCAAGACGAAAAGAATCGGTTCCGCGAGTCTCTTCGTCTTGCGGTTTTTTCGTCTTGCGAAGCAAGCCCATTAGCGGCTTAGCGGATCAGCTGTTAAGCGGCTTAGCGGATCAGCTGATAAGCGGCTTAGCGATCAGCTGTTAAGCGGCTTAGCGGATCAGCTGATAAGCGGCTTAGCGGATCAGCTGATAAGCGGCTTAGCGGATCAGCTGTTAAGCGGCTTAGCGGCTTGGGAAAAAGGGGGGGGGAGGGAAAAAAAACCCTGCAGGAACTCGCAAGACATTTTCGTCTTGCAAAGCAAGCCCATAGGAAATTCGTTTTGCGAAGCACCTCCAAAACAGAAAACCCTTTCGTCTTGCGGGTTTTCCGTCTTGCGAGGCATTCGTCTTGCAGGGCACCACTGTAAATCTTGCCAAATTTATATATTCACAAAGTTTAATTTGCCATTTTTTTATTGATGAGGTCCCGTCCCCCCAGCTTTTTGCTATGAGTATCCTGGCAGCTGTTGTTGCATAGAGGAAAGCTTTCCTTTGATTGCCTGGAATATCAATATTTTCTGTGCCAAGAAATGCAAACTGACACTTGTTTTCGCGTGTGGCGGTGATGACCAACAACCTAGATGGCTTTGAAAGAGGGTTAGGCAAATTCAGGGAGGAGAGGGCTGTGCTTGTGTCTCTTCCTGAATGCTGGCTGCAGAGGGGACAATTCTACCCAGGTTCTTGCTGGCTTTCCATAGGAAACTAGTTGGCCACTTTGAGAACAGGATGCTTGACTAGATGCTCCAGTGGCCTGATCCAGAAGCCAGACTCTTAACGTTCTTACGAGGCCTGGAAACAGATAAAAAGCGAAGCAGCAAAGTAAGTCTGCTGCAACTGGATTTCTTACGGACAGTGTCAATCCTGAATGTATTGGATATGTGACTATTATGCTCATTTGCCTTCAGTAGCAGTAAAGCTCTGCTGGATGAAATACTAATTGCCTTTCGTCTATTTTGGGGGGAATCCTGCTTGCCCCTTCCACTTCCTAGCTATAATAATTCGTGCAGCTGCCAATAAATTTGTGAGCAAGTCCTTCATAGCCTGCGAACCTTCCACCCCATCGTAAATCGATAATCATTATACCTCTGGACTTTTGATCAGCTTTAACCCAGTGGTTTCTGTTATCTCCTTAAACACCCTTTGCCAAAAAAACTGTACATGTGTGCACCCCCACATGTGAACGTAATTCCCTGTTTCCTGGCATCCCCTCCAACATAGCACCGAATATTCCTTGTTTATTTGATTTAATCTGACTGGTGTTAAATACCATCTCCAAACTAATTTACAATAATTTTTTTATTTTTATAGACAACATTATCAATGTACATTTCTCCCATATTTTCCCCCAGCTTTGACTATCTATCTAAGAACTCTGGGGGTGGAACCAGAGGCTGTTGGAACGGCTTGAAATTCTGCAAAATTATTACCTCAAGAGGATTCTAGGCCTTCCTCAAGGAACACCAGCAGCTTTCTTGAGGGTGGAAGTTGGATTACCCTCTGTGTCTGCCAGGGCCCACTTAAGATTCCTACGATTTTACATCAACCTTGCAAACACTTCAAACACCTTATTGGCCAAACAAGCCTTTGTATCTCTTCAAAAGAACACCACTTGGCGTCAAAACCTATCTGAGATCCTGGTTAGATACACCCTACCGGAGTTTAATATTCTTAAACTGTGGAGCCTGGACAAAGTTCGGGAATGGATCCTGGAGAGAGACGCTCTGTTAGATATCACAAAAATACAGAACCCAGGGTCCTCCCACTGGTTTCCCCGACTGAAAACAGTCAAAACCTGCGCCAATTATTTGGCGAATATCACCAATCCCACCCTTCGGAGAGCTTTCACCATGGCCCGTTTTCAAACCATTCCTACGGCCTATTTGTCAGGCAGATATGCAAAAATCCCAGTAGAGCAGCGTATATGTCCTTGTCATATGAGAACCAAAGAGGATCTCACACATTACATGTTGTATTGTCCCATCTATTCGGCCTTCAGGGATGCGATGTTACAAACTATTCCCAAATCAATAGCTAACTCTGAGGACCAAGTAAAGTTTTTACTGGTGGACGCTGATCCACGGATTTCTCACGTGGTAGCGGTCTTTGTGGTGAAGGCTATGAAAACTAGGATATGGTTCCTGGAGGAAATGGTGAGGTTCCTCCCATTGCTCTCCTAACCTGTTGCTGTATCTTCTTTCCTGAATGGTGAGGTTTTTTGGGTAGTTTCCTTGCTGGGACAGCATGGCATGAATTTTAGCTTATTTTTATAATTTTATTGTTCATCTTTTAATAATGTTTTATGGTATTTTGTGTAAAGGCATGGACCTCACAAATCTAATAATAAACTCAGAAACTCAGACTATCTATCTGTCATCTATCTATCTATCTATCTATCTATCTATCTATCTATCTATCTATCATCTATCTATCATCATCTATCTATCATCTATATCTATCTATCTATCTATCTATCTATCTATCTATCATCTATATCTGTCTATCTATCTATCTATCTAGCTATATCTATCTATCTATCTATCTATCTATCTGTCTATCTATCTATCTATCTATCTATCTATCTATCTATCTATATCATCTATCTATCTATCTATCTATCTATATCTATCTATCTATCTATCATCTATCTATCTATCTATCATCTATCTATCTATCTATCATCTATCTATCTATCTATCATCTGTCCCTCCATGTATCCATCTATCTATCATTCTTGATTTTTGGCATACAGACAGGCAGTATAACTATCTAACAAATATCCTTCCCTTTCTCCTCCTCAGCGACTCCAACTACCCCCACGGTCCAGAATGTGCTGATCAACCCCTCCCTGATCGGGTCCAAAAACATCCTCATCACCACCAACATGGTGTCGTCGCAGGGCAGCTCTGGCGAGGCGAACGCTTTGAAGAGGAAGCACGAAGAAGACGACGACTACGATAACTTGTGAAAGGGAATGCTCATCGTTTTGCTGCTTTACTTGTGGCGCTCCCGTCTCTCCCTCTCCAGAAGCCTTCAAGAATGGAGGGGACGGAGGGACAGAAGACAAGCAGATGGCTCTACTCTCCCAGTTGGCTACAGTCTAGCTGCAGTGGACCCAAACTGGGACTGATGGGAGCTTAGATGGAAAACATGAAGAAGCCTCTAGATGGTGGAAGGCTTAGCACAGGAGCTTTGGGAAAAGTTGATTCTCCTCCTGGCACAGCCCATTCCTCCAATCTCTCTTGGAATTAAAAGAAGCAGCACCTGTGCATCTGTTCTGGTGGTACTCTTGTTTCCTGCAACGTGTCTTTCTTGGTTGGAGGCTGTGGGGGGAAGAGTGCTGTTTTTCCTTCTTCTTTCAAATATTTTTTATTGGTTTTTACATAACATCATAACAGCCTTTTCCCCAAAAATAAAACATTTGGCTCCATGAGCCTGTGACTTCCCTCCTCCCTGACTAGTAGTTTTCAAGCTCTATACCTTGCTTTTTCCTCTATTTCTTATTCCTGCTAAATCTTACCCTTACATAATTCCTTACTTAACTACAATAAGTAATAAATTTATCCTTACAAAGCTTCCTGTAACCCTACTAGCGATGTTAATTGTTTACAGTTGTCCTTCATATATAACATGAATTTGTTCCAGTCTTTCTGGAAAGCCTGGTCCTGTCGGTTCTGGATTTCCCCCCGTCAGTTTAGCCAATTCTGCACAGTCCATTAATTTCATCTGCCACTCTTCTTTCGTTGTTAAATCTTCTTGCTTCCATCTTTGGGCTAATAACATTCTTGCTGCTGTTGTCGCATATAAAAACCATGTTTTATCCTGCTTACATGTTTCTCTACTTACTATACCTAATAGGAAAGCTTCTGGGTTTTTGTCTTTTTTTTTAAAGTATATTTCAACATTTTAAAAAGTTCATTATAATACATTTCCCAGAAAGCTTTCACCTCCTTACAAGACCACCACATATGGTAAAAGGTTCCATCTTTTTATTTACATTTCCAACATAAATTGTTCTATACATTTTTGCTAATTTCACTGGTGTTGGGTACCATCTATACATCTTTTTCATAACATTTTCTTTAAGCGAACTGCAAGCAGTAAGGGACAGTGTTGTTTTGACAAAGCTGGTTCTGGAGGCAATCTGGTTTCACGTTGCCAGGGAGTGTGATAGAAAAACACCTGCGTCTCAAGCTGCCCCCCTTTTTAGAAATACTGAGTGGAAGAATAACATCAACATTACACCCTTTGCTTTGGAGAGCTGTGTGTGTGTGTGATGAGTTCAATACAATATATATTTAATATACATGTGGGAAATGGGGGGGAAAGCAGATTTCCCTCTCCATTTTTGTGTGTGATTGTTATTTTCCCAGCCTCATTATTCTTGAAAACCTCCTCGCCATGTAATACCTGTTCTAGTAAACAAAGCTTTTTTTCAGAATGGATTAATCAGTTCTGTTTTTATGCAGCTGGGTTAAAAAGGACTCGGTCGATTCAAGGTCATAGCCCTGTTTTGCAATTGGGCTAATAGGATCTAATGTAGCAGTTAACAATACAAATTAATTTTAATGCTTGCTCTTCTTTGGCAATCACTCATAGCCAAGTAATATTGTCTTTCATAAACACGGTTTTAACTGAGTCCGCAAGGGACTGGAGGCCAATTCTGGACCCATACGTCCTTCCACAGTGGGGACATGGGTTTCCCGACAGGAGTGGATTATGGTGAGGGGTTTGCCAAGCGTGCCTTCCTCTTAGCACGTTTCTCCCTTTCGTCCTGAGTTCAAGCGTCTTCAAAGCCCAAGACACCTTTGGGAAAGGCTGTTCTCCAGTTGGAGCGCTCGCAGGCCAGTGTTTCCCAGTTGTCAATGTTTATACTACATTTTTAAAGATCTGCCTTAAGTGAGTCTTTAAACCTTTTGTTGACCACCAGCATTTTTAAGTTTGGAATAGAGTAGTTGCTTTGGAAGACGATAATCAGGCATCCAAACATGACCAGTCCAACAAAGTTGATGTTGAAGAATCACTGCTTCGACACTGGTGATCTTTGCTTGCTAGATACACGTGGGCACTAGTCTTGCCTGATACGGTACACTCTAGATAGTGAAAAGGTGCCATCCTTCAGGGCTGTAATTTAAAGCACCTTCAACACATGACTTCCTGCATTCTTTGAAGGAAGTCATGTGCTTTAAATCTATGATCTGGATCTGCGCTGGGGCTTGTGGAAAACTTCCAGGAGACCCAAGCCTTAGCCTTTGCTTCTAATGTTTTTCACAATCCGGCTTCTTAAGAAGTGGTTAGCTCTGACCTCTTCTTTACGAAACCCAAGAGAGCTGCATTCTGTTCTTCCCAACTCTCTTTCAGTAAAAAAGATTTTGTGTGTCACTGTGGGTTAAACCACAGAATCTATTGCCAATCAGAAGGTCGGTGGTTCGAATCCCCGTGATGCGGTGAGCTCCTGTTGTCTGGTCCCTGCTCCTGGCAACCTAGCAATTCGAAAGCACGTCAAAGTGCAAGTAGATAAATCGGTACCGCTCCAGTGGGAAGGTAAATGGCGTTTCCATGCTCTGCTCTGGTTCACCAGAAGCAGCTTAGTCATGCTGGCCACATGACCCAGAAGCTGTTCGCCGGCTCCCTTGGCCAATAAAGCGAGATGAGCGCCACAACCCCAGAGTCGGTCACGACTGGACCTAATGGTCAGGGGTCCCTTTACCTTACGTTCACATACAGGCCACTTGGCCCCTAGACCTAAGCCTGTTTAGACAGACTCTTGTCAAGCCATGCCCCCTCACACCTGTCCTGCTCTGCATTCTGGTGCTTCTGCATGGAAGGAGACTTTGAGGTATGGGGAACAGTGCAGGGGGCAGAAGCCTCGTGAAGTTTCCATAGCCGCAGTTGCACCCATTGAACCTCCTGCTCTTGGTCCTGGGCTTCCCAGTCACTGGTATACCCTCCCACAAGGGAATAGACGACTCTCAAGTCTGAAAATGTTTTCCCACCCCTTGCTGAAGGAGCTAATAAGTGAGAACAAGACACTCTGATATACTTGAATTTCCTTTATTCAAAAAACGTATAAGCTCTAAAAACAACACTATACACTATAAAAACATCCGTTGCCTGCAGGCCCAAGCTTTCCTTTCCAAGCCTGCTCCGGCCCTCAACCATCTTCCTTAATTGGTGTGCAGCCTAAGAAGTAGTTGCTTCTGGTGCTGTGAAGCCTCTTCCTCCCCTTCTTCATGGCTGCTGGTGGTGAGATCTTGCTAGATTCGTCTCCCAGTGCAAATAAGGAATTGGCAGGCAGAATCTCATTTTTTTCCTCCAGGACCTGGGAGCAGGGAGAGAGAGAAAGGAGACTGCAGTTACAGCCTGAGCTGCCATTTCATTTCACAAGGGGGGTGGGGATTTCCAAACAGGCATGTTTGGGTTCAGTGAAGCAGACTGGATTATGTGCACAGGGATGAACGGGACATCAGGAAGGGCAGCTTCCTGGAAAAGAAAATTAAATTGTGCCTGCCTCAGGATGGTTGCCCACAGCAGAAAGGGAAACACTCCTGCCCTTCCAAGAATTCAAGGTTGGAGAGATACACCCAGTGCCCACACAACAGGCAAGATTAAGGAGTTCAGCAGCGAAGGCTACATCAGACAAACTGTGGAGTGAACAGGGAAGTACAGATGGAGGGGGGCATTTTATTTCCATGTTATTTTCAGGCACTGGGCAAATGCAGACAAGTGTTTACTGAGTGGCAGCTTACCAGGGTGGGCACATAACTGGTTGCTAAGCCGACAGATGAGGAAAACAGACCTTTTGCGCCCAGGCATCGATGAACCCAATTTCAATACTATACGTTTTTTCATGGGAGTAGCTCAAAACCATTTACAACACAAACCACACACACACACACACGTTAAAACCAAGTACAAAAACAATCAAACAAGAACCTAAAATGCCCATCCATAATAAAATATAATACAAAGAAAATGGCAGACAAATGCAACCCATTCCACTAAAAAGACAAGCAGAGAAAGAGGCCACAAACATATCTAAGTACCCTCTAAATTAAGGGCTGAAAGCCTGGGGGAATAGAAATATTTTTGCCAGGCACCTAAAGGTAGCCGGGGAGAGCATTCTACTGGAGGAGAGATGGATAAGGACCTCAGATGACTAAAGCAGGGTCCAGATTGGTTCATATGGGGAGAGGCAGTCCCTGAAGTGTTGGGATCCTGACTCAGAAGGCTTTACAGATCAAAACCAGCTCTTTCAATTGAGCCTGGAAAGTAGTCAGCAGCCAGAACAGTTGTGCCAAGATTGGTATTGTGCTTGGACTGCTTTGCCCTGGTCAGCAATCTGGCCGCTGAATTCTTCACTAGCTGCAGTTTCCAAATAACCTTCAAAGGCAGCCCCACGTGCAACACGGTCATCTAACCTGGAGGTGACCAAGGACGGACAACAGAAGTTGGGCTATCCCCTCTTCTCCCCATTAATATTATTTCAAGTATATAATCTGTTTAAAAAAGACATAACCAGTTGGACTAGCCTTACCAAGTGCTTTTACAGACACACACACCATGGCCAGTCAGTGACCACGGTGTAAATGGATGTCACCACGCAGTCATTTCGTTACCCCTTCAAGTGTGCCAGACTATGGGGAACTCACAGCTCTGCAACCACCCCACAAGTGCCCTTTCCTAGCCCCAAAGCGAAACCTGAGCAGTGTTCAATGCTACCTGCATCTCTGCAATCCTCATACCTTTCTGGTAGGTGCAACAGCTGGCGGCTCAAAGAAGGTGTCTCCTCCAGTTGCCAGAGTAGGATCTTCCGGGTCGAAGCTGTCCTTTGAATCTCCCGCTTGCTCATCAGCAAGCACCCCTTCCTAAGGGGGGAAAAGGCAGGACACACTCTAGCCTGGACTGCACTTGATACAATCCAACACTTGGCATCTGCTCCAGGGACCCAATCCCCATGGAGGGAAGAGCTCAGCATGCTCAGGGGCTACCCCAAGCAGTGCCAAAACACCCTTCCATCGGTGCCTTGCTAACCATCACACAAACTCTCTGAGCTGGTCTTAGCATTGAGGGGACGGGAGTCAGGGATTAAGCATGTCAGTTTTTGAATGGGATTAAATCTTAAAGTAGAATCAGACAAAAAAACCCATTAAATACCTGTCTCTCTACCAGGGCAATTGCAGCCTCAATAGGAGGAGTGGGGAGGGAACCGCTGCACCTCCAGATGTTGCTGGACTACAACCCCCACCATCCCTGGCTACTGGCCATGTTGCAAGAGTTGGTGTGAGTTGGAGTCCCACAACCTCTAGAGACCAGTTTCCCCACTTATGAAATTACAGGATGGGAGAATGGAAGGCTGGTCTTATGCTTAGCAGGCAGCAGAGCATGCATGAAGGGGTTTGTTTTGTTTTGTTTGTTAGAGCGTTTATTAATTTTCCAATAAAAAACATCCAATTAACATATCAAATCACAATCCAATAAAAATCAAATTAAAAAATCAAATTGTCTTCCAAATTATAATCTTAATTTTGCGACTTTCCACCGTCTGAATTCCGAAGATTTCCAAATCTCAGCCCTGCTTCTCATCGCTCATCGATGTTTTCATTATTCCCTATCACGATTTTATCGCATGCATGAAGGGGTTAACCCCCTCTCGGGAGGCAGGCTTATAAAGGTGAACCATAAGCACTGATTGGGCTTACCAAAATATGTTCATTTTCTGCAGGGAGTGGAGGGGATCCGAGGATGGCTGTGTTGCTCCCCTTCTGCTTGTGAGAATTTGCCACCCATGATTCCCCTCGTCCACTGCAAGGGCGGGGGGAGATTCCTCCCCAACTGCAGGATATAACACCTCTTAGAGGTTACCTTCTGGGCTATTTATGTGTGGCATCTTGGGGGGAAAAAGGCCTATAAAACCCTTTGAGCCCCATGCAAAAAAAGAGTCACCAGCTCAGATTTGAACAACTCCTTCCTGCCAAGAGGCAGAAGTTTTCCCTTTGGCCCTGCAGCCTGGAGTTCCAGCCTGATCAATTCCCACCGGCTTTCTCATCTCACTTCCCAGCCTGCTGCAGCAAGCTGGGAAGCCAGGACAAGAGCTGTGCAAGATTTGCCCTCAACTTTAACACGCCCTGCCTGCTGAGAGGCGGAGCAGGCAACTCCAGGGCTGTCCTGCTCCCTCAAAGAGAAAAGGAGGTCTTGCCAAGAGTTGCTCACCAAATCATAGTGCTCGCGGTTCCGACACCTCCCGTACTCGCAGCGACAGTCCTCGGAGCAGGCCATCTTCTGCTTGCGGCAGCCGCACTTCTTGTTTCCACAGCGGCCTCGGCATGTGCACTGCAAAGGGAGAGCTCAGTGAGAGAGCAGAAAACACAGGTGGAATAGCCCACAAGTGGCATGGACCACCACTGCCAAGGGTGGCCCTACAAGGTCTCTCTGCTGTATCTGTTTCTGGGACTCAACTCCTTTCAGGTTTGGGGCTCTGAAATGAGGAATGGGGCAAGTGTGACCCGCATAGGTTCTTCCTAGCTGTCAGAGCCATCATGCATGATGCCGGTTGCCAAGGTGGTGCCCGTGGGCACATATATGCCCATAGAGGCTTTCCCCCAGGATCTCCAACCGCCACTGAAATTAAGCTTGAAACTGATTGCTTCCATTGCAATCAATAGGCTAGGTCAAAGTGTGAGCTTAGGGTATGCGTGCAGGGTTTTTTTTGGGGGGGGGGGGACAACAGCCTCTCCAGTTTGCAAATGCATCCACAGGTCCTGAAAAGATTTGCTGGAGCATCTTGACACTCCTTTGCCCCAAGACTGCAAGGCCACCCAAGGCACACTCAGCTCAGCTGTCACAGAATTTTAATTTTTCAATTTAAAGCCATCAACTATTCCACAAAAGGTGGAGGATTTGCACCAGAAACTCCTTAAGATATTTAGACACATTTGGCTGAACAGTATTCAATGTGCGCATTGTGGGAATCCATCAATGTAGAACCTAGCAATGATCACTGAGGTGGTTTTAATTAATAAATAAGACGATTAGACAAATTTGTGGAGGACAAGGAGATCTATCATCGGTTAGTCATTAAGCTGGATGAATGGAGCCTCCATGCTCAGTGACAATACAGTGGTACCTCAGGTTACATACGCTTCAGGTTACATACGTTTTAGGTTACAGACTCTGCTAACCCAGAAACAGTGCTTCAGGTTAAGAACTTTGCTTCAGGATGAGAACAGAAATTGTGCTCCGGTGGCGCGGCGTTAGCAGGAGGCTCCATTAGCTAAAGTGGTGCTTCAGGTTAAGAACAGTTTCAGGTTAAGAACAGACCTCTGGAACGAATTAAATACTTAACCCGAGGTACCACTGAATATCTCTGAGTATTTTCATTACTGGGATGGATATCAGAAGAGGGATGATGCCTTTGTGTCCCCACAGGCCAGTGTTGGAAGCAAGACAGAAGACCTGATGTGCACTTGGGGCTGGTCTACCAGAGCCAATTCTTGCATTGCGCCTCCTGGCCAGATTTCAGGAGGCAGCTTCCTAAACGTCAGCCATCCTGCTCGATGATCCTACCCCCAGAATGCTCTGCCGGGCTCCTCTGGAAAGCTTGTACGGCACCCACTCTGCATCTTCCATTTCTTTGGCCTCATCCGAGTCAGAAGATGAGTCTTCCTCATCCATGTCGGCTGGAGGCAGGGAGGTCATTCGCCTGCGAGACTTTGGCTGAAGGGGGGGGGGGAACCGAATAATAATAATAATAATAATAATAATAATAATAATAATAATAATAATTTTATATTTATATCCCGCCCTCCCCAGCCGAAGCCGGGCTCAGGGCGGCTAACAACAATAAAATACAACATTCTAAAATCATTTCATTATAAAATTAATTCAAATCAAATTGATGGCAACCATTGGGCTAAAATTCTGTGAAGATTGCCAAAGGAGGGAGTCAGGCTGCGCCCTGGCCAAAAGCCTGGTGGAACAGCTCTGTCTTGCAGGCCCTGCGGAAAGATGTCAAGTCCCGCAGGGCCCTAGTCTCTTGGGACAGAGCGTTCCACCAGATTGGGGCCACAGCCAAAAAGGCCCTGGCTCTGGTTGAGGCCAGCCTAACCTCCCTGTGGCCCGGGACCTCCAAGATGTTTTTGTTTGAAGACCGTAAGTTCCTCTGTGGGACATACCAGGAGAGGCAGTCCCATAGGTACGTGGGTCCTAGGCCGTATATGGCTTTGAAGGTTAAAGCCAGCACCTTAAACTTGATCCTGTACTCCACTGGGAGCCAGTGCAGCTGGTATAGCACCGGGTGAATGTGATCTTGCAGCGAGGACCCCGTAAGGAGTCTCGCCGCGGCATTCTGCATCCGATGGAGTTTCTGGGTCAGTCAGAAGAAGACAAGATCACCATTTCTGCCTCACTCAAGTTATGGAACAAAGGCAGCCGCACAAAAAATGATCAGGCCAGGTTGGATGCAGCTGATGGAAGTTGGAACCCAAGCCCACCTGGTCGAGGTTAGCGATTTTGTCAAGCAATGTAATTTGAGGCGCCATTTGGGGATCAGAGGCAAGGCTTTTAACTTATTTGTTGCATTCCTATCCCAATCTTTCCTTCAAGGGGCTGTACATGGCCCTGCCCCCTCCTCATTTAATCCCCACAACAACCCTGCGAGGTAGTTCAGGCTGAGAGCCAGGGACTGATATCCAAGGACACCCAGTGAGCTTCACGGCTGAGTTGGAATTTGAACCCTGGTCTCCCAGGTCCTGGTCTGACACCCTAACCATTTCACCACGCTGGCATGAACATTAAGGCAGCAACTAAGAGCTGTAATGTATTTTGACTTGTGCTTCTAATCCATACAGTGGTACCTCAGGTTACATACGCTTCAGGTTACAGACTCCGCTAACCCAGAAATAGTGCTTCAGGTTAAGAACTTTGCTTCCGGATGAGAACAGAAATCCTGCTCCGGCGGTGCGGCAGCAGCGGGAGGCCCCATTAGCTAAAGTGGTGCTTCAGGTTAAGAACAGTTTCAGGTTAAGTACGAACCTCCGGAACGAATTAAGTGCCGTATTTTTTGCTCTATAAGACTCATTTTTTCCCTCCTAAAAAGTAAGGGGAAATGTATGTGCGTCTTATGGAGCGAATGCAGGCTGCGCAGCTATCCCAGAAGCCAGAACAGCAAGAGGGATTGCTGCTTTCACTGCGCAGCGATCCCTCTTGCTGTTCTGGCTTCTGAGATTCAGAACATTTTTTTTCTTGTTTTCCTCCTCCAAAAACTAGGTGCGTCTTGTGGTCTGGTGCGTCTTATAGAGCGAAAAATACGGTACTTAACCCGAGGTACCACTGTACCCAGCTTTATCTTTCAGGTGATGGGATGGACCAGCCATACAAACAAGCTCTGTTGCACGCAGACACCCTGCCTTGCTTCTCGGGCCTGCCCCACCGGAAGGACACACACCTTGGGTGGAATGTATTCGAAGGGGGACTCCGGGGTGCCTGCTGCAGGGGCCGGCTGGCCATTGCAGATCCTCTGGCCACTGACAGCTTGGAAAACTCTCAATTTCTGTTGGGAAGAAAGGGAGGAGTGTGAGGTTCACTGAGTGGCAGGAGCAAAGTCAGCTCCTCTCATAGCAGCCGCTGCTGTCACTCCCAGACCTACCTGTCTGAGAGCTTCAATCTCTTCTTGGTGTTCCTGGTTCTTTTCAAAAACCTCCCTCATCTTGGCCAGCTCTTCTTCCTGTCCAGAGTAAAGAAGGCAAAAGGCTCTTAAGGTCTCATCTTCAGCTGCAAAGAAACCCATGCGTTGGGGTGTTTGCACACCTAGGATTTGTGCAATCCCTGCCTTCTAAAGATTTGAAGAGGGCTACTAAGAATGAAAGAATGCTCGATATTTCCCCCAGCTCTGATTTTTTAAAAAATTATTATATCATAAAGAAGGCTGATCGCCGAAGAATGGATGCTTTTGAATTATGGCGTTGAAGGAGACTCTTCAGAGTCCCATGGACTGCAAGAAGATCAAACCTCTCCATTCTGAAGGAAATCAGCCCTGAGTGCTCACTGGAAGGACAGATCCTGAAGCTGAGGCTCCAAGACTTTGGCCACCTCATGAGAAGAGAAGACTCCCTGGAAAAGACCCTGATGTTGGGAAAGATGGAGGGCACAAGGAGAAGGGGACGACGGAGGACGAGATGGTGGGACAGTGTCCTCGAAACTACCAGCATGAGTTTGACCAAACTGCGGGAGGCAGTGGAAGACAGGAGGGCCTGGCGTGCTCTGGTCCATGGGGGTCACGAAGAGTCGGACACGACTAAACGACTAAACGCCTTGAGTGCCATCACTTGAAGTTCCAACTTCTGGCCTACAGGATACACTGGTTGATTTAGAGACTCCCCACACACCACACCACACTTTCTCCCTCCCTCCCAGCAACACCACAATCCACCCAGTCACACACACAGCCCCTTCAAAACTTCTTTAAATGACCAGAGCTAGCATTGCTTTGAGAAACAGAAAAATGTGGAAGAACAACTACCGTATTAGCACAGCCTTCAAAAATGAGGGAGAGCAGAGGAGACACTTTGGTTACAAAGCAGAGGTCGACAAAAAGAGCCTCAAGAGTAGTGGTCTGAGCCAAAATCAAGCAGCCTCATTCAGTGACACAATGCCAGCACCACAAGCCTCGTTGCTTATAGATGGGATTCCTTCCCACCAGCAAAGGAACAGCTGGAATGGTTGGATGGCAAGCACAGCTGCCTTTGAGGGGGCAGGAGCAAGCACGGCTAAGGGACACAGCAGCTTTTACCTGGAACTTGATGCGCTCGAGTTGCTGCTGCTCCCGTTCTGAAATGGAAGTCTCCAGCTTCTTCTCCGCTTCCTCTTTGTGCTGTATCTGGCTGAGTAGATAGAGTACCTGGGGATGGGTGGAAGAGAGATGTGGGTGGGTAGAGACCTTGGGTCAGAGGCGGCACAGTCTGAAGGGAGGCTATACTTTCCATATAGCTGGCATTATGGCAGCCCAAGTCTTGAGTTGGCTAAACCACAAACGTGTGGGATAACCAGCCTCATATAACCAACATGCTTAAGTCTAAACAACACATGAAGGGGTTAAGGCCATAGAGTAAGCTGCCCTGCCAGGCTTAGCTCACCTTGGGAGGGATTGGATATAATTAAGCCTTTGTTCTCTCTCCCAGTCTACCAGAGAAGCTCAATGTATGACGCCTGAACTGGTTACTGCAGCTCAGACCTCATGGCTCTTACAAACCACTCTTGAGTTCCTATAGTAATAATTTAGGAACTTTCACCACAGTAACTAAGCCAAGTTTTACCGCCTGTGTTTTCTGACCGATGTATGGAAAACCACATGAACCTGACCTTTGAAGAGTTTGTAAGTAAACTATAGGGAAGTGTTACCAAATGTGTGGTCTTTCTCTATGCTAGGGGAAGAGGGGAGCTTTAGAAGAAACCCACAAGGGCATATTTTAAAGGTCTAACCTCCTCTATTTCCACGCTTTATTTTGCTGCGTGTTTTATGATTTTAAATCTCTGCTGGGGGTTCTCTCATCAAAGAATGATGAGAGAATGATCCAAGCCTGGATCTTGGGGGCATTCTAGTAGATGGCGCCAGAGCTAATTAGTTCTAATTCTCTTCCCGTCCACTCCATACTGTGTTCTACAAGGGGCAACACTGAGAACGAAGAGGAAGCTGGCAGGCAGACAGGGCCACCCTCTGGACTGGTTGTAAATTAAGGCAGGCAGGCGGACAGGATGGGGTTGTCTGACGGTAGTTCATGGACCAGCGTTCAATCTCAAAATTTACCACCAGATCACCCACATTTTCTAGCCACTGCACAACACAGAGTTCTAAACACTGAAAGAACTTGGAGCACCCCAAGCCTGCAAACTGAGAAGGCAGCAACCGAATTGCCCTTTCTCTGACCTTTGAAGAGTTTGTAAGTAAACTAATTTTTAACTTACCAAATGTGTGGTCTTTCCCTATGCTAGGGGAAGAGGGGAACTTTAGAAGAAACCCACAAGGGCATATTTTAAAGGCATATTTTCTCTGACCGCTGGCACTGCAGTTCTCCATAAGGGCACATCCAGGGATCCCATTCACAGCCACCTCTCTGCTAACAGGAGACTGTACTAAGCCAAATTCATAGGTGTGGGCAAAGGGTCCTTAACCTGGAAATCAGGTTAAATGTGCCAGCAGCAAAGCCTGGTTAGGACTACTCTAGAAAACCTGGAGTAGGTAGAGATAGACTGGGTGGTCAACTGCTCAGAATGGGATTTTGGTATGGGTGCAGTTTTTGTAGCTGCTGCAGACGTAAGTGGGGTTTTGGGGGGTGGGGGGGTGGCAGGTAATACCTTTTCTTGATGCTGCTGCTCCTTCTGGACCAGCTGACTCTCGTGCTCCGCTTCCATTTCTGCCACAACCTTTCGCTCTTCGAGAAGCATTTTATGCATGTCGGCACATGTGGTTTTGGTCTGCTGCAAACGGTTCTCCAGTTTCCCATTCTCCACTTTTGAGGAGACCAGCTTTGAAATACACACACACGGGGGGGGGGGGGTGGAGAGAGAGAGAGCACACAATATTAGAAGGCATCATGCTGAAGAATTTGCATCTAGGACCAAGGGGCTTTTGGCAGTTCCCTCACTGCAAAAAGTCAAGTTGCAGAGAGACTTCTCGGTGGAATACCCTCCCGTTACATGTCAAGGAGATAAATAACTATACATCTGAAGACATTTGAAGGCAGCCCCATATAGGGAAGTGTTTAATGTTTGGTTGTGCTTCTTTATTTGTTGGGAGCTGCCCAGAGTGGCTAGGGCAACCCAGTCAGGTGGGCAGGGTACAAATAATAAAAATATTATCTTGCCAACTGGCATCATTGTGCTCATTCAGTACAGGAAAGGTACAGAACTATATTTGAGAAAGAGTTGAGCTGTCAAGCAACAGAAGCTAGGAGGGCTGCCCCCAGCTTGGCAGCTCCATCGCCCCCTTCAGCCCACGAGGCCACTTTGCCACACGCTGGGTGCAGTCAGCCACTGTGTCACTGCCCCTTCCACCCCCCAGACCTCTTATTTGTTCTAGAGGCTCAAATCTGCTGCCACTCAAGCTTACTTCGCCAATCAGGTATTTGATGGCACACTTGGCTTCCGCAAGGTTGGTGATGCTCTCCCAGCGCTGCTTGGTGCGGTCGCCGGCGTCTGCATCCAGCAGTTTCTGCTGCAGGTCAGCAATCTGGGCGCTCCTTGGGAAGAAGAAGCCACCGCATGAATTCGCATCGGATTTACCAAAAGAGAAGATCGTTTGGGGAACTTGGGCAATTTGGCCCCTGCTTGTGTTGGATGAAGTGTGACTTGAGCATCAGCAGCAGCCCTGGGTGAATACGCAGTTGCTTAGACTGCCAGGCTGGGGTTAATTTCCTAAGAGACCTGCTGTGGTCCAGAGATGGTGCAGCAGAGTGGTGCAGTAGAGTTGGAAGGGACCCCAAGCGTCATCTAGTCCACCCCCCTGCAATGCATAGTTAGAACTATGGAATTTGCAACCATGAGATGATGAACACTAGAGCTCAGATAGCCTTAAAAGGGGGTTAGAAAATCAATGGAGCCAATAGGTACTAGTCAATCAAGGTTATATATTGGAGGCCGTATGCCTCTAAATTCCTACACCAGGCTAGATTAGCCTCCAGCCTGAGCTAGAGGAGCTTTTCTCACGCTCTTTGTTGTGGCTTTGCTTCTTCTGAGACTTGAAAACACCCCATACCTGAGCTCCATCTCTGTTTCGAGGCTCTCTATTTGCTTGGCGATGGAATGCTCCATTTCCGCAGCTTTATGGGAAAACGTGCGCCTCTGGAAAAGGAGGATGGGAACGGAATCAGAAAATAGGCAGAGCACAGGGAGAGGAGCTCCCTCCCCATGGAGATGGGGTGGGACTCAGTTCAGAAGATGAGGCAGTTTAACTCTAAGAGAAGCAGCAGTAGCTATTTCCAGCAAGGCGAGACTTTGATTTTCCCCTCTGGAAGGGGATCTGCTATGGTGGGGAAGCAGAACCAGCTTCTGGAAGATCTCCTGTCCCCAGTGCAGAATGAGAGAACGCACCCTTTACAGCAGGGGTGGGGAATCTGGGGGCCAGATGCAGCCCCCATGCCTTTCTATCTGCCCATTGGGGGTCTCCTTCTCCCCACCCCCTTTGCACCTCCTGGAGAGTTCTACCTAGGTAAAATGTCTGTGTGAGCACTGAAAATGCCTGGATGGAGGATCAAGAGGGCTGCACGAGTAAGAGTAGAAATTAGCCTCACTCTGCAAAGGCGGAATTCACACTCGTTGCCCCAACCTACTTTTGCCTGTGGCCCTGCCCATTACAGGCATGTGGCCTTTGGAAAGAAGCCTGTTTCCTGCATCAGAAGACCCCAACACCAAAGAGAAAGTGGATTAGATAGAACACACGGTCCCTTCCTTCCCCCTCTCTGCTGCAGCCTGCATTACTGCCCACCTTGTATTTTGACGGGAGGTTCTCCCCAGCATCTCGCTTCTCTTTAAGCGAGGCAATCTCCTTCGCCAAGGTCTTCCGGTCCTCCAGGAGGTCGTTGAGGTGACGCTGAGCCTCTTCGATGCTAACAAGGACCTCCACTTCGTTCGCGAGCCAGCTCTGCGCAAGATGGAAGCTGGTTACGACAGAGGGTCGGCGGAAAGGTGGCCAGAACCCACCCCAAGTTGCCTGCAAGCCAACTTTGCCTCTCTCGTGGAATAAGCCATCTGAGCCACTGTGAAACAAGGAGAGCTACGGCCCCTACCTTCACCCGAGCAGCAACTCCCTCAATCCCGCGGTTGACGTTCTCTTTTCGCTTATTGGTAGCCTCTTGCTGTTTCTGGAGAGCATCCTTTAAGCGCTTGTTGGCAGCAGCAGCCTGTGAGAGAGGGGTGGAGGCTGGTGTGTTGAAACAGGACCCAAGGCACAAACTTTCAAAATCCCTTGCTTGGCAATGAAGCTCGCTGGGTGACCTTAGGATAGCCACTCTCCAAAGCTAGCCTCCCCCTGGGATTTTAGGAGGACGAAGAGCTGGAGGTGGGAAAGCCTTCTATAGCCCAAAGGTCAGATCAAGAGCTGTCCAACCTTCCACAGGCCATTTTCAACAGGGATGGAACAAATTCAAAGGGGCTCCCTATTGGCACTTATCAGTTGACCGGTGCTGAAAGAGAGTCCCTTTGAACTTGTCCCATTTGCAGATCCAAAGCTGATTGCAAAAGCAGGGAGGATGTCCTTCTGCAAGGGCAGCTTGCATCCAAACCATGCCTGTAGCGTCTTCGAAAAGGGCTCACTGTCAGCAAACCCAGCTAGCCAAGGAGCAACTGGGAGCACAATTTAAGTTCCCGATTGTTCCTTCACAGCTGTGTCTTTTCCTACCTCTGCCTCAGAAGGGTGGGATAAAAATGTAACCATTAATGCGCTCCGAGAAGAGATTTGATCTTCTCCTACCCAAAAATGAGGATTTTCACAGGCTTTGAAGTCGGTATTCTAAGAACTCTTTGTTTTAAAATAAAGAGCCTCAGCCGGCATGGCTGACGAGGACAACAGAGAATTAAAAATCTGTAAGCAAGTACTTAGAATCATAGAATTGTAGAGTTGGAAGGGATCCCAAGGGCCAACTAGTCCAACTCCCTGCAATGTAGGACTGAGGTTAACTCATTGAAGATTACAAGAAAGATGTTACCTATCCTCTAGTTACTATGCCATTGACCTCCGATCTATGCTAGGCTTTCCAGCAAAGTTAGTGTCTTAAACCCGGACAGGAGAACCACCTGTGGCCCTCTAGTTCTTGTTGAATACAACTCTCATTACCCCTGACCATTGGCCAGGCTGGCTGTTGGGAGTCAGAGGCTGATCATGTCTGGAAGGCCACCGGTTCTCCAGCCTTCGTTTAAACTATGAATCCTAGAGGCAAAATTAAGTCAAGCGTATTCCATTTAACACCACATATTCTAGACTCTCTACACAATCAGAGGGAGGGAAGAGCTTTGTACACTATTCCCCCACTTCTGATTTACTGAATCAGGGAATTCTAACCTCGGGACCTGTCCCTTGTCTCTCTACCCAAAGCATTCAAAGTCTCAGCCTGTCTAATCTCTGTAGATTATTTTAAAAACAGCGGTGCTTCGCCAGGCGAAAGGGAATGCCGTCCAAGGCCACTCACCTCCTCTGCTTTTCGCCGGAGGACGGTGGCTTGCTTTTGGAAGTCTTGCTCTAGTTTGACAAGTTCATACTGCCTCTTGCGATCCTGAAAGACAAGGGTCAAAATGGCTGACCTTTCAACAACCAAGCAGGACGGTGATTTGTGGCTTCTATAAGTTGCTATGGTCTGGACTCAAACTTAGCAAGTCTTGTGACCCACTTTTATAGAGGCATTAAACCCACCTGTATTCTAGAGACCTCATCAAGTAATTTGAAATGCTAGGAAAACAGAACCCGGGACAATTCAAATTCCTGGTGTCTCAAGGAAGACTAGAGAGCCACAGCCAAACAGTTTAGATTACACTGAACTAGGCCATAGTATTACTTATTATAAGGAACACAGAAAGCAGCAGCTTAAGCGATAATACTGGAAGTTACTCAGGTCATTTTGTGTGGGGGGGGGGGGAGATTTGCATGTATGGAGTGGAGTGGATTTGCATGTATGGAAACTGGTGTGGAATGGTAGCAAACTTGTCCAAGAGAACTGGCTAATGATTTAGGGCAAGATCAAAGGTCTGCTTTAATGGCAGAAATGTTTGGCTGGCTGGACCCTGGTGAATCATGAGAAACAGAAGGCTTGGCAAGACTTTAGTCAAGTTGAGATCATGCAGCAGGATGAAGGCCGCTCGTTAGTGACTCCGACTGACCTTCATGAGGCTGCTTTTACAGATAAGATTCGCGAATATGTCCTTCCTCCAAAGCAATTAACGTAAAATAAAACAACTCGTTTACAGGAGTTTGCTCCTGAAAGTTAATTAAACAACTAAATGTTAGGGAGAAAGGACTGAATCAGGAGACAGGAGAATCTGGGGGGATCAAAGGGAGAAAACATCTCGGTGCCAGCGCCTACCAGGTGTCTTTGCTTATTTTTATTTAGCCACAAGTTTTGCTGATAGAGTTTTGTCTGTTCTGTGGCATTTGGAGCCCAGTTTGTCTTCCCATTGAGAAGAGAAGGGATTTCTTGCTTGCCTGTCCTTTAATTATGGAAGGTGCTTTTGGCTGTTTTATCCAAGTCAGACTTTTATCTGAGTCAGACTGAGTCCCACGGTGGTTATACAGTGGTACCTCGGGTTACATACGCTTCAGGTTACAGACTCCGCTAACCCAGAAATAGTGCTTCAGGTTAAGAACTTTGCTTCAGGATGAGAACAGAAATCGTGCTCTGGCGGCACGGCGGCAGCGGGAGGCCCCATTAGCCCCATCAGGTTAAGAACAATTTCAGGTTAAGTACGGACCTCCAGAATGAATTAAGTACTTAACTTGAGGTACCACTGTATTCCAGCTCCAGGGTCAGAGGCTGTCTGCCTACAATCACAAGCTGGGAGAGTACTACTGCATTCAGCTTCTCCTTGTGGACTTTCCCCTTGGAGCATCTGGCTGGCCACTGGGTGAGAACAACCCAGCGGCTGCAGGGCTTTTCTGGTACAGTTCAGTGCTGACGCTCGACTCACCCGTGCCTTCAGCTGGATGACTTCCTTGTCCTTCTGCTGCCTCCACTGCTTAAACTTCTCAGAGTCCTCTTTCATTTGACGTATCAGCTGAACACGTTGACTCTTCATCGCCTGGAGGGGGGAACAAAGGAGGAGGAGGAGGAGGAAAGGCCTTGGATGAGAATCTGCCTAGCAGGTGTATCCAGGGCTCTCAACTCCCATTGGCCTCAGCACAGCCAAAGGTCAGGGATGACGGGAGGGGAAGTTTGACGTCTTGAGGGAACCACATTGCCTATCGCTGAAACAAACATTGAGACGCCCAGATTCTTAGAAGCCTTGAAAATTTTTGGAGCATGCAGCTCGGAGGACTTCAGGAAATCAGCTCGATTGATAAAAGCTTTTGGCACGGACTGGGGAGTTTAAATTCTCCAAATCCTTAGTTTTTTTCCACACAGCCTTGATATCTTCCCAAGAATCCCATTCAAAAATTTCTTGGGTTTTTTAGCTCTCATGACTGAAAAAGCAAGCATTCAAACTTAAAACAAGTTGCTGTTGCTTTTAAACAGTAGCTGAGAAACATAATGGCAGTCAGGGTAAGAATGAACTGCTTTCCTAAGATGATAAAAATTACACACATCCAAAGTGCCAGTTATACAGTTACAGTGTCCATCAAACATGAACCAATAAAATGCCAACCTTGTCAGCTATCCACACCACAAACCCCATTATCTTTCTTATTGTACCCTCTGAGTGTTACGTTTCCGAGCACAATTCAAAGTGTTGGTGCTGACCTTTAAAGCCCTAAATGGCCTCAAAGGCCCAGTAGACCTGAAGGAGAGTCTCCACCACCATCGTTCTGCCCGGACACTGAGGTCCAGCACCGAGGGCCTTCCGGTGGTTCCCTCAGTGCGAGAAGTGAGCTTACAGGGAACCAGGCAGAGGGCCTTCTCAGTAGCGGCACCCGCCCTGTGGAATGCCCTCCCATCAGATGTCAAGGAAATAAGAAACTATCTGACTTTTAGAAGACATCTGAAGGCAGCCCTGTTTAGGGAAGTTTTTAATGTTTGATGTTTTGTCACTTTTTTATTAGTAATAATATTCTGTTGGGAGCCATCCAGTGTGGCTGGGGAAACCCAGCCAGATGAGCAGGTATAAATAACAAATTTTATTTATTTATTTTTATTTTATTTTATTATTACTACTACTACATACCCGGATCTCCTGGTTCAGTTTGCACACTGTCTGCTCATTGGATTCTTTCATCTTCAGGAGCTTCGACTGCTCCTTCAGCTTCTTCTTCAGATCCGCCATTTCCCCTTCCAGCTCCTGAAGCCGCTTCCTGCGCCGTTCGCTGAGTCTGAAACGAACACGGCAGCCCTGCAGTCATGAAGTCAACAAGCTTCCCCTCTCAAAGCTCCTGATTAGGCGCCTCTTACTT
Source organism: Podarcis filfolensis (assembly GCF_964270895.1). Lineage (NCBI taxonomy): Eukaryota > Metazoa > Chordata > Lepidosauria > Squamata > Lacertidae > Podarcis > Podarcis filfolensis. Next base: position 5,498,702 of record NC_139615.1, read on the forward strand.
TGCTTGGCTGACATCCTTTTTCGTCATATGAATGCCAAGGACCAGGTCTTCTTTTTCCTTCTGCAGTTTGGCCACCTCCATTTCCAGGTCCTTGATGCTGGTCTTGATTTAAACACATACACATACATTTTTTCAGCACCCCACTAAAAGCACCCCCCCCCCTCCGGCTACAGCCGTTTCTTTCCAACAGGCCACATCTCCACTTAAGAAAAGGAGAGGCTGCCCTCCTGTGGCTTGCTAGGCACCCAGTCAAGCAGCCCACTGTGTGTATAGATGCTCACTCCCTCCTGGTCAGCTGCTGTTACCTGGTATTGGCATTGTATGGGCTCCAGCTGGCTGTCGTTCTGAGACATCTTCCTTGCCAAGGCCTCCTTCAGAGCCAGGGCTTTGTTGAGCTCGAGCAACTCTTTGGACATCTGAGCTTGGTGGAGAGCATGCCGAGTGGCGTACTCATCAGAGGACCCTTGAGCATCCAGGTCACCTTCTGACACCTAGGGGGGAGAGGCAAAAGTTTAACTAACATCTGAACTTTTTTAAAAAATGTCTTGTGTGCTTTTCCTTTCTACAATCTTATGTGCATACCAATTAGAGAGCTAACTGATTAAGTGGTCTCTAAAATCTTCTAAATATGGAACAACTGATTGGTTCAAAATTGGGAAAGGAGTACGACAAGGCTGTATATTGTCTCCCTGCTTATTTAACTTATATACAGAATTCATCATGCGAAAGGCTGGGCTGGATGAATCCCAAGCCGGAATTAAGATTGCCAGAAGAAATATCAACAACCTCAGATATGCAGATGACACAATCTTGATGACAGAAAGTGAGGAGGAATTAAAGAACCTTTTAATGAGGGTGAAAGAGGAGAGTGCAAAATATGGTCTGAAGCTCAACATCAAAAAAACGAAGATCATGGCCACTGGTCCCATCACCTCCTGGCAAATAGAAGGGGAAGAAATGGAGGCAGTGAGAGATTTTACTTTCTTGGGCTCCATGATCACTGCAGATGGTGACAGCAGTCACGAAATTAAAAGACGCCTTCTTCTTGGGAGGAAAGCAATGACAAACCTAGACAGCATCTTAAAAAGCAGAGACATCACCTTGCCGACAAAGGTCCGTATAGTTAAAGCTATGGTTTTCCCAGTAGTGATGTATGGAATTGAGAGCTGGACCATAAAGAAGGCTGATCGCCAAAGAATTGATGCTTTTGAATTCTGGTGTTGGAGGAGACTCTTGAGAGTCCCATGGACTGCAAGAAGATCAAACCTCTCCATTCTGAAGAAAATCAGCCCTGAGTGCTCACTGGAAGGACAGATCCTGAAGCTGAGGCTCCAATACTTTGGCCACCTCATGAGAAGACAAGACTCCCTGGAAAAGACCCTGATGTTGGGAAAGATTGAGGGCACAAGGAGAAGGGGACGACAGAGGACAAGATGGTTTGACAGTGTTCTCGAAGCTACCAGCATGAGTTTGATCAAACTGCGGGAGGCAGTGGAAGACAGGAGTGCCTGGCGTGCTCTGGTCCAGGGGGTCACGAAGAGGCGGACACGACTAAACAACAACAACAACAACAACAAAATAATCTTCTAAATAAAGGTGTTGCTTCCATCAGTCCCTTATTGTAGCTGGGGTCCTGTTGCCAAGAAACTGCTAGCCATGCACTGAAAAGTACACACAGGATTCGCATCAAGTCAGGAGGCCTCTTACTTACAGCGCTGGAGTCTTGATCAGATGTGTCCATGTCCGTAACGCCAGCAGGGGTTTCACTCTGCGGAGAACACACAAGGTTTGCCTGGCGCCACAAGACAGTCCTATGGTCTGCCAAATGCTCTGTGCAGTTCAGAATGTTACATGCTGCAGACACCAGCAAGATCTCACCCCAAACAAAAAGGCGCTGCTTGGTCTACTTTTGAACTTCTCCAGAAGCCACTGACACAGAATGTCTTGAATGCTTCTTGCTTATTCCCCAAACTGGGAAATGCAGCAGAAGCAGCGGGTTCCATCAACCATGAAACGTCCTCGTGTCCCCAAGGGGATCCTTACCAGAAACTGGGCGATTACTTGCTGCAGGTGGCGCATTAGTTCCACGTGCTCTTTCAGTTCTTGATCCTCCAGAGCCTCCAGCAGCTTCTGTAGGTCGAGTTTCAACCTGAAATCCAGTCACACAAGAACTTACGCACAAGTCGGTGTTAGTTTTATGCCATGCAGATGCTTGATTGAATAGACTCATCCTGCTCTAACTGACCTACACGTGGATTATTTATTCCTCCTCATAATACAACACCCGTTTTTACTTTTGCTGCCCATCTTCATGCCCAAAAGTGCCCTTTCAACGCAGCCCACCAGTCTCACTTCCTGTATTTTAGACGTAGCAAGCCCCATGAGCAATCGGTCTGCATGTTGAACAGCTAAGATTGTACACAGAGAACAACTACTTACGCATCATGTTTCTGGAGCTCTTCCACCTTTGTGCTGATCTTTTCGTTCTGCTGCTCCGTCTGCAGAAAGTGGGAAGCAGGTTGTGCATCATGGGATAAAGGGACCCCTGACAGTTAATTCCAGTCGCGAACGACTCTGGGGTTGCGGCGCTCATCTTGCTTTATTGGCCAAGGGAGCCGGCGTACAGCTTCCGGGTCATATGGCCAGCATGACTAAGCCGCTTCTGGCGAACCAAAGCAGCGCACGGAAACGCCGTTTACCTTCCCGCCGGAGCGGTGCCTATTTATCTACTTGCACTTTGACGTGCTTTCGAACTGCTAGGTGGGAAGGAGCAGGGACCAAGCAACGGGAGCTCACCCCGTGGCGGGGATTCGAACAACCGAACTTCTGATCGGCAAGTCCTAGGCTCTGTGGTTTAACCCACAGCGCCACCCGCGTCCCTGCACCATGGGATAGTTTTGAATTAAACCAAAGGATGTGACTACAACCCTATCATCCTCTACCACTAGCAATGCTGGCAGGGCATGATGGGAGTTGGGAGTCGAGAAACTTCTGGAGGGCACCAGGTTGAAAATGGCTGGCTTAGGAGGTGATGGCCAGGTGGCGTATTTGGCCCCAGGTGGTTGCAGTTCAGAGTTGGGCACAGTCAACTAAATCTATAATTATTTAGTTTGTTGCATTTGTATCCCATTTTTTTCTCCAAGGAGCTCAAGGTGGCATACGTGGTTCTGCCCTCATTTAATCCCCCAAAACAGGCCTGTAAGGTAGATTTGGCTGAGAGGCAGTGGCTGGCTCCCAAGGTCACCCATTGAACTTCATGGCTGAGTGAGGATTTGAACCTTGGTCTCCCAGGTCCTAATCTGACACTCTAAGCCAGGCTTTCTCAAACTTGGCCTACAGGTGTTTTTGGCCTACAACTCCCATGATCCCTAGCTAACAGGACCAGTGGTTAGGGATGATGGGAATTGTAGTCTCAAAACATCTGGAGGGCCGAGTTTGGGGAAGCCTGCTCCAACCACTACACCACACTGACTTAAGCAGTAACACGTATGGGTCTAACTCTGAGTAGATCTCACGTTACGATATGTTCCAATGAGTACAGGCAGCGACCATTTTAGGCATGTGCAAATGGACCCAAAGAGGGAAGAACGGGGGCCAGGAATGGAACCCCCACACAAAATGGTCGTCATCTGTACAGTGGTCCTTCTGGTCAAGTACTTAATTCGTTCCGGAGGTCAGTTCTTAACCTGAAACTGTTCTTAACCTGAAGCACCACTTTAGCTAATGGGGCCTCCTGCTGCCACCGGAGAATTTCTGTTCTCATCCTGAAGCAAAGTTCTTAACCCAAGGTACTACTTCTGGGTTAGCAGTCTGTAACCTGAAGCGTATGTAACCCGAGGTACCACTGTACATAAAAACCAGCCAGGAATTTCAATAATTGCTCCCACCACTGCATTTAAAAAATAATAATTCCTAAACACTTAAATGAAGTCACAAGACTGCATTTCTGGCAACAGAATAGCCCTCTTTCTGAACTCACTGATGGGAAGGCATGCCTATGCCACAAAAAGGTGTCACCGCCACCAGCCCCCACCCCACCCCCAATATCTGAGGCCTTACCACAATGATTCTTTCCAGCATCTGGGCAAGCTGGCCTGCTGCTTCACTGAGGCCGCGGCTTAGTTTTTCATTTTCCTCCGCGAGGGAGTGATTTTTCTCCATCAGAGATTGCAGGTTTTCCGAGGGCTCACCACTGGAAGTTTAAGCAGGAAGCATTTATTTATTTAACGGAATTCATATACCGCTCAGTTGTAATAAAGCCTCTAAGTGGTTTATTGGCTAGTCATCTGCCTGCAGCCAGCACACTTCCTTAAAGTTTATCTCATTCAAGAAGGGAAAAAAAGAGCCCATATTCCTGGAAGGGTGAGTTAAAAGTAAACCCAAGGAAGGACAAGGCTACACTGCTAGAAAAAGTATCTTAAATATGAGTTAAAGATTATTTCATGTCACAGAAGAACACACTAGAAGTTTTCTCCTCCATTATTCTCAAAACTGCAGAATAACCCCCTTCCAGGCAGTGCACAGTATCTTCAGAGAGTGGGCTCTGCCCAGGCTTTAGACACACCTGGAAAGAAACATCTCTCTGCTTTCCATGCATTTCCAAATCAAAGCAGCGCAGCTGCAGGCATTTTCTATATTAACTGTTTGCTTAAAACTTTTCTATGCCTTCAGGCTTACGCAGAACATTAAGAAAAACACTTTCTGTAACCGTTAGCTTGTGGTGTTCAATTTTAAATCTTTGTGTCGCTTTTATTGCGCGCGCGCACGCGCACACACACACACACACACACACATATAAGCTGTAAGCTGCTTTGAATTTTTTAATGAAATTGCAGTATAGATGTATTTTTCTATAGGAAACAAACAAAAGGCAATCCCCTTGTTCCCAGCCCCAAACTGGAAGGGAGCTGAGATTCTAGCCCCCAGATTTGCACTGGGACTTGAAAGCGTTTCTGGTGCCTCTAAATGGCACAATGAGGTCAGAGGAATGAAACACACACACCCTGCCTAATCCTACCTGCTCAGACGGGCAGGATGTTAGACAAGTGCAAATTTGGGTTGGCTAACTAAGACAGTCCTTTTCATGTAGTTCTGTGGGTACAGCATTGTGTGTTTTCTATGAAAGAGAGGGAGCCTTGCATGGAAAATGGACTACTCCAATCACCCCAATAGGACAGCATCAAGTGCAGGTAAATAAAACAAAGAAGAAAAAGAAAAAAGTATGGGCCAACTTACAAGGAGCCACAGAAGAGGGAAGGCTTGCAGTGGCTCAGGAAGAGCAGGTTTTCAGGCATGTTTTTAGAGAATGGGGTTTTGACAGAAAGCAAGATGCAAAGCAGGCTTGAAGCAAGAGGAAGAATAAGAGGAGCTTGAGAAAGACAGAAAAAGCAGCAGCACCAGACCTGGATTTGTATCCAGAATTCTGTTAATTAGATTTGTATGCTTAAGAAGGAGTGACACATCCTGCAGTCAAAAAATTCAAAGTCAAGCAGCATTTGGATGTTTAGTCTTGGCAACGTATTAACTTTCAACGCTCTTTTAAATAGGGCAGCAGTTTTCCAAGTGCATCTCATCAATTCAAGCCTTGAGGCCAGACAAAGCTTTGCCAATTATGTTTGCAGAGATCTCTGCACCAGTGCCTTCGTTGGTCAGGTCTGCAGTAATGAACGTTTATGAAAAAGTACAGGCTGCCTTTAGCACTGAAGAGTGAGTGTCACATGTGTTGTTGGCCAGCAGTCCTCACCCAATAGACACAGGAAGGGTCCCTCCATGAGCCTGCAGCAGTAAGACCTGCAGCTGTTGAACCTGAAGGAGAGAAAAGTGTTACTTTTAACTGTTTCTTACCCATCAGAAAATTTAGCCTGTGGTTCTGTGGCAGCTCTTTCAAGTAAGCATCAACACTGGCCTGCATCTTCGGCTCACAACCCCACCACCACCCACATCTCTGGAGCCAACTCCTCTGCCGCCCCTCCAAATCTAGTAGCCCACAGACACACCTGCAGCTTTAGCCGGCCGATCTCTGCTGCCTGAGGGTCAATATTCACTACCGGCTTGTTCTTAATTTTTCTGGCCCTATCAGCATATCGAAGGGTATTCAAAGTCTCCTCGAGGTTCGAATCTGCTGGGCTCACACAGGCCACCATCAAGGTGTGGCTATTGCCTCCCAAGGAATCTGAAGGGAGAAAAATAGGGCGACTGTTTAGGTAAAAAAAACCCACCACTTTGGGGAGATGAAAGGTTTCCAGAGGCACAAGATGATTCCCTGGACTTTTTGGCTCCCACTCTTACCTTGCAAAAGGCGTGTTAACTTAGAGTCCCTATAAGGGACAAAATTGCCCTTCTTGCTTTCCTCTCCAAGAGCACTGATGACATTCCCCAGGCAGAGGAGTCCTTTGTTGATGTTGATCCCTAAACATGCAAACACGCAAAAGGGGGAAGAGATGGAGAGCCGAGATCAACACCTTTAGAAATGTAGAGTTCAAAGGAACCGTTCCGGAACCATATTGTCAAGCTTATTTACTGTCAAATACTTGACACTGAAAACCCAAAATTAGGGATAATTTTCCGAATTGAGCAATCCTAGACTATACATATATAGCTCCTTTATCTGAATGGACAGCATTAGGATCAAAATATATTAAAACCCAGGATTCTCTTGAATCAATCTTGTCAGTTAGAAAGTTATGGAACATAATGGCTAATAAAAAATTATTTGACCAATTCTTCAATGCTAAACTGACTCTGTGTGGAAATCCTACTCTAACAACCGTGGAAAAATGGTTGTATGGGGCAATTGCATGGATGTGGGTATATTGACTCTAAACCAATTAATAGACGAGGATGACAAATTTTATGCATATGCTATATTTTTGTTCACGGATTTACCCAGCTGGATAAATGTGTATTTACCATTATTGACCACTAATTAGACTTTTCATCTTGCTTTAAATGTATTGTTTTTGTGCTCTTAGCTGTTTTTAATTATCTTATGTGTAAATTGCCTTGAGATGGTAGTTTAGAGAATGAAGAAGAAGAAGGAGGAGGAGAAGAAGAAGAAGAAGAAGAAGAAGAGGGCCATATAAACCATTGATCTTAAATTAGGCAGGCCTGAACAGCTATTTCTAAAAACAAGGTGTATTCCCCTTTGAAGCGAGGATTTCTAACACAGAACAGATCACAATCCTTAAAAACTCTACCACCATGGGGACAAACTTACCATGCCATCAGAAATTTTTACCACTCACCTTCCCGAAGTCGATCACCTTCTGCTTTGGTCTTCTTTTGCCTTTCTGAACCAGCAAGGTCTACGAGGTGCAGCTTGGAACAAAAACTGGTGTTCCTAAGCCAGAAGTAGGAGCATTTCACTCACACAGCAATGAACAGAAAACCCAGAGGCTGTAACAAGAATCCAGCTTTCCCCAACCTGCTGCCCTCCAGATGTTTTGGGCTAAAGCTCCCATCAGCCCCAGCCAGCACAGCTGCTGCAGTCCAAAGCATCTGGTAGGCACTAGGTTGGGGAATCGAAGAATCATAAAACTGTAGAGTCGGAAGGGACCCGACTCTAGTCCAACCCCCTTGGAATGCAGGAATCTCAGCTAGCTCACACATGACAGATCACCATGCAACCACTGCTTAAAAACCTCCAAGGAGAGTCCACCACCTCTAGTAAGAGTCTGTTCCACTGTCAAACAGTTCTTCCTGATGTTTAGTCTGAATCTCCTTTCTTGTAATCTGAAGCCATTCCTGAAGGTTTTATCCTCCAGGAAGAGAAAGCAAGTTTGCTCCATCCTCCTGTGACATAGTCATTTGATAGGCACCATTTCGAATACGCCAAGAGCTCTCCTTAATCAGTTATCAACTTCCACTTTTTCTGCCCTCTCATTGTCTTGAAGCAAGGCACCCTCCCTTAAGCACAGTCTCAAGCTGCTAAAACACACACTCACGGGCAGCAAAACCCAAACCTTCCTTCAATGGACCTTGCTTTTAAGAGAACAGGTTGTCTGAACGCCTTTGCTTACGTGTCACTCTTGCTTTTCTGTTCAATGGTCATGGTGAAGATGGCGTGAGAGCGTGATGACTGGGTGTTCATGGCCGTGGCAGCCACCGTTCGGGAGTTGTTCCCCTGCTCCAGGCACAGGGTGGTCTCTTGAGCAGAATGCACCACGTGCTCAGTGAGCCCCACAATCTGTATCAAGAGAGAAAATGGGGAGGAATTTTTTTTTTTGCCTCTCTTCGCTTCATCAACAGCACCTTTCTTTAAAAATCCTACCAAGCTTTCGTTACGGGTGTTTTCTGTGTCCAGACGTAATCGGGACCACCTGGGGCAATCAGAGCACTGCTAGTCTGTGTTCAAGCTCCCAAAAGCGATGCTTCACCCTAGCCATCCTCTTTTATGGGACTTCATAGGCTAAATTAGCTGTTTGGCATGCCCGGCAATGTAGGGAGTAGGAGGACAGATCCCTTCTCTTTGGGAAAAAGAGCAAGGGCAGGTCATTGGCCTGACTTGAAAAGGAAGGTTCGGTCTCCTGCATCTCCAGATAGGACTGGAAAGGCCCTGTTTGAGGCCCTGACTAGTAAGTGTACAGGTGACTCCCCACTGCGTGCAAACATGAAATCACATAAAATGGGGAGCGCCCTTGCTCAGGAGGAGACCCTCCACAGAGCCCGAAGACGACCTCTTCAGGCTCTGGAGAGGGTCTCCTCATGAGCCAGAGGGTTGTTGAGGCTGCTTAGCTGACACACAGTAAAGCTAAAAGTTAAATTGAATGGTTATTTCAATCAGATCTCTCCCCCTCTCCAACAAAAAAGCTTTCACGTGTCTGCCACAGAACAAGGCAGGATCTATTTGACACTACCAGCCTTGCCTCTATGACATGCTGTACCCTGTTCTATAAAAATAACAAATCCTGGCAGGGACTCCACCTTTATGCCTTCCTTGGGGTCTTCACGGATGCTGATTTGAGCTGTCCGCTCTTTGGCTGGTGCCAAGAGGTCCAGGATGTCTTCATTATAGATCTAAGGAAGAGAAGGTAGCAGATTGGAAGAGGTTTGACACATCTCAAAAGCCAAACACATTAGAATTGCCACAACTTTTGTATTCCTGCCCTAAACCCCTTGGAAGTCACAGCTTTGCAAGGGAACCCGGAAGGGCCTCGGTCCAGTATACCTGAAGGAGCGTCTCCACCTCCATCGTTCTGCTCGGACACTGAGGTCCAGTGCCGAGGGCCTTCTGGCGGTTCTCTCGCTGCGAGAAGCCAAGTTACAGGGAACCAGGCACAGGGCTTTCTCGGTAGTGGCACCCACCCTGTGGAACGCCCTCCCACCAGATTTCAAAGCGAAAAATAACTACCAAACTTTTAGAAGACATCTGAAGGTAGCCCTGTTTAGGGAAGCTTTTAATGTTTAATAGGTTATTGTATTTTAGTGTTTTGTTGGAAACTGCCCAGAGGGGCTGGGGAAACCCAGCCAGATGGGCGGGGTATAAATAATAAATTATTATTGTTATTATTAATGGGAATGTTAAGCTGAACTACAATCTATAGCAAGGAGAAACTTTAATGGTTCAGCACAGCAACCCGAGCCACTTTATGGAACCACAAGCACATTTTCAGCAGCACAGTATGCTGAAACAGAGAGAAAAATTTAAACTTTCTTTAAAAAGGCCATCCAAAGGTAGGGTTGGCACATGAATCAACTGACCACTTAAACATCTGATACTACTTTAAGTCATAGAGGATAATGGCTACTAGTATGCGACAGCTGCATATTCCTGCATTGCAGGGGGTGGAATAGATGACCACCAGGGTCCCTTCCAACTCAACCATCTATGATTCTGTCTACATGCTGCTTCAACATATCAAAGGCACTGAGTCTCAGAATACCAGACACTGGGGGGAAACAGCAGAAAAAGGCCACTGCCCTCTACTCCAGCTTATGGACTTCCCAAAGGAGTCTGGTCAGGGATGTTGAACTAGACAGGCCTTTGGGCTTATGATCACAATCAGCCTGTTTCTACCTTTAAAAACAGTCGTGCTATAACAGAACAACAACAAATAATAATATAAATTCTAAGTCAGTTTTGAAGTGCAGGCTGACCATGGCATTAGAAGATAAAAGCCAAACAGAAAAACTGTTCGTGGAACCACTTAGTTAACAAATCTTACGTAACATTGATAATACTTCATATTTTTTATTTAAAAAAGCTGTTCACTTCATTGGGCATGACTTAGCTGGCCATCACGCAGAGTAGACCCACTGAAATCAATGGATTTAACAGTTTAAACTAGTTTGCTGTAGTAATTCGCAGATATCAAGCCTGTTGATGATTAAAGGACTGTCTTTTGTTGTTGTTTTCAATAAAGGTAATGCTTTAGAAAATGCTTGTCCAATCAATCTTTGCCCATCCCTGCCCAGAGGCATTTGATCCCAACCTCAATGAAATTCTTAAGTAATTTTGGCCCTGAGGTTTGGATTTCAAGGTGAGGGAGAAGCAGATTTTTGGCCCTACACTGCGACTGCTCTTAAAACTACAAAAATATTGACAGCATAGATGGCTTTTACCTCCAAATAAGAGACTTTCAGGAAGAACTGCCACCCCGTCCTCTCTTTCATTTCTTGGAAGAGAAGCTTTATTGCCCGAGGGATGATTCCGACAGTGGGATCGTTCTCTTTGTCAGCTGTGTAGGCACCTCCCATGGAGTATGTTTTTCCGGATCCCGTCTGGCCATAGGCTAAAACCGTGGCATTATATCCTGTGGAATTAAGAATGCAAAAAGTGATGGTCATTTCCAGGACAACAACTGCCCCTTAATAGTATTTCATGTGTTGACATCAGCAAGGACAAGAATCAGACTGGAGCAAGTTGAATATATCTCAATCCCTAGGCAGCCTAATCAGCCTGCATCAGGGTGGATAAAAATCAATGATTAAAATAAATAAATAAATAAATAAATCAGCTTGTTTTATTTAAATTGGATTTTTAAAATAAAATGCTTTTGGAAGAAAAAAAAAATTCTAAAGAGAGTTTTCTATTTACGTTACATTACAGTCCAAAGGCTATTCATCAGGAAATAAGGCTTTGTTTTAAGTTTTTCATGTTTGCTAAAACTCAGTCTGTTTAAAAACAACAACAAAACGTTTAACCACATCAGTTAAACATGGATACATATGCTATAATGTTATTACTTCAGTTAAATAAATTGTTTAAATTGTTATTAAGTGATTTTTTTCCTTCCAATAAAGTACAGCAGAAAAGTTGTCCAAATATAAAGTTAACTTCTTAAACCTCAGAATAATTTCTTAATTATTTCTAATAGTATAACCAAATCAGTAATTTTTGATATAACTATAAAAACTACTCTGAAAATTCATTATTCCAAAAACAAAACCCTTCCTCTGGTTGTATATATTAAGATGACACCAGCAAGAATGAGTCTTTCTGTAAAAAAAATGATTTAAATCAAGTCTTACTGACCAGTGATTTAAATCGATTTGATTTAAATAAAATCCACCCTGACCTCCATATTACTGAAACTCAAGTGCCAGCACGTTTTCCAGCTGCCGTTCAGCTAATTTATGATTTTATTATCTTACTTACAACTTGTAGGGAAGAAAGTCTCTTTATTTTTCATACTGTTTTACACACACACACACAAAAAAAAAACCTAAATTGTGATCTTCACGGGTCCCAGGTGCTGAAGGCAGATGGAGCGGTCTCATTGCAGATACTAAGTAGGTTTGGCTCAGTGCCTGGATGGGATCCAGACTAAGAACAACCTATGGGGTGCTACCTCAAGTTGGGCATGTCAGTGAGGCTTGGCCAATGTGGGCAAATTAGGCTTGTGGGACAGAAATCCACCCCCCACCCCCCGGATTTGAGCTTGCAGTGCCAGCAGTCTCACATGCTGCACGCAATACATTCCAGTAAAGCAAGATGCCACTTCCAATTAACCACTACCTGTCCTCCAGGGCACCAGGCCACTTCCTACTGAACATGATCCCAACATGTTCCATCTCAACAGCTCTCACCTTTGAAGATGCCCATTAAAAGGGGAGAAATACAGGCGTTGAACACCTCCTCTTGCTCAGTGGATGGGTCGAAGACATAATCGTACGTGAATGCTTTGTCATTACCTAGAACCACCTGTGAGGAAGGAAGAGAAGTAGTGAGAGCTACGGTTTTGCCTCTTAGCAAAATCAGCTCTTGAGGATTTGAGAACTGGTCCCATTTATAGCGGAGTGAATCTCCTCCTGCCTCTCCAAGGCTAGCTATATGAGAGGCGTTCATTAAAATTTCCCCTGACATACCGTATTTTTCTCTCTATAAGACGCACCAGACCACAAGACGCAACTAGTTTTTGGAGGAGGAAAACAAGAAAAAAAATATTCTGAATCTCAGAAGGCAGAACAGCAAGAGGGATCGCTGCGCAGTGAAAGCAGCAATCCCTCTTGCTGTTCTGGCTTCTGGGATAGCTGTGCAGCCTGCATTCACTCCATAAGACCCATACACATTTCCCCTTACTTTTTAGGAGGGAAAAAGTGAGTCTTATAGAGCAAAAAATACGGTACTTCCCATGGACTGAGAGAAACAAAACTGGGCCTTAGTCCTTCTCTACATAGCTAACAGCAAGAGTCAAACACTTCTCCCATCGCTTTATGCAGCTGTGGAGACCTTGCCTGTAGAAGTCGGCAGGTTGCATCAGAAGCTACAACTTGACTTCAGAAATCAGCATTTCATCGTCTGGAAAAAGCTTGCCCTTCAAAAATAACTTCATGGCTGGAAAGAGGTGGAAGTCCAATGGTGTGAGGTCGGGAGAATAGGGTGGGTGAGGAAGGATTTCATAGCCACAGGACCATGTTTCTGTCTGAGCAACATGCGAGTTATGAACCGGGGCGTTATCCTGCAGGAGGCGGACACCTTTGGTCAGCATACGCCTCTCGATTTTGATGGCTTTCTGCAATTTTTGCAGCAGTGAAGCGTCGTATGTCCTGGTAATTGTGGTACACTTTGCCAGGAAATCCATCATCACTACTGCGCTCTGGTCCCAAAAGACCGTGAGCATGACCTTGCCTGCTGACAGTTGGACACATGACTTCTTTGGAGGTGGTGAGGCAGAGTGCTTCCATTGTCTGGACTGGGATTTAGTCTCTGGGTCATAATGATGGACCCATGTTTCGTCCTGAGTAATTAGTCTGGTGAAGGTCATCATGGTTTTTGTGACACACAGCCAAAAGAGCCAGTGAGCATGTGACTGGTTCCTGTTTCTGGAAAGGCGTCAGCAGCCAGGAACCCACCATACGGACTCCTTTCCCATGTGCAAATGGTGATGGATTATTTTTTTCTACAGAGCCCACACTGATCTTGACATCTGCAGCTAGTTGGCAAACGGTTATGCAGCAATCCTCCAAAATGGCGGCCTGCACTTGTTGGATAGCAGACTGACATCCACTGACATTAATAGCAGACTGTGGCTGCCCAGGAATGGGAGCCATTCCACCGGTCTGACCACATTTGAACTGACGATGCCAGTGGAGGCTTGACTATGTCATACATGGGGACATCCTCCCCATAAGTCCCTTTCATCTCATCAAACATCTCTCGTGGTGTGTGCCCTTTCAAGTAAAGGAACCTGATGACTGCTCTGCATTCAACTGGTTCCATTATCAGACGTTACTCCACGTTAGCACAGGTAACAGAGAAACTGTTAGGAGTTCAGAGCGACAAAGTACCATGTTACCAATGGAGAGATGTATCATTGTACACGTGCAATTTCACCCTCCTACAAAAACCGGAAGTGGGTCAGGGGAAATCTTTCACGAACGACCCTCGCATCATTTTAGAGCAGATGAAACACACACACAGAGAAACTCTCCAAATCTTTCCTCACCTGCTGTTCTCCAGGGACAAAAGACAAACACATCTGACAGCCCTCGGCAAGTTCCTTGGGAACAAGGGGGCGGCACCTTAGTGCCACCCGGACAGGGATGACCCGGGCATCTTCCCTTGACATTTTATGTTATCTTCCTAAAAGAAATTAGAAAGTTAAAAAGCATTAGCTCACTGGGAAATACCACCAGTTTTGATTTGCGGCAAACTGCTTCTGAACCTAATGTAATATATTATTTTAACTTAGAGTTAATCATTTAAAGTCCACTTATATATGAAACTTCTCAAAATGGTTTACAATAAGAGTGAAATCTCTAACACGTACATTTAAACACAATGCTCACACATATAGCCAATAGAAAAGCAAAAAGCAGGGGGGGGGGGGCACACACCAAAATACTCAAATAAAATATTGAGTAGTACAACCAATACAACCCTGGTTCAAGAAGTCTCCACTCATGCATGAAAAGTTTTTGGGGACCTGTTATAGAATTATTAAATGGCAGTAGAGTAGTACCTCGGTTTAAGAATGATTTGGTTTACAAAGTCCCCAAAACCAGAAATAGCGTCTTGGTTTGAGAACTTTATGTCGGTCCAAGACCGGAATCCGAATGGTGGAAGGGCACCAGCGGTGGGAGGCCTCATTAGAGAAAGCGTGCCTTGGTTTAAGAATGGTTTCGATTCGATAATGGACTTCCGGAACAGATTAAGTTCGTAAACCAAGGTTTCACTGTAGTATAATAGTAACAATAATTTATTATTTATACCCTGCCCATCTGGCTGGGTTTCCCCAGCCACTCTGGGCGGCTTCCAACAAAATATTAAAATACAATAATACATCAAATATTAAAAGCTTCCCTAAACAGGGCTGCCTTCAGATAAGTCAGATAGTTGTTTAATTCTTTGACATCTGATGGGAGGGTGTTCCACAGAGCAGGCGCCACCACCGAGAAGGCCCTCGGAGCTGGACCTCCGTGTCCGGGCTGAACAATGGTAGGTTTGGAAGGGACCTCTGAGGGTCATCTAGCCCAGCCCACTGCAATGCAGGAATCTCAACTAAAGCATCCACAGCAGGTGGACATCCAACTACTGCTTAAAAGGAGAGTCAGTAGAAGTGCTCAACTCCAACCGCCCCCTCCATGCACAACCCAGGCTTGAAGCTCACTTAGAGGACATCACAGGGGGAGGGGAGCAGGACAGCCGCCAAAGCCTCCCTCGCAGGGTTGTTGTGCCACAGAAATGCCCAACCCCCACTCGCTTAGTGCGAAGCTGGGGGGCGAGGAGGAGAAGTGGGGAGGGGTCTTCTCTCTCTTTGGTGATCACTCGTAGCCGAGCAAGATTGTCTTCCATAAACACGGTTTTAACAATGAATCCATAAGTGACTGTGGAGGCAAATTCTGGATCCACACGTCCTTCCACATTGGTTTCCGGGTTGGAGTCGATCATGGTGAGAGTTTGCCACGCATGCCTTCCTCTTGGCACATTTCTCCCTTGCGTCCTGAGTTCGAGTGTCTTCAAAGCCCAGGACACCTTTGGTAAAGGCTGTTCTCCAATTGGAGCGCTCGCAGTCAAGTGTTTCCCAATTGTCGGTGTTTATACCACAGTGGTACATCCGGTTATGTACTTAATTCGTTCCGGAGGTCCGTTCTTAACCTGAAACTGTTTTTAACCTGAAGCACAACTTTAGCTAATGGGGCCTCCAGCCGCCGCCCCGCGATTTCTGTTCTCATCCTGAAGCAAAGTTCTTAACCTGAAGCACTATTTCTGGGTAAGCAGAGTCTGTAACCTGAAGTGTATGTAACCCAAGGTACCACTATACAGGCCTCGGTCCAGTATACCTGAAGGAGCGTCTCCACCCCCATCATTCAGCCCGGACCCTGAGGTCCAGCTCCGAGGGCCTTCTGGCAGTTCCCTCATTGCGAGAAGTAAGATTACAGAGAACCAGGCAGAGGGCCTTCTCGGTAGTGGCGCCTGCCCTGTGGAACGCCCTCCCAGCAGATGTCAAGGCAATAAACAACTATTTTACTTTTAAAAGACAACTGAAGGCAGCCCTCTTTAGGGAAGTTTTTAACGTCTGATGCTGTATTGTTTTTAA
Organism: Podarcis filfolensis; assembly: GCF_964270895.1. Lineage (NCBI taxonomy): Eukaryota > Metazoa > Chordata > Lepidosauria > Squamata > Lacertidae > Podarcis > Podarcis filfolensis. Next base: position 5,514,682 of record NC_139615.1, read on the forward strand.
TATTCAGTTGGAGGCTGCCCAGAGTGGCTGGGGAAACCCAGCCAGATGGGCGGGGTATAAATAAGAAATTATTATTATTACAGTGGTGCCTCGCAAGACGAAATTAATTCGTTCCACAAGTTTTTTCTTCTTGCGAGTTTTTCGTCTTGCGAAGCACGGTTTCCCATAGGAATGCATTGAAAATCAATTAATGCGTTCCTATGGAGACCGCTTGCCAGGCTGGCGGTGCGGAGAAGGGCTTTTCTCCCCACCACAAGCCTTCAGGACAGGTCCGGGAACAGAGGGGAAGGCGCGCAGCGCTTCTCCTCTGTTCCCGGGGCTTGCGGTGAGAGGAGGGTTTTTCCTCCCCACCGCCAACATTCAGAACAGCATTCAGAAAACCCTCCTCCCACCGCAAGTCTTCAGGACAGCCATCCGAAGGCTGGCGCGGGGAGAAGGTCTCTCCGCCCCACTGCCAGCCTTCGGAGGAGGTCCGAGGACAGTGGGGAAGACGCGCTGCGCTTCCCCGCTGTCCTGGAGATTTCCCTATGGGCTTTCGTCTTGCGAAGGAAGCCCATAGGGAAATTCGTTTTGCGAAGCGCCTCCAAAAACGGAAAACCCTTTCGTCTAGCGGGTTTTTCATCTTGCGAGGCGTTCGTCTTGCGGGGCACCACTGTATTATAATTTTCTTAGATTTACCTTGAGACAGTCTTTCAACCTCTTGGCCTGAGCCTCCCTCGCATGGTTGTTGTGACAGCAGAAGTGCCCAAGCCCCCTGCACCTTGCGAAGATGGGGGGTGGGGAGGAGAAGCGGGTAGGGATGGCCCCCCCTAGGCCTTAGCCTCTCTCGCAGGGTTGTTTTTGAGAGGATGCGAACGGGGCCGGCGGGGGGGGGCAGAGAGGAAGGAAGAGGAAGGAGAAGCTCGCCCCAGGGGAAGAATAAAGAGGCGTCCCACGCGAACAGCCCCCCCCCCGGGGAAATTTAAAAGCAACCGTCACCCAAAGTCGCGCTTTGGGGAAGGAAAAAGGCGGGGAAGGGGGCCGAAAGGGTTAAAAGCGGGGCGGGGGGGCTTTGCACTGTCCTGGGACCTACCCGGGCCCCCCCGCCGAAAGCGACCGTTACCCTCTTCACCTCTCTCTCTCGCGCGCGGCCTTCTCCTTCTCCTGGCTGGCCGGCCCGCCAACGGCCTCGTCTCGCGGAGACACCGCCTCCGCCGCTCCTTCCCCTCAGTTTACAACGTTCAAATCCGCCGCGCCAATCCGGGCACCTCAAGGGAGGCGGGGGGAAATAATGCAGACGGACGCGCCGAGGCAGCGTGCGCGGTGACGTCAGACCACCGCCGTCGGCGCATAGACGTATGCCAGAGTGAAGAGGTGTACCTGTTGCGAAGAGTTTTCGGGTTCTCTTAGATCTGAGGTGTCGGGAGTCTCTTAGCGAATGGTAGAACTGAATGGGTTTGGTGTTTATGGAAGACAATCTTACTCGGCTACAAGTGATCGCAGAAGAAGAAGAAGAAGAAGAAGAAGAAGAAGAAGAAGAAGAAGAAGATCTTCGCTACTGTAATATCTTCGCTACTGTAATGCTTGTACCCGATCAGGGAATAAAATCTCTTGGCCGAGACTTCACAGAGTTTGTGAGTCATCTTTAAAACAACTTCTGTCATTGTCCACTTCTTCCAAGAGAGAAAGAAAACTCTTGCTAAATCATTTGAATGCAGTTTACCGAGGTCTCATCACCCAAGTATCTGCGCAGCCGGAAAGCATGATCACAGTTTAGTTTGTTTTCTGAAACCCAAATATAGATTCGTTTTTGTTTTCATGGAGCAACGTGGCCATAGATCTGTGATTCTGTGAAGCGGGTGAGACTGGGAAAGACAAATCCCGCCTACTGCTAAACTTCAAGTGAAAACGGAAAGCCGCCATTGGCCTTGGCTCTGAGGAATGACAACCCCCACCCCACCTCGTCATCGTTGCAGGGGCTGATGGGAATTGTAGTTCTTCCAAGCTCCGGGATCAAAATGGCGTCTCTTTTTCGTGACGCAAGAGCTGGGAAATCAGGACTGTATAGTGTCAGCCCTTCTTTCCTTAAAAGATGCGTGAGAGAACTCTCTCGTTCAATTATGGGTTAATGTTGTACACTGCCCTTCCTTGTTAATCCCCCAAGATGGTTTACATCAATTTTTTAATTTATTTTTTAAACTGAGGGCGCCAGCCTGAGGGAACGAAGCGAGAAGGCGCAGGCCTCTCTCCTCCTCTACCTCACAGAAGTGACCGTTGGGTCACGTGCTAGGCCTTAGCGACCGCGCGCCTAGCAACCGTTGCCATGGCAACCTCAGGGGCAGTCTCAGGCCCAATCCCTTTCTGTGGGGGGGGGTGAGAAGTTGGTTGACATTAAAAGAAGGCTTGAAAAACAAATACCGTTTCCTCACATTTTAACTCCCCCACCCCAATTTGAAATATGTATGCCCTGGCCTTCCAACAAATTAAGCGTCGCAGCCATTAAAATGGTGGGTTTTAAAACAGGCCCATAATTCCCTCAGAGGCTAGAGTGCCTTATTTTTCCCCGCCTCCTGAGAAGCCCAACCAACCGTCAGGCTTCCTTCGCTAACTGACAGTGAGCCTAGCTAGTAGGAGTAGAGTAGTGATACCCTTCTGTTTTGATTGGGTGGCTGGCAGGGGAGGAGCCTCCTTTGATTGGAGGAGGAGGAGGCTGGTGTTTGTTCCTTGGAGCTCAGCTGATCAGCAGCAGGAGGAAGGCCGGTTCTTCCAGGGAGCGGATTGGACGCCTCTGTACCCCTTTACTCTGGAGTAAGCCCAGCTGAGCTCCGAGGGAGTGGATCCAAAGGGAGTTCGGGCCTTGGGAGGCGCTCCTGATTTCGCAGCACTCTGGATGTCTACTCGGAAGTAAGGCCTATGCAGTTCCTTGTGGGTGACTCCCAGGTAAGTGGACAGGGGCGGGGAGAATCCTCTGGGAGCAGGTCCTATGGGATCTTCGTAGGGCTCACCTCTTGAGTAGACCTCCCTAGGTTTGCACTGTAAGACCCCATCCACACCATGCGCTGTGATGATAATAATTTATAATAATAAAGGTCTGCCTCTTAAGCAGACTTAGCCACTGTGATCCATGCGACGGTCACCTCCAGACTGGATTATTGTAACTCGCTCTACGTGGGGCTGCCCTTGAGACTGACCCAGAAATTCCAGCGGGTGCAGAATGCCGCGGCGAGACTCCTTATGGGGTCTTCGCTGCGAGATCATATTCATCCGGTGCTATATCAGCTGCACTGGCTCCCCGTGGAGTACAGGATCAGGTTTAAGGTGCTGGTTTTGACCTTTAAAGCCCTATACGGCCTAGGACCCTCGTACCTACGGGACTGCCTCTCCTGGTATGTCCCACAGAGGACTTTATGGTCTTCAAACAAAAACATCTTGGAGGTCCCGGGCCACAGGGAGGTTAGGCTGACCTCATCCAGAGCCAGGGCTTCTTCGGCTGTGGCCCCAATCTGGTGGAACGCTCTGTCCCAAGAGACTAGGGCCCTGCGGGACTTGACATCTTTCCGCAGGGCCTGCAAGACGGAGCTGTTCCACCAGGCCTTTGGTCAGGGCGCAGCCTGACCCCCTCCTCTGGCAATCTGCACAGAATTTTGCTTAATGGTTGCCATCAATTTGATTTTAATTTGATTTTAATTAATTTTATAATGAATGTTTTTAGAATGTTGGATTATTTTGATTGTTGTTAGCCGCCCTGAGCCCAGCTTCGGCTGGGGAGGGCGGGATATAAATAAAATTTATTATTATTATTTATTATTGTACCCCGCCCATCTGGCTGAGTTTCCCCAGCCGCTCTGGGCGGCTTCCAACAAAGTTTAAAAATACATTAAAATGCCACACATTAAAACATTCCCTAAACAGGGCTTTGAACAGCCATTGCATTCCCCCAAAGGATTCTGGGAGCTGTAGTTTGTTAAGGTTGCCGAGAGTCGTTAGGAGATTTCCCCCCCCCCCCCCCGCATCCCTCCCTTTCCCCTCACAGAGCTACAGTTCCCAGGGTAGTTTAACAGTCGATCTCTCTTTCCAGGGCTGCTCTGAAAAGGGACTGGGGCGGGTCAGGTCTCCTTGGCACACTTGGCAAACTACAGTTCCCAGGATTCTTTAGGAGTAGCCACGAATGTTTACAGTGGTACCTCAGGTTACACACGCTTCAGGTTAAAGACTCCGCTAACCCAGAAATTGTACCGCGGTTTAAGAACATTGCTTCATGGTTGAGAACAGAAATCGTGCTCCTGCAGCGCGGCGGCAGCAGGAGGCCCCGTTAGCTAAAGTGGTGCTTCAGGTTAAGAACAGTTTCAGGTTAAGAACAGACCTCTGGAACGAATTAAGTACTTAACCCAAGGTACAACTGTACAATGGAAACACAGAAAAGCGGGGGGGGGGCGAGAAATACATAGAGAAAGAAATAACAAAAAGAATATTAAGAAGTCCCAGGTGCTGCAACTGTTCCTCATTGGGGAGTTGCAATTCACCTGGTGCATCCTGGGCCACAGGTATAGTGCTGCCCCCTTTTCCTTCAACAGCTGCAGGACAGGCAGAAATTCAACAGGTGTTTTTTTGTTTTTTTGTGGGGTTTTTTGGAAGGATTTGCTGAAATAACAATTTGAATTAGAATACAAAAATGGGAGGTGTGAGGAGGTCAAGGAAATAAGTAAAGGAAGAAAGTTATGTAAAGGTTTAATCTGGTTTTTTTTGTTTTTTTGTTTTTTTCTCTTTTTTAAAATGATTGTACTTTTTCTGTCTTTTTTACTTTTTTTCTTTTTTCTCTTTGTAATCTTCAAAATTCTGAATAAATATTATCTAAAAAAAAGAAAAAGAAATTCAACAGGTATGTTACCTCCCAACATGGAAGAGTTGCGGGAAATGCTTCACTGCTTTAATGTCTGCCTGCCCCATGGCTCTTAAAGACACAGGAGACCTGTCAGAAAAAAAGCAATGATGCGTTAAATGTATGGTTCAGATGCGAGGTCATAGCGTCAAGAGCAGGCATAGGCAAACTCTGGCCCTCCAGATGTTTGGGACTACAATTCCCATCATCCCTGACCACTGGGCCTGCTAGCTAGGGATGATGGGAATTGTAGTCCCAAATTATCTGGAGGGCCGGAGTTTGCCTATGCCTGGTCAAGAGGTAGTTTTGAGAGTGCCATTGCTGTCATTGGGTAAGGGGTAGCGCATGGTAGGGCGTTTCCTTCCCTCTCCTCTTCAATTCCAGGGAGAAAGAACAGATCTTTCTTTGGAATGGATGAACACTTTCCGCCATCTGAACTTGCCATTCACACTCAGGGTGCTGAAGCTCCAAAACTCCTGTTCAAATCCGCCGCTATGCCATCATTCCAAGGAGGAGGTCCCTTTCCCGAGTCCTCCCTCCGAGCTTCAAATAACTCACACACAGGCACCTAATGGGTGTCAGCCTTTATTGGCATATTCTCTGGCACCAGCTACAGACATCAAACAGCAGTCTGATCTACGGCATGTTCTCTCCTCCCCTCGGCAGGTTAACTCAAAGATTTATACCCTCTTTCCCCGAAAATAAGACAGGGTCTTATATTAATTTTTGCTCCCAAAGATGCGCTAGGTCTTATTTTCGGGGGCATGTCTTACTTTCGGGGAAAGACGCTACAGTGGTACCTCAGGTTAAGTCCTTAATTCGTTCCGGAGGTCTGTTCTTAACCTGAAACTGTTCTTAACCTGAAGCACCACTTTAGCTAATGGGACCCGCTGCCGCCGCCGCACCACCGGAGCAGGATTTCTGTTCTCATCCTGAAGCAAAGTTCTTAATCCGAGGCATTATTCTGGGTTAGCGGAGTCTGTAACCTGAAGCGTATGTAACCCGAGGTACCACTGTAATTGTGAGTCAGTCTCCCTCAGGGCAGAGTGAGCAGCAGGTTCGGGCTTTCTGATTTAAAGAGACCTTGCACTGCCTGAACAGCTCCGGCTCTGCTGCGGCTAGTGAGTTGTGCGGTGCGCCCGCCATTATGGTCTAGAGGAGTCAGATGCCTTATGGTAGCTTTGGGGGCCTTATATTCCGGGGAGGTCTTATTTTCAGGGGAATGCCTTATATTACAGCGAGAGGCAAAACTGGAAGTAGGTCTTATTTTCGGGGGAAAGAGGGTAGGGGCTGGGGAATGCTGGCAGCCCGCCCGCCCTATCATCTGCTCCCACTTTGGGCACTACAGTGGTACCTTGGGTTAAGTACTTAATTCGTTCCAGAGGTCCGTTCTTAACCTGAAACTGTTCTTTTTTTTTAAAGATATTTATTGGAGTTTTACAAAGACATGAATTTAAAAGATCATATAAAAAGAAAGAAATACAATAAAAGAAACATAGAAAAATACATAAAATAAGAAAAGGAAAATAAAAACAAATCCATTTTTGTAACCCTGACTCGTTATCTTATTTCCTTGGCCTCCTCACACCTCCCCTTTTTGTATTCCCATTTAAATAATCAAGTCAGCAAATCCTTACCCTCTTTCATTTATCTTAACTCTATATCTTAACATGTTGTAACTCTATATTTTCATCCATTTATCAATTCATTTTTGCATATTCTTATTAACTTTGTTGCTAATGCCACTTATTTTCAGTCCAACATCATTTTAACATTCATTAATTTTACAGTGTTTCTGAAGATAGTCTTTAAATTTCTTCCAGTCTTCTTCCACCACCTCTTCTCCCAGGTCACGGATTCTGCCAGTCATTTCCGCCAATTCCATATAATCCATCACCTTCATCTGCCACTCTTCCAGGGTGGGTAGTAACCTGAAACTGTTCTTAACCTGAAGCACCACTTTAGCTAACAGGGCCTCCCGCTGCTGCCGCGCCGCCGGAGCACGATTTCTGTTCTCATCCTGAAGCAAAGTTCTTAACCTGAAGCACTATTTCTGGGTTAGCGGAGTCTGTAACCTGAAGCGTATGTAACCCGAGGTACCACTGTAATTGTTAACAACCTGCCTGAGGGTCTCCACCCATCGATACCTGCTCACAGAATCACCACTTCATGGCAGTAGTTAAGCAGTGAGGAATGAAGGCTGGTATAGGCTATATGAGGCTTTGGCATATGGATTCATTGTACTGTGTACGTGTACAAAGGGGAGCAGATGTATATTTTATTTATTTTTGTTTGGCATTCTTTATCTCCTGCTTAATCCGAGATCTGTATATGCATAAAATAAAGCTAAAAAAAACAAGTAGACATAAAACGTATTTGCCATTTATATATATGTTTTCAAATAGCATGAAAACATCTCCCCGCTCCAGCTCTCCTCCTGCTAGGGGAGGAGGAATGAAGTGAAAACCTGTTTCATTTAAACAGCAAAATATGATTAAACCCAGCCCTGGACAAATGAACATCATTATCCTGCGTGACAATTTAAACTCCAAAGGATGTTCTAAAAAGAGATGTGTTCAAAGCTAGTTTAAAAGAGACCAGATTTTAATAGCGTTCTACAGATATAGGATTCAACAAGCATAGCTTTTCCCACTGTCACATCTCTGAACTGGGAGAAAACTGTACTTGATTTTTAAAAGCAATCATGCAAAGTTTAACGCACAAAAGTTTTTTGGAGAGGAGGAAGAGATGACGACTTTAGAACAAACTTACAGTTAACAAAAAAGACTCTTATTTATACCACAGCTTGTGGGAAATAGATGACATCAAATCTCTTGTGCAATCACTAGCTTTTTGGGTGTGTGTGCGTGTGGGTGTTTTCCATTAATTTCTCCCCTGCCTTGAAGCATACCATATTTTTTGCTCTATAAGACTCACTTTTTCCCTCCTAAAAAGTAAGGGGAAATGTGTGTGCGTCTTATGGAGCGAATGCAGGCTGCGCAGCTATCACAGAAGCCAGAACAGCAAGAGGGATTGCTGCTTTCACTGCGCAGCGATCCCTCTTGCTGTTCTGGCTTCTGGGATTCAGAATATTTTTTCCCTTGTTTTCTTCCTCCAAAAACCAGGTGCGTCTTGTGGTCCGTTGCGTCTTATAGAGCAAAAAATGCGGTATTTGGCTTTAAGAAGGAAAGTTGACAGGCCACATATACTGTTTTCTCCCCAGGATTGACATCCCATCTTCGGAAAGATCGCCTGGGGCTTTCACAGCTCTGTGCTGACTCCAAAATGGATATTGGAGGTGGTGGCTGTGGCCGGATCCCATACGATGACTATCCCGTGGTGTTTCTCCCTCCCTACGAGAGCCCTCCTACCTGGATCCCTCCTCATGAGGTGTGTATCTAAAAGATCCCTGGGTCATTAAGAAAGCCTGGCCGCTGTTGTCCATGCGCTGATAACCCCCAGGATAGACTACTGCAGTGCACTTTTTGTGGGACCTGCTTTGGGCATTGTCCTGGAAGCTAGTGCAGGCTCCAGCAGCTTAACTGCTCACTCGGTCAGACTATCTCCATCATGTTACACCACTTTTGAATTAATTCCCCTAGCTGCCAATTAGCTACCAGGCTATTTTATTTTTATTTTTGTTTTTTTTAAGAAGAAGAGTTTATTTTATTTTTTTCATAATAATATTTATTACTTTCCATACATAGACATGATAAAAGAAAAATATTGACAATAATAAAGGGGGGGGAGAAATAGAAAAAAGAAAAGGAAAAAAAAAGAATATGGAACATAAAATAGAACAAATCATCACTTAATTAATTAATTAAAATCCATCTTCATAAACATATTATTTGACTTCCTCAAATCTCTTCCATCTGAATTTCTTAGTAATTATATGTAGCAGTTTCCAATATCATTATTTCAGCTACCAGGCTATTTTAAAGATGTTGGAACTGGTGTACAAAGCGCTATACATCTTGGGATGAGAATACAGTGGTGCCCCGCAAGACGAATGCCTCGCAAGACGGAAAACCCGCTAGACGAAAGGATTTTCCGTTTTGGAGGTGCTTCGCAAAACGAATTTCCTATGGGCTTGCTTCGCAAGACGAAAATGTCTTGCGAGTTCCTGCTGGGTTTTTTTCCTTTTCCACCCCTTTTCCCCAAGCCGTTAAGCCGCTTATCAGCTGATCTGCTAAGCCGATAAGCCGCTTAACAGCTGATCCACTAAGCCGCCAAGCCGCTTAACAGCTGATCCGCTAAGCCGCTTATCAGATGATCCGCTAAGCCGCTAAGCCGCTTAACAGCTGATCCGCTAAGCCGTTTATCAGCTGATCCGCTAAGCCGCTTATCAGCTGATCTGCTAAGCCGCTAATAGCGCTAATCCGCTAAGCCGCTAATGGGCTTGCTTCGCAAGACGAAAAAAACGCAAGACGAAGAGACTCGCGGAACGGATTCTTTTCGTTGCGAGGCACCACTGTAGTTTAAAATATCATTTCACCCCATATACCCCCAAATTGATCACTGCTCTCTGCAGCAGAGGGACTCTTGCAGGTAATCTCATCAGGAGACCTGGGGAAACCCAACCAGATGGGCGGGGATACGGGGATACAACAACAACAGCAACAAAAGAAATTATTATTACCACCTTCCTCTTTCAACAAGATGGCTCAATGGAGATTTCCCCCCCCCCCCTGACTGTATCTACTGGATTCCAAAGCATTTTTATATATGAAATCATTTATTTATGTTTTTTATTGTTGCTGTTCGTATTGTTAAATCACTTTGATATATTATATAATCCATACTGGTAGGAGCTGATTTGAGCTGGGAGTTGGCTAACCCTCTTCTACAGCGCTGATGTCTGGTTGTAAGGTTTTAAAAGAGATCCAAGTTGCTTAAAATGTTTTTCTTCAGCCATTTTTCTTATTCTTCTTGGAGCAGAACTAGGCAATGGTATGCTATGATGAACCTCAATAAGTTTCTGATTTCCACAATAAAATTCACATTGCCATTTTTTTATTTTGTAACTTGCTTTCCCCCCCTAGAGAATTTACCATTCGGATTATAACAATGAGCTGACCCAATTCCTGCCTCGTACCATTGTGTTGAAAAAACCTCCAGGGGCACAGGTGAGTCTTGGCCCACTCTCAGGGGACTTGCGGGAAATGGGGATTACAAGGGTGTGTGAGGTTTTCTCAGCTGGGATTGTAGGCTTGTCAACTGAGGCCCTCCACACCAGGCTTGGAAAACATGAGGTCCTTCGACCGTTTTTTTGGACTCCATCTCCCATCAGCCCCAGTCAGCATGGGCAATGGTCAGGAATGATGGGAGTTGTAGTCTGAAACGTCTAGAGGATACCAGATTCCTCCTCTACTGAAAACTTAGCTATCCTTGGAGGGGATTCTCTGCATTTGTAACCTGCCCTGTGCTTTACAAATTTTATTTTATTTAGCAGTTCCTCTATTTCATGGGGTCATTGTGGGTTGCAGTAAAAATGCAATGATGACGTAGACCTCTGTCACCCAAAGGTCTGTAGCAGAAATAACAGTCTGGAAGAAGACAGTATTCAGGGACAATCTATATGTTGAAGTGCCAAATCTCCAACTCAATTCTGTTTCCTTTCTAGCTGGGCTTTAATATTCGAGGAGGAAAAGCATCACAACTGGGGATCTTCATCTCTAAGGTGCGTTGATCTTTAGTCCCAACCTCATGGCTGCCTAGTTCTGTTACTTCACTGACATGCAAATTAATTGTGTTTATTGGTCATTTCTAAAAAAAAGCATTTTTACTATGATCTTCAGCTGAGAAGGCTCCCAGACAAGTTTATATAAGATCACAAAACAAGGTAGTCCGTGCCCACAGATTTGCAATATAAAAGGCATGACGCAAAAGGGAAAGGGGTTGAAGAGGGCAGAGGAAAAAGTAAAACTCATTCACCAGTTCTTATTATATGTTACACTTGTCGAATGACCTGCAGTTTCATCCTATGAGTATTTTTGTTTAAGTTAGCATATAAAATTACAGAAAAACACCCATTCTAATCTGATACGTTAATTTCAATAAAGCTTAAAATACGTTTATTCATTTGCCAAATTACTTGATGAGATTCACTTTCTCTATGAAGAATATCCATCAGTTATTATGCATGTTTCCTTGGAAGCTTATGTCACATACTTCAGTCATGTTTATTACCAAACAAACAGGCTGAGGATTGCAACTTTAAATGATTATTTTTGGTAAATGACTTAGATGTTTCACACAGATCTTGGTTAAAAAATAAAATAAATCTAAGATAACCCTACCTTATCGCATGACTTAGATGAAAGAGGAATGGTTGGATTTATAAACAGAACCATTTATTTCAGCCTAGCTACTATGAGCATGATTTGCAGGTTTTCAAAATAAAAATGGAGGAATCCTGCCTGCCTTTCCCAGCAGTCTCAGTGTTCATTTTTGTGCCTTTGTCCTAAACCTTCTGCTTCCTTCTGCTGTTTCATTACAACTAAAAAAGATATACCAAGAGCTCAGGCCACAAGTTTCAATATAAGGAATAGTTCCTACTCGAGAGGATCAAATAGGGCCGAAAAGGAGTATTCGGAGTGTGAATCAGATGTACGACTCAGTAGTGGTGACCAGGACAGGGCCCTGTTTCGGAGTAAACGCCTCCTTTTCGGCCCTATTTGATTCTTTATTCCTTATTCTGATTCTATATAATATGGACTCCTTTTGACTGCCATTGAAACTTGTACAAAATAATTGTTGTGTACTGGTATTTCATGTACCTCTATACTATATCACTGCATATTTGAAACTACATTATTCCTGTACTTAAACGTTTTACCTTAAAACTATCGTACTTACACGTTGTGTTTAAATTTACTTAAAACTATCGCACTTACACGTTGTGTTTAAATTCACTATCAGCTTCAAATTGTTATTCTTAGCAGAATATACACGTTTTTCTTTTCAACTCTCGAGTAGGTAGGAACTATTCCTTATATTGAAACTTGTGGCCTGAGCTCTTGGTATATCTTTTTTAGTGTATTTCCAACAAGAACTCCAGTTTCATTACAACTGGCAAGGAGACCAGCAGCTCAGTTCTTCCTGTGTTGTAAGCAAGTTCTGCTCATTTCAACGGAGCTTAGCCTTGAGTTTCTATCCATCGGATCCATAGACTCATAGAGGTGGAAGGGGCCCTGCAATACATGAATCTCAACATGCAGTTCCTCATCCAGTTTGAAACCACATCAGACCCTGCTGAGCTTCACAAATGTGCCAGCAGTTTGATCGCTGCACCATTTGGGGACTGAAAGTTTTGGAAGTGGCAGAGCGCGGGGCACTTGAGTTGTGTGACAGGATGGGGCCAGCTTCCCCTAGATGCCAAGGGCGCATTTGCAGCTCCTGGCCTCTATCTGAATGGCGGTCTTGCCTCTCCTGATCCCAGGTGATCCCGGATTCAGATGCCCATCGAGCCGGATTGCAGGAAGGAGACCAAGTGCTGGCAGTTAATGACGTCGACTTCCAGGATATCGAGCACAGCAAGGTGAGAGGGGAGAAATTATGAACCAGAGGCCTGTGTGGATCAGCCACAGGATGTGCTCTGAAGGCTCATGGTGTATCAGCCTTGCTGAAGCGAAGCTGGTTTAGGGAGGTACCTGGAAGGGAGATGGCCTTGAAATCCTTTATGTGGGATGCTTTTTACACTGGGAAGGAAAGGCAGAGTAAAAGTGCATTTTAAATCAATGATTCAACCCTTCTTTGTTCAGTTCATCTGTTTTTTCCCCCTGCCCCTACAGGCTGTGGAGATCTTGAAAACTGCTCGGGAGATCATTATGAGAGTCCGATTCTTCCCGTATAGTAAGTGCTGTTGCCGCTGCTGCCACTGCTCTTTGCAAAATCTTTGACCTGTTTGGAAGAGAATGTTTGTCAGGTGAACTGGGACCCACTACATCCATGAAAGAAGAGAAGGAAAATAATGTGCTCCCCCATTATACAAATCCAAAATATGAAACACACACACACATATGTATTTTAAAATAGTGTAGAGTTCCGTAACATTTCCATGTAGGAAGAGAAGACACCTCTCTTTCATTATAGATGGCTTAAAGGGGTATTTATTAGACAAATTCCTGGAGGAGAGGTCTGTCCGTGGCAGTGATGGCTAAATAAAACCTCCAGCTTCAGGGCTAGTCTACCTTGTAGACACCAGTTGCTGGGGGACAACAGTGGGAGGAACAGTGGGAAGCTGTTGCCTTCATGCCAATATTGTGTTTTTTTAAATAATTTTTTATTAGATTTTCCACAGTGATAACACAAACCACAAAGCAAAATGATGCACAAAAACAGAAAAAAAAGAAAAAAGAAGGGGGGAACAATAAACAGATAAACAATAACAACAAACTTAATTCTTCATAAATCCAACCTTTTAAACATCTTGGTTGACTTCCTCAAATCCCTCCCTTCTGAGTTTCCTTGTAATTAAAAGTAACAGCTTTCCGATATCATTATTAAACGAAAACAATTTCCAATTATAGTCCATCTTATTCACTTTTCTTAACATTCTAAATCTCATTTATTTAATTATAACTTAATTTAATCCTAGGCCTATTTGTTTCTTTCAAGTAATTTCTAATTTTTTATATTACAATATTTATGCAAATAGTCCTTGAATTTCCTCCAGTCCTCTTGAAACTCCTCTTCTTTCTGGTCGCGGATTCTTCCAGTCAGGTCAGCTAGCTCCGAAAAGTCCATCATCTGCCTTCATGCCAACATTGTGGGCATGAGAAACAGGATCAGAACTTGAAGGGCTTACGCCCTGATCTAGGAATGCAGTCTTTATGTTCTGCCACTCATTCTTTCTCTCCCGTTTCCCTTCCAGACTACCAGAGGCAGAAGGAGCGAACGGTTCACTAGAAATCCCTTCCCAGCTGGCAGCCTTCTCTTTGCAGAGAGTTCACCATCCTCCAGCCAGATTCTTCTTTTCGTGTTTACTCCCTCTCCAGAGCCTTTTCCTTCGGCAAATGCCTGCTTGGGGGTGTCGAGGGGGCGTCATTTGTGGCACAGAAACCTCCCCTTTTTGGCTGGATTCCATAGATCCAAGTACCTCCTGAGAAGGATGTCTTTAAAGTTTTCTTCCGCTTTCTGCTGTGAAGCAAGAAGCAGTAGGAGCTGGATGCAGGGCTTCAGCCAGTTCCCTGGTCCCAGGAAAAATGGATATCGGTTTGCAGATAAAGCTGTTACCTGGTTTCATTCATCCCCAGGCCCAGAAAGACATTCTATTTCAATAATTTGCTACCTTCATAGCTCTCGGAAAGAGGAGGAACAGAAAGCATCGGGTCCCAGAGGAGCAAACTGAATGCTTCTAAGCTGGTCTCCTTTCTGAATCAGAGATGGGCCTTTGGTGGTGATTTGGGGCATAATCCACTGTAAATATCTGCACGAAAGCATGCTGAAATGAAGGGGATTTATTTCGTCATTGTACTAAAGCTGGTGTAAGGGCTGGGGCTTTGATGTATGTCTGCCTCTTCTATATAAAGGCTCAGGGGCTTAAGAACCTATGTTGGTTTGCATGCCACGGGATATGGCTTTAGTAGGATCATTAATAGTTCTCATTAAAATGCTGGAAGGAGTTTGCTTTATACACAAAGCAAGCTCCTGGTTTTCATGCACAAGTAGTGGATTCTTCTTTTCTGGAAACAGTAATACCAGGGGGATCTTGCATGTGATGGTGGGGTATCTGTAAAGCATAGGTGCCTTTTCTTTTCCCAAATCTCTCTTGTTACCTGTGTTTCATCAGTTCTCCTTTTTATTTAGACTACCCTTAACGAAAGGGATGCAGGTGGCACTGTGGGTTAAACCACAGAGCCTCGGACTTGCCGATCAGAAGGTCGGCGGTTTGAATCTCCGTGACAGGGTGAGCTCCCGTTGCTCGGTCCCTGCTCCTGCCAACCTAGCAGTTCGAAAGCACATCAAAATGCAAGTAGATAAATAGGTACCGCTCCGGCGGGAAGGTAAACGGCGTTTCCATGCGCTGCTCTGGTTCGCCAGAAGCGGCTCAGTCATGCTGGCCACATGACCCGGAAGCTGTACGCCGGCTCCCTGGGCCAATAAAACGAGATGAGTGCCGCAATCCCAGAGTCGGCCACAACTGGACCTAATGGTCAGGGGTCCCTTTACTTTTACCCTTAATGAACACTCAGGCTGTCTTAGGCCACATTTAAAGAGCCATAATACCGCTTTAAACAGCCATGGCTTTCCCAAAGAATCCCGGGAGCTGTAGTTTGTTAAGGCTGCCAAGAGGTGTTAGGAGACCTCCTAGAGCAGGCATGGCCAAACGTGGCCCTCCAGATGTTTTGGGACTATGACTCCCATCACCCCTAGCTCACAGGACCAGTGGTCAGGGATGATGGGAATTGTAATCCCAAAACATCTGGAGGGCCAACTTTGGCCATAACTGTCCTAGAGCTACAATATCTCAGTGTGGTTTAACCACCAATCCCTCTTCACGTGGAACTCTGGGAATGGTAGCTCAGGGAGAGGAATAGGGGCCTTTCAACACACTTTCAACACGCTTAACAAACTGCAACTCCCAGAATTACTATGGCATCATAGTGCTTCAAAATTGTGCTGTGAATGTGACAAAACACAGGCAATGATAAATCAGTAAATAATGTACTGTGCACACACCTAATTCATGAGTCAGAAACTTTTTTTAAAAAGCAACAAAGCTGAACTTTTTCAGATTTCTGGGCAAATGGGTGCTACTCTTTTCTTCTCGGTGTGATCACACCCATTCCAAGCTGTGGGTATGTTTGCAGTCCTTATCTGTCCCGGCAGCCGCAGATTTGCTTTTGCCTTCTTTGATGTGGGTAAAGGTAAAGGGACCCCTGACCATTGGGTCCAGTTGCGGACAACTCTGGGATTGCGGCACTCATCTTGCTTTATTGGCCAAGGGAGCCTGCGTACATGACTAAGCCGCTTCTGGCGAACCAGAGCAGTGCACGGAAACGCGTTTGATGTGGGTAGAAGTCTTCAAATCCTCTCCCCAAACTGCAGCCTGCTTGGTTCTGTGTGGGGCGAGGTTGTCACAGCAGTGAAACCTGCTTAGATTTTGTTAGGTGAGCCTTACCACATGAACCTCACCTAAGAAACATTTTCATTCTGAAGGCAGGATGTCTTCCCTGCCTCTAGCTGTTTCTGCTAGGCTGTGCTGCACAAAGGGATCATTAAAAAAAAAAAAAGCAAGGGAATTTGATTAACTTGAGCTTCAGCCCCTTAGAGGAAGCAAGGCTAGGGAGTTAAAACACACACATTCCTCACCTCCAAAGAATGCTTGCTCATCAAAACTCTTCCTCCTGCTTCATTAAGTTTGGGTGTGGCTCTGTATGAAGGAAGGGAAGCTTGCTAATTGTCCCACTCACAACACTGTCAAAATATTTATATAACTCTCTTGATGTTCTGTACTGTGTTCTCTTTGAGACTTATTTTTTCACAACAGAGACAGCAACCTTTTCTTGTCATTGCTGGATTCTATCAGAGGAGTTTTTGGGGAGGGGAAGCTTCAGTAAAATGTTACCATCTGAGACTGGTGTATTATTCACCCTGCTTGGGGTTGCTGTGGACGCCATACTGAGAGCCTAGATTTCACAAGATTTCCCATTTTACTTCTTCTGTCTAAACTACAGAGTCTAGGACTTGCCGTTCGGAAGGTCGGGAGTTCGAATCCCCGTGACAGGGTGAGCTCCCGTTGTTCAGTCCCTGCTCTTGCCAACCTAGCAGTTCAAAAGCACGTCAAAGTGCAAGTAGATAAATAGGTACCACTCCAGCGGGAAGGTAAACGGCGTTTCCGTGCGCTGCTCTGGTTTGCCAGAAGCGGCTTAGTCATGCTGGCCACATGACCCGGAAGCTGTACGCCGGCTCCCTCGGCCAATAAAGCGAGATGAGCGCTGCAACCCCAGAGTCGGCCACGACTGGACCTAATGGTCAGGGGTCCCTTTACCTTTACTTTACCCCTCACTACCAAAGGCTGGATTGTCTCAGTTACAGGTTGTCAGAGGCCTTGAGTCAGGTTGTAAATTTCCTGACAAAACTAGTACCATGTCTCTCTTATTCCTTATAAATACTTGCCTATGTAGCTGCTATCTTCACCGTGCCAGAAAGAAAAGAATGTCCCACCCAGAAATTGATGGCACCTTGTTACTATGTCCCCCAAAGAAAGCTTTCTAGGAGTCTGAAATGACAGTTGGTGCTTGACCCAAACAAGAGGGATACCATAGCTTTTACTTGCCTGTAAACTTTGCAGAAGCAGCTGGCAATCCGCTGTTTGACTACTGGACAGGAGAAGAGTAATTGGTCTGATCCCAAAAAGCAAATCTACTTTGTGTCCACTTTGAGGGTTTTGTTTTGTTTTCAATCCAACAGTGTATAAATTTTACAAACCAAGCAAATAAAGCCAGGGAAGTCTATGCAAGTATGTTTGGGGGAAGGCTCTGCAAACTAGGAGAATGATTTCCGTGTCCCATTCAGGTCCCGTCCCGTCCCCGCCCCGTTTGAATCTTAAGTTTAAAGCATGCAGGTTTCCAGAGCAGACCGTTTTCCAGAGCAGCTGACATTGGTATCAAAATAAAACACAGGACAGAAACGAAAGAAACCGCATCAAAATGCAGCGCCACATTTCAAAGTGATTTGAGAATAAGTTTCGAAGTGGCATCAAATTCAAATGGGGCACAGAACCAACGCCTCCTTTTGCCAACCTCTTACACTGCAAATATCCTACTTGTTTTGAACCCGCTTTCAAAGTGCTGTGATGAATTTATGCAATTTCATGGGCATAGCCAGGATTCTGGGTGGGGAATTTAATTTTAGTTAGGGGGGCCAGGCCTAACAGCTTGCAAGGAATTTAATTAATTTTTATTGATTGGGGCAGCTGCCCCCACCCTGCCCACGCCCATGAACAACTCCCTAGTCTAAAATTCCTATTGTAATTAAGCCATAGTATGGGTAATTGTATATTCCTTCCATTTAGCCTTAGCTTCGAGTCTATTTTTAGATTGCAAGCCTCTGTGGTCTGGGGTCCTGCCAAACCTGTTTTTTGTGTCCATATGCACAGATGGCAACATGGGAATGGGTGCTGATGAGAGGCCAACCTGAAAAGTCAAGAATATTTATATATTTTTTGCTGTTCCATGATACTAGTCCTCCCCTGCTTGCTTCACACTTCCAGTGAAATGGGAGCACTCCTGGTGCAACAGTTTCCAGTACTGTATTTCTTTAAAAAAAAAAGAAAGGAAAAAAGACAATGCTTCAAGATTCAAATACTATCTGATTATACTCTTTCTTCTATATTCCTCCTTCATAATGTAAACATAGAAAGAAGGGGTGGCGTTTGGCACCTGTTATTATCTTAGTGTGCAATTAAATGGGAACAAAGTCACGGGACAGGAGACAGTTGGTATGCTTGGTTCCATGGTGTAATGGTTAGCACTCTGGACTTTGAATCCAGCGATCCGAGTTCAAATCTCGGTGGAACCTCATTTTGTTTGTGAATGGGGGTTCTCCCATCCCTCAACCCCCCTCGATTTTCAAATTGCGCCTTAGCCACAAACCTTGGAGAGAATTTAGAGGGTTGCGTCTCCAGTGGAGAGAGTTGGTCGCAGCCTGTCTCGTTCACGCTCAAGAGTAATTTAAAAGCAGAAAGTGTGTGCATGGATTTCTAGTGGAGTTTACAGAAGTGCTAAAAATTTGTGTCGTCGTCTCCAAAGTAGAAAAGCTTTAATCCGGAAACGAAAACTTCAGTCTGAGTTCCTTAAACTTAAGCAGTAAAAACTTTAGAGGGGGGAAAATAAAAGGGGCGTTGCAATCAGCTGGAAGGCGTTATGCAATCTTAAAGAAACCAGCCCATTTAAACATGTGCAGAGTGCCTTCCGGACGGGCGGGGTGATTTCTTTCCCTCTCGTGCGCCTAAGACAGGAGATCGCAACTCACTCATCGCAGCGCAGACTGAAGAAAAAGTTGCAAGAATATGGAATCTCAGAAGGAGGCATCGCCCAAGTGGCGGAGAACAGGCTGCCTTTTGATTGCTGGGGCTCGAGATTCATTTTCGGAAAGCAGGACGGCTAAGCTGCAAAATGAAACCATGCCAACAATAGGCTGACACATCCAAAGTTTTCAAAATGCCGCTCACACCTTGTAAAGCGTCTACATATACAGTGACGGGGAAAAGACAAGAGCGAATGCATTGGTGGTTCAGTGGTAGAATTCTCGCCTGCCACGCGGGAGGCCCGGGTTCGATTCCCGGCCAATGCAACGTACATTTTAATCTACTTTTAAGATTTCTGCCTATGTTTCTTCAGTTAATTATATTATCGCACAATAACATTTCCTCTATTTTCAGGAATAGCGAAAGGCAAACTTTTATAACCTTTTGAATAAAGCAGTATCAAGAACTGCTGAGATTGCACATTACATCAAGGTAGTTATTATCACTGGCCGAAATAGCTCAGTTGGGAGAGCGTTAGACTGAAGATCTAAAGGTCCCTGGTTCGATCCCGGGTTTCGGCATCGGTAGTTTACGTTTTCGTTCTTCGGCCTTTAAGTAATAAGAGTCGGTAGTGGAAATGAAGACCTTAACAGTAAGTTTCTCCGCTGTGAACATTCAAACAGGCTTCGTTTTGTGTGGACACTTTTTATTTCATTTTTTAAAGAGCTATGTCACTTGAAGAAAAGACAAAAGGACATGAAGATTAAAAGAAATGAAGTGTTGCCATGCCATTACAAGTAGTATTAAAGTTATTTACTGAGCACTTCACTTGCTGAAAGAAGACGGAAGAGCACTTTTCATTTGCAAATAAAGAGAAAAGAAATGGGTTGGGGGACGACAAGGGAAAAGGAAGAGACCACCTTTTTTTTTTAAGAAACAGCAATTCGTTGCACGTCTGAATACCCATTTTTGAACAAGCATCTGTGGACCAGCACTGCGAAAGAGAGTTAAGTATCAGGAGCAAATGAACCAGTGTTAAGACAGTGGATATGAAGTCTTCCAAGTCACCCCCGTTTCCCCTTAAACCTAATGAATATGATATAGGTAAAGCTGAGAGGGGAATATGAGAACAGGTGAACCTGGCCAGGAGAATAGCCCGATCACGAGCAGCAGCCGCGACGAGGTGGCCGAGTGGTTAAGGCGATGGACTGCTAATCCATTGTGCTCTGCACGCGTGGGTTCGAATCCCATCCTCGTCGGTTCATGTTGGCAGTTAGGGTGTCTTTTTTAAAAAATAGCAGTACGCAGCGTAAGCATCAAACCTGCAGTGCAAACCGATCATGAATCAGAAATATACTATGTGGCAGGTATCACCAAAGCAGTGCTGTCATTTTCTAAATGCGCTGTTGATCCCACGCACCGCACCTGCCGTTTTCTCCTAAAACTACTCTTCCATTAAATTGCAATTAGCAATTATATCAAGTAGACACTATGGTAAGAAAAAAATAAACCGCATCCCCTTTGTTGTGAGCAGCAATGTAAATAAGGAAGCAAATATAAATAACTGGCAGCGGGATCCGAACCTAACTCCCCCTTAAAGACTGGAGTCTTAAAGCAGCGTTTTGCGACCGCTACCTCACGCTGCCGCGATTCGTTTAATGTATCTCATTTAGAAATACGTAACCATAAGAGCAATCAATTTCGACAACTTGGGAGAGAAGCCGATCAGGGCAGTGATTTCAGTCTTTCGCAGAAATTGTGGGTGGCTCTTAAAAGAGCCGTTTGTGTTAAATGACGCCCCCCAGCAAAATGTTAATTCACTTTTTCTTGGGGGCGAGTTTGGGTTTGGATGCCTTCGGCTTGGCTTTAGCCTTCGGCTTCAGAGCTTTGGCGGGGCTCTTCGTTGTCTTCTTGGGCTTGGTGACTTTGGACTTCTTGGGGCTCTTGGCTGCCTTCTTGGCACCTCCTGCCCCCGGTTTCTTGGCCACTTTCTTGACGGCTTTCTTGGCCCCAGTACCTCCTACAGCCTTCTTCACCTTGGCCGCGGCGGGCTTCTTACTCTTCGCCGCCACCGCCGGCTTCTTGGGTGCCTTATCCTTGCTTTCCGCCTGCTTCTTATTGAGCTTAAAGGAGCCCGAGGCGCCCGTGCCCTTGGTCTGCAGCAGGATCCCCCGGGTCACCAGGCTCTTCAGGCCCAGCTTGATGCGGCTGTTGTTCTTCTCCACGTCGTAGCCGGCGGCCGCCAGCGACTTCTTCAGCGCGGCCAAGGAGATGCCGCCGCGCTCCTTGGACGCAGTCACCGCCTGGGTCAGCAGCTCCGTCACGCTGGGGCCCGAGGCCTTACGGGGCTTCGAGGCCGCCTTCTTCGCGGTACCTTTGGGGGCCGCAGCAGCAGCGGCGACAGGAGCAACTTCAGCCATTATCGCAGTGAACCTTCTTCTTCCTCCACTCCGAAATCTGAGCGCGAGCAGCGGCACGGAGCTCTCTATTTATAGGGGACGAGCCGCGCTCTGATTGGTGCGTTTCGGGAACGGCGCGTGCACGACAATACCTGGCTGGGGGCTTTTGCCGCGTTGTGCTTCTTTATCCGCTTATAATGTCAATTAATCGAAATTAGCTGCACGGATAATTTCGGTTCCGGGAGGGATCGATGGGGAGGATATGTGGGATTTTCGGGATCTGTTTTTCACGCTCGGGGGATGCAAGGCAAGCCTGGAAAACAGAGGGGAGCTCAGCCCATGGCTAGTTTTTAAGCCTTCAAATATGTAAACATTTGCTTTTAAGTCAAAATAGCAAATGTTTCTTTGGGCGGACACTTGTGGAAAGTATTTAATAGGATACTTTGGAGGGTTTCCTTTTCAGTAACCAAGAAAGGAACGTGTTTCGGCGGATTATTTCAAGACAATTGCTTATTTAATTGAGCCAAGTAGCACATCAGGCTTGTCTTATGAGGTGCTGTTTTCTGGCGTTCAGTGAAAGGAAAGTGGTATTGTATAGTTGTTTTTGAACCAAGCTTCCAAGATATTCCGCGGGAATTTATTGAAAGTCTAAACCACTGCTGCACAGAAACTGATCGGCTTTCCCCTGAAATAATTGTTAAGAAGGTTTGCCCGCTGTGTCTCCTGAGGATAGATATATCACCGATATTAAGGGAGTCTGCAACAACAACAGATGCAGACTTTTGTGCCTTAGGAAACTGACAGTTTCTCCCACTCCACTCCAAACTGAAGTTTACAAAGAATAGACACTTGTGGATGTCCCACAGCAGACAGGGTCTGGGTCCCTTTGGTTATTGCAAGTGTCTGGAGATGAGTGTCTGGAAGCGGTTGGAGGATGGATGGCAGCTAATAGACTGAGGTTGAATCCTGACAAGACAGAAGTGCTATTTTGGGGGGACAGGAGGTGTGGGGGGGATTCTCTGGTCCTGAATGGGGTAGCTGTGCCCCTGAAGGACCAGGTGCGCAGCCTGGGAGTCATTTTGGACTCACAGCTGTCCATGGAGGCGCAGGTCAATTCTGTGTCCAGGGCAGCTGTCTACCAGCTCCATCTGGTATGCAGGATGAGACCCTCCCTGCCCGCAGACTGTCTCGCCAGAGTGGCGCATGCTCTGGTTATCTCTCGCTTGGACTACTGCAATGCGCTCTACGTGGGGCTACCTTTGAAGGTGACCCAGAAACTACAAATAATCCAGAATCCGGCAGCTAGACTGGTGACTGGGAGCGGACGCCGAGACCATATAACACTGGTCCTGAAAGACCTACATTGGCCCCCAGTATGTTTCCAAGCTCAGTTCAAAGTGTTGGTGCTGACCTTGAAAGCAGCTGACCTAAACAGCTCAGTTTACCTGAAGGAGCGTCTCCACCCCCATCGTTCAGCCCGGACACTGAGGCCCAGCTCCAAGGGCCTTCTGGCGGTTCCCTCCCTGCAAGAAGCAAAGTTACAGGGAACCAGGCAGAGGGCCTTCTCGGTGGTGGCACCCACCCTCTGGAACACCCTCCCACCAGATGTCAAGGAAACAAGCAACTATCTGACTTTTAGAAGACATCTGAAGGCAGCCCTGTTTAGGGAAGTTTTTTATGTTTAATAATTTTTTGTATTTTAATATTCTGTTGGAAGCCGCCCAGAGTGGCTGGGGAAACCCAGCCAGATGGGCAGGGTATAAATAATAAATTATTATTGTTATTATTATTAAGACTTCACTCACTGTCAGTAAACTATATTGTAACACCCTGAGATTTTATCCTATTTTAGCGCTGGCTATGGTGGTAATGTAGTCTCTGGGATCCATTGGCTGACATCTATGACTGGTGAGGGTGCTACATCAGACCCGGGAAGACTTGGAGTTAAAGTGTCTACTCGTCAGAAAATGACCTAAAAGTCACTCATTATGTGATCTCTGGCCAGTCACTCCCTCTCAGTCTTGCCTACTTCGCAAGCTTGTTGTGAGGTTGAAAATCAGGTGAAGATAAATAAATTGTTCCTGCTTCTCTGAAAAAGGTGAAATGTAAAAAACTGAAATTGAAACAACACTGCTTCTGGACCCCTTGAACTGAATATACAAAATATTTGATAAATATTTAAACAAATTAATAAAAACAGATAATACCACACTGCAGTGGCCACAACAATTCAATGGAATGTCATAGTAACAGAGAATATCGTGGAAACAGAACACACAAAAAAGGAATGTACGCATCAACCCAGTGGCATACAGTGGCACAATGGCACAATATCTTTCCTCCTTATTCAGTGAAAACTCTTATGGAAATGAATCACTTCAAAAGATCAAGGAAAGGTGAGAAATCACTTTCTAAGCTGTTTAACAGTGCCAACCTATGCATGTTTATCCGAAAGGAAGCCTCATTATATGCAATGGACCTTCGTCCCAGGTAAATGTGAGAAACATTGCATTAAAAAAGAAAACCAGGACTGCAGCATTCTCATGCATAATTTGCCACACCTGTTTTTTGGGAGGTCTCAGCCCTTAGACAGACTCGAATACTATTAGGATAACACCAAATCAGGAAAACTGCAGATCAGCCAAGTCCTCGTTAGTATAGTGGTAAGTATCCCCGCCTGTCACGCGGGAGACCGGGGTTCGATTCCCCGACGGGGAGAAGCGCACATTTTGCCGGGGAGAGGCGGAAATGGTGATCGCAGAAGCAATAGCTGTACATTGTTGCTACTATTTTTTATTCTATATTATTAATACCCATTAATAGTTTAAAGTGTTAGATTAAGAATGCTATACTCCACTAATCAGCACTAAGCAACACTAATATTGAACATACAGTACGATACAATCTCAGCTGTATGAAACTGAACATAAAATCGCTTGCGGGTTCCAGAACTCAGGCAGCAGCAGGGAAAAAAAAATCTTTCATGTGGTCAGCATTCAGTTAACAGGAAAATAGATACTGGCAGCGGTGGGATTCGAACCCACGCCCCCGAAGAGACTGGAGCCTTAATCCAGCGCCTTAGACCGCTCGGCCACGCTACCTTACGAAAGGAGTTCTTTTTCTCTCTCATTTTAGTTTGCAAGATTAAATTTTCTTTTGTTCTTTTGTGTTCTGTCTACTCGTCTAATCAGTTGCAAGCATGTAAACCGGCACTTTCTGCAATTCTCTGTACAATTCCAGCAGAATTTAAGTCTCACGCTGCGCTACCATTATTGGTCAATAGCTAACTTCTACTTTTGTCCAATCGTGTCGCCGCGCGGGATATTTAAATAAAAGTATTTAGTTTTTCCCTCGCTCCCGGTAATCCCTAAGAAATTGAAACTCAGATTGAAGGAGCACAGCCCAGAAATGTATGTTCTTCATGAAATTAAGTCCACATATGTTGTGTCCTCGCCTTTCATTTTATTAAAAGAATCCTTGAAACAAGAAATATATTGTGAGCCAGGCAAACTAGGAAAGGCAAAAAGAGAAAAGGACGGAGACATTGCGGCTGCAAATCACGTCCAATCCCTGCATAGCGCGGGAGATTCAAATCCGGCAAGTGATTGGTCAATGCTGTTAGCCAATCCAAGCAGAGGAATTACAGTATAAATAGCCCGCCAGAGGCAGCTTACGACAAATCGTTGGTGTCAGCCGTGAGAGAAGGTGCTTGTATTCTTTTCGCCTTGCAGCGCTCAAATGGCTCGTACCAAGCAGACCGCTCGCAAGTCCACCGGCGGGAAGGCGCCTCGGAAGCAGCTGGCGACCAAAGCTGCCCGGAAGAGCGCCCCGGCCACCGGGGGCGTGAAGAAGCCTCACCGCTACCGCCCTGGGACTGTCGCCCTGCGAGAGATCCGTCGCTACCAGAAGTCGACCGAGCTGCTGATTCGCAAGCTGCCCTTCCAGCGTCTGGTGCGGGAGATCGCGCAGGATTTCAAGACTGACCTGCGCTTCCAGAGCTCTGCGGTCATGGCCCTTCAGGAGGCGAGCGAGGCTTACCTGGTGGGGCTTTTCGAAGATACCAACCTGTGCGCCATCCACGCCAAGCGGGTCACCATCATGCCCAAAGACATCCAGCTGGCTCGCCGCATCCGCGGAGAAAGGGCTTAAATCGGGACCTCGCGCTCAAAGAACAAAAGGCTCTTTTAAGAGCCACTACATACTCTCAAAATGGCTGGAAATTGCTCTTGTTCTCCTTGCTTTCGGTGTACTCTTCGGTAGGGCAAAATGCCCATCGTGTACATATGCGAAAACGTGCGCCCAAAAATGCTATAACATTTTCTGCATATAATTTCTATAGATATAAATACTAAGCGCTCTTAGGTCGGGAATGGTGGTAGATCCCTTTTACAGGATGTATATATATCCTTGATGATAGTGAAGAAAAATACAAATATTTTTGGCTACTTTTCAACCTGAGACGCTGCTTCAGATAAATAATTGGATACCTTTGGAGTGTCCTGCCAGCTAATTTATACCTACAGCAGACCCAAATTTGATAATATACTTTCGGTGCGTCTATGCATGGGACCAAAAGGTTAGAAAGCTTGGGTTTCTATTGTATACCTGCCCTGGGAAATTTTACAGCTATTTCCGTAAAGGAACAGTGCCTCGTTATAACTGCTTCCCCTAACGTAGAACTTTCTACTTCTAACAAAAGGGCCCTACAAATTTGATTCATGCCGCTAAAATGTAAATATTAAAGCTGATCTAACCTGCAGTTTTAACATCCAGCTTTGCCGTTTCATGCTCGAGACAGCTGGTATACAGTTCACAACTTCGGATTTCGACAGCATGCTGGAAAGTGCTGCGTTTTTGTAAAATACTGTATCATCAGATACAACTAGGTAGGAAACTGCAATAGGTTGGTTTATTGGTGTATTTCTGGATTTTAATAGCAAATTGAAGCATATCAGGTGGTTAGCCAATAAGTCAACCACAAGCATGCTTGGGTTAATTTTACAACACTGGAATCTGCTGCAAGCATCTAGCCCTTTTTTACGTGAAAAGCAAGTACAGCCCTTCTAAAGAAAAAGTGGGGGGCTCTTAAAAGAGCCTTTGCGTTTAAGTGGAGTGTTGCAGTTCAAGTTTACTTGGAGCTGGTGTACTTGGTGACGGCCTTGGTGCCCTCGGAGACGGCGTGCTTGGCCAGCTCTCCGGGCAGCAGCAGGCGCACAGCAGTCTGGATCTCCCGGGAGGTGATAGTAGATCGCTTGTTGTAATGGGCCAGGCGGGAAGCCTCGGCGGCGATGCGCTCGAAGATGTCGTTGACGAAGGAGTTCATGATGCTCATGGCCTTGGAGGAGATGCCCGTGTCCGGGTGGACCTGCTTGAGCACCTTGTAGACGTAGATGGAGTAGCTCTCCTTCCTGCTCTTCTTGCGCTTCTTGTCGCCCTTCTTCTGGGTCTTGGTGATGGCCTTCTTCGACCCTTTCTTAGGCACAGGAACCGACTTCGCGGGCTCAGGCATTTTCAAAATCAGCCGCTACTTCTGTAGCGCAGAGAAAGACAAACGCCTTTTATGCCAGCTTTATGCAAATGAAGGGCTTGAAGCGCTTGTTTTCTGATTGGCTGGTCAGGAGACTGTTTCAAATGCTGCGTTTCTATAGGCAGAAAATGCCTGTTTCCCATTGGTTCAAGAACTTCGCTCCCTACAGTTTGAATTACAAGCTCAATATGTTATTGGTCGCTGACTGGAAAGCTTGCATTGTTATCCAATCAAAAAAGCGATTCGAAGCCACGGGCCAAATTGAGTAAAACGTTTCAGGGAAATCCTTTTTGAAAAGATAATACAATCATGAGATCGAAAAGGGATAATTTTAGATTCAGATATCTGTTCCCATGAAAAATCACACAAACCCCAAATTTCCTTTTGAGAAACGGAATATAGTACTGTAAATTCGCAATAAAATTGCTGAGCGCTCACATGATTGCCAACTTCTTAGCCGAATTATTTTTTAAAGAAAGTCCTGTTACTTTGTCTTTTACTCTTTAGCATTCGAAACGGGGGCTTGCAAGTTCCAGTAGGAAATCGTTTGATTGCTGCGCTGTTATTTTAATTTCCCTCGTAGTTTCTCTCCCAACCCCCAAGCCAGCGATAATCTGCTCCCCACGCTTTCTCTTCCGTTGTTTCTCAAGGTTCCGGGACAAAAGTGCCGACCAATTTTTCAAGCAAGGTTGCACTTCATAAAAAAAAAATGCCACCTCCCTTCTTGATATGAAACTTTCCTAAACCAAATTGCAACTTGTTCTCATGATAACCGATTCCCTTAAATTTCCGCCCGCCATTGAAAATCGGATTAAACGGCTTCGGGCAGTCACGTGCATTGCGTAGTTTTGGCAATTGCCCAATGAGGAAAACGGACTCATTATGCCCCTTTTTCACAAAGTACCGAAGGCATTATGAAAGTGGGTATCGGGAGTGAGTATCTTCTGTAGGATCGGACGATATCTAATCAGGAAATCAATCCTATTTTAAAAAATTAAAATGTGCAATTTCGGGTGCAAAACGTTTAATGGAGATGCCGGGGATCGAACCCGGGGCCTCATACATGCAAAGCATGCGCTCTACCACTGAGCTACATCCCCGCCCGCCATGAACGCTCTAGAAATATATATTGAAAAGGCAGAGTTATTGTGCAACCGAAGAGAATCAAGTATTTAAACTGCCCATGATAGTTCTCGGCTACATTAGGTGCTTGTAACCTTGGGGGGGGGAAACACAGGAACGATAATGCTTTTTACTTCAAGCCTTGCGTCCCTTAAGTCAGCTCTACTGTGAAGTCAAGCCACACTCTCGAGAACTCCCAGTTCACTAGCACAAATGCAGAAAGCCTTTTCAAAAACAGAACTATTTTAGCGCATTTAACAGCTCTTTTACGGGCAAGTGGTGGCCCTTAAAAGGGCCGTTTGTGCTGCGAATATGAAATCAGGAATTTAGCCGCCAAATCCATACAGAGTACGGCCTTGGCGCTTCAAGGCGTACACCACATCCATAGCTGTCACGGTCTTCCTTTTCGCGTGCTCGGTGTAAGTTACGGCATCGCGGATCACGTTCTCCAGAAACACTTTTAGGACACCGCGAGTCTCCTCGTAGATCAGTCCAGAAATACGCTTCACTCCTCCGCGGCGAGCCAGCCGGCGAATAGCGGGCTTAGTGATTCCCTGGATGTTATCACGAAGGACCTTCCTGTGCCTTTTGGCACCTCCTTTGCCCAAGCCCTTGCCACCTTTGCCACGGCCAGACATCTTGCAAAGTCACAATCGCCTGCAGTCTCACCAGAAAACAATGTAGCGTAAGCCTCTGCAGTTGTCCTTTTATATCATCGGATCCGACCAGAGGGAAAACTTCAACGCTTGCGCCACACACGCCTCTAAACCAGTAAAAATACGCCGCGGGTCTGCATACAATTCAACCTGCCGAATGACGTTTTCCTAGTGAAGAGAAACTGTTCTGTCAGCGTACATGAATTACAACTTCGGTGCTTTTTCCTAGATTCTTGGAAATCGAATTGCTGGAGATTTTTATTTCTTTTGATAAATAAATGGCTGGAAAAAGCAGGGCAGGAGACAGAAATTCCACTTCTATGCGCCAATTTTAACTGTGAACTAAGGGAATGGAGAATTATTATTAATAATAATAATACCCCTCCCTCCCCAGCCAAGGCCGGGCTCAGAGCGGCTTACAAGCAATAATAAAAACAAGTTGAATGATTACAACTTAAAAACAAAATTAAAATACAAGATTAAAATATTGAAACATTAAAATATTAAAATGTAGCCTCATTGCAGGAGGAGAAGGAAAAGAAAAGAAAGAGAGGGAGGGAATCCAACTGGCTCCAAGCCAAAGGCCAGGCGGAAGAACTCTGTCTTACAGGCCCTGCAGAAAGAAATCAGATCCCGCAGGGCCCTGGTCTCATGAGACAGAGCGTTCCACCAGGCCGGAGCCAGAGTTGAAAAGGCCCTGGCTCTGGTTGAGGCTAATCTGACTTCCTTAGGGCCTGGGACCACTAGGGTGTTGCTATTTATGGACCTTGAGGCTCTCCGTGGGGCATACTGGGAGAGGCGGTCCCATAGGTACAAGGGTCCTAAGCCGTGAAGGGCTTTAAAGGTCAAAAGCAGCACCTTAAATCTGACCCTCTACTTCACCGGGAGCCAGTGCAGCTTGAAAAGCACTGGGTGAATATGCTCCCATGGCAGAGACCCCGTGAGGAGCCTGCACCCGCTGGAGTTTCTGGGACAGCTTCAAGGGCAGCCCTGCATAGAGCGAATTACAGTAGTCGAGCCTGGAGGAAGAGGCCAGAGTTAATTTAGCTTTAGCGCCCCTTGGTAAAAACTGAATATTATATTATTAAGTTTCTATACTACTGTACCTTTCATCAGGATTCCTGGGTGGTTTACAATACAATAATACATAGCGAAAATAACAATAACCCCTCAGACACAGTTTAAAAGGCCGCAACACAGATTGCTTAATTAGCCAAAGGTTTAGATTCTAAAACTGATAAGTGTTCTAGAACTAATTTTTAAAAACTAAATCTGTAAAGTCTGCAAGTTGAAGCAGGAAGAACCTTGCTTTGAAGGCCAAACTAATGCCAGCGTACTGGAAGTAGCAAATATCACCACTGTCGAAGAAATGATTCTTCAGCAACTTTGTTGGACTTGGTCATGTTGTTTGGATACCTGATTATTGTCTTCCAAAGCAGCTACTCTATTCCATACTTAAAAATGGAAAACGTAATGCTGGTGGTCAACAAAAGAGGTTTAAAAACTCTCAAGGCAAATCTTTAAAAATGTAGTGTAAACACCAACAATTGGGAAACATTGGACAGTGAGCGCTCCAATGGGAGAACAACCTTTACCAAAGGTGTCCTGGGATTTGAAGACACTCGAACTCAGGACGCAAGGGAGAAATGTGCCAAGAGGAAGACACGCTTGGCAAACCCACACTGTGATCAACTCCCACCTGAAAACCTATGTGCTCACTGTGGAATGCTATGTGGATCCAGAATTGGCCTCCACAGTCACTTATGGACTCATTGTTAAGACCGGGTTCATGGAAGACAATCTAACTCAGCCATGAGTGATCGCCAAACACGAAGACAATGACTCCTAGGTAATAGGAATCAGAACTGCAGCTGTGACCTATCTTCATGTTACCGGAAGACATTGACCAATAATATATTTGGAGGCTGTTGCGGGAGAGAATTGGGGGAATCTCAAGCAGAAAAGGAGTTTGAACCCCAGATAGGGAGAAAATAAGTTTGGGGAGGGTCGAATTCCTTCAAAACATGAGTTTTCGGATTCCACAGGTATTCTTGCCTTGATTAGACACTAAATAAGTCACTAAATAGTCCCCTGGGAAAAGACTGGATGAAACTCAAAACTGCTCAATATTTATTTTATTGAAAAGGTTGTAAAGGAACACAACTACATACCAAGGTTTTACTATTCAGATTTAATACAATAAAGAAATGGATTCAGTTTCTAGTTTCACAGATCTGAAATCAGAATTAATATATGGTACAAAGTGCAGAGTGGGGGGAGGAAGTGACCAGGCAACATTTTTGAGAGAAGTATAAAGTTGGGGAAGTGATAGGACTTGGTAATTCTTGATTAACGTTTGCTCAATGTGACTCAAGGGGAAAAATAAGTTGTAGGTTCTATTGAGATTTGAACTTAAAAACGCTGGAATCAGAGTTCAAAGTGCTAAACATTACACCATAGAACCACATAAAACTAACTATATTATCAGATCCCGAAGCAGCACAAAAGAAAATGGTTAATCACCTAGGGGTTGCTGGAAAAGTTTAAAACAGGGATGCAGAAAAGGGAGGTATGGGGAAGTCGTTGAAATAAGGTTTAAGAGGTTATGAAATTATACGTGTTTGTATGTTTGTTTGTTTGTTTGTGTATTGTCAGTTGTGTTGTGTTTTGATATATGTTGGAAAATTAATAAAAAATTTATTTTTTTAAAAAAAGAAAATGGCTAATCACCAATTAGAAAATGCGTATTTAGCTATTCAATGTGTGTGCTTATGCAAGGGACTAGTGGTAGGTTGATTAAGTTACCAGTTATTACAACAAAACAATGTTGTCTCCCAAAAAACAGTAACTTGCCTCTTCCTGTACTGGGTTGGTAAAGTTACAGATAGGTAGCCGTGTTGGTCTGCCATAGTCAAAACAAAAAAAAATTTTTCTTTCCAGTAGCACCTTAAAGACCAACTAAGTTAGTTCTTGGTATGAGCTTTCGTGTGCATGCACACTTCGTCAGATACACACATGCACACGAAAGCTCATACCAAGAACTAACTTAGTTGGTCTTTAAGGTGCTACTGGAAAGAATTTTTTTTTTTTGTTTTGGGTTGGTAAAGTTCTTAATGCTTATTACACCAATGAAACCCCCAGCTTAAATTCTAGTAACTCTGTTGAACCAATTTCTTAATACATTTTAAACTGTTACTTTTGAAAGTGATGGCCAGATTGTAGGATATTTTGGGGACAACTTGGAAGCCCAAGAAAACAGAACTCAGCAGTGATTTCATCTTTTAAAATAATTTGTGTGGCTCTTAAAAGAGCCTTTTGGTTTAAGCGGAGGGGTTTCCCCCCAAATTTACTTGGAACTGGTGTACTTGGTGACAGCCTTGGTGCCCTCGGAGACGGCGTGCTTGGCCAACTCCCCGGGCAGCAGCAGGCGCACAGCAGTCTGGATCTCCCGGGAGGTGATGGTGGAGCGCTTGTTGTAATGGGCCAGGCGGGAAGACTCAGCAGCGATGCGCTCGAAGATGTCACTGACGAAGGAGTTCATGATGCTCATGGCCTTGGAGGAGATGCCCGTGTCCGGGTGGACCTGCTTGAGCACCTTGTAGACATAGATGGAGTAGCTCTCCTTCCTGCTCTTCTTGCGCTTCTTGTCGCCCTTCTTCTGGGTCTTGGTGATGGCCTTCTTCGACCCCTTCTTAGGCACGGGAACCGACTTCGCAGGCTCAGGCATCTCGTAACGATTCCAGCAACCGCCGAGAGAGAAATGAAGCGCTCTTCGCCGCCGCTTGTATTTATACGAGTCTTATGCAAATTAGCACCTCAAACTCTCAAATTCCTATTGGTCGGCAATGTAGTATGCAAATAGCAGCGGAAGCGTTTGTTTGTCATTGGCTAACCAAGGCTCCTTCACTTTAGCGCCAACGGGAGTCCGTTTCCTATTGGTTAAATCGAGAGTTCGCTCTCATTGGTTTAGTTTCCCCCGCCATCCAATCAGAAGTGCCCGTTTACAATCCGAGAAACGAACTGGGCAAATGAGAAGCCGCGCGGGAATTTTGAAGCTTTGCTCGAGGCTTATGGGATTCGCATTGGGCGTCGCTTGATAGCGATGAGTTTTTAGGATGATGGACTGGATCTCAGAGGACCGACCAGTATCCCTGCTTTGTTTCCTTTTAGGATTAGATGCATGCAAACCTGGCGCCGAGCTCTTTGGAGCTTGCCGTTTGCTATCCGCTGCTGCGTTTGATCATGATGAACAGGAAAATAATCAAGCCCCTCCTGCTATTTGCCTTTATAGGTTGGGAAAGGGGAAAGACAAACACATTTGGAGGCTGCACTGCGCCTGTTTGTCTCCTAGTTCTCCCAGCCGAGGGATTTCAGGATGCTGCATATATGTGAATTCAGCTCTGTCTTCAGCCAAACCAGCCAGAGTAACACGCGTCCGAGGGCCAGTGGCGCAATGGATAACGCGTCTGACTACGGATCAGAAGATTCTAGGTTCGACTCCTGGCTGGCTCGGGAAGGGCAACTTTTTGGGGGAAGAGGAGGTTTTACCCCACGTTTAATCTCCGATGAGCACCTCCTTCAGCCGGTCTGTGAGCTAACTGGGCCAGTGGTCTGACTCTGTATAAGCAGGAGCAGGCTTGATGTTTTCATTGTGGCATCTGCAATGGAGGAGGATGTTCTGACAATGATCCTACAACGTGTCTCATCCTGCTCCTTGGGGTTTCAGTTTCTGCTCTACTGCTGCTTCCCACGAGGGGCATCTGCTTGCCCACTCTGAGAAGAGGATGCTGAGCTAAGAGAAGCCACTTTGGCCCGATCAACTTCTAAAGTTTGCACGACCCCTTTCTGTTTTGTTTTTTTAAAAAATAAATTTTTATTAGTTTTCCAACATAAATTAAACACAATACAACTAACAATACACAAACAAACAAACATATAAACACGTATAATTTCATGACCTCTTTTTCTTAAACCTTATTTCAACGACTTCCCCATACCTCCCTTTTCTGCATCCCTATTTTAAACTTTTTCAGCAACCCCTAGTTCCAATTACTTATAATTCACTTTCTTTAGTCCTTTTTCTCTTACCCAATTATTTATCACTGCAATTTTGTTTCACATTACCCATGACATTTTAGCACTCATTAATTTTACAACAGTTCTTAAGATAAACTTTAAATTTCTTCCAATCTTCTTCCACCGTCTCTTTCCCTTGGTCGCGGATTCTGCCAGTCATCTCCGCCAGTCCCATATAGTCTATCACCTTCGTCTGCCACTCTTCCAGCGTGGGTAGTTCTTGTGTCTTCCAATACTTTGCTAGAAGAACTCTTGCTGCTGTTGTAGCATACATAAAGAACGTCCTATCTTTCTTTGACAGCAATTGGCCCACCATGCCCAGGAGAAAGGCCTCTGGTTTCTTCACGAATGTGCATTTAAGCACCTTTTTCATTTCATTATAAATCATTTCCCAGAAGGCCTTAATCCTTGGGCAAGTCCACCAAAGGTGGTAAAAAGTACCTTCAGTTTCATTACATTTCCAGCATTTATTATTAGGCAAATGGTATATTTTTGCAAGCTTGACTCGAGTCATGTACCACCTATAAATCATTTTCATAATATTCTCTCTTAAGGCATTACATGCCGTAAACTTTATACTGGTGGTCCATAACTGTTCCCAGTCAGCAAACATAATGTCATGACCAATATCTTGTGCCCATTTGATCATAGCTGATTTAACCGTCTCGTCCTGTGTATTCCATTTCAACAACAAGTTGTACATTCTTGACAGATTCTTAGTATTGGGTTCTAACAATTCTGTTTCTAATTTTGATCTCTCCACCTGGAAGCCAATTTTCCTGTCTGCACGACCCCTTTCTGAGCCGGCAGCATCCTTCCTCTTTCTCACCTCCAGCCCCACTCCGCTGCTTTGCCATTTTCTCAAGCGCTTTGGTTAACAGGCAAAAGCACAGCAAGGACGGATGTGGTGAGCTCAGCTCTTTACTCCTGTGGTCAGTTTTGGGGACAGACAGCATGTTGATGCAGGCCAGCACCTAGGTCCCTGGCAAGGAACTGTTGTTATTACATTATAATTTAATAATCCAGGTTTTTATCTGCTTTTCTGTTACAGTTTCCTGGCCTTTATGTTGCATACTTTTTTGATGGTGTACACACCAATAAGCCATGCACTGTGCTCTTGAATTTGCAGGGGTGGGGGCTGATGCTTTCTCATGCCCCCCCTCCACATTGTTGCATTCTGGCTACTTTGAAAATCACATAATTCTAGAGTTGGGAGGGATCCCAAGGATCATCTAGTCCAACCCCTTGCAATGCAGGGATATGCAGCTGTCCCATATGGGAATCAAACTTGCAAACTTGGCATTATCAGTCCCACACTCTAACCAACCCAGGCTGATCTGAACGCTATCTATCTACACTATCTATTTGAACACAGATAAAAACAAGTGATGGCATTGTCACAGCTAGATCAGATGTCGTTAGCAGCTCTTTGATGGGGCTGAGTAAAGCTTATTGCCTATAGGCTGAGTTCTGCACCGAGCTCAGGGTTCATGTCATTGAAATTCTGCTCAGTATTGATCCAGAGGAGAACTCCAGCATATCGTTAGCAGAGCAAAAACTTAAACACATTGCAGGATTCCCAAAAAGTAGACCAAAGGCAATTGATATTTCATCCAGCAGAGAGCTTTACTGAAGGCAAATGAGCATAATGGTCACAAATCCATATGGCACCGTCCATAAGAAATCCAGTTACAACAGACTTAACTTAAACTTACAATAACTTATAATAAGACTAAGCCTTAACACTATATACAGAATTGGCGGAGCTGATTGGGAGAATCAAAAGCCAGTGTGATAGAGCTTTCCAAAAAGACTGGAGTAAATTTGTACAATATTTGAAGGATAATTGTAAACAATTAACAACACTAGCAGGGTTGTTATGAAAAGATCTGTAACAATGATTACTGCCTTTTTATATTTACTCAAAATTTGTGATAATTGGAATAAGTGAAATGCAAATTGGAAGAGGTACAAATGCTAGGATATAGAAGTGAATTATGAAAACCATGAGGCGGGAGGGAGGGAAGTCGATTAGCTCATATGAGCAAAGAGTTAAGGTAACAATAAGGATGTATTTAAATATTATAAAGGCAAATTGATATTTCATCCAGCAGAGAGCTTTACTGAAGGCAAATGAGCATAATGGTCACAAATCCAGTGCGTTCAGGACTGGCACCGTCCATAAGAAATCCAGTTGCAGCAGACTTAACTTAAACTTACAATAACTTATAATAAGACTAAAACACTATATATAGAACACCACACCAGAAGGAAGAGAGACAGAAAGATAAAGTGAAACCCAGGCTCCTCCCAGCTGTATTATTATCCGTAGTCAGCATGACTTTGACAGAAGAAATAAGGCAGGCATGTTGAACAGGTAGATTATGATCTGCCGGCAGATCACTGGACGTCTGTGATAGATCACCAGGGGGTAGATCACTGCCGGTTTTTAACTGTGTGAGTAGATCGCGGTCTCTTGGGAGTTGGCCACCCCTGAAATAAGGGAACCAGTTTAAGTCAGCTGTACTCAGCTTCTCTGAAGGAACAACTCAAACATCATGAACCTTCTGCTTGTTTCCTTCACACAGAGAAAAGCTCCCAGAACCCTCTCAAATTAAGCAGAATAGGAAAGATCTCTGCGCATCAGATCAAGAAATGCAAACTGACAATGTGCTGGAGGGAAAGGTGTGGCGTTGCGGTTCCTGTCTCTGGTGTTTGTTTCAACGGCACCAGTTTGTTGTCTCTCGAGAGAGAAAGCAAGGCAAGGAGGAAGCTGGTCCCCCAGCCGTGGGTGATCTTTGAAGGATACGGACAGAGCATGAAGTCTGCCGCTTTTGTGACAGGTTGGTGACCTCTCTGCCCTCCTCAGATGGGGGAAATTTGCTTTCTATCTCACATTCACACCATTTTTCATTGCATCTCTCCTTTGTTCTGCACTTCCAGCCTGTCTCCAGATCCTTCTTGTGAGATCAACCCACCCAGGTAAAGTAGACTTCCATTCTTGTTTGTTGTTGTTTAGTCATTTGGTCATCTATTTTATTTCCTATGCCTTTTGTTGTTGTTTAGTCGTTTAGTTGTGTCCGACTCTTCGTGACCCCCTGGACCAGAGCACATCAGGCACTTCTGTCTTCCACTGCCTCCCGCAGTTTGGTCAAACTCATGCTGGTAGCTTCGAGAACACTATCCAGCCATCTCGTCCTCTGTCGTCCCCTTCTCCTTGCGCCCTCCATCTTTCCCAACATCAGGGTCTTTTCCAGGGAGTCTTCTTCTCTTCTCATGAGGTGGCCAAAGTATTGGAGTCTCAGCTTCAGGATCTGTCCTTCCAGTGAGCACTCAGGGCTGATTTCCTTAAGAATGGAGAGGTTTGATCTTCATGCAGTCCATGGGACTCTCAAGAGTCTCCTCCAGCACCAGAATTCAAAAGCATCCATTCTTTGGCGATCAGCCTTCTTTATGGTCCAGCTCTCACTTCCATACATCACTATATGGACTATATGGACCTTTGTTGGCAAGGTAATGTCTCTGCTTTTTAAGATGTTGTCTAGGTTTGTCATTGCTTTTCTCCCAAGAAGCAGGCGTCTTTTAATTTCATGACTGCTGTCACCATCTGCAGTGATCATGGAGCCCAAGAAAGTAAAATCTCTCACTGCCTCCATTTCTTCCCCTTCTATTTGCCAGGAGGTGATGGGTCCAGTGGCCATGATCTTCGTTTTTTTGATGTTGAGCTTCAGACCATATTTTGTGCTCTCCTCTTTCACCCTCATTAAAAGGTTCTTTAATTCCTCCTCACTTTCTCCCATCAATGTTGTGTCATCTGCATATCTGAGGTTGTTGATATTTCTTCCGGCAGTCTTAATTCTGGCTTGGGATTCATCCAGCCCAGCCTTTCGCATGATGAATTCTGCATATAAGTTAAATAAGCAGGGAGACAATATACAGCCTTGTCGTACTCCTTTCCCAATTTTGAACCAATCAGTTGTTCCATATCCAGTTCTAACTGTAGCTTCTTGTCCCACATAGAGATTTCTCAGGAGACAGATGAGGGGATCAGGCACTCCCATTTCTTTAAGAACTTGCCACAGTTCCAAGGGATGTAAGGGTGTTACTTTTTTATTTTAAAAATGTCACACACACCCCTTGTTACAAAATTAAATAATTAGATTTACATGGCTGACAAAGAATGGGTCACTAGGAGGGGTAAAATACTAAACACATTATTTTTCAGTACACAATAATCTGGTGGTTACAGTAAACTAGTATAATGAATTCTTCAGCAAATCAACTTGAGTAGGAGGAGCGAGCTAATGAGTTGTGCTTGCTTATCTGCACCATACTGCAATATATGTTGTATTTCTCATCCATGTGTTGTTTCATATGTATATTTAATAAAATCACACCATGCAGTGTAAAAATTATACTGTTTGTTTCCCTCCTTTTCTGTTTTTGCAACAGTTTCTCCATTACAGCTGTTTGTCTGACTGTGTTACACCAGTGATCAATATTCATTAATTGCAAGTTTCTCCAGGTTCTGGCTATTACCATTCTAGCTGCTGTTAATAAATGTGTTATCAGTTCCTTCTTCATTGGTCCATATCTGAAGTATATAAATTAAGTGGTCACTGGGGTTGTCTGAGCTGCTATCTGAGAGATCTCTTTAAAAACTTCCTTCCAAAGTAGTTCTATTTGTGGACATTCCTACCACATATGTTGGTATGTGCCTATAATTTGCCCCCTCTGCAACATAACGGAGGGCTATTGGGTTTTAAGGGAGGCACCTCAGTGTTAAATACCATCCATGCACAATTTTTAGAGAACTTCCTCAAGTCGCAGATTCTGGGCCGGATTTAGGTTTGACGAGGCCCTATCCTAATGGGGCCCTTTATATGTCCAGCTGTCCTTTGTCAACAACAAATTGTCACTGTTTTTGTTGAATATATGCTATATGATAATTTATGGACCTCATAGGTATCTAATGTCTTTTACACATAACAAATAGGAGCCTACGCAACACAAAACACTGTTGCTGTATGTAGGTTTTATTTTATTTGTTTTTTGTTTTTTATTTTGGAAATGTACATCCTCTATTTTCCACCCACATTCTGATTCAATGTCTTTTTTTGTTTGATTATCCATATTTTTTACCAGCATCTTGGTTTCCCCTTTCTTTAATTTAAAGCCAACCAATTTTCCAGATCTATTTATCTCTTTTGTCACGCCTGGTATGCTCACTCTTGGTCGCTCTAAGGTTAATGGCATCCGTGAACGCTTTTATTTTGTAATTTTGCTGGCCCACTGTTATTCCATGAATTTTTTTATTCGTCCTTATATTTCTTCTCCCTTTCTATGTTCCTTTCTATTTTCCACGGTTTACCTTTTCCCTTTTGGCCACCAGATGGCGCCAGAGACACTCCTGTACTTGACTGCGACTTCTGTATCACATCCCACAAGTAATACATAGAAAGCGCTTTTCATAGTGTGTGCCTTCAAGTTCCCTTCTCAGAGTGTCTTCGTCCTCTGGGTTTCATGCGTTTGTTTCCTGACTGGCTGGCTTTCCTCTCCTTCTCCAGGGATCCCACCTGCAGCAATTCTTTCCTTGGATCCCCAGCACCACGTCTACATCAAAGGTGAAAAGGTGATTCTCACTTGTTTGGCTCCTGATGGCCTGAAGGTTGCAGGATACACCTTCTTCAAAGAACAGCAAGAGTTGCCGAATAGTGGAATGGGGGCTTATGAGATGTTCCGTGTCAACGAAGATACTGTTGGGAATTACAGCTGTTTGTACTTTATCATGCCCTCAAGTGAGCAAATCTGGTCCCCACAGAGCAACCTTGTCTTTGTAGCCATGGCAGGTGAGCATCCTTGCATTTTACTGTTGGGCGTTGTCTCTTTCATTCGCAACACAAGAGGGAGAGGAGCATTGTGTTCCGAAAGGATTTCAGACTGCCTTGAAGGTAACAAGGTACAGTGGGACCTTGGTACTCAAACTTAATCCGTTCCGGAAGTCCATTCAACTACCAAAACTGTTCGAAAACCAAGGCACGGCTTCTGATTGGCTGCGGGAGCATCCTGCACTCAATCTGAATGTGCGTCGGATGTTCAGCTTCCGAAAAACGTTCAAAAACTGGAACACTTGCTGGATTTGCAGTGCTCAGGAGCCGATTTGTTCGTCAACTAAGCCATTCGAGAACCAAGGTACCACTGTACAGTGGTACCTCGGGTTACAGACGCTTCAGGTTACAAACTCCACTAACCCAGAAATAGTACCTTGGGTTAAGAACTTTGCTTCAGGATGAGAACAGAACAGAAATTGCGCAGTGGCAGCGGGAGGCCCCATTAGCTAAAGTGGTGCTTCAGGTTAAGAACAGTTTCAGGTTAAGAACGGACCTCCAGAACGAATTAAGTTCTTAACCAGAGGTAAAGGTAAAGGTAAAGGGACCCCTGACCATTAGGTCCAGTCGTGGCTTACTCTGGGGTTGCGGCGCTCATTTCGCTTTACTGGCCGAGGGAACCGGTGTACAGCTTCCAGATCCTGTGGCCAGCATGACTAAGCTGGAGCAGTACCTATTTATCTACTTGCACTTTGACGTGCTTTCAAACTGCTAGGTTGGCAGGAGCAGAGACCGAGCAATAGGAACTCACCCCGTCGTGGGGATTCGAACCGCCAACCTTCTGATTGGCAAGTCCTAGGCTCTGTGGTTTAACCCACAGCGCCACCTGCGTCCCTAACCCGAGGTACCGCTGTACTAGTAATGAAAGGAGCAGCATTCACATCCCCTCCAACATTTCCCTGATGAAAATAGGGACATCCTAAGGAAAAGTGGCGCATTCCAGAATCAAATCAGAATCTGAGACGGCTTCTGTAAATCCAGAGACTGTCCTTGGAAAATTGGGATACTTGGAGAGACTGCTTTCATTTACCGAATGCAACTTCCTTCAGAGTAAACATACTGTGGGTGCTAGCATGTGGGAATGTTTATTGTTGAGTTATTAAATGCCACTTGAATCTGTCTACTAGGTAATTTCATTTCCTACTGATGACGTATATATTGCAAAGGAGGAACGCCATAGGTGAGATTAGATTATATCCAACGCTAATCCTACTCAGAGTAGATGCATTGAAGGTAATGGGGCACGGCTAACTTAAGGCCATTAATTTCAATGGATCTCCTCTGAGTAGGAGTTCATAGAATCATAGAGTTGGAAGAGACCACAAGGGCCATCGAGTCCAACCCCCTGCCAAGCAGGAAACACCATCAGAGCACTCCTGACATATGGTTGTCAAGCCTCTGCTTAAAGACCTCCAAAGAAGGAGACTCCACCATACTCCTTGGCAGCAAATTCCACTGTCGAACAGCTCTTACTGTCAGGAAGTTCTTCCTAATGTTTAGGTGGAATCTTCTTTCTTGTAGTTTGGATCCATTGCTCCGTGTCCGCTTCTCTGGAGCAGCAGAAAACAACCTTTCTCCCTCCTCTATGTGACATCCTTTTATATATTTGAACATGGCTATCATATCACCCCTTAACCTCCTCTTCTCCAGGCTAAACATGCCCAGCTCCCTTAGCCGTTCCTCATAAGGCATCGTTTCCAGGCCTTTGACCATTTTGGTTGCCCTCCTCTGGACACGTTCCAGTTTGTCAGTGTCCTTCTTGAACTGTGGTGCCCAGAACTGGACACAGTACTCCAGGTGAGGTCTGACCAGAGCAGAATACAGTGGCACTATTACTTCCCTTGATCTAGATGCTATACTCCTATTGATGCAGCCCAGAATTGCATTGGCTTTTCTAGCTGCTGAGTTATCTGGTTGCAATACATTGTCAGGTCTCAATGTTTTTTCCGGGGGGGGGGGGGGTTGAAATTTGTGGGGAAATTGTTCCCTGCTGAACCCCAGATTCATAACACAAACTTCTTTGGGTGTCATAGTTGGCCACAAAGCTGAATGAATGAATCTTTATTTGCGTCAGCCATCGGCCATAGCAATAAAACAACAATATGATATACAAAGAATAGAAATAAAAAGTCAATTATATAAAATACATTTTCGGGTTTGGAATCAATAGTCAAATAGTGGATCTTATTCTGATTACTCCAGCTAAAAACCTTGCAACCTTTGCTGTCACCTGCTCATCTTGATCTGCCATGAGAAAGAACACTGTGGCAGTAGTTGGGCGACCCAGAATGGACAATAAAAGAGAGGTGATAATCTCATTCCTCAAGTCTTTATAAAGAGTGCAAGCCAGAAGG
This sequence comes from Podarcis filfolensis, assembly GCF_964270895.1. Taxonomy (NCBI): domain Eukaryota; kingdom Metazoa; phylum Chordata; class Lepidosauria; order Squamata; family Lacertidae; genus Podarcis; species Podarcis filfolensis. The sequence continues at coordinate 5,556,540 of NC_139615.1, forward strand.
GCATGCGCCACCGATTCAGTACTGCCATCTCCACAGGGACATAAGTGTTTTTCATGTGGAATCTGTTGGGATCGTCCCTCAAGTACAGCTGAGGGCAGTACATTCAATTTTGCGAGGGTAAAAGCGTGTCTATATTTTAGAATTGCTAGGTTATGCAGATAGGGTGCCAGAGAGTCGAAATGGGAAGGTGGAAAGTAGTCATACAATCGGCAAAAGTTTCTTATTGTGGCCAAGTTGTTCTGACGCTCGGTCTCATTTAAGGTAAAGGTAAAGGGACCCCTGACCATTAGGTCCAGTCGTGGCCGACTCTGGGGTTGCGGCGCTCATCTCGCTTTATTGGCCGAGGGAGCCGGCGTACAGCTTCCGGGTCATGTGGCCAGCATGACTAAGCCGCTTCTGGTGCACGGAAATGCCGTTTACCTTCCCGCCGGAGCGGTACCTATTTATCTACTTGCACTTCATGCTTTAGAACTGCTAGGTTGGCAGGAGCAGGGACCGAGCAACGGGAGCTCACCCCATCGTGGGGATTCGAACCGCTGACCTTCTGATCGGCAAGTCCTAGGCTCTGTGGTTTAACCCACAGCGCCACCCGCGTCCCGTGTCAGTCTCATTCAGGCGCTGACAAATTAGACTGCTTGCTTTACTAAAACCCAAAGTGAGTAGCTGTTGTGGTGATAAACCACAAGAGTGAAGTTTTGGATGGACAATTTTAGTCCAGGCGCTCTTGTGACAATCTTGCAGCCACAGAGCTGGCAATCTACGAAGCAGAATGCCAGTATCAGAGCCATAACTTTTCATAGAGCTGTCCAGCCAAAATACATGCCTTCGCTCTAAAAGCCAAGTGGACCACAGTCTCTTAACCACTGAGCCAAGTCATTGTCCTCAGCTGATTGCTTCTCCTTTGTGGATCACTCCAGATCACCCTCCCTCTCCGACGCTGATAGTGGATCCTCCACCTGGAGCAGTGAACGAAGGAGACTCGCTAAACCTCACTTGCCTGGCCAACGAGGGAGAGACTGAGAAAAGATTCACTTTCTACAGGGATGGACTTGCGATAACCTTCAGTGATGAAGGATCTGTGTGGAGCTTCAGAGAACCTGGAACTAACTTCTCAAATGCCTCTGTTAGTGTCCTGAAAGCCAAGCTCAATCACAGTGGAGAATTTGCTTGCAGCTATGAGGAAGAAGTTAGTGGCCGGTGGGTGACCTCTTCCCAGAGCCAGACGGTGAAAATCATGGTGAAGGTCCCAGCTGAGTCATTTGGGGAAGGTTAGAGCTCAATTTAGCAGAAGGGTATTCCATTTTTCTGTGTTGATTGAAGTATTAAGGGGAAACCAGTGGATGGGCCAAAAAAGGGGGGGAGATTGAGCAAAATGTCTGTCATTCCCTGTAACCTGTAAATGTCATCTATTTTATTTCCTATGCCTTTTGTTGTTGTTGAGTCGTTTAGTCGTGTCCGACTCTTCGTGACCCCCTGGACCAGAGCACGCCAGGCACTCCTGTCTTCCACTGCCTCCCGCAGTTTGGTCAAACTCATGCTGGTAGCTTCGAGAACACTGTCCAACCATCTCGTCCTCTGGCATCCCCTTCTCCTTGTGCCCTCCATCTTTCCCAACATCAGGGTCTTTTCCAGGGAGTCTTCTCTTCTCATGAGGTGGCCAAAGTCTTGGAGCCTCAGCTTCAGGATCTGTCCTTCCAGTGAGCACTCAGGGCTGATTTCCTTCAGAATAGACAGGTTTGATCTTCTTGCAGTCCATGGGACTCTCAAGAGTCTCCTCCAGCACCAGAATTCAAAAGCATCCATTCTTCGGTGATCAGCCTTCTTTATGGTCCAGCTCTCACTTGGACCATACATCACCTCAGCCTTATTGTTGAGTAAGAGTGAGCAGTTCATATTTGAAAGGATTGAAAGGAGAGAGAGAGAGAGAGAGAGAGAGAGAGAGAGAGAGAGAGAGAGGTGTTATTTGCAGGGCTCAAACATTTTTCCTCTTCAACTTGTCTAGAAAAGTCTGGCACTAGTTACTTGTCCTGAAAGTTACTCTTCAGAAGTTGAATATTTATTTTGCATGACATTTTCCGCTTGTCTCGCATCCAAGGACAAGGAAGCCTTATTAAAAACACAATAACCTAACCATTTTTCCTTTCTTTTCTCAGATCCTTCTCCACCATCAGGTCCATCGCTGGCATTTGCGTCTTTGGCAGTCCCGTTTGTGATTCTGATGATTCTCCTCATTCTCTACTGTGGACAGAAAAAGACTGGTAGTTATGTGGTGGGTTTTGAGGTTACTGTGATGCTTATGTGAATTATATTGTGTGTACCTTTTTACCCTTCGGCTCTGTTTCTCTCCTCTTTGGAAGCAGTGAAATGCCAGCAGGATTCTGAGCCAGAAGAACAGGAGGAGAAGGAGGGGGAGGAACTGGGTGATCTTGAAACAGAGGAGCCCCAAACAGCAGTTTTGCAGGAACACGACCAAGTAAGCGAGGAGATTCATGTGTAATATTAGTTACATCCACGAAAAAACTGCCTAACTACTTTTATGGAATGTGGTGCTACTGCAAGATGCGATGATGGCCAATAAATGACCAAGTTTGTGAGCAGAGATCTCTATTGTGTACGTTTCTGAGCACAATTCAAAGTGTTGGTGCTGACCTTGAAAGCCCTAAATGGTCTCAAAGGCCCAGTATACCTGAAGGAGCGTCTCCACCCCCATCGTTCTGCCCGGACACTGAGGTCCAGCGCCGAGGGCCTTCTGGCGGTTCCCTCACTGCGAGGAGTGAAGTTACAGGGAACCAGGCAGAGGGCCTTCTGTGAAACACCCCCCCCCCCCATCAGATGTCAAGGAAATAAGCAACTATCTGACTTTTAGAAGATGTCTGAAGGCAGCCCTGTTTAGGGAAGTTTTTAATGTCTGATGCTTTATCGTGTTTTTAATGTGCTGTTGGGAGTGGCTGAGGAAACCAAGTAAGATGGGCGGGGTATAAATAATAAATATTATATATCAGCCGTTACTGCCACTGATAACTAAAGGCTGGTTCCATGTCTGCAGGCAATGACCAGCAGCTCCAGATGACCAAAGAGGCCTGTTTCTCCTCTTTATAGCTCTTTATGAGCTTCCCAGGAGCATCTGTCTGGCTGATGTCAAAAAGCACCCCAGGAAACTGAGCTAGGATAGCTCTTGCATTTCAGAGGGATCTAGGCAGTTGTTCTCAGCACCTTACAGGTAGGTAGGTAGGAATGTTTCCATAGGTTTTTGAGGTTGCACCATTAGAGTTGAATCCCTTTGAGTTCACAAATGCTGAATAATAATAATAATAATAATAATAATAATAATAATAATAATAATAATTTATTTGTACCCTGCCCATCTGGCTGGGTTTCCCCAGCTCTGGCAGCTCCCAGCTCTGGCATCTCCCAACAGAATAATAATGATTATTATTGTTATTAATGCAATAAAACATCAAACATTAAAAACTTCCCTAAACAGGGCTGCCTTCAGATGTCTTCTAAAAGTCAGATAATTATTTCCTTGACATCTGATGGGAGGGCATTCCACAGGGCGGGCACCACTATCGAGAAGGCCCTCTGCCTGGTTCCCTGTAGCTTTGCTTCTCGCAATGAGGGAACTGCCAGAAGGCCCTCAGCTCTGGACCTCAGTTTCTGGGCAGAACGATGGGGGTGGAGACGCTCCTTCAGGCCTACTGGGCCTTTGAGGCCGTTTAGGGCTTTCAAGGTCAGCACCAACACTTTGAATTGTGCTCAGAAACATACTGGGAGCCAATGATCAAGTACTAGGAAGTGGGAGAAAAGCTTCATTCTCTGCGAGCTCTGGCTATGTTGGGCTGTAAGACATATGAGAGCCAGCCTGGTGTAGTGGTTAAGAGCGGTGGACTCGTAATCTGGTGAACCAGGTTCGCGTCTCCGCTCCACCACCTGCAGCTGCTGGGTGACCTTGGACCAGTCACACTTCTCTGAAGTCTCTCAGCCTCACTCACCTCACAAAGTGTTTGTTGTGGGGGAGGAAGGGAAAGGAGAATGTTAGCCGCTTTGAGACTCCTTAAAGGGAGTGAAAGGCGGGATATCAAATCCAAACTCCTCTTCTTCTTCTGCATGTAGAAGGTCTGAGGCTCAATCCGACTGGCCTCTTCAGGTAAGGCTGTGAAGGACTTAGAAAGCTGCTGCCAACCAGTGTCCACAATACCAGATAAGATACCCAGGGAGGTTATTTGCCAGGCCCCTCCTGCTTTCAGTACTGACCAATGGCACCCTCACATTCCTTCTGTTCCCACAGGGCTCAACCATCACCTACGCCAGCATCAAATTCTGCTCTGCTAAGTCTTGCTTAGGAAATGGGCTCCGACTGGTGGAAGAGGAGAAGGTGATGTACAGCGAGGTTGTGTTTCCACCTAAAAACAGAGGAAGAAAGTGAAGAGATTGTGGAAAGGAAAGAGATTGTGGAGTTCTGAGTGGCTGCCAAAGGATTCTACATCGCCTGCCAGTTGGTTTATTGCTCTCAGCCAGGGCATGGCTGAAGGCACAGGAGATGCCCATCTTGCAGAAGCTAAGCAGGTCCGGGTCTGGTCAGTGTCTGGGTGGGTGACTAGCTGGGAACCACAGATGTGCTGCTGTGATGGTGTCCAGTGATGGAAGAAAGGATGGGATGTAAATTTAAGAAAAGAAAACAAATAAATACGTGTTGGTTGAGGTCCTCCGCACGTTCCACAGAAATCAACGCAGCTTCTATTCAATAAAGACAATTCGATTCTTACAAGTTGAATTCTGATGTGATTAAAGATTTACAGTGTCATTTACAAACATGGTTGGGAAAGAGAAGAGGGCAGAAACATCTCAAAGCAACAACTAATCCAGAATGCAGCTGCCAGACTGGTACTGGGAGTGGCCAACGGGACCATATAACACGAGTCCTGCATTGGCTCCCAGTACGTTTCCGAGCACAATTCAAAGTGTTGGTGCTGACCTTGAAAGCCCTAAAGGGCCTTGGTCCAGTATACCTGAAGGAGCGTCTCCACCCCCATCGTTCTGCCCGGACACTGAGGTCCAGCACCAAGGGCCTTCTGGTGGTTCCCTCCCTGCGAAAAGTGAGGTTACAGGGAACCAGGCAGAGGGCCTTCTCAGTAGTGGCACCCACCCTATGGAACGTCCTCTTTTCAGATGTCGAGGAAATAAAGAACTATATTACTCTTAGAAGACATCTGAAGGCAGCCCTGTATTGCGAAGATTTTAATGTTTGATGTTTCATTATGCTTTTATAGTTGTTGGAAGCCGCCCAGAGTGGCTGGGGCAAGCCAGTCAGATGGGCGGGGTACAAATAATAAAATTATTATAATTGTTGTGCTTCCTGCATAGTAATATGGTTCTCATGAATATTTATAATTTAATTTAATTTAATTTTTAATTTAATTTAATTTTTAATTTAATTTAATTTAATTTAATTTATTTATTTATTTTAAATAAATTTTTATTAAGGTTTTACAAAAGAAAAAAGTAAAAATTTACAGAATAAAAAAAAGAAACCACAGATAAAAATAGACAATACAAAAAAGAAAACACAAAAAGTACACAAAAAACAGCTAATTAAGAAAAAAAGAAGTTAAAAAGATAAAACAAATCCATTTTTCTTGATATCCTCAAATTCATATGCTTGTATCCTTGACCTCCTCACACCTCCCCCCTTTTGTGTTCCCATTTACATACTTGATTCAGCAAATTCTTACCCTTTTTCAAATATCTTAACTTTGTGTCATAACATATTATACATTATATATTATAATTTAATTTAATTTATATGCTACCCTTCTTCCGAAGATCTCAGCGTGGTTCACAGAATAAAACTGCAAAGGTCATAATAAGAACAAGAACAAAACAAAACAATAACCCCCCTCCCAAAAACACATTTAAATAATTGCCTGGCACCTAAAAATGTATAATGAAGGCCCCAGAAGGAACCTCCGTGGGGAGAGCATCTCACAAACGGGGAGCCACTGCAGCAAATGTTGCAGATATAAAATATTGTGCTGTTTGAAGCAACTGGTAGCTTAAGAACTGACTCCTTTGGAAATGAAACTTTGTCCAGACCCATGAAAATATTGCTTAAACTTTTACTGGCAGAACTTTATTCAAAATAATTAAAACATCCATACAATATATTGTGTTGACCAGCATAGCCTCGGCATCTTACAAAATACAGTGGTACCTTGGGTTAAGTACTTAATTCGTTCCAGAGGTCTGTTCTTAACCTGAAACTGTTTTTAACCTGAAGCACCACTTTAGCTAATGGGGCCTCCTGCTACCACCGCGCCGCCAGAGCACGATTTCATCCTGAAGCAAAATTCTTAACCCCAGGTACTATTTCTGGGTTAGCAGAGTCTGTAACCTGAAACATATGTAACCTGAAGCGTATGTAACCCAAGGTACCGCTGTGCAAAATAGTCAAAATAGACCTATAAGCAGAGTGCTCTCTCTCTCTCTCTCTCTCTCTCCTACCAGCTTTCCAACTCTTGCCAAACCATTATCACATGGATTGTTCTCTGTTGCGTTCAGAGAAAGACTCCATTTGCATCTTCACTCTGTTGGGTTTGGAAGGCAAAGACTCAAAGGCAGCTCTGTTCAAAACGGCAGATTTGCAACTCAATACCTTCATCACATGATCAAAGGTTCACTCTCAGTACAGAGTAGAGAAACAAACAGCAAGTCATCATTAGCTAATTACAGCTCAGAAAACTACAGTAATTACAGCTTTAGAAAACAGCATTGGGGAAAACTTCAGTGTTACCAATATACATTTAGCCATGTTCCATTTTAAACCTTCTTTAATACGTGTACATTTTTCATTGCTGTGTGAATTAAACCATTACGCCTAACAGAAAAGGCCCGTTCTCGTGTTGACACCCTCCAGACCTCTTGTGGAGAAGGTACACAAACAAGGTCCTCGGTTGATGATCGCAGGGTCTGGATCCCTTCATGTAGGGAGAGACGGTCGTTGAGGATCTTATTCCTGCTTCCTGGTGCTGGAGTTCCCATTCTGCTGATCCTGGTCTCTTCTTTCCCCAAAAGGAATGCCTGGTTGGCCACTGTCAGAAGAAGTTGCTGGGCTAGAAGTCACTTTGGCCAGATTAGCGGGACTCTTCTAACATTTTGTTGTTGTTGTTTAGTCATTTAGTCGTGTCCGACTCTTCGTGACCCCCTGGACCAGAGCACACCAGGCACTCCTGTCTTCCACTGCCTCCTGCAGTTTGGTCAGACTCATGTTTGTAGCTTTGAGAACACTGTCCCACCATCTTGTCCTCTGTCGTCCCCTTCTCCTTGTGCCCTCCATCTTTCCCAACATCAGGGTCTTTTCCAGGGAGTCTTCTCTTCTCATGAGGTGGCCAAAGTCTTGGAGCCTCAGCTTCAAGATCTGTCCTTTCAGTGAGCACTCAGGGCTGATTTCCTTCAGAATGGAGAGGTTTGATCTTCTTCTTGAGGCCCCTTTTTGAGTCGACCGCCTGTGATTGCTGCGTCCTTCCGCTTTCTCATTTCTAGCCTCGTTCTACCGCCTTCTCAGGCATTTTGGTTACAAAGGAGGCTGAGCACAGGCGCTGCAAGGAGAGATGTGGTGAGCTGGTTGTTCCACCCAGCAGCTTTTGGTGTCCTCAAGGCCTATGAGCTGAGCTGTGTGCTGCGCTGGGGGCCCAGGTGGAATGCTTTGTGGTGGCTGGGAGGAAAGGAGGTGATGACAGTTCAGTTCCTGCTCTTGTCTTTGCGTCTGACAGTCTAGCAGAGTAAGGGAGAGACAGCCCATCCTCTCTTTGAAAGCAGAGAGACAGTGGTGAAGCAGCGGACCCAGCCATTGGCCTTCGAGGGACGCCGGCTGAGCATGAAATTTGCTGCTTTGATAACAGGTTTGGGGCCTCTCTCTTGTTATAGACAAAATAGGGGGGTTGGCTTTTGCTGCCCTACTCGTCAAGGTCACCTAAGCCCATGATTGGTCAGAGATGAACAGATGGAGGCAAGACCACGGTAGCCAAAAACTCACTCTCTATCCTTATCCTTCTGGCGGTTCCCTCGCTGCGAGAAGCCAAGTTACAGGGAACCAGGCAGAGGGTCTTCTCGGTGGTGGCACCCGCCTTGTGGAACGCCCTCCCACTAGATGTCAAAGAGAAAAACAGCTACCAGACTTTTAGAAGACATCTGAAGGCAGCCCTGTTTAGGGAAGCTGTTAATGTTTAATAGTGGGATGCGGGTGGCGCTGTGGGTTAAACCACAGAGCTTAGGATTTGCCGATCAGAAGTTCGGCGATTCGAATCCCCGCGGCGGGGTGAGCTCCCGTTGCTCGGTCCCTGCTCCTGCCAACCTAGAAGTTCAAAAGCACGTCAAAGTGCAAGTAGATAAAGTGGTACCGCACCGGCGGGAAGGTAAACAGCGTTTCTGTGCGTTGCTCTGGTTCGCCAGAAGCGGCTTAGTCCTGCTGACCACATGACCTGGAAGCTGTACGCTGGCTCCCTCGGCCAGTAAAGCGAGATGAGCGCCGCAACCCCAGAGTCGGTCACAACGGGACCTAATGGTCAGGGGTCCCTTTACCTTTACCTAATGTTTAATAGGTTATTGTATTTTAATATTTTGTTGGAAGTCGCCCAGAGTGGCTGGGGAAACCCAGCCAGATGGGCAGGGTATAAATAATAAATCATCATCATCATCATCATCATCATCATCATCATCATCATCTGCATCTTACGACTGACAGGCTTGGACTCAGCCACACTGGCAAAGGCCAAGATTAAGGGAGACCAAGCCTGAGAGGGCCATGTATTCCAGCCACCCTGAAGTAAGACGTCAAAAGCAAGGGGAAATCTGACCCTGGGTGCTCATTCCTGTCAATCTGACACTGAGGAATCTGAGCTCTACCCACTTTTCTGATTTCCGAGTCAGCTGCCACAAGTCTGCCCTAACCACTAGGCAGTCTTGATATTCTTTTTCTTTGGCGATCTGAAAGCATTGGTAGCATTAAGATAAATTCAACAGTGTAAATACGTTTTGACAGATGCAATCATGGAATGCTGAATGGTACAGTTTTTGTAAAATATGCAGGGATTTATGATATGCAAAATGAACCATAGAAAGTTCGCAGATAACGCAACGGTGGTTGGTTTAATCACGGCTGGAGAGGGGGAGGCGGCCTATAGGAAGGAAGTTGAGCAGTTGGGGGAGCGGTGCAGGAAAAACAACTTACTCCTTAACTTAAAGAAAACAAAAGAGATCATTGTGGACTTTAGGAAATGTAAACTGAATATTCAGCCACTTATTATTGAGGGGAAGTGCGTGGAACAGGTCTCGGTGTTTCGATTTCTGGGAATGGAGTTGAGAGACGACCTAACCTGGGGGGAAAACAGCAAAGACCTGATGAAGAGAACGCAGCAGAGGTTATATTTTCTGAGAATCCTCTGGAAAATCAATCTCTCAAAGGACCTGTTGGTGGCATTTTACCATTGCACTGTGGAGAGTGTATTAACTTATGGTCTCTGTGTGTGGTTTGGGAGCTGCACGGCCAGGGAAAAACAATGCTGTCCAGGGTTGTGAAGACTGCAGAGAGAATAATTGGGTGCACTCTTCCCACCTTGGATCAAATCTATGTTTTCAGGTGCCATAAGAAAGCTGCAGAGATAGTGCAGGATAATGCGCACCCCGGAAATGATCTCTTTCAGCTTCTGCCTTCTGGAAGAAGGTACAGGGTTATAAAGGCCAGGACTAGCCGCCTGAGAAACAGTTTCTATGCAAATGCAATTCTGGTTCTAAACGCAGCATAAGGAGTCTCTATAGTATATTGTCTTTTAAAATGGGGTTTCAGAGTTTTTAGGGGTTTTTGAATGTTTTATGTAGTTTTTCAATTTCATTGTTCTGTATGGGACAATGACAATAAAGATATCGTATATCGAAAGGGAAGAAGGGAAGTCACTGATATTTTAATGAATATTTTAAATTGTAAAAGAGAAAATTTAATAATGGTGTGATTGTGAGATAGAGGATGAGTTTATAGAAACTCACCCTCTGTCTCACAAACCACACCATTTCTCATGACGTCTCTCCTTTGATCTTCACTTCCAGCCTGTCTGCAGATCCTCCTTTGGAGATCAGTCCATGCAGGTAAAGTTGCTTTCCGTTTTTGCTTAATTGTTACTGATTTTAGTAAGCAGTTGCAAGGGATGGCCGGGGTGTCAATTTTGTATATGATTAAATTCACAGCTCAGGTTGTTGTAAACAAAAATTGCCCTTTTCCCTTATGGGGTATCCAAGAGCCTCTATAGAGTCCTTACATAGGTTCCCTATTGGTAGGAGAGAATAACAGAGGCCAACCAGAGAATATTGAGAAGCAAAGCAGCTAGTAAGCTTGATCTTTATTGAACTGTTGCAACAGGGTGCTCCCCTCACCCGCAGGAAAGGAGGAGGAACCCAGAACAATGGCATGCAAGGCCTTATATAGACTTTTGAAATTGCCACCCTGTAGATCAAGACCACCCCCAGAAACACCATACATACATCACAGAAGGGGTGTAACCTAAGACCACCCCCAGATACATCATACCTACATCACAAAAAAGGTGGTCTAAAACAGAAATTTGAATATTGTTTTTCTCTGTTGTTGTTTATCTCCTGTCTGGCAGGTTACTTGACTGGATTGCCTGGAGAGCCTGGCCAGTCTTTTGTAGTGATAAATACTTAGTTCCTGGGCCAGGTCACAGGCTCACACCCTATTCAAACACAGACATACCCTTAAGACAGGATTTGTGAAGGAAAAGACAATGGGGAGGCTTTTCCGTTGACCTTGCAGAGAAAACATTTGGTCAGTTTGGGAATTAAAATGGTTCCAGGTCGGTCTTCCTGTGCTGATCTATGTATGTGCTTAGTTGGTACACTTATGAACATTTAACATATATCTAAGACCTCAAAATCCCTATCACAAGGTACATCTGACAGCAGCAAAAGGCAGAAATCCAGAAGGTCAAATTTACCACAGTGGGAGATGTGGCAATAAGCAAGGTATCAGCTGTTGGATTTCTGTTGCTGCCAAGTGTGTCAAACCAAACGTTCCGGAAGGCCAGCAAATGCCACCTTGGTAGTCAAGAAAACCCCAAAACTAAATGGTAGCCGTTGCAAGAATGAACGCATATGTGTTTATATTCATTTGCTTCGGTCTTTCCCCAAATAAGATGCCCTCTTTATTCTGTGCTCCTTCGCTTAGCTTCTCAGAGTGTCTTCGTCCTCTGGGTTTCATGTGTTTGTTTCCTGACTGGCTGGCTTTCCTCTCCTCTTCTGTGATCTCCAGGGATTCCACCTGCAGCCGTTCTTTCCTTGGATCCCCAGCACCCCGTCTACCTCAGAGATGAAAAGGTGATTCTCACTTGTTTGGCTCCTGATAGTTTGAAGGTGGCAGGATACACGTTCTTCAAAGAACAGCAAGATCGGACCTTCAAGGAGTTGCCCAATAGTGGAATGGGGCCTTATGAGATGTTCCGTGTCAATGAAGATACTATTGGGAATTACAGCTGTGTGTACTGGATCATGCCCTCAGGACAGGAAATCTGGTCCCCACAGAGCAACCTTGTCTTTGTAGCCATGGCAGGTGAGCATCTTTGCATTTTGCTGCAGCGATTCTTCAAACAGCTCTTGTTTATTTACAGGCCAGAACAGAACTGAACTGAACTGAAGGGTTCAGTCAGCCTGCTTATATAGAGCTCCACTACAACGTAACTGTAACAATTTTCTAAAACTATCCAATCACTGAACGTCACTTTTGATCCCTTATTTGCATAACTATCTACAGTATCCCCCTGCTGGCCCAGGGTGAGAACTTCAGTACATAACATTTACATTTACATCCAACATAGAACAACATTTACATCCAACATAGAAACAAGATTCCAAAGAATCACCTGGACTTCCCTCTTCCCTTTTTGTTAATACTATTGTTAATCATTTCCTCCTGCATCTTTTATGATAATCCAAATCTTTTACCTCTCCATTGTGTCCAAAATTCACCATTAAACTACAAGTGTTATTCCAAGCCTACTAACGATTTTAACTGTTTACAATGGCTTTTAAGATAAATTATAATTTCCCCCCATTTCTTATTAAAATGTTGGTCTTCCTGATTTCTGATTCTTCCGGTCATTTTAGCCATTTTGGAGTAATCCATCAACTTGATCTGCCATTTTTATCTGGAAGGGACTTTATCTTCTTTCCATCTCTGGGCTAATGACATCCGTGCAGTCATGGTTGCATACATAAATAGTATTTTCTGCTCCCTTCGGATTTTGGCACCTAGAATTCCTAAAAGGAAGGCTTCTGGGGTTTTGGGGGGTTTTTTAAAGAAAATGTTATTTTAAACATTTTTTTCCAACTCACTGTATATCATTTCCCAAAATTCTTTTACTACCTTACATTTCCACCACATATGATTAAAGGTGCCCTGAAAGGATTTCAGACTGCCTGGAAGGTTTATAAGGTGAGCGGGCACTGATAACGAAAGGATCAGCGTTGATTTACTGAATGCAACTGCCTTCAGAGTAATCATAGTGTGGGGACTTTCATGTATGAATGCTCCTTGTTGAGTTATTAAACATCAGGCGGCTCTAACTTAAGCCCATTAATTTCACTGAGTCTGCTCTGAGTAGAACTTACTGGCCAGCAACCCATTCTCAGGTCTCAAGGTACAGATCTTTTTGGGAGAGTGGCAGTGGTGTGATCTGGGTGAAGAATCTTCCTTGCCAAATTTGTATGTGGCACAATGGGTTAGTGCTTCTTCTTTCTTCTTATTTGGCGATCACTTGTATCCAAGTAAGATTGTCTTTCACAAACACGGTTTTAACAATGAGTCTGTAAGTGACTGTGGAGGTCAGTTCTGGATCCACACGTCCTTCCACAGTGCGGACATAGGTTTCCGGGTGGGAGTTGATCATGGTGAGGGTTTGCCAAGCGTGCCTTCCTCTTAGCATGTTTCTCCCTTGCGTCCTGAGTTCGAGTGTCTTCAAAGCCCAGGACACCTTTGGTCAAGGCTGTTCTCCAATTGGAGCGCTCTCAAGCCAGTGTTTCCCAATTGTCATTGTTTATACTACAATTTTTTAGATTTGCCTTGAGACAGTCTTTGAACCTCTTTTTTTGACTGCCAGCATTATGCTTTCCATTTTTAAGTTTGGAATAGAGTAGTTGCTTTGGAAGACGATCATTAGGCATCCGCACAACATGACCAGTCCAACAAAGTTGACGTTGAAGAATCATTGCTTCACCACTGGTGATCTTTGCTTCTTCCAGTACACCGGTATTAGTTCGCCTGTCTTCCCAAGTGATGTGTACAATTTTTCAGAGACACCGTTTCTTTTCAGAGACACATCTTTTGAGGAGCAGACAAAGTGGGTCAGTGCATCTAGCTATTATCCAGAAGGTTGGTGGTTCAAGCCCACCCAGGGGCAGTTGTGATTCCTGCATTGTATGGACTCGATGACTCTTCGGATCCCTTCCAACTCAACAATTCTGTGATTCTAAATTCAGAAAATAAACTTCCTCAGGCACACGCCCAGTAATCAACAAAACAGTATACCACCCTTAGACCCCTGGGTTCCCATAGAACTGTCTGACCTTCGTTGAATGGTCCCAGAAACTGGATAGCGAGAAATATTTACACAGTTGGCCTTGGAAACCCACGAAATGCTCACAATTGTGTACGGAGATGAAGCCGTAACTCAAAATACAGTGTATGAGTGGTTTAAGCGTTTCCGTGAAGGGCGGCAAATGTTGACAGAATCCGTGAGTTATTGATGCGGGATTGGCGTTTGTGCGTCCAAATGATGGCGGAAGAATTGTATATTCCACATGAAATCGTTACTGAGGTTACTGAGTTGTCCCTCCCTCCATATTCTCCCAATCTGGCCCCAACGGATTTCTTTCATTTTCCAAAACTGAAATCTGCACTGAAAGGGCACAGATTTCCCAACATTTCACACGTCCAAGCTGCTGTGACGAGAGAACTGAAAGCAGTACGAAAAGAGGACTACTCCAGAAGTTTCCAACAGTTCCACGAACGTTGTCAATGGTGCGTTGTATCAGAGGAGGCCTACATTGAAGGCCTGTAAGGCATGTATGTTCGAATATTTCTCACTGTCCGGTTTCTGTGACCATTCACCGAATTTTTTGGTCACACCTTGTAGCTTCCTTTACAAGCCAGGTGGACCACAGGCTCTTAACTACTAAGCCATGTCTAGGTCACCTGCTCATAACTTCTCCTTTGCGAATGATTCCTGCAGATCCCCCTTCTTTTCCGGTGCTGAAAGTGGATCCTCCTTCTGGAGTGGTGAACGAAGGGGGCTCCCTGCGCCTCACTTGCTTGGCCAATGGGACCATAACTGAGAAGAGATTCCATTTCTTCAGGGATGGTGCTGAGATGGACACCAGTCATGACGGATCCAGAGAACCTGCGAATACCTCCCCAGACGCCTCTGTGAGCATCTTACAAGCCAAGGTCAACCACAGTGGAGAATTTGCTTGCAGTTATGAGGAAGCGATTGGTGGCCGATGGGTTATGTCTCCATGGAGCAAGACAGGGAAAGTCGTGGTGAATGTCCCAGGTGAGTCATTTTGGGGAAGTGAGAGCCATCTGCTGAAGATCCACTTTAATGTATTGTGTGAAAATGAGGCTATCAATATGTCTGGTCTTCCACAAGGGACACAATTATTGCCATCTTCTTTATTTCATATGCTGCGTCTCAGCCTTCATGCTTGGGGGGAAATGGAGGGGGAGGGATGGAGATGGAGAGGTCTGCTACCATTTTATCTTATGTTTAGAGAAGTTTTCAATATTTAATGCTGTACAGTGGTACCTCGGGTTACATACGCTTCAGGTTACAGACTCCGCTAACCCAGAAATAGTGCTTCAGGCTAAGAACTTTGCTTCAGGATGAGAACAGAAATCGTGCTCCGGCGGCACGGCAGCAGCGGGAGGCCCCATTAGCTAAAGTGATGCTTCAGCTTAAGAACAGTTTCAGGTTAAGAACGGACCTCCGGAACGAATTAAGTACTTAACCCGAGGTACCACTGTATTGTTTTTAAAAATTGATTGGGAGCCACCCAGAGTGGCTGGTGAAACTCAGCCAGATGAGCAGGGTATAAATAATAATAAATAATAAATAATAAATAATAAATAATAAATAATAAATAATAAATAATAAATAATAAATAATAAATAATAAATAATAAATAATAAATAAATTATTATTATTATTATTATTATTATTATTATTATTATTATTATTATTATTATTATTACGTTCTGCTCATGTTGTGAACGGGTTTCCGGAACGGATCCCGTTCGCAACCAGAGGTACCACTGTACCGTCATTAAAGCGCTAAAAATCAACATTCCAAATTCTTGGGACCTTTTTCAAACGACGTCACGCCTTTGGGACGAAAGACCCAAGCGAAACACAACAAACAAATAACGGATTCCTCTTTATTCCTTTCAGGTCAAGGGCCACATTCATCGGCACCCCCATCACCCACACCAAATCCATCTCTGCCCCTGGGATATTTGCGCTCGGCTCCTACACTCCTGCTCCTGATGGTCCCGCTCGCTTTCTGTTGAAGGAGAAAGAGGAGCGAAAGATAACGTTGGGGCTTTCAGGTGTCCCCTTCCGTTCTGTGCACGACCAGGAAAGCGGTTTCTGAGATGCAGCGCGGACAGTTTCCAGGATGGGCCCAAAGTCTATGTCAGCCCTGTCTATCATGTGGGGGGGGAGTGTTCCAGAAGAAGGCCTTCTCCATTCTGGTGGCTGCCATGGGGGGGTCAGGGCATGGGGTCACCTGCCCTCAGAAAACGATTGCTTGGTTTTCATGGAGAATTGCTTTGCATTTACAATACGACCTGTTTGGGTGTTTTCTTTGTCATTAAAGGACTCTTTCAAATAAATAAGTAAAGCAAAACTTTTTTTTGTTTCAGTCTTAAACAAATAAAACTGTGGAGGTTTCTGGACGGGGTAGGGCCCTACCGGTGCCGGATTTCTGTACAAGCGATAGTTTAGGGCCCCACTCTCTTGGGGGCCCCCAAAAAATTTAAAGGGAAAAAACGGGATGTACATTTCCAAAATATAAGATAAAAAACCAGATTATGAGTCTTTTTAAATTGTGTTTCTAAAGGAACTTTTGTTATTGCCAAATGTCAATGTGATTGCGTTATTAATTTTGTTATGAATAAAAAATCATTTAAAATTAGAGCTTAATAATTATTTCAATATTTATATACTTCTTCTTAATTGTATTTCACTATTAATATACTTCTTCTTAATTGTATTTCAGTTCGACAATTACTTTGATAAAATACATATTTTGTTATGTGCAAATGGTAATAATAATAATAATAATAATAATAATAATAATAATAATAATTTATTTATATCCCGCCCTCCCCAGCTGAAGCCAGGCTCAGAGCAGCTAATACCTATTAGGTTCATAAATTACCATATAGCATATATTCAACACAAAAACAGTGACAAATTGCTGTTGACAAAGGACAGCTGGACATATAAAGGGCTCCATTACCTTCAGTAGCTGAGGGCCTCATCAAACCTAAATCCGGCCCCGGGCCCTACATTGCAACTCTGTTTGCGACTTGGTTCCCACCAGGGTTTGGCCTGAAGGCAAATAAAAATAACCTAGCTGAAACTATGCATCTTTGGATCTGGTCAATGCCTGGCTGTGTGGCTGCCAGGGAGCTACAATTCATGTTTTACATTGTTCTTAGCTACGTACCCTTTGTTGATAGTTTTGATATTTCCTTTAAACTACAGTCAAGCTTTTACTGCAGTCCAGCAATAGAGAAATTTTCTTAACTAACCAAAGAAATATATGTTTGCCAACAGAGGAAAGGGGTGAGATCTAAATGCAAATACAGTGGTACCTCAGGTTACATACACTTCAGGTTACATACGCTTCAGGTTACATACGCTTCAGGTTACAGACTCCGCTAACCCAGAAATAGTGCTTCAGGTTAAGAACTTTCCTTCAGGATAAGAACAGAAATCGTGCTCTGGTGGCGCGGCAGCAGCAGGAGGCCCCATTAGCTAAAGTGGTGCTTCAGGTTAAGAACAGTTTCAGGTTAAGTACAGACCTCCGGAACGAATTAAGTACTTAACCTGAGGTACCACTGTAAATACATTTAAGGTTCGGCTGATGTTCCCAGCATGTTGCATTGAAATCCGCTTCTCAATGCGTGTGTTTTCACATTTCCAAGTTAACTTCTAACGTGACTTCTTTAAACTGTACTTGGGCAAGAGGAGGGGGCAGAAGCTTCTCAAAGGAGTTTGGCAATCTGGAAGCAGCTAATACCAGCTTCCCAGAGCAGGAGCTTTCCGTCCAATCTCCCGATCATCTTTTGGCTATCACTCTATGCAGGTTAAGTTGAGTTCTGCTCTTCCCTTCGCCCATCCTGCTGCACATTGTTCCATTTGGGTTTCTTCAAGAAGTTTGACCGCAGAGAAGAACAGGTGATGGCACAGCAAGATCAGATGTGGTTAGCAGTTTCTAGATGGCTAAAGCTTGTGGTTAGGGCTAAAGCCTATAGGCTGAGTTCCGCACACAGCTCAGGGTGTGTATGTCCACAGTGCGCAGGAGTCGAGGGTGTGATGTTGTGCTTCCTGTCTTTAGTCTTTGCTTTGAGAAGACAGACTTCGGCAAGGCCGGTTCATTGTCTCTCTTGGGACAGAAACCAGAGAGAAGGTGGATTTGGGGCTCCAGCCGTGTTGTTCTTCCAGGGATACTGACTGAGCATGAAGTCTGCTGCTTTGGTGACAGGTTGGTGACCTCTCTGCCCAACTCAGATTGGAAATTTGCCATCTATCTCACATTCACACTGCATCTCTCCTTTGCTCTTCACTTCCAGTCTGTCTCCAGATCCTCCTCGGGAGATCAGTCCATGCAGGTAAAGCGGATTTCCGTTCTTCTTTCAACTTTTGTGATAGGAGCCAGAAGCTCTGTGGGATGTAGGAGTGTCACATTTTGCATGATTGGGTGGATGGCGGCTAACAGATTGAGGCTGAATCCTGACAAGACAGAAGTACTGTTTTGGGGGACAGAGGGCAGGCAGATGTGGAGGACTCCCTGGTCCTGAATGGGGTAACTGTGCCCCTGAAGGACCAGGTGTGCAGCCTGGGAGTCATTTTGGACTCACCGCTGTCCATGGAGGCACAGGTCAATTCTGAGTCCAGGGCAGCTGTCTACCAGCTCCATCTTGTATGCAGGATGAGACCCTCCCTGCCCGCAGACTGTCTCGCCAAAGTGGTGCATGCTCTGGTTATCTCCCGCTTAGACTACTGCAATGCACTCTACGTGGGGCTGCCTTTGAAGGTGACTCAGAAACTGCAATTAACGAAGAAAATGGCAGCCAGACTGGTGACTGGGAGCGGCCGCTGGGACCACATAACACCGGTCCTGAGAGACCTACATTGGCTCCCAGTACGTTTCTGAGCACAATTCAAAGTGTTGGTGCTGACCTTGAATACCTAAACAGCTTCGGCCCAGTATCCCTGAAGGAGCGTCTCCACCCCCATCATCCAGTCTGGACACTGAGGTCCAGCTCCGAGGGCCTCCTGGCGGTTCCTTCACTGCGAGAAGTGAGGTTACAGGGAGCCAGGTAGAGGGCCTTCTCAGTGGTGGCACCCGCCCTGTGGAACACCCTCCCATCAGATGTCAAGGAAATAAACATTTATCTGACTTTTAGAAGACATCTGAAGGCAACCCTGTTTAGGCGATATTTTTTTTTAATGCTGTGACATCATATTGGTGGGGAAAGGGAGAAGGAAGGAGAGAGAGATTTTCAAAATCTGATTTTGAGTTTACGAGGCATTGGAGTAAAGGATGGGATGGGACAGAATCCCAAGCAGTAATCAAAGTTGAGGATAATTCAGAGGGGAATTCCCAGATATCAAAAACAACTATTAATGCATGCTACTACTGCAGCACGTGTTCTGTTAGCCCCAAAATCAAAAACAAGTGAGGTCCCAGACGAAGAAGAATGGCAACTTAAAATGATGGAATACATGCAACCTGCAGATTTAACATATAGAAGAAGAGAACAAGAATAATATACGTTTAAAGAAGACTGGAAAATGTTTACTGAATATATGGGTGAAAATTGTCTTCATTTATAACGCTGGTAGCATTAAGATAAATTCAACAGTGTAAATAGGTTTTGATGGATGTAACAATGGATTACTGAATGGTTTAGTTCATGTAAAATATGCAGGGAAGTATGGTGTGCAAAATGAACCTTGGAAAGAGAAGAAGGGAAGTTGTTGATTTAAGGTTGTCTAAATGAATATTTTGAAATGTAAATTAGAAAATGAGAGAGAGAGAGAGAGAGAGAGAGAGAGAGAGAGAGAGAGAGAGAGAGAGAAACATGCTTGTTTAGGTGAGCTTTTCTCGAGAAATTATGTTTGTCAAAAATTGACAAAGTTCCACCAGTTAATGGAATAGAATTATTGGAATGCTGTTTAGGTGATTTTGATAGTGACCCCAAGTAAGTAGATTGTGGAAATAAGTGTGTAGCATTTGTTTAATGCAGGACTGAGAAGGACCAAGGCACTCTTGGCACAAAACAAGCATACCTTGAACCACAACTCATTTAAAGAATTTGTGGATGAGAGACTACAGGAGAATAACTTAAGGAAGGGGCTGAATGGCATTTTCCCCTTGCACTTCTTCCCTTTCCCCAATGCAGTTCTGCCTCCACCAGCTCCAGAGCTGTCCATTATTCCTCCAAGGCAGTCCTTTCTCCAGGGACAACGGATCAAGTTGAAATGCTCCCACCCGGAAGGGCAGCTGGCAGCCAAGTTCTTCTTTTATGAAATTAAAGCAGACAGTGGGTGGACTATACTCCAAGAAGAGTTCAGTAATACCCTGGAAATCACTGCAGAATTTCAGGAAATAAAGAAAACATTTCAGGAAATAAAGAAAACATTTGTCTACACAGAAGAAAACAGTGCAGGACAACTGACTCAACTGAGTAACCGCATTGACGTTTCCATTATAGGTGCATTATGTTTGGCTAGTTCATATCATCAAAAGGCAGAGGGCCTTCTTGGTAGTGGCACCCACCCTGTGGAATGCCCTCCCATCAGATGTCTAGGAAATAAACAACTACCTGACTTTTAGAAGACACCTGAAGGCAGCCCTGTTTAGGAAAGTTTTTAATATTTGATGTCTTATCATGTTTATAATATTATATTGTGAGCTGCCCAGAGTGGTTGGGGAAACCCAGCCAGATGGGCGGGGTACAATTAAATAATAATAATAATAATAATATCCCTTAATTGTGGCAAAGAGTACAAGAGTACCCCCTGGGAGAAAGAGACACTGGAGGCATGAACTATGGGGATGCTTTGGGCTGGATTAAGAGGACAATTTCAGACCTACATTATGGTCCCTGGAGAGACTTCATACAGGCATTGTAGCAGCAGCAACCCTGGTGAGCTGCAGTTTCGGGAGAAAAATAAATCAATCCATATCTCATGTATACTGTTCCAAAGCTTCTCCTGCAGGGGAGGTGAATTTATTTTGAAATCACCCCTTGAAATGAACCTGGAGCTGCTTCAGAGGGGCCCCTGAGAACATGGGGCCCTGAACACACCACTAGGCTGGCTGCCCCTTGTCTCCTACCACTATAGGAGAAGGAGAAGGTCGGGGGGATGTTTTTTCCTTTCCCCCACCCTGAAACTCCCCCCTTCCCTACAAATCCTGAACAGGACAAGGAGGCTCCTATTGCAGGAATAACACAACTAACTATTATTAGACATACACTGCAACATTTTGTGGCAGGTCACCCTGGTCTCCTGCCCTGCCAAACTTGGGCGGTCTTACGTTTTGCAGTTTGAAGGGAAATGGGGCATCGCCAAACAAGGCTCGCTTCTTATTCCTTATCTGTTTATTTGCTTCTCAGGCAGCCTTCGTCCTCCATTCTTCTCTGTGTCCCCGAAGCTTGACACCTACAGCAGTGGGGAGATTGTGAACCTCACATGCTCTGCTCCTGAAAACCTTCTCATGTCGAGTGTTTACTTTGGGAAGGGAAGACTGTTGTATAAGTACAGGCCCCCATCTCCTCTGACCTCCTTTACGTACACGAGGCGCTTGTCTCCTCAAGACAGCGGGGATCATTTTTGCACATACCAAGCTGCAGAATCGAGCTGGAACATCTCATCCCCAAAAAGCAGAAGCATCAGGATTTCAGTGATGGGTGAGGCCTTAAAAATGTGTAATTCCCTTGGAAGACGAAGGGGAAGGCTGCCCTAGAATGTCCCAGGTTCAATCCCCGTTGTCTCCTGGTGGGTCTGGGAAACTCTCCTGCCTGAGGACCTGGAGAGAGATGCTGCCAGTCAGTGTATACAATGCTAGCAGAACCACTGGTCTGACGTGGTTATAAGGCAGCGGGTGATGTTCTCAGATGCCAGGGTTACCTCGGAAGTGGGAACCTTGTTGATATCTTCTCAGACTGCAATGTGGGTCTGTCTTTGTTTCTTGGAAGATAGGGCTGTAACCCATAGTCAAGCATTAATACTTCTTATGAGTAAGAAACCATACAAGGGGCCTGGGGGCATGCTGCAAAGCTCTGACACATCACCCTCATACCATTTACTTTTTTAATAATAATTTTTATTGGTTTTACAATTTGGTTTTACATTCACAGAAAAAAAATCAAATAAAAAAAAATATAGAATTCTCAGACTGCCACCCTCCCTTTTGTGGAGTCCACAAATAACCCTTTTCACTGCAAATCATATTATCCTCCATAAAACACTATTTTCTCCTATATTTCTTTTCACATTGCAATTGTTATTTCAATCTTGATAACGTTTTTAACCGTTTCCAGTGTTCTGTCAAATATATTCCAATTTCCCCCCAGTCCTTATTAAAAAATATATAGCCCTGAAAAAATAGGGAACGCTTCACACATTTACGTGTCATCCTTGAGTTGGGGCCATGCTAATCTTCCCTGTATCATTCCAATTTTAGTACATGTGCTGTCAAAGGGATCACCACCCTCACACCATTGACAGATGGAGAAGGTCTGAAGTGGGGAGACCCCTCTATTGTACCAGTGGAGACTCATAGGGCAATTTAGGGGATGTGATGGCTTACACATGACATGAGTAGTAAGGTAAAAGTAAAGGGACCCTGACCATTAGGTCCAGTCGAGGCCGACTCTGGGGTTGCGGCGCTCATCTCGCTTTATTGGCCAAGGGAGCCGGCGTACAGCTTCCGGGTCATGTGGCCAGCATGACTAAGCCGCCTCTGGCGAACCAGAGCAGCGCACGGAAACGCCATTTACCTTCCCACCGGAGCGGTACCTATTTATCTACTTGCACTTTGACGTGTTTTCGAACTGCTAGGTTGGCAGGAGCAGGGACCGAGCAACGGGAGCTCACCCCGTCACGGAGATTCGAACTGCCGACCTTCTCATCGGCAAGTCCTAGGCTCTGTGGTTTAACCCACAGCGCCACCCGCGTCCCTTGACATGAGTAGTACAGATCCCCAAATGGGGATTAAGAGTTTAGACAGCTAACATTTACCTTCCTGGACACTGCACATTTCCCCTGAATGTTGCGCAACACATGCTGCTGATCTTCTCCTCTCCCCTCCTGAAGTCCAAGTGGGGAATTCATGAACCCACGACTCTCTGTTGACAAACCTGCCTGGATGAACCCGATTTAGTTATGGCTTGCCCCTTAAAACCTCCGTGAGCCACAGACTCCTAATCACTTAGCCATTGTACTCATTTTCCTTTATGGACAACTCCTGTAGCTCCTCCTCTTGCTCCGGTGTTGACAGTGGATCCTCCGTCTGGAGTGGTGAACGAAGGGGGATTCCTGCGCCTCACTTGCTCGGCCATTGGCAGCGACGCAGAGCAAAGGTTCCATTTCTACAAGGATGGGGTCAAGATTTCCTCCAGCACTGAAGAGTCTCTGGCGGACTCCGGAGAACCCAGGAATGCCTTCTCGAACGCCTCTGCAAACACCCTGGTCCAAGTCACAGCCAGCATCCACACTGGGGGATTTGCATGCAGGTATGAGCAGAAACTGAGCAGCCGATGGATCATGTCTCCCTGGAGCCAAACGGTGAATCTCACAGGTGAGCCATGCCCTAATATTTTACAAATATTAATTCATAACAATCCAAATTACATACCCATAATTAGAGATTTCTCCAAATTTCTGGACTTTCCACCTTCCCCTCCATGGGTCCTTTTGTATACCCTCTTAACTGCATATTTTTCCACAATCCGTATTTTAGATCTTCCCATCTTGTCCATAATATTAGTTACATTGCAAGTTTTATTACAATCCTGCTAGGGTTTTCACCTGTTTACAGTGATCACCTAGATAAATTATAAATTTCCCCCTTTCTTTATTGAAGTTTAGTCCTCCTTGGTTCCTGAGTCTTCCAGTCAGTTTTGCCATTTCAGCATAGTCCAACAGTTTTATTTGCCTTTCTTCTCTGGTAGGGACATAATTTTCTTTCCATCTCTAGGCTAGCAGCATCCATGTGGCTGTTGTCGCATACATATAATGTCTTTTCTGTTCCTTTGGTATATTGGTAGACCAATATACTGATAGGTTTTTAACTTCACTGAATTACTGTTACTGTGTCTTCAACAACGGCTGCAATGGAGTCTCTCCTCCCATTATTCATGTTGTTGTTGTTGTTGTTGTTGAGTCGTTTAGTCATGTCCGACTCTTTGTGACCCCCTGGACCAGAGCACACAAGGCACTCCTGTCTTCCACTGCCTCCCACAGTTTGGTCAGACTCATGCTGGTCGCTTCGAGAACACTGTCCCACCATCTCGTCCTCCGTCGTCCCCTTCTCCTTGTGCCCTCCATCTTTCCCAACATCAGGGTCTTTACCAAGGTGTCTTCTCTTCCAATGAGGTGGCCAAAGTCTTGGGGCCTCAGCTTCAGGATCTGTCCTTCCAGGGAGCACTCAGGGCTGATTTCCTTCAGAATGGATAGGTTTGATCTTCTTGCAGTCCATGGGACTCTCCAGAGTCTCCTCCAGCACCAGAATTCAAAAGCATCCATTCTTCGGCGATCAGCCTTCTTTATGGTCCAGCTCTCACTTCCATACATCACTACTGGGAAAACCAGAGCTTTAACTATACGGATCTTTGTTGGCAAGGTGATGTCTCTGCTTCTTAAGATGCTGTCTAGGTTTGTCATTGCTTTTCTCTCAAGAAGCAGGCGTCTTTTAATTTCGTGACTGCTGTCACCATCTGCAGTGATCATGGAGCCCAAGAAAGTAAAATCTCTCACTGCATCCATTTCTTCCCCTTCTTCCCCTTATATTTGCCAGGACCCCTTATTTATACCAACAGCCAAATCCCCTTCTTTCCTTTCTGCAGTTTGGGCACCAAATTCCTCTTCTCCACCCCTGCTATATGCACGCTGGGTGATTCCACTGGTGATCCTGATGGTCCCTCTTGCTTTTTACTGCACAAGAAGGAAGAGAGGTAGGTGATGCTGGAGACTGTGGGCCTCTCATATCATTGGCCCAGTATACCTGAAGGAGCATCTCCACCCCCATCGCTCACTGAGGTCCAGCTCTGAGGGCCTTCTGGCGGTTCCCTCCCTGCGAGAAGTGAGGTTACAGGGAACCAGGCAGAGGGCCTTCTCGGTGGTGGCACTCTCCCTGTGGAACATCCTCCCATCAGATGTCAAGGAATTAAACTACTATCTGAATTTTAGAAGGCATCTGAAGGCAGTCCTGTTTAGAGAAGTTTTTGAAGTTTGATCATGTTTTTAATATTCTGTTGGGAGCCGCCCAGAGTGGCTGGGTAACCCAAAAGGTGGGCAGGGTATAAATAAATTATTATTATTACTACTACTACTACTACTGCTACTACTACTACTACCTATGTATGTAGAAGCCTGCTTAAGATCTTTAGGGGATGATGCTCCTCTCTGGGTCGTGAGAGTGGTGGCCGTGAGAGCAGTGTTGGTTAAAAGCAACAAAACCAAGCATTTATTTTGTCTTCCTTCGTATTGGATGTGGTTAGGATGTGGGAGGGAACCTTCCTGTGTCTGTCCTGTGGAACTCCCAGCCACAAGAGGTTTCTTTTCAGGACCAGCCCTGTCTCACCATCTTTCCTCTCTTTTCTCTTTTCATTTCCACTTTGGAAGCGTTGAAATCCGAGCAGGAAAACAAGGAAGAAGTGAATTCCGAGTACGTTGAAATGTTCAGCTTCACTAGGAAGCCTCGGAGGTAACGGCAAGTAATGCTGGTATAACACTGATGTGATGTGATGTGTTATCTTCATGATTTTTTATTTATTTAAAGCATTTCTTCCAAAAAGTGTTCCTAGACTGGCCAACCAAAACATCAAGGGTGATGGCACACAAGGAGGAAGGGAGGAGCGAAAGAGCCAGCTCAGGCAGCAGTTCAGTTCTTAACATAGTTGGAGGCGAAGAGCACCCACAAACCATGCTTGGAGTTTCCAGAGGGGAGGAAAACTTGAACCCAGAGCCTGGCAACCTGGAAATGCAGGAGAGACTTATCAGTCAAGAGAGGGACAACGTCCTGTTGGCTGGGAGATAAAAGGATGAAAGGCGACTGGAGGAACAGGCAGCGGGGTGTGTCCCAGGCAGAAAAAGGAGCAAAGAAGATTCTTCCACAGATTCTTCATAGAATTGTAGAATTGGAAGGGACCCATGGGATCATCTAGTCAAACCCCCCTGCAATGCAGGGAAATGCAGCTGCCCCTTAGGGGGAATCAAACCTACAACCTTGGCATCATCAGCGCCACGCTCTAGCCAACTGAGCTATCCAGGAAGAAGGACCGATAGGACAAGTTTGGGGGTGGCAGATAAGAAGGGGAAAATACATTAAAAAAACAAAAAAAAGTCCAGTAGCACAGATAAGGAGGGGGAAATTACTGGTAGGTCAGACAGGAGGAAAAATGTCTGTAAGGGATGGTATGTGAAGGGGCAGGAAGAGGTGGAGGCAGAAGGGGCGAAGGGAGCAGAGCAGGATTCCAGGTCGCCGGAGGTTGGGCTAGATGACCCTTGGGGTCCCTTCCAGCTCTATCATTCTATGATTCTAATGTCTATTCTGGACCCAGGAGGGCAGGCAGCTTCTGCTACGTGGTTCTGTCCTCAGACAGATGCTTTGATGGCCGTTTGGACTTCTCACAAGAGGGGGATTCATTGAGTTACTTGGCCGTTCGCCTTTGCTGTGAGCTGCTGTGTGTATTCGCTGTGTAAGAAACTGGGACGGAAACTGTGAAAACATTTAAAAATAGAATAAAATAGTTTAGCGAGGTTATTTTCTCCTCCATTCATGGCTGGGATTGGGAGATTCTTTCTGTCTTTCATATTGAAACCATCACGACTTTCTCCATGAAACCTTTGACAATACAGTGGTACCTCGGGTTACATACGCTTCAGGTTACAGACTCCGCTAACCCAGAAATAGTACCTTGGGTTAAGAACTTTCCTTCAGGATGAGAACAAAAATCGTGCAGCGGCAGCGCAGCAGCAGCAGGAGGCCCCATTAGCTAAAGTGGTGCTTCAGGTTAAGAACAGTTTCAGGTTAAGAATGGACCTCCAGAACGAATTAACCCGAGGTACCACTGTACAATAACTGGCTCCCCCCCCCATTTCTATTTAAGGAAATAGAAACTGAGCTATGGGATTGGCTGCTACAGGATGTGGTTTAGATGCCTTTTGTAAAGAGGTACATTCGTGAAGAATATTCTGCCAAAACATTTTAGTCATGACAGCTAAGTAGATCTTCACTGTGCAGAAGCAGTCTACCTCTGAATTGCTGTGCACTGGAGATAAGCAAAAGAGGATGGTGGCCTGTTTGTGAGTTGCCCAGGAGTGTCCAGCTGGTTGCTGTCAAAACTGGATGATGCAAACCTTCAATTTGCTCCCAACAGCCTTGGGGGGGGATCATCATTCTTTGAACATGACCCTCAATTTCCTTCTCCTTTTCAGGACTCAGACGCCTTTTACTGCCTTGCCACCCCCTGCTCTGCCTCAGCCCCCAATATCACAATCATGGATGGAGAGCGGAGCCAAACCAGCGGAAGACCAGGAGGAAGGTCTCTACAACTACATTCCCCTTCAGGGCAAGAAGAGAGCAGAACGATACAGAGATTCTGAAGAAGAATGAGCCATCGGGCAGATTAAGATATTCAGATGGGGATTTACAACCAGGGAGATGGGGTGGAAGGGGTCAGGGAAGAGGGCAGTGTATTTCTCCCCTCTCCCTGTTTTAGCAGCCTGTAAGATGGCACTGTGGGTTAAACCACTGAGCCTAGGACTTGCTGATCAGAAGGCCGGCGGTTCAAATCCCCGTGACGGGGCGAGCTCCCGTTGCTCGGTCTCTGCTCCTGCCAACCTAGCAGCTTGAAAGCACGTCGAAGTGCAAGTAGATAAACAGGTACCGCTCCGGCGGGAAGGTAAACGGCATTTCCGTGCGCTGCTCTGGTTCGCAAGAAGCGGCTTAGTCATGCTGGCCACATGACCCAGAAGCTGTACGCCGGCTCCCTCGGCCAGTAAAGCGAGATGAGCGCCGCAACTCCAGAGTTGGCCACAACTGGACCTAATGGTCAGGGGTCCCTTTACCTTTACCTTTAAGATAGGTTTGCCGCAAGTAAATTAATTTTTTAAATAAAGTTTGCTGTTGTTGCCTATAGTTGGGGTACATTTTATACTTCACTATCATTAGACCTTTCAGTAATCCACTGTTTATATTTCAAATCCTGCCTGAGACTTCCTGTACGGGTGATACTTTGATAGATCAATGGTCATCAGGCCTCCTTTGATAGAACATGTCATCATTACGTCCTCTTGGTTTGGAGGTTAATTTCGCCAATTCGGTTCCAAAAGGAGTCACTTGTCATGCATTCAGTCACAATATTTAATATCTGCAACGGGCTGAGCATCCGAATGCACTTTTTGCAGCCCTTCCCATCTTACCAAGGGCAAAGGAAAGGAAGAGGCTCTCGGAGGTGTGATGGTCGGCTGGGAGGTGTTGCTGCCGCTTGCCAGACATCAAAGGTTCCCAGAATGCCTTGCAACTCGTAAGCTGCTCTGCAGAACCTGCAAAAACTGGCTGTTCTTGGGGGGAAGAGGGAGGAGGTTTCAGAAGGAGGCATCACGCCTGCTTTGTGCACCCATTTCACCCACCACCCTCTATGTAAAGAGCACACACCGAGCAGGAAAGTGGGAAAAAGAAACTGTGCCAACAAAAAGGGAATGGCAAGACAAACTGTTAGAGTACAGTGGTATCTCGGGTTACATACACTTCAGGTTGCATACGCTTCAGGTTACAGACTCCGCTAACCCAGAAATATTACTTCGGGTTAAGAACTTTGCTTGAGGATGAGAACAGAAATTGTGCACTGGCAGCGCGGTGGCAGCAGGAGGCCCCATTAGCTAAAGTGGTGCTTCAGGTTAAGAACAGTTTCAGGTTAAGAACGGACCTCCAGAACGAATTAAGTACTTAACCTGAGGTACCACTGTATACTGAACTGGCTAGATTAACAGCCAGCGTTTCAAAAAGCATGGGGGAAATGCACAGAATACTTCACAAAATAGTGCTCTAAAATACATACCTGGACTTGTTTCAATTAATGTCTGCAGGAGACTTTGTGAATATTTAAGTTACAATTAGAAAAATCTTAATAATTATTCATAAAGGAAACAGCTTATAAGAAGTAAATAAGGAGGCCAGATACAGGATAAAGGAAGTCTTTTATTTGTATTGTTGTATGTTATGCTTATTGTATGTTATGTTCAAGTTTAATGAGGGTGGATTTCTGTATTGGGGGGCGGGCGGGGGGGGGGGGTTATGTTATGTTGTAAATAAAGTTTCCAATAAAAATTTTTAAAAATAGAACAAAATAAAGCATGCCCAGCGCACATCACTTCTCCCCAAGTCCGCCAACACGTGGTGCCAAAGAAGGATAGAATTTTCTTTATGTATGCTACAACAGCAGCAAGAATACTTATCGCAAAGCATTGGAAGACACAAGATTTACCCACCCGGGAAGAATGGCAGATGAAGTTGATGGACTACATGGAACTGGCGGAAATGACTGGCAGAATCCGAGACCAGGGAGAAGAGTCGGTGGAAGAAGATTGGAAAAAATTTAAACTTTATTTACAGAAATACTGTAAAATTAATGAATGTTAGAAGGATGCTGGAATGAAGTTACATGGCTTTAGCAGAAAGGTTATAAAGAATTAAGTAAAAATAGATTGTTAATGGGCCAAAGTGGAAAATTAAGGTTAGATTGTGTTAAGATAAATTATAGAACAAAAATTGAGAAAGATGGAAAGGATTTGCTGAAATAGCTAATTGAACTAGAATACAAAAAAGGGAGGTGTGAGGAGGTCGATGAAACAAGTAAATGAAAGATAAAGATATGGAAATATTGGATGTGTTTTTAATTGTTTTTGCTTTTCTTTTTGCTTTGCTGTATTGTTTTTCGTTTTTTTTTCTATGTATTGTAATGTATTGATTTGTGTTGTTTAACTTTTATTTTATTTTCTTCTTTCTGTAATCTTTAAACTTTTAATAAATACTATTTTTTTTAAAAACACAACAAAGTCCGCCAACACGGACAGATTCTCCCCTCGCTGTGTGTGAGGTTTGGTTTAAACTGGAGAGAACGGCAGGCCTTGAACCTGTGTGGCTGTGCAGAATAAAAAGCAGCACTTCCTCACTTGGTAGACCACACTGGCCACGTCCCCAGATTCCTCTCTTCTCAGAAGAACAAAACAAAACCACAGCTCCCCGCTAGTAATATTAGTCTGCTGCCCGCCCTGCCTCTTGCATCATATTTCAAAGGGACAGTTGGGGTTTTGCCCATCGGCTATGGAGAAGAGGCTGCTTCTGGGCAGCCTGCCTCGACAGCATAGCTGTCAACTTACAGATTTGAAAATCAGGGACCAGCAGCCTCGAAAATAAGGCATCAGCAGCCAAAATAAGGGATTTTCCGAGCACAGGTATGTTCAACTTCTGAGCCCCTCCGAGCCAAAGGCAGAAAGCCCAGCCAGCAGCCAAACGAAGCCTCAAGCGGTGGTTCCCACAGCACAGCAACCCGGCAAAGGGTATGCAGCAAGGGAAACCACCGTCACCTCTCCGCTGGGAAGCGCTGAGCAAAGGCAAGTCCCCGGGCAACGCAGCCGATTTGATCGGCACAAGGCGTGCAAGCTCCACCCCCCAGTCGTTCTCAGACTCCTTATTGGGTGAGCAACGCAGCCAAGCAACACAGTTGGAGCCTCCCTCCTCCCTGGCCGGCAGGGAGGGAGGGAGAGGAGCTGCTTCCTTTGAAACCCGGGAAATTTAAGGGACATCATCAAAAAGGGACAGCAGGGGGACACGGCGCTGGGATAAGGGATTTTCCCGCCAAATAAGGGACGGTTGACAACTATGCTCGACAGTGACACCCAATATACACAGTACAGTGGTACCTCGGGTTACAGGCGCTTCAGGTTATAGATGCTTCAGGTTAGACTCCACTAACCCAGAAATAGTACCTCGGGTTAAGAACTTTCCTTCAGGATGAGAACAGAAATCGTGCAGCGGCGGCGCAGCGGCAGCAGGAGGCCCCATTAGCTAAAGTGGTGCTTCAGGTTAAGAACAGTTTCAGGTTAAGAACAGACCTCCGGAGCAAATTAAGTTCTTAGCCCGAGGTACCACTGTACTTCCCTGACATGTCATTATTCAAAGGAATTCCTGTCTTTTTTATATATATAGCAATTTTTATTCATTTACAATTACAATCCAATAATAGCCTCATTATAAAAACACCCAATTTATAATACAATTATTAATACCAATCGTTCAAATACTGAATTATATACTTT
Organism: Podarcis filfolensis; assembly: GCF_964270895.1. Lineage (NCBI taxonomy): Eukaryota > Metazoa > Chordata > Lepidosauria > Squamata > Lacertidae > Podarcis > Podarcis filfolensis. The sequence continues at coordinate 5,587,442 of NC_139615.1, forward strand.
AGATAAGGTGGGGGCTGCAGTGGCGTAGGAAGGGGGGGTGAGGGACGCCCCGCATGCCATCGCCAAGGGGGGTGACAAAATGGCAAAAATATGTGTTATAAAATCGCGGCTGGGCACAAACAGGCGCTCCCACCGTGGACTCCTTTATCGGAGCATGGCTGTAGCGCTTGCGCCTGGCGCAGCTCCGCCCTGAAACAGGGGAGAAGAGCGGCCGGTGGCAGCAGCTCCATTGCCGGGTCAGGTTGGCATCTTGTGCCCAGCTGCAGTAGCTCCGTCGCTGGGTCATGTCTGACCTGGGGCCGGAGAGCAGGGGGGAAATGAACAGCAGCTTCCCTGCAGTGGCATAGCAAGGTAAGGTGATACCCGGTGCAGTGCAGAAAATTTCTTGTGACTCCCACCACCACCACATTGATTTTTATTTTTATTTTTTGCCTGCAAAAATGCTTTGACTTTATTTCATATTTTGAGGGGGAGTCAATGTTGTTGAGCTTTTGGGGGGAGCCGGGGAAGTTGTGCAGCTTTTTTTGTGGGGGAGCCAGAGTTGTTGAATTTTTTTCTGCCTAACGCCCTGCAGCTGAGGGAGAGCAGCGGGCAGACCGTTTTGAGTGCCGCAAAGCTTTTTGTCACCCCCCTCAGAGGTGACACCCAGGGCAGTTCACACCCACCTTGCTCTGCCCCTGCTTTCCCGCCCCTCTCCTACCCTGAACTGTGGCGCATGGGAGGGCACCTTTCGCACCCCACCCTCATCGGGGGCTCGCCTCATGCGCCTGCCCCGGGCAGCACGGGCATATGCTCTGCCACTGCCGCCACGTGCTAGAATTGATGGCTTGGTTATTTGCTTTATTTCTGTGTTCCAAAGTCTTACTGATTACCATTACATTCCGGTCATAATAATAATCCCTTATACAACTGCAATATTAATAACTTCTGTTCATGTTGACACATTAAATGATTTATAAAACGTTGACAAATTAAATGATTTTTAAAACTACAAGTGAGGAATTCAAACTACAGTGGTACCTTGGGTTACATACGCTTCAGGTTACATACACTTCAGGTTACAGACTGCTAACCTAGAAATAGTGCCTCAGGTTAAGAACTTTGCTTCAGGATGAGAACAGAAATTGTGCTCCGGCGGCGCGGCAGCAGCAGGAGGCCCCATTAGCTAAAGTAGTACCTCAGGTTAAGAACAGTTTCAGGTTAAGAACGGACCTCCAGAACGAATTAAGTTCTTAACCCGAGGTACCACTGTAGTTGCTTTTGAAGACGATCATCAGGCATCCGCACAACATGACCAGTCCAACGAAGCTGATGTTGAAGAATCATCGCTTCGACACTGGTGATCTTTTCTTCTTCCAGTACATGGGCATTAGTTCGCCTGTCTTCCCAAGTGTGTACAATTTTTCGGAGACACTGTTGATGGAATCTTTTGATGAGCAGACAAAGTGGGTCAGTGCATCTAGCTATTATCCAGAAGGTTGGTGGTTCAGGCCCACCAAGGGGCAGTTGTGGACAGGATTCCTGCATTGTATGGACTCGATGACTCTTGGGATCCCTTCCAACTCAACAATCCTATGATTCTAAATTCAGAAAATAAACTTATTCAGACACACGCTCGGTAATCAACAAAACAATATACCAGCCTTAGACCTCTGAGTTCCCATAGAACTGTCTGACCTAAATATGTACAAGGTGTGACCGGAAAGTTTGGTGAACAGTCACAGAAACCGGATAGTGAGAAATATTTGTACAATCGGCATCAGAAACCCACGAAATGCTCACAATTGTGTACGGAGCTGAAGCCGTAACTCGAAAGACAGCGTATGAGTGGTTTAAGCGTTTCCTTGAAGGGCGGCAAATGTTGACAGAATCCGTGAGTTATTGATGTGGGATCGGCGTTTTGCGTCTGAATGATGGTGGAAGAATTGCATATTCCACATGAAATCATTACTGAGGTTGCTGAGTTGTCCCACCCTCCATATTCTCCCAATCTGGCCCCACCAGATTTATTTCTTTTTCCAAAACTGAAATCTGCACTGAAGGGGCACAGATTTCCCAACATTTCACACGTCCAAGCTGTTGTGATGAGGGAACTGAAAGCAGTACAAATAGAGGACTTCTCCAGAAGTTTCCAACAGTTGTACGAACGTTGTCAACGCTGCATTGTATCAGAGGAGGCCTACTTTGAAGGCCTGTAAGGCATGTATGTTCGAATATTTCTCGCTGTCCGATTTCTGTGACCATTCACCGAATTTTCCGGTCACATCTTGTAGTGGTGCATGCTCTAGTTATCTCCCGCTTGGACTACTGCAATGCGCTCTACGTGGGGCTACCTTTGAAGGTGACCCAGAATCCAGAATGCGGCAGCTAGACTGGTGACGGCTGCCGAGACCACATAACACCAGTCTTGAAAGACCTACACTGGCTCCCAGTACGTTTCTGAGCAAAATTCAAAGTGTTGGTGCTGACCTTTAAAGCCCTAAACGGCCTTGGCCCAGTATACCTGAAGGAGCGTCTCCACCCCCATCATTCAGCCCAGACACTGAGGTCCAGCTCCAAGGGCCTTCTGGTGGTTCCCTCACTGCGAGAAGCAAAGCTACAGGGAACCAGGCAGAGGGCCTTCTCAGTGGTGGCGCCCGCCCTGTGGAACGCCCTGCAATCAGATGTCAAAGAGATAAATAACTACCTGACATTCAGAAGACATCTGAAACAGCCCTGTTCAGGGAAGTTTTTAATGTGTGACATCTTAGTGTATTTTTGGTCTTTGTGGAAGCCGCCCAGAGTGGCTAGGGAAACCCAGCCAGATGGGCGGGGTTCAAATAATAAATTATTATTATTATTATTATAGCTTCCTTTACAGGCCAAGTGGACCACAAGCTCTTAACTACTAAGCCATGTCTAGGTCACCTGCTCATAACTTCTCCTTTGTGGATGATTCCTGCAGATCGCCCTCCTTTTCCGGTGCTGAAAGTGGATCCTCCGTCTGGAGTGGTGAACGAAGGGGGCTCCCTGCGCCTCACTTGCTTGGCCAATGGGACCATAACTGAGAAGAGATTCCATTTCTTCAGGGATGGTGCTGAGATGGACACCAGTCATGACGGATCCAGAGAACCTGCGAATACCTCCCCAAACGGCTCTGTGAGCATCTTACAAGCCAAGGTCAACCACAGTGGAGAATTTGCTTGCCGTTATGAGGAAGCGATTGGTGGCCGATGGGTTATGTCTCCATGGAGCAAGACAGGGAAAGTCGTGGTGAATGTCCCAGGTGAGTCATTTTGGGGAAGTGAGAGCCATCTTTAGCAGTAGCATAATCCACTTTAATATGTTGTGTGAAAATGAGGCTATCAATATGTCTGGTCTTCCGCGAGGGACACAATGAATGTCATCTTCTTTATTTTATATGCTGCGTCTCAGCCTTCATGCTTGGGGAAAATGGAGGGGGAGGGATGGAGATGGAGAGGTCTGCTCACATTTTATCTTATGTTTAGAGAAGTCTTTAATATTTAATGCTGTACAGTGGTACAGCACGTGGGTGGCGCTGTGGGTAAAACCTCAGCGCCTAGGACTTGCCGATTGCATGGTCGGCGGTTCGAATCCGCGGCGGGGTGAGCTCCCGTTGTTCGGTCCCAGCTCCTGCCCACCTAGCAGTTCGAAAGCACTCTTAAGTGCAAGTAGATAAATAGGTACCGCTTTATAGCGGGAAGGTAAACAGTGTTTCTGTGTGCTGCGCTGGTGCAGGCTCGTCAGAGCAGCTTCGTCACGCTGGCCATGTGACCCGGAAGTGTCTCCGGACAGCGTTGGCCCCCGGCCTCTTAAGCGAGATGGGCGTGCAACCCCAGATTCGGACACGACTGGCCTGTACGGGCAGGGGTACCTTTACCTTTAGTGGTACCTCAGGTTACATACACTTCAGGTTACAGACGCTTCAGGTTACAGACTCCGCTAATCCAGAAAGATTACCTCGGGTTAAGAACTTTGCTTCAGGATGAGAATAGAAATCGTGCTCCGGTGGCCCGACGGCAGCAGGAGGCCCCATTAGCTAAAGTGGTGCTTCAGGTTAAGAACAGTTTCAGGTTAAGAACGGACCTCTGGAACGAATTAAGTACTTAACCCGAGGTACCACTGTATTGTTTTTAACAACTGATTGGGAGCCACCCAGAGTGGCTGGGGAAACCCAGCTAGATGGGCGAGGTATAAATAATAAATTATTATTATTATTATTATTATTATTATTATTATTATTATTATTTATTACGTTCTGCTCATGTTGTGAATGGGTTTCCGGAACGGATCCCGTTCGCAACCAGAGGTACCACTGTGCCGTCATTAAAGAGATAAAAATCAACATTCAGAATTCTTGGGACCTTTTTCAAATGACGTCACGCCTTCAGGACGAAAGACCCAAGCGAAACGCAACGAACAAATAACGGATTCCTCTTTATTCCTTTCAGGTCAAGGGTCATATTCGTCAGCACCATCACCACCCACACCGAATCCATCGCTGTCACTGGGATATTTGCGCTTGGCTCCTACACTCCTGTTCCTGATGGTCCCGCTTGCTTTCTGTTGAAGGAGAAAGAGGAGCGATAGATAATGTTGGGGCTTTCAGGTGTCCCCTTCCGTTCTGTGCATGACCTGGAAGGCGGTTTCTGAGATACAGCGGGGACAGTTTCCAGGATGGGCCCAAAGTCTATGTCAGCCCTGTCTATCGGGGGGGGGGTGTTCCAGAGAAAGGCCTTCTCCATTCTGGTGGCTGCCATGGGGGGGTCAGGGCATGGGGTCACCTGCCCTCAGAAAACGATTGCTTGGTTTTCATGGAGAATTGCTTTGCATTTACAATATGACCTGTTTGGGTGTTTTCTTTGTCATTAAAGGAATCTTTCAAATAAATAAGTAAAGCAAAACTTCTTTTGTTTCAGTCTTAAACAAATGAAACTGTGTACGTTGTTGTGACGTGGGGTTTGTCTCTTCCGCTCATGGTTTCCGCCACAACCAGGGCACCTGCCTCAGTGCTCTGTGCACTGTGCAGGCCTGACGCACTGACTCGACCCCACGGACTGGGCTTTGGCTTGGAGTAGCCTCTAGCTCGTCCATGGCATGCGCAACTTCTATCTGTGGCTTAGGGGCCTTGCGACTGGCATCAAGCTCCTCTCTTTCATAATTCTCCGTGGCGGTGGCCTCCTTCAAGGCTGAAGCAAGGGTAACCTCTTCTTTAGCCACGATGCATCTTCTGGCTTTCTTGCTGCTCAGACCACCGATAAACCGATCCAGGAGAGTCTCTTCCAGATCTTGGAAGTCACAGTGCTGAGCGAGCTTCCGCAGTTCAGCTAGGAATGCAGATACAGACTCCCCAGCACGCTGCTGCCTCTTATGAAACTCCAACCGCCTTGGCCAGCTTGAAGGTCTCAGTAGGCGCCAAATGGCTTGTCAGGCAGGCAAGAATATCTTTGAGAGGTGTCTCACTTAGCTTCGCTGGAGCAAGCAATGCCTTGGCCAGCTTGAAGATCTCAGGCCCACAGTAGCTCAGGAATGTGGCCCTTCTTTTGCTGGCATCGGTGATCCCTTGAGCCACTGCGAAGAACTCGAAGCGTTCGACGTAGTCTTCCCACGTGTGGGGCTCTGATGGCTGGAAGGGCTCCAATACCCTTGGACTCTCCATTGTCCTGTGGGCAGGGTCGTCTTCTCAGCCAGCCAGCGAGTCTTGTTCTTAGCTACAATCCGGACTCTGAGGCAGGGCTGCGTTTAACCGCTCCTCAGCATTCTGGATCCCACCTTCGTCGCCAGTTGTTGTGACGTGGGGTTTGTGATTTCAGCTCTCTTGACATAATATGCTGGAGACAGTTCTGTAGTAACACTTCTTTATTAAAGCAAACAAGACTGAGAACTGAGGAGGGGAGAGCTACATTTATAGGGACAGGGAACTAGCTAGAAAGGATACATTTTGGAGGGAACAATATCAGGCAATCACAGTCCTGCCTTTTGGAGGAAACCAATAAGACAGAGGATCCAAATACAGCAGCTTAAATGAACCAATAGTAGCTGTACCCTCTGGAACCAAAAGGCAGTTACTTTACCCTAATGCAAATACAGACAATAATAATACAGATATAAAATCCTTTGACTCAATACACAACAGGTTTCTGGACAGGGTAGGGCCCTACCAGTGCCGGATTTACGTATAAGCTAAACAAGCTATAGTTTAGGGCCGCACTCTCTTGGGGGCCCCCAAAAAAATTAAAGGAAAAAAACTGGATGTACGTTTCCAAAATATAAGATAAAAAAACAGATTATGAGTCTTTGTAAATTGTGTTTCTAAATGAACTTTTGTTATTGCCAAATGCCAATGTGATTGTGTTATTAATTTTGTTATGAATAAAAAATCATTTTAAGTTAGAACTTAATAATTATTTCACTATTAATATACTTCTTCTTAATTGTATTTCATCGTTAATATACTTCTTAATTGTATTTCAGTTCAACAATTACTTTGATAAAATGCATATTTTGTTATGTGCAAATGGTGATGATAATAATAATAATAATAATAATAATAATAATAATAATTTATTTATATCCCACCCTCCCCAGCTGAAGCCAGGCTCAGAGCGGCTAATACCTATAAGGTTCATAAATTACCATATAGCATATATTCAACACAAAAACAGTGACAATTTGTTGTTGACAAAGGACGGCTGGACATATAAAGGGCCCCATTACCTTCAGTAGCTGAGGGCCTCATCAAACCTAAATCCAGCCCTGGGCCCTACATTGCAACTCTGTTGGCGACTTGGTTCCCACCAGGGTTTGGCCTGAAGGCAAATAAAAATAACCTTGCTGAAGCTATGCATCTTTGGATCTGGTCAATGCCTGGCTGTGTGGCTGCCAGGGAGCTACAATTCATGTTTTACATTGTTCTTAGCTACGTACTCTTTGTTGATAGTTTTGATATTTCCTTTAAACTACAGTCAAGCTTTTACTGCAGTCCAGCAATAGAGAAATTTTCTTAACTAACCAAAGAAATATATGTTTGCCAACAGAAGAAAGGGGTGGGATCTAAATGCAAATACAGTGGTACCTCAGGTTACATACGCTTCAGGTTACAGACTCCGCTAACCCAGAAATAGTGCTTCAGGTTAAGAACTTTGCTTCAGGATGAGAACAGAAATTGTGCTCCGGCGGCACGGTAGCAGTGGGAGGCCCCATTAGCTAAAGTGGTGCTTCAGGTTAAGAACAGTTTCAGGTTAAGAACGGACCTCCGGAACGAATTAAGTACTTAACCTGAGGTACCACTGTAAATACAGTTTCGGCTGAGGTTCTCAGCATGTTGCACTGAAATCTGCTTCTTCAATGCGTGTGTTTTCACATTTCCAAGTTAAATTCTAACGTGACTTCTTTAAACTGTACTTGGGAAAGAGGAGGGGGCAGAAGGAGTTTGGCAGGCTGGAAGCAGCTAATACAGTGGTGCCTCGCAAGACGAAATTAATTCGTTCCGCATGTTTTTTCTTCTTGCGAGTTTTTCGTCTTGCGAAGCACGGTTTCCCATAGGAATGCATTGAAAATCAATCAATGCGTTCCTATGGAAACCGCCTTCAGACCAGGTCCGGGGACAGTCTGTCCCCCGACCACTTCTGAAGGCTGGGGGGGGGGGGGACAAGGACCTCTTCTGAAGGCCGGCGGTGGGCAAAAGTCTTTGCTCCCGATGGCCAGCATTTTAAAAGCGGTCCGGGATAGCGGGAAAGCGCAGCGCGCTTCCCTGCTATCCCGGACCGCTTTTTAAATGCTGGCGGTGGGGAGCAAAGCCTTTCGGCCCCCGCCGGCCTTCCTGGACCTCTTCTGAAGGCCGGAGGGGGGCGAAAGGCTTTGCTCCCCACCGCCAGCATTTAAAAGAGGTCCCCGGAGATTTCCCTATGGGCTTTCTTCTTGCGAAGCAAGCCCATAGGGAAATTCGTCTTGCGGAACGACTCAAAAACGGAAAACTCTTTCGTCTTGCGAGTTTTTCGTTTTGCGAGGCGTTCGTCTTGCGAGGCACCACTGTACCAGCTTCCCAGAGCAGGAGCTTTCCTTCCAATCTCCCGATCATCTTTTGGCTATCACTCTATGCAGGTTAAGTTGAGTTCTGCTCTTCCCTTCGCCCATCCTGCTGCACATTGTTCCATTTGGGTTTCTTCAAGAAGTTTGACCGCAGAGAAGAACAGGTGATGGCACAGCAAGATCAGATGTGGTTAGCAGTTTCTAGATGGCTAAAGCTTGTGGTTAGGGCTAAAGCCTATAGGCTGAGTTCTGCACACAGCTCAGGGTGTGTGTGTCCACAATGCACAGGAGTCAAGGGTGTGATGATGTGCTTCCTGTCTTTAGTCTTTGCTTTGAGAAGACAGACTTTGGCAAGGCCGGTTCATTGTCTCTCTTGGGACAGAAACCAGAGAGAAGGTGGATTTGGGGCTCCAGCCGTGGTTGCTCTTCCAGGGATACTGACTGAGCATGAAGTCTGCTGCTTTGGTGACAGGTTGGTGACCTCTCTGCTCAACTCAGATTGGAAATTTGCCATCTATCTCACATTCACACTGTATCTCTCCTTTTCACTTCCAGTCTGTCTCCAGATCCTCCTCGGGAGATCAGTCCAGGCAGGTAAAGCCAATTTCTGTTCTTTTTTCAACTTTTCTGATAGGAGACAGAAGCTCTATGGGATGTAGGAGTGTCAGATTTTGCATGATTGGGTGGATGGCGGCTAACAGATTGAGGCTGAATCCTGACAAGACAGAAGTACTGTTTTGGGGGACAGAGGGCGGGCAGGTGTGGAGGACTCCCTGGTTCTGAATGGACTCACCGCTGTCCATGGAGGCGCAGGTCAATTCTGTGTCTAGGGCAGCTGTCTACCAGCTCCATCTGGTATGCAGGATGAGACCCTCCCTGCCTGCAGACTGTCTTGCCAGAGTGGGGCATGCTCTGGTTATCTCCCACTTGGACTACTGCAATGCACTCTACATGAAGTGTATGTAACCTGAAGCGTATGTAACCTGAGGTACCACTGTATGTACAAAATACAAGCTAGCCACAAAAACTTCTCCTTCCTTAAGAATTTTTTTAATATTTGATGTCTTATCATGTTTATAATATTATATTGTGAGCCGCCCAGAGTGGCTGGGGAAACCCAGTCAGATGGGCGGGGCACAGATAATTATTAATAATAATAATAATATCCCTTAACTGTGGCAAAGAGTACAAGAGTACCCCCTGGGAGAAAGAGACACTGGAGGCATGAACTATGGGGATGCTTTGGGCTGGAGTAAGAGGATAATTTCAGACTCACATTACGGTCCCTGGAGAGACTTCATATAGGCTTCGTAGCAGCAGCAACCCTGGTGAGCTGCAGTTTCAGAAGAAATATAAATCAATCCCTATCTCATGTATACTGTTCCAAAGCTTCTCCTGCAGGGGAGGTGAATTTATTTTGAAATCCCCCCTTGAAATGAACCTGGAGCTGCTTCAGAGGGGCCCCTGAGAACATGGGGCCCTGAACACACCACTAGGCTGGCTGCCGCTTGTCTCCTAGCACTATAGGAGAAAGAGATGGGCAAGGGGACGTTTTATCCTTTCCACCACCCTGAACCTCCCCCCCTTCCCTACAAATCCTGAACAGGGCAAGGAAGCTCCTGTTGCAGCAAGAACACAACTAACTATTATTAGACATACACTGCAACATTTTGTGGCAGGCCACCCTGGTCTCCTCCCCTGCCAAACTCCCCTGCAGTCTTATGTTTTGCATTTTGAAGGGAAATGGGGAATCGCCAAATAAGTCTTGCTTCTTATTCCTTATCTGTTTATTTGCTTCTCAGGCGGCCTTCATCCTCCGTTCTTCTCTGTGTCCCCGAAGCTTGACATCTACAGCAGTGGGGAGATTGTGAACCTCACATGCTCTGCTCCTGAAAACCTTCTCATGTCGAGGGTTCTCTTTGGGAGGGACCGATGGTTGTTGTATGAGTACAGGCCCTCTTCTCCTCTGGCCTCCTTTACGTACACGAGGCGCTTGTCTCCTCAAGACAGCGGGGAGCATCTTTGCACGTACCGAGCTGCGGAATCGAGCTGGATCATCTCATCCCCAGAAAGCAGAAGGGTCAGGATTTCAGTGATGGGTGAGGCCTTAAAAAACCGCGTAGTTCTCTTGGAAGACGAAGGGGAAGGTTGCCCTAGAATGTCCCAGGTTCAATCCCCGTTGTCTCCTGGTAGGTCTGGGAAACTCTGCTGCCTGAGGACCTGGAGAGAGATGCTGCCAGTCAGTGTATACAATGCTAGCAGGACCACTGGTCTGGCATGGTTATAAGCCAGCGGGTGATGTTCTCAGATGCCAGGGTTACCTCGGAAGTGGGAACCTTGTTGATATCTGCTCAGACTGCAATGTGGATCTGTCTTTGTTTCTTGGAAGATAGCGCTGTAACCCATAGGTAAAGGTAAAGGGACCCCTGAACATTAGGTCCATTCGTGGCCGACTCTGGGGTTGCAGCGCTCATCTCGCTTTATTGGCTGAGGGAGCCGGCGTACAGCTTCCGGGTCATGTGGCCAGCAGGACTAAGCCGCTTCTGGCGAACCAGAGCAGCGCACGGAAACACCGTTTACCTTCCCACCGGAGCGGTACCTATTTATCTACTTGCTCTTTGACGTGCTTTCAAACGGCTAGGTTGGCAGGAGCAGGGACCGAGCAACGGGAGCTCAACCTGTCGCGGGGATTCGAACAGCCGACCTTCTCATCAGCAAGTCCTAGGCTCTGTGGTTTAACCCACAGGGCCCCCCCCCCGCATCCCTTGACATGAGTAGTGCAGATCCCCAAACGGGGATTAAGAGTTTAGCCAGCTAACATTTACCTTCCTGGACACTGCACATTTCCCCTGAATGTTGCGCAACACATGCTGCTGATCTTCTCCTCTCCCCTCCTGAAGTCCAAGTGGGGAATTCATGAACCCACGACTCTCTGTTGACAAACCTGCCTGGATGAACCCGATTTAGTTATGGCTTGCTGCTTAAAACCTCAGTGAGCCACAGACTCCTAATCACTTAGCCATTGTACTCATTTTCCTTTACGGACGGCTCCTGTAGCTCCTCCTCCTGCCCCGGTGCTGATAGTGGATCCTCCGTCTGGAGTGGTGAACGAAGGGGGATTCCTGCGCCTCACTTGCTCGGCCATTGGCAGCGACGCAGAGCAAAGGTTCCATTTCTACAAGGATGGGGTCAAGATTTCCTCCAGCAGTGAAGAGTCTCTGGCGGACTCCGGAGAACCCAGGAATGCCTTCTCGAACGCCTCTGCAAACACCCTGGTCCAAGTCACAGCCAGCATCCACACTGGGGGATTTGCTTGCAGGTATGAGCAGAAACTGAGCAGCCGATGGATCATGTCTCCCTGGAGCCAAACGGTGAATCTCACAGGTGAGCCATGCCCTAATATTTTACAAATATTAATTCATAACAATCCCAATTACATACTCATAATTAGAGATTTCTCCAAATCTGTGGACTTTCCAACTTCCCCTCCATGGGTCCTATTGTACACCCTCTTAACTGCATATTTTTCCACTATCCGTATTTTATATCTTCCCATCTTGTCCATAATATTAGTTACATTGCAAGTGTTATTAAAATCCTGCTAGGGTTTTCATCTGTTTACAGTGATCACCTAGATAAATTATAAATTTCCCCTTTCTTTATTGAAGTTTAGGTCTCCTTGGTTCCTGAGTCTTGCAGTCAGTTTTGCCCTTTCAGCATAGTCCAACAGTTTTATTTGCCTTTCTTCTCTGGTAGGGACATAATTTTCTTTCCATCTCTAGGCTAGCAGCATCCATGTGGCTGTTGTCGCATACATATAATGTCTTTTCTGTTCCTTTGGTATATCGGTATACCGATATACTGATATGTTTTTAACTTCACTGAATTACTGTTACTGTGTCTTCAACAACAACGGCTGCAATGGAGTCCCCCCTCTCCTTATTCATACCAACAGCCAAATCCCCTTCTTTCCTTTCTGCAGCTTGGGCACCAAATTGCTCTTCGTCACCCCTGCTATATGCACACTGGGCAATTCCACTGGTGATCCTGATGGTCCCTCTTGGTTTTTACTGCATGAGAAGGAAGAGAGGTAAGTGATGCTGGAGACTGTGGGCCTCTCATATCATTGGCCCAGTATACCTGAAGGAGCATCTCCACCTCCATCACTCAGCCCAGACACTGAGGTCCAGCTCTGAGGGCCTTCTGGCGGTTCCCTCCCTGCGAGAAGCCAAGTTACAGGAAACCAGGCAGAGGGCCTTCTCGGTGGTGGCACCCACCCTCTGGAACGTCCTCCCATCAGATGTCAAGGAAATAAACTACTATCTGAATTTTAGAAGGCATCTGAAGGCAGTCCTGTTTAGGGAAGTTTTTGATGTTTGTTGTTTGATCATGTTTTTAATATTCTGTTGGGAGCCGCCCAGAGTGGCTGGGTAACCCAAAAGGTGGGCAGGGTATACATAAATTATTATTATTATAATTATTATTATTATTACTACTACTGCTACTACTACCTATGTATGTAGAAGCCTGCTTAAGATCTTTAGGGGATGATGCTCCTCTCTATGTCATGAGAGCAGTGTTGGTTAAAAGCAACAAAACCAAGCATTTGTTTTGTCTTCCTTCGTATTGGATGTGGTTAGGATGTCGGAGGGAGCCTTGCCTGTGTCTGTCCTGTGGAACTACCAGCCTCAAGAGGTTTGTTTTCAGGACCAGCCCTGTCTCACCATCTTTCTTCTCTTTTCATTTCCACTTTGGAAGCGTTGAAATCTGAGCAGGAAAACGAGGAAGAAGCAAATTCTGAGTATGTTGAAATGTTCAGAGCCACTAGGAAGCCACAGAGGTAATGGCAACTAATGCTGGTATAACACTGATGTGATGTGTGTGTTATCTTCATGAGTTTTTATTTATTTAAAGCATTTCTTCCAAAAAGTGTTCCTAGACTGGCTGACCAAAATAACAATGGTCATGGCACACAAGGAGGAAGGGAGGAGCGAAAGAGCCAGCTCTGGCAGCAGTTCAGTTCTTAAAGTTTTGAACACAGTTGGAGGCGAAGAGCACCCACAAACCATGCAAGGAGTTTCCAGAGGGGAGGAAAACTTGAACCCAGAGCCTGGCAACCTGGAAATGCAGGAGAGACTTATCAGTCAAGAGAGGGACAACGTCCTGTTGGCTGGGAGATAAAAGGATGAAAGGCGATTGGAGGAACAGGGAGCGGGGTGTGTCCCAGGCAGAAAAAGGACCAAGAGACCGCATAGGAAGAATAATTGAATTGTAGAATTGGAAGGGACCCAGTGGATCATCTAGTCCCACCCCCCTGCAATGCAGGAATATTCAGCTGCCCCTTACGGGGATCAAACCTGCAACCTTGGCATCATCAGCACCACGCTCTAGCCAACTGAGCTATCCAGGAAGAAGGACCAAAGGGACAAGTTTGGGGGTGGCAGATAAGGAGGGGGAAATGATTGGCATGTCAGAGAGAAGGGAAGATGTCTGAAAGAGATAGTGTGGCTGGGACAGGGATAGAGCGAAGGGGCAGGGAAAGGGCTGCTGTGTGTATTCTCTGTGTAAAAAAACCGGGACAGAAATTGTGGAACCATTTAAAAACGAACCTTTGATAATACATTAACTGGCTCCCTCCCCCACAATCTCTATTTAAGGAAATAGAAACTGAGCTATGGAATTGGCTGCTACAGGATGTGGTTTAGATGCCCTTTGAAAAGAGGTACATTTGTGAAGAATATTCCGCCAGAACATTTTAGTCATGACAGCTTAGTTGATCTTCATTGTGCAGAAGCAGTCTACCTCTGAATTGCTGTGCACTGGAGATAAGGAAAAGAGGAGGGTGGCCTGTTTGTGAGTTGCCCAGGAGTGTCCAGCTGGTTGCTGTCAAAACTGGATGATGCGAACCTTCAATTTGCTCCCCAAAGCCTTGGGGGGATCATCATTCTTTGAACATGTCCCTCAATTTCCTTCTCCTTTTCAGGCCTCAGACGCCTTTTACTGCCTTGCCGCCCCCTGCTCTGCCTCAGCCCCCAATATCGCAATCATGGATGGAGAGCGGAGCCAAACCGGAGGAAGACCAGGAGGAAGGTCTCTACAACTGCATTCCCCTTCAGGGCAAGAAGAGAGCAGAACGATACAGAGATTCTGAAGAAGAATGAGCCGTCGGGGAGATTAAGATATTCAGATGGGGATTTACGACCAGGGAGATGGGGTGGAAGGGGTCAGGGAAGAGGGCAGTGTTCTGCCTTCCCCTGCCTATTCCAGCAAATGGCTTGGCTCACTTTCTGCAGCTCTTTCCTCAAGAGTCTGTCTGTCTAAAATACTTTGCCCTGTTGCCCAAGGGTGCCTCTAAGTGGCAAGATTTGCCCAGTTAGCTGCTGTTCCTCTCCCTAGATCAGGGATGGGGAACTTGTGGCTCCCTCGATGATCTTGGGATCCAGCTCCCATCAGCCCCAGCCAACATGGTCTGTCCTCGAGGGATGATAGGAATGGTTGAAGTTGTTGCCTATGCTCTTGTATCCTCAAGGTGAGATTACTGCAATGCATTATAGGTAGGGCTGCCTCTGAAGACGGTTTGGAAATTTCAGCTGGTGCAGAATTTGTGGGAATGTTCTGGGGTGCAGGAGAGGATATATTGACTAATTATATCCTTATCCAACTTGTGCTAACAAGTTCCCAAAATATCAGCAGAGTTTATAGACATTCCCCTTTAAGTTCGCAACGGTAACGTGTGCACAGGTTCGCTAGAACCTCTATAATAATTACTCTGGTAATTTCCCCTTTGTTCCCTCTTAAAATACAAGACACGACACAGTCTTCATAAAAGTATAAAAGAGTTTACTCACGTTCTGTTCACAATGTGATCCCAAAAGGCAGACAGGCTTAAAAAGGTTACATACATTTAGAATCTATCTTATAGCAAGATAGTCCCTTTGTCCTCTCTTGGCTGGGAGCCAAGAGAGCATCCTTAGATGTTTCCTCATCGAAGGAAAATGGCAGAGAGAGAGAGTGGCTGCCTGCCCTGTGCTTTTGTCATTACCTGCACAGGTGAGGCCACACCCACCTCTGGTCACATGCGGAGGAAGTCCGTCCCCAGGAAGTTTACCTGCTTGCTGGACTGACATCCCTCCCCATGTTCTAACATGTACACTCTAGGAATGTTGTCATTGACTGCTCCTGTGTTTACATCCCACAGAATTCAGCGGCCAGGTTGCTCACTGGAACAAGAGGGTTTGAACATATTGCCTCAATCCTGGTCTGATTGCACCGGATTCCGATTACAGGGAATGGCAAGACAAACTGTTAGAGTATATTGAACAGGCTAGATTAACAGAGGCAATTAGAGATCACAGTTTCAAAAAGCATGGGGAAAATGCAGAGAATACTTCACAAAACAGTGCCCTAAAAGACATACCTGGACTTGTTTCGATTAATGTCTGCAGGAAACTTTGTGGATATTTAAGTTACAATTAGAAAAATCTTAATAATTATTCATAAAGGAAACAGCTTATAAGAAGTAAATAAGGAGGCCAGATACAGGATAAAGGAAGTCTTTTATTTGTATTGTTGTATGTTATGCTTATTGTATGTTATGTTCATGTTTAATGAGGGTGGATTTCTGCATTGGGGGGCAGAGGGTTTATGTTATGTTGTAAATAAAATTTCCAATAAAAATTAAAAAAAGAAAAAATAAAGCATGCCCAGCGCACATCACTTCTCCCAAAGTCCGTCAACATGGACAGATTCTCCCCTCGCTGTGTGTGAGGTTTGGTTTAAACTGGAGAGAACGGCAGGCCTTGAACCTGTGTGGCTGTGCAGAATAAAAAGCAGCACTTCCTCACTTGGTAGACTACACTGGCCACGTCCCCAGATTCCTCTCTTCTCAGAACAACAAAACAAAACCACGGCTTCCTCCGCAGCTCCCTGCTAGTAATATTAGTCTGCTGCCCACCCTGCTTCTTGCATCAACTTTCAAAGGAACAATTGGGGTTTTGCCCATCGGCTACGGAGAAGAGGCTGCTTCTGGGCAGCCTGCCTTGGCAGTGACACCCGATATACACAGTACAGTGGTACCTCAGGTTACAAACGCTTCAGGTTACAGACTCCGCTAACCCAGAAATAGTGCTTCAGGTTAAGAACTTTGCTTCAGGATGAGAACAGAAATCGTGCTCTGGCGGCACGACAGCACGTCATCATTCAAAGGAATTCCTGTCTTTTTTATATACAGTGGTACCTCAGGTTAAGTACTTAATTCATTCCGGAGGTCCGTACTTCACCTGAAACTGTTCTTAACCTGAAGCACCACTTTAGCTAAAGGGGCCTGCTGCTGCCGCGCCACCGGAGCACGTACAGCTGAAAACGCTGGCGGCATTAAGATAAATTCAGCAGTGTAAACAAGTTTTGATGGATGCAATAATGAAACACTGAATGGCATAATTTTTGCAAAATATGCAGGGATTTGTGATATGTAAAATGAACCATGGAAAGAGAAGTCACTGATATCTTAAGGATGTAAAATGAGCATTTTAAATTGTAAAACAGAAAACGTAATAAAAATGATATACAAAAAAGAAAAGAGAAAGTGGCAGCCTTCGAGATTCACGCTAATTTTGCAGTTCTCCAGCTGAGCAACATGTGCAAAAATGCACACTTAGTAAAGTGTGCATATATTGGTGAAAATAGCATGCAGGGACACATTATGATCAGGGGAAATTGCTTTGCAAGGATGTGCAGGAAAAGCAAAATTGCACAGGCAGGTATGTCTGCTAGGAGATAATCCTTCTAAGATGCTGCTCAGTTTTTATGAAAATTAAAAAATAAATAAATCACAAACTGATGTGTCAGTGTGGAGAACTGAGAGTGGAAAAAGGAGAGACTGAAAGGGACAAATCCACCCATTGCTTCACACGGGACCTGCCCTCTCCACTTCTGGGCCATCTCTTTCCTGCACAGCCTCGTGGTGGCTTTGTTGAGGATGGAAGAGAAGATCGCTGTAGAGGACTTCTTCGTCTTTTGCCGAGATGGGATCGTCCTTCAGCGTTGGTTCGGAGGGAGTCACAGTCGGTGGGGAGGCAATGGTGGCATAGGTGACGTCTGAGCTCTGAGGATGGAGAGGGAAACTGAGGGTGACCCACGGCTTTGACTGGACATAACCATCCAGGGGTCCTTGACCTTTTTTTTTTTTTTTTTTTTTGGCCTTACCTTAGTTTGTGGGGTGGGGGATAAGGGCTGTAGCTGAGTGGCATGGTATCTGCACTGCATGCAACAGCTCCCAGGTTTGATCCCTGATGGTATTGTCAGGTAGACTCCAGTCTGAAACCCTCAAGAGCCACTACCAATCAATGCAGATAATACTGAGCTAGGCTGACCAATCGCCTGACTCAGTATAAAGGAGCTTCTTGTGTTCCTTTGTCCATGGATGGCCAATTTAGCAGTTATAGCCACAAGAGGTTCATGAGGTTTTTTTTGGTTTTGGTTTCCATTCAAGTGGCCATCCCCACTCCTGGCTGTAGCTAATTCTCTAAGGACAGCTACACACTTGTTTACTTTCTCACCTGGACGGAAGACCAATCATTACAATTCCTAAGCTTCTTTGAAAGCGATCCTGACCCGTAAAACTGGTTTCAGTAAGAGGATGGACTCATTTCCCGAGCTCAGATGGAAGCAAAATGCAAACCTAAACCTTTCTACTCACTTTGACCTGAAAGTCTGTCTTTTGGGGTACCAACAACCCAAACATGTCTTGACTTGTTTCCTCCTTGCTTTCCTTTGTCTCAGATGCTAGCTGATATTTTGATGTGCCCAAGGCAAAAAGAACTAGAGAGAGAGAGAAAGGGAGCGAAAAGTTAAAAGTATGGTTATGCACCATCCTAATCTCTGATCTGTGAGATTCTCCACAAATTCCTGCACTGATCCAGGACTCTGTTTCCTTGGAACGAAGGTCAGCAGAGACTGTGGTGTCTCTAGGGTATATTGTTTTATTTACACACATAAACAACCAGAGCATAGGATGGAAGGTATCATAGCACTGACATCCCAGTAGATCTTGCTTCCCCATTAGCTTTCCAGGACAGCCCCCAAACCCCGAGCAAACATGTCTCTCTCTTAGAGATGGGAAAGCCTGGGAAAAACCCAGAAAAATTGGGTCCCCACCCCCAATTTTTCTGCTCCCCCCCCCCCCGGGCCTTTCTCCAGCTTCCAGCTCTCACACAACTCTGCCTATTGTTCTCCTATGTAGGTAGGTAAGGAGCTGGAAGAAAAGCCAACCCATCTATTCTATGACACAGAGCGTCTTTTTTCATTATGCTAAATCGTGGTACTTAACTAGCCAGCCCAAGTCACTAACTTAACAAAGTGGGCTGGTTTCCACTTACAGATTGTATTATTATGGGATTTTTAATAGCAGTGCATAGTTAATCTATGGAACTAGGCCCAACAGGAGTTCTTCTGGGGTTTAAGTTGGATGGTCCAAAGGGCCCATCACTTACTGCCTTTCTTTCTCCAACAATAGTAAGCGAACAAGACCGCCAGGATCAGAAGTAGACTAGCCCACCATGCATGCCCCATTGATGTAGCAGATGAATCTGGCAACTGAGCTGTGAAGATAAAAAATAAAGGAGCGGGGATGTCCTTAGAAACACACTAACAGGCTTCCTCTTGAAAATTTAAGACAAGTACATAACACAATGTTGAAAGCAAGTCTTTAAATAAATTATTTATTATTATTATTATTATTATTATTATTATTATTATTATTACCCTGCCCATCTGGCTGGGTTTCCCCAGCCACTCTGGGCGCCATCCAACAAAAAATTCAAAATACATTAAAATGTCAGACATTAAAAACTTCCCTAAACAGGGCTGCCTTCAGATGTCTTCTAAAAGTCAGATAGTTGCTTATTTCCTTGATGTCTGATGGGACGGTGTTCCACAGGGTGGGTGCCACCACTGAGAAGACCCTCTGCTTGCTTCCCTGTAACTCTGCTTCTCGCAATGAGGGAACTGCCAGAAGGCCCTCAGCGATGGACCCCAGTGTCCGGGCTGAACGATGGGGGTGGAGACGCTCCTTCAGCTATACTGTACCGAGGCCGTTTAGGGCTTTCAAGGTCAGCACCAACACTTTGAATTGTGCTCGGAAACGTACTGGGAGCCAATGTAGGTCTTTCAAGACCGGTGTTATATGGTCCTGGTGGCCGCTCCCAGTCACCAGTCTAGCAGCCGCATTCTGGATTAGTTGTAGTTTCCGGGTCACCTTCAAAGGTAGCCCCACGTAGAGCACATTGCAGTAGTCCAATATGTAATATTTTACATATTTCCAATAAAAATTGGCAAAGGGTGTTTAAGGAGATAACAGAAATCACTGGGTTAAAGCTGACCAAAATTCCAGAGGTAGCATTATTATCAATTTATGGTGGGGTGGAAGGTTCACAGGCTAGGAAGGACTTGGTCACAAATTTATTGACAGCTGCATGAATTATTATAGCTAGGAAGTGGAAGGGGCAAGCAGAATATAAAATGGAAGAATGGGATAAAGAGGTGTGGGATATAGCTATGAATGATAAATTAACATGTGCTATTAAGGTAAGACAGGGAATATGCAGGGAATATGCAGGGAATATCTCCTCAAATGATTTTGAGGAGATATGGAGGGTGTTTGTAGAATTTGTACTCTTAAAACGGAAAGGGGTCAAACCATTGCAAGAGGCGTTGGAATTTTGGGAGATTTGAGAGTTACATTGGAATGGTCACAGTGGAGGGGTGCACATTTTGTTCTTATTTATTTATGATTATTACTTTGTCAAAATATAAATAAGTAAGTAAGTAGGAAAGGAAGGAAGGAAGGAAGGAAGGAAGGAAGGAAGGAAGGAAGGAAGGGGCTGGAAGTCGCAGCAAAGAACAGCATTGTTCCCACCCCTTGCTCTTTTCCCTCCATCCTTCAGTCTTGGAGTTCAAACACAATACCCACAAGAGGACTGCCCCACTTCTAATGTGGGCTCTGTGTTCCCGGTGGGGCATGGCTCACCTGTGAGATTCACCGTTTGGCTCCAGGGAGACATGATCCATCGGCTGCTCAGTTTCTGCTCATACCTGCATGCAAATCCCCCAGTGTGGATGCTGGCTGTGACTTGGACCAGGGTGTTTGCAGAGGTGTTCGAGAAGGCATTCCTCGGTTCTCCGGAGGCCACCAGAGACTCTTCAGTGCTGGAGGAAATCTTGACCCCATCCTTGTAGAAATGGAACCTTTGCTCTGCGTCGCTGCCAATGGCCGAGCAAGTGAGGCGCAGGAATCCCCCTTCGTTCACCACTCCAGACGGAGGATCCACTGTCAGCACCGGGGCAGGAGGAGGAGCTACAGGTGCTGTCCGTAAAGGAAAATGAGTACAATGGCTAAGTGATTAGGAGTCTGTGGCTCACTGAGGTTTTAAGGGGCAAGCCATAACTAAATCGGGTTCATCCAGGCAGGTTTGTCAACAGAGAGTCGTGGGTTCATGAATTCCCCACTTGGACTTCAGGAGGGGAGAGGAGAAGATCAGCAGCATGTGTTGCGCAACATTCAGGGGAAATGTGCAGTGTCCAGGAAGGTAAATGTTAGCTGTCTAAACTCTTAATCCCCATTTGGGGATCTGTACTACTCATGTCAAGGGACGCGGGTGGCGCTGTGGGTTAAACCACAGAGCCTTGGACTTGCCGATCAGAAGGTTGGCGGTTCGAATCCCCACGACGGGGTGAGCTCCCGTTCCTCGGTCCCTGCTCCTGCCAACCTAGCAGTTTGAAAGCACATCAAAGTGCAAGCAGATAAATAGGTACCGCTCCGGTGGGAAGGTAAATGGCGTTTCCGTGTGCTGCTCTGGTTCGCCAGAGGCGGCTTAGTCATGCTGGCCACATGACCCAGAAGCTGTACGCCGGCTCCCTCGGCCAATAAAGCGAGATGAGCGCCCCAACCCCAGAGTCGGCCTCGACTGGACCTAATGGTCAGGGTCCCTTTACTTTTACCTTACTACTCATGTCATGTGTAAGCCATCACATCCCCTAAATTGCCCTATGAGTCTCCACTGGTACAATAGAGGGGTCTCCCCACTTCAGACCTTCTCCATCTGTCAATGGTCTGAGGGTGGTGATCCCTTTGACAGCACATGTACTAAAATTGGAATGATACAGGGAAGATTAGCATGGCCCCAACTCAAGGATGACACGTAAATGTGTGAAGCGTTCCCTATTTTTTCAGGGCTATATATTTTTTAATAAGGACTGGGGGGAAATTGTAATATATTTGACAGAACACTGGAAACGGTTAAAAACATTATCAAGATTGAAATAACAATTGCAATGTGAAAAGAAATATAGGAGAAAATAGCGTTTTATGGAGGATAATATGATTTGCAGTGAAAAGATTATTTGTGGACTCCACAAAAGGGAGGGTGGCAGTCTGAGAATTCTATATTTTTTTTATTTGATTTTTTTTCTGTGAATGTAAAACCAAATTGTAAAACCAATAAAAATTATTATTAAAAAAGTAAATGGTATGAGGGTGATGTGTCAGAGCTTTGCAGCATGCCCCCAGGCCCCTTGTATGGTTTCTTACTCATAAGAAGTATTAATGCTTGACTATGGGTTACAGCCCTATCTTCCAAGAAACAAAGACAGACCCACATTGCAGTCTGAGAAGATTTCAACAAGGTTCCCACTTCCGAGGTAACCCTGGCATCTGAGAACGTCACCCGCTGCCTTATAACCACGTCAGACCAGTGGTTCTGCTAGCATTGTATACACTGACTGGCAGCATCTCTCTCCAGGTCCTCAGGCAGGAGAGTTTCCCAGACCCACCAGGAGACAACGGGGATTGAACCTGGGACATTCTAGGGCAGCCTTCCCCTTCGTCTTCCAAGAGAACTACGCGTTTTTTTAAGGCCTCACCCATCACTGAAATCCTGATACTTCTGCTTTCTGGGGATGAGATATTCTGGCTTGATTCTGCAGCTCGGTACATGCAAAGATGCTCCCCGCTGTCTTGAGGAGACAAGCGCCTCGTGTATGTAAAGGAGGCCAGAGGAGATGGGGGCATGTAGACATGCAACGGCCATTGGTCCTTCTTAAAGAGAACCCTTGACATGAGAAGGTTTTCAGGAGCAGAGCATGTGAGGTTCACAATCTCCCCACTGCTGTAGGTGTCAAGCTTCGGGGACACAGAGAAGAACGGAGGACGAAGATGGCCTGAGAAGCAAATAAACAGATAAGGAATAAGAAACAAGCCTTGTTTGAAAACGTAAGCCCACCCAAGTTTGGCAGGGCAGGAGACCAGGGTGACCTGCCACAAAATGTTGCAGTGTATGTCTAATAATAGTTAGTTGTGTTCTTCCTGCAACAGGAGCCTCCTTGTCCTGTTCAGGATTTGTAGGGAAGGGGGGAGTTTCAGGGTGGGGGAAAGGAAAAAACATCCCCCCGACCTTCTCCTTCTCCTATAGTGGTAGGAGACAAGGGGCAGCCAGCCTAGTGGTGTGTTCAGGGCCCCATGTTCTCAGGGGCCCCTCTGAAGCAGCTCCAGGTTCATTTCAAGGGGTGATTTCAAAATAAATTCACCTCCCCTGCAGGAGACGCTTTGGAACAGTATACATGAGATATGGATTGATTTATATTTCTTCTGAAACTGCAGCTCACCAAGGTTGCTGCTGGTACGATGCTTATAGGAAGTATCTCCAGGGACCATAATGTGAGTCTGAAATTGTCCTCTTAATCCAGCCCAAAGCATCCCCATAGTTCATGCCTCCAGTGTCTCTTTCTCCCAGGGGGTACTCTTGTACTCTTTGCCACAGTTAAGGGATATTATTATTATTATTTATTAATTATCTGTACCCCGCCCATCTGGCTGGGTTTCCCCAGCCACTCTGGGTGGCTCACAATATAATATTATAAACATGATAAGACATCAAATATTAAAAAATTTCTTAAGCAAGGTGCCTTCAGGTGTCTTCTAGAAGTCAGGTAGTTGTTTATTTCCTAGTGGGTGCCACTACCAAGAAGGCCCTCTGCCTTCTAATGATATGAAGTAGCCAAACTTTACTCACCAGGGATGGAAACCTCAATGTGGTTACTCCGTTCAGACAGTTGTCCTGCACTGTTTTCTTCCAAATAGGCACAGACAAATGTTTTCTTTATTTCCTGAAATTCTGCAGTTATTTCCAGGGTATTATTGAGCTGTTCTTGGGGTCTAGTGTAATTACCATCTGCTTTCAATTCATAAAAGAAGAACTTGGCCGCCAGCTTCCCTTCCGGGTGGGAGCATTTCATTGTGATCCGTTGTCCCTGGAGAAAGGTCTGTCTTGGAGGGATAATGGACAGCTCTGGAGCTGGTGGAGGCAGAACTGCATTGGGGAAAGGGAAGAAGTGCAAGGGGGAAATGCCATTCAGCCCCTTCCTTAAGCTATTCTCCTGTATTCCCTCACCCATGAATTTTTTTTAATGAGTTGTTGGTTCAAAGAGAATGTTCCTCACCAGCAATCAACACCACCACCTTGGTGAAGACCAGAATATTCCTCAAGGGCTGTTTCCCGCCACGTAAGCAAAGGCTTTCACAGTTCTTCAACCTTGGCCCCCGGATTTTGTTGAACTACAACTTCTGCTAAGTTGGCAGGGGATGATGGGAGTTGTAGAGCAGCAACAATATCTGCGCCCCCCAAGACTGAAGAACTGCTTAAAATAACCCTGCCCCTTTGCTACATCACATTAAAGCTCATCTTCACAACAGACTTGAATCTTCAGTATTGTACTCTGTTGGCTTCCCCTAGGAACTATGATGGAGGCAGTTTTCTGACTATGCTGAGAGATCTTGGCCAGAGCTCCTTTGTTCTCTCTCACAGTTACAGCTACCAAAATGGCTCAACTTCGATTACTGCTGGGGATTGACTACCCCATTCCATCCTTTACTCCAATGCCTCTTAAACTCAGAATCAGATTTTGAAAATCTCTCTCTCCTCCCTTCTCCCCTTCCCCAACAATGTGATGTCACAGCACTAAAAAATTCCCTAAACAGGGTTGCCTTCAGATGTCTTCTAAAAGTCAGATAGTTGTTTATTTCCTTGACATCTGATTGGAGGGCATTCCACAGGGCGGGCGCCACTACCAAGAAGGCCCTCTGCCTGGTTCCCTGTAACCTCACTCCTCACAGGGAGGGAACTGCCAGAAGGCCCTCAGACCTGGACCTCTGTGTCTGGGCTGAACGATGGAGGTGGAGACGCTCCTTCAGATATACTGGACCGAGACCGTTTAGGGCTTTAAAGGTCAGCACCAACACTTTGAATTGTGCGCGGAAACGTACTGGGAGCCAATGTAGGTCTTTCAAGACCAGTGTTATATGGTTTTGGTGGCCTCTCCCAGTCACCAGTCTAGCTGCCCCCAGGCCCCTTGTATGGTTTCTTACTCATGAGAAGTATTAATGCTTGACTATGGGTTACAGCGCTATCTTCCAAGAAACAAAGACAGACCCACATTGCAGTCTGAGAAGATATCAACAAGGTTCCCACTTCCGAGGTAACCCTGGCATCTGAGAACGTCACCCGCTGCCTTATAACCACGTCAGACCAGTGGTTCTGCTAGCATTGTATACACTGACTGGCAGCATCTCTCTCCAGGTCCTCAGGCAGGAGAGTTTCCCAGACCCACCAGGAGACATAGTATAA
Organism: Podarcis filfolensis; assembly: GCF_964270895.1. Classification (NCBI taxonomy): domain Eukaryota; kingdom Metazoa; phylum Chordata; class Lepidosauria; order Squamata; family Lacertidae; genus Podarcis; species Podarcis filfolensis. The sequence continues at coordinate 5,612,149 of NC_139615.1, forward strand.
GCTTTCTTTCCACAAGTAAAAAGAAAAAATAGCAACCCACATAAATATGCCAGAATTTCTGGATTGCCTTTAGGAAGACGGAGAGAACTTTTTGAGTCTTCAGTTAATGAGCTAGCCAAACTTTACTCACCAGGGATGGAAACCTCAATGTGGTTACTCCGTTCAGACAGTTGTCCTGCACTGTTTTCTTCCAAATAGGCACAGACAAATGTTTTCTTTATTTCCTGAAATTCTGCAGTTATTTCCAGGGTATTATTGAGCTGTTCTTGGGGTCTAGTGTAATTACCATCTGCTTTCAATTCATAAAAGAAGAACTTGGCTGCCAGCTTCCCTTCCGGGTGGGAGCATTTCATTGTGATCCGTTGTCCCTGGAGAAAGGTCTGTCTTGGAGGGATAATGGACAGCTCTGGAGCTGGTGGAGGCAGAACTGCATTGGGGAAAGGGAAGAAGTGCAAGGGGAAAATGCCATTCAGCCCCTTCCTTAAGCTATTCTCCTGTAGTCCCTCACCCATGAATTTTTTTTAATGAGTTGTTGGTTCAAGGTATGCTTGTTTAGTGCCAAGAAGGCCTTGGTCCTTCTTAGTCCTGCATTAAACAAATGCTACACACAGATTTCCAGAATCTACTTACTTGGGGTCACTATCAAAATCACCTGAACAGCACTCCAATAATTCTGTTCCATTAACTGGTGGAACTTTTCAGCAAAACCTTTTGATTTTTGACAAACATAATTTCTTGAGAAAAGCTCACCTAAAGAAGCATGTTTGAACCTTGGGTTGCCAGATGTTGTTGGACTGCGACACCCATCAAGCTGCTTGGTGGATGACTGATGGGAGTTGTAGACCAATAATCTCTCTCCCCCTCAATAAGCAAGCAGATTAATGAAAAAAGGAAATAGGACTTTGGGAGGACTACAGAATTTCTGATGATAATTGAATTCTATACATAGTCAAATTCTATTCATAAAATTCCCCTCCTCTTCCTTTGACCAGCCACACTGCTCAGTTTCAATCCAGCTTCCCAATTCAACTTACAAGAGATCCGTATTTCAAAGAAAGACCTCCTCACCCGATAGCGAAATCCTGATCCTGATGGAGTTGCTCTCTCTGGATGCGATCTCTCGCCCGGATTCCACAATGTGGTACCTGCAGGAGTAATCTCCACCATCTTGAATAACCAGGCGCAGGATGTGTGTGACGTTGTTCAGAGAGGAGGGAGAGGAGGGCTTGACTGAATGCAGATCCTGTTGGTCCCTGAAAAACTGGGTCCTTGATACATGACGGGTTTCGGAAGATGAGCACTTGAGTTCCACAGATTCCCCACTTGTATAGACATCCTTCTTTGGAGAAACAGAGAAAACTGGAGCACGAGGAAGGTCTGAAAGGGAAGTTGAAGGAGCAGAGAGAAAGGAAGAGAAGTTTTTGTCGCTAGCTTCTTAAGCACTTCTGTCTCCCAGGAATTCAATGCTACAGACTCAAATTGAAGTAACACTAGTTCCTATTGTCAGCTAACAAGATTTATGTTCTGGATGGGGTCCAGGAATCTTTGGCAGAGAATTCCCCATATATGAGATTAGGGCTACAATATCAGACTGTGCAACTTCCAGACCAATCCCTTAAGCACCTCTCCTTAATATACAGCTATATTCAAAACATGAAGCAATGTTATAGCAATTGTGCTCTCTCGCCTTCCCTAAGGAACCAGGAGGATGTGGACTTTGTGACTATATTCAGGGACCTTGCTTTGTGTTCCTTGTACCTGGCAAAAACAACAGAATGGCTTGGGCAGAATCACCCAGATGGTTTAGACTGCGTGTATGGTTGCGTGTATCATTCATTCACAAAGAGAATGTTCCTCACCAGCGATCAACACCACCACCTTGGTGAAGACCAGAATATTCCTCAAGCGCTGTTTCCCGCCATGTAAGCAAAGGCTTTCACAGTTCTTCAACCTTGGCCCCCGGATTTTGTTGAACTACAACTTCTGCTAAGTTGGCAGGGGATGATGGGAGTTGTAGAGCAGCAACAACATCTGCGCCCCCCAAGACTGAAGAACTGCTTAAAATAAACCTGCCCCTTTGCTACATGACATTAAAGCTCATCTTCACGACAGACTTGAATCTTCAGTATTGTACTCTGTTGGCTTCCCCTAGGAACTATGATGGTGGCAGTTTTCTGACTATGCTGAGAGATCTTGGCCAGAGCTCCTTTGTTCTCTCTCACAGTTACAACTACCAAAATGGCTCAACTTCGATTACTGCTGGAGATTGACTATCCCATTCCATCCTTTACTCCAATGCCTCTTAAACTCAGAATCAGATTTTGAAAATCTCTCTCTCCTCCCTTCACCCCTTCCCCAACAATGTGATGTCACAGCACTAAAAAATTCCCTAAACAGGGTTGCCTTCAGATGTCTTCTAAAAGTCAGATAGTTGTTTATTTCCTTGACATCTGATGGGAGGGCATTCCACAGGGCGGGCGCCACTACCGAGAAGGCCCTCTGCCTGGTTCCCTGTAACCTCACTCCTCACAGGGAGGGAAATGCCAGAAGGCTCTCAGACCTGGACCTCTGTGTCTGGGCTGAACGATGGAGGTGGAGACGCTCCTTCAGATATACTGGACCGAGACCGTTTAGGGCTTTAAAGGTCAGCACCAACACTTCGAATTGTGCGCGGAAACGTACTGGGAGCCAATGTAGGTCTTTCAAGACCAGTGTTATATGGTTTTGGTGGCCGCTCCCAGTCACCAGTCTAGCTGCCGCATTCTGGATTAGTTGTAGTTTCCAGGTCACCTTCAAAGTTAGCCCCATGTAGAGCACATTGCAGTAGTCCAATATGTAATATTTTACATATTTCCAATAATGAAATATGTTTTTTAAAACGGCAAAGGGTGTTTAAGGAGATAACAGAAATCACTGGGTTAAAGCTGACCAAAATTCCAGAGGTAGCATTATTATCAATTTATGGTGGGGTGGAAGGTTCACAGGGTATGAAGGACTTGCTCCCAAATTTATTGACAGCTGCACGAATTATTATAGCTAGGAAGTGGAAGGGGCAAGAAGAATATAAAATGGAAGAATGGGATAAAGAGGTGTGGGATATAGCTATGAATGATAAATTAACATGTGCTATTAAGGTAAGACGGGGAATATGCAGGAGAAATGATTTTGAGGAGATATGGAGGGTGTTTGTAGAATTTGTACTGTTAAAACGGAAAGGGGTGAAAGCATCGCATGTGGCACTGGAATTTTGGGAGATTTGATAGCTGCAATGGAATGGTCACAGTGGAGGGGTGCACATTTTTGTTCTTATTTATTTATGATTATTACTTTGTCAAAATCTAAGGAAGGAAGGAAGGAAGGAAGGAAGGAAGGAAGGAAGGAAGGAAGGAAGGAAGGGGCTGGAAGTCGCAGCAAAGAACAGCATTGTTCCCACCCCTTGCTCTTTTCCCTCCATCCTTCAGTCTTGGAGTTCAAACACAATACCCACAAGAGGACTGTCCCACTTCTAATGTGGGCTCTGTGTTCCCGGTGGGGCATGGCTCACCTGTGAGATTCACCGTTTGGCTCCAGGGAGACATGATCCATCGGCTGCTCAGTTTCTGCTCATACCTGCATGCAAATCCCCCAGTGTGGATGCCGGCTGTGACTTGGACCAGGGTGTTTGCAGAGGTGTTCGAGAAGGCATTCCTCGGTTCTCCGGAGGCCACCAGAGACTCTTCAGTGCTGGAGGAAATCTTGACCCCATCCTTGTAGAAATGGAACCTTTGCTCTGCGTCGCTGCCAATGGCCGAGCAAGTGAGGCGCAGGAATCCCCCTTCGTTCACCACTCCAGACGGAGAGTCCACTATCAGCACCGGGGCAGGAGGAGGAGCTACAGGAGTTGTCCATAAAGGAAAATGAGTACAATGGCTAAGTGATTAGGAGTCTGTGGCTCACTGAGGTTTTAAGCAGCAAGCCATAAAGCGTGTTCTTCTTCATGGAGAGCACGTGTTGTGTTGGGGGCTAACAAGGCACCCCACTGTTGCTGGGCGGGAAAAGAAGTTGGCCACCATTATCATTCAGCTCTTCTTGTTTCTGGGGAGATTCATATGTTGCCATTTTGTGATTGGCAGCCATAGCCTTTAAATACCCTGCACGCAGCGTTGAGCTTCCTCTTTTCGCCGCGCGCATCAGATCACCCACCCACCCACCCTATTTCCAGAGTTGTTCGCTTGACCTTGCTATGCCTGTCATGGGGTCATCTGCTTTTGGGGCAGGGGCCCAGTAGGAATTTTGTCCATTTGGCTGATTGGCTGGTGCCGTTTGGTTTTTGCCTACTGCGTAGCAAATCGTCACAACTTGTAAGGTGGCGCATAGGCATTGGTTTCATGAATTGGTTGGTGGAGGGGTATGGATTGGCTGTGCCTGCCCCTCCAAATGCTGCTGCTGCAAGGGTATTCCATTAAAGGAATCCAGGGGCTCGCCATGCTTTTGTCTGAACCCCTGTCAAGGGGCTAGGGCCACGCAAGAGCCCCTGGGAGCATTTGGGGAGAGGTGAGGGCATGGTACCCAGCTCCATCTCTCTCCCCAAATGTTTTCCCTAACTGACTTCGTGAGCGTGTTGGCAGGTTTGTCAACAGAGAGTCATGGGTTCATGAATTCCCCACTTGGACTTCAGGAGGGGAGAGGAGAGGAGAAGATCAGGAGCATGTGTTGCACAATATTCAGGGGAAATGTGCAGTGTCCGGGAAGGTGACTATGGGTTACAGCGCTATCTTCCAAGAAACAAAGACAGACCCACATTGCAGTCTGAGAAGATATCAACAAGGTTCCTACTTCCGAGGTAACCCTGGCATCTGAGAACGTCACCCGCTGCCTTATAACCACGTCAGACCAGTGGTTCTGCTAGCATTGTATACACTGACTGGCAGCATCTCTCTCCAGGTCCTCAGCAAGGAGAGTTTCCCGGACCCACTGGCAGCATTTCTCTCCAGGTCCTCAGCAAGGAGAGTTTCCCAGACCCACCAGGAGACAACGGGGATTGAACCTGGGACATTCTAGGGCAGCCTTCCCCTTCGTCTTCCAAGGGAATTACACATTTTTAAGGCCTCACCCATCACTGAAATCCTGATGCTTCTGCTTTTTGGGGATGAGATGTTCCAGCTCGATTCTGCAGCTCGGTACGTGCAAAGATGCTCCCCGCTGTCTTGAGGAGACAAGCGCCTCTTGTATGTAAAGGAGGCCAGAGGAGAAAGGGGCACGTAGACATGCAACAGCCATTGGTCCTTCTTAAAGAGAACCCTTGACATGAGAAGGTTTTCAGGAGCAGAGCATGTGAGGTTCACAGTCTCCCCACTGCTGTAGGTGTCAAGCTTTGGGGACACAGAGAAGAACGGAGGACGAAGATGGCCTGCGAAGCAAATAAACAGATAAGGAATAAGAAGCAAGCCTTGTTTGGCGATGCCCCATTTCCCTTCAAAATGCAAAACGTAAGCCCGCCCAAGTTTGGCAGGGCAGGAGACCAGGGTGACCTGCCACAAAATGTTGCAGTGTATGTCTAATAATAGTTAGTTGTGTTCTTCCTGCAACAGGAGCCTCCTTGTCCTGTTCAGGATTTGTAGGGAAGGGGGGAGTTTCAGGGTGGGGGAAAGGAAAAAACATCCCCCCGACCTTCTCCTTCTCCTATAGTGGTAGGAGACAAGGGGCAGCCAGCCTAGTGGTGTGTTCAGGGCCCCATGTTCTCAGGGGCCCCTCTGAAGCAGCTCCAGGTTCATTTCAAGGGGTGATTTCAAAATAAATTCACCTCCCCTGCAGGAGACGCTTTGGAACAGTATACACGAGATATGGATTGATTTATATTTCTTCTGAAACTGCAGCTCACCAGGGTTGCTGCTGCTACGATGCCTGTATGAAGTCTCTCCAGGGACCATAATGTGAGTCTGAAATTGTCCTCTTAATCCAGCCCAAAGCATCCCCATAGTTCATGCCTCCAGTGTCTCTTTCTCCCAGGGGGTACTCTTGTACTCTTTGCCACAGTTAAGGGATATTATTATTATTATTATTATTATTATTATTAATTAATTAATTATCTGTACCCCGCCCATCTGGCTGGGTTTCCCCAGCCACTCTGGGCGGCTCACAATATAATATTATAAACATGATAAGACATCAAATATTAAAAAATTTCTTAAGCAAGGCGCCTTCAGGTGTCTTCTAGAAGTCAGGTAGTTGTTTATTTCCTAGTGGGTGCCACTACCAAGAAGGCCCTCTGCCTTCTGATGATATGAAGTAGCCAAACTTCAAGGTCAGCACCAATACTTTGAATTGTGCTCAGAAATGTACTGGTAGCCAATGTAGGTCTTTCAGGACCAGTGTTACATGGTCTCCGTGGCCACTCACAGTGACCAGTCTGGCTGCCACATTCTGGATTAGTTGTAGTTTCCAGGTCACCTTCAAAGGTAGCCCCACATAAAGTGTGTTGCAGTAGTCCAAGCGGGAGATAACCAGAGCATGCACCACTCTGGTGACACAGTCCACAGGCAGGGAGTGTCTCATCCTGCTTACCAGATGGAGCTGGTAGACAGCTGCCCTGGACACAGAATTGACCTGCACCTCCATGGACAGCTGAGAGTCCAAAATGACTCCCAGGCTGCACACCTGGTCCTTCAGGGGCACAGTTACCCCATTCAGGACCAGGGAGTCCTCCACATCTGCCCAGCCTCTGTCCCCCAAAACAGTACTTCTGTCTTGTCAGGATTCAGCCTCAATCTGTTAGCCGCCATCCACCCAATCATGCAAAATCTGACACTCCTACATCCCATAGAGCTTCTGGCTCCTATCACAAAAGTTGAAAGAAGAACAGAAATCCGCTTTACCTGCCTGGACTGATCTCCCGAGCAGGATCTGGAGACAGACTGGAAGTGAAGAGCAAAGGAGAGATGCAGTGTGAATGTGAGATAGTTGGCAAATTTCCAATCTGAGTTGAGCAGAGAGGTCACCAACCTGTCACCAAAGCAGCAGACTTCATCCTCAGTCAGTATCCCTGGAAGAGCAACCACGGCTGGAGCCCCAAATCCACCTTCTCTCTGGTTTCTGTCCCAAGAGAGACAATGAACCGGCCTTGCCAAAGTCTGTCTTCTCAAAGCAAAGACTAAAGACAGGAAGCACAACATCACACCCTCGACTCCTGAGCATTGTGTAGACACACACCCTGAGCTGTGTGCAGAACTCGGCCTATAGGCTTTAGCCATAACCACAAGCTTTATCCAGCTCCATCTAGGAACTGCTAATCACATCTGATCTTGCTGTGCAATCACCTGTTTTTCTCTGCAGTCAAACCTCTTGAAGCAACCCAAATGGAACAATGTGCAGCAGGATGGGCGAAGGGAAGAGCAGAACTCAACTTAACCTGCATAGACGGATAGCCAAAAGATGATCAGGAGATTGGAAGGAAAGAAGAGAGGAGTGAGACAGACAGACAGACAGACAGAAAGAGAAATTGGGATTTTCCCATTCTAGTACATAGAAAAGGAAAATGATATATAATGAAATGAACAGGGTGTGTAAAATAACCTTTGTTAAAAAAAAAAACAGAGGCTTTTCTTTTGGGAATTATAGAGACAGAATTACCTAACCTGACTATATTTTGAAGGAAAAAATAACCCAGAGATGCATTTTAAATTAAAGCACACATTCTACTCACGTAAAAACATGCCGATTACCGGACCGTGCACGGGCCGGGTTTAGAAGGCGATTGGGCTGGATCAGGCCCCCGGGCCTTAGTTAGCCTACCCATGGTTTAAAGGGTTTCTGGGACTGTAATTGAGAGTGTACTGCTTGTGGTGATTTCAGTTCACGAAGCAATGATTCATTGCCTATAATTGTCAATTGGAGGGCTTTCATTATCAGTTTTTCCTTTTATCATTACGCTTTCATTTTCAGTTTGCAAGTCCTTACTGCCTTTTACTTTAGCTTTCATTTTTATCGAGTGAACAATACTGTTCACTGTGCAAAGGACTGTTCCTGAATGGAACTTAGTTCTGCATTAAGATCTTGCATGATCTTCTGAACGGATCAAGACAAAGCTGGGTGATGCAGAGCTATTTAATGAGCTGTTTGGAACCCGATCAGGTAAAACAATAGAAATACCTATCTAACTGACCAATCACATTCGTTCTGCCCCCCCCCCAACATAGTCCCTCCCCACTCCTAACAAAAATCCTGGCTACGCCCATGTGTGCATGCTGTCTTTCTGTCCCTCAAGGAATTACTTTCAGGGGAAAAGATTGGCTTCAGGGATGCATCAGTTTTCATCTTACCTCCAAAGGATACCATACAGGAAAGAAGAGAAAATGAGACTGAAAAAAAAAGTTTTGATTTACTTATTTATTTGAAATATTTCTTTAATTACAAATAAAATACCCAAACAGGTCACATTATATAAATTTTTTATTTCATTTTTAAAAATATAAACATACAACAAAAAACAATCCAAGATCAAAATATTGAGATTGGACAACACGGCAAAGTATTTTAGACTGACAAACTCTTGAGCATGGGTAGGCAAACTAAGGCTCGGGGGCCGGATCCGGCTCAATTGCCTTCTAAACCCGGCCCACGGATGGTCCAGGAATCAGCGTGTTTTACATGAGTAGAATGTGTGCTTTTATTTAAAATGCATCTCTGGGTTATTTGTAGGGCATAGGAATTTGTTCGTATTTTTTCCTTCAAAATATAGTCCGGCCCCCCAACAAGGTCTGAGGGACAGTGGACCGGCCCCATGCTGAAAAAGTTTGCTGACCCCTGCTCTTGAGGAAAGTACTGCAGAAAATGAGCCAAGTCATATGCTGGAACAGGCAGGGGAAGGCAGAACACTGCCCTCTTCCCTGACCCCTTCCACCCCATCTCCCTGGTCGTAAATCCCCATCTGAATATTTTAATCTTCCCAATGGCTCATTCGTCTTCAGAATCTCTGTATTGTTCTGCTCTCTTCTTGCCCTGAAGGGGAATGTTGTTGTAGAGACCTTCCTCCTGGTCTTCGGCTGGTTTGGCTCCGCTCTCCATCCATGATTGTGATATTGGGGGCTGAGGCAGAGCAGGGGGCAGCAAGGCAGTAAAAGGCGTCTGAGTCCTGAAAATGAGAAGGAAATTGAGGGACATGTTCAAAGAATGATGATCCCCCCCAAGGCTGTTGGGAGCAAATTGAAGGTTTGCATCATCCAGTTTTGACAGCAACCAGCTGGACACTCCTGGGCAACTCACAAACAGGCCGCCATCCTCTTTTGCTTATCTCCAGTGCACAGCAATTCAGAGGTAGACTGCTTCTGCACAATGAAGATCTACTTAGCTGTCATGACTAAAATGTTTTGGCAGAATATTCTTCACGAATGTACCTCTTTTCAAAAGGCATCTAAACCACATCCTGTAGCAGCCAATTCCATAGCTCAGTTTCTATTTCCTTAAATAGAAATTGGGGGGGGGAGGCAGTTATTGTATTGTCAAAGGTTTCATGGAGGAAGTCGTGATGGTTTCGATATGAAAGACATGAAGAATCTTCCAATCCCAGCCATGAATGGAGGGGGAAATAACCTCGCTAAACTATTTTATTCTATTTTTAAATGTTTCCACAGTTTCCATCCCAGTTTCTTGCACAGAGAATACACACAGCAGCTCACAGCAAAGGCGAACGGCCAAGTAACTCAATGAATCCCCCTCTTGTGAGAAGTCCAAACTGCCATCAAAGCATCTGTCTGAGGACAGAACCACGTAGCAGAAGCTGCCTGCCCTCCTGGGTCCAGAATAGACATTAGAATCATAGAATCAAAGAATTAAAGGGACCCCCAAGGGTCATCTAGCCCAGCCTCCGGCAATCTGGAATCCTGCTCTGCTCCCTTCACCCCTTCTGCCCCCACCTTTCCCTGTCCACTGGTTCTGTCACGGTCTCAGCTACCCCATCCCTTACAGACATCTTCCCTTCTCTCCAACATGCCAATCATTTTCCACTCCTGATTCAGGTAGGTAGCAGTGTTGGTCTGACGCAGTAGAAATATATTTTTAAAAATTTATAAAATTGTCCAGTAGCACCTTAGAGACCAACTGAGTTTGTTCTTGGTATAAGCTTTTGTGTGCATGCACACTTCTTCAGATACACTGAAACAGAAGTCACCAGACCCTTATATATAGTGAGACAGGGAGGGGTATTACTCAGAAGGGTGGTGGGAATGGGTGATTGGCTGATAGGTGTCGACTGTTTACCGCTATCAGCCAATCACCCATTCCCACCACCCTTCTGAGTAATACCCCTCCCCACCCTCTCACTATATATAAAGGTCTGGTGACTTCTGTTTCAGTGTATCTGAAGAAGTGTGCATGCACACGAAAACTCATACCAAGAACAAACTTAGCTGGTCTCCAAGGTGCTACTGGACAATTGTTTATATTTTTTTATGTATTTCCCCCTTCTTATCTGCCACCCTCAAACTTGTCCTATCGGTCCTTCTACTTGGATAGCTCAGTTGGCTAGAGCGTGGTGCTGATGATGCCAAGGTTGCAGGTTCGATCCCCGTATGGGGCAGCTGCATATTCCTGCCCTGCAGGGGGTTGGACTACATCAGGCACCCCGAAATTTAGCCCTCCAGATGTTTTGGGTCTGCAGTTCCCATCATCCCTGACTACTGGTCCTGTTAGCTAGGGATGATGGGAGTTGTAGTCCCAAAACATCTGGAGGGCCGAGTTTGGGGGTGCCTGAACTAGATGATCCTCAGGGTCCCTTCCAACTCTAGAATTCTTTGATTCTATCTCTGAAAACCAGGGGAGCAGGAATTAGGAATGGCCTTCTGGTGGGCTTCCCAGAGGCATCTGGCTGGCTACAGTTGGAAAATGGAGGCTGGGCCAAATGACTCCCCTTTGCCTTGTGCTAAAAAGTTCTTTTTATCTTCTTTCAAAAAGGTGGCTTTTTTTAGCAGCCACACCCTTGCAGCCTCTTGTCACTGCTGACTGCATGTCCCTGCTTCTGTTTTTAAACACACAGCAGCCCCGACTCCTCCGACGATGGGCCACACAAACCGCAGCATCATGTCCAACAGCTTGGACGAAGCTGCTTCTGACAGCTGCCGGTGATTGCTGGCCCCCAAGTTTTCGTACTCACTCACCTTGCTGTGATCGCTCTCTTATCTGAGAAAAGAAAAGAAAAAGTTTGTGAATGTGTGTGACTCTTAAGCGAAGAAGGAGACACAAAGACAGGGCACCAGGGGTTCCCACATTTAGAGCACGTAAGGCACAATATCCTCTAGAATGCTGCACTTTACATTGCTTGGCTGGGGAACAGTGCTGCAACACTCAGAGAAGTGGGTGAAATTTCAAAGATGGAAGGCAGCTATGCTCACCACTATACCACCAACATATTATTTTGGGACACGATATATGAAGAACTGAAGAAAATGTTAAAATATACCGTACATTTCCTAAAAAAACAGAATTGTTTTTATTAGGTATTTTTACAACAAACATCCCAAAAGCTAATAAAAGAGTTTTTCTTTATGCTACTACGGCTGCCAGGATTCTTATAGCAAAGTATTGGAAAAGTAATGTGATACCGACAAAAGAAAAATGGCACCTAAAGCTATGTGAATATCTTGAATTAGCGAAATTAACAGAATTCGTAAGAAACTATTCGGGAGATAGGATAAAAAAAAAGAATGGGATTTTTTTTTAAATTACATGATGCAACACAGTTCCAGTGATGACACTTGGCTGAGAATAGACTAAATTCCACAGAGATAAGAGAATAGTTCTCCACTGAGTAAAAATGGATGCAGAAATTTTAAGATATGAGAAATTAGAAAAGGCATAGTGGTAGAAGGAAGTCATCAAATAAATCAAGGAATAAAACCAGAGATCAGGTATAGATAAGAAAGTAAGAGTGGCAAGGAGAAACCGATAAGCTGAAGATAAAAGGATTTCTTACTGGAAATATATGTTTATAATAATGTTGATGATGGTTTGCATTTCTTGTACGATTTCATAAGATTTTTCGTTTAATTTTTTCTTTATTTTTCTTTTCTTCTTTTTCTTTTTTCTCCTTTTCTAGCCTCTTAGCATGAAGATTTTTTCTTTTACAACAGAACAATGTAGTTCATTATGTGTAATTCTTAATGTGTAAATAAAGGGGGTATTAAAGGATAGTTGTTGTTTAGGACTCTGAAGGCCAAGAGGCCACCATTTTGAATCTGAAACAATCCGAGAGTCTGCAAAGGTCTTACAAAGGCTGACAGGATGTGCTCTTTATAAGTTGATGTCTTTTGAAACCACAGAAGGTTTGCACAGTCTTCAATGGCAGCCCCATGGAGAGGGCATTGCAAAGAATTTCAGATCTCTGCCCTGGACAAATAGATGGGGCTGCTCCCTTTTATAACTCTGCTTCTGTGCTTCTAACTGCAACCTGACACACAGAAATGGAACAGGCGAGATTTCTGCACGAATTATTATAGCTAGGAAAGGGCAAGCAGAATATAAAATGGAAGAATGGGATAAAGAGGTGTGGGATATAGCTATGAATGATAAATTAACATGTGCCATTAGGTAAGACAGGGAATATGCAGGAGAAATTATTTTGAGGAGATATGGATGGTGTTTGTAGCATTTGTACTATTAAAATAGAAGGGTCAAACCATTGCAAGAGGAGTTGAAATTTTGGGAGGTTGGATAGTTGCAATGGAATGGTCTCAGTGGTGGGGTGCACATTTTCATTCTTATTTATTTATGATTATTAGTTTGTCAAAATAAAAATAAATGAAGAAGGCATGCTGTGCATAAGCAGTTAGTGATAATTCTGGCTGTGACGATTCCACCAGGTGTTATTTCCACCCACATCTGCATTCTTCCTGGGATGTCCACCTCCCCAGGCTCAGTTTCCCCTGCCTTGCCAAATACCTTTGTGCTTCCTCCTATAAATACAGATAACAAACACCAGGAGGAGGAGACATCCGCAGGTGCCACATCTAATGGCTAGTGAGAGAAGACAAGGATATGAACCTGCAAGAGAATTGCAGTTGATCAGAATGGGGTTATTGGTCAGAGAACTAGTCAATTGTTACAAAACGTAGACTTGGCTAGTATCTATGAACTTTGCTGCTCCACATATTCCCCTCTTTGGCCATTCTAACTTCAACCCTTTTTCTTCCCTCCCTGTTCTCTGAATTGATTGTCCCTTTCTATATATTATTCTTTCCAACCATCCATATTCTGTAGTTATAGGCTGCCTTTCAGGTCGACCCTCTCAAACAGAAGCATGGCAACATCATAGCATTCCTATTTTATCACCTAAAACACAGCCACGCATGATAAAATAACAATACAGTACCATCAGATATAATGGGACGCGGGTGGTGCTGTGGGTAAAACCTCAGCGCCTAGGACTTGCCGATCGCATGGTCGGCGGTTCGAATCCCTGCGGCGGGGTGTGTTCCCATCATTCGGTCCCAGCGCCTGCCAACCTAGCAGTTCGAAAGCACGTCAAAGTGCAAGTAGATAAATAGGGACCGCTTCCCAGCGGGAAGGTAAACGGCGTTCCGTGTGCTGCGCTGGCTCGCCAGATGCAGCTTGTCACGCTGGCCATGTGACCCGGAAGTGTCTGCGGACAGCGCTGGCTCCCGGCCTATAGAGTGAGATGAGCGCACAACCCTAGAGTCTGGCAAGACTGGCCCGTACGGGCAGGGGTACCTTTTCCTTTACCTTTACCATCAGATATGAAACAATACCACCAGACAAAAATAATAACGGTACAAAAGCAAACAAATCAGGCAGCAGTAGCAGTATTTTCGTAGGGTGAAAATAATATTCCGCACTGAGCTGAATCAGGTGGGTTATTTACAGTGCAACATTTATTTATTTGGACATTTTGCTCCCTTCTAGTGCAACTGCAGCACTCAGGGTGGCTTATTACCTATACAATCACAATTTTATACAAATATAAAAGAAAGAAAGAAAGAAAGAAAGAAAGAAAGAAAGAAAGAAAGAAAGAAAGAAAGAAAGCAAAAAGAGAGAGAGAGAGGGTCATGAGAGGGGCGTACCTTTTTCTGAATCGTCCTTCTTTTGGTCTGTGGTTGATTTGGGATCACAGCAGGTGGATGATTTCCTGCTCTCCTGAGCATTGGTGCTGCTGGTTGAGGTGCTATAATGCAGACTCAACTGCGAAGAGCTGGACCAGGAGGTGCATGATGCAAGGAGCTTCGTGCGTGTTGAGGGTCTTCTTGCGACATAGCGAGAAGAGCTGGTTGATGAAGTTGCCAGTGTTGACTTTCTAGGGGGCCTGGTTGTGGCAGCAAAACTCAGAACAGCCTGGTCAGGGCTGGACAGTGGAGGCATTGTGGAAAGTGGTTCATCTGCAGAGAGAATCAAAGAGAATCCCAAGGTCAGAAGGGATCCCCATGTGATGACATCCCTTGTACGCTCCTCGGGGCAGGCACCCTGCTTTTGTTTCCTTCGATGTTGTCCTGGAAGGCGCAATGTGTTTCAAAGGCAGACTGGAAACAAGCAAGCTGATAAATAATAGAAGAAAAGAGGAGTTTGGAAGGACTATGAAATTACGGGTGATCTTAGAATTCTGTACAGTGGTACCTCGGGTTACATACGCTTCAGGTTACATACGCTTCAGGTAACAGACTCCGCTAACCCAGAAATAGTACCTCAGGTTAAGAACTTTGCTTCAGGATGAGAACAGAAATAGTGCTCCGGCAGCGCGGTGGTGGCAGGAGGCCCCCATTAGCTAAAGTGGTGCTTCAGGTTAAGAACAGTTTCAGGTTAAGAATGGACCTCTGGAACGAATTAAGTACTTAACCCGAGGTACCACTGTACATATTCTACTAACAAAATTATTCCCCCTATTCCTTGCCTGCCCAACCTCCCCCAAACTCAGTCCACCTTCCCATTTCCCCCTCCAAGAGACCCATATTGCAAAGAAAGGCCTCCTCACCCCACACCAAAATCCTGATGGAGTTGCTCTCTTTCGATGGGAACTCTCGCCCTGATACCACAATGTGGTACTTGCAGGAGTAATCGCCACCATCTTGAGGAAGAAGCAGTTGTATGTGTGTGAAGGCGTTCAGAGAGGAGGGGACATTGATGAGTTGCAGTTGCCTCTTGTCCTTGAAAAACTGGATCTTTGATACATCATGGCTTTCATAAGCTGAACATCTAAGTTTTATGGACTCTTCTCTTCTGTAGCTATCCTTTTCTGGTGAAACAGTTAAGACTGGGGGACAAGGGTGTTCTGAGAAGGGAGTAGAAGGAGCACAGAGAAAGGAAGAACAATCTTTGTTTGTTAAACACCTCTGTTTCAGGAATTTGGTGCATACCCATCTTACTGGTTAAATTATTTTAACAATAAACCCTCCAGTAAACCTTGGAATCTGTGGCTCTGGCGGGGTCTTGGAATCTCTAACAGACCACTCATGTCAGGCTTCAGGAAATTGGCTTATTCCCCCATGGCAGTAGATAAGCAGAACAAAGGAAAATGAGTCTTCTTACCAGTTAGAAATTTAATAATCACAGCAAGGGAATAAAGAACACATCTCTCCTAGAAATGGCGGTGCTCCCAATTAAGGAACCCACCCCCTGCCTATTAATCTACATCACGTCTACACCTTGTAATCTGAGCTTGCACCCTCTGCGCTTTCTTTTCTGCCACTTTCTGAGCTGTCCGTGACTTTGGAGAAGGGGGGGGTGAATGTTGTCCAGAGACTATGAATCTGTCACCTTGTAAAATAACCAGGCTGACATTTCCCATGTTCCCCACTCCCTGCCAGGCATTGAGATCTTTTGGATCTCCTCCATCAACTGCAGAAGAAACGCTCTCACCTGTCATGACTACAGAGACTGGGGAGCTCACTGGGGACTGGATCATCTGTCCTGAATTCTGCACCCAGTATAGGCATCTGTATACTCCAGCAGTATTTTTATTCACAGGGAATGCTGCATAGGGGCCGTTTCCTTGATCTGGCAACTCTTTGTAGATCAGATCATGTTGTTCCTTGTAGAAGCTGAATCCCACCAAGTCCATTTCCTCAGGAGCTGAACAGGTCAAGGTAACCCGTTCTCCTGGACTGTAAACAGGTTCCTGTGGTTGCTGAAAAAGTTCAGCAGGTGGGAAGGAGGCTGGGTTCCACAGGAAGCAGAGGGAGAGAAGCATCCAAAGATTTAGGGAACAATGTAAAAGGGAAAGGTTTTCTGTTTTCTCACAATTTCCTTTCTAAGACTGACACATACTGTATGTTTCCTTCCATTTCATTAAAGGATTTCTACCCTGCTTTTCATTTGCAGAAATAAATACCCAACTAGTCTACATAATAAAAAATAATAGGAGAGAACAAATCTGTGAAAAATAATCAATAAAATCAGTGCCGGATTTACGTATAAGCCAAAGAAGCTATAGCTTAGGGCCCCACTCTCTTGGGGCCCCCCAAAAAAATTAAAGGAAAAACAACAACCTGGATGTACATTTCCAAAATATAAGATAAAAACAAAGAAAATAAAACCTACATACAGCAACTGTGTTTTGTGTTGTGTAGGCTCCTAGGATGTAAGCAATGGGTCCCGCCTGCTAGCCTGCTCCCTAAAATATCACTGGTTTCCTCATTTCTATATATAGGGTCCCTACATTCTACATGTGCAAATGGCTTTAGATACCTATTAGGTCCATAAATTACCATATAGAATATATTCAACCAAAAAACAGCAACAATTTGACAGCTGGACATATAAAAGGCCCCGTTACCTTCAGTAGCTTAGGGCCTCATCAAACCTAAATCCAACCTTGAATAAAATCATCACAATGGCCAGCGAAGGCTGAAGGGCTAGGTATTCAATTCACCCTACGGTTTCTGCCTGTCTAATCTCAGCAGGGAGAGCATTCTGTAGGTAGGAATGGGAAAGGATCTCTGCAGCCCCAACCAGATGGAGCTTTGCAGGCGATATGTAGAGTTTCAGTAGGGATTCAGTAGGATTAACACAGTTTCATTTCCCCTGTCCCTCGCTCACTGAAGATCACCCATTAGGGTGACCAAGGCCAATTTAGTCCAAAAACCAGGCTTGAACCCAGACTGGAATTAGTATCTTCCAATCTTCCATGATTAAACACCTTTCATAGACATGAATTCCGTTAGGACTCTCATTAATGGAGTGGAGCAGCAGGTCGAGTTCAGCAGAAACATTTTCTTTCAAAATCCTCCCTAGAGATCAGGGCATCCTAATGATACCACGCAACCTTCAGGGGATTAAATAAAACAACAATAACAACAGTTTAAATAGCATAGATCCTCCCTGAAGAACGCGGGGAATTGAAGTTTTGCGAGAATGCAACGAAACATCTTTAGCATTCTCTATAACCTCCGTAAAATCAATATTGGCAACATTTCTTGCGAGAAAACAGCGGCAGCCAACTGGCTTAAGTTTAGAAACAGACAGAAATCCTTTCCCCTCAATAGGATAAAAAAACAATTTTATCTGTGTTTTATTGTTAACTTTACTATCTACATTGCTTAGAATTTCTTTCGAATAAGTAGTATATGATTTCTTTGCACAAGTAAAAAGAAAAAATAGCAACCCACATAAATATGCCAGAATTTCTGGATTGCCCTTAGGAAGACGATGAGAACTTTTTGAGTCTTCAGTTCATGAACTAGCCAAGCTTAACTCACCAGGGATGGAAACCTCAATGCGGTTACTCCGTTCAGACAGTTGTCCTGCACTGCTTTCTTCCATGTAGGCACAGACAAATGATTTCTTTATTTCCTGAAATTCTGCAGTGATTTCCATGGTATTATTGAACTCTTCTTGGAGTTTAGTCCACCCACGTTCTGCCTTCATTTCAAAGAATAAGAACTTGGCTGCCAGCTGCCCTTCCGGGTGGGAGCATTTCAACGTGATCCGTTGTCCCTGGAAAAAGGACTGTCTTGGAGGGATAATGGACAGCTCTGGAGCTGGTGGAGGCAGAACTGCATTGGGGAAAGGGAAGAAGTGCAAGGGGGAAATGCCATTCAGCCCCTTCCTTAAGCTATTCTCCTGTAGTCTCTCATCCACAATTTTTTTTAATGGGCTGTTTATTCAAGGTATGCTTGTTTTGTGCCAAGAATGCCTTGGTCCTTCTCAGTCCTGCATTAAACAAATGCTACACACAGATTTCCACAATCTACTTACTTGGGGTCACTATCAAAATCACCTGAACAGCATTCCAATATTTCTATTCCATTAACTGGTGGAACTTTTCAGCAAAACCTTTTGATTTTTGACAAACATAATTTCTTGAGGAAAGCTCACCTAAATAAGCATGTTTGAACCTTGGGTTGCCAGATGTTGTTGGACTGCGACACCCATCAAGCTGCTTGGTGGATGACTGATGGGAGTTGTAGACCAATAAGCAAGCAGATAAATGAGAAAAGGAAATAGGACTTTGGGAGGATTACAGAATCAGCTACTCCAACAACCCTTTCCGTGTCACCTACTCCGAGTACCCGCCTCCCCTTGGTCTGCGTGGCCACTGTCCTGCCCCATTGCTGCATTAATTCATGCATTTCTATCAATGCATGCAATTCTGTCACGATGAGTACGTTTCTCACCAGTGATGGACAGCACAACCTCGTTACTCAGTGAAGACAGGAAGAGTTCTTCTGCACTCTTTCCCCCCAGGTAAGAACAGACAGTATCTCCCCACCACTCAGTACTTGAAGTTATATTAACTGGATTACCTGCAAGGGCCGCCATCCAGGAAAGAGCAAAAAATGAGGCTGAAAAACAACAGAGGAGAAAAATGTGATGCATATATATATATATATATATATATATATATATATATATATAACGTTTTTGGCATTGTTTCAAGTTTCATAATCTGGACTCCTAAATAGCCTCATACACATTTTTTTTCTCCCAAAGCAATACCCCCTTATCTGACGCATTTCTGGAGGTTATGATTTTATTTTGGGTTTTTTTCAGGAAAGGTAAAAGTTAAAAAGAGCCAACTTTCCCATGCCAGTGACATTGTGTGGATGCTGTGAATGATTTACCTGAGACATGCTTATCCCTCCCTAAAGACCCACCTGGAAACAGAGAACAGAGGCAGAAGATTAGAGTAAACACAGACAGTGGAAACTGGGAAGGGAAGTGTAGATAGGAGGCTCCAGAAGAAGGAAAAGAGTGGGGTTGGAGGGGAGAAGAAAAGGGTCTTACCCAGGAGGACAAAGAGACGGCCAATTTGCTCCATGCTTCAAGGATGGGGTTTAGAAGAAGCGGTTTCAGCAGCAACACTGAGCTGATGCATCTGCAATAGTAATCTTCTTTCCAAACACACTGAGAAGAAACACAGTGGTGTTGCTGAGCATTCTGGGTGCGCCACTGGTGTCAAACGGGGCTGACCACCTGGGTGGCCTCAAGAAGAGTTCCCAGCATGCCTTGCAGCACTGAGCTGCTCTGCAGAAGCTGTCATGGCCACTCTCAAATGCAGATGTGGAAGCTGAGAGAAATTGGGTAACTGATAAAATGCTGAGCACATTAGCACCTACTATAGGGAACATAGGGAAGCTGGGGCTTTTTAAAGTCAGTGGGGGATGACAAAAGATCTTTGAAAAACACAAACGCTCATTTACAGTTATCAAGCACAATACACACAGCATCACACCGGATGGAGGCATAGTTATTTTGCACAGCATCACACAGAATGAAACAGTCCTCATGCTGGCTTGTGGTCCTCGCTTTCTCTTTTGTGCTTATTTTTGGAAACTGGTTTTTTGGGGGCAGCTCTGTGACACGTACAGAGCAAGAAGTGGTGACGTGAAGGAGAAGCAGAGGGAGGGCTTGAAAAAAGTGTCCTTGACGCCAATGCCTTTTACACGGGAAAAGAGGCAAGGCTGGCAATCTTTCTCCACTTCCTAATTTCACTTCTCATTTCATTCCTCTCTTCCCATTAAGCATGGCTTGCATGTCCCTGACTGGGAAATCCCAGACAATCTGCCTCAAATTATTCCCTTCACCTCTCACAGAGTCACAAACCTGAGGAAACCCTTAGCAAACTACAGCGCCCTGAATTCTTGGAAGGAAGGAATGTTCTTCAAATGTGATTTGAAGGTATAAGTCTGTACCCAGCCTAAGTTCCTGGAATAAGAAAGCTTCAAACATTCTTTCTGATAGATTGGACACAAACAGTGAGGATTGGACGTGTAACATCTAATTCCTTAAAAATCAGGACTGGCATACCACAGGGATGTGTGCTAAGTCCCTACCTATATTCATTGTATACATACGATTGTGCATCATCTGACCCGCCTGCTGCAATTATTAAGTTTGCAGATGACATCACCATAATGGGTTTAATAACAGGTGGAGACGAATCAGTGTATAGAAGGGAGGTCCAAAAAATATCTACATGGTGCCTATGGAACAACTTGCACCTTAATATCAGCAAGACAAAGGAGATGGTGTTGGACTTTCGGAGGAAGAGAGGAGAACTAGCCCCGCTGTACATCGGGGAGGGCTGTGTGGAGAGAGTCTCTTCCTTTAAATTCCTAGGAGTTTATCTCTGTGAAGACCTTACCTGGAAAATAAATACAACCCAGGTGGTTAAGAAAGCCCAACAGAGACTCCATCTCCTCAGAGTCTTGCGGAAGAACAATGTCAATCAACATCTGATTGTCTCCTTCTACCGGTCAACAATAGAAAGTGTCCTTTCATACTGCATCACGGTGTGGTATGCTGGTTTGACATCATCTGATAGGAAGTGCCTACAGAGGATGGTGAATACAGCACAAGATATTATGAGCTGTCCCGTGAATCCACTGGATGAAATAGCGGAAGTACGTTGCCTCAGGAGAGTGAGGAAAATTCTCAGGGATGATTCACACCCTGGCCGGCACTTTGTTGATCTCCTGCCCTCGGGCAGAAGATATAGAAGCAGGATTAGTCACACCAACAGGGTAAAGAACGGCTTCTATCTGTGGGCTGTTAGGCTGCTGAATGAAAAGATAACAACAGGGCAACCGACTTTCGGGTTTGGTGGGTGTGCGTCAGTAAACGAGGGGAATTAAGACTAAGACTATACGGCCTAGGACCCTCGTACCTACGGGACCGCCTCTCCTGGTATGTCCCACAGAGAAATTTACGGTCTGCAAATAAAAACATCCTGAAGATCCCAGGCCACAGAGAGGTTAGGCTGGCCTCAACTAGAGCCAGGGCGTTCTCGGCCGCGGCTCCAATCTGGTGGAACGCTCTGTCACAAGAGACTAGGGCCCTGCGGGATCTGACATCTTTCCGCAGGGCCTGCAAGACAGAGCTGTTCCACCAGGCCTTTGGTCAGGGCGCAGCCTGACCCCCTCCTCTGGCAATCTTCACAGAATTTTGCTTAATGGTTGCCATCAATTTGATTTTAATTTGATTTTAATTAATTTTATAATGAATGTTTTTAGAATGTTGGATTATTTTGATTGTTGTTAGCCGCCCTGAGCCCAGCTTCGGCTGGGGAGGGTGGGATATAAATAAAATTTATTATTATTATTATTATTAAGAGAGCTGAGTGGGGGGTGCTCGTGTAATCTCAGTGTATACAAGTTGTACAAGTGACAATAAAGTATTTCAATTCAATTTGCCTCTGACAATGTGATTTTATATCTCTCTATATACAACAAAAGTCTGTAAGCAAGTCCTCCACCCTCTTCACAGTCCCAAACATCAGCTTATTTGATGCAAAGCATGTTGTAAATGCTTGTGGGCCTGGCCTGTGGCCAACAGCTCTTGACAACTGTCACGTCTTGTCTTATTCATAGCCTTTCTCCCACTTCCTCTGACTCTGGGGCTGTGAAAGGATATAAAATGAAAGAATGGTATAAAGAGGTGTGGGCTATAGCTATGAATGATAAATTAACATGTGCTATTAAGGTAAGACAGGGAATATAAGAAATGGTTTTGTGGAGGTATGAAGAGTGTTTGTAGAATTTGTATTGCTTAAATGGAAAGGGGTCAAACTATTGCAAGAAGTGTTGAATTTTGGGGAGGCTGGATAGTTACAGTGGAATGATCTCAGTGGTGGGGGTGCACATTTTCATTCTGATTTATTTTTTATTATTACTTTGTCAAAAAAAGAAGAAAAGAATTCTAGAACTTGAGAGTTTGAAGGGACTCTGAGTCCAGCCCCCTGCAATACAGGAATCTTAACAAAATCATCCATGACAGACAGCCATCCAACCTCTGCTGAAAAACCTCCAAGGAAGGAGAGCCCACAACCTCTCAAAGCAACTACTCTATTCCCAGCTCAAGAATGGAAAGCAAATTACAAAAGAGATGTTTAAAGACTCTCTCAAGGCAAATGTTTTTAAAATGTAGTATAAAAACTGACAACTGGGAAACAATGGCCTGCGAGAGCTCCAGTTGGAGAACGGCCTTGACCAAAAGTGTTGTGGGCTTTGAAGACACTCGAACTCAGGAAGCAAGCGAGAAATGCACTAAGAGGAAGGCACGCTTGGCAAATCCACACCGTGATCAACTCCCACCTAGAAACCAATGTCCCCACTGTGGAAGGACGTGTAGGTCCAGAATTGGCCTCCACAGTCACTTATGGACTCATTGTTAAGACCGTGTTCATGGAAGACAATCTTACTATGAGGGATCGGCAAAGAAGAAGAGGGTGGTCCTGGATGCTTTAGTTGAGATTCCTGCATTGCAGGGCCTTCCAACGCTACAGTTTTCTGGTTGTACAGAAAATGGACAAAAAGAACGTATTCCTGTACGCAACAGCAGCGGCTAGATTGGAAGGGCATATATATATATATATATATATATATATATATATATATATATATATGAAAAAATACCTGAATTACTAGAATGGCCAGCTAAAAATTGTGAATTTGCGGAGATGGCAAAACTAACGGCATCAGTTAGAAGCTGCTATAACCAAAAAACTTACAAAGAATGGGAATGCATACAGGGATATATTGGTTTGGTTTCAGAGCTTAAATTTAACATGCAATAGCCTGAAGGACGCAAGGATACAAGAGAACATTACAATACAAACGGAAAAATGAATTTAATAGCTGTTAACACAACAGTATGCAGAGAAGATCGCACGTGGGTGAAGGGAAGTAACGGGTATAGAGGGAGGAAAGTATAAGGCAGTAATTGGAAAACGGTAGAGGACAAATACGCGATTTAGGAGGTCAAGAACAAGGAATTAAAAGAAGAAGTTAATGAATGGTAAAATAGGGAAATTTGAGAAGAATTTAGTACAAATGAAAACATGAGAGTCATGTTATTGGTTTCTTTTGGTTGTAAAGTTTTCTGTTGTAAAGGTTTATTTTGGTTGTAAAGTCCTCTGCTGTAAAGATTGTACATAAAACCAATAAAACAAATTACTAAACAAACAAACAAACAAAGAAGAAGAAGAAGAAGAAGAAGAGATTGTTCAGAAAATTAAACTCTGCTGACCGTATTTCAGGAGATGTTCAATTGATTTGAAATATATTAGAGAATTTACAAGTGCACACGTTTTGTTTTTGTTACTAAATCATGGATATTATGCAATAAGAATTACAGTGCTATCTAGTATACTGGTCTGCGTGTTGCTTGTATTGTTTGTTGAGCGTATTTCAGGGGCTCCTTAGGCCAATGAATTGAGAAACTGAGGGGAAAGAGAGGCAAATGTGACTTTTTCCAAGCTGAGGGAGAAGACCAGGAAAACCGGAAGAAGACCCCGATTCTTCTGCTTGAGGCAGGAGGGGAACCCCAAGCCCCCCTCTGGCCAGGGACCCCCCTAAAACCCCTCATGGGCGCCTGAGGGAATTACATGAATTAATGGATTTCAAACGGTGGCTGCTTAGGAGGCCTCCAGAAATGAGGACCAACTCTTCTTTTTCCAGACTGCTTCCCCCCCCCCCACACCCTGATGATCAAGAGCCTATAAATTTTATGAAATAAATCAGTTGCCCCTGGGAAGAGGACAAGAAAGAACTTTTTGACTCCCCACGAAAGAAAGAAAAGCCTCATGAGGGAGCAAGCGATGGCCGCCTTCCCTGCCTTGCCAAGGCTCCCCTGACTCTCCCTGAGGAGAGAGGGGGAGGGGCAGCTCTTCCAGCACTTTCTAGGGCAGGCTTCCTCACCCTCGGCCCTCCAGATGTTTCAAGACTACAATTCCCATCATCCCTGACCACTGTTCCTGCTGGCTAGGGATCATGGGAGTTGTAGGCCTGAAACATCTGGAGAGCCGAGGTTGAGGGGGAGGAAAAAGGCGGGAAAAGGCCTCAGGCGGAGGGAGGCCTGCTCCTCGGCTTCTGCTCAGTTTCTTCGTATCCCGGCCTGTTCTGAGGAGAAAAAGGGTCCCCTTTCTGAGGAAAGTGTCTCATTTCGGAGGAGAAAAAGCATCTCCTCAGGAACAACCCATTTATTTTATTTATTTATATCTATACTCCTCTTGTTTGCAAAAAAAAGAACCCTCAAAGCAGTTTACAAAGGAGAAAGCAGTAAAACTGAGAAAGATTCGCAGGCGTACTTTGAAACATACAAAAGTTGGAAGGCTGAAATAGATGAAGATTTCCTCAGCTTTCCGTCATGGCGCTCCTTAGGTTTACTCTTACTCAATTGTTTTGAGGATGGGTTATAATAATGGACAGAAGCCATAGCATAAATTGGTAATTGTACAGGCGATGTGCAGGGAGAGAGGATGAGTGAAGTTCGAAACTTCAGGTGGAGTTTGGCCCGGGCAGAAGAGGGTGCTACTATGAGCTCCCTTGATATGGACACTGTACTTCTGTTGATGCAGCCTAGAATAGCATTAGCTTTTCTTCTTTTTCTGCCGTATGACCCCATTGACTCATGTTAGGCCTGTGGTCTACTAAGACCCCTAGATCCTTTCCACATGTACCCCCGGCAAGCCAGATGCCCCCAGCTTATACAGTGGTACCTCAGATTACATACGCTTCAGGTTACATATGCTTCAGGTTACAGACTCCGCTAACCCAGAAATAGTGCTTCAGGTTAAGAATTTGCTTCAGGGTGAGAACAGAAATCGTGCTCTGGCGGCGCGGCGGCAGCAGGAGGCCCCATTAGCTAAAGTGGTGCTTCAGGTTAAGAACAGTTTCAGGTTAAGAACGGACCTCCGGAACGAATTAAGTACTTAACCCGAGGTACCACTGTACTGATGCAGCTAGTTATTTCTGCCCAAGCCAGAGCCTGACATTTGTCCCTATTGAAATTCTAGCAGAGCACACAGCCACACCCACAAACAAACTCACAAATAAGGCTCCAAACATCTCAGACAAGCAACCAGCCTTAATCCAAAAGACACAAGCTCACTCTTGTCAGCCTCCTCCGCCAATCCCTTGCAAATGCCCCTGTTTACAAGTCCTCCATCCTGCTTGGGTTTCTGACTAGTTGATGCTTCAGACACCAGAAGGATCTATTGGAGACTCTTTGCTTTCACCTGCTGGTTGGCTGAAGTATTGAGAGCGTATTTCAAATTTGTCACTGCTGCCACCTGTTGCAGAGTTTATGTTGCAACACTCTCGCATTTTTGCATCTATGTTGGAACACGCAATCTCTCAGATTGTATCCTTGGATTAACCTCCAGCAAGGCCAAAGGACATAAACTTCCAATGGCACATCTAGCTATTGCAATTCCTTTTCTTTAATAATAATAATAATAATTTTATTATTTATATCCCGCCCATCTGGGCAGTTTACAGCGTATCTAAAAACATAATAAAAACATCAAGTCTTTAAAACTTCCCTAAACAGGGCTGCCTTCAGATGTCCTCCAAAAGTCAGATAGGTGTTTATTTCCTTGACATCTGAAGGGAGGGCATTCCACAGGGAGGGTGCCACTACCAAGAAGGCCCTCTGTCCCCTACCTAGAACAAGGCAGGGGGAACCCGTAGCTTTCCAGTTGTTGTTGGACCAAAATGTATCTGCCCAAGCCAGCATGGTCAATGGTCAGGGATGATTAGGTGGGCTGTACTTGGATATGTCAGAAGATTAAAATGAGAATGGAAAAGGAAGTGGAAGTTGCTACAGTATGAATGTTCATCTGTGGTCTGGAACATATGAGCAAATATGTTTGGTATTCATTCCTATCATTTTTTATTAATCCAATACATTTTATTGATTGATTGATTGATTGATTGATTGATTGAATTTATATACTGCCCTATACCCGGAGGACTCAGGACGCTTCACACCACAATGTGGGTCTCGAACTGATGACCCTGGCATTAAAGAGTCTCACGCTCTACTGGGTGCACCATCCACAACCTCTAATTATTGACTGAAAAAAGTATTGTTTTGACATTTCCTTTACATTGAAATGGATGTAAGTTATGTAACTAGCGAAGAGCATGATGAAATATGTAGTATTTGGCAGAAGCCGAACTGCAGCAGCATGGAAACAGCATGGGTTGTGATGAATACATGACAGAATGGAAATTGCTGCTTTCTGGTATTCCTGGTTGTAGTCTGGTTTAGAAGAAAAGAAGGAATTGATATGTGGAACCCCCACCCCACACCCGCTCTGCTTGATAAACAGGGGATTCCTCTGGAGGCATCCAATGCAGAAATCTATCCAGCTTTTCTTTAAGAAGGCTCTATGCCACCACTTTGACTAGGGAGGCTTGAGAAATTTAGTCTTTGTGAATTTCGGTATAAGCTGATTGGATCTGTATTGCCTGGACTAATATATGAGTTGGGCCTGGTGGAAGTTTTCATGGGTGCTGGTTAATGTTTATTCAGTATTGCTATGTTCTTGCAAAGCGAACAGTTTTGGTAAAGGTAAAGGTAAAGGGACCCCTGACCATTTGGTCCTGTTGTAGCCGACTCTGGGGTTGCGGCGCTCATCTCACTTTATTGGCCGAGGGAGCCAGCATGCAGCTTCCAGGTCATGTGGCCAGCATAACTAAGCCACTTCTGGCAAACCAGAGCAGTGCACGGAAACGCCGTTTACCTTCCCGCCGGAGCGGTACCTATTTATCTACTTGTGCTTTCGAACTGCTAGGTTGGCAGGAGCAGGGACCGAGCAATGGAAACTCACCCCGTTGCTGGGATTTGAACCGCCAACCTTCTGATCGGCAAGTCCTAGGCTCTGTGGTTTAACCCACAGTGCCACCCGCATCTCAGTTTTGGTAGGTTCTTTCTAAATGAAAAATGGTATAGACCTCTGTTCAATAATACTTTTTAAAAAATTACTTTTAGCTTATCAGGCATGGCAATAGGATTTTTAAGTGGCTAAACTTTGGAGTGCAGGGAGAGCTTGGGAGGAAGCTGGTGCAGGAAGTGGTTTTGAGCTGATGTATTCATTGAACAGACTCCGGTTCCACCTTCCAAGCTAAGATGGTGAGCCAGAGAAGGAGGACAGTAAGAGACAAGAACTTCAGCACCTTGGACAGAGCCAAGGGAGCAGGCAACTTGTCCCACACATTCCTAGCTTGAACTGAGCCCTTCTATCAGGGCTGGACCCACCAGAAGGACCAGAAAGGCCATCATTGCTGGACAATGACTCTCCTGGGTAATGATGAGAATTCAATAACACCTTGGGGGTGGGGGGCAAGCTTTTCTACCTGTCTGAAGAATGGAGAACTTCAGACAAGTAGTTCTGTGGGCTCTGTTGCCTCCTTGTTAATTCCTACAGTTACAAGAGGTACACCTGAACCCACACATGTTCACACCATTGTGTAGATCCGTTGTGCACTCTTGAGAAGAACAGAACCTCTGTTAAAAAAAATGCATGTATACCCTTAACCCTTAGGTCTCTAATAACTTGTCACAGCAGGAAGTGGAACAAAGATTACTTTATTACATGGAAATGAAAAATGCAGTTTATATGGGTACAGCTTTAGACACTGAGGTTATGACTACATGGGTAGCAAATAATCATACATATCCACACCTTAGTCCTAAAGAATGAAAGACTCTCCAACTACCCAAAATCCTGGACAGTAAACATAGCCATGTGGCAGCTCCCTCCCCCCCCCCCACCGGAAGTGCATCTGGGGCCTTCAATATGCAGCTTCCAGTATATGCTAAAGACACACCTTCTTTGCCTTGCTTTTGACACATGTATTTTTAGGTCCTGCCTTATTTCTGTGATTATTATTATTATAACTGCTCTTATTTGTTTCTACAGTGCCATCCATGTACACGGCACAGAGCAGAGAAGCAGAATATGATACATGAATACAACATCTCTCCTCCCCAGCACCGTGATTGGAGAGTCTCATCGATATCCCTCCATCTCATTAGAAGTTAGACCTGCCAGTCGCAAAAGAGCTCCCTCCCACTCTCCTTCTCACTGCCTTTTGCTCCTTTTGCAAGCTTGGTTTTGCTCCTAGCAGACACACACTTCTGATTAAAATAGGGAACAGGCTTCAATAAAATATATTTAATAAAATAATAAAATAGGGAACAAGAGCAAGGGCGTGCATGCCAGCCCAGTGCTCAGTGCCAGACATCCCTTTGCAAGGTTGCATCACCCAACCAGCCTCTTCTGTTAGGTTGTGGGTGAACATATCAGACGACACAGCGATTCTTCAAACAACTCTTGTTTATTCACAGGCCAGGACAGAACTGGACTGAAGGGTTCAGTCAGCCTGCTTATATAGAGCTCCAGTACAACGTAACTGTAGCAACTTTCTAAGACTATCCAATCACTGAACGTCACTTTCGATCCCTTATTTGCATAACTATCTACAGTATCCCCCTGCTGGCCCAGGGTGAGAACTTCAGTACATAAAAATCTTCCTTCCTTGTTGAGTCCAGAGGGGGCTTCTACTCATGGTCACTTGAATGAGAATAAGACCCCCGTGTGTGACAATGCCAGCTTCTGGGTTTCCCATAGGGGTGTCTGGTTGGCCACAATAAGAGCAGGACACTGGACGAGATGAACTCCCCGGCCTGATCCAATGGGACTCTTTTTAATTCGCGTGCCCCTGCTTTCTCTTTTGAGTTTGCTGCTGGCAACCGCTGCCTCCTTCCGCTTTCTCACTTCTAAGCCCCGTGTAGCTGCTTTATAGGTTCTTCAAGCTGTTTGCTTGCAATAGAGGCCAGGCGAAAGCACAGCCAGGACGGATGTGGTAAGCTGCCCTATATAGCGTTATAATAAAGCCTTTGGTGTTTCCAAGGCCTATGAGCTGAGCTGCACGCCTGGCTGGGGGTATGGCTGCAATGCTTGGGGTGGGAGAAGGTGGTGACAATGACATCATTCCTACTTTGATCTTTTGAGTCATACAGAGAAGCGGTGAAGTCAGTGAGGGGCAGTTCACCCTAGTTTGGGGGAGAAGAGGCAGGACAGTGGTTCAGCAGAGGACTCAAGGGAAGGTGACGGAGGATGGAGTTTGCTGCTTTAGTGACAGGTTTGGGACCTCACTTTTCTCTTTCCGCCTCAAAACTGAATTCCAACATCCGTATTTTCTCATGTCCTCCCTTTGTCACTGTATTTCTTCCCTATACAGTGGTACCTCGGGTTACATACGCTTCAGGTTACATAGGCTTCAGGTTACAGACTCCGCTAACCCAGAAATAGTGCTTCAGGTTAAGAACATTGCTTCAGGATGAGAACAGAAATCGTGCTCTGGTGGCGCAGTGGCAGCGGGAAGCCCCATTAGCTAAAGTGGTGTTTCAGGTTAAGAACAGATTCAGGTTAAGTACAGACCTCCGGAACAAATTAAGTACTTAACCTGAGGTACCACTGTATATTTTTTCTTCTTCCTCTAGTCTCTCTCCAGAGCTTTTTCCCACAATCAGTTTGTGCAAAATCAGCTTGGCTTCTGTCCTTGCCAAAGTGGTTTGGACCAGCCACCTCTGGAGTACAACCAAGAAAGATTGTTGCTTTTAAAAGCATTATTTGCCGCAACTCTTCTGCAAATAGCCCTTGGATAACAGGCAAAAATGGGAAGGGTAGATCATTCTGCAGTTCAGTAACCTTCCCTTCCTCGATTTCTGTTTGTTTTTCAGCTGCTGAAGATGCAGACAGTGACCACTCCTTAAAATGTTGCCCATGTTCCTTTGTCCCTCCTCATCCCTCTAGCTGAGTTACTCGTGAAGAGATGAAGTGCCAAATTGTAACTGCACTTTCATAGAACACATAAACTCCTTTTCATTTTTGCCCTGTTAAATACTACAGTGGTACCTCGGGTTACATACGCTTCAGGTTACATACGCTTCAGGTTACACACTCTGCTAACCCAGAAATAGTGCTTCAGGTTAAGAACTTTGCTTCAGGATAAGAACAGAAATCATGCTCTGGCAGCGCAGCAGCAGGAGGAGGCCCCATTAGCTAAAGTGGTGCTTCAGGTTAAGAACAGTTTCAGGTTAAGAACAGACCTCCGGAACGAATTAAGTACTTAACCCGTGGTACCACTGTACTCTTAATATTTATTTATTTAACAGGGTTTATATGCTGCTTAGCCACCGAAGCTTCTTAAGCAGTTTACATAAAACAGCATAAAATGTACATTAAAAATACTGATAATCTCAGTCAGCATTTAAATGTTGCAAAGCAAATACAGTGTTACAAAGATGTTTGGGTAGAACCTTAAGGTTCTGTTTATCAAAATTTCAAAATACAAATATAGCCAGTAGTTTGAAAAGCAATAACTATACCTAATCAAATGAAATTAGTTGTGAAAATACATGTCTGGGTAGGCTTGCCTAAACAAAAAGGTGTTTAGCAGGTGTTGAAAAGAAGCTAAACAGTCTTGCATAACATCAATGATCAGTTACAGATATGTAGCCGTGTTGGTCTGCCATAGTCAAAACAAAAAAATTTTTTTCCTTCCAGTAGCACCTTAAAGACCAACTAAGTTAGTTCTTGGTATGAGCTTTCGTGTGCATGCACACTTGCACACTGTATACTTTTTCATGTGCATGCATGGTATCTGAAGAAGTGTGCATGCACACGAAAGCTCATACCAAGAACTAACTTAGTTGGTCTTTAAGGTGCTACTGGAAGGAAAAAAAATTTTTTGTTTTATCAATGATCAGGTAAGTTCCAGAGTTTAGCTGCTGCTGCACCAAAGGGTTGATTCCTTGCCAGCGTGGAATGAACATTATGTGGCAGTTGTTAAGAGTGCCAGTTCTTAAAATCGGCTAGTAGTTATGCCTGAAAACAAATCGTAACTATTGGGTTCTTTTGCCCCGTCTTTTTGTGCCTGCCAAACAGCTGTGCCATGCTTATGATAATATTTTATTCTCTTGTTAATTCTGCTGTTTTAAATGTGCATTTTATATTTGACTTCATTTAGCAATGTTGTGGGGTTTTTTTAAAAAAAAATGTTTAAGATTTTTTTTGGTTAACTTTCTTTGTGTTAAATAAGTATTCTGTAGTTGACCTCCTTTGTAATGTTTTTTTTCTGAAATCTTTAAGATAATATTTTAGGTTTCTGTTAATTATGTTGCTTTGACTGTATACTCTATATTTGACTTTCTTCAGATTGTTTTATTGATGTTTTAATATTCTGTAAACCACTTTGAGATTTTTCTTTAAAATATAAAGCGGTATAGAAATGAAATAATAATAATAATAACAGGGTTTCAACAAAGCAGGTGAAATGAACAACAAAGAACTCCCAGTCCTGTTGGGGGTGAAGTCTGTTCAAGGAAAGTCTATTTCTAGTGATAATATGCCATAGAGTTTTCAATATTATCTCAAGCTATCTTGCCATAATGCTTGATGTGCATCTGGCGGTTGATAGCTTTGTTCTTTTGTAGCTGTATACAAAATGTAAATGTTCCATTCCACATCAAAGTTGTTGGTCCCACTGGTGTTGATGTGTTCATTCTCCTTTGCAGTCAAACTTTCCACTAGTGCTAGAAACCAAAGCTGTTGCTACCAAATTTCACACATAGCAGCAGCACAAGTTTTCCAAAACATTGTAATAGCCAATCTCACAGTTATAAATATAAATGAAAGTAGTGCCTCATAAACTTCATAATGACATTCATAATTAAAAATGGAAAGTAGAACAACCTGGGGTGGCATTGGGATATCTTGGGATGTTATTGCACCAGCTTCTCCAAACATTTTTTTCCTCCAGAATGGTTTAATATTGAGACAGTCCCACCACATATGTAATTATGTTCCTGTCTCCCCATATCTGGCAAAGAGGAGATTTTGACATGGGTGTGGGGAGACAAATACCAGCAGTGTACTCTAGAGGAATTTGAATTGATTGGTTTTTTAAAAAAAATCCATTTAACTGAATCAATTTATTCATCTAAGTGCATCTCCCCAATTTATTTTGAGATCTCCAGGTCCCTCACTTGTGACCTTAATTTTTGTTTCTACGTGTAGGAAATTACCCTCTTTGTTGGGAATGTTTAATTTAAAAGAAGGTTCTTGAATTGAGTGAGTGGGTACTTGACCTGTTGGATTGCATTCGGAGAATGTTTGGCGTATCTGCAGCCAATTATATTGTGGGTCCCCCAGGTTCTACACTCTCTGAGGGCCAGTTAAAGGAACTGGCCCAATGAAAAAAAATCCTAGATGTGAAATAGGCCTTTTTCTTTCCATTTCCTATATTGTAGGATTTTTTTTCTTTTGACTAAAATATTGGGTGGAACAAATAGCAAGGCGTTCCTTTGGACTGTAGCAATTCTATCTAACCACGATAAGGGGAGTTTGGTCCAATCTTTCATTTTCATTTCTATATCTTTTATCTCTTTCTGTGTGAGGATAAGTTGTTCCAGATTTGTTAATAACTTTGGTATTTTTACACCCAAATAGGTAATGTGTCAGGGACTGGGCAGTGGAGGAATGGTGGAGACCTCCTCCCCATCACGGCCCTTCCAGGGATGAGGAAGAGGAAGACAATACAGATTTACAACAGGGGCTTGAGGGAAGTAGAAGCTCAGAGGCAGATGAGGGGAAAGGCTGGGAAATCATGGAAGAGCCAGAGTAACACCTGGCTGACATGTTGTCATTAGAAAGCATCCCAGACCCTCCATCTCCCAGAACCCAGTGAGCCTTAAATGCAGGAGAGCAAAGAGCTCAAAGACGGAGGTCACATAGAAGCACCCATAGAGGAGGTGATGAAAATAACAAATGAGGAAGTGGGAGTGTCAGGGGGTGGAGATTCACTTGGGACAAGCCATTATCCAAGAGGCTGGGTTCCATTGCCTCTCTCTGTAAAGATTGAAATAAAAAAGGACGGGGTAAGAAACTTTCCCTTGTCTTTATACTTTCCTGGGCAACCAGCCAGGAGCTGCTGGTGGCATCCTGACATAATGTGACTTTTACAGTTTTCCAGTGGTCTGTCTCTCTGTCACTGGAGGCTCTGTCTTCAAGTGGATTTATAGCAGGTTATTTGCTAAGCCATGTTTTTCTTCTGGGGAGCATTCAAAGCGCCCTTTTCCTAGGACAGGCTCATCCTCTGCCCCACAGCTAACTGGCAGCTTAGGGGCTTAGGGGCTTGTACTCTCCGCCTTCTGCACACACACCCAACAACTGGGATCTTTTCTACCCTGGCAGGCACCAGGAGTAACCCAGCAACAGATTGGGGCTGCAGGCTAAGGAAACTGCTCCCCTGCTCCTTGCTTCATTGCGTCTTCTTCATTCTTACTTTCCTTTTCTCACCCAGTCTTTCTCTCTGCCTCCATGTGTTTTGCTGTTCAGTCTCATTCATTTAAGGTCTTTCCATTAATTTTCATGCCTGCCTGCCTGTGGGTGAAACTGCTTTGATCATCTTTTACAGGCATCTGAGCTTTTATCTGGGATATATTGTCATCACCCTCAATCTCTTTCCTTTTCGATTTCAGTCTCATTCTCGGTTCTTTCCTGGATGGTGCCCACTGGAGGTAAGAAAATTAATTCATATATATATATATATATATATATATATATATATATATATATATAACATACATACAGAGAAGAATACATTTAAATGAATTATAAAATTAATATTACAATAATATATATGAAAAAGTAAAAAAAAAAGTGGAAAAAGAAATTAAAGAGAACAAAGATATACCAACAAAAAAGAAAAAGAAAGAAAAAAGATGTTGGGAAAGATGGAGGGCACAAGGAGAAGGGGACGATGGAGGACGAGATGGTTGGACAGTGTTCTCGAAGCTACCAGCATGAGTTTGACCAAACTGCGGGAGGCAGTGGAAGACAGGAGTGCCTGGCGTGCTCTGGTCCAGGGGGTCACGAAGAGTCGGACACGACTAAACAACAACAATGCCTTGTGACAATGCCTTGTGCTGGATTCTGACCCAGAATACTTCTCTGCTTCTCTCTGATACCAGAACTGAAAACCACACAGAGCTAGGTTTGGTGCTCAGCTGCAAATATTTGGGGTTTAGAGTTCAGGAAAGAGGTCAATGAAAAACTGGTTGGAGGAGGAGGTCCAAGGGAAAGATGTAAATTGGCCTCTCCTTTCCTTCCTCAGGTTATCTGACAGTTCCACCTCCACCAGCGCCCAGGCTGACCACTTCTCCTGCAAACACCACCTTTGTCAGAGGAGAGAAAGTCCAGTTTATATGCCACCGACCAGAAGGGCATAAGGGAGTGTGGTTCTATTTCTTTAAGGCCAACAGACATGGTCAGTGGTCCGAATATAGAATAATAAACCGCAGTATCTTGGAAGTCTCCACAATGCATCTGGAGTCAAGGGAAAGGTTTGTGTGTTCTTACTGGAGGAAAAAAAGGGAAGGAAGGGAGTCTGCTAAGAGCAACCAAGTTGTGCTCTCTGTTGCTGGTAAGAAGCTTTCTTCTTGTGAATGAATTACTCTCTCCCCAGCGCTAAAGGCCAGCCCCATCAGGATGTGATGAAAGTGTGGAAAGGACACGAACCAGAATGTTGTAGCATCCTAGCAGCTCAGGGAATCACACCTGGAGAAAGCTGGGAGTTTGGCATCCCAGATGCCGTGTTAAGTTCTCCTCTATAAAATGTGGGGCTTCTGCGGCATGTAGACAATTCTATATGTAAACTTTGTGTTGGTTTTTTTGTATTTGGTTTGAAGGAAAAAATACTAGCTAAAACAAAAGGAGAATTCCCTGGATGCCTAGATCCAGGTTTAGGGCAAACACTCTTTGGTGAGAGAGCTCCGGCAGAGATTTAAAACCACAAAATATGTAGCAAAGTAAAGCATGGAAATATAAGCTCCCTTTCTAAGATGCTTCCAAAAAGTTACCCATTTTGCTTAGCATAGAAAGAAGCCACAGGCTTGGCAAGTTAAAAATGGTTTACTTGCAAACTCTTTGAAGGTCAGGTTCATGTGCTTTTCCATACAGCAGTAAGAAAACACAGGCCATAAGACTTAGATTTCAAAGTGTAGAAAGTTTCGAAATTATTTGTATAGAAGCACAAATATAGCTTGCTTAAGCCATGTGGTCTAGGCTTGGAGCATCTAGCTTAGACCTCCTTACTGGTACGGTTCACATGGTGGAATAGGAATAAAATGGCTTTCCTCCCAAGGTGAGGGGGAGTGACCTAGCTAAGCCTTGCAGGACAGCTTACTCTATGGTCTTAACCCCTTCATGCATTAATTAGAGTTGAGCATATTGATTATATGAAGCTGATTGTCCCACACTTTGACCAGTTTATCAAGGCTATCAAGGCCTTGCTTTTGGACGACTTTCATTTCTATGTTAACAGGACATTTCATCCTTCTTCTTCTTTCTTTGGCAATCACTCATAGACAAGTAAGACTGTCTTCCATGAACATGGTCTTAACAGTGAGTCCGTTAGTGACTGGAGGCCAATTCTGGATCCACACGTCCTTCCACAGTGGGGACATAGGTTTCCGGGTAGGAGTTGATCATGGTGAGGGTTTGCCAAACGTGCCTTCCTCTTAGCTCGTTTCTCCCTTTTGTCCTGAGTTTGAGAGTCTTCAAAGCCCATGACACCTTTGGTAAAGGCTGTTCTCCAGTTGGAGAGCTCGCAGGCCAGTGTTTCCCAATTGTTGGTGTTTATACTACATTTTTAAAGATTTTCCTTGAGAGAGTCTTTAAACCTCTTTTGTTGACCACCAGCATTACACTTCCCCTTTTAAAGTTTGGAATAGAGTAGTTGCTTTGGAAGACAATAATCAGCCATTTGAACAACATGACCAGTCCAACGAAGTTGATGTTGAAGAATCATTGCTTCAACAGTTCCAGTACACTGGCATTAGTTTGCCTGTCTTCCCCAGTGATATGTAATTTTTTTCGGAGATACCATTGATGGAATCTTTCGAGGAGTTGGTGTTTATAAGTGGTCCATGTTTCACAAGCATACAGCAAGGTTGGTAGTACAATAGCTTTGTAAACAAGCGTTTTGGTTTCCTTGTGAATGTCCCGGTCCTTAAACACTCTGCACTTCAATCAGGAGAAAACTGCACTTGCAGAGCTGAGGCAAAGCTGGATTTCAGCATCAATGTTGGCCCTTGTGAAAATATAACTGCCCAGGTGAGAAAAGTGATCGACATTTTCCAACATTACACCGTTAGGTTGGATTTGTGGTGCTGCAGAGGGGTTGTTTTGTGCTTGTTGGTGCAGCACTTTGGTTTTTTGGATGTTGAGCGACAGGCCAAGCTTTTCGTAAGCTTCTGCGAAGATATCTAGGATGGTTTGGAGGTCATCCTCTGAGTGTGCACATACTACGTTGTCATCAGCTTATTGAAGCCCCATGACAGGTTATGGAAGCAGCATTTCATCCATTTATTCCCCCAGCCGACTGGTTTGTTTTTTCTCTTCCTTCCAACCCCAGATTTCCCACTCCCTGCCACCCTTTCCCTGAACCCCCTGAACCCTGTTTACACCCATGGAGAACAGATTACCCTGCTCTGCTCAGTTCCTGATGGGCGGGAAGCGGCAGGATACACATTTTACAAGGAGCTACAAGGTCAGGCATCTGAGGCCCTTCCCTGTAATGAGTTGATGATTCCCCATAAAGCTTTGCGTGTTGGTGAAGATACTGCCGGGAACTACAGCTGTGCATATTCCATCAGATTAGAAGATAAGGAAATCCAGTCTCTACGTAGCAACATCATCTCTGTAGTAATGGAAGGTGAGCAAGTTCTGTATTTTTTCCATTATTTTAAAAATCATTTTTTAAAAAATCACTGAGCTATAACAATTTGGCAACAACGCCATCTGGATTTTCCATAAATATATGAATGAGTGAGCAAAAGATGGTCACTGCAGGGGGGATTTGAGAATCACCACCAATATTGTAGGGTCTCAAGCTCCAGTTTTGGGGGTGGGACAGGGGGAAGATTGTTCTCTGGCTGATTCTGGATTCATTAAAAAAAATATTCAGGAAACATAATTGACCACAGGACTGGCAATCAACAAATCAGGATACTAATCTCAAACCCATGACTCTCATACAGCTGTTTGACCCAGTTATATGACTTCCTGTTAAAAACCAAGTAGACCACAGTCTATTACAGTGGTACCTCGGGTTAAGAACTTAATTCGTTCCGGAGGTCTGTTCTTAACCTGAAACTGTTCTTTTTTATATATATATAATTTTTTATTAATTTTCCAACATATATTAAGACACAATACAACTGACAATACATAAACAAACAAACATATAAACACGTATAATTTCATAACCCCTTTTTCTTAAACCTTATTTCAACGACTTCCCCATACCTCCCTTTTCTGCATCCCTGTTTTAAACTTTCCAGCAACCCCTAATTTCAATTACTTATAATTCACTTTCTTTAATCCTTTTTCTCTTACCCATCCGCTGTACAGTGGTACCTCAGGTTAAGTACTTAATTCGTTCCGGAGGTCCGTTCTTAACCTGAAACTGTTCTTAACCTGAAGCACCACTTTAGCTAATGGGGCCTCCTGCTGCTGCTGTGCCACCGCCGCACGATTTCTGTTCTCATCCTGAAGCATCCGAGGTACTATTTCTGGGTTAACGGAGTCTGTAACCTGAAGCGTCTGTAACCTGAGGTACCACTGTATTCGTTTTAAGCTTCTGTACTCCTTTGTGGATGAGTCTACCAGAATCCCTTCCTTTTTCTGATGCCAGCAGTGAATCCTTTGCCTAGAGTGGTGAACAGAGATTTCCTGCACTTTACTTGCTCAGTCAACAGGAACTGTGAAAAGTTCATAGGGGGCCAGAGTGGAAAAGTCTGACCCCAGTTACTGTCCAAGAGACCCTTTTCATTTGGTCAAGCATTGAGAAGCCGAGGGTGTGCTTATATTGTTTTCCCCCGAGGGATATTGTAAAGGACTTTTCAGAACTTAATGATTTTCTGAAAGTGATATTTCCTACCTGACTTAGGCCTTCAAGAACAAGACTGATTTTTTTTAAAAAACCCTTATCCTTTCTGATTTCCTTTTCTCAGATTCCTCTCCATCCCCAGGTCCATCACTGCTCTATGCATGTTTGGCTGTCCCATTTGTGATCCTGATGATTTCACTCGCTTTTTACTGCAGATGGAAAAAGACTGATGGTAAGCAATGAGGGTTGGAGGTTATCTCTTTGCATTTCATAGCCTGAAATTGGGGGCTTTTCCACACTTCCCCACTCTTTGTCCTTCTCTTTCTGGACACTGGGCTGTGCTTAAAAGCTCTATGTCTAAGCCCTTTTTTCCCCCTTTGCCCCAGAGCTTTCCCTGCAGAAATCTGCTCTTTAAATCTCAATCAGAGCAAATGGCTATCTGCAGAAAACTCAAACGGATGTTTGTTCCGATTGCTAAAGAGCAAGTTTTCACAGGGAAAGCTCTGGAACAAAAAACACACAAACTTGGACACAGAGATTTTAAGCTTGGACTTGTTCCTGGAAAGTAAATGTGGATAATCTTGTTTTGATGGGCGGGGGAGAGAGAGAGAGAGAGAGATTTGTAGAGGCTGTCTGGTCCTCTAGTCTGGATGGATGTGAGTTTGCAAGGCAACGGCCAGCAGGGGTGACAATATTATACATTTTCACTCTTTTGCTCTCTTTCTTTGGAAGCAGTGAAATGTTGGGGGAAATCTGAGCTAGAAGCACAGGAGGAGGAGGGACCACGTGATCTTGGAACACTGGAGCCCCAGACAACACCCAGTCAGGTAAGAGGTGAGATTAATAACCATTCCATCCTTAGAAAACGGCACAACAACCTTTGTGGAACATGCTGCCGTCGCAGGATATGATAGTGGCAATTATTATGGACAGAATATTAGCCGATTTCATGGACAGAGATGTCCATGAATAGTTATTAACATTGGGGACCAACTGGCAGTTCTGTGTCCAAAGACAAGACATAAGTTTGTCATCTTCATAGCTGCTTGTGAGCTTCCCAGGGGGCATTTGACTGCCTGGTGTTAAATGGTGCATGTTCGTAAGGTAGGCATAGGCAAACACGGCCCTCCAGATGTTTTGGGACTACAATTCCCATCATCCCTGACCACTGGTCCTGTTAGCTAGGAATGATGGGAGCTGTAGTCCCAAAACATCTGGAGGGCCGAGTTTGCCTATGCCTGTTGTAAGGGGATATTTGCCAGTGCACACTCACTGCTCATCCAAGGTTATGAGTAACTGGATATGAATACAGATTGTGACCTGGTGTTAAGCAAAATACACAAAACTGAGCTAGATCAGCCCTTGAGCTGACTTAGCAGGGCAGTTCTTGATTATCAGAAGGTGCTGGCCATTGTTTTGCCCGCCATATCAAATAAATCCAATTCCCTGGGTTCCTTGAAGACATTTCCTGAGAGCTGAATGTTTGTTATCTGAGTGAAATTCCCTGATCTGGACCTTGTGCAGAGTAGAAACAAATAAGCTTTACCACAAGAATGTTTTACTGCAAAACTGTCTTAAACTAGTTACAAAATAAAATGTCGACAAATACAAAGTAACACATTGCTCTAAACAAACTAGCAAGGCGTTCCTGTCTTCTTTAAGTCCTTACATAGGCCAAGAACTATGTAAACTTTACATTTTATTCACATTTATATCTTTAAAACCTAATCCCTTTGCATTTGTAAAGAAGTTCTAAAAAGTTGGAGAAAAGCTTCATTCTCAACGGGCCCTTTCTGGTTTAATTGGTGACTTTTTACTTTCTTCTGTTTTCACAGGGCTCAGGTGCCACCTATGCCCTCCTCCCCATTTGTTCTGCTGCAACTTCCTCAGGACCAGTGATGGGGAATGAGCTCCAGCCGGTTGAAGAGGAGAGGCTGTTGTACAGTGAGATTGTCTTTCCGCCTAACAACAGAAGAAGACATTGAAGACAATTGTGGAGGTTTCTGGACAAGTTGGGTCCTACATTGCTAGCCAATTGGTGGATTGCACTGAGGGATGTCTGACAGGCATCTTGACTGTCATATCAAATGCCAATGTTTTGTGTAAACTGTGTCTGGAACTATGCAAGACTTGCTAAATCCTCAGGAATATCACACCTTGGCCTGCCTGAGCCACAGTAACCCCACCTAAGGTGTGATATTGTAATTTCTGACTGTTTGTAGAGGGGATGTCCTCCTTCACACCAAAATTTTTGTTGTCGTTTAGTCATGTCTGACTCTTCGTGACCCCATGGACCAGAGCACGCCAGGCACTCCTGTCTTCCACTGCCTCCCGCAGTTTGGTCAAACTCTTAAAAGAGATGTTTCTTCTTGGTTTGGGGTCTCTCTTGCCTCACAAGGAGGGGAGGGAACTCTGTTGCAACAGAAAAATAAAGATCCACCTTGCTTTCACTGCCTCCTGCCTCCATCCATTCATCTCTGACCGATCAGGGATTTAGGGGACTCAGTCCCTTGGGGGAGCTGGGCAGCAAAAGCCAACCACCCCTATTTTTTCTATATCTCTGTTAACAAGGCCTAGTACAAGACACCCCCCACACACACCCCACACACAATGTCTCGGCATGATGCGAGGTGAAAAGTTGGTTTTCAATTTTTCAAGTCAGCTGCATGCAGTTTCTTCCTTACTTCCAGGCCCACGCTGCTGTCAATTCTGAAGAAGCTTTTGTGGGTGAGGGAGGTGAAGCCACAAGAGGCTCTGGTGTGGTTAGCTGCTGTTGACAGTGTTAAACAACATCTAGGCTGTCTCCAAGGCCCCCGAGCTGACTTGTGCGCAGGGGCCGGTAGCGCCGTGTGGGTGTGTACCTGCCCGTACATTTCCTGGCTTGGTCTTTTGGGTTGGGAAATAATAGAATCGGGTATGTCTAGTTTGCAACCTCTTTTTGGGCAGAAGACAGCGATGAGCTGAGGAACCAGCTTTCAAGAAACACTGAGCAAGCATGGCATCTGTGACATTGGTGACAGGTTTGAGACTTCCCTTCTCTCTCTCAGATGGAAAACTCCCCACCTGTCGATATCTCCCCTCCCCAGTTCCTCATGTCTTTTCTCTTCTCTTCTTTCCTGCCAGTCTCTCTCCTGACCCACCTCTGGGGATCGGCCTGTGCAGGTAAAGTTGACTTCTGGTTCCTGCTATGACAATTTCAGCCCGTCTTGGATAGGTGGTGCAGTAAGGAATCACGCTTTAAACGATTGGAGACAACTCTTGCTCATTTAGCAGCTCTGAAACAGGTAGAAATCAACAGGTGGAGCTTTCCAGAGCATGTTGATTAGCCTATCTTCCCCTTTTGGATTTCTGCCTGTTCATCAGTTGCTAAAAGCAGAGAAAGGAACTTTGCTGGAATAAGGTGCGACTCTCGATAGCAGCAGCAAATTCAAGGCTGCAAGCCACTGCCTTCAGTGGGGTCTTCTCCACGTGTGACTAAGATTGGAGACAACCCATTAACTCAAATTAACACAGAGCAAACTAAAAGAAGTTGTTGTTATTTAGTCGTTTAGTCGTGTCCGACTCTTCGTGACCCCGTGGACCACAGCACGCCAGGCACTCCTGTCTTCCACTGCCTCCCGCAGTTTGGTCAAACTCATGTTTGTAGCTTCGAGAACACTGTCCCACCATCTCGTCCTCTGTCGTCCCCTTCTCCTTGGGCCCTCCATCTTTCCCAACATCAGGGTCTTTTCCAGGGAATCTTCTCTCCTTATGAGGCGGCCAAAGTCTTGGAGCCTCAGCTTCAGGATCTGTCCTTCCAGTGAGCACTCAGGGCTGATTTCCTTCAGAATGGAGAGGTTTGATATTCTTGCACTCCATGGGACTCTCAAGAGTCTCCTCCAGCACCATAATTCAAAAGAAAGAAGTTACTGGCATATAATTTATGGTTATCATTATACCATAAATTATTATACCATAAATCAGAACCAGCTTTCTTTATTCTGTATGAAAAAGGTGTCAGAAGGTGGAGTTTCATATTTGCATTTCCCCATTGCTTTTCTGCAAATATAATAGAGATTACAAGTTCTTTGAGACAGCTGAATTGAGATTTAAAAACTTGTACACTCTATCTTAATTTGATAAGGTACTCGCCTTGTGTGTAAAGAAAAAGAAAAATAAAATAACAAAACAGATCCTGTACTTAGCAATGTCAACTTGGAGAATGGTGGAATGAGTTTAAATAGGATGGAATGAATCATGGGGTAGATGGGGGATGTTATCTCTGATTTTTCCCCATTCCAATGACTGCTCAAAAAGCTCATTTCTATTGCTGTATAATTAAGGCAAGTAATGCACTAATTGCACCCACTCCTACTCTTAAATCCTTGTGTAAGAAATCTATAAATAGAAGGGGAAGAATAATCCAGAAATTGAATGTGAAATAACTAAATCCAAAATTGCTTGCAAAATGACAATTTTCAACTTGCCACACCAAAAAGAACATTTAAACCTAGAATCTGGGAGGCGGAAATGAGGGTGTGGGTGGGAATGACGTAAAACTGAAAAATGTGTTGGGGAGGTGAATGGAAAAGTCTTTTTGACACAAACAGGCCTTTATTTGAAAGGCTGGTAGTGGAATTTTGTTTTGATGCATAAACTTGATAGAACTGGCTCATTACAGAAATTATATATGGTGGTGGATAAACCCAACTGCCCAAGGTTGGCTTAGTCTTTTTTAAAGATTAGAGTAAATAATTAGCATAAACATCTAATTTCATTGCCAAATGTCTCCTAAAGTTGTATGAGAGATGGGTAATCTGCCATTTTCAGGTTTTTTTAGTTATTTTACCAATCTCAAATTCCCCATATTTTCACATCCGGCTTCTGATGTTTTTAAGTCCTCGTGAAAATTCATCAGCTTTAAAGTGCGAATTTCTCGTGATATACCCATTCTTATACAATTTTGCCTAACATACATTTTTCTGCAGATGAATCTTCTCCAATATAATGCATTTTTGTATGCTGTTTTCATACTATATATACCGGGTGTCATCAGCATACTGGTGACACCGAACCCCCAAACTCTGGACAACCTCTCCCAGCAGTTTCATGTAAATGTTAAATAGCATGGAGGACATGAAGGAAGGAACAGAGCAGCTGTAAAACAGGGCCTCCAAGTCCCACCCCAGCAAGGGGTATTGAAAGCCCCCAAGAAGTCCAGCAGAACCAACAGGGACACATTTACCCCTGTCTAGTTCTCTCTAGGCATTGTTCACAGATAGTGTTATAAGGGGGGGAAACTGCTCCTTTTCCCTTATGGGGATCCAAGAGCCCGTATAGAGTCCTTACGTGGGTTCCCTATCGGTAGGAGAAAATTACAGAGGCCAACCAGAGTATATTGAGAAACAAAGCGGCTAGTAAGACTGATCTTTATTAAAAACTGTTGCAATAGTGTCCCCACTCACCACATGCAGAAGGGACCAGGAACAATGGTGTGCAAGCCCTTATATAGACTTTTGAAATTACCCACCTTGTAGCCAGAGACCACCCCCCAAAACACCATGCATACATCACAGAAGGAGGCTGTCTACAGCAGAAATCCTGTTTGCCAGGATATCTGTTACTGGTCACTGATTGCATTACCTGGGCAGCCTGGCCATTCTTTTGTGATGTTTAATACTTTAATTCCTGAATCCAGGTCACAGGCTCACCCTATGAGCCTTTTAAGACAGGATTTGCAAGCGAAAAGAGAATTGGAAGGTTTTCCCCATTTGCCTCCCTTACTGCAAAGGAATATCTGAGGTCATTGGGAGCGTCAAAATGGCTTCAGGATTGCTCTCTGATACTATTTCAGACACGTGGTTTATATGTGTTTGCCTTGTACATTTGTGAACATTTATTTTATATCTGAGATCTTCGAATTCTTATAACAATAGAAAGAACAGAAACACAGCAGTAAGTCGAGGCTACGTTTTGAGTGATTGCAGAAACCACACACACCACAATAGTGTTGGTCTGGTTTGAAGAGTGTGGCTGGTGTGGCTCCTGAGCGATGAAGTCTCTTAATAGTTCAGCTAGTAAAGTCAGTTTCCTTGTGTTCCCTTTTCTATTCGACTGTAAACCTCAACCCAGGGACTGACTTATGGGGACATTTTGACTCATGGGTACAATGACACATTTAGGTAGGGATGGAGAAGG
The DNA here is from genome assembly GCF_964270895.1 of Podarcis filfolensis. NCBI lineage: Eukaryota > Metazoa > Chordata > Lepidosauria > Squamata > Lacertidae > Podarcis > Podarcis filfolensis. Next base: position 5,656,488 of record NC_139615.1, read on the forward strand.
TCCCTGCCTGAAATCTTAGAGAGTCGCACCCAGTTCATGAAGACAACACTGATCACGGTGGACCAGTGGCCTAACCAGGGAGAAACTTAATTTTGCTTGGATTTTAACGAGAAGTTCCCTAATTCAGACCCACAGAGAAACAGGGAGGGGCTGGCTTGGCACCATCCTGGTCCTTGCCTGGTCTGCCCTCCCAGCCGGCAGGTGTGTGTGCTTTGTGCTGCAACAGTTTGTTTGACCTTTGGAATACCTGGCTGCAAGTAAAAGTGTTTGTGCTGTTCACAGTATGGGTTACCGTTTGATCGCTGGCTGGGTGATTGCAGATTGGGCAGGCTGTGGCCTCATGATACAAAAGTGCCTAACGTTAGCAGAAATTGCTTGCCAAAATTGGTATTTTAGTCCAAACGACATACAAACATGTGTTTTTGGGGGAGAAAATTACACGAATATGAATTTTCTATGTTTTTATATAATTTTATTAAAATTTCTGTTTTACAATTTAAAATACTCATTTTGCATCCTTAAGATAGCAACGACTTCACTTCTTCTCTTACCATGGTTCATTTTACATATCACAAATTCCTGCATATTTTACAAAACTATGCCATTCAGTCTTCCATTATTGCATCCATCAAAACTTATTTACACTGTTGAATTTATCTTAATGCTGCCAATGTTTTCAGGTGTACACAGTTATTTCCCATATATTCAATAAACGTTTTCCAATCTTCTTTAGGCGTATGCTCTTCTTGTTCTCTTATTCTATATGTTAAGTCTGCAAGTTGTGCATACAGTGGTACCTTGGTTCTCAAACTTAATCCCTTCCAGAAGTCTGTTCCAAAACCAAAGCGTTCCAAAACCAAGGTGCGCTTTCCCATAGAAAGTATCGCAAAATGGATTAATCCATTCCAGACTTTTAAAAACAACCCCTAAGACAGCAATTTAACATGAATTTCACTATCTAACGAGACCACTGATCCATAAAATGAAAGCAATAAACAATGTACTGCAGTCACACAATCAATCAATCGGTAGCCGAACTGGGTTCCACACAGTCACAAAAACAAAACAAAAAGTGCCACAAAAACAAAAAGGCAAAAGAATAGCAAAAACAGACAGACCTCAGTGTAACACTCAAAACAGAGCATGTTTGGCTTCCATGAAAAGTTCGCAAACTGGAACACTTACTTCCAAATTTACAGTGTTTGGGTTCCAAGTTGTTTAAGTACCAAGGTGTTTGAGAACCAAGGGACCACTGTATTCTGTCAACCTAAGTTGCCATTTTTCTTTGCTTGGGACCTTGCTCATTTTCCATTTTCATGAAGTTTCTTAAAAACCGCACTGTGAATTCCTGTAGAAATGTAGAGAACTGGAATAATAAGAAACACAGTAAAACCGAATCTGACAGATCCATCTATCCTTAGACCTGACAATTTCCTATGTGTATTTCCTGATCCATTCCTCCAACTTTCTCTGTGTTCCTCCCCTTTGTTCTCAGGCTACCCTCCTCCCCCCAGATTCTCTGTGTCCCCCAAACAAGACATCTACAGAACTGGTGAACTGATAAACTTCACGTGCTCCGCTCCTGACCACCATAACATATCCGGAGTCACCTTTTTCAGTCACCAATGGATACTGTATTTCCAGAAACCTCCGCCCACTGGGGAGGCATTCACACATGCCTTGCGCCTGTCTCCCCAAGACAGCGGCGAGTATTCCTGTACCTACAATGCTATACAATCGAGAGAGCAATCGCAGGGAAGCAACTCCATCCATATTGCAGTGACGGGTGAGGCCTCCTTTTCCGGGGTATGTCTCTTGCAAAGGGCAAGCGGGAGCCCAGGCAGACTTTGGGCGAGAAAATGTGCTTAGCAGAATCCAAATACCATATTTTTTGCTCTGTAAGACTCACTTTTTCCCTCCTAAAAAGTAAGGGGAAATGTGTGTGCATCTTATGGAGCAAATGCAGGCTGCGCAGCTATCCCAGAAGCAGTGGCGTAGCGTGGGGGGTGCAGGGGGGGCCGGCCGCACCGGGCACAACATCTGGGGGTTAGGGTTAGGGGGCGCAAATCCACGGGTTAGGGGGCGCAAATTACTTGCCTTGCCCCGGGTGCTGACAACCCACGCTACGCCACTGCCCAGAAGCCAGAACAGCAAGAGGAATTGCTGCTTTCACTGCGCAGCGATCCCTCTTGCTGTTCTGGCTTCTGAGATTCAGAATATTTTTTTTCTTGTTTTCCTCCTCCAAAAACTAGGTGCGTCTTGTGGTCTGGTGCGTCTTATAGAGCGAAAAATACAGTACATGCTGAGAAGCAGGCTTTTCCATTCGATCTTTTCATATGAGTAACCTTTCCACACCCCTCTTTTCTTCAGTGTTTTGTTTCCGCAACACCATCAGTATATGTAATAATAATAATAATAATAATAATAATAATAATAATAATAAAAAATAAACTTTTCTTTATATCCTGCCCTTCATGGCCAAAGCCAGGCTCAGGGCGGCTAACATCAAATATATAACATTGGTATGTCCAAAATAAAACATGTCCCTGCCACCAGGGGTGGTAGAGAAATAACAAAGGGAGAGGAAGGGAAGTTTAAAAATTACTCATGAGTAGGAATTCAGGGAGATGTTTTAGAGCAGCGGATCTCAACCTGTGGGTCCCCAGATGTGGTTGGACTACAACTCCCATCATCCCTGACCACTGGTCATGCTGGCTAGGAATGATGGGAGTTGTAGTCCAACAACATCTGGGGACCCACAGGTTGAGAAAGAGCCTAGGACTTGCCGATCAGAAGGTCGGCGGTTCGTATCCCCGCGACGGGGTGAGCTCCCGCTGCTCGGTCCCTGCTCCTGCCAACCTAGCAGTTCGAAAGCACGTCAAAGTGCAAGTAGATAAATAGCTACCACTCCGGCGGGAAGGTAAACGGCGTTTCCGTGCACTGCTCTGGTTCGCCAGAAGCGCCTTAGTCATGCTGGCCACATGACCCGGAAGCTGTACGCCGGCTCCCTCGGCCAATAAAGCGAGATGAGAGCCACAACCCCAAAGTCGATCATGACTGGACCTAACTGTCAGGGGTCCCTTTACCTTTAAGGACACAACAGTTCGTGACCCGTGAAAGAGGTCCCTTCTCATTTCCTACTCCCCAAGTGTGATGTTCTCAGGCTTCCTTCTGCAAGACCTTTCCGTTGCATCAGCGGAGGGGTGAGGCTTGTCTACATCTTCCTGGAAGCTTTTATGTCAGTACTTCGATGTTCCCCCATCTCCTCCACTTCAGTCCCCATCATTCCAAGCAATAATGATTCATACTGGCCCCAAACCACAAACTCTGTCCCTCAACTTGGGCAAAATACTGGACTGCCCCAGTCCATCTATGTGGACCTCGGCCTCAATCATTTTGATTCAGGAAGACAGGAAGTTCCCTTATACTGAATCATGTGGGAATGTGTGCTGGTCCAGGGGGAAGGTTACCGTGGGGCGAGGTCCAGGACCTGAGTTGACGGTCGGCAGACAGTCCTCCTCGGGCGAAGCGGGGTCCACAGTGGGAAGCCGGGCAAGGACAGGAACTCTGGGGGAAACAGGACTGGATGCTGGCCGAAACAGCTCATCAACGACGTTGCTCCCGCAACCTGGGACCGGGCTGACTGGCCTTTATCTTCTCTGAGGCCAGGGGCGGTCCCGGCCCCCAGGAGACCCGCCTCTCCTGGCCTTAAGGCGAGCACTCCTCCTGGGAGAAACCAGTTCCCTTTGCCTCTCTGCCCTGAGCCTCTGCAGTTCAGGAGAGGCCGAAGGGTTACTGGGCCCAGGGGGAGACTCACCTGTAGGCACTGAGTCCTCAACCACCTCTGGAGCCAGAGTGGATTCGCCTGGTGCCTGCTCCTGAGGATCCGGCACAGGTGCAGGCGCTTCAGAATCAAGGCCCTGCCCCAGTTCAGCCGGCCCTGGAGGCGGGGACTCCTGTGCAGGCTGGGATTCCTCCAGTTCAGCCTCTGAATCGGATTCCCAGACCATCACAGAATGTTGTGGGTAGCAGGAGAGGATTTTTTTTATTAAATATTATCCTTCCTAACTCATGCTGGTTAGTTTATTCATATAGCAGAGTACACCCCCCTCTTTACACAGCCGGAAGCAACTTGCAGATTCGTTAGAATCTCTTAAGTTCTATTATTCCTGGTAAGACCCCTTTGATTCCCTCCTAAAAGAATAAAGACACAACAGTCTTCTTTTTAAAGCAACGAGAAGTTTACTCACATTCAGTTCACAGTTGGGTCCCTGAAGGCAGGATTTAGCTTAAGAGTTACAGATGAGGGTTTGAGTTTGTCCCATATGGGAACTCATCCCACATGCTGCTGGCTGAGGGGAATTCCCAGCCCTACCTGGAAATGGGAGGGATTGAATCTAGGACAAGCAGATAGATGATCTGCCATTGAGCCACAGCTTTTCCTCATCTTGTGGTCCCTCCTAACCCCCTCTCCTTTGTGGCTGGCTCCTCCAGATCCTCTTCCTTCTCCAGTACTGAAAACGGACCCTCCGTCCAGAGTGGTGAACGAAGGAGACCCCTTGCTCCTCACTTGCTCGGTCAAAGGAGGCGGCGTGGAGAAAAGATTCCATTTCTACCGGGATGGTGTTGAGATGATCTCCGACGGCGGTGGGTCCCTGTGGTTCTCCAGAGAACATGGGGGTGCCTCCCCAGGTGTGTCTGTCAACATCCTGAAGGCTAAGCTCAACCACACCGGGGAATTTGCCTGCAGGTATGAGGAAAAAACCAGCAGGGGGTGGATCGCCTCTCCGTGGAGTCAGAAGGTGTACCTCACAGGTGAGTGGTTTCCAACTGGTGGCAATAGTTGGGGGTTGGGGTCTGCTTTAGCGTTGGGACCCTCGCCCCTTTGATGTTTGAGTTCAAAGCCCCCCATAGGCTTTGTGGGATGTAATCCATGAGAGGCAGTCAAGTACAACATTCCTTGAAATGCTAGAGAAGACACGCGAGGGCATGTTTGGTTCAGCCAGTCGAAACTTCCTGGTCCTCCTGGCTGGAGCATCCTTCCCTTCGCATGTGATAGAAGGTGGGTGTGACCTAACCTGTCCAGGTAACAAAAGTGCAGTGGTACCTCAGGTTACATACGCTTCATGTTACATACGCTTCAGGTTACAGATCCGCTAACCCAGAAATATTACCTTGGTTTAAGAACTTTGCTTCAGGATGAGAACAGAAATCGTGCAGCAGCAGCGCAGCAGCAGCAGGAGGCCCCATTAGCTAAAGCGGTGCTTCAGCTTAAGAACAGTTTCAGGTTAAGAACAGACCTCCGGAACGAATTAAGTTCTTAACCCGAGGTACCACTGTACTTTTCTCTTTTTTGACTTCCTTCTTCGTTTGACCAGCTTTTAGCTAGGACTGCTCTGCTAGCTCTCAGCCAGTAGAAGCACTGGGATTATTCCCCCATATGGGGTAGATCCACATGTACATATTTGTAACTAAGTCTGCCTTCAGGAATCCAACTGTGAACTGATGTAAGTAAACTTCTTTTATTGACTTTGAATAAGATTGTGGCGTCTTTATTCTTCTAAGAGGGATTCAAGGGAACTTACCAGGAACGTACAATTCAATCTGAAGACAGAATGAATTGTATAATAGCGAGAGGCTCGCACGAGCCTGCAACCAGCTATCTGCTGTGCATGTAAAAGGGGGGAATGTAACTCTGCTAAGCAAAGGAACTTGCTAGCATAAGTTAGGGAGGATATTAATAAACAATATATCCTCTCCTGCCACCCTGAACATTCCCTCAGCTGATGGGGTCCAAAGCAAAGCAGAGCAAGATGTTTGGCACCAGCTTGGCTGCAGGAGTTGCCAGAAGGAGGAGTACAAGGCCCCATCCAACTGCCTTAGGGACTCCTTAGGGCTTTCTCCTGAGCCTATTCCTTCTCCCCAAGATATCCCACAAGGCAGCAGATGTTGAGGGTCAGAGTCCCCTTCCCAGGTTGATGAGCCCTACCTCCCCTCACTTCTCTCTACAGCATGTGCTGTGGTTCCCCGTCTGTGGAATACTCTCCCCAGGTAAGTTTGACTGGTGCCTTCATTATACACCTTTTGGCACCAGGCAAAAATGTTCCTTTTTAACCAGACCTTTGGTTGATCTGTTTGACATCCCATCCCAAACCCTTTAAAACGTGGCTCTTTTCTGGTGTGTGTGTGTGTGTGTGTTTATTCTGATTATGTATGTTGTGATCTTTTCTGTGAACCACCCTGAGACCTCTGGGTATAGGGTGGCATATAATTTCAATAATAATAATAATAATAATAATAATAATAATAATAATATGCAGAAACCGCCTTCTTGAATGTCGGACCCACTATTTGGAGCCTGTCTTCACATGTACTTTAATTTGCAAAACAAAACAAATCCTATTTTATATTAAAACAGTCATTATAAACAGATGGTGATATTAGCATGTATGATGACTGTGTTTTTAACTTCAGTGAATTACTGTTATTGTGTCTTCAACAGCAATGGCTACAATGGAGTCGTCGTCGTCCCCCCCACCCCAATTATTCATACCAACAGCCAAATCCTCTTCTTTCCTTTCTGCAGTTTGGGCACCAAATTCCTCTTCTCCACCCCTGCTATATGCATGTTTGGCGATTCCACTGGCGATCCTGATGATGCCTCTTGTTTTTTACTGCATGAGAAGGAAGAGAGGTAGGTGATGCTGAGGATCGTGGCCCTCTCCTGTCATTTCCTATTAGGGGATGGTGCTCTTCTCTGCGTCACGAGAGTGGTGGTCATGGAAGCAGTGTTGGTTAAAAGCAAGCATTTATTTTGTCTTCCTTCATATTGGATGTGGTTAGGGTGTGGGAGGGAGCCTTGCCTGTGTCTGTCCTGTGGAACTCCCAGCCACAAGAGGTTTATTTTCAGGACCAGCCCTGTCTCACCATCTTTCTTCTCTTTTTTCTCTCCATTTCCACTTTGGAAGCGTTGAAATCTGAACAGGAAAACAGGGAAGAAGCAAATTCCGAGTACCTTGAAATGTTCAGCGCCACTAGGAAGCCTCAGAGGTAATGGCAACTAATGCTAGTATAATACTGATGTGATGGGTGTGTGTCTTCATAATTTCTTATTTATTTAAAGCATTTCTTCCAAAAAGTGGCCGGCCAAAATAACAATGGTCGTGGCACACAAGGAAGAAGGGAGGAGCGAAATAGCCAGCTCAGGCAGCAGTTCAGTTCTTAAAGTTTTGAACATAGTTAGAGGCGAAGAGCACCCACAGACCATGCAAGGACATTCCAGAGGGGAGGAAAACTTGAACCCAGAGCCTGGCAACCTGGAAATGCAGGAGAGACTTATCAGTCAAGAGAGGGACAACGTCCTGTTGGCTGGGAGATAAAAGGATGAAAGGCGACTGGAGGAACAGGCAGCGGGGTGTGTCCCAGGCAGAAAAAGGAGCAAAGAAGATTCTTCCACAGATTCTTCATAGAATTGTAGAATTGGAAGGGACCCAGGGGATCATCTAGTCAAACCCCCCTGCAATGCAGGGAAATGCAGCTGCCCCTTAGGGGGATCAAACCTGCAACTTTGGCATAATCAGCGCCACGCTCTAGCCAACTGAGCTATCCAGGAAGAAGGACTGATAGGACAAGTTTGAGGGTGGCAGATAAGAAGGGGAAAATACATTTTAAAAAATGAAAAAAAAAATGTCCAGTAGCACCTTAGAGACCAACTAAGTTTGTTCTTTGTATGAGCTTCCGTGTGCATGCACACTTCTTCAGATACACTGAAACAGAAGTCACCAGACCCTTATATATAGTGAGAGGGTGGGGAGGGATATTACTTAGAAGGGAGGTGGGAATTGGTGATTGGCTGATAGGTGTGGTAAACCGACTGTTTACCACTATCAGCCAATCATCCATTCCCACCACCCTTCTGACTAATACCCCTCCTTGTCTCACTATATATAAAGGTCTGGTGACTTCTGTTTCAGTGTATCTGAAGAAGTGTGCATGCGCACGAAAGCTCATACCAAGAACAAACTAAGTTGGTCTCCAAGGTGCTACTGGACAATTTTTTAATTTTTATATATATATTTCTACAGCGCCAGACCAACACCGCTACCTACCTGAATCAGAAGGGGGAAATGATTGGCATGTCGGAGAGAAGGAAAGATGTCTGTAAGGGATGGGGTGGCTGGGACAGGGACAGAGCCAGTGGACAGGGAAAGGTGGGGGCAGAAGGGGCAAAGGGAGCAGAGCATGATTCCAGATTGCCGGAGGCTGGGCTAGATGACTCTTGGGGGGTCCCTTTAATTCTTTGATTCTATGATTCTAATGTCTATTCTGGACCCAGGAGGGCAGGCAGCTCCTGCTACATGGTTCTGTCCTCAGATAGATGCTTTGATGGCAGTTTGGACTTCTCACAAGAGGGGGATTAATCATTGAGTTACTTGGCCATTCACCTTTGCCGTGAGCTGCTGTGTGTATTCTCTGTGTAAGAACTGGGACGGAAACTGTGAAAACATTTAAAAATAAAATAAAATAGTTTAGCGAGGTTATTTTCCCCTCCATTCATGGCTGGGATTGGGAGATTCTTCCTGTCTATCATATTGAAACCATCACTTCCTCCATGAAACCTTTGACAATACAATAACTGCCTCCCCCCCCCCCCAATTTCTATTTAAGGAAATAGAAACTGAGCTATGGGATTGGCTGCTACAGGATGTGGTTTAGATGCCTTTTGAAAAGAGGTACATTCGTGAAGAATATTCTGCCAAAACATTTTAGTCATGACAGCTAAGTAGATCTTCACTGTGCAGAAGCAGTCTACCTCTGAATTGCTGTGCACTGGAGATAAGCAAAAGAGGATGGTGGCCTGTTTGTGAGTTGCCCAGTAGTGTCCAGCTGGTTGCTGTCAAAACTGGATGAAGCGAACCCTCAATTTGCTCCCAACATCCTTGGGGGAGCTCATCATTCTTTGAACATGTCCCTCAATTTCCTTCTCCTTTTCAGGACTCAGACGCCTTTTACTGCCTTGCCGCTCCCTGCTCTGCCGCAGCCCCCAAAATCGCAATCATGGATGGAGAGCGGAGCCAAACCGGCCGAAGACCAGGAGGAAGGTCTCTACAACAACATTCCCCTTCAGGGCAAGAAGAGAGCAGAACAATAGAGATTCTGAAGAAGAATGAGCCATCAGGGAGATTAAAATATTCAGATGGGGATTTACGACCAGGGAGATGGGTTGGAAGGGGTCAGGGAAGAGGGCAGTGTTCTGCCTTCCCCTGCCTATTCCAGCATACGGCTTGGCTCACTATCTGCAGCACTTTCCTCAAGAGCAGGGGACAGCAAACTTTTTCAGCAGGGGGGCGGTCCACTGTCCCTCAGACCTTGTGGGGGACCGGATTATATTTTGAAGGAAAATATAGGAACAAATTCCTATGCCCCACAAATAACCCATAAATGCATTTTAAATAAAAGAACACATTCTACACATGTAAAAACACGCAGATTACTGGACTGTCCACGGGCCGGGTTTAGAAGGCAATTGGGCCTTTTCCATTCTCATTTTAATCTTCTGACGTATCTAAGTACAGCTCACCCAATCATCTCCTGACCATTGACCATGCTGGCTTGGACAGATACATTTTGGTCCAACAACAACTGGAAAGCTACGGATTCCCCCAGCCTTGTTCTAGGTAGGGGACAGAGGGCCTTTTTGGTAGTGGCACCCTCCCTGTGGAATGCCCTCCCTTCAGATGTCAAGGAAATAAACACCTATCTGACTTTTGGAGGACATCTGAAAGCAGCCCTGTTTAGGGAAGTTTTAAAGACTTGATGTTTTTATTATGTTTTTAGATATTCTGTAAACTGCCAAGATGGGCGAGATATAAATAATAAAATTATTATTATTATTATTATTATTATTATTATTATTATTATTAAAGAAAAGGAATTGCAATAGCTAGATGTGCCATTGGAAGTTTATGTCCTTTGGCCTTGCTGGAGGTTAATCCAAGGATACAATCTGAGAGATTGCGTGTTCCAACATAGATGCAAAAATGCGAGAGTGTTGCAACATAAACTCTGCAACAGGTGGCAGCAGTGACAAATTTGAAGTACGCTCTCAATACTTCAGCCAACCAGCAGGCGAAAGCAAAGAGTCTCTAATACAGTAGATCCTTCTGGTGTCTGAAACATCAACTAGTCAGAAACCCAAGCAGGATGGAGGACTTGTAAACAGGGGCATTTGCAAGGGATTGGCGGAGGAGGCTGACAAGAGTGAGCTTGTGTCTTTTGGATTAAGGCTGGTTGCTTGTCTGAGATGTTCGGAGCCTTATTTGTGAGTTTGTTTGTGGGTGGGGCTGTGTGCTCTGCTAGAATTTCAATAGGGACAAATGTCAGGTTCTGACTTGGGCAGAAATAACTAGCTGCATCAGTACAGTGGTACCTCGGGTTAAGTACCGTACTTAATTCGTTCCGGAGGTCCATTCTTAACCTGAAACTATTCTTAACCTGAAGCACCACTTTAGCTAATGGGGCCTCCCGCTGCTGCCGTGCTGCCGGAGCACGATTTCTGGGTTAGCAGAGTCTGTAACCTGAAGCGTATGTAACCTGAAGCGTATGTAACCTGAGGTACCACTGTATAAGCTGGGGGCATCTGGCTTGCCGGGGGTACATGTGGAAAGGATCTAGGGGTCTTAGTAGACCACAGGCTTAACATGAGTCAACAGGGTCATATGGCAGAAAAAGGAAAAAGAAGAAAAGCTAATGCTATTCTAGGCTGCATCAACAGAAGTACAATGTCCATATCAAGGGAGCTAATAGTAGCACCCTCTTCTGCCCGGGTCAAACTCCACCTGAAGTATTGTGTCCAGTTCTGGGCACCGCAATTTAAGAAGGATATCAAGAAACTGGAAAGTGGGCAAAGGAGGGCAACCAAAATGATCAAGATTCTGGAAACCAAGGCTTAGGAGAAATTGTTTTGAGGGAGTTGGGTATGTTTAGGCTAGAAAAGAGGAGACTGAGAAGAGAAATGATCTTCAAATATCTAAAGTGCTGGGAGATGGAGCAAGCTTGTTTTCTCCTGCTCTGGAGCGTAGGACCCAAAGCAACTGCTTCAAGTTACAAGAAAGGAGATTCTGACTCAACATCAGGAATAACCTTTTGAGGGCAAGAGCTGTTTGACGGTGGAACGGACTCCTTTCACTGGTGGTTTTTAAGGCAGTGGCGTAGCGTGGGTTGTCAGCACCCGGGGCAAGGCAAGTAATTTGCGCCCCCTAACCCGTGGATTCAGCATCTTAAAAAGTAGAGACATCACCTTGCCAACAAAGGTCCGTATAGTTAAAGCTCTGGTTTTCCCAGTAGTGATGTATGGAAGTGAGAGCTGGACCATAAAGAAGGCTGATCGCCGAAGAATTGATGCTTTTGAATTCTGGTGCTGGAGGAGACTCTTGAGAGTCCCATGGACTGCAAGAAGATCAACCCTATCCATTCTTAAGGAAATCAGCCCTGAGTGCTCACTAGAAGGACAGATCGTGAAGCTGAGGCTCCAATACTTTGGCCACCTCATGAGAAGAGAAGACTCCCTGGAAAAGACCCTGATGTTGGGAAAGATGGAGGGCACAAGGAGAAGGGGACGACGGAGGACGAGATGGTGGGACAGTGTTCTCGAAGCTACAAACATGAGTCTGAACAAACTGCGGGAGGCAGTGGAAGACAGGAGTGCCTGGCGTGCTCTGGTCCATGGGGGTCACGAAGAGTCGGACACGACTAAACGACTAAACAACAACAAACCCGTGGATTTGCGCACCCTAACCCCCAGATGTTGCGCCCGGCCCCCCTGCACCCCCCACGCTACGCCACTGTTTTAAGGAGAGGTTGGATGGCCATCTGTCATGGATGCTTTAGTTAAGATTCCTGCATTGCAGGGGGCTGGACTCAGTTCTAGAATCCTTTTCTCTTTTTTTTGGACAAAGTAATAATCATAAATAAAAATGTGCACCCCACCACCGAGATCATTCCACTGTAACTATCCAGCCTCCCAGAATTTCAACACTTCTTGCGATGGTTTGACCCTTTTCCGTTTAAACAATACAAATTCTACAAACACCCTCCATACCTCCTCAAAATCATTTCTTATATTCCCTGTCTTACCTTAATAGCACATGTTAATTTATCATTCATAGCTATATCCCACACCTATTTATACCATACTTTATACTGACTTCCCACCGCTCAGAAATTCTCTCTATTTTCCTCCCTCCTTCGCTGCTCTCAGTATAATAGCTTTTCCAACTTTGGTTTCGAAATTCACTCATCCTCTCTCCCTGCACATCGCCTGTACAATTACCAATTTATGCTGTGGCTTCTGTCCATTATTATAACCCATCCTCAAAACAATGGAGTAAGAGTAAACCTAAGGAGCGCCATGACGGAAACCTGAGGAAATCTTAATCTATTTCAGCATTCCAACTTTTGTATGTTTCAAAGTACGCCTGCGAATCTTTCTCAGTTTTACTGCTTTCTCCTTTGTAAACTGCTTTGAGGGTTCTTTCTTTTGCAAACAAGAGGAGTATAGATATAAATAAATAAAATAAATGGGTTGTTCCTGAGGAGATGCTTTTAGTCCTCTGAAATGAGACACTTTCCTCAGAAAGGGGACCCTTTTTCTCCTCAGAACAGGCCGGGATACGAAGAAACTGAGCAGAAGCCGAGGAGCAGGCCTCCCTCCGCCTGAGGCCTTTTCCCGCCTTTTTCCTCCCCCTCAACCTCGGCTCTCCAGATGTTTCAGGCCTACAACTCCCATGATCCCTAGCTAGCAGGAGCACTGGTCAGGGATGATGGGAATTGTAGTCTCGAAACATCTGGAGGGCCGAGGGTGAGGAAGCCTGCCCTAGAAAGTGCTGGAAGAGCTGCCCCTCCCCCTCTCTCCTCAGGGAGAGTCAGGGGAGCCTTGGCAAGGCAGGGAAGGCGGCCATCGCTTGCTCCCTCATGAGCCTTTTCTTTCTTTCGTGGGGATTCAAAAAGTTCTTTCTTGTCCTCTTCCCAGGGGCAACTGTTTTATTTCATAAAATTTATAGGCTCTTGATCATGAGGGTGTGGGGGGGAAGCAATCTGGAATAAGAAGGGTTGGTCCTCATATCCGGAGGCCTCCTAAGCAGCCACAGTTTGAAATCCATTAATTCATGTAATTCCCTCAGGCGCCCATGAGGGTTTTTGGGGGGTCTCTGGCCAGAGGATGGCTTGGGGTTCCCCTCCTGCCTCAAGCAGAAGAATCGGGGGCTTCTTCCAGTTTTCCTGGTCTCACGAGGCTTCTCCCTCTGCTTCGAAAAAGTCACATTTGCCTCTCTTTCCCCTCAGTTTCCCAATTCATTGGCCTAAGGAGCCCCTGAAATACGCTCAACAAACAATACAAGCAACACGCAGACCAGTATACCAGATAGCACTGTAATTCTTATTGCATAATATCCATGATTTAGTAACAAAAACAAAATGTGTGCACTTGTAAATTCTCTAATATATTTCAAATCAATTGAACATCTCCTGAAATACGCTCAGCAGTTTAATTTTCTGTACAATCTCTTCTTCTTCTTTTTTGTTCGTTTGTTTAGTCATTTGTTTTATTGGTTTTATGTACAATCTTTACAACAGAGGACTTTAAAACCAAATAAACTTTTACAGCAGAAAACTTTACAACCAAAAGAAACCAATAACATGACTCTCATGTTTTCATTTGTACTAAATCCTTCTCAAATTTCCTTATTTTACTATTCATTGACTTAAATCTTCTTCTTTTAATTCCTTGTTCTTGACCTCCTAAATCGCGTATTTGTCCTCTACAGTTTTCCAATTATTGCCTTATACTTTCCTCCCTCTATACCCGTTACTTCCCTTCACCCAGGTGCGATCTTCTCTGCATACTGTTGTGTTAACAGCTATTAAATTCGTTTTCCCGTTTGTATTGTAATGTTCTCTTGTGTCCTTCAGGCTATTGCATGTTAAATTTAAGCTCTGAAACCAAACCAATATATCCCTGTATGCATTCCCATTCTTTGTAAGTTTTTTGATTAGAGCAGCCTCTAGTTTTGCCATCTCCGCAAATTCACAAATTTTAGCTCACCATTCTAGTAATTCAGGTATTTTTTTCTGATTTCCAATTTTGTTTGTCACTACTATTCTAGCCGCTGCTGTTGCGTACAGGAATATGTTCTTTTTGTCCATTTTCTGTACAATCTCATGTAACCATAAAACTGTAGAGTTGGAAGGCCCTGCAATGCAGGAATCTCAACTAAAGCATCCAGGACAGAGGTTCATCCTCTTCTTCTTTGGTGATCCCTCATAGTAAGGTTGTCTTCCATGAACACGGTCTTAACAATGAGTCCGTAAGTGACTGTGGAGGCCAATTCTGGACCCACACGTCCTTCCACAGTGGGGACATTGGTTTCTGGGCAGGATTTGATCACGGTGTGGATTTGCCAAGCGTGCCTTCCTCTTGGCACGTTTCTGTTACGAAAAAGTTTCTCCCTTGCGTCCTGAGTTCGAGTGTCTCCAAAGCCCAGGACACCTTTGGTCAAGGCTGTTCTCCAACTAGAGCACTCGCTGTCCAGTGTTTCCCAGTTGTCAGTTTTTATACTACATTTTAAAAACATTTGCCTTGAGAGAGTCTTTAAACATCTCTTTTGTAATTTGCTTTCCATTCTTGAGCTGGGAATAGAGTAGTTGCTTTGAGAGGTTGTGGGTTCTCCTTCTTTGGAGGTTTCTCAGCAGAGGTTGGTTGGATGGTTGTCTGTCATGGATGATTTTGTTAAGATTCCTCTATTGCAGGGGGCTGGACTCAGAGTCCCTTCCAACTCTCAAGTTCTAGAATTCTTTTCTTCTTTTTTTGACAAAGTAATAATAAAAAATAAATCAGAATGAAAATGTGCACCCCACCACTGAGATCATTCCATTGTAACTATCCAACCTCCCAAAAATTCAACACTTCTTGCAATGGTTTGACCCCTTTCCGTTTAAACAATACAAATTCTACAAACACCCTCCATATCTCCTCAAAATCATTTCTTATATTCCCTGTCTTACCTTAATAGCACATGTTAATTTATCATTAATAGCTATAGCCCACACCTCTTTATACCATTCTTCCATTTTATATCCTGCTTGCCCCTTCCACTTCCTAGCTAGAATAATTTTTGTCAGTAAATTTGTGAGCAAGTCCTTCATACCCCGTGAACCTTCTGCCCCACTGGGGTGGAAAATTCTAGAAATTTGGATTCTATGGGCCACACTAAACAGGCTGAGCCTTCGGTGACTGGGTGTAGCAGAGGTGCATGTATAAAATCTACTTTTCACAGCCCCAGAGTCAGAGGAAGTGGGAGAAAGGCTATGAATAAGACAAGACATGTGACGGTGGTCAAGAGCTGTTGGCCACAGGCCAGACCACAAGCACTTACAACATGCTTTGCATCAAATAAGCTGACATTTGGGGGTGTGAAGAGGGTGGAGGACTTGCTTACAGACTTGTGTGTGTATATATATAGATATAAAATCACATCATGAGAGGCAAATGTTTGAAGCTTTCTTATTCCAGGAACTTAGGCTGGGTACAGACTTATACCTTCAAATCACCTTTGAAGAACATTCCTTCCTTCCAAGAATTCAGGGCGCTGTAGCTTACTAAGGTTTTCTCAGGTCTGTGACTCTGTGAGAGGTGAAGGGAATAATTTGAGGCAGATTGTCCGGGATTTCTCAGTCAGGGACATGCAAGCCATGCTTAATGGGAAGAGAGGAATGAAATGAGAAGTGAAATTAGGAAGTGGAGAAAGATTGCCAGCCTTGCCTCTTTTCCCGTGTAAAAGGCATTTGCTTCAAGGACACTTTTTCAAGCCCTCCCTCTGCTTCTCCTCCACGTCACCACTTCTTGCTCTTTACGTGTCACAGAGCTGCCCCAAAAAAACCAGTTTCCAAAAATAAGCACAAAAGAGAAAGCGAGGACCACAAGCCAGCATGAGGACTGTTTCATCCTGTGCAAAATAGCTGCGCCTCCATCCGGTGTGACGCTGTGTGTATTGTGCTTGAGAACTGTAAATGAGTGTTTGTGTTTTTCAAAGATCTTTTGTCATCCCCCATTGACTTTAAAAAGCCCCAGCTTCCCTATGTTCCCTATGGTAGGTGCTAACGTGCTCAGCATTTTATCAGTTACCCAATTTCTCTCAGCTTCCACATCTGCATTTGAGAGTGGCCATGACAGCTTCTGCAGAGCAGCTCAGTGCTGCAAGGCATGCTGGGAACGCTTCTTGAGGTCACCCTGGTGGTCAGCCCCGTTTGACACCAGTGGCACACCCAGAATGCTCAGCAACACCACTGTGTTTCTTCTCAGTGTGTTTGGAAAGAAGATTACTATTGCAGATGCATCAGCTCAGTGTTGCTGCTGAAACCGCTTCTTCTAAACTCAGCCTTTGAAGCATGGAGCAAATTTGCCGTCTCTTTGTCCTCCTGGGTAAGACCCTATTCTTCTCCCCTCCAACCCCATTCTTTTCCTTCTTCTGGAGCCTCCTATCTACACTTCCCTTCCCAGTTTCCACTGTCTGTGTTTACTCAAATCTTCTGCCTCTGTTCTCTGTTTCCAGGTGGGTCTTTAGGGCGCGATGAGCACATCTCAGGCAAATCTTTCACAGCATCCACACAATGTCACTGGCATGGGAAAGTTGGCTGTTTTTAACCTTTACCTTTCCTGCAAAAAACCAAAATAAAATCTAATAAAAACCTGTTGCTGGTAGCTTGTTCACAATCTCTGAAGGAGTGATTGACAATCTTAAGCCCTTGCTTGGTTCACCATTTTTATGGGGGTTTTCATTTCCACCATGACCACTGATCAAAGCAGTTTGTACAGTTCTTTTTACATCATCATTATTGTTGTTGTTGATACTTTTATTATTTTAAAATAAAGAATATTCTGGCGTAAAGTGTGCTTATAAATCCATATATTTGTGAACATAACCTCCAGAAATGCATCAAATTAAGGGATATTGCTTTGGGAGGAAAAAAATGTGTATGAGGCTAGGAGTCCAGATTATGAAACTTGAAACGATGCCAAAAACATTTTATATAATCTAAGCATCATATTTTTCTCCTCTGTTCTCTTTCAGTCTCATTTTTTGCTCTTTCCTGGATGACGGTCCTTGCAGGTAATCCAATTAATATAACTTCAAGTACTGTGTGGTAGGCAGATACTTTTGGTGTGAACACATCGTAAAATTTAGACGTGGATATATTGTTGTGGCTATTTGTTCCTTATTCTGTCCCTTATCTTGAAGTCCCAGACCTGAAGGGTGTGAATGGTGAGTTAAAGGGATCCCCCACACTTCCCTTCATGCTCTGCTTTCTAAGCACAGGTCTGGGATTTCCAGGTCCAAATGGGTTTTTTTTGGAGGGGAGAAGAGAGGAGAGAGAGATTTTCAAAATCTGATTTTGAGTTTAAGAGGCATTAGAATAAAGGGTGGAATGGGATGGGTTGGGACTGTCAATCCGAAGCAGCAATTGAAGTATTGTGGAAGGTTATAGGGATTCATGAATCATCTAATGCAATGGGGAGATTCTAAGGGACTGGCCAAACTGTATTTTTATTGTATCTCCCTCTGTTTCTCAGATACTGTGACTGCACATCCATCAGGCCTTTGGCTGTCTCTTTCACCTCCACGCAACACTTTTGCTCGAGGAGAACTGGCTTCATTGATATGCTCCCTCCCAGAAGGACAGAGGGCAACGGGGTTCTATTTCTACGAAAAGAGAGGAGGTGTACCAGTCATGTATGGACAACAGGCGGAAAATATCTTGGAGGTTTCCACAGAATACCTGGAAACAAACAAAACATTTCTCTGTGCTTACCTGGGGGAAAAGAGTTCAGGAGGACTCTTCCTGTCTTCGCTGAGTAACGAGGTTGTGCTGTCCATCACTGGTGAGAAACGTACTCTTTGTGACAGAATTGCATGCACGAAAGCTAAGCCATCTTGGGGATCATGGCTCCTACTCCGCCCAAGCCATTTTGGTAGTTGTAACTGTGAGAGAGATCAAAGGAGCTCTGGCCAAGATCTCTCAGCATAGTCAGAAAACTGCCACCATCATAGTTCCTAGGGGAAGCCAACAGAGTACAGTACTGAAGATTCAAGTCTGTCGTGAAGATGAGCTTTAATGTCATGTAGCAAAGGGGCAGGTTTATTTTAAGCAGTTCTTCAGTCTTGGGGGCACAGATATTGTTGCTGCTCTACAACTCCCATCATCCCCTGCCAACTTAGCAGAAGTTGTAGTTCAACAACATCCAGGGGCCAAGGTTGAAGAACTGTGTAAGCCTTTGCTAACATGGCGGGAAACAGCGCTTGAGGAATATTCTGGTCTTCACCAAAGTCGTCCTGTTGATCGCTGGTGAGGAACATTCTCTTTGTGAATGAATGATACACGCAAAGTCTAAACCATCTGGGTGATTATGCCCAAGCCATTCTGTTGTTTTTGCCAGGTCCAAGGAACACAAAGCAAGGTCCCTGAATATAGTCACAAAGTCGACATCCTCCTGGTTCCTTAGGGAAGGCAAGAGAGCACAGGTGTTATAACATTGGTTTGTGTTTCTAATATAGCTGTATATTAAGGAGAGGTGCTGGAGAAATTGGTCTGGAAGTCACACAGTCTCAGATTGTAGCCCTAATCTCATATATAGTGAATTCTCTCTCAAAGATTCTTAGACCCCCCATCCAGAACACAAATCCCAACTGTTAGCTGAGAATAGGAACTAGTCTTATTCCATTTAAGTCTTTATCATTGCTATGCTCAGAATTCCTGGGAGACAGAAGTGCTTAAGAAGCTAGCCACAAAAACTTCTCTTCCTTTCTCTGTGCTCCTTCAACTTCCCTTTCAGACCTTCCTCGTGCTCCAGTTTTCTCTGTTTCTCCAAAGAAGGATGTCTATACAAGAGGGGAATCTGTGGAAGTCATGTGCTCATCTTCTGAAACCCGTCATGTATCAAGGACCCAGTTTTTCAGGGACCAACAGGATCTGCATTCAGTCAAGCCCTCCTCTCCCTCCTCTCTGAGCAACATCACACACACCCTGCGCCTGGTTATTCAAGATGGTGGAGATTACTCCTGCAGGTACCACATTGTGGAATCTGGGCGAGAGATCGCATCCAGAGAGAGCAACTCCATCAGGATTTTGCTATTGGGTGAGGAGGCCTTTCTTTGCAATACAGATCTCTTGGAAGTTGAATTGGGAAGCTGGATTGAGTCTGGGCAGTTTGGCTGGTCAAAGGAACAGGAGGGGAATTTTATTAATAGAATTTAAATATGTACAAAATTCAAATATCATCAGAAATTCTGTAGTCCTCCCAACGTCCTATTTCCTTTTCTCATTTATCTGCTTGATTATTGAGGGGGAGAGAGATTATTGGTCTACAACTCCCATCAGTCATCCACCAAGCAGCTTGATGGGTGTTGCAGTCCAACAACATCTGGCAACCCAAAGTTCAAACATGTTTATTTAGGTGAGCTTTTCTCGAGAAATTATGTTTGTCAAAAATCGAATGGTTTTGCTGAAAAGTTCCACCAGTTAATGGAATAGAATTGTGGAAATGTGTGTGTAGCATTTGTTTAATGCAGGACTAAGAAGGACCAAGGCATTCTTGGCACTAAACAAGCATACCTTGAACCAACAGCTCATTAAAAAAAATTAATGGATGAAGGACTACAGGAGAATAGTTCAAGGAAGGGGCTGAATGGCATTTCCCCCTTGCACTTCTTCCCTTTCCCCAATGCAGTTCTGCCTCCACCAGCTCCAGAGCTGTCCATTATCCCTCCAAGACAGACCTTTTTCCAGGGACAACGGATCAAGTTGAAATGCTCCCACCCGGAAGGGCAGCAGGCAGCCAAGTTCTTATTTTATGAAATGAAGGCAGAACGTGGGTGGACTAAACTCCAAGAAGACTTCAATAATACCCTGGAAATCACTGCAGAATTTCAGGAAATAAAGAAATCATTTGTCTGTGCCTACATGGAAGAAAGCAGTGCAGGACAACTGTCTGAACAGAGTAACCGCATTGAGGTTTCCATCCCTGGTGAGTAAAGTTTGGCTAGCTCATTAACTGAAGACTCAAAAAGTTTTCTCCGTCTTCCTAAAGGCAATCCAGAAATTCTGGCATATTTATGTGGGTTGCTGTTTTTTTTTTTCTTTTTACTTGTGGAAAGAAAGCATATACTACTTATTCCAAAGAAATTCTAAGCAATGTAGATAGTAAAGTTAACAATAAAACACAGATAATTTTTTTTTTTTTTTTAATCTTAATGAGGGGAAAGGGTTTCTGTCTGTTTCTAAACTTAAGCCAGTTGGCTGCCACTGTTTTCTCACAAGAAATATTGGCAATATTGATTTTATGGAGGTTATAGAGATGGCTAAAGATGTTTCTCTGCATTCTCGCAAAACTTCAATTCCCCGGGTTCATAATTCTGTGTACATTGCGGCAGCCTTTGGCTATGTGCAATAAAACTGACTGACTGACTGACTGAATTCCCCGGGTTCTTCAGGGAGCATCTATGCTATTTAAACTGTTGTTATTGTTGTTTTATTTAATCCCCTGAAGGTTGCGTGGTATCATTAGGATGCCCAGACCTCTGGGAAGGATTTCAAAAGTAAATGTTTTTGCTGAACTTGACCTGCTGTTCCACTCTATTAATGAGAGTCCTAAAAGAATTCATGTCTATTAAAGGTGTTTAATTATGGAAGATTGGAAGAAACTATTTCCAGTCTGGGTTCAAGCCTGGTTTTGGAGGCTCAGTCATCTGAGTGACAAGGGTAATAATATTACCAGGTCCACCTGCTCTTTCGCAGCCTATTCACTGTGATCCATGCACAGGTAACCTAAAAAGTGGATTGCTCTAATGTTCTGCCCTCGGCATTGGTTCAGAAGCGGCAGCTTGTGAAGAATGCAGCAGCAAGGATACTCAGGGGGGATACCTGACACCTGGGACATTTGTGGCCTATAAAGCTCTCAGCAGCTCAGGAGCAGGTAATCTGACGGACTGCCTGACTTCTCCCATTTATAGACCATCCAAGTCTCTGCATTCTGAGGATGGGCTTCTCCTCTTAACCATATCGCCTGCAAAGCTCCATCTGGTTGGGGGCTGCAGAGATCCTTTTCCATTCCTTCCTACCAAATGCTCTCCCTGCTGAGATCAGGCGGGCAAAAACCGTGGGGTGAATTGAATACCTACCCCTTCGGCCTTCGCTGACCTTAAGCCATTGTGATTATTTTATTGATGATTATTTTTCACAGATTTGTTCTCTCCGATTATTTGTTATTATGTAGGTTGCTTTCTGCAAATGAAAAGCGGGGTAGAAATCCTTTAATGAAATGGAAGGAAACATACAGTATGTGTCAGTCTTAGAAAGGAAATTGTGAGAAAACAGAAAACCTTTCCCTTTTACGTTGTTCCCTAAATCTTTGGATGCTTCTCTCCCTCTGCTTCCTGTGGAACCCAGCCTCCTTCCCACCTGCTGAACTTTTTCAGCAACCACAGGAACCTGTTTACAGTCCAGGAGAACGGGTTACCTTGACCTGTTCCGCTCCTGAGGAAATGGACTTGGTGGGATTCAGCTTCTACAAGGAACAACATGATCAGAACTACAAGGTGTTGCCAGATCAAGGAAGCGGCCCCTATGCAGCATTCCCTGTGAATAAAAATACTGCTGGAATATACAGATGCCTATACTGGGTGCAGAATTCAGGACAGATAATCCAGTCCCCAATGAGTTCCCCCATCTCTGTAGTCATGACAGGTGAGAGAGTTTCTTCTGCATGCTGATGGAGGAGATCCAAAAGGTCTCAGTGACTGGAAGGGAGTGGGGAACATGTGAAATGTCAGCCTGGTTATTTTACAAGGTGACAATCAAGTGTTTATGATTTACAGTGGTACCCTGGTTGTCAAACAGCTTGGCTCCCAAACAAATCGGCTCCCGAATGCCGAAAACTCGGGAATAAATCTTCAGGTTTTCAAACGTTTTTCGAAAGCCGAACGTCTGATGCGGCTTCCACTGGAGTGCAGGAAGCTCCTGCAGCCAATCAGAAGCCACGTCTTGCTTTTCGAATGATTTCAGGAATTGAATGGACTTCCAGAAAGGATTAAGTTCAAGAACCAAGGTACCACTGTATAAGAAGAAGTGCCTTAAAGTCTCAAACTGTATTGAACTTGGACGCTCTCATCTCATTAGTGTGGAATGGGCAGCTGTAGTTACTCAGACAAGGAAGAGGTTTTTCCTCTGCGCATCCTGACGTGCAAACTGAACTCGGAAGACATAAATGTGGAACCATGGTTTGCAGAGGGACATAGTTCAGAAGGCAGGAGCTGGGAAGTACTGGATGGGGAACAGCTAGGAGAACAAACACTGGGAGAGAGAGGGTTAACAGATTCACAGTCTCTGGACAGCATTCCTCTGCTCAGCCCAAGGTCAAGATGAGCTCAGAAAGTGTCAGAACAGAAAGCACAGAGGGTACAAGCTCAGATTACAAGACATAGGAATGACGGAAGGGGGTGTGATCCTTATTTGGGAGCACCGCCATTTCCAGGAGAGATGTGTTGTTTGTTCTCTCTCTGTGATCATTAAAGCTTATAACTGGTAAGAAGACTCCTTTCCCTTTGTCCTGCTTATCTTCTGCCACAGGGGGAGGAAGCTGATTCCCTGACGCTTGACAGGAATTCTCTGTTAGAGATTCCAAGACCCCACCCAGAGCCACAGATCCCAAGGTTTATTGGAGGGGCTACAGTGGTACCTCGGGTTACAGACACTTCAGGTTACAGACTCCCCTAACCCAGAAGTAGTACCTCGGGTTAAGAACTTTACCTCAGGATGGCAACACAAATCGTGCAGCAGAGGCGGCATGGCAGCAGCAGGAGGCTAAAGTGGTACCTCAGGTTAAGAACAGTTTCAGGTTAAGAATGGACCTCCAGAACAAATTAAGTTCTTAACCAGAGGTACCTCTGTTTTGTTAAAATAATTAAACTGTAGGATAGTTGTGCTCCAAATTCCTGAAACAGAGGTGTTTAACAAAGATTGTTATTCCTTTCTCTGTACTCCTTCTACTTCCTTCTCAGAACACCCTCGTCCCCCAGTCTTAACTGTTTCGCCAGAAAAGGATAGCTACAGAAGAGAGGAGTCCATAAAACTTAGATGTTCAGCTTATGAAAGCCGTGATGTATCAAAGATCCAGTTTTTCAAGGACAAGAGGCAACTGCAACTCATCAATGTCCCCTCCTCTCTGAACACCTTCACACACATACAACTGCTTCTTCCTCAAGATGGTGGCGATTACTCCTGCAAGTACCACATTGTGGTATCAGGGCGAGAGTTCCCATCCAGAGAGAGCAACTCCATCAGGATTTTGGTATTGGGTGAGGAGGCCTTTCTTTGCAATATGGGTCTCTTGGAGGGGGAAATGGGAAAGTGGACTGAGTTTGGGGGAGGTTGGGCAGGCAAGGAATAGGGGGAATAATTTTGTTAGTAGAATATGTACAGAATTTGAAGATCACCCATAATTTCATAGTCCTTCCAAACTCCTCTTTTCTTCTTGTCTGCCTTTGAAACTCATTGCCCCTTCCAAAACGACATCGAGAAACAAAGGCAAGGTGCCTGCCCCGAGGAGCATACAAGGGATGTCGTCACATAGGGATCCCTTGTGACCTTGGGATTCCCTTTGATTCTCTCTGCAGATGAACCACGTTCCACAATGCCTACCTTTTCCACCCCTGACCAGGCTGCTCTGAGTTTTGCCGCCACAACCAGACCACCTAGAACGTCAATACTGGCAACTTCATCAACCAGCTCTTCTCGCTACATCGCCAGAACACCCTCAACACACACAAAGCTCCTTGCATCAAGCACCTCCTGGTCCAGCTCTTCGCAGCTGAGTCTGCATTATAGCACCTCAACCAGCAGCACCAATGCTCAGGAGAGCAGAAAATCATCCACCTGCTGTGATCCCAAATCAACCACAGACCAAAAGAAGGACGATTCAGAAAAAGGTACGGCCCTCTCATGAGGCTGTTATTTTTAAGAAAGGGACCCTGTCTCTTTCTTTCATTCATTCATTGTTTTATATTTGTATAAAATTGTTATTTTATAGGTTATAAGCCACCCTGAGTGCTGCAGTTGCAGTAGAAGGGAGCAAAATGTCCAAATAAATAAATAAATAAGGGTTGCACTGTAAATAACCCACCTGATTCAGCTCAGTGCGGAATATTATTTTCACCCTACGAAAATAAATGGAAGCAGTGCTTCTGCTGCCTGATTTGTTTGCTTTTGTACCGTTATTATTTTTGTCTGGTGGTATTGTTTTTTTATCTGATAGTACTGCATTGTTACTTTATCATGCGTGGCTATGTTTTAAATGATAAAATAGGAATTTTATGATGTTGCCATGCTTCCGTTTGAGTGGGTCGATCTGAAAGGCAGCCTATAACTACAGAATATGGATACAGCCTATAAATAGAGAATATGGATGGTTGGAAAGAATAATATTTAGAAAGGGACAATCAATGGACCTTCAGAGACCAGGGAGGGAAGAGGAAGGGTGGAAGATAGAATGGCCAAAGAGGGGAATATGTGGAGGAGCAAAGTTAATAGATACTAGCCAAGTCTACGTTTTGTAACAAATGACTAGTTCTCTGATCGATAACCCGTTCTGATTAACAGCAATTCTCTTGCAGGTTCATATCCTTTTCTTCTCCCACTGGCCATTGGATGTGGCACCAGCGGATGTCTCCTCCTCCTGGTGTTTGTTGTCTGCATTTATAGGAGAAAGCACAAAGGTATTTGGCAAGGCAGGGGAAACTGAGCCTGGGGAGATGGACATCCCAGGAAGAATGCAGATGTGGGTGGAAATAACACCTGGTGGAATCGTCACAGCCAGAATTATCACACAGCATGCCTTCTTCATTATTATTTTTTGACAAACTAATAATCATAAATAAATAAGAATGAAAATGTGCACCCCACCACCGAGATCATTCCATTGCAACTATCCAACCTGCCAAAATTCCAACGCCTCTTGCGATGGTTTGACCCCTTTCCGTTTTAACAGTACAAATTCTACAAACGCCCTCCATATCTCCTCAAAATAATTTCTCCTGCGTATTCCCTGTCTTACCTTAATAGCACATGTTAATTTATCATTAATAGCTATAGCCCACACCTCTTTATACCATTCTTCCATTTTATATCCTGCTTGCTCCTTCCACTTCCTAGCTATAATAATTCATGCAGCTGTCAATAAATTTGTGAGCAAGTTCTTCCTAGCCTTGAAACCTTCCACCCCATCGTAAATTGATAATAATGCTACCTCTGGACTTTCGGTCAGCTTTAACCCAGTGATTTCTGTTATCTCCTTAAACGCCCTTTGCCAGAAAAATTGTGCATATTTACCACATGTGAACATAATTCCCGGTTTCCTGGCATCCCCTCCAACATAGCACCAAATATTCCTTGATTATTTGATTTAATCTGATTGGTGTTAAATACCATCTGCAAACTAATTTATAATAATTTTCTTTTATTCTTATAGACAACATTTCCAATGTTTCTCCCATATTTCCCCCCAGCTTTGACTGTTTATCTGCCCTGTTGTCTCTTTTTCCCACACCTCTTTTAATTTCTTAATCCTCCATTTCTACTATTTATTTTTTAATTTCACTGGTTTCCTCTATCTCCCCTTTTTATAATTTTTTTTTCAAATTTTGTATATTCTTTGCAGTTCTTGTTTTCCCTTAACCACTCCTTTGTCCGTCGCTCCAGTTGTATTCAGTTAAACCAAATTATTTCACTTCCTGTTAGAGCTTCTCTTATTTGTTCTTTGCTTCTGCCTTCTTCGTGTTTGTCCTCATCTCTTCAACAACAGCCTGACACACCAAAACCTGCATTTGCAGGAGAAGCTATTTGCATCAGTATTTTTTATCAGGAGAAACCTCGCCTGTTCCATTTCTGTGTGTCAGGTTGCAGTTAGAAGCACAGAAGCAGAGTTATAAAAGGGAGCAGCCCCATCTATTTGTCCAGGACAGAGATCTGAAATTGTTCACAATGCCCTCTTCATGGGGCTGCCATTGAAGACTGTGCAAACCTTCTGTGGTTTCAAAAGACAGCAACTTATAAAGAGCACATCCTGTCAGCCTTTGTAAAACCTTTGCAGACTCTCTGTTTGTTTCAGATTCAAAATGGTGGCCTCTTGGCCTTCAGAGTCCTAAACAACAACCATCCTTTAATACCCCCTTTATTTACACATTAAGAATTACACATAATGAACTACATTGTTCTGTTGTAAAAGAAAAAATCTTCACG
This sequence comes from Podarcis filfolensis, assembly GCF_964270895.1. Taxonomy (NCBI): domain Eukaryota; kingdom Metazoa; phylum Chordata; class Lepidosauria; order Squamata; family Lacertidae; genus Podarcis; species Podarcis filfolensis. The sequence goes on from NC_139615.1 coordinate 5,682,831, forward strand.
CTAAGAGGCTAGAAAAGGAGAAAAAAGAAAAAGAAGAAAAGAAAAAATAAAGAAAAAATTAAACGAAAAATCTTCTGAAAAACGTACAAGAAATGCAAACCATCATCGACATTATTATAAACATATATTTCCAGTAAGAAATCCTTTTATCTTCAGCTTATCGATTTCTCCTTGCCACTCTTACTTTCTTATCTATACCTGATCTCTGGTTTTATTCCTTGATTTATTTGATGACTTCCTTCTACCACTATGCCTTTTCTAATTTCTCATATCTTAAAATTTCTGCATCCATTTTTACTCAGTGGAGAACTTATCTCTGTGGAATTTAGTCTATTCTCAGCCAAGTGTCATCACTGGAAGCGTGTTGTATCATGTAATTTTTAAAAACATCCCATTCTTTTTTGATCCTATCTCCTGAATAGTTTCTTATGAATTCTGTTAATTTTGCTAATTCAAGATATTCACATAGCTTTAGGTGCCATTCTTCTTTTGTCGGTATTACATTACTTTTCCAATACTTTGCTATAAGAATCCTGGCAGCTGTAGTAGCATAAAGAAAAACTCTTTTATTAGCTTTTGGGATGTTTGGGGATGTAAAAATGCCTAATAAAAATAATTCTGATTTTTTTAGGAAATGTATATTTTAACATTTTCTTCAATTCTTCATATATCGTGTCCCAAAATAATACGTTGGTGGTATAGTGGTGAGCATAGCTGCCTTACATCCTTGAAATTTCACCCACTTCTCTGAGTGTTGCAGCACTGTTCCCCAGCCAAGCAATGTAAAGTGCAGGATTCTAGAGGATATTGCGCCTCACGTGCTCTAAATGTGGGAACTCTAGTGCCCTGTCTTTGTGTCTCCTTCTTCGCTTAAGAGTCACACGCATTCACAAACTTTCTTTTTCTTTTCTCAGATAAGAGAGCGATCACAGCAAGGTGAGTGAGTATGAAAACTTGGGGGCCAGCAATCACCGGCAGCTGTCAGAAGCAGCTTCGTCCAAGCTGTTGGACATGATGCTGCGGTTTGTGTGGCCCATCGTCGGAGGAGTCGGGGCTGCTGTGTGTTTAAAAACAGAAGCAGGGACATGCAGTCAGCAGTGACAAGAGGCTGCAAGGGTGTGGCTGCCAAAAAAAGCCACCTCTTTGCAAGAAGATAAAAAGAACTTTTTAGCACAAGGCAAAGGGGAGTCATTTGGTCTAGCCTCCATTGTCCAACTGTAGCCAGCCACATGCCTCTGGGAAGCCCACCAGAACGCCATTCCTAATTCCTGCTCCCCTGGTTTTCAGAGATAGAATCAAAGAATTCTAGAGTTGGAAGGGACCCTGAGGATCATCTTGTTCAGGCATCCCCAAACTCGGCCCTCCAGATGTTTTTGGGACTACAACTCCCATCATCCCTAGCTAACAGGACCAGTGGTCAGGGATGATGGGAATTGTAGTCCCAAAACATCTGGAGGGCCGAATTTGGGGGTGCCTGATGTAGTCCAACCCCCTGCAATGCAGGAATATGCAGCTGCCCCATACGGGGATCAAACCTGCGACCTTGGCATCATCAGCACCACGCTCTAGCCAACTGAGCTATCCATACTGCCTCTGACCTTGGAGGTTTCCATTTGCTGCCATGATCCTTAAGAGCCGCTGATTCACCTCTCCTGTGACTTTGTATAAGCAGCAGCCCCACATCCTGTGGCAGCGAGACCCGCAAGTCAGGCGATGTGCTAGGTAGAGAAGCCATTCCTTTAGTCTGCCCTCTTCTCCACAACTACGAAAGCCTTGTCCAGTGTCTCGCCTGGCAATCCCAGGAGAGCTGACGCTTTTCTTTCCTGGTGGGCTTTTAGCAGGGCAGAAATTCTTATTGCTTATCAAGCTTCACATGTTCAAATTCCAAGCAAAATCCCAGTAAAGAAAGCCACCTGTTCTACCGTTACCTGTTTTGACTGACAGCAGGCTCTCAGGGGCCTTTCTCTCTTCTCCAGTCCTGTGTCCTGGATCTTTTCACCTGGAGATGCCGGGACTAGAACCTGGGACCTTTGCTGTGCAAGGCACGTGCTCTGTCACTAAGCCATGGTCTGTCCCCAAATGGATTAGCTTTGAGATAAGACAGTATATTACCATATTAGTCCTCCCTGCCCCCAACATCCTCTTCATTTTCAGCTGCTTTTTGTGTGTTTAGTTCCTCTCCCCATTCCTTTCCAGCAGCTACTGGAAAACACTGGACATTCGGCAGTCCCTGAAAAGACGGTAGGAAGGAGCCGAGCGTTCCCCTCTAGCATGCCTCTCTTATCATCTTGCAGGGGGGAGGACAGAGAGGGTAGGCGCAGCTAACCTGGATGGCAGACCAAAATCTCAACTAGACTTGGGTAGACTTGGTGGGGGGACTGGATAAATTGCAGGGACACCCAGCTTTTTCCCCTGTTTGTTTTTTGGATTTTAATGTTTGGGAAACAAATAGAGGGGGGGGTGTTATTTGTTTGTTTTTTCCAGGCCTTCACATCTCTAATCCCAAAACATTCAGCAAAACTCAACATCAGTGGAGGGAGGGCACAGTTTCAAGCCTCCCCCCCCCCCAGCAGGAACAATTAAATCATTTGCTGGAACGCCAGAATATTTTATTAAAGAGAATGATTCTTTCCTTTTTTTTTGATGGCGTTTGTCATTCAAAGCCAGGAGTTTGAATATAGTAACACTTCTTTGCAAGGTAGTTTTAATTCAAACGCTGCATTTCAGCTCAGTGTGTTTTATAAGCTGAAACTATACACAGAACTGAATAGTAATCCTTTTTAAAATCTGTGTGTTGTTGTTCTGTATGCGAGAGAGAGAGAGAGAGACACATACATACACTAATGGGGTAAGAAAGTTGCCAACATTTCTGGACTCTGTGGGTGCAGTTGTGGCAGATGTCGTGATGGACTTCAAAATGTAATAGTAGACCTCTGCTTAAAAGAGATACAGGCACGTTCTCCTAAATGTGCTTCATTCCAACCCACATAGCTATATAAACAAACTTGTTGCCACAAGATACAGTAATGTCACCAGCACAGAAGGCTTTGAAAGATGTTCAGAGAAAAATATGGGGAACATGCTACCAATGGCTTCAGATGCAACGGCTGTGTCAGAGGCAGTGGGGAGAGCATGGCTCTTGGCCACTGTGAGAACAGAATGCCAGACAGGATGAGTCTTTGGCTCAATCCAGCAAATTCATTTGTTCTTGTTACAAATGTGGGAATGTTGTGGGGAGTCAGAGTTAATCTACTGATTAAATATTATCCTTCCTAACTCACGCTAGTGAGTCATATATATATATGACTGATATATATATCAGAGCTCATATATATATATCAGAGCTCATTCCTCTTTTACACAGCAAGAAGCTAGTTGCAGATTCGTTTGAATCTCTCTTTTTTTAAAAAAAAATAATTTTATTATTTTTTCATTAATAACATTCCAATTAATAACATATCAGATCTTGCCACATCATAACACAAATAATAAAGCCAATTATACATTCCGAATTAAATAATTTAGAGAGTCTTCCCATGTTCTGGCTGGTCAGGAGAAAATTTTTATTTCTTGTTCCCGCTTTCCCCCTCTCTTGTTTGTTCCCAATATCATAATTCCGATCTTAATCTGTTATCTTATCATCTCAGTCACTGGTATGAAACTTTCAATTGTATTTAACAAATCCATATGTATGTTAACATGCAAGAGAAATTTTATTCTTCCTGTTGTCATTCGTCAATTGTTTTCGGCACAGTCCCCCTCGGAGGCCCCCTTTTCATTCCACACAGTTCTCGTTTGAATCTCTTTGGTTAAGCAATCCAATCTGGCATGCCCAGATTGGAGTATGTTCCAGGTAAAACCCCTTTGATTCCCTCCTAAAAGAATGAAGACACAATAGTCTTTCTTATAAGTAATGAAAAGTTTACTCACATTCAGTTCACATTATGATCCCTGAAGGCAGGCTTTAGCTTGCTGTTACAGATGTTACAGTTACAGTGTGGCAGAGAGCCAGCAGTGCAGTCCAAGAGAAGAAATGGCACCAAAAGAGGAGGATGGCTGCGTGTCTGGCCCTTTTACAGGGTCTCCCAGGGCCACGCCCATCTACCTGGTCACATGCAAAGGAAGGATGCTCCAGACCAGGTGTGACAGGAAGTCTTCCTGGCTGGAGTAACATCCTCCTGTCTGTGTCCACTCTAGGAAAACAAGGAATGTTGTACTTGACTGCTCCAATGGATTACGTCCCACAACAAATAGGCCACCACCTTTGCACTAGCGCAGCTCCCGTGCTTTGAGCAGCAGTGCAGCGTAGAGAAATTAAGCAGGTTTTCCTATAACATACCTCCACAGTGGGGTAACCCAGGACAAAGTTTCCCTTGCTAAACTTTGCATGCCAGGCCGCTCCTGAAACCGAAAAGGCAACTGTCTGTAAACTAACAATAAACATCCCTAAAAATGGCAAAAAGTAGTTTCTTTCCCAGATAAGTGTTTTCTTAAACAACAGCTAACACCGTAAATAAGGAGTTCACTTGCAATATATCAGTGGTTCAGTGCTCATTTCTTTTCTTCCCAAAGTAGATTTTATCTTGAACTTTTGCAAACACAGTAATAAAGAGTCCACTTGTGATATACCACAAGAGGTTCAGTGCTCAGACGTCATTCCAGTAATCCGACGTTTCGTCACTAAAGAGTTTAGTCATCGAGCTTTGTAGTAAATAATATACAACAGAAGGCAGTATGTGAATGACTTAAATCAGGAGTATATCTGTCCCCACCTGCATGTTTCCATCAGGAAAAGCATATAAAGAGGACAACATACTTCAGTTTGTTTAACCTCCTCCTGCTCCTGAAGGCAGAGGAGCAGGGCGGTCCCAGTAGCTCCCACCTCTTTGGGATTTCCTGCAGCTTCTACCCCCTGCTAAAACCTTTGTTCTGTCTTGCAGACGCAAAGACCCCGTCGGAGTCTCTACAAGTAAGTAAGACATTAAACTTTCCATCCTTATTAGGGTTCCAGAGAAGGATCAATGCTTTTTTTTTTCTGACAGGTCCCCTGTGTCTTTAAAAGCCATGGGGCAGGCAGACATTAAAGCGGTGAAGCATTTCCCGCAACTCCTCCATGTTGGGAGGAAACACACCTGTTGAATTTCTGCCTGTCCTGCAGCTGTTGAAGGAAAAGGTGGCAGCACTATACCTGTGGCCCAGGATGCACCAGGTGAATTGCAACTCCCCAATGAGGAACAGTTGCAGCATCTGGGACTTCTTAATATTCTTTTTGTTATTTCTTTTTCTTTCTCTATTTATTTCTTCCCCTCCCCCCGCTTTTCTGTGTTTCCATTGTACAGTGGTACCTCGGGTTAAGTACTTAATTCGTTCCGGAGGTCCGTACTTAACCTGAAACTGTTCTTAACCTGAAGCACCACTTTAGCTAATGAGGCCTCCTGCTGCCGCCGCGCCGCCGGAACACTATTTCTGTTCTCATCCTGAAGCAAAGTTCTTAACCTGAAGCACTATTTCTGGGTTAGCAGAGTCTCTAACCTGAAGCGTATGTAACCCGAGGTACCACTGTATCTAGATAAAAGTTTTGATTTGGTTTAAAAAAGGGAAAAGATATTAAGTTTTTTATTTTCCTCTATAAACCTTAACAACATTTATTTTTTTTAAAGAGGAAAACCCGTTGTTTACTGCTGAAGAGGGCTTATCCACACCTTCTATTGCCCTGCTGCTCCCACACACACCAGGGAAAACTGCTCTTTAGTGGTTAATTGGAGCAAACAGCAATTCAGGTTTTCTCTGGATTGACATTTGCTCTGATTTAGAGTGGAAGAGAGGGTTTTCCCTGGGAAAGGAGCAAAAAACGGGGAAAGCACTCGGACACGTGCCTTGAAAGCGTGGGTGAAGCAGAAAACTGCTCAAAAAAATCACCTTCACTTTGCGAAAAGGAGCTCTGCCTACAGGCCAACCAAGGACTTGCAGGTAAAAGGAAGTTGCGTTGGGTTAAAGATGAGAGGATGTAGGTGTTAACCACGTTGGTTTTAATGCTTAGTTCTCGAAGAAAGGAATGTGCCAGGCTGGATGCAGCCAGCAAGTGAAGACTGGGGGATCCTGCCAAAAGCCAAAAGCCCCATGTCAAAAGCCAGGCATCCATTAGAAAAGAAGAAGGCAGATGAAGACACCGATTCTGGAGCCAGTTTTGAATTCCCTGTAAGTTTCAAATCTACTTCTTCTTCTCTGGCAATCACCCGTAGCCGAGTAAGATTGTCTTCCATAAACACAGTTTTAACAATGAGTCAGTAAGTTACTGTGGAGGCCAGTTCTGGACCCACACGTCCTTCCACAGTGGGGACATTGGTTCCTGGATGGGAGTTGATCACTGTGTGGATTTGCCAAGCGTGCCTTCCCCTTAGCACATTTCTCCCTTGCGTCCTGAGTTCAAGTGTCTTCAAAGTCCATGACATCTTTGGTAAAGGCTGTTCTCCAACTGGAGCGCTCGCAGCCAGTGTTTCCCAGTTATCAGTGTTTATACTACATTTTTTAAGATTTGCCTTGAGGCAGTCTTTAAACCTCTTTTGTGGCCAATCTTTAAACCTCTTCTATTGACCACCAGCATTACGCTTTCCATTTTTAAGTTCGGAATAGAGTAGTTGCTTTGGAAGAGGATAATCAGGCATCCACACAACATGACCAGTCCAGCGAAGTTGATGTTGAAGAATCATTGCTTCGACACTCACTCGCTGGATCATCCCCTTGTCATGGTGAGTGGGCTTGCACGTTCCTATGACCCTTGTGAGCGAAGCCGTCGGGAATCCCATACTCCCAGCAGGATCACCCAAGGCGGTAAGGTCAAAGGGAAGGAGCTAGACAAAGAATGATCCAAGAAGTTCAAATCCACTATGCACACTCTGTCTCCATGGGCTTGTCATCCTTCTCCCTTATTGCTTTTTCCATGCAGTACCAGAGTGGCTGGCGCAACCCGATCAGATGGGCGGTTTATTGTTGTTGTTGTTGTTTATTTCCAGGAAATTGATGCAACGTACTCGTTTCTCAGCTTCCCCTGCTCCACATTCTTCCTGGAAGAAAACGACAGACCCTCGGAGGAGCCAGTCCCATCCCAGATTCCACCTGGGTTGCTATCTCAAGTTACTGGACCTCAGTGAGGAGAATCCCCATCTTACAGACAAAGAACTCTGACTTCCGTTCGTTTTTAAAAATAATTTTATAAGTTGTGTGTCCTTGTTGCTCAACTTGACCCTTTTACATGATTTTGTGCGTTTTGTGGTATTTGTGCATTGTGATCTGCTGTTATTTTATTGATTATAGATTAGTAATTCTTTATTGTAATCGATAAGTGTGAACTGCTAGATTATTATTTGCTGATGTTTAACTTTACTGTTTAGTAGTGGATCCTAATGGATTGTTGAGTATTGCTTTATTTGATATGTTGTTTATTTTAAAGCTATTGTGGCTTTTTATATAGGATCTGATTGTTACTATTAATTTTTTGATGTTTTATTATTATTTTTATGTGTGTTGGAAGCCACCCAGAGTGGCTGTGGCAACCCAGCCAGATGGGTGGGGTATAAATAATAAATTTATTATTATTATTATATTATTACCAGCACCTGTTCATGTCTATGGGGCTTGCATGGTGGACTGTGCCCTCTTTTAATTATTCTGCCTCAAAACCAAAATGCCTTGGATTATGGGTCCAGATGGGATCAGATTAGGGAACGAGGAACATTGTCAGGACTTGGGTATCTAGTCCAACAGTGTGCTGGTATTTGTGCCTTCCATATGCTCTGTAAGTATGTAGTCTATGACACATAAGCCCATAAAACTAAAATAAGTTTTTCTTACATGTTCTACTTTTGAAATAATCTGGGAGTCCCACCCCCCCCATTGCAATTATTAACTCTGCACATACGGAAGGAATGGGATGTATAAAAACTGACCCTTCTCCTGTCATTTCTCATGTCAGTGTGATGCTTAGAATGTTTTGTCAGCCTTCTTCCTTCCCCCCACCCCTACCCCTCCCAATACAGTCGTACCTTGGAAGTCGAACAGAATCCATTCAGAAAGTCCATTCGACTTCCAAAACGTTCGGAAACCAAAGCGCAGCTTCCGATTGGCTGCAAGAAGCTCCTGCAGCCAATTGGAAGCTGCGGAAGCCCTGCCGGACGTTCGGCTTCCGAAAATCATTCGAAAACCGGAACACTCACTTCCGGGTTTCGATCGTTCGGGAGCCTATTTGTTCAGGAACCAAGGCGTTTGAGATCCAAGGTACGACTGTACCTGTTTGGGCAATCTTTTTCCATAGAAAAGCCAGCTTGTGATTTAATGAACACCATTGTCAATAAAACAAAAGGTATTCTGTGAGCTTCTTCAGCCCTCTGGCTGCCCCTTCATGAAATCAAATCAGCTACGAGCCGCACAATTCACCTGCGACAACCCTTGAAGTTATTCACTGGCGCTCCCTGTCTGTGCCTCCAATTGCTCACTTTGGAGTTTGCTCTCGCCGGCTGACAACTCACAGCACATGAGCCACATGGTCCAGAGTCCAGGCAGACAAAAACAACCCAGATTCCCCCTTCGCAGCTGAGCTACTGGCAAGAGGGCCTCTATTCCCTACAGATCCACACAACACCCTCCTTGGACAAAATGGAGTATATAAACGCCCTGGTGCCATCGACATTGTTAAAGTGAGTACTGATTTATTTATCTATCCTACCTTCCTTCTCCAAGGAGCTCAAGGGGGGGTGTACATGGTTCCCTCCCTCCTCACTTAATCCCCACGAAAACAACCCTGTGAGATAGGTTAGTCTGAGGGTCCAACACTCTTAACCGTTACAGGCTATTGGCATACCCTCCAACATTTCTCTGATGAAAATATGGTTGTCCAATTCCATAATAATAATAATAATAATAATAATAATAATAATAATAATAATTGTATTATTTATACCCCACTCATCTGACTGGGTTGCCCCAGCCACTCTGGGCAGTTTCCAACATATATAAAAACATAATAAACCATTAAACATTTTTTTAAAAAAAACTTCCCTATACGGGGCTGCCTTCAGATGTCTTCTAAAGGTTGTATAGTTACTTATCTCTTTGGCTCAGGGGTCGTATAACTCCAGACCCTCCAGCATTTCTCCCATGAAAATAGGGGTGTCCCAAGGAAAAGCGGGGCATTCCGGGATCAAATAAAAAACCGGGACGGCTTCTGTAAATCCGAGATGGTCCCTAGAAAATAGCGACACTTGGAAAGGATGCATTGGAGGAGTGGGGCCCTGGATGGAGGCTTCTGAGTTTATACCTTGGGCATGCAGTACTTCCTACCACCCTTTCCGCGCTTCCTTACAATCCTTTAGCCAAACCCGTCTGCTGAGGTCTGAAGGATCATCCGCCTTCTAACAGCAAGCTCAGCTTGTGAGAGCAGATATAGCCAGTATGGGGCCAATGGGAAACATGTGGGGGGAGATTGGAATGCTTCGGGGAACCCCAAGCTTTGTACAAGTACAAAACATCTTAGGAGGGAACTAAGGTGAAGGACCCCTGGATGGTTAAGTCCAGTCGAATTTGACTATGGGGTTGCAGCGCTTTCAGGCCGAGGGAGCCGGCGTTTGTCCACAGACAGCTTTCCGGGTCATGTGACCAGCAGGACTAAATGGCTTCCGGCGCAACGGGACACCATGGCAGAAACCAGAGCGCATGAAAACGCAATTTATTTTCCCACCACAGTGGTCCCTATTTATCTACTTGCGCTAGTATGCTTTTGAACTGCTAGGTTGGCAGGAGTTGGGACAGAGCAATGGGAGCTCACCCCGTTGCGGGGATTCGAACTGCCAACCTTATGATCAGCAAGCCCAAGAGGCTCAGTGGCTTAGCGGGGACCTAAGATGACGACAGTCCGTTGCAGGGGGTTGGACTAAATGACTCTTGGACTCGCTTCCAACTCTACAATTTTATGAAAAATGCAGGTCACTGAGGACTAAGCAGGCTCAGTGGCCCCCAAACCCTGACTGGGAGGAGCAGAAAATTAGAGGTGAGGGAGAGAGAGGGAGGAAATGAATAAGACCACTCCACGCTGCAACATTTTGCTGCAGGTCTCCCATTAAACCCAAGCAAACAACGGCGTTGTCCACAGAACACGAATGAGCAAAATTCCCTGATTGAATTCACCGGTCTTTTATCTGACGTTCCGCCCAAGAAATAAGGGGTTTTGCTTTACTTGAAGAGCTAGCTGTCCTGTGGGCTGGCGTCAGAGCCCAAATCCGCTAGCACCTCCTTCGCCTCTTCCTCCTCTTGGAATTTGGACTTTGGCATCAAAATTCCAGGGACCCGAAGAGACCGTGATAAGCATTTCCACGTAGGCCTAATAAATTGCGTCTTTTCGTGTACTCTGGTTGCAAGCTGCATAAGGGGCCAATGACAGCTGGATAGCTCAGCTGATTAGAGCGTGGCGCTGATAATGCCAAGGTTATAGGTCTGACCCCTCTGTATGGGGCAGCTGCATATTCCTGCAAGATGATTCTCAGGGTTCCTTCCAACTTTACAATTCTACAGTTCTATAACCCTATGGATTAAAGAGTTTTGAATGCAGTAGATAGAGGCAGGATACACAGAGGGCCCTCCAGACCAGTGTCATTGATGCAATCATAGTGCATAAGCACTGCCTTACTCCTGGATCATTCCACTTTACAAAGTATTATTTCACAGAATCATAGGCCAGATTTCAGAAGAAAGTTACAGGGCATGCAACCAGAAAAAAAGCAGGCAGAGTACTTTTCCAAAAAAACAACACCCAGAGTCCTTTTCGTTGGGGATAATTCAGATGGAAATTCCCAGGTGTCAAAAAAAGTTATTTATGTATACCACTACTGCGGCCCATGTTTTGTTAGCCCCAAAATGGAAAACGAACGAGGTCCCAACTGAAGAAGAATGGCAACTTCAACTGATGGTCTATACGCAGCTTGAGGACCTAATATATATAGGGTGAGTTTTTTAAAAGAGGCCCCGTGGAACATGTGTACTCTGTATCCATGGTGCCTCTTTTAAAGGACTCACCCTGTAGAATAAGAGGACAAGAAGAACATACGTTTAAAGAAGACTGGAAAATCCTTATTGATATATAGGGGGGAATTGTGCACACTTGAAAAATCTGGAAGCATTAAGATAAATTCAACAGTGTAAACAAGTTTTGATGGATGTAATAATGGATTACTGAATGGTTTCGTTTATGTAAAATATGCAGGGATTTATGATACGTAAAATAGACCATGGAAGAAGAAGAAGGGAAGTATTGACATTTTAAGGTTGTTTAAATGAATATTCTAAATTGTAAAACAGAAAATTTAATAAAAATTATACAGTGGTACCTCGGCTTAAGTACTTAATTTGTTCTGGAGGTCCGTTATTAACCTGAAACTGTCCTTAACCTGAGGTACCACTTTAGCTAATGGGGCCTACCACTGCCGCTGTGCCGCCGACGCACGATTTCTGTTCTCATCCTGAAGCAAAGTTCTTAACCCGAAGTACTACTTCCGGGTTAACGGAGTCTGTAATCCAAAGTGTTTGTAACCCAAGGTGTTTGTAACGCGAGGTACCACTGTACACACACCAAAAAAAGTAAGAAAACAGGCAGAAACAGCATTTGCAGGCAGAAACAGCATTGGGTCGTGTATAACCGTCCTGATAACATCATGAGTGCAAATCATCACAACCGAAAGGGCACCTGGACGAACCCAGATCATTACCAAAAGTTCAGTTTCTCTGTTAGGGTGTTGACCTTCCTCCGGGACACTTTGCACATGCTCAGAGGCACGCTATGGCAGCCAGGTTGGGACCTTCTGAGCAACCTCTCTCTCTCTCAGGTCAGTGTCGAGTGCGAGCTCAGAACTCACCCGGCGTGTCTGGGCTCCGAGTCCCCCAACCCAGAGGCCATTCCGGGTCTGTGACCACAAGCGCAACGTCCGCAAAGGTCTGACTGCAGGGACCTTGCAGGAGCTGTTGATCAAGGTGAGCACCCCTTCCCTCCCGCCAATTTTCCAGCCTCCACTTCTGACGCCAAGGCACTGCCAGTCCACACTTGGCTGGCAAGCCCTTGGGTAAAGCTACTCCTCTTCACCCTCCCTTTTATCATCTGCGAAATGAAGGTCTCTGCTTGTGTGTTTTCTTGTTTCGCCAGGCAAGGGAGACCCTGCTGATCTCCAGCATCGTTTCCTTGGTGCTGGAAGAAGATGGCACCGTTGTGGAAACAGAGGAATTCTTTGACGTCCTAGACGATAACACGGCCTTGATGGCGCTGGAGAAAGGGCAGAAATGGAGCCACGCCAGGGTAAGCAAAAGGGTGTTGAATGGAAGGCCAGCGGAAAATTACAGACTTCCTTTCCATAAGAATTCTAAAGCTTCATAAATAAAATGAATGTTCCTAAGTGCACAAGATAAATACATATAGGTAAGTACTGCATGTCTGAAAGAGTACAGGAGAGCAATCCTGAAGCCACTTTGACTCTTAATAATAATTTTATTTATTCATTCATTCATTCATTCCCCTCCCATCTGGCTGAGGTTCCCCAGTCACTCTGGGCGGCTCCCAACAGAATATTAAAAGCATGATGAAACATCAAACATTAAAAACTTCCCTAAACAGGACTGCCTTAAGATGTCTTCTAAAAGTCAGGTAGTTGTTTATTTCCTTGACATCTGATGGGAGGGCGTTCCACAGGGCGGGCGCCACTGAGAAGGCCCTCTGCCTGGTTCCCTGCAACCTCGCTTCTCGCAGGGAGGGAACCGCCAGAAGGCCCTCAGAGCTGGATCTCAGTGTCCGGGCTGAACGATGGGGGTGGAGATGCTCCTTCAGGTATACAGGGCCGTTTAGGGCTTTCAAGGTCAGCACCAACACTTTGAATTGTGCTCGGAAACATACTGGGAGCCAATGTAGGTCTTTCAGGACTGCTGTAATATGGTCTTGGCAGCCACTCCCAGTCACCAGTCTAGCTGCCGCATTCTGGATTAGTTGCAGTTTCTGGGTCACCTTCAAAGGTAGCCCCACGTAGAGCGCATGGCAGTAGTCCAAGCGGGAGATAACCAGAGCATGCGCCACTCTGGCGAGACTCTCTCAGCCTGTGTAACAGATGGAGCTGGTAGACAGCTGCCCTGGACACAGAATTGACCTGCGCCTCTATGGACAGCGGTGAGTGAGTCCAACAATTCTATGATTCTATCTGTGTCATACAGGGCAGCGGCCGGTCCTATGCGCTCAGCGGGGAGAAACCGAGGAACAGCCGTGACATTGCCCGCATCACCTTTGATGTCTACAAGCTCAACCCCCGCGACCTCTTTGGCAGCCTGAACATCTCGGCCACTTTCTACGGACTCTACTCCATGAGCTGCGACTTCAAGTGTCTGGGGCCCAAGAAGGTGCTAAGGTGGGTCTGGGAACCAGCTTCCCCCACATCTCCCCTGACAGACGGCCATCCAATCTCTGCTTAAAACCCTCTGAGGAAGGAGAGTCCACCACCTCACCTCCATTGTCAGAAAGTTCTTCCTGATGTTGAGTCAGAATCTCCTTCCTTGTAAGCTTGAAACCATGGATTCAGGTGTTACCCACCAGAGCAGGAGGAAACATTAGTCATTTAGTCGTGTCCGACTCCTTGTGACCCCCCTGGACCAGAGCACGCCAGGCACTCCTGTCTTCCACTGCCTCCCGCAGTTTGGTCTAACTCATGTTCGTAGCTTCGAGAACACTGTCCAACCATCTCGTCCTCCGTCGTCCCCTTCTCCTTGTGCCCTCCATCTTTCCCAACATCAGGTCTTTTCCAGGGAGTCTTCTCTTCTCATGAGGTGGCCAAAGTCTTGGAGCCTCAGCTTCAGGATCTGTCCTTCCAGTGAGCACTCAGGGCTGATTTCCTTCAGAATGGAGAGGTTTGATCTTCTTGCAGTCCATGGGACTCTCAAGAGTCTCCTCCAGCACCAGAATTCAAAAGCATCAATCAGCCTTCTTTATGGTCCAGCTCTCACTTCCATACATCACTACTGGGAAAACCATAGCTTTAACTATACGGACCTTTGTCCGCAAGGTGATGTCTCTGCTTTTTAAGATGTTGTCTAGGTTTGTCATTGCTTTTCTCGCAAGAAGCAGGCATCTTTTAATTTAGTGGCTGTCACCATCTGCAGTGATCATGGAGCCCAAGATAGTAAAATCTCTCACTGCCTCCATTTTTGGGAGGGGATTAGCTCACAGTTGTGCAGCTTCTTTTGCAAAGGGGAAAAGCCCCCTTTTTTTTGAGGATTAGCTCAAAGTTGTTGAGCTTACTTTGCAAAGGGAAAAAATCCTGTTTTTATGGGGTTCAACTTATAGTTCTGCAGCTTCTTTAGGGGAAAAAAGGCAGCCATTTCTACAGTTTCCAGACAGCTAATCTATTCAGCCAGTCACATGTCGCTTGGAAAACAAAAAGCCTCCGTCTGCAGAACATTCAACAATGGAGGCCTGGGCAAGGGGCCGGAAAGGGAGCCATCGATCGACCACACATTCGCTCCATAAGACGCACAGACATTTCCCCTTACTTTTGAGGAGGAAACAAGTGCGTCTTATGGAGCGAAAAATTCGGCAAATTCCATAAATAAAATAATAAAATTAAAATTAATTTAGTCTTCTGAGCCGCTCTGAGATCTACAGATGAAGGGCGGCATACAAATTTAATAAATTATAATAATGCAAAACAACAACAGCAACCAAGCACTAATATAATCTGTTCCCTTTTCCTTTCCTCCCAAGGGAGATCTTGCGTGTGGCATCCACCGTCATGCATGGCATCGGGCACATTCTTCTTGGGGCATCCCACTACATCCGCCGGATCCTGGACGGGGGCGAGAACTGGCACTCGCATGCCCGCGTGAGCTACGAACGCTGAAAGCTGCCACCCTCCTCTTCCAATCTCTCCTGAGACAAGATTCCTTCCAGACACCTGCTCTTTCAGCTCCAAAGAAATCCCAGATCTCTGTTTCGGTTGGGGATGTTGATTAAAAAGGGTATAGTGGTACCTTGGTTCTCAAACTTAATCCGTTCCGGAAGTCCATTCCAAAACCAAAGCGCGTTCCAAAACCAAGGCACGCTTTTCCCATAGAACGTAATGCAAAATGGATTCATCCGTTCCAGACTTTTAAAAACAACCCCTAAAACAGCAATTTAACGTGAATTTTACTATCTAACGAGATGTCTGATCCATAAAACGAAAGCAAGAACCAATGTACTGTACTATAAAATAAATAACAGTACAGTGGTACCTCGGGTTAAGTACTTAAATTCATTCTGGAGGTCCGTTCTTAACCTGAAACTGTTCTTAACCTGAAGCACCACTTTAGCTAATGGGGCCTCCTGCTGCTGCTGCGCCACCGGAGCAAGATTTCTGTTCTCATCCTGAAGCAAAGTCCTTAACCTGAGGTACTATTTCTGGTTTAGTGGAGTCTGTAACCTGAAATGTATGTAAGCCGAGGTACCACTGTATTGTAGGTGATAAAAATTTTAATTGTTTTTTTTTTCTTCTTACCTGCACTGATGATAGTCAGCTTTTATCCATTTCTGCAGTCACACAATCAATCAATCAGTAGCTGAACTGGGTTCCACACAGTCACAAAAACAAATGAACCGAAAAAGCCTCAGAAACAAAAACGCAAAATAAATAGCAAAAACAAAAGCGCCAAACTTAATCCGTTCCAGAAGTCTGTTTGACTTCTGAAATGTTCGGAAACCAAGGCGCAGCTTCTGATTGGTGCAGGCGCCCCAGAAACAATAGCCAACAGCCGCATCGGACGTTCAGCTTCTGAAAAACGTTCAAAAAGCGGAACACTTACTTCTGGGTTTTCGGCGTTTGGGAACCAAGGCATTTGAGAACCAAGGTACCACTGTATTTAATAACCAAACACACAGGAAACCTTGAACCAGACCTTCCTTTTGGCACAGAGGAGATGGCTGGGGAGGTGGCGAATAGCCGCCGAGTGGCAGGTTCTGCCAGCTTAACAGAGATGCAACATGAGGAAATCTGTTGCCTGCTAGATGTTGCGGGACTACAATTCCCATCATCCCTGAGCGCTGTCTGGAGCCGGTGGAGAGTTCAGCATCCGGAAGACTCCTGCTGGTTTGCCCAATGCATTATTTCTCCAGTGCTTCCCTCGCAAAACCGACCCAAAGCGACTCACAAGGCAAGCGCTAGAATCGATTGCAGCAAATAAACGAATAAAAACCTTTTTTAAAAAAAGCATTTGCACAAACGAAAGGTCTTAGAGAGGCTGAAAAGAGACCTTAGAAATCACAGAATTGGAAGTTGGAAGAGAAAACAAGGGTCATCTAGTCCAACCCCCTTTTGCCCAACATGGGGCTCGAACCCTCGAACCTTATTGCTAATCTTGCATTGCAAGGATGGCATTTTGTTGATGCTTAAAAGCGAAGGGCATGGCAGTGCCAAGGAAGAAATGGCTCTCTTATCTATTAAGCAAGAAAATAGAGTAAACTTTATTGAACTGTCTCCACAAATCTTTAAAAACACAAAATGCATAACAACCAAAGATCCATTTGGGAGCAGACAAGAGGAGCAAAGTGCAGAGTGGCGGCATTTCCCCTGCTCTGAACAATCCTCCTGGTTCTCTGTGGTTTGGGAGAGGCTCACAGCACCCCCTAGAGGGCACCAGCACCTTGTTTTCATTCAGCCCTGACCACCCGCCAACGGCATCTTCCCAATTCAGTCCTCCAGGATTTCAGAGAACAGCTCCCGCCGTTTCTTCTTCGCCTTGTGGTGGCGCTCCCAGTCTTGGCGGCGCTTGAGGAAGTGGGTCAGGGAGAAGTTGCGGACCAGGAAGTGCCCGAAGGGGTCGTTCTTCAGCCGTGCTTCTTGCTCTGCTAGAAATTGTGGGATGGGGAGAGAAGAAGAAGCAGTCTTTAAGACCTAAAGAGCACAGTGGGGAGGGGGATCTCCAGGGTTAGGGTTTCATGAAAAGCCTAAAACCCTGAAGAGCATCTGCCTGGAAGTTGGGGGGGTAGGGGGGGGCCTAAACGGCTTCGGTCCTGTATACCTGAAGGAGCGTCTCCACCCCCATCGTTCTGCCCGGACACTGAGGTCCAGCGCTGAGGGCCTTCTGGTGGTTCCCTCATTGCGAGAAGCAAAGCTACAGGGAACCAGGCAGAGGGCCTTCTCGGTGGTGGCGCCCGCCCTGTGGGACGCCCTCCCACCAGATGTCAAAGACTACCAGACTTTTAGAAGACATCTGAAGGCAGCCCTCTTTAAGGAAGCTTTTAATGTTTAACAGACCACTGTATTTTAATACTCTGTTGGAAGCCGCCCAGAGTGGCTGGGGAAACCCAGCCAGATGGGCAGAGTATAAATAATAAATTCTATTCTATGTTGAGAAATGTATGAAATTCATTTCATTTTGTTTATTAGGCTTGTTAATCGTTTGTCACCCGAAGGTATCTAAGCGATTCACAGCAAAGAAAAATATACAGTGGTACCTCGGGTTATATACACTTCAGCTTACAGACTCCGCTAACCCAGAAATAGTACCTTGGGTTAAGAACTTTGCTTCAGGATGAGAACAGAAATCGTGCTCCGGCGGCATGGCGGCAGCAGGAGGCCCCATTAGTTAAAGTGGTACCTCATGTTAAGAACAGTTTCAGGTTAAGAATGGACCTCCGGAACGAATTCAGTACTTAACCCAAGGTACAGTGGTACCTCGGTTGCCGAACGTAATCCGTTCCGGAAGACTGTTCGACTTCTGAAATGTTCGACAACCGAGGCACAAAGAGCAGCCTGCATTTTCAATGGGGAAAAGGGGGGGGGACCCAGCAGAAGCCATTCAACTTCCGAAAAGCATTCAAAAACGGAAGCAAACGCTTCCGGGTTTTCGGTGTTCGAAAACCGAGGTAGCACTGTATAATACATAACACCTTAGGGGGGGAATATTTCATATAACGTAATATCAATTTAAAAAGAACGTACTCAACTAATAAACAAAGCAATAATCAGACCCATTAATGATCAAATGAACAAAAATAAACAAAACTTCCATCTTCCCCCTAGTCTAAAATTCATTCACATCAAAGCAACAATTCCCCCCGTTGTTTTTTTCCTCCCCAAGCTACCCAGAGGTCTGGCGTCAATGCAAATCAGTGGTGCCCATTTCGCAGAAGAAAAACTGGCAACACTCAGGGACCCTCCCCCAAAAGAAAGTTCAAATAAAAAACCAGGGCGGGTAGGAGACCTTGGTGGGTGCCAAAGACTGCTACGTTGCACATGGATGCCACACTGGGGTCCCCAGGATAATATTGGCAGCGATCACAGATTCATAGAAATGTAGAGTTGGAAGGGACACCCCAGCGATCATCTAGTCCAACCCTCTGCAATCACAGCTAATCACAGGAGGATCAACAGCCTAGGCAAGAAGGCAACTGGGGGAGGAACACTGCCTAAGGCCAGGGGTCACTTCAAATATCCGAAAAACAGGTGCCAAGTACAGTGGCACCTCAGGTTACAGACGCTTCAGGTTACAGACTCCGCTAACCCAGAAATAGTGCTTCAGGTTAAGAACTTTGCTTCAGGATAAGAACAGAAATCGTGCTTTGGCGGCGCGGCGTCAGCAGGAGGCCCCATTAGCTAAAGTGGTGCTTGAGGTTAAGAACAGTTTCAGGTTAAGAACGGACCTCCGGAACGAATTAAGTACTTAACCTGAGGTACCACTGTACAGCAGATGCTTGGGTTGTGAACGTGATCCGTGCAGGATGCACGTTCTCAACCCGCAGCGTTCGCAACCTGCGTCTGCGCACACATGGGTTGCGATTTGGCACTTCTGCGCATGTGCAAAGCGCGATTTAACACTTCTGCGCATTTCAGAACCGCCGAAACCCAGAAGTAACCTGTTCCGGTACTTCCGGGTTTCGGCGGTCCGCAACCCGAAAAAACGCAACCTGAAGCGGCTGCAACCTGAGGTATGACTGTACACCCTTGTTCCCTGCGCTGTCCAAAAAAGTAATTCTGCCAGGGTGGGTGGGTGTGAATGCAAGGAGAGGCTGGCACCCTTTGTACCATGAGTCTCTGGGCCAGGATGCAGCCCTTTCAGGGGCAGGGCAGGGCAGGCAGGGAACAGGGAAGAACGAGGGACATTTCCACCAGAGACAGCTTGAGGGAGGGAGAGAAATCGCCCACAGAGCAAACTGCAAAATTCACAGCCGCTCATGAATAAAGCTGTTGCATTTCAGACATTTTCTTGCGGGAGAGGAGACAAGAGTCATACCCAGTTCCTGCGCCATCTCTCGCTTGGCTGGCAGGGTGGCTCCGTTCCAAATGGCGTCGAGGACACGGCTCCCGTGCTTGCTGCAAGCCAGAGACACGTAGCAGCCCTGGGGATATAAAGAGGGAGTAAGGAGGGGGAGAGAGAGAGAGAGAGAGAGAGAGAGAGAGAGAGAGAGAGAGAGAGAGAGAGAGAGATTTACAGATTCTGCCCAATTCCATTTGCCCCGGTTTGTCCCCGGTCACCGAGGCCCCGCCCTTCTGTCTCTTGAGGACTAGAACCTTAAAACAACAACAACAATCTTTATTACACTCCAGAGACTCAACAAATCATTACAAAGCAATACACAATTCATACAATACAACACAGCCTACCTCCAGGTTAAACAAGCATTTTGTTCAGAATATAGGGATCATTGGTTCTTGCAACCACTGCTAAAAACTTTTTACGGTAGTAAATAACTCGGGTAAGGTACCATATAGCTGGAAACATGCTATAGTAGTCCCAATCTTTAAGAGAGGCCACCCAAATGTACCCTCCAATTATAGACCAATTAGCCTGCTCTCAATAATTGGGAAGCTGTACGCCCGATCCCTCAGCAGTAAACTGACAACTTTTCTAAATGAGCATAATATACTATCTGAAGCCCAGGCAGCCTTTCGTGAGAACCATTCAACATCAGACCACTGTCTAATGCTGTCCTTCCTAGCCGAGAAGTATGCCAGGCCTCTACAGGGTAAACTCTTCATGGCCTTCATGGATCTGAAATCAGCGTTTGACTCCATCCCCAGATCCCAGCTATGGTCCAAACTAAATCTGATTTTGCAGGACAAACGACTCCTCTTTCTTATAAAAGCCCTGTACAATGGAACCAAACTGCAGGTCTGATGCGGTCGACAGGGACAGTTATTGAACAGCATCAAGATGACTAGGGGGGGTGAGACAGGGATGCATTTTGGCCCCCACATTGTTTTGTCTATTCTTAAAACAAAAATATACAGTCTAGTGTGTTGGTATGTATATGATTTGGGGGGGGGCTGTTTTTGTGTTTTCTCTTTGTTCTTTCTTTTTTTGTTTGTTTGTTTCATTTTCTTTTTAGGTCTATAAAATTTGCATATACCGCATTTTTTGCTCTATAAGACGCACCTAGTTTTTAGAGGAGGAAAACAAGAAAAAAAATCTCTCCATCTCTGCGCAGTGTCTCTCCAGTGAAGCGGGAGGAGGAATGGAGCCCCTTCCATTTCTCCTCCCGCTTCGCTGAAGGGGCGCTGCGCAGCTCTCCCTCTCTGCACAGCGCCATTCGGTCCATAAGACGCACACACACATTTCCCCTTATAATAATAATAATTTATTATTTATACCCCAGCCATCTGGCTGGGTTTCCCCAGCCACTCTGGGCGGCTTCCAACAAAACCCTAAAATACAATAATATATTAAACATTAAATTTTAGGAGGGACATTACTTTTTAGGAGGGAAAAGGTGTGTCTTATGGAGCAAAAAATACAGTAATTTTTGTATACATGTTGGAAATTATATTATAGTAAGTCCTGTAATGTAATACGTTAACGTTTACCGATGTAATATAAGAATGTTAACAAATAAATAAAATACAAATTCCAAAAAACACAACAAAAAATCCTCAGCTGATGGGGACCTTTCTTCCAGCACCATACATTTCTGCCACAGCCCTGCCTATAGGATAGAGCCCAAGACGATGCAGAGCTTTGCCCAGCCTGAAAGTGAGCGACGTTCCTCAGCAAGGAATGCATCCTTCGGGCCAAAAGAAGATTCACACACAACACGCCTGGGACCAGCCAGATCAGCGCTCACCTTGAGCCGACGCAGCACCTTGCGCCTCTGTTTCTCGGGGACGGAGGGGCTGGCTAGGAGGGCGTCGAAGACGTGGCTGCCCGCCGGGTCGCGGGCCAGGGTGACCAGATCCTCAGGGGTCATGGCAGCCAGGCTGCGCAGAACAGCAGAGGGGTCTGCGAAGTGGAGAAGGTGCTGGAGCATCAGGGAGCCGTGGTAGGAGATGGAACTCAAGGGGCGGGATGGACCGGCCTAGCGGGGAAGAGAAGAGCGAGATTAGGCACAGCAAAGAGGAGTCAGCGCCCATAGGAATGTGAGAAGAGGCTGCTGGGTCAGGCCAATAATAATAATAATAATAGTAATAATAATAATAATAATTTATTATTTATACCCCACCCATCTGGCTGGGTTTCCCCAGCCACTCTGGGCGGCTTCCAACAAAACACTAAAATACAATAACCTATTGAACATTAAAAGCTTCCCTAAACAGGGCTGCCTTCAGATGTCTTCTAAAAGTCAGATAGTTGTTTTTCTTTTTGACATCTGGTGGGAGGGCATTCCACAGGGCGGGTGCCACCACCGAGAAGGCCCTCTGCCTGGTTCCCTCTAACTTGGCTTCTCCCAGGGAGGGAACCACCAAAAGGCCCTCGGAGCGGGACCTCAATGGCCCACCTAGCCCAGCATCCTGTTCCCACAGTGGGGGGGGGGGAGAGAGAGAGAAAAATACCAATTTAAAATACAGGTTTAAATGCCAATTAAAATGCAGCTTCATTTTAAAGTAGCTGATAAATAAAGACCATAAGAGGAGGGAAGACATAAGGGTCTGACCGAGTCCAAACCAAAGGCCAGGCGGAACAGCTCTGTCTTGCAGGCCCTGCAGAAAGATGTCAAGTCCCGCAGGGCCCTAGTCTCTTGTGACAGAGCGTTCCACCACGTCGGGGCCAGTGCTGAAAAGGCCCTGGCCCTAGCTGAAACCAATCTAACCTCCTTGAGGCTCGGAACCTCCAAAGTGTTGTTATTTGTGCACCTTCAGGTCCTCTGCAGGGCATACCAGGAGAGGCGGTCCCGTAGGTAAGTGGGTCCTGGGCCGCATAGGGCTTTAAAGGTCAAAACCAGCACCTTAAGCCTGATCCTGTACTCCACCGGGAGCCAGTGCAGTTGTTAAAGCACTGGATGAATGTGATCACGCGGAAAGGACCCCGTAAGGAGCCTCACTGCGGCATTCTGCACCCGCTGGAGTTTCTGGGTCAGCTTCAAGGGCAGCCCCGCGTAGAGCGAATTACAGTAGTCAAGCCTGGAGGTGACCATCGCGTGGATCACTGTGGCCAGATCAGGGCTGTAGATCTCCTTTTCCCCACCTGTTGCTGAGACGGACCCTCTTCCTCCTCCTGCAGGGTGTTCTCCTCGTCTTCCTCTTCGCCATAATACACCTCGTAGGCCAAGACGGAAGCAATGAGGGGGACGCAGGTCGTCTGGCGGGCCGGGGGCTCCCAGCAATGGAAGGCCTGATGCAGGATGTGAAACACAAGAGCAGTCAAGTACAACATTCCTAGAGTGAACATGTTTACACATGGGGAGGAATGTTTGTCCAGCCAGCAGGTAAACTTCCTGTTTCCTTCTGGGCTGGGACAGACTTCCTCTGCATGTGACTAGAGGTGGGCGTGGCCTCACCTGTGCAGGTAACAACAAAAGCACAGGGCAGGGCAGCCATCTCTCCCTCTTTTACTACATGCAACGAAGAAGCAACATCTGCTTAGCCAAAGATCTGCTTAGCCGAAGATGCTCTCTTGGCTTCCAGCCAAGAGAGGACAAAGGGACTGTCTCCTTATGAGATAGGTTGCAGGTGTATGTTACTTTTATAAGCTAAGTCTGCCTTCTGGGATCCGATTGTGAACTGAATGCGAGTAAACTCTTTTTATACTTTTATAGAAGACTGTGTTGTGTCTTATTATGAGGGAATATGGGGGAAATACCAGAACAGTTATTATAGTGGCTTTAGTGAGCCTGAGCAAACGCATCCGCTGAGTTTAAAAAAAGGGAATGTGACTCTGCTAAAATTGTGAACTTGTTAACACAAGTTGGAAAGGCGATAATCAAACAATATATCCTCTCCTGCATCCCTGAACATTCCCACACCTGAGAGGAGCAGAGGAGGAAACAGAGGCCATATCAGACGCAGCAAGAAGATGCGGGTTTCGGATGGAGGGGAGGAGGGACGGAAGGTTCTTACCTCCATGAGGAGTTGCAGCACCTCCTGCTGGTGAGAACCGTGTTTTCTGCAGGCTGCCAGAAGCGCTGTGATCAGCCCCAAGTGCTCACAGGCCAAGATCTCTTCCACGCCGGGGCCCAGCTCCTCAAGGATTTTTCCCAGCTGGAAGAGAGATGGGGCAGGAAGAGTCAGGCATCCTCAGTGGGGGGAGAGACAAAGCATTTCCAAGAAACGGGAGCAATGTTTGGGGCTTCAGAGGGAAGGCAGGAAACAAGAGACTAAATCGAAGCATAGAAAAATTGTGCATGGCGCCAAGGAAGTTGATACAGCGGTATCTTGGTTCTCAAACGCCTTCGTTCCCAAACGCCGAAAACCCAGAAGTAAGCGTTCTGGTTTTCGAACATTCAGAAGCTGCGCCTTGGTTTTCAAACATTTTGGAAGTCAAATGGACTCCCGGAACCGATTAGGTTTGGCGCTTTTGTTTTTGCTATTTAATTTGCGTTTTTGTGGCTTTTTTGGTTCCTTTGTTTTTGTGACTGTGTGGAACCCAGTTCAGCTACTGATTCATTGATTGTGTGACTACGTAAATGGATGAAAGCCGCCCATCCGAACGACGACTATCCTCAGTGCAGGTAAGGGGGGGCGGGAATAATTTAATTTTTTATCATCTACGATACTGTCTTATTTATTTTATAGTACGGTACATTGATCATTGCTTTCATTTTAAGGCTCAGTGGTCTCGTTAGATGGTAAAACTCATGTTAAATTGCTGTTTTAGGGGTTGTTTTTAAAAGTCTGGAACGGATGAATCCGTTTTGCATTACTTTCTATGGGAAAGCGCACCTTGGTTTTGGAACGCTTCGGTTTTGGAACGGACTTCCGGAACGGATTAAGTTTGAGAACCAAGGTACCACTGTAGAGGTTTTTCCTGCTCTCTCGTAATGTGGGGAGCCGCAAGCATCCTGTGAAGCTGAATTTTGAGTGCTTCTTCGAAGGATGCAAAGCTGCAGACTGTGGAACTCACGGCCACAAGATCAGAGGAATTCATGGGGGATAAGGCTACCTGTGGCTGGTATTCATAAAGGCTATGGAGACAGTGTGTCTGCTGGGAAGGGCAGCTGGGGAGAGTGCTGTTGCCCTCTGGGCTTCCCTTTGGCTGACCACTGCGAGAAGAGGATGCTAAACTAGATGGCCCTTTGGCCTGATCCAGGAGCTAGACTTTTCTGGTATTGCGTTCTACTCATCTAGGCCAGGGATGGAGAACCTTTGGCCATGTTCAACTACAACCCCTATCATTCCTGGCAGAGCCAACGGAAGTGAATCTGGCCACGTTTCTGATACAGGCCTTCATCTACAGGTTTCATTGGGGCAATCTGCCCAGTAATCTGGGTCAGGGTCAATATACAAGGGCACTTTCCCCATAGAAATCGCAGAATTGTAATGTTGGAAGGGACACCCAAGGGTCATCTAGTCCAACCCGCTGCAAAGTAAGCTAAGGAATCCCTGGCAGGCAGCTCTCCAACCTCTGCTGTAAAACCTCCAAGGAAAAGGAGTCCAATGAGGGAGATTGGAAACCTGAGGGCTGGCAGTTGTAGACTGCCTTCTCCCCAACGCCTTTTGCGTAAGGGAGATGTGTTTTTATTTCAGAGGCTGACCACCCTTCCCCTCTCAATCTCCCAGTTTTTAATCTTCATTTCTCATCCAGTTTCAGCGTCGTAGCAATTCCTCTCAATGACATCAAGAGGGATTTGAAGCCAGCTAATTTAATGCATAGGGACGTGGGTGGCGCTGTGGGTTAAACCACAGAGCCTAGGACTTGCCGATCAGAAGGTCGGTGGTTTGAATCCCCACAACGGGGTGAGCTCCCGTTGCTCGGTCCCTGCTCCTGCCAACCTAGCAGTTCGAAAGCACAAGTAGATAAATAGGTACCACTCCGGCGGGAAGGAAAACAGCATTTCCGTGCGCTGCTCTGGTTTGCCAGAAGCGGCTTAGTCATGCTGGCCACATGACCCGGAAGCTGTACGCCGGCTCCATTGGCCAATAAAGCAAGATGAGCGCCACAACCCCAGAGTCGGCCACAACTGGACCTAATGGTCAGGGGTCCCTTTACCCTTTACCTAATTTAATGCGCTCTGTGTGGGGCTGCCTTTGAAGGTGACCTGGAAACTGCAACTAATCCAGACTGCAGCAGCTAGACTGGTGACTGGGAGCGGCCGCCAAGAGGATACATTGGCTCCTGGTACGTTTCCAAGCACAATTTAAGTGTTGGTGCTGACCTTTAAAGCCCTAAGGGGCCTCGGCCCAGTATACCTGATCCCTGCGACAGCGCAGAAATACATGTGTCTTTTGCTGTGCACCAGTTGGCTGGCCCAATGGGAGATATCCATCGCCAACCCAGTACAGTGGTACCTCGGGTTAAGTACTTAATTCGTTCCGGAGGTCTGTTCTTAACCTGAAACTGTTCTTAACCTGAAGCACCACTTTAGCTAATGGGGCCTGCTGCTGCTGCCGCTCTGCTGGAGCACAATTTCTGTTCTCATCCTGAAGCAAATTTCTTAACCTGAGGTACTATTTATGAGTCTGTAACCTGAAGTGTATGTAACCTGAAGCGTATGTAACCCGAGGTACCATTGTACCCAGAAATCTCCACGTAGCTGCGACTGGACCTGTGCCAGTAGCAAAATGCGCCCAGGGGATTTCAGACCCTGACTAGTAGCCATGGTTAAGCCTTCTTCTCCGATCCTCCTTTCAAGTTCCGTAGTTTAACTACCGTATTTTTTGCACCATAGGGCGCACCGGACCATAGGGCGCACCCAGTTTTTAGGGGGGGGAATCAAGAAAAAAAAATCCCCCCCAGCCCCAAAGAGCAGCGTACAGGCTGCACACAACCTCTCCTTGCCGGAGGGGTTGCGCGCGGCTATGGCACAAGCCAAGGCAGCGAGCAGGATGGATCCCGCTCGCTGTTTTGGCTTCCCCTTTAGCCCCGTGCAGCCTCTCCTTGCCGGAGGGGTTGCGCGCAGCTATGGAGCAAGCCAAAGCAGCAAGCGGAATGGATCCCGCTCGCTGTTTTGGCTTCCCCTTTAGCCCCACGCAGCCTCTCCCTCCCGGGAGAGGCTGCGTGGGGCTAAAGACTCCATAGCCCCGTGCAGCCTCTCCTTGCCGGGAGACGCTGTGCAGGGCTTTCCTGGGAGGTGGGGGGATTCACCCACCTCCCGCAAAACCGGCAGAAGCCGCGCAACTCCTTTAAAGAGATCGCGGCTTCTCCTGGCTTTTCTGGGAGGTGGGAGAAGGGACTGATGCGGCCAGTCAGTCCCTTCTCCCTCCTGTGGAAAAGCCCGCAAGAGCGCACGGAGCTTGTGTGCAGCTCTTGGGGGCTTTTCCCACCTGCCTCCCCCCTGCATTCGCTCCATAGGACGCACACACATTTTCCCTTGCTGTTTAGGAGGGGAAAAGTGCGTCCTATGGTGCGAAAAATACGGTAAGTGCGGTGTGAAGAAGTCCTCTCTTTTGCCCGACCAGAATTCTCCCAATATTCCTCTTTGTTGAATGTCTAGCCCCGGTTTCCCAAACTTGGGTCTCTGGCTGTTTTTGGAATACAACTCCCATCATCCCTAGGTAGCAAGCAAGTCAGGGATGATGGGAAATGTAGTCCAAAAACAGCCGAAGACCCAAGTTTGGTGAAACTGTGGTCCAGTGTCAAGTGCAAGGGAGAAAAACATCTCTCTCTGCTTTTTCCATGCCACACATAATTTTATACAGGCATCTCCCCACTTACACCCATTAGCCTTGCACATGACTGAGTAGAAGATATCTGAAGGCAACCCTGTTTAGGGAAGCTTTTAATGTTTGATGCATTACTGTATTTTAATATTTTGTTGGAGGCCGCCCAGAGTGGCTGGGGAAGCCCAGCCAGATGGGTGGGGTATAAATAATAAATTATTATGTATTATTATATATATGCACAGCACCGGGAAATGGTGAAATAAATGCATTTAAACTGCAAAAAGATACAAGGGTGGCAAAAACGGTCCAAAAGGAGTGGAAAACTGCAAAAAAAATTGCGCAGAAAGAGCAGGGAAACAGCAAGTGATCCCAGGGGCTTCTGCACCACAGAGCTTTGAGGCCTGTGAAGAGTTGGAGTTTGAGAAAGGAGAAAGAACTTCTGGTTTTTAAAAGGGGCTCCAGAGGTTTAGAGGGTGTTTAAAGGCTTCTTAGATGGTATTTCCCCACTATGTGTGACTTCCTGCATGTGTGCAGCACCCCGGGGACGTGGTACCCACAAAACTGAGGAGATGCCATCTTACTTGTGTTCCTTTTTACTCACATTTCCTCAAAACCATTGGTTTTCAACCAGCGTGCCGTGGCACCCTGAGGTGACTTGAGGGGGCTTCCCCTTTCATTAACAGTGGCAAAAAAAAAAACAGTGGGGAAAGAGTTTTGCCTGACTGATTCATCTTCTTAAAATCTTCCCCAGCTTCAGTAGCTAACAGTTCCTTAGTGTTACACAGAGGGCTTGAGAAATGCAAAAAAAATAGCAAAGGAGTTTGATGGATGTATGTGCTCTACATGGAGGGATTTAAAAATAACCCTGAAAGTGAGGAGCGTCTTCCGTGTTTCTCTCTCCCTTCTACCCCTGACATGCCTCTCCCCAGTTCTTCCTAGGCAACCCCCTCCCCTTCTCCTTAACAGTCACCCAGCTTTATGGGGACAGGGAGGAGGTTGCAGGAAATAATAATAATAATAATAATAATAATAATAATAATAATAATAATAATTTATTATTTATACCCTGCCCATCTGGCTGAGTTTCCCCAGCCACTCTGGGCGGCTTCAAATCAAGTGTTAAAAACAATACAGCATTAAATATTAAAAACTTCCCTAAACAGGGCTGCCTTCAGATGTCTTTTAAAAAGAAGATAGCTGCTTAATTCCTTCACATCTGAAGGGAGGGCGTTCCACAGGGTGGGCGCCACTACCGAGAAGGCCCTCTGCCTGGTTCCCTGTAACCTCACTTCTCACAGTGAGGGAACCGCTAGAAGGCCCTTGGCACTGGATCTCAGTGTCCGGGCTGAATGATGGGGGTGGAGACGCTCCTTCAGGTATACAGGACTGAGGCTGTTTCGGGCTTTCAAGGTCAGCACCAACACTTTGAATTGTGCTCGGAAACGTACTGGGAGCCAATGCAGATCTCTCAGGACTGGTGTTATGTGGTCCCAGCGGCCACTCCCAGCCACCAGTCTAGCTGCCGCTAGGTTGACCGTATCTGCATGTTCTGTGCTTTTCGCTTTTCTTCCCTGCGATACCAAGTAGTTCTGCTTCAGATCTTAATCTCGTTTTGCCCTCTCCACCCCACACCCCTAGCGCACACCAATTTCAGCCAAGGCAGGCTGGGGCTGCAATGTGGCGTTTGTCGGCTCAGCCCCGCACAGCAGCAGCATCGCTCAGGTTCCAGTTGAAAAGGGGCAGGGCGGAACAGGGAAATACTCCACTGACGTGTAACTTGATCCCAGTGTAAGTGGCTTCCGCAGGGGAGCTGCAGAAACAATGTGGTTGGTGGTCAAATGAACCATGGACTCAGAAAGGTTGCTACAACCCTAAACTAGTAAGCCCCCAATGTAACCTTGCACGTTTGTGGTTTTCTGTAGGGGAAACATGTTGGGACGAGCGTCATTCATTCTCAGAAATGACAGCCTGTGTACGTTAAACTGTGTGAAGTTTCCAGAAGCAGCGCCAAGCCGGTTTGCTTACAGCAGGTGAAAGGACACTCTGAAGAATGCTTTCTAAACACACACAGTTTCCGAACTGGACAGAGAGAGATGTTTAGTCCGAACTCTGCTATTGTACTGTGAAGATATGAAGAAAGAGAGTCTGGCAGCTTTTGGGCCGAGCCCGAAGCTTTTAAGTTGAACCTCTTATCAGGACTCCGATTGATTTATGTACAGTCTGTGACCTACGCTTAAGAATGAGGGGAAATATTTCTGTCTGTATTCAAACGTTTCCTGGAATTTGTTTCTTACACTCCGTGCTAGACTTGGGACTCCTAAGCGCTTGGAAGCCATGTGTTTACTTTGCTACAACGGGGCCTGGTACAGTGGTACCATCAAGCTTAATCCAGTCCGGGAGTCCATTCGACTCCTGAAATGGTTCGAAAACCAAGGTGCGGCTTTCAATTGGCTGCAGGAGCTTCCTGCACTCAATCGGAAGCCGCGTCGGACGTTCGGCTTCCGGAAAACATTCGCAAACCGGAACACTCGCTTCCAGGTTTGCAGCGTTCGGGAGCCGATTTGTTCGAGAACCAAGGTACCGCTATACTTGGAAAGGTTTTGGGTTGCCTAGAAAAACTCCCAACAGGATGTTGCAAATATCCCCAACCAAACACACACATACGCACCAAGGGCAAATCTTCCTGCTGGTCTGCATGTTGACGGCTGCCACAGTTTCGATCAGTCCCCCCCATGGTGGCTGCAAGGGCTGTCACTCACCAATTTCCTGGAGGCTGACTGGATGAGCTGCTGCAAGGTGTAGTTGGCCACCTTGTGGGCTGCCAGGACGTGAAGCTGGCCTTTCATGTGGGCCTTATAGAAGGAGAGCAAGGCTTTCCGGTCAGACACTTCCAGGACCTTGTCCAGCACCCGGCTGCAAGTGGCGTCCTTCAGAAACACCAGGAGGGGGCTGAGAGAGAAAGATGGCCCCCGGTCAGAGAAGTCCCAGGCGAGTTCATGTTGCTTCTTTAACCACGTCCCCATCCCCCCCACACCTTGGAAAGTCCCAAAGCCCACCCTCTAGGCCCCCAGAGCCAGTAAAAAGGAGGCAAGACAGGAGAAGGGGTAAATTTATTTGTTGGTTTTATTTGTTCCCCATTGGAATTTATTTATTTATTTGATAAAATTATATATATACACAGCTTGGTTGTTGTTTTTTTAAAAAACAAACAAACTCATAGTGGTTTACAGAAAAAAAACAAGGAAATTCAAAAGCTACAAAACTTTCAAAAGTAACTGGAAGTCAACCACAAGCTGAAGAACCAGATTAAAACACAGTGTCGGCATCCTACATTATCTGGGAAGGGTTGCCTGAACAAGACACGCTTTTAGCAGTCCCTGAAAAAAGATACAGTTTAGTTTTGAAGTTCATTGTTCTAGCGGAAGGCCGTGACAAACTTGCAGCAACAGCATTAATAACCCACAACATGCATATGGAAGCTGACATCCACGATGGAAGAGAGAAGATATCAGAGACCCCAACCAGCTTAAATCCATCCTAATTTCAGATTAAACCTCTGAAACAATTTAAAAAGGTTTTTCCTAACTTCCTTTTCCTGGATTTTTTTTAGTCGGTGCATAGAGCGCCACTATATGTGTGTGTGTGTGTGTGTGTGTGTGTGTGTGTGTGTTAGGAAGCTGTCAATGTCACTCAAAAGAAACCAAACCATTTCTGCCAGGCTGCAACCTGCATCCTTCACCCTTTCTCCTATTTTATAATCACAATAATCCGTGAGGTAGGTTAGGCTAAGGGAGAGTGATGAGCTCCTAGGTAGGGCTGGCCAATACCTGGTTTTCAACACTGTGACGTATCACCAGCGAAACATCGCAATATACCGATACAGTGGTACCTTGGTTTAAGTGCTTAATTCGTTCTGGAGGTCCGTTTTTAACCTGAAACTGTTCTTAACCTGAAGCACCACTTTAGGTAATGGGGCCTCCCGCTGCCGCTGTGCTGCCGGAGCACGATTTCTGTTCTCATCCTGAAGCAAAGTTCTTAACCTGAAGCACTATTTCTGGGTTAGCGGAAGCTGTAACCTGAAATGTCTGTAACCCGAGGTACCACTGTATATCATGATGGCTGAAAGAAGGATGGAGCTTTGTCAAGGCAAACAGGGGAATGTCCTGGCAACTGCGGCTATTTAGGGGTCTAAAATGCATACAGTTTTACTTACCTTTAGCATACTGTTACAACAGTTATTTCACAGCACTGATAATTTTTTTAACCAGCACATTTTCTCTAAAATTAAAGAGTTAGCAGCATAGATATCAAAGGCAAGGTGAGAAAACGCTCCCTAACAATTCAATTACATTGCTGAACAAGGAAAAAAAAGCCAATTCTGCGTCACACTTTTAGGTATTTCAAGTATAGAGTTTTAGCTGAATGTGCATATACAGCCCCCAACACCAGTTATTTGACTGTTTTGTTCGTTTTCTTTCGTAAACCTGGATAAATTTTAACAGGGGGGGGGTGGAAAACCTTGTCAAACGAAATTTATATTTTTCGCCAGGAAGATTTGCATTTCAGCGTTCTCCGGCAAGAGAGACGCCTTCTGTTTCTGGAGAACGTTGCCAGCCGAGCTGAACACACTTTCGGAAGACACACTCGTCCCCGGAATGGCCAAAAACCTCTTGGCAAGCACCTTCAACATTGGGAAGAACGCCTCATTCGTCTTCCACCACATCAGTGGGGAATCATCAAAGTTCACTCTGGGCATTGCCATGTAGCCTTTCAGCTCTTTTTCGGCTTTCAAGACGGACAGCGGTTCAAATCCATCGCCCGAAAGGTCCTCCTCTTCCTCCAAATCGAAAATTTTCGCCAATCCTTCCTTTTTGGGTGTATCAGGCTGAGAGTCTGGCTCCTCAGACAGGCTGCCGGCGTGCAAGTCGGCCATCTTTTGTATGGCCTCCTGCCTGACAACCTCTGGGGACTCCAAAAAACGCAGGCGGAACCTGGGATCGCACAACGAGGCCAGGCCCAAAGTGGTCACCATGGGCCCGTTTTCGTACTTTTCCGACAGCGCGCCCAAAATCTCTTGTTTGATGTCCTGCAAGAGCGTGCTGTCTCCCTCCTCGGGCTGGAGACGCTTCTTAATTTGCCTGTAGAGAGGAAGAACGGAGGAGGCCGTGACGCAGCTGCTCCCGCTGAGAGTCGTCGTGATGTCTTCCAGGAGGGTAGCTGCAGAGACAAAGTCCTGCACAGCCGAGACGTCGCACCCTTCCAGCATCAAATGCTTTTTGGACGGGTAATCCATCAGCATCTTGCAAACCGGGAGCTGGTTTTCGAGAAACCTCCGGCAGAGCTTAAGCACGCTCCACCATTTCGTGGGGCAAGCACTGGGCAGACTCACTTTCTCCATCTGAAGCAGCTCCTGGGCTTTGCCCAGGTCTCGTCTCATCTTCCAGCTGTGGCAAATGGTGTTCTGCAAGCTTTTCAGCCGGACGATCGCCCTCCTCAGCGGCGTCAGGTTCAAAGCTCGGCCGACGCCGGTGTTGATGTTCTGGGCAAAGCAAGAGATGTACTCCAAGCCCAGCTGCTTGACGGCTTTCAGAATGGCGCCGTTATCGTCCGTCGTGCTGCAAAAGATGTTCTTCACGTCAATGTCCCACTCCGACAAGGTGTCGGCCAGCATCTCGCAGAGGTTGTCGGAGGTGTGGTCCTTCAGAAAGTGCTTGCAGCCCAAGAAAGCGTTGATCAGCTTCCACTCGTCGGAAATGAAATGGACCGTCACGGCTAAGAACGGGGTGCCTCCTACCGACGTCCAGCAATCGGTAGTGATGACCAGCTCGCTCTCCTTCACCCGACCGATTTCCCTCCTCATTTTCTCCACCGTGTCATTGTACAGCGTCGGAACGCCTTTGGTTGCAAAGTATTTTCTGCTGGGCAATTGGTACCTTGGGTTCAGGGTGTTGACCATTTGGATAAATTTAGGGTGGTCTACTATGTTGTAAGACTGCATGCACGTAGCCAGGTATTCCGTGATGGCCTGGCTACAAGATCGGGGGGTCTCAAAACTGAGCGGCTGAAAATCCAACAGCGTTTTTTGCCGTTTCCTAGGAATTTCCGCGGCGGTTTTGGCAGGCTCGGAGGCGCTGACCGCTGCCGCTGTAGCAGCCGGAGGGTCATCAGCATTGTTACATGAATGATCAGAAACGCCCGCCGAAGAAGAAGGCAGCTCCTTAAATTTCTGGGGGTGGTGCAGCTTGAGGTGGCTAGTGAGATTGGTGGTGTTTCCGCCCTTCACCGATACGGAATGCAAACATATTTTACAAATGGCGATATTATGAACCACCACGCGGTCACTTTCGTCAGCAGGCAAGCCAAAATGCATCCAAACGGGACTTTTGGTTTTGGGCTTGCCTACCAGATGGTGGTATTCGGGGCGTTCCAAAGTACGGCGATGAGTCATAGTGAACGCAATTAATCTGGGAAAATATTGAACAAAAGTAAAAAATCTAAACTCGACGCACATAATTCTATGAAAATTAACTCAACGATAGCACGCTTCAACAGCACCACTGAAGGTTTTATGGAGAATATCTTAATGTTCTGTGCGGTTTAGGGGGCAAATTTAAAATTTATGAAAGTGGTCGATTTAGTAAAAATGTTAAACTTGCATGTGATTAACAATTAGTAATTTACTAGTGTCAAGTTGCATCTGCTTCCCCACCAGGGTGGATAAAAATCAATTATTATTTTTTTAAAAATCGGATTATTATTATTATTTATTAGATTTTTTTAAAATTAAAATTGAATTTTTTAAACAAAATGCTTTTGAAGGAAAAAATCTTGCTAAAGATAGTTTTCCAATTAAGTTACATTAGAGTACAAAGGCAATACATTCATCAGGAAATAAGGATTTTTAAAAAGTTTTTCATGCATGTCTTCTCAGTCAATTTTTTAAAAAAACTGTTTAACCACATCAGTTAACAAACATGGATACATAGGCTACAATGTTATTGTTTTAGTTAAATAAATGGTTTAAACTGTTATTAAGGAAATGATTATCTATTTATTTTTCTCCTTCCAATAAAGTACAGCGGAACAGTTGTCCAAATATAAACGGTTAACTTATTAAACCTCACAATAATCTCATAATTATCGGTCTGTGTATTTCTGACAGTATAACCAGATCAGTGATTTTTTATGTAACTGTAAAAACTACTCTGAAAATTTAATATTCCAAAAATGAAACTTTCCTCTGGTTGTAAATATTAAGATGATACCAGCAAGAATGAACCATTCAGTAAAAAATAAAATAAAAAAAATGATGTAAATCAAGTCTTACTGACTAGTTATTTAAATCGATTTGATTTAAATCAAATCCACCCTGTTCCCCACTAAGAAGACCAAGTGAGCAAGTCCCACTATGTTCAACTAAATCTACTTCTACTTTCCCAGGAGTAAGCCCCATTGAAT
Organism: Podarcis filfolensis; assembly: GCF_964270895.1. Taxonomy (NCBI): domain Eukaryota; kingdom Metazoa; phylum Chordata; class Lepidosauria; order Squamata; family Lacertidae; genus Podarcis; species Podarcis filfolensis. The sequence goes on from NC_139615.1 coordinate 5,717,309, forward strand.
TTAGCAGGGCTTGCTTCTGAGAAGACATGCATTTGCTCCCACTGCTTACCAACAAACACCTTCCATATCGTTCTCGCCTCTCAACTACCCAGCCTCCCATTTCAGCATAAGGCAGCCAGTTCAACCTTCTTCCCCCCTCCATCTCCCCCTATCGTGACACAGAAGGCCCCCAAAAAACCCTCGCCCCACCAATCTCTCCCTTTTTATCAAAGGGGGAGAAGGAGGGAGGGCAAGGAAGCCAAGAGATAGCCTCCTTTAAATATGAATAACCATAAAACCTGCCTTTTTAATATGGGGGGGAAGCTGTTTAAGGGGAACCAACAACGTAAACACGACCAGAAAATAAAAATAAGAACACTCCCCCCCCCCTTTTCATTTTTGCCGGTGGGGGTGGAAAAGAAGAAAAATGGGATGATAACAGCAACAACAAAAGTATAGGGTTGTGGGAACAAATGGGTGAGAAAGCAAATGGGTGAGGGCAGGGCCGGATTTAGGTTTGATGAGGCCCTACGCTACTGAAGGTAACGGGGCCCTTTATATGTCCAGCTGTCCTTTGTCAACAACAAATTGTCGCTGTTTTTTTGTGCTGAATATATGCTATATGGTAATTTATGGACCTCATAGGTATCTCAAGCCATTTGCAGAATGTAGGCACCCTATATATAGAAAGGAGCAAAGCAGTGATATTTTAGGGAGCAGGCTAGCAGGCGGGGCCCATGACTTACATCAGGCATAGGCAAACTCGGCCCTCCAGATGTTTTGGGACTACAACTCCCATCATCCCTGATCACTGGTCCTGTGAGCTAGGGATGATGGGAGTTGTAGTCCCAAAACATCTGGAGGGCTGAGTTTGCCTATGCCTGGCTTACATCATAGGAGCCTACACAACACAAAACACTGTTGCTGTATGTAGGTTTTACTTTAATTGTTTTTTATCTTATATTTTGGAAGTGTACATCCATTTTTTTCCCCCTTTAATTTTTTTTGGGGGGGCCCCAAGAGAGTGAGGCCCTAAGCTATAGCTTGTTTAGCTTATACGTAAATCTGGCACTGGGTGAAGGGGAAATTGGGGAGAGATGAAGGGTAAGGAGGAGAAAATGGGGAGGGAGACAGGCAATTCCACACAGGCTCACAAAGGAAGAGAGAGACAAGGAAGAGGACCAACACATAGACAAATACACACAAAAACAAATGCAGAAGGGAAAAGCGTTAGCACAGGGAGACAAAGGCACACATATACAAGAGGGAAGAAGGGAGGAAAGAGGCTTAAACAACAGGGCATGGGTTTTTGTTTAACTCAGAAGCAGATAACACCAGTTTATTTTTTTCACGGGAGAAAGGAAGGGGGAACGGGAACCCCAGCAAGAAGCCTGGAGCCAAATCAACTGGCATTTCCCTCAACTACCTACCAGATTGGCGCCTATCCTATACAGTGGACCCTTGGTTCTCAAACGCCTTGGTTCTCAAACAACTTGGAACCCAAACACTGCAAGCCCAGAAGTAAGTGTTCCGGTTTGCAGACTTTTTTTGGAAGCCAAACGTGCTCTGTTTTGAGTGTTACGCTTCCAATTTGAGTGCCACACTTCCGTTTTGAGTGTTACGCTGAGGTCTGTCTGTTTTCGCTATTCATTTTGCGTTTTCGTGGCTATTTTTTGTGTGACTATGTGGAACCCAGTTCAGCTACTGACTGATTGATTGTGTGACCGCAGTACAGTCATACCTCGGGTTGAAGTTGCTTCAGGTTGAGCGTTTTCGGGTTGCCCTCCGCAGCGACCCGGAAGTGACGGAACGCGTGACTTCCGGGTTTCACCGCTCACGCATGCGCATACGCTCAAAATGACGTCACGTGCATGTGCAGAAGCGGCGAATCGCAACCCGCAAGCACTCTGGAACGGATCCCGTTCGCATCCGGAGGTACCACTGTACATTGTTTCGTGCGTTCATTTTATGGAACGATGGTCTCGTTAAGATAGTAAAATTCATGTTAAATTGCTGTTTCAGGGGTTGCTTTTTTAAAAGCCTGGAACAGATTAATCCGTTTTGCATTACTTTCTATGGGAAAGCGCGCCTTGGTTTTGGAACACTTTGGTTTTGGAACAGACTTCCTCAACGGATTAAGTTTGAGAACCAAGGTACCACTGTACTTAAAGCAAGAACCTCATGCAGCAGCTGCTTTTGTCAGCGCCTGCTCTTGTGGTTCGCTGTCCCCTGCAGGAGGCAGGGGAGAACAGAGCCAGAAGAGTTAGCAGGGGCTGCAGGAATCGAGAGAAGTGTTGGCTGGCTTTCCCGCATTGCGATTTTTGCAGAGCGCACACACATCGTGACTGGCGATATATCGCCAGGTCCAATATCACGAAACCGTTATCCCAATGCGGACTTCAAACCAGTTTTGGGAGATATAGAGGGCAAGGCCTTCTAACCACTACACCACACTGCCCAGAGAACCAACAGCGAACAACAGGAGGTGCTGGTGGGTAATATTTCGTAGTTGCAATCTGGACAATCACAACATGCCCCTATAAGTTTACTTCTTTTTAAATGGAGTCCCCGCAGGTTTGCTAGAAGGCAGGACAGCTCCACTCCAAACCAGCCAATGGGCAGGGTATAAATAATGAAATTATCTTTATTATCTAGTGGGTGCAGCAATAAAACTGCTCACACGTTTGCAGAACTAAGCAGGGCCCGGTATGGTTTCAAATTGGAAGGGGGGCTACGGGGTGAGATGCCTGCATTGTTAGGGGTTGGACTAGATGATCCTTGCGCCCCTTCCAAGTCTACTATTCTGTAATTCTATTATTCTGTGTTCTAAATCCACCCAGAACAGCAGCGGCAGCTTCCAAACAAAATCACAGGCAGGATTTGAAATTTTAGCAACGGGAAGATATATGAACTAGAGGATATTAAATGAAATGCAGAATATTATGAGGAATACCAAAGGGATGGGTATAAAAACAGCATGGACGGCAAGGTAGGAAGTCAAATTATAAGAGAAATGTATAACAGATTTGAAATTCATTGGTTAAAGTTATGAAAATCTAATAGAAATCTCTTTAAAAAGGAACAGCAGCAGCAGCTTCCAAGTCTCCTCCCACCATCACCGCCCCCACCGCCCGCGGCCAATCAGAGCACTTACCTCTGCCCAGGAGACACATTGCGGGAGCTCAAGTAGCCAATCATGGAGTGGCACAGCTCTGAGCAGTCTGCTGGCAGCTTCCGGTGCAAGACCTCCAGCGCCACCTGGAGGCAGAGGCTGAAATACTTGTTGGTGATGAAACCTGGGGAGGAAAATAAAGATTTCGAAGGGAGACGTTTAGATGCTAAACTTTAGCAAGGAGATACTGCAGGTGGGGGCGCCACCCGTCACCCACACCTGACATCCGTGTCCCTTGTTACAACGAGTAAGAAGAGCAGGATGAAAAGTACTACTGTATTTCTCGCTCTATAAGACGCACCAGGCCACAAGACGCACCTAGTTTTTGGAGGAGGAAAACAAGAAAAAAAATATTCTGAATCTCAGAAGCCAGAACAGCAAGAGGGATCGCTGCGCAGTGAAAGCAGCAACCCCTCTTGCTGTTCTGGCTTCTGGGATAGTTGCGCAGCCTGCATTCGCGCCATAAGACGCATACACATTTCCCCTTACTTTTTAGGAGGGAAAAAGTGAGTCTTATAGAGCAAAAAATACGGTAAATGAGAATAGTAATAACTGCAATGCAACTAGATAGATGCCCCAACAGAGCAAAAGGCAAAGCTACATCGTATAAGAGTACAGCCCATCTCACGCCAACGTTCTTCAGCTCCCTCAAACACGTCTGTTCATTTTTGCAAACGTAATCCGGGGTCTCATCTTTTAAGACCAAGGTTTTGCACTCTGATCTATGCATGCAGACCATAATAAGGCAAAAAGAGGCCCACAGCCGTGGAACAGACTCAAAATGACTTCACAAAGCAAGTTGGGGACGGAAGGCGAGAAAGGGGGGGGGGAATCACATTTTGGAACGCCCTTTTGCGTTTTCAATCCTGCAATCGGAAACCAGGCACGGGCTCTCTTCCCTTGTGGGTTTTTTGGCTGCTTGTCATGTATGATCTAGCCAAGATTCCTGCATCGCATTGCAGGGGGTTGGACTGGATAACCCTCAGGGGCCCCTTCCAACTTGACGATCAGGTTCTAGACGACAGGCAACAGAATGAAGAACAACAGCCCCTCATCGCTCTCTCCCCTCTCCTTTGCCCCAATTGTACTTTCCTTTGCTTATTTGTTTGTTTCGTAACACAAGAAAACCTATAATAAAAAACTTCTTTTTGGAAAAACGGAGAATTCCACACAGACCCCATCCACAGCATGGAAGTGGTACAGTCCACTGTACCTCCCCAAGACACGCCCGCCCCCCCATTTCCTAAAGCTGATGGAAGTGTCCGTCAGATCCAACAGCCCCTCCTCCCTCCAGGAGTCCCTGGGCTGAGCTGGATTCGCATTGGCAGCAGGCGGCGCAGCCTCACTTGGAATGTGCTCCTGAAAGCTCCCTTTGAATTCGCCCAGGAGGGACTGGAAGGTTTCTGGGACCTCAAATTCCGAAGGCCCATCGCTCTCCAGTTTAGCCTTTTTGGCCCTGGAGAAAGAAGACCCTGGAGGGAGGAGAGAGAAAGAGAGAAATGTTCATGAGAGAGGGGAAAAAATTGGCAGGGGAAGGAAGATAGTTGATATTAAAACACCCTCTCAGCACTCCTTTCCAAATGTTGCAAACGTGCTCCCCTATATCATTGCTGGAAGGCTTGTGATAAACTTAGCACATATTCTAATTTATGGTGGAAATGCATTTTCTCTGGAATTTAATGTTGACAGAAATGATGCACGCCGCTAAAAAAAAAGACTGTTTGCTGTCCAAAATCAAATGCTAATGAATGAATATTTTCGATGATACAAATGTAGATATATTGTCAAAAGAACCGGCCTTACGCACGATCTTGGGAGCTCAAATAATTATTGCAACTCGGCGGAAAGCAGCCCCAAAATCTTACACCGCATGTTTGGCACCACTCACTCTGGGATATAGCTATAATGGTGAAAATTACACATAATTTTACATGATTTGCCATAACAAATATATCGGAACCATAATTTTTAAGTCAACCAATTGTCACAAGCCTGGCAGACTTTGAACCACGTTTGACAATGAAATAATGTTAACATTCTTTAAGTCCCACTTTTTTCATTATTTCATGATTTGCTAATTACCCCATGTAACTGTGCTTATTTTATATGCCTATGCTGGTTTTAGTTATCTTTATTCATCTCATAAAACTTTGACACCACTTGACTGAAAAAAAAAACAACAACCAACCTCACAGCCGTCTTTACAAAGATAAAACGATGAAATTTAAAACTATAATTTAATACTTTAGAAAAGCTAAAACAATAGACTGAAAACAGACAAAAACTCGCTTCAGCTGGGGAGGCTTGCTGAAACAAAAATGTGTCAAAAGAGTGGGGGGTTTAAAAGAAAAAGTTTTCATTTCCATCTGTTGCTTTAATTTCTCTATCCGTTTTATATGCATTATAAAACAAAATTTTAAAAATGGCATTGATTTTTCGGAGGGTTTGTTTTGCTTTGTTATTACATTGCATATTTTGCATTTTTGTGCTGCAAACCGCCCCGCGATCTTCGGGTGAAGGGTGGGATATAAAATTAACAGATAAAATAGATAACGAGCCACACTGACCTGACACTGGGAGTCCCCGTCCCCCGTCCGACCTGACCCGGACCCCTCCGAGCACCTGCAGCAGCGTCCGCACCACGAAGCTGGCGTGGGTGTCCAGGGCAAAGGTTGGCAGCTCCTCCTGCACGGCCCTCGCCAGCTCCAGGACCTGGTCCTCCAGCTCCTCAGCATCCTCTGCTCCCTCCGAAATCAGGACCGGGGCTCTGAGCAGGGCGGCCTCCAGGATGTGAGCCCCGCAGGGATGGCAGGCGGCCAGGCGCAGAGCGGGAAGGAAGGCCCGCAGCAGGCGGCTCAGGCTGGGCGCAGAGGCGGAAGGGAGGAGGGCCTGGAGGAGCAGAGAGCCGGCTGTGTCCAGGGCCAGAGGGAGGGCCACGGCTTCTGCCTCCACCAGGACGTTGCTGACAAAGAGGGCTGGGGGGCGGGGAGAAAGGCAAGAGAACGTCACGTCAGTTCTGTGTCCGGGGCAGCTGTCTGCCAGCTCCATCTGGTACACAGGATGAGACCCTCCCTGCCCGCAGACTGTCTTGCCAGAGTAGTGCAAGTACTGTTTTAAGGGGACAGGGGGCAGGCGGGTGGGGGGGACTCCCTGGTCCTGAATTGGGGAACTGTGCCCCCAAAGGACCAGGTGCGCAGCCTGGGAGTCATTTTGGACTCACAGCTGTCCATGGAGGCGCAGGTCAATTCTGTGTCCAAGGCAGCTGTTTATCAGCTCCATCTGGTACGCAGGATGAGACCCTCCCTGCCCACAGGCTGTCTGGCCAGAGTGGTGCATGCTCTGGTTATCTCCCGCTTGGACTACTGCAATGCGCTCTACGTGGGGCTACCTTTGAAGCTGACCTGGAAACTACAACTAATCCAGAATGCGGCAGCTAGACTAGGGACTGGGAGTGGCTGCCGAGACCATATAACACCGGTCCTGAAAGACCTACATTGGCCCCCAGTATGTTTCTGAGCACAATTCAAAGTTTTGGTGCTGACCTTGAAAGACCTACATTGGCCCCCAGTCCTGTATACCTGAAGGAGCGTCTCCATCACCATTGTTCGGCCCTGACGCTGAGGTCCAGCTCCAAGGGCTTTCTGGCGGTTTCCTCCCTGTGAGAAGTGAGGTTGCAGGGAACCAGGCACAGGGCCTTATCAGTGGTGGTGCCCACCATGTGGAACGCCCTCCCATCAGATGACCCTCCCCGCCTGGCCACCCAGCCTCCGTGAAGGTAAGCCCACCTCCTTCTAAAGGAGCCTGTTCCGCTACTCTGACCTTCAGAAATTATTTCAACCCAGCCGTCATCAGGCGTTTCGGACTACAACTCCCATCAGCCCCCCCCCAGTGTGCACTAGCTGGGGCTGATGGGAGTTGTAGTGCAATGGAGGGCACCAGCCTTCCATTCTGGGATGAGGTGGCATTCAGCAGGGTGATACAGAAGAAAGCCAAGCCATTTGTCTCTATGGCAACAGAGCTCGCTCTTTGAAGATGCTATGGATGGTACATAGCTGCAGGGGCAGAAATTGCCTTATCAAAGGAAATACTGTTTTAAGGGGACAGGGGGCAGGTGGGTGTGAGGGACTCCCTGGTCCTGAATGGGGTAACTGTATCCCTGAAGGACCAGGTGCGCAGCCTGGGAGTCATTTTGGACCCTCAGCTGTCCATGGAGGCGCAGGTCAATTCTGTGTCCAGGGCAGCTGTCTACCAGCTCCGTCTGGTATGCAGGATGAGACCCTCCCTGCCCGCAGACTGTCTGGCCAGAGTGGTGCATGCTCTAGTTATCTCCCACTTGGACTACTGCAATGCGCTCTACGTGGGGCTACCTTTGAAGGTGACCCAGAAACTACAACTAATCCAGAATGTGGCAGCCAGACTGCTGACTGGGAGCGGCCACCAAGACCACATAACACCAGTCCTGAAAGACCTACATTGGCCCCCAGTACGTTTCCAAGCACAATTCAAAGTGTTGGTGCTGACCTTGAAAGCCCTAAACGACCTTGACCCAGTATACCTGAAGGAATCGTCTCCACCCCCATCGTTTAGCCCGGACACTGAGGTCCAGCTCCGAGGGCCTTCTGGCGGTTCCCTCCCTACGAAAAGTGAGGTTACAGGGAACCAGGCACAGGGCCTTCTCGGTAGTGGATCCCACCCTGTGGAATGCCCTCCCATCAGATGTCAAGGAGATAAGCAACTGTCTGACTTTTAGAAGACATCTGAAGGCAGCCCTGATTAGGGAAGTTTTTAATGTTTGGAATTTTATCGTGTTTTTCATAGCCTGCTGAGAGCTGCCCAGAGTGGCTGAGGAGACCCAGCCAGGTGGGTGAGGTATAAATAAATTATTATTATTAAAGAAAAAGAAGAGAAATAGTAATATTTTTCACTCTGGGGGCCACTCTCCCTTCTGAGCAACCTTTTGAGGGCCACTTGCGGGCGGTGGGCGGGGCCAAAGGGAAATGTCGGCAGAGCAATGGTTATCACCGTTTATGTTTGTAGAGCAAGGCTAGCTGCCACACGCCCTTCTCTATTTTCCTAGAAAATAAGAGCTGAAGGACACTCAAGGAGAGAGTGGAGCAGGCTCAGAGAGGGATATGCCCTGGGGGGAAAGCCAAGGGCCAGACAGAGAGGGCTGCAGGGCCACATTTGGCCCCCGTGTCTTGAGTTCCCCACTCCTGGTCTCTGGGTTGGGCCTGATCTGCCAGAAGGAATAAATGGAATTGGCAGCTGTGTTTGATACAATGACGCAGAAGCACTGCACTTAAAAATCAAGCACAGTGGTACCTCGGAAGTCAAATGCAATCCGTTCTGGAAGTCCGTTTGACTTCCCAAATGTTTGGAAACCAAAGTGTGGCTTCTGTTTGGCTGCAGGAAGCAGCTCTTGCATCCAATCAGAAGCTGCGGAAGCCCCGTCGGACGTTCGGGTTCCAAATAACGTTCACAAACCAGAACACTCACTTCCGGGTTTGCAGCGTTCAGGGGCCAAAATGTCCGAGTACCAAGGTGTTCGGGATCCAAGGTACAACTGTAGACCCAAACTGAAATATCCCGTCAGCCATGAAGCCTGCTGGGTGGGCTTGAGCTACTCATCTTCTCACACAGGGGTTGTTTTTTCTGCCCACCATTTCTCCAAGGAGCTCAAAGTGACATAGAAAGCTGCCCCCTAATTGATTTGATCTCCAAAACAACCCTGTGAGGTAGGTTAGGCCTGAGGGACAGTGACTAGCAGAACTACATTCCTGTTGAGATATGACAGGCCCTCACTGCCTGCACTTTCCAGAAACTACCGAAGACAGTCTTGTTCGGGCAGGCCTGCTCAGCTGGATAAATTTGTCTTCCCCACGAGTGGTTTTATTCTCATTTGTTATATCTGTTGGCTTTGTGTTGTTAGTTATCTTATATACAAGCCATCTTGAGATGGTAGTTTAGGCGGCGATGAATGAATCCATGGCAATAAAAATAGTAGTACTGGAGTACTTTTAACAAGACTTCTAAGAAGCTAAGGGGCCTGGATTTCCATGCTAGCCACAGTGGAAAGGAAACCCCTCTGCTGCAGGCAGAATGAAAAATACTAGAATTTTAGCAGGTTAGCAAAATAAACGTTGAGGACTAGCAACTTGTGTGGGCTTATTTACATGGCTGCTCTGGCGCATCGGAAGATGGCTGACAATAACATCTCTCCGACCCTCACGAGGTAATTTGGAGGCTATGATGGGGGTAATTAGCCTCCTTAACCCCCCCAGGATTGTGTGGGGGACGGCCCTTGCCTGCTGTGCCCTATACCACCCCCGAATTTGTGGGGGTGGGGGCACTAGGCACAAAGCCCTCCTGTGGGATTCCGGCACTCCTTGACGCCGTCTCTGATCCGCGCCTCTAGTTTGCAAGAATCTTCAAAAGAAACAATTTGGACGAGATAAATTGCACATACTTCAAGGAAAAAGGGGGAGTAAAGACTGCTGACAGAAGAGATCTCTGACAACAAGGCAAGAATAAAATATGAGAAGATACGACAAGATATGGTATTGCAAATGACTGAGGGGGGAAAAACCTTCCATTCCTTTTTACGTGACTTAACAAGAATCCCCTCCCCTAATAAGTCAGAACTTTAAGGACTTAAGCTGTGATTTAAGGCTGTGTGGAGATAAACTTTCGAACCAAAGCAATGTTTCAAGACGAAGCTGGAAAGTTAAGAGTTTTGGAATGACGCAGTTAAAAATGCCGTCGCCATCTTGGGAGGCATTGTTGGAGCTCTTGGGTCTGGGAGGAGAAAGAGAGAAATAGTGCTGTTTACATATCGTGGATAAACTCCTCTGTGGGATTTAAGAGCGAAAAAAATGCCTGATTTATGATGGAAAGAGTGATGTTATCTACGAAGGAGATATATGGAAACCATCTGGACTTAGATTGGAAGAACGGGAAATTCACACAGGATTATTATATTTGCTTATCGGCTTAAGGAGACTAACAGAAGAGATCGTAAAAGAAAAAGAGAAATTTTATGAACAAGATATGATGTGGAAACACCAAGATAAGACTGGATAGAATTATGAACTTTGTCTGGACTGATTGGGACTGATTTGGACACTAACGCAGTAATAAGAAGATGATTTGAATCCCCCTTTGGATCTTGAAGTATGGGTTCCCCCAACAAAATTTAAAAATTTGGCTTTGTAATTTGGAATTTATGTGATGTGATTTAATTTGATGTGATTGGCCAGTTAATAAAAATTATTTAAAAAAAAAAAAAATTTACATGGCTGCTCATCAACGCCTCTCTTAGCTCACATAACCCTCGTACCTACGGGACCGCCTCTCCCGGTATGCCCCACGGAGAGCCTCAAGGTCCATAAATAGCAACACCCTAGTGGTCCCGGGCCCTAAGGAAGTCAGATTGGCTTCAACCAGAGCCAGGGCCTTCTCAACACTGGCTCCGGCCTGGTGGAACGCTCTGCCTCATGAGACCAGGGCCCTGCAGGATCTGATTTCTTTCCGCAGGGCCTGTAAGACAGAGTTGTTCCGCCTGGTCTTTGGCTTGGAGCCAATTTGATTCCCTCCCTCTCTTTCTTTTTTCTTTTCCTTTCTCCTCCTGCGATGAGGCTACATTTTAATATTTTAATGTTTCAATATTCTAATGTTGTACTTTAATTTTGTTTTTAAGTTGTAATCATTCAACTTGTTTTTATTATTGCTTGTTAGCCGCCCTGAGCCCGGCCTTGGCTGGGGAGGGCGGGGTATAAATAAAATTTATTATTATTATTATTATTATTATTATTATTATTATTATTATTAATGAACATCTGCAGCTTTAGGAACACCCACCCAGGTCCTTTACCTCTTTATAAGACCCAACACACACCAGAAGTGGTTCAGTCACACTAGCCACATGGCCCAGAAAAGCTGTATGCAGACAAACGCCGGCTCCCTTGGCCTGAAAGCGGGGATGAGTGGCACACGCCACAGTCAAATTCGACTGGACTGTCCAGGGGTCCTTTACCTTTTCATATACGTACACCCCCACCATGTCTCCACCTGCTTTCCCCATCATCACACCCAACCTGCATCTCCCAAAACATCTCACCTTTCTCCTCATCAGAGTCAAACCCGGATTTCAATGTCTCGTGAGCCCGACGGAAATACTCAGCTGCCGCAGGCTCCAGTTTGGGCAGCGGTTCCCTCTTGCTTTCCTTGGGCCCCCCCTCCTGGGTTGAGGAAGTAGGCTCTCTCTTGTTTTCCTTGGGCTGCCCCTCCTGGGTTGAAGAAGCAGGCTCTCTCTTCTTCTCCTTGGGGGCCTCCTCCTGGGTTGAGGAAGCAGGCTCTCTCTTTTCCTTGGGGGCCTCCTCCTGGGTTAAGGAGGCAGGCTCTCTCTTGTTTTCCTTGGGCCGCCCCTCCTTGGATGAGGAGGCAGGCAAGGTTCGTTTCCTCTCTTCCTTCTTCTGGGCTCCTTTTTGCGGCTGGGGAGGGACCCCCATAGCTGCAGGTGAGCAGGGGCGTCTCAACACACAAACCTGTCTGCAGTCAGGAAATCAACAGTTATTTAACTGGGGAGGTTTATCTACTACGCTTGGAGATCAGGTGCAAATTAAAACCCTGGTTAAGATAAAAAGAAGAATTGCAAGTGTGGCCTAGTGGTTAACTGTCAGATCAAGACTAGGGGGAATGAAAAGGTCCGCCATGTGGCCATCTCTCGCCTTAAGCCAAAGCCTACCTCACAGGGTTGTGATGAAGATGGGGTGAGAGGAAGAAAAAGAGCACATATTCTGCTCTTGAGTTTCTTAGAGGGAGCGTAACGGCGAAGATGAAATCGGTTTTTTAAAATCTCAGAAGTTTCAATTAAAAAAAAAAACAGATCCAAAGACATTTGGTAAGGGTGAAGAGAAGAAATAAAATGGCATGTGCTCTTGTTGCATCACAGGGTCCCTTTAAGGTCACATTCGCACCACACATTTAAGGCACTATGATACCCCTTTAGGCAGTCATGGCTTCTCCCAAAGGATCCTGGGAGCTGGAGTTTGTTGAGGGTGCTGAGAGCAAACCATTTTCCAGAGGGGGTTTAACAGTCAAACCCTCTTTGACAGGTCGGGTCAGGAATCATTATAATAATAATTATTATTTATTATTTGTACCCCACCCATCTGGCTGGGTTTCCCAGCAACAGAGTGGCCTCCTAACCACGTTCAGCTCCCTGGACAAACTACACCTCCCAGAATGCTTTGGGAGGGGGAAGCCATGAGTGTTTCAGGGTTAAATGCCTGGTGTGGATATGGCTTGACTATTGCAGAATCACAGAACTGCGTGGAGTCGGAAGGGGACCCCGAGGGTCATCCAGTCCAACCCCACCCCCACAATGCAGGAATCTCAACTAGATCATACATGACAGGCGGCCACCCAGCCTCTGTTTAAAGGCCTCCAATGCTATTGCCTGGGAAGTATATATTTAATTTTTTTTTAACTTAATAAAAAGTGATTTAGAAGAAGAAGAAGAAGAAACCTCCACGGAAGGAAAGTCCACCGCCCTATCCCACCCTAGGAGCGCAGTAAACATCACCTGTTGAGCTTCTGACTGCAACGCAGCTGAAAACTCAGGGAGAAAACCATCACTTAAAAAAAATAAAATTAATAAAAAAATTAAAAACAATTCAGCATTGATATAATGGGAAGATCAAGGACTCGCCTTCTCCGGGTTTTTAAGCAGCAAAGGTGGGCAGCGGCTCGGCGGGGAACAAGCACCCGCCGCCGGCCCTCCTTCCTGAGGGGACACCAGAGCCTGGCAAAAAACGACGCATGGCGCCTGGCAGCGGCCTCCCAGCATGCCCCGCGCGCCGCCCCACCCGGCCGCCCCCCCCCAGCTCGCGGCCCCACAATGCAACGCGGGCAGGAAACCGGAAGGGAGGGAAGGAAGGAAGGAAGGAAGGGAGGGCTGCTCCGTCCCAGCATGCCCCGCGCGAGGGAGCCTGCCTCCCGTCCCAGAATGCCCCGCGCGTCGCTTTTAACCTCGCCCCCCCCCCCATGACGGGATTCCCAGGCGCTTTCTTTTCCTTTTCCCCGCCCCACTGTGTTGATTGACGGGAGCGGCGCGCGAGGGATGGGACGGTTAAAAAGACAATAAGGCAAAATAAACCCGAGAAATCTCTTAATTAAAATACGTTTTAAAAAAAAAAAATAGCAGGATTGTCTCAAGCACACGCGCAGCCAGACATCATCCCAAAGAGAAATGAACCTGTCAATCATTATTTCCTCATATTTATTTATTAAACTTATGGGTCACTTTTTCCCCCTCCCCTTTTCCAAAAGTAGCTCAAAGCAAACCTAAGAGCAGTAAATAAACAACACGTACCTTAGAGCCAGCATAAATACAACGCATGGAGGAAAATAGTGTTTAAAACATAATAAATAGCAAAACATAGTTTTAAAAAGTGTTTAAAGCATAGTAAATAGCAAAACAGTTTTTAAAAGTATTTAAAACATATTAAAATAATTTACTAAAACATAGTAAATTATGATTTTGGCTCCCCTGGGAGTCAGTCCCATTGAACTTGGGGTGTGTGGCTTGCTTCTGAGTAAGCACGTTCAGGGTTGAATTGGGCAGTGTGTGTGTGTTTTCTTATATATATTTATTTTTGATAATGCAGCTGTAAAGATAGGATGTCAGGTGTAAAGATAGGATGGCCAGGTGGGCAATTTGAGCTCTGGTCTCCCAGGTACTCTAAACCCTACACCACACTGGCACTTCGCAGTTGCTAGGTCCTCATCTTATTTTTAAATATTTTTATTAATGCTTATCAAAAGATATACAAAAGATCACATTGTTACGGAAAGGGGGGGGGCATGTCTTCTTCACCTTCTTCTTCGCTACAATGTATCAATTTATTTCCAATTGTCAATGTCAAAAGGGACTAAAATTTATAAAATTCATAGAAAATCAACGTGCCAATTTGCTCAATTTCTCTAGGACTCCATCACACCTCCCCTGTCCTCCATAATCCCTCAAGCAAGGTGTCAAGACCCTAATCCTGTCAAATCACTCTGCCAAGCCTTTCCTCCGGGCAATGCCAGGTGGCAGACTATGCATACATGGACCATTGTCTTCTCATCACCGGCACTCAGGATGTGCTTATCTGCGCATATCTCCAGCTCTGCATATTCCCCCCTCCCTCCTCCATATGTTAATCTGTGTAACCCAACCTTTCCTTAATGTATTCATGATGTAACTGGGATGTGTTTTGCACTGTATTCTGGGACATGGGGGGAGTTTCAAAAGTTCATGTCACCCCTTTCTCGCTGTTCAATCTTGCCTTGAACCTGTTGCGCAATAAACTTGGATCTTCTGCAATTTGCTCCTGTCCGGCTGAGCTCATTTTCTTCCGCAGGGACCCACGGACTTAGTCCGATGAGCTGGGTGGCAGAGTAGCCCCGCACCCAGATTTTAGCCGTAACAGTTGGCGCCCAACGTGGGGCATGCGGTTCTCCCGCGTTGCTGACCGGGGGCCCCGAAATCTTCAGCCGGCACCGGGCCATTTTGCCTGGGAAGATCCTTTGGACCCTCGGCCATCCTCCGGGCGGTAATCAAAAGCCCCAGGAGTTCAGCCGGGGAGCAAAGAGGGATCCAGCCGGCTTATTCATCGATCCCGGGATCATCATAGGAGACACGTGAGTATAAGGAAAAGGAAAAAACCCAGTGCACTGGTGGGAAGGGGGTGGAATCTCCTGGCAACTGAATTCTCTGCCCTCCTCTCTATCGCTCCTTCTCGCCTGTCTCTTGGTCCAATTGGTGAGAGAGACCGTGGACTGCTGCTCGACCCAAAAGGGGGGTTCTGAGCTCTATCTCTTTCTCCTCTCAAACCCTCCAGTCAGCCGCACCAATTGAGAGTCCGAAAGTAAGACGGAGAGACCCGGCTTGGAAAGACAGCCGACTCTCTGCAACGGGCATCTCAGTTGAAAGCAAGGGGCTGGAGTGAGAGACCGTGGACTGCTGCTCGACCCAAAAGGGGGGTTCTGAGCTCTATCTCTTTCTCCTCTCAAACCCTCCAGTCAGCCGCACCAATTGAGAGTCCGAAAGTAAGACGGAGAGACCCGGCTTGGAAAGACAGCCGACTCTCTGCAACGGGCATCTCAGTTGAAAGCAAGGGGCTGGAGTTCTTCTTCCGAACTTCCCGAGCGCCCTTACGGAGGGGGCAGGAAGGGGTCTTGCTTTCTGTCTCAATCCCAGCCGCACTGGTCGGTGCCACGTAACACGGTATCGTGCGTGAGCCCGCTTCCAAAAGCAAGGGGGATTTTCGGTTCAAAACTCTATCCAGGGATCACCCAATCTGGCACCGCACGGCGCGGGCGTCCAGTAGGGCCCCTTTTCCTGAGATTGTAACGATAGGTAGGAGGTTGCCAGGAGGGATAGCTCAAGAGGAATTGGGCGGGATTTGGCAGAGTGGAAAGGAAAACCCCAGGAAATAGATAAGTAAGGAAGGAAGAAAATAAGTGAGAAAGGAAGAAATAAGGAATTAGGTAGAAGAGCTCTCAAAAAGGAAACCCTGTTAGGAAGTTGCCAAGCAACAAGGAAAAGGAAAACCCTAAATAGCCCCCTGTACAAGTTACCCAAATCCTAATCAACCTCTCTCTTTCTCCCTTCTCTATCCCAGACACCCCCCCAAAACAGAAAAACAAAAAAAGCAACAACAGCAATGCATGCATATATAAAGGGGTACCCAGTCAACCAAGCGTTGTGAGCCCTGCCAGTTTGATTAACTGGTGGTGTGTTTGAAGAGGCAAGGAAGCTCATAAAACCATGTGGGACCTTCCTACTAATTTCACTTAATGAAGCCAAAGGAAGCGGCCCAACTCCTTGCGATAACCAACTAAAGAATGAGAATATATATGTTTACATGTTGTCTGTTATGTGTGTTGTCTGTTAATACATATATGAGAATATGTATGTTTACATGTTGTCTGTTATGTGTGTTGTCTGTTCCTTCTGTCTCTGACAGACTGCCTTTCTTAAGTGTGCATAGTTTAAACTACAAGCTTGCTTCAAAATTTAAATCTAGGGAAGCCATGCTGGACCTTATCAATCTTAAAACAGAAAAAAAACAAAAACAAAATGAGAATGAAGGGTGCAAATGTTTGTTATTTGAGAGAGGCTCCAAAGAGTCTTCCTCCGAGTAGCTTAAGTGAGGGTATGATTTTAAGCTGATGGTAGATAATGTTATGTTGAGTTTGTGATTCTACATCCGTGTTCCAGTCTTTTTTCCAGTATTTTGAAATGTGCTGTGAAGAAACTAATGTTTCTGCTGCAAAAGCCTAGTTGAGCACAATTGCTCTCTCTAGCTAAAATGCAGCGTATGTATTTCACTAAGCATATGCCTATGAAAGTATGGTGTTCCTTCTAAGAAAATATGTGAGTCCAGTTTTAACTTTGATTTGGTTGGACAGAAGAGTTATTGTAAGGCTCCTGATATCAGTCTCTATAAGACTTCCTGGCCTCTTTTCTCAGAAAATGCCCCCCCCCCCCCCGTTTCATTCTGTCTCTTTCAGTTTTTTGTTTTTTCCTCCCTTCTTACTTCTGTGCCAGGTAAATTTACTCCCGAGTAAGCTTCCTTTAAGGGAAACTGCAAAGAGGGGGGAGCAATCTTTCCTAAGGTACCCTGCATCTCACTTTCCTATGTGTAGTTATTAAAAATAATAGTAGTAGTAATAATAATAATAATCTAAATTAGGCTTACTATTCCTCTGCAAGTTCAGGAAAAATTGTTCACTTTTGTATTCCCGTTAAATCAAATCTATGGCTGTTTTAATTATGCTTAATAAAAGATCCTCTCCCTATCTATCTTCCTTAGTACATGATAGGAGCATTGATTGTGCTCTCTTCCCCAGTAGTGCCTGTGTACATAAGTATGTGTGTGTCTCTTTGGTAGTACAAATCTTTCTGTGAAATCTTGCTGTGAATCCTATATTTTGGAGGGTTGGACTAGATGACCCCAGGGTCCCTTTCAACTCTCCCAATTTGTGGCTGTGTGGAAGGACATGTGTCCGCAAGCATTGGAGGGTAATTCTTAAATTCTGGTGTGGTGATGGAGTTGAAATTCAGCCTAGCTTTGCTCTTTACTTTTAAAAGGTGAGAGGTGAAGCTGTGATGTTTTGAAGCACAACTGGTAATATCAAGCATTTGAGTGATTACAGTGTTTATCATTTTGTCTACTATTTAAAAATCAGACTTCAAAATCAATTCAAAGTTTAAGCACATACAAATACATATGGGCCTTGACCAATCCTGTAAATAAAGGGCAGGAAAATTTTTTTGTCTGCAAATGGTAAGGCTGAAATGTTTAAAAAAAAAAAAAATCCTATGAATTCTGACTCTCTGGCCATTTTTTCCCATATATAAGGGCGTGGCATTGTTCCGCGAATGACCAGAGGGAAATCACACAAAATGATAGCCCTTTCCTGTAAATAAAGGAAGGAAATATGATCCCTTAGAAAATTTCTAACTTTGGTAAATGCTTGAATTGCGGAGTTTCTTGTTTTGTTTTAAATCTAACCCTATTTTTAAAAATCTACTCCTTACCCTTCATTTCCTTTATTCAAATGGTAATTTAGCCAAAATATTCAACATTTTCAATAGTATAAAAGGTTTGCTGAGACATGAACTCTGCACATGCACAGAGACTAGATCAGCTAAAAAAAAGGAAAAGAAAAAGAGAGAGAGAGGAAGGGGAGAGGAGGTTTGGAGAGCTTGGGCTGCAGGGAGAAACTTATCCAAATTTCCTTATGTAAAACTTGGAACCATTGAGGGAAATCACCCTTAATGTGTCCTTTGCTCCAGGGGCTACGTAAGACAAAAGAGTTAAGTACTGGACCGTCAAAGTCAGGAGGTTGCCAAGTTTCAAATCTTAACATGCCAAATTCTTTTCACAGGTAAATATCAAAGCATTCCCCCCTCAATGGGATGTAAATCAGACTTTGTTTGTGTGCATTTTAGGAACAGCATTTCCTGACAGGCTTCTCACATGAAATAATTTTCCCTTTTAACAGGATATGTGGACCCCGATAACAAAGTGTTTGTCCCTTCTTTTCTCCCACAGCAACTTTCTTTCTGTTCTGTGAAACAAGTCTGAATCCCTGCTATATTAGTGACTTCCATCTCTTTGCGGCTTTGACACTTTAAGTTACAAGTAATCTGTTTTCATTTATTTATGTCTATGAAATTAATTGAAGCACAACCAAACATTGTTTGTGGAATGGTATTTGTTTACCTTTTGCCTGAGCATTTCTTATTAATTCTGTCATTTTGGCTAGTTCAAGGTACTTACACAACTTTAAATTGCCATTCATTTTCTTGGTATTAAGTCATTTCCCAGTATTTTGCTATTAACATCCTAGCCGATATTGTCACATCAAGAAACACTCTTTTATTTTCATTGTTACTTCAGATTTCTTAAAATTGTGTGTCTTAGCATTTATTTATGGTTCCTCATAGGTCATTGTGTGTGTGTGTGTGTGTGTGTGTGTGTGTGTGTGTTATTATTATTTTGACCTTGTATTTTTTTACAGTTCTCTTTCTCTACATATGGAGTAATTTTTTATTTAATAATATGGGAGGGAGACGATAAAAACCAAAGTGAAGGAAAGCAAACAAACTTAGCAGATAATAACAGTAATTATATGGAAATGTGATAATAATATTGTAATGAATAAAAAGCTTAATCCGCTAAGATTTTATTATTTGCAGCTTCCCACGGAAACTGAGGACATCCCTTTTGCCTTTCGCCCCTTCCCTTTTCTATTTTTCTCTTTCTGCCCCTTACAGGATATCACTTCTACAAATGTGTTACTACAGATCCAATGAAAAGCTTCGCCACCACAAGACCTGCAACAACAACAGACACCAAAGTTTTCAAAGTGGCCACAGCTATCTCTTTCAAAGGATATAGACTGCCGGGGGAGTGGGCCTGACAAAGGGGGGAGGAGTTGAATTGCAAGGACATTTTCTCACTTTTGAACCTCAAGACTGTGCTCCGGCATTGAGAAGATACATGCGTAAAAATATCACAATTGTCTCAAGATATGCAACTGATACTTAATTAGTTTGTTTTGTATTATGTGTTATTGCGTAGGAATGTTGAAATGTGTCTGACAGTGTGTTATTTCCACAAATGGGGGGGGGCTATTTTGTGGCTATTTTTGTGTGTAATTGTTTTTATGTTTAATGTCTTATTCCTTACAACCCAGTGGAGGATTCTCATACATTTTATGCTTTTAACAGACCAGGCTATTATGTAGTCCAATGTTTAGAACTAGATAAATTTATAACCACATTTAGTTGTTTCACCTGGCACTCTGCCAACTTCCCTACCCATTTTAAAATGTGCTAAAAACTCGCTTAACCAAAGAGAAGCTGATAAGATACATGAAAGTGCATATGCTTTGGTTTAGCAGGAATAATCCCTTATAGAGTTAAATTGACTTATTTGGACAAATGCCCTCTAAGAATGGTTTTATTCTAACAGATTGGTTTGAGAAGTTGGGAACCATGGGGCAAGATAAATTCAAATTGGACTCATTTTGAATTGGGCAAGTGTATCCAGGCTGCAATTAGCTTTTTGGTCCTTAAAGTGCAAGTGAGCAACTTCCCATGACTGCAAGACCAGAGCCTATAATAATAAAATCCCATAGAATGGCCAAGGCAAGGACATTTCCCTCATGACGTGCCCAAACCTGTGCCAGCTGGGGTGAGTGCCAGGCAACATGGTTAATATGAAAGCCCTAAGTGGATTCACCAGGGATTGCCACTACTATGACACCATGCCGGTGTGAGACCACAGAAGAGCTACCTTCGCACCTGAGAACACAAAAACGGTGGAGCTAAAAAAAAAAACCAAACTGCATTTTTTTCAGTCAGTAGCGGACCTTCCTGCTAAATGTAAAGCATAGACCACTACTGAACAAAATACAACAGGTGTTCTTTTATGTGATATCCTATATCCAGCTATCTGCACTACTATACTTGCAAATGACCTTAAGAGGCATGGCTGGCAAGTCCCCTTCAGGTTTGCACAAACCCACACATCTAGTACGGTGGATACCAAGTTATTAGTGCATATCTATATAACATACACGTACATTATTGTATTGGTCCGTGTTGCTCCCTCCTTTGCTGCCCTGCTCAACCCACCTCCTTTTCCATTAAAGCCTATTCCCACTCACAGGGCACCCCTACCTTCACCGAGATTTAGGGTGCGGAGAAAAGATTTGCAAGTTCTTACAGAACTTTAATGCAAATCTATCTCCGAATGGGGGACTGTTACGGAAAGGGGGGGGGCATGTCTTCTTCACCTTCTTCTTCGCTACAATGTATCAATTTATTTCCAATTGTCAATGTCAAAAGGGACTAAAATTTATAAAATTCATAGAAAATCAACGTGCCAATTTGCTCAATTTCTCTAGGACTCCATCACACCTCCCCTGTCCTCCATAATCCCTCAAGCAAGGTGTCAAGACCCTAATCCTGTCAAATCACTCTGCCAAGCCTTTCCTCCGGGCAATGCCAGGTGGCAGACTATGCATACATGGACCATTGTCTTCTCATCACCGGCACTCAGGATGTGCTTATCTGCGCATATCTCCAGCTCTGCATATTCCCCCCTCCCTCCTCCATATGTTAATCTGTGTAACCCAACCTTTCCTTAATGTATTCATGATGTAACTGGGATGTGTTTTGCACTGTATTCTGGGACATGGGGGGAGTTTCAAAAGTTCATGTCACCCCTTTCTCGCTGTTCAATCTTGCCTTGAACCTGTTGCGCAATAAACTTGGATCTTCTGCAATTTGCTCCTGTCCGGCTGAGCTCATTTTCTTCCGCAGGGACCCACGGACTTAGTCCGATGAGCTGGGTGGCAGAGTAGCCCCGCACCCAGATTTTAGCCGTAACAACATTCACTACAAAGTATCCCTTTATAATGCACCAGAATAAAAGAAATACTTTTAAAAGCTAATCTGAAACAGAAGAGGAGCAAAAAGAAGAAAGAAGGGAAAGAGGAAAAGAAAAGAAAAGAACAGAGGCACAAGTAGAAAAAGATAAGAAGGTTCTATGTCAGCAAAATATAGTATTCCCTCATTAATACCCAACTATTCTATTTTCTGGGGACGCGGGTGGCGCTGTGGGTTAAACCACAAAGCCTAGGACTTGCCAATCAGAAGGTCGGCGGTTCGAATCCCCGCAACGGGGGGAGCTCCCGTTGCTCAGTCCCTGCTCCTGCCAACCTAGCAGTTCGAAAGCACATCAAAGTGCAAGTAGATCAATAGGTACCACTCCAGCGGGAAGGTAAACGGCGTTTCTGTGCGCTGCTCTGGTTCGCCAGGAGCAACTTAGTCATGCTGGCCACATGACCCGGAAGCTGTACGCCAGCTCCCTCGGCCAATAAAGCGAGATGAGCGCCGCAACCCCAGAGTCAGTCACGACTGGACCTAATGGTCAGGGGTCCCTTTACCTTTATTCTATTTTCTATAAGCCAATATTTTTCCAGTCTTCAAATCCAGAGGTCCTCATCATTCCTAAGAAGGTCTTTGTGTACAAAAGCAGTGGGTTCTTTTGTCTACAAAAGCCAGGGCCGCCACAAATCAGTTAGTCCTTAAGGTTACACAGGACTCCTTGTGTTTTTTTGCTGTGACTCACTGCCACTTTTCTAGTACGTACCCCTGAGTAACTTGATGAATTCTGGGCCACTTCTTTTAGCGTGTAGAATTAAGCTTTCCTGCGTTGCTGTGGCCACCCTCATCTTGGCATGCGAATGATAGCAGATATGAGGAAATGTGATTTATGGATCTGAAACAGAGCCATACAGTCGTTTCCCTGCTTGCTCACCCTTTCCTTCAACCAGGATCCGGCACCGAATCTCTGGGGCAGAGACCTAGATATGTCACTAGACACAGGTACACCTGTAGTTCCTCCCAGGGTCAGAAACGGCAGATCCAAGTGTCTCATATTCTCTTCCCAAAAGAAGCCATTAATCTTGTGGCCCGGATGAAATAATATTAATTATAATTACAGGGTGTCGGGATTCTCTAGAACTCAGACAGATTTAGCCCCTGGGTGTTCCCAGCTTAAGGAATATAACTCATCATCCTAGTTCAACTCTTTTGTTTTCACTTATTTTGACCTAGTTCTGAGCCAGATTTCCCCAGACTGGGAAATCCGGTCACCGAGCGATGTCTGGCCAAAGAGATTCACAGCACAATCCAAATACTCATCTCCTGAATGTATCTCATTGAGTTCTGTGGGGCTTACTGTTATGTACCGTAATTAGGTCTAGGAACGCAGAGTCAGATGATAAATGTTATGGGACCATGGTGGCAAGATTCTGGATGCCACAAGACTCTTCAGTGATTAAGAAGCAGCTCTGAAAAATAATGCTGTGTGACCATGTAACTTGGGGACTTGACCTCTCCTAAAACCAAGCAGTGTGAAGTCTGACTCCTCATTGCTAGAACTGGTAATTTTGAAAATGTGTTTCAGAGTGGGAGCTTGGGTCAATGTTTACAGATGTAGGCTAATTTGGGTATGAATGAGTTTATGGATGTGATATTTGTGTGACTATTGAGAGACTGGAAATGTACTGAATAAACAGAATCTAATTTTATGGATTTTGATGTTTTAATGATGATGATGATAATTTTATTATTTGTACCACCCCCATTTTACTGGGTTGTCAGTTTAAGACTGGATTTAGTTTGTAATTGTTTTATATACTGTATTTTATTTTCTTTATAAACCGCTTTGTAATCTTTTCTGATTAGAAGTGGTATATAAACATTTGAAGTAATAGTATTCTTTTGCAAATTTTACTCCATGCATGCTCGGAGGCATTGCATTTTCCAGTACATTACATATTCCCAAACCAGGTTCTGTCACTGAAAAGCTATTTTGAGGCTAAGCTCTGAAGAATGATGATCTAAGAGGAGGCCGGAAAATAAGTAGGGGAGAAGTAGGTTTGCCATGGATTTTGGTATATCTTGTGGTTTCTTCTCTGAAGAGGTCAAGGAAAGGGAAACTTTTTAATATGCCTAAAATAGAGTCTCTTTTAGTTGCTGCAACATTTTTACTGTCAGCTTAACACCAGCACCCACCCACTAAAAGCAGCAATTATGAACAATTATTCACCCTTGGCAATGTCACACTCATGCTGTGTCACAGCAGGGAGGGCAGATTTCAGGTGAAAACAGGGACAACAGAAACTCATACTTTTCCAGAGAACTGTTGGGTTTCTGAAAACAACTGCAGGATCCTGTTGCTTTTAAACCATTCCTCACCAGAGTGTGATCCAAAAACTTTATTTCAGTGGTAGGGCTGACTTGTGGAGCCAATTACTTTCCTGCAAAGAACCCAGGAGTCCCTGCCCATACATTCTCCCTAATAATAATTACAATAATTTTATTGTTTACACCCCGCCCAAATGGCTGGGTTTCTCGAGCCACTCTGGGTGGCTTCCAGCAAAATATAAAAAAATAATAAAATGTCAGACATTAAAAACTTCCCTGAACAGGGCTGCCTTCAGATGTTTTCTAAAATCTGTGTAATTCTTTTATCTCCGACATCTGACAGTAGGGCGTTCCACAGGAAGCGTGCCACTGCTGAGAAGGCCCTCTGCCTGGTTCCCTGAAACTCCTTTCATCCTTAGCGATCATTTGTAGCCCAATAAGATGGGAGAAAAGCAATGACAAACCTAGACAGCATCTTAAAAAGCAGAGACATCACCTTGCCAACAAAGGTCCATATAGTTAAAGCTATGGTTTTCCCAGTAGTGATGTATGGAAGTGAGAGCTGGACCATAAAAAAGGCTGATCACCGAAGAATTGATGCTTTTGAGTTATGGTGATGGAGGAGACTCTTGAGAGTCCCATGGACTGCAAGATCAAACCTATCCATTCTGAAGGAAATCAGCCATGAGTGCTCACTGGAAGGACAGATCCTGAAGCTGAGGCTCCAAGACTTTGGCCACCTCATGAGAAGAGAAGACTCCCTGGGAAAGATCCTGATGTTGGGAAAGATGGAGGGCACAAGGAGAAGGGGACGACAGAGGACGAGATGGTGGGACAGTGTTCTCGAAGCTACCAGCATGAGTTTGACCAAACTGCGGGAGGCAGTGGAAGACAGGAGTGCCTTGTGCGCTCTGGTCCAGGGGGTCACAAAGAGTCGGACACGACTAAACAACAAGGAGATTGTCTTCCATTGCATATGGTCTTAATGGTGTGTCTGTGACTGTGGAAGCCAATTCTGGATCCACACATCCTTCCAAAGTGGGGATGTAGGTTTCCAGATGAGAGTTGATCACGGTGAGGGTTTGCCAAGCGTGCCTTCCTCTTAGCGCGTTTCTCCCTTGCGTCCCGAGTTCGAGTGTCTTCAAAGTCCACAACACCTTTGGTAAAGGCTGTTCAATTGGAGCATTCACAGGCCAGCGTTTCCCAAATATCCGTGTTTATACTGCATTTTTAAAAGAAGTGCCTTGAGAATGTCTTTAAGCCTCTTTTGTTGACCATCAGCATTTCGCTTTCCATTTTTAAGTTCGGAATAGAGGAGTTGCTTTGGAAAACCTCATTGCCACTCCTCTGCTTGCAACCAGCCTGGGGCAGAGACTCCCTTCTCTAAACTGCTATTAGGAGCCACATAAAACACTTCTGATTATTATAAATAATTATTTATTTTTAAAAATTATATACCGATGCATCATTAAAATACTGTATATCACAGAGGCTTGCAACAATATAAAAACACAAATCCAATCATAACATCATAAAAGTAAAAAAGAAATTAAAAGCTAAAAGAAAATGTAAACAAACATCAATAGACCATCGTGGAGGATATATACCTCTTGCCTGCGCAAGAGATCTTCCCACTGCCTTCCCTGAGAGAGAGAGAGAGAGAGAGAGAGAGAGAGAGAGAGCTTCCCCTTTAAGAATAGAGACGCTCCGTCCGCTCAGGAGGACTCAACTCGATGCTCCTCGAGCGGCAATGGTACGTTCTATTTACACACCGCAACACCCCCGCCCTCCTCGCTCCGCCCCAGTTGGAATCGCCCTCTGGTGCCGAGCCTTGCTTTGCTGTGTCGCTGCGGACGAGACCACGCGGCCCGGGACGCTTCCATATCCACCCCTCTCCTCCGTGCCGGGTTGGTATCGCCCCCTAGAGGCTTCTCGGATTAGCCCAGCGGCGCCTTTTCCTGAAACCCACCCTGCCCACCCCCGTGGGCCTTTCCGGGATGGTCTCGCCCCTTGGGAGCTTGGCCAGGTTTCCTCGGAAGAGACCATTTTCACCCCTGCCGAGGGGTGGGGAGCAGGAGGAGCAAAAGTGCTGGTGGTTTTGTTTTGTTTTGGGCTTGCCTTAACTGCATTTTCAGTGCATTGCTCAGGAAAGCAGAGGGGTGATTTGTACACCCAGGAGTGAAAGCTGAAGGGGTGGCAGGTGCACAGAAGCCCAGAAAAAGGGGTGCCATGCTGTTGAAACAATGCCATTTTGCCTTGGGCTTCCAATCAGGCAAAGGGGTCTAGCGCCTTGCAGAGTTAGCCTGTGGAACTCCCTGCCACTTGAGGCACTGATGGCCAACTTGGATGGCCATAAAACGGATTGCCACAAATTCATGGAGGAGAAGGCTGGTTGGCCGCTGTGAGAACAGGATGCTGGACTAGGCGGGCCGCTGGCCTGATCCAGCGGGCTCTGGAAACCCACAAGTGGGACCTGAGCCCAAGAGCTCTCTCCCCTCCTGCTGTCTCCAGTGACTGGTATTCAGTAGCATCGCCACCTCCTACCACCTGCTGGGTAACTGAGCCTAAAAGGGTAAAGGTAAAGGGACCCCTGACCATTAGGTCCAGTCGTGGCCGACTCTGGGGTTGCGGCGCTCATCTCGCTTTATTGGCCGAGGGAGCCGGCGTACAGCTTCTGGGTCACGTGGCCAGCAGGACTAAGCCGCTTCTGGCGAACCAGAGCAGCGCACGGAAACACCGTTTACCTTCCCGCCATTTATCTACTTGCACTTTGACGTGCTTTCGAACTGCTAGGTTGGCAGGAGCAGGGACCGAGCAACGGGAGCTCACCGTGTCGCGGGGATTTGAACCGCCGACCTTCTGATCAGCAAGTCCTAGGCTCTGTGGTTTAACCCACAGCGCCACCCGCGTCCCCAACTGAGCCTACCCAGCCCTTATTATTTCCCATAATGCCCAGAATGATGCCCGGGGCATCATGGGCAACTGGAACCATAGCTCGCCCCCGCTGCTTGGAGCGGCGCACAAAGCAAAGTTCATGGGGCTGGGGAGCATCAGTAGTTGTGGCCGCAGTATCTGCCCACAGGTGCTAGGTGCCGGTGATGGTTTTGGTACACTGCAAGGCAGCCTTCGCCAACCAGGTGCCCTCCAGGTGTTGCTGGCTGGCGCTGATGGGCGCTGTAGTCCAAAACCCCTGGAAGGCGACAGGTTTGCCAGAAGTTTCCATGGGGGGCTGCCCTCCCGACCGATGTGTGCATCATTCTTATCCGTTGCAGGCAACAAGAATACTTTATTTAAAATGCATCTCTGGGCTATTTGTGGGGCCTGCCTGGTGTTTTACATGAGTAGAATGCGTGCTTTTATTTAAAATGCATCTCTGGGTTATTTGTGGGGCGTAGGAATTCGTTCATTTCTTTTTCTTCCCAAAATATAGTCCGGCCCCCCACAAGGTCTGAGGGACGGTGGACCGGCCCCCTGCTGAAAAAGTTTGCTGACCCCTGGACTAGATGATCCTCAGGGTCTCTTCCAACTCTACAGTTCTGTGATTCCTGGCTATTCTTCCCTCACAGGACTGTTGGAAGGAAAACGCAAGATGCCATTGTGTGGTCGCACACTTCAAAGGACAGGAGCGAGTCCCGGGATTATAAGTGGTGGTGCAGAGGTTAGGGATGTTGGTCCAGGACTGGGAAAGGCCAGGTTTAGATTCCTGCTCAGCTATGAAGCTTACGGGGCACCCTTGGGCCTCCAGTCGCTCTTAGCCTAACCTGCCTCACAGGGTGGAAAGAGATGGGGTGGCATTGAGAATCAAGCGTACCTTAAGCTCATTGGAATAATAATAATAATAATAATAATAATAATAATAATAATAATATTTTATTTATATCCCGCCCTCCCCAGCCGAAGCCGGGCTCAGAGCGGCTAACAACAATAAAAGCAACGCAGTTTACATAAAATCACAATCAATTAATTGAAACGCATTCTAAAATCAACTCCTTCTAAAATAGAAGAGTGGGACTTCAAATTGTAATAAAGAGGAAAAGAAATAGCACCTGAAGGTGGGCTCCATCACTGTCCTATCTTACTCACCTTCATTTGTTTTCCCCCAGGATACATAATTAACTCCTCATTTTGCCTGTTGGAGTCATTTTTGCTGTGCAGTCAACATGGTGAGTAGCCGTCAGAGGTTGGCGAGTGTTGTCCTTTCTGTGATCTCTCCTGGGCATATTCTATAGTCTTGTCATTATTTTATTTATTATTTACTGTGCTTATTTATTTAACAGAGTTTGGAGGTTGCTTCAGTGTAAATAAGAGTTTCTGTTCACAAAGAGCAGAAATTTGTCGAGAAAAGTCCAAAGTTAAAAGCAAGGCTTTTTTTCTTTTTTAAAAAAAGAAATCAAAATATAAACAAAACCAAGAGATCCAAAATACATAATAGAACTGAAAACTACATGTCAGCTGAGCAGAAGAAAAATTTTAGCAGGCTTCAAAAAAGAACATAGGGGAGGCACCTACTTCAATGTCAATGGCCAGGGAGTTGCCAAATGTAGGAACTGCCTCGCTAAAAGATTGGTTCCTGTTTTCTCAACAGCACGGCAGGCTGAAGGTTAAAACGACAGAGGAGCAGGCGGAAGCCAAGCGCATTGAGCGGGAGAAGAAGCTGCGCCAATACGTGACGGCCACAAAAGCCATCTTTGAGAAGGTAAAAGGGCTGGGCAGAGTCATAGGGGCAGAGAAGGTGAGGCAGGTCCAAAGACCTTCTTCTCTGCATTCTCCGTCCTTCTCAGACAAAAGCAGCCTTCACCCTGTCATGGATCTTAATTTTTTTTTTTTTAATTGATCCATTTCCACAAAGCAAATTATCAAACCATATAATCACATACATTGTTTTTCTCCCCCTTTTTCCCCACCAAGAACTTCCCTCAGCTCCTCTCCCTGATTTCTCTTCACATATTTTCTCTGCATGTTATAAAATTGTACATTTCCCTTACATATCTATCCATCATGTTCTCAACCAATAAATTTGTGTCTGTTTATTCAGAACCTGCCAAGGAGTCCAGTTCATTTTGTTGTCTTTTTAGATACAGTGGTACCTCGGGTTAAGTACTTAATTCGTTCCGGAGGTCCGTACTTAACCTGAAACTGTTCTTAACCTGAAGCACTATTTCTAGGTTAGCGGAGTGTGTAACCTGAAGCGTGTGTAACCTGAAGCATATGTAACCCGAGGTACCACTGTAGTTTGTAAAAAGTTCCTGTTCCTCCTTAAAGTCACAGTTGTCCTTGTCTCGCAATTTGTAAGTCACTTTGGCCAGTTCTGCATAATTCGTCAATTTCTCTTGCCACTTCTCTTTCATCGGGGTTTCTTCATTCTTCCATCCTTGCACTATCAAGACTCTTGCCGCTCACCCTGTCATGGATCAGTTCCACAAAGGCACCACCAGCAGGAGGGCAACCAAGATGATTGAGGGTCTGGAAACCAAGCCTGATGAGGAACGGTTGAGGGAGTTGGGTATGTTTAGCCTGGAAAAGAGGAGACTGAGAGGAGATATGATCGCCATCTCAGGGGTTTTATCACCTAGAGGATGGAGCAAGCTTGTCTTCTCCTGCTCTGGAGGGTAAGACCTGAATCAATGGATTAAAATGACAAGAAAGGGGATTTTGACTAAACAAAAGAAAAATTTTCTGAGGGTAAGAGCTGTTGAACAGTGGAAGGTGGTGGACCTTCAGGTGGAGGTTTTTAAGCAGCGGTTGGATGGCCAACGGCCATGGATGCTTTAGCTGGGATTCCTGCATTGCAGGGGGCTATAAACAAACATCAATTCACCCTTATGGAATACAGGTAGCACCTTGGTTCTCGACCTTAATCCGTTCAGGGAGTCCATTCGACTCCCGAAACCATTCGAAAAGCAAGGCACGGCTTCCGATCAGCTGCAGTAAGATAAAAGTAAGATAAAAGAAGCTAATCTCAATAAAATACAGTGGTACCTCGGGTTAAGTACTTACAGTGGTACCTCAGGTTACATATGCTTCAGGTTACATATGCTTCAGGTTACAGACTCCACTAACCCAGAAATAGTGCTTCAGTTTAAGAACTTTGCTTCAGGATGAGAACAGAAATTGTGCTCCGGCGGCAGCAGGAGGCTCCATTAGCTAAAGTGGTGCTTCACGTTAAGAACAGTTTCAGGTTAAGTACGGACCTCCAGAATGAATTACAGTGGTACCTCGGGTTAAGTACTTAATTCATTCCAGAGGTCCGTACTTAACCTGAAACTGTTCTTAACCTCAAGCACCACTTTAGTTAATGGGGCCTCCTGCTGCCGCCGCGCCGCCAGAGCACAATTTCTGATCTCATCCTGAAGCAAAGTTCTTAACCCTAGGTAATATTTCTGGGTTAGCGAAGTCTGTAACCTGAAGCGTATGTAACCCGAGGTACCACTGTAATAATAATAATAATTATTATTTTTATTTTTATTTATACCCTGCCCTCCCCAGCCAAGGCCGGGCTCAGGGCGGCTAACAAGCAATAATGAAAACAAGTTGAATGAATACAACTTAAAAACAAGATTAAAATACAGCATTAAAATATTGAAACATTAAAATATTAAAATGCAGCCTCATCACACGAGGAGAAAGGAAAAAGGGGGAGGGAATCAAATTGGCTCCAATAAAGAATCCTTTTCCCATTGTTGGACTCCAGCTTTGACAAGCACACGTCTTGTTCTCTCTCTTCTCCTTCAGAGGAAATTGGGGCAGCTGGACAAGGAAGCCTTGGAGTTGACCAGCCAAATCTTGGGCGCCAACCCAGACTTTGCCACCCTCTGGAACTTCCGCCGGGAGATCTTCCTTCACCTGCAGGAAGAGTGAGTGGAGTCGGAGTAGCAGAGAGAGAGAGGAGGGGGGAAATAGGGTGACAGGAGCTTTGTAAGCAAGCTGTGACTACACACTCCTCATTAATCCAGAATGCGGCAGCTAGATTGGTGACTGGGAGCGGCCGCCAGGACCACATAACACCGGTCCTAAAAGACCTACATTGGCTCCCAGAACGTTTCCGAGCACAATTCAAAGTGTTGGTGCTGACCTTGAAAGCCCTAAATGGCCTCAAAGGCCCAGTATATCTGAAGGAGTGTCTCCACCCGCATCGTTCTACCTGGACACTGAGGTCCAGCTCTGAGGGCCTTCTGGCAGTTCCCTCCCTGCGAGAAGTGAGGTTACAGGGAACCAGGCAGAGGGCCTTCTCAGTAGTGGCTCCCACCCTGTGGAACGCCCTCCCATCAGATGTCAAGGAGATAAACAACTATCTGACTTTTAGAAGACATCTGAAGGCAGCCCTGTTTAGGGATGTTTTTAATGTTTGATGTTTTATGGTGTTTTTATTACAGTGGTACCTCTGGATGCGAACAGGATCCGTTCCGGAGCCCCCTTCGCATCCTGAAGCGAACGCGACCCGCGTCTGTGCGTCTGCGCACGCACAGCTCGCGATTCGCTGCTTCTGCGCATGCGTGTGGCGTCATTTTGAGCGTCTGTGCAAGCGGCGAAACCTGGAAGTAATGCATGCCGTTACTTCTGGGTCGCCGCGGAGCGCAAGCCGAAAACACTCAACCTGAAGCAACTTCAACCTGAGGTATGACTGCATTCTGTTGGGAGCCACCCAGAGTGGCTGGGGAATCCCAGCCAGATGGGCAGGGTATATAGATAAATTATTGTTGTTATTATATTTTTATTATTACTATTATCTCCTCTGTGCCAGGACCCCCGAAGAGATGCAAGCCCTCTGCAAAGCTGAGCTCTCCTTCCTGGAATCTTGCTTGCGGGTCAACCCCAAATCCTATGGGACGTGGCGCCACCGCTGCTGGGTGATGGAGCACATTCCGGAGCCGGATTGGGCCCGTGAGCTGGAGCTGTGCAGCAAGTTCCTGGAGAGCGACGAACGCAACTGTAGGCTTTTTCCTTCCTCCTCACCTCATTCCGTTTCTAACGCCATATATCTGCCATGGGTGCTTTCGCTGAGATTCTCCATTGCAGGGAGCCAGACTAGACGGCCTTAGGAGTCCTTCCCAATTCTTAACATCCCATGATGGCTCATTCCTGCCCCTGACTTTCCGCAGCCTGTAAAAGAAAACGATTGTAAAATTGCCTCTGAGTAACTCTTAATACTTTTTGTCCCCCAAACGGAGCCATTATTCACCCTCAATGCCCTTTCTTATTCAATGGCTTCCATCATAATTAGGTTTAAGGTGCGATTTAGCTCGTAGCTTTCTTTTTTTATATAATATTTTTTATTAGTTTTTACAAATAATTTCCAAAAGTCATATAACATACTTTCTTACCTTATGCAATATTTTGGACTTCCATCAACCTCATCTGAAGAGATTTCCATCTTTATCACTTAATCCACATTTCTTAATTTCTCTATTACTTTTAATTATCCTTAACTAATAGCTCTCTTCATAATCTTCTCTGCAATATTTCGCATAATCCTCCTTACAAAACTTCTTACAGTCCTACTAGCGTAATCTGTTTGTTACAACTGCTTTTCAAATAATTCAAATATTTACTCCAGTCCTCTGAGAATCTCTGGTCTCGCAGGTTTCTGATCCTTCCTGTCATTTTATCTTAATTCTGCATAGTCCATTAATTTCTTTTGCCATTCTTCTTTCGTCGGTAATTCTTCTTATTTCCACATCTAGCTCCTAGCTTTCACACCTCAGTTTCTCCCCCCCCTTTCTTTTTTTTGGTTCTCCTTTAATTATTTTTATTTTATTTTATTTTGACAAAGTAATAACCATAAATAAATAAGAATAAAAACGTGCACCCCGCCACCGAGACAGTTCCATTGTAACTATCCAACCTCCCAGAATTCCAGTGCCTCTTGCGATGGTTTGACCCCTCTCCGTTTTAACAGTGCAAATTCTACAAACACCCTCCATACATCGTCAAAATCATTTCTCCTACATATTCCCCGTCTTACCTTAATGGCATGTGTTAATTTCCACCAGATGTCAAAGAGAACAACTACCACCAAACTTTAGAAGACATCTGAAGGCAGCCCTGTTTAGGGAAGCTTTTAATGTTTGATGTATTACAGTATTTTAATATTTTGTTGGAAGCCGCCCAGAGTGGCTGGGGAAGCCCAGCCAGATGGGCGGGGTATAAAATAATAATAATAATAATAATAATAATAATAATAATAATAATAATAATAATTATTATTATTATTATTATTATTATATCCCACACCTCTTTATACCATTCTTCCATTTTATATTCTGCTTGCCCCTTCCACTTCCTAGCTATAATAACTCATGCAGCTGTCATTTTCTAACTGTCTTCCATCCCACCAACAATCGGCTGGATGAGAGAGAGATGATGTTAATTCCTTTATGCTGATCACCTGCCCCCTTAAGATGCTTGCACAGCTGAGAACAAGGTTGCCCAAGAGAGACTGCCTCATAATCCCTTATATACCCAGCCAGTCACACTGTTCTGCAGGAGATTTTCCCTCTTAAAAGTCCCCACAATGTCAGTTGCTCTCTCTCCCCAGTAACCTGGGAGCCGGGCTTTCGGTTCAGTGGAACAGTCCAAACATGACACGCCACCTGCCAGTGTGGTGTAGTGGTTAAGAGCGGTAGTCTTGCAATCTGGCGAACTGGGTTCGCGTCTCCGCTCCTCCACATGCAGCTGCTGGGTGACTTTGGGCTAGTCATACTTCTCACAGAGTGTTTGTTGTGGGGGAGGAAGGGAAAGGAGAATGTTAGCCGCTTTGAGACTCCTGAAGGGCAGTGAAAGGCGGGATATCAAATCCAAACTCCTCTTCTTCTTCTTCTTCTTCTTCTTCTTCTTCTTCTTCTTCTTCTTCTTCTGGAGCTACTGAATATATTTTAAGCCAGAGAAAAGCATCTCTGCTCTTGTGTTCCTTTTGTGTTGCTCTTCAATCTTGTTGAGTGTTTTTCTCAAAAAAAAAATTATTGGTTTTCCAATTTACAACATACAAAAAAATCAAAAACAAACAAACATTTATCCTTGCTATAATGATTCCACTTTTGTTTACATTGTTGAATGACTTCCTCAAATCCCCCTAGCTGAGTTTCCCTATGCTCCATTGTAAGTTTTCCAAAACTATTTTCATATAAAATTTACTTAGTCAATTTACATCTTTCTTTCTTCTCATTTTAACATTAACATAGAATTTTACAACGTCACAAATTGAAATCCTAGGCCTATCTGGTACTCGCAAGTAATTCTATTTATGTTATCTTAACATATTTAGCTAAATAATCTTTAAATTTCTTCCAATCCTCTTGGTTCTCCTCCTCCCTCTGTTCACGGACTGCTCTTCAATCTTGTTTGTGTGCTCTCATTTTTCCCAAAACCGTAGCTGTCTCGAAGGGTATGTCTCTAAATCGCCTTGGGACGTATATTTAGCAGGCTCTTCTCATGCTCTTAAGAGTCCCAGGGTCTGTGTGATCAGATTACCAGCTAATAATAATAATAATAATAATAATAATTTATTATTTATGCCCCACCCATCTGGCTGGGTTTCCCAAGCCAGAGTGCCTTTGGGGAGGAGGGTAATTGAACAGGCTGACCTTTGACCCTCCCGCCTCTCTTTCTCTTTCCTGCCCCCTGCAGTTCACTGCTGGGACTACCGGCGCTTCGTGGTGCGGCAGTCTCAGGTCGCCCCCCAGGACGAGTTGGCATTCAGCGACAGCCTCATCACCCGGAACTTCTCCAACTACTCCTCCTGGCACTATCGCAGCCACCTCCTCCCGCAGCTTTACCCCGATGCCCAACAGCAAGGCCGGATCACGGAGGAAATCCTGCTGAAAGGTGGGCCTGGAAGGAAATCACAAGCTCCTTAACCGGGCTGCGTGGAAATGATTCGGTGTTCCTCCTATTGTTGGGTTGGCATGGCAGGAGTCGGTGGGAGGAGTCTCCATAGGGAGGCATGCTGTTGTTGGTTTGAAAAGCATTTTTATCCCACTCTCCAGCTGGAAAAAAAAGGCTCTCAGAGTGTCTAGCACGATATTGGTGGTAAGTC
Organism: Podarcis filfolensis; assembly: GCF_964270895.1. Taxonomy (NCBI): domain Eukaryota; kingdom Metazoa; phylum Chordata; class Lepidosauria; order Squamata; family Lacertidae; genus Podarcis; species Podarcis filfolensis. The sequence continues at coordinate 5,751,773 of NC_139615.1, forward strand.
CTGTTTGCAATCTAAGAGACACCACACAAGAGGAAAAGGGAACTGGGAGGGAGGAGGAAAGAAAGCAAGCTTGGGCACTACAGTGGTACCTCGGGCTACATACGCTTCAGATTATATACGCTTCAGGTTACACACTCTGCTAACCCAGAAATAGTGCCTCAGGCTAAGAACTTTGCTTCAGGATGAGAACAGAAATCGTGCTCTGGTGGCGCAGCGGCAGCGGGAGGCCCCATTAGCTAAAGTGGTGCTTCAGGTTAAGAACAGTTTCAGGTTAAGAACGGACCTCCAGAACGAATTAAGTACTTAACCCGAGGTACCACTGTAGTTCCCACCAAATAGAGATCTTGTTGATTATTGATCATGGGCTCCTAAACTGCTGTGTCACATTGGATAATACCTGGGATAGCTCAGTTGGTAGAGCATAAGGCTGTTAATCTCAGGTTCATGGGTTTGAGCCCCACTTTGGGCAAAAGATTCCAGCATTGCCGGGGGTTGGACTAGATGACCCTCGCGGCCCCTTTCCAACTCTACAATTCTATGACTGAATGAAAGTTACAGCGCTCCTGGGATCTTTGGAAATGGAGAGAGAGGGATTGAGAGGCTCTGAATGGTCTTGTTGTTTTATTTCATTTATTTGTTTCATTAAATTTATATACCACTTGACTGTAAAGCAAAAGCAAACTCAAAGCAGTTTACACAAATAATATAAAAATGAGATAATCAGTTTAAAAAACCAACAGTTGGAAGCAACTATCTAAAACCTTCTAAAAAGCAACAACGTAAAAGCACATGTCAGTGTTCTGTTCCAGTTGCTCTGTCCCAGCTCCTGCCAACCTAGCAATTCGAAAGCACACCAGTGCAAGCAGATAAATAGGTACCACTGCAGCAGGAAGGTAAACGGCATTTCCGTGCGCTCTGGTTTCCGTCACGGTGTCCCGTTGCGCCAGAAGCGGTTTCGTCCTGCTGGCCACATGACCCGGAAAGCTGTCTGTGGACAAAGGCCGGCTCCCTCAGCCTGAAAGTGAGATGAGCGCCACACCCCATTGTCAAGTTTAACCATCCAGGGGTCCTTTGCCTTTACCTGTTGTTGTTTTTTTAGACTTGGCTAAACAAAAACAGCCTCCAAAAAGCCTACAGCGAAGGCACCTGCCTGATGTCAATAGGTTCCAAAGTTTGAGTTATGCCTCCCAATTTCTTACCAATTTACTGGTGCAATCAGCGTCCGTGGCACTTCACAAAGGACAAGTGTCAAGGGCCCATTCAGAGACGTTTGCAGTCTGAAATAGGCCTTTTCTGCTGCCTCCGATGTTTTTAACTGGCTATTGAAATTAAGAGCTGCATGCAGAGCAGTCCCTCTGCCACTGAGCTACATCCTCGGCTCAGAATATCAGCCTGCCTCGTCCACTGCTAAGCACGCCTTCTTCGTGGTTTCCCGGCAGGCCTCATCCAGCAAACCTCTTCTTCTTTCTTTTTTAATTTTTTTTAAAATTTTATTAATATTTTTATTAAGTACAAATTAGAAAACATACATATTCACAACAAAAGAAAATACAAAAGAAAAAGAAAATACATCTAACCAAGGGAAAAACATTAGAGAATATTTTGTCTCTTTTCATATTTACGGTTATTTATACCTCTACAAAACGCTATTCACAATAAAGCAGTGAAATGAAAGATATCAGAAAAAAGAACAAAGAAAGAATCAAGAAGTAAAAGGAAAAGATCACCAGCAAGCCTCTTCTTATGACAGCTGGCAGCTTTCGGGCTGAGATTTCTCTCTGGGGCTGATGGGAGTTGTAGTCCTACGACGCCCAGAAGCCCGCCAGCTTGAGCAAACCTGCTTTGGGAGCGAGGGCAGCCAAGGTTCTTGGGCCCTGTTCCCAGTTTTGGAAGAGGAGGCTTTGAAAGCAGGTGCGGCCTTTCACCGAGGGCTCCAGAACTCTTCCCCCCCCCCAAGCGCTGGCGGGGAGTGCGAGTCCGTGAATCACAGCGGCCGTCCCCTCTTGACAGTCCTGGGCGCATCGAAGGTGGTGCACGGCGATGACTTCGGCATGAGTAAAAAGTGTACACAGGGATTCTTCCCCGGAGACCCAGCCCTCACCTGGGCAGGTGAAATTCCAAGCGGATCAGATGGAGGCGTCGCCCCTCTTTGCCACTCACGGCCTGAAGTCTCCCGCAGCCGCTTTTGTTTGGCCTGAGAGACAGGGCTGGGGCGTGGGAGCCTTGCCTGGAGCTAGCTCAGCCAAGAGAGAGACAGAGACGAGGGTGGGTAACTCCCTGCGGCTCACAAGGAAGGATTCAGAAAAGGAGCAGTCACGAACTAGGGGCCGCCTGGACAGATGCAGATCTCTATGCTAGGTGGTTTTCTCCTATCCTAGGCTATCTCCTGTTCTTTGCCTTTCATGGTGAAAAGGCAACAAGCTTGAGGCCCAGGCGATGTATTAATACATCACTCAGGACTGGTTTGAGGGCCAGAGCAAGGTGGCAGTATATTGCGAGAGTGGGACACGGGCGGCGCTGTGGTCTAAACCACTGAGCCTCTTGGGCTTGCCGATCGGAAGGTCGGCAGTTCGAATGCCCATGACGGGGTGAGCTCCCGTTGCTCTGTCCCAGCTCTTGCCAACCTAGCAGTTCGAAAGGACGCCAGTGCAAGTAGATAAATAGGTACCACTGTGGCGGGAAGGTAAAAGGGGTTTCCGTGTGCTCTGGTTTCAGTCACGGTGTCCCGTTGCGCCAGAAGCGGTTTAGTCCTGCTGGCCACATGACCCGGAAAGCTGTTTGTGGACAAACGCCGGCTCCCTTGGCCTGAAAGCGAGATGAGCACTGCAACCCCATAGTCACCTTTGACTGGACTTAACCGTCCAGGGGTCCTTTAGGTAAAGGTAAAGGGACCCCTGACCATTAGGTCCAGTCGTGGCCGACTCTGAGGTTGCAGCGCTCATCTCGCTTTATTGGCCAAGGGAGCCGGCGTACAGCTTCCGGGTCCTGTGGCCAGCATGACTAAGCCACTTCTGGCCAACCAGAGCAGCACACGGAAACACTGTTTACCTTCCCGCCAGAGCAGTACCTATTTATCTACTTGCACTTTGACGTGCTTTCGAACTGCTAGGTTGGCAGGAGCAGGGACCGAGCAACGGGAGCTCACCCCGTGGCGGGGATTCGAACCGCCAACCTTCTGATAGGCAAGTCCTAGGCTCTGTGGTTTAACCCACAGTGCCACCCGCTTCCCTCCAGGGGTCCTTTACCTTTACCTAATTATATCGCAAGTGAAACCTTCACCACCAGCACCCGGTGCACTAAGTGAAAACCAACTGCAGCCTGCTTTTAATTTAACAATAACAGCAATTGGGGAGCCCCCAGCATAATTTTGGCCAGAAAAATTTGCTTGGGAATGTGGCAGTGCAGGGCAGAGAGACGATCTGATTCCAGAGGTGGAAGTTATCCAAAACCAGGTGTAGTGGTTAAGCGTATCAAACTAGGAATGGGAAGCCCACATTCAAAGCTCGCTGGATGGCCTTGGATCCCTCACTTTCATCCTGACCTTCATTGTGAGGATGAAGCAAGGAGGAGGGGAGAACCCCACCTATAGCCCCGAGCTGCTTTTGAGAGACGGCAGGATTAAAATGCAGTTATTCTTGACAATCCCGTGCAGAGAGCCTGGCCTCTTTCCCATGCAGTCTGGTCTCGATTCTGCCCCTCCTCCTTTCGGCTGGTCTTTTGTGGTACCTGCGGACTCACTCACCCCTTAAATGAAGGATCAAGAGATGAACAAAAGCCAAACCGCTGCGTCTTTGCGGTTTCTGCTTTGTCGTGAACCAGCGAGAAACTCTGGGTGGTTTCTACAACTTGGAAGTTTCAGTTTATGAGGGAAGGCAAATAATCAGGCTGTTTTGGTATGGGGTGGGACTGGGGGGGAGGCAGAGGAGGCAGGCACAAACTTCCAACCCCAACAGGTGAACTTCAAAAAGTCCTTGGAAAAGTCAGCTGTGTCTCAAGCATTTTTATGAGGTTTTTTTAAAAAATAAAAATAAAAATATTAAGTGGTATATAATTGCTTTCAAGGTTGTTAGCCATCATAAAGAAGGTGTGACCGGAAAGTTAGGTGAATGGTCGCAGAAATCGGACAGCGAGAAATATTCGAAAACATACATGCTTTACAGGCCTTCAAAGTCGGCCTCCTCTGAGACAATGCAGCGTTGACAACGTTCGTAGAATTGTTTGAAACTTCTGGAGTAGTCCTCTTTTGGCACTGCTTTCAGTTCCCTCGTCACAGCAGCTTGGACGTGTGAAATGTTGGGAAATCTGTGCCCTCTCAGTGCAGATTTCATTTTTGGAAAATGAAAGAAATCCGTTGGGGCCAGATGGGAGAATATAGAGGGTGGGACAACTCTGTAACGATTTCACACGGAATATGCAATTCTTCCGCCGTCGTTCGGAAGCACAAACACCAATCCCACATCAATAACTCACGGTTTCTGTCAACATTTGCCGCCCTTCACAGAAACATTTAAACCACTCATACATTGTCTTTCGAGTTACAGCTTCATCTCCCTGCACAATTGTGAGCATTTTGTGGGTTTCTGATGCCAATTGTATGTTCAAATATTTCTTGCTGTCCAATTTCTGTGACCATTCACCAAACTTTCCGGTATTTAAAGCACGTCTTCCCCCACAAAGAATTCTGGGAAGTGTAGTTTTCACACACCCAACAGAGCTGCATTTCCCAGCCTTAACAAACTACAGTTCTCAGAATTCATTGGGTGGGTGCTTTAAATGTATGCTGTGTACACAGCCTTAATTTTTAAGAAAAAAGGAAAACTCTCTTCATCACCAATGGCAGTCCTTTCACATCTCCTGTCAGAGAATATTTTTTTCATTGTCTTTTAATACACCAAATTTTCCAGTAAATAGGTTTCGTGTTGTTGTTTCTCAAGCTGCTCTTGAGCTTTACCTCCCGTTCTATGTTGGAGATTTAATCCCAGGATTAGTCTCCGGCGTACCTGAAACGTGAGTAATAACTTTTGTAGGACAAGCATGGAGCCAGCGCTGTCTTCACCGGGGGCTTTTAAATAGAAAAAACTATTTATATGCAGCTTGTATACAAGAAATGTAATATAGAAAAGGTAAACACAGGCAAAACTGTAAAACTAAGGCTGTAAAACTTAGCTGAGAAATTCTTGCTGGAATAAATAAAAAAAGTATTCAGTAGGTTCAACAGGAATCCATGCAGCCAAGTCACGGGACCACAAAAAGTGGCTCCCCCAGGCTTCTGGTTGCGCTCTGCCTTAATGGAGTCAGCCCCCACAACAGCGGGAGGTGGTTGGCGGAGGAAAAACAAGGATGATTGAGGCTAAATCTTCCTTGCAAATTCCCTCCAGGGATGGGAGGAACGGACTTCACTTTCAGTTTGTGGTCCTTAGGTAAAAAAGATAAAGGACCCCTGGACGGTGAAGTCCAGTCAAAGGCAACTATGGGTTGCAGCGCTCATCTTCGCTTTCAGGCCGAGGGAGCCAGCATTTGTCCACAGACAGCTTTCCGGGTCATGTGTCCGGCATAACTAAACCACTTCTGGCGCAACGGGACACCGTGACGGAAACCAGAGCACACAGAAATGCCGTTTACCTTCCCGCCGGAGCGGTACCTATTTGTCTACTCGCACTGGCGTGCTTTTGAACTGCTAGGTTGGCAGGAGCTGGGACAGAGCAATGGGAGCTCACCCCATTGCAGGTATTCAAACCACCAACCTTCCGATTGGCAATCAATACTAGAAACTTGAACCTGGACCCCGATTTGGAGATATTGCTGTGGGGTCCACCACATGAAAATAGAAACAAGCTCCATTCTCCTCAAAATATAACTTCAAAAAGAACAAGTTGAGGCAAAACAACTCCATTGTAGGTTACACAAACACTAAAATAACCTTTGAATATTCGCTAAGATGAAATGTAGGCTGCAGACAAAAGTGAAGAACGCTCTCCTGTATTATCCTCAGAGACCAAATGCCCACCGAAAGTAATCACCCTGTAAATAATAATAATCAATTAATTAATTAATTAATCATACCCAGGCACATTTCAACATGAAGTCCGCCTCAGTGGCCAACCTTTGTAAGGTTGTCAGCTTCTGTATAAAAACTCGTAATTCGAGTAGATGTAAAATGTATCCAAAGTCAAGACCGTGAAATCCTTTTTAGTTCTTAACTCCTTATCCAAATAAGGACGGTAATTGCTTTCAAAATACCTGAGGAAACCATAGGGTAGCCTGACTGCCTACAGAGTTTGCAGAAAGCTCATCATAAAACCATGAGTCTCAAGCAGAGAAATCAAAACCATAAAGCTTCTTTATGTCTTTAGTAGCCGCAGGCTTGCAAAATGGCGCCATCTGAACCCTTGACAGTAATGGCAGCTTGGAGGGGGTCGGATCCTGAGCAGGGTTTGAAGGTGTTGGCTGGACACACACACACACCCAGCACCAAGTTCTAGTTGCTGGCGGCAGATGTATCAAATCCGATTTATCAAGTCTGACAAATTCAGGGTCTCTCTATCATCTATCTCCTCCTTTTCCTTTATCCCCTCTGAGGTACGTTAGGCCGAGAGACTGCGGCTGGCCCAAAGTCTGTGGCCGAACAAGGATATAGAATTGTATGGTTGGAAGGGACCGTGCAGGTCATCTAGTCTGACCCCTCGCAGTGCAGGAACCTTCTTGCCCAGCGTGGGTCTCGAACTCGCCACCCTGAGACTGAGAATCCTGTTCTCTACCGACCGAGCTATTCTGCATAGTATTTGAACCCACGCCTCTCAAATCCAGCACTCTGAACCACTGCGCCACAGTGGATTTGTACCAGCTTAAACCTTTCCGGCTCCCCCCCCCAAAATACGGTAGTTCTTGGAATTGTAGTTTGAGTAAGATGCTGGGCGTTTGCACAAGGAGATCCTTAATCTAATCTCTCTCTCACACACACACCGCAAAAAATGGGACCAGAATTCCCTGAAAAGATGGAATGTCTGCTAAACTGGCCAAAGTCCGTCAAGTTGACACACACCAACCTGAATGTTGTTGTTGTTGTTTAGTCGTGTCCGACTCTTCGTGACCCCCTGGACCAGAGCACGCCAGGCACTCCTGTCTTCCACTGCCTCCCGCAGTTTGGTCAAGCTCATGCTGGTAGCTTCGAGAACACTGTCCCACCATCTCATCCTCCATCATCCCCTTCTCCTTGTGCCCTCCATCTTTCCCAACATCAGGGTCTTTTCCAGGGAGTCTTCTTCTCTTCTCACGAGGGGGCCAAAGTATTGGAGCCTCAGCTTCAGGATCTGTCCTTCCAGTGAGCACTCAGGGCTGAATTCCATCAGAATGGACATGTTTTATCTTCTTGCAGTCCATGGGACTCTCAAGAGTCTCCTCCAGCACCAGAATTCAAAAGCATCCATTCTTCGGTGATCAGCCTTCTTTATGGTCCAGCTCTCACTTCCATACATCACTACTGGGAAAACCAGAGCTTTAACTAGACGGACCTTTGTTGGCAAGGTGATGCTTTTTAAGATGCTGGACCTGAATGTACCATATTGCAATATTGCTACTTCTTCAGTGGAGACCGATTCGTTCACCAGGGCCCTTGCTCCCCCTACTCTTACCTTTCTCCTGACTTTTCTTTCTCCCTCCCAGAGCTGGAGCTGGTGCAGAACGCCTTCTTCACCGATCCGAACGACCAGAGTGCCTGGTTCTATCATCGTTGGCTCCTGGGCAGAGGTACGAAAGCGATGCGCGTTTCCTTGTCCCTGTTCCCCTTGCAGAGCTGCCCCACTGCAAGAAGTGAAAGAACAGGGAACCAGGGATGCTCGCCTGGAACCATCATTGCTTAGTTTTAGTAAGGTGACTCGGAAACTACAATTAATCCAGAACGCGGCAGCTAGACTGGTGACTGGGAGCGGCCGCCGAGACCACATAACACTGGTCCTGAAAGACCTACATTGGCTCCCGGTACGTTTCCAGGCACAATTCAAAGTGTTGGTGCTGACTTTTAAAGTCCTAAATGGCCCAGTATACCTGAAGGAGCGTCTCCACCCCCATCGTTCTGCCCGTACACTGAGGTCCAGCACCGAGGGTCTTCTGGCGGTTCCCTCCCTGTGAGAAGTGAGGTTACAGTCAACAAGGCAGAGGGCCTTCTCGGTGGTGGCGCCTGCCCTGCGGAACACCCTCCCACTAGATGTCAAGGAAATAAACAACTCTTTGACTTTTAGAAGGCATCTGAAGGCAGCCCTCTTTCAGGAAGCTTTTAATGCTTAGTTTATTTATTTGTCTTTCCCTCTGTATTTACACAACCATTTACCATGTTGCTGTTTATGCACATATACTACGCAAGAAAAAGAAAAATACAACAAAAAATAAAGAAAAAAAGAGACAGTAGAGCTAAGAAAAGATAAAATAAGCTTCCAATTGTTCTCAAAAAGTGAATCTCATTTGTTATTTTTTACACAGTGTCATGATACAGTGGTACCTCGGGTTACATACGCTCCAGGTTACAGACTCCACTAACCCAGAAATAGTGCTTCAGGTTAAGAACTTTGCTTCAGGATGAGAACAGAAATTGTGCTCCGGCAGCGCGGCAGCAGCAGGAGGCCCCATTAGCTAAAGTGGTGCTTCAGGTTAAGAACAGTTTCAGGTTAAGAATGGACCCCCCAGAACGAATTAAGTACATAACCCGAGGTACCACTGTATTGTACTTTGTTTCGTTAATATCCTTCGGGGGGGGGGGAATTCTTTTGGTTTGTTGTCTATACATTACAAGAATCATTCAAGGTTTGCCAGGAGTTTTTTGGTCTCATAGTAATTTTTCAAATATTCTTTAAACGCTATCCATTCTTTATTCACCTTCTGCCCTGAGTCCCCTCTAACTCTCCCAGTCCTTCATGCCAATTGGATGTCTCTCCTGTCGCCCCCACAGCTGACCCAGAACCGACAATTCGCTGTGTCTACGTCAGCCGAGAGGACACCTCCTTAGCAGTTGCTTTCTCCCACCCCGTGGCAGTAAGTTTCGGAAGGACGGGATGAAATTGAGGCCCTGGTGGCACCCGCCTCGCGTCCATGAGAGCCAAGGGTCTTCCTCAATCTCTCTCTCTCTCTCTCTCTCTCTCTCTCTCGTTTTTTAGGTGGCTCCGGCGTCTCACGACCTGATTGTGTTTGGAGACGAATCGCCACTTGTCGTACGTTGGCGCACGCCTGATAGGAGGAACAGGCCTGGATTTATGTGGGTATCCTACAGACCCCCTGTGCGTGGGCTCAGCAGCGAGAGTCAGGGGCCAGAAACATCCTGAAGTGTACCTTCCACTTTGGGGGGAACAGGCAAACGTGGAGATTTGAAAATGAGTTTTATTTGACGTGTGTCGGCTCCCTTAACAAGTCACAGTTCCCAGAATTCTTTGGGGGAAGCCATGACAGTTTTTATAGTGTGTGTGTGTGTGTAAATTTATTTATTTGGTTTATCAAATTAAATTTTACAGTCACATATCCAGCTTACAACATAAAAACAAGATTCCAGGGAATCTCCTCCGCTTTGTGAGTCCCATTGCTAATCATTTCCTCCTGCGTCTTGTACGATAATCCAAATCTATTACCTCTCTGTCGTGTCCAAAATTTACCGTTAAACTACAAGCGATAATTCCAATCCTACTAAGGATTTTAACTGTTTAAAATGGTTTTGAAGAGAAGTTAATAAATTTACCCCATTCCTTATTAAATTTTTGGTCTGCCAAAATTTGACAGTTTGAAAAGTGGTGTGTTGCTGCTTTCAGCGCAGATAGGGCCCTTCTCGGTGCCAAGGTCAAAGCACTCTGTACGTGGTCAGAGACCCCGCGGCTTCGCTATTTGGGGATGAACGTGAGTAGTTAAAAGCAGGTTCTGAGGTCTGAGGAGAGTGAGAGCTGGGGCTGTTTTGATGTGATGGAGGCAGTGGAATAACCCGCTGGCTAAATCTGAGGGAAGGGGCTTTGCGCTTGATCCTGTGGGGTGAGGGGAAAACAGCTGTTCTGCCAGTGGTTTTGGTTTTCCTTAAATCACGGCGTCTCCCAGCTCTGCGACTTGCCAGCTTCTGCCTTGAACGACCACTGGCCGCAGCACACGTTCCGGGTCTTATGGGCCGAGGGCCAGTCCCAGAAGGAGTGTGTCCTTTTTAAAGGTATGTATGTATTTACTTAGTAGACGTCTTTCGCACTCTGCACCGTACGTTCCCAAGGCTGTTTACAACCGCAAAGCATTATGGGTTGTGTCCAATGCTAGTCTTGTTGAGAACCAACCAGAGGTCACCGGATGAAGGGCAGTATACAGATTGAATAAATAAATAAAAGACTCAAGAGTAGACTCGCTGGAGCTACTCGGCATAATTGACATTTAGCTGAGGGTTGGACTAGATGACCCTGTGGGAACCCAACTCTACTATTCTCTGATTCTGTGACAGGACTAACACGTATTAGACTAACTGATACGCTTTAGAGCAGGATGGTCCAACCTGCAGCTCAAGGCCTTTTTTGGTGGCCCTCTGCAGCATTCAAGAAAAAAACACCTTATAGCCTTAAATTTTTTTAATTTTTTTTTGTCATGCGTTGCTTTTGAAAGTGCATACATTGGTTTGTGTATTAAATTTCTTTAACAATTAAATATATTACATTTAATAACTGTGTGTTTTATATATCAAATGTATTGTGTAATTTTAATTTGGGACATGGAAGTTTAATTCAGTGTGTGTGTCCCTTGTGTTCTGTGTCAGAAGTGCTCTTGCGGCCTACTTGCTCTGAGAGGTTGGATTCCGCCCTGCATTAAGAGGTTTTTAAAATAACAAATATTCATTCACATCCATGGGCCTGAATAGAACTAACACTGGGAAAAAACCCGCAGTTGGAGAACCAGATTTAGGAGGAGGGGGATACTTTGAACTGACTGATTAAAGAGATGCAATTTCGGTGAAATGTGTAGTTTGAAGATGCTAGGTACACCTGTCAGGAAAAGAGATTTCCCAATTTAGGGGGCCGACACAGAGAATCCCGGGCTGCTGTGGGTGGCAGAACTATTAAAAGGTAAAGGTAAAGGGACCCCTGACCATTAGGTCCAGTCGTGGCCGACTCTGGGGTTGCGGCGCTCATCTCGCTTTATGGGCCGAGGGAGCTGGCATACAGCTTCCGGGTCATGTGACCAGCATGACTAAACCACTTCTGGCGAACCAGAGCAGCGCACGGAAACGCCGTTTACCTTCCCGCCAGAGTGGTACCTATTTATCTACTTGCACTTTGACATGCTTTCGAACTGCTAGGTTGGCAGGAGCTGGAACCGAGCAACGGGAGCTCACCCCGTCACGGGGATTCGAACCGCCGACCTTCTGATCGGCAAGCCCTAGGCTCAGTGGTTTAACCCACAGCGCCACCCGCGCAGAACTATTACCCCATTCTTAACCCCAGAGAAGATCAACAGGTGGCCTTTCACGCTTTTGGGGGCAAGAACGGCTCAGGGCTTTAAGGAACATCGGAAGTTGAGTTTCTGCCGAATCAGACCATTGGTCTGTCTACCTCAGCATTGTCTTCACGGACTGACAACAATGGCTGTCCAGGATCTGAGGCAGGAATTTCTCCCAACCCTACCTGGAGATGCCAGGATTCGAACCTGGAACCATCCGTTTGCAAGGGAGTGCCTCTACCACTGAGCCACGGCCCTTCCTGGGAGCCCCAGAGAGGCTGAGAGGGTCCCCCCTTTGTCTTTGTCTTCTTCTTCTTCTTTGGCGATCACTTGTAGCTGAGTAAGATTGTCTTCCATAAACACGGTTTTAACAGTGAGTCCGCAAGTGACTGTGGAGGCCAATTCTGGATCCACACATCCTTCCACAGTGGGGACATCGGTTTCCGGGTGGGAGTTGATCACGGTGTGGATTTGCCAAGCGTGCCTTCCTCTTAGCACGTTTCTCCCTTGCGTCCTGAGTTCGAGTATCTTCAAAGCCCAGGACACCTTTGGTCAAGGCTGTTCTCCAGTTGGAGGGATGTGGGTGGCGCTGTGAGCTAAACCACAGAGCCTAGAGCTTGCCAATCAGGAGGTCGGTGGTTCGAATCCCCGCGACAGGGTGAGCTCCCGTTGCTCAGTCCCTGCTCCTACCAACCTAGCAGTTTGAAAGCACATCACAGTGCAAGTAGATAAATAGGTACCGCTCCAGCGGGAAGGTAAACGGCGTTTCTGTGCGCTGCTCTGGTTTGCCAGAAGCAGCTTAGTCATGCTGGCCACATGACCCGGAAGCTGCACAACGTCTCCTTTGGCCAATAAAGCAAGATGAGCGCCGCAACCCCAGAGTCGGCCTCGACTAGACCTAACGGTCAGGGCTGCCTTTACCTTTATTCTCCAATTGGAGCGCTCTCCCCAGAGACCCCCCTCTCAGGTGGGGGGTTTCCTGCCAGCGACCCCACTCGCTTCCTTTCCCCAGTGCCCCCCACACACTTCCTCACCTCCTCGATTTAACCCCTTCCCCCCTCTCTGCCCCCCACAGGACACAGGGATTGCTGGAGCCAAGATTCAGTCACTGAGGAGCAAGTTTTCAGGTAAGTAGCCAGGGGAGAGGACTGAAGCCATGGGGGAAGAGGGGCTGGTTCATATGGACCTTTAAAGAACATTCTTCCAGGATCCATTATATGTGAACATTCTTCCAGGATCCGTTATATGTGGCAATGAGCACCTTGTTGTTGACATCTGTCCGTCTCGAGAGACAATGGAGTCCGCCTCCTGGGGTGAAGTCAAACAGCTGTGTTAGCTGCACCAAAGTGATCTCCCCAGGGCACAAGCCTGGGTGGTTTATATGGAGGTCTGGGGCTGCCTAGGCAACAGGACCATAGCTGTCAACATTTCCCTTTTTTTAAGGGAAATTCCCTCATTCCGAATAGGATTCCTCGCAAGAAAAGGGAAAAGTTGACAGCTATGAACAAGACCCCCATCTCGGTCTCGCTGATGTGGTCCAAACAGAAAGCAGAGCAAGACATTTGGCGCCAGCCAGGGTGCATTTGATTTAAATCAAATCGATTTAAATCACTAGTCAGTAAGACTTGATTTAAATCTGTTGTTTTTTTTTTACAGAAAGACTCATTCTTGCTGGTATCACCTTAATATGTACAACCAGAGGAAGGTTTCATTTTTGGAATAATAAATTTTCAGAGTAGTTTTTACAGTTATATCAAAAATTACTGATCTGGTTATACTATTAGAAATACATAGTCAGATAATTATGAAATTATTGTGAGGTTTGATTACCAGTAGTTGACTGTTTATATTTGGACAACTTTTCTGCTGTACTTTATTGGAAGGAGAAAAATAGTCATTTCCTTAATAACAATTTAAACAATTTATTTAACTAAAGCAATAACATTATAGCATCCGTTTCCATGTTTGTTAACTGATGCGGTAAAACGTTTTCGTGTTTTGTTTTTTAAAAAAACTTAAGACTGAGTTTTAGCACACATGAAAAACTTAAAACGAAACCTTATTTCCTGTTGAGTAGCCTTTGGACTATAACGTAACTTAAATAGAAAACTATCTTTAGAAAGATTTTCCCTCCAAAAGCATTTTATTTTTAAAATCTGATTCAAATAAAAATAAATCCATTTTTTTTAAAAAAAATCATTGATTTTTATCCACCCTGCCGGCAGCTTGGCTGCAGGAGTTGCCGGAAGGAGACGTACATGGAGCCATCCAACCATCTTATTAGAGACCCCGCTCCAGATTTGTGTAGGGTTTGTTCCCGAGCCCTTTCTTCTCCTGAAGTTATTCTGCAAGGCAGAGGAAGTTGAAGATCAGAGCTTTCCTTCTCCTAGATGGGCGAGCCCCATCTTGACGATGGCCACTTCCTTTTTCAAAAATAAGAACCAAGTCACAGCGGGCCGGGCAGGCCTTAAAATGGCTCCTTGCCGCAATAGCAAACCCTCCGTATTCAGGGGAAATTCCTGGAGATGAGCCACAGGGTACGCATCTTTCATTTTTATATTTATGTCCCACCAAAGTGGCCAACTATGGCGTCCTCTAGAAGTTTCTGGACTTCAGCTCCCATCATCCCTGAGTGTTGGCGAGGGTAGCCGGGGCTGATGGGTTTTGGAGTCCCAGCAACATCCGAAGGGGAACATTACAAATAGCCTCCATCGCTCGTCCTCAATTGGTGGGTCAGGACCTACTGCTGGGCCCGAGGCCTGATCCGAGGTGGGCCGCAACCGGAGCAATATCGCCACACAAATATACGCTAGAAGATTAAGAAATGGGTCCCCAAATGCGTGCCTGGGTTAAAGCTGAGTCCTGGTCCTGAAAAGGTTGAAGGCTTCTGGACCAAATGGTGCCCTGCCAATGTTGTGGACTACAACTCCCATGATCCCTGATCACTGGCCATGCTGGCTGCTGGGAGTTGTAGTCCATAACATCTGGAAGGCCCCACTTTGGCTACCCTTTGTGTCTGCTGCTCTTCTCCCCCTGTTATGTACTGAGTTGGATAGGATCCAAACTGCAGTAGTCTGATTGGTCCTAGAACAATAGGATTCAGAATGCAGCAGTCTGATTGGTCCTAGAACAATAGGATTCAGAATGCAGCAGTCTGATTGGTCCTAGAACAATAGGATTCAGAATGCAGCAGTCTGATTGGTCCTAGAACAATAGGATTCAGAATGCAGCAGTCTGATTATTGGTCTTAGAACAATGCAGCAGTATGATTGGTTGGCAGGAGCCACCCAATCCAGCTCCAGGTGGAAGTGAATCCACAACCTGATTGGCCTACAGGAGAATTCCAGAATTAGCCAATCACATGCAGCCCATTGTGTAAATAATGTATATAAAGCAGATATTTGGGGGGAACAATTATTTCTCCTCACCACTATGAGCTGAATAAAGAGCATGAAATCCACTCTCGACTCTGAGTATATTTCACCCCAGACCCCATTTTTCCCTCACAACAGCCCCGTAAGGTAGGCCTAATAATAATAATAATAATAATAATAATAATAATAATAATAATATTTTATTTATATCCTGCCCTCCCCAGCCAAATCAGGGCTCAGAGCGGCTAACAACAATAAGCTGAACCCCGCAGACATTTGGGGCAGCAGGGCTCTGCAGGTGTTTAGATCTTCTTGGTTATATCTAGCCATTGCAATGATTATCTTCTGTTTTCATGGTGCCTTATTGTTTATATTTACCACCACCTTGACATTTTACATGAGTAAATGGGAAAGGATGGGAGGAGACATTGGTGAGTATTGGGAGGCTAGGGGGCTGAGTTTGGGTTTGGGAGATGCGGGCTGAAGCGTAACTCGGGACTCCAAGTCGCCTTTCTCCCCAGCCTCAGCCTTCCATCCATAAAATGGGAATATCCGCGATCAGCATCCCAGAGTTGTGGGGATGAGCAACCCATAAATTACAAAGCACTTTGCCAATTAGGAGCACTTGACATAAACGGCGGTTATTATTAATCATAGCCCGGCTCCTAATTCTGCCAAACAGTGTAGATTAAGGCTCCGGGGTGGAGATCCTGCTAACAGCTCTGTTGTTAGCTCATTTGGGGGAAAGGGACATTTTGTAATTTTGTAATAGATCAAATGCTGCGGTAGGAAGAAGTTGCATGCCTTAAGGCTGCACGTGGGACTTACTTCTGAGTAAGCCTGTCCGGGAGTCTGTTATAAGACACCCTTCTCTGGCAAACCAGCAATCGTCTCATGCAGCTGGGGTTGACCTGGGAACATGACCAGAAATGCCCTTTTCAATTGAGGCGAGCAATAGGTTGCCAAGAGGGGAAGTGGTGTGGAAAACTCCTTCAAAACAGGGCCATGGGGGAAGGATGTTTCATAAGCGTGACTCCAGGAAGTGGTGTGTTTCAGCTGACTCACCCAAGTGAAAGGGAGACACAGCTCTGGGGTTAACGGGGCTGTCAAATGCGGTCACTGCAAACAACCCTTCGTGTGACACCATTGTCACACTGCGGTTTCGTCACGGTCGAGGCACCCTACGCCACCAAAGTCGTTGTGCCCTCCCTGAGGCTTCAAGAAAGGGAGATCTGAGTGCCTGGTACCCCATAGCAGGGATGGGGAGCCTGAAGAATAACCGCTGCGCCCTATACCTCTTTGTTGTTGTTGTTGTTTAGTCGTTTAGTCGTGTCCGACTCTTCGTGACCCCCTGGACCTGAGCACGCCAGGCACTCCTGTCTTCCACTGCCTCCCGCAGCTTGGTCAAACTCATGCTGGTAGCTTCAAGAACACTGTCCAGCCATCTCGTCCTCTGTCGTCCCCTTCTCCTTGTGCCCTCCATCTTTCCCAACATCAGGGTCTTTTCCAGGGAGTCTTCTCTTCTCATGAGGTGGCCAAAGTCTTGGAGCCTCAGCTTCAGGATCTGTCCTTCCAGTGAGCACTCAGGGCTGATTTCCTTCAGAATGGACAAAGACAACAGGCCAACATATATAAGAAACATAATACAACATTAAACATTTTTAAAAAGACTCCCTACATGGGATTGCCTTCAGATGGCTCAGGAGTTGGATAACTCCATAGCCTCCAATGAAAATAGGGACATCCTAAGAAAAAGGGAGTTGGATAACTCCATAGCCTCCAATGAAAATAGGGACATCCTAAGAAAAAGGGACGCGGGTGACGCTGTGGGTTAAACCACAGAGCCTAGGACTTGCTGATCAGAAGGTCGGCGGTTCGAATCCCTGCGACGGGGTGAGCACCCATTCCTCGGTCCCTGCTCCTGCCAACCTAGCAGTTTGAAAGCACGTCAAAAGTGCAAGTAGATAAATAGGTACCACTCTGGCAGCGGGAAGGTAAACGGCGTTTCCGTGCACTGCTCTGGTTCGCCAGAAGCGGCTTAATCATGCTGGCCACATGACCCGGAAGCTGTACGCCGGCTCCCTCGGCCAGTAAAGCGAGATGAGCGCCGCAACCCCAGAGTCGGCCATGACTGAACCTAATGGTCAGGGGTCCCTTTACCTTTACCTTAAGGAAAAGCAAAACATTTTGGTATCAAATCAGAAACAGGGATGGCTTCCCTAAATCAGGGACGTCCCTGGAAAATAGGGACACTTGCACAAACCAGAAGTGGAGTCCCTAAGGGGGTTGGATGGCTCCTTGTACAGTGGTGCCCCGCAAGACGAATGCCTCGCTAAACGAAAAACCCGCAAGACGAAAGGGTTTTCCGATTTTTTAGCGGCTTCGCAAGACGAATTTCCCTATGGGCTTGCTTCGCAAGACGAAAGCCCACAGGGAAATCTCCGGGGACAGCGGGGAAGCGCAGCGCTTCTCCTCTGTTCTCGGACCTGTCCTGAAGACTTGCGGTGGGAGGAAGGTTTTCCTCCCCACCGCCAACATTCAGAAGGCTGTTCTGAAGGCTGGCGGTGCGAAAAAAAGCCCTTCTCCCGCCGCCAGCCTTCAGAAGAGTTCCCCCAGGGCTGCCTAGGCTGCGGATAGCAGCCTGCTGCCCCGCGCGAGGGGCGCTCTGAAGCAGAGCGCCCCTCGCGCGGGGCAGACATTCGCAGCTTGGGGAGCCCTGCAGGACTTCCCCGCAGGGCTCTCCAAGCTGCGGATAGCAGCCTGCTGCCCCACACAAGGGGCGCTCTTAAGCAGAGCGCCCCTGGCGCGGGGCAGCAGGCTGCTATCCGCAGCCTAGGCAGCCCTGGGGGAACTCTTCTGAAGGCTGGCGGCGGGAGAAGGGCTTTTCTTCCCACCGCCAGCCTTCAGAAGGCTGTTCTGAAGGCTGGCGGTGGGGAGAAAAGTCCTTCCCCCCCCCCCCCCGCCAGCCTTCAGAAGAGGTCCGGGGACAGACTGTCCCCGGACCTGGTCTGAAGGCGGTCTCCATAGGAACGCATTAATTGATTTTCAATGCATTCCTATGGGAAACCGTGCTTCGCAAGACGAAAAACTCGCAAGAAGAAAAAACTTGTGGAACGAATTAATTTCGTCTTGCGAGGCACCACTGTACACCTCCTTCCGGCAACTTCTGCAGCCAAGCTGATGCCAAATGTCTTGCTCTACTTTCCGTTGGACCACATCAGCCAGGCCAAGATGAGGGTCTTATCATCTGGGCAGCCCGGGACCTCCAGACACACTGCCCAGGCTTGTGCCCTGGGGAGATCACTTTGATGCCATTAACACAGCGGTTTGACTTCACCCCCAAAGGCACACTCCATTGTCTCTCGGGACTCTCCTTCCTTGGGAGGTCATCTTTCATGGATGCTTTAGTTTCGATTCCTGCTTTGCTGGGGATTGGGCTAGATGACCCCCTGGGTCCCCTTACAATTCTACGATTCTGTCCCAGAGGCTGCCTCCTTTCCTCTTTCAGAGAACTAGGATCAGAGGCAGCGAAATGAGCAGCATAGTCGTGCCAGGAACTGCAAGTAGTATTGGTAATTTTCTGTTTTCCTGCTGGCAAGGACCTCTCTCTTAGTCGGGGAACTGTAGAGTTAGAAGGGGACGCAAAGAATCAACGCGTTCAACCCCCTGCCATGGCTTATAGGCCTTCATTCAGAGATTGGTGGCTGAGGGGACACTGGTCTCTCTCTTTCTCTCTCTCACACACCTCTTTCAAGAGTTGGCCATCTCCCTTGACCTCCCAGCTCCTCACTTTCCTTCTCCTGCTGCAGGTGTGAGCTGTCCATTGAGAAGTCCACAGTATTGCAGTCCGAACTTGAATCCTGCAAGGAATTGCAGGCCCTGGAACCGGAGAACAAGTGTAAGTCTCTGGGCTGCTCATGCATGTTCTCTACACCCTTATTTGTGTCACGCTCTGGCGGGGGGGGGCGATGTGGGTGGCGCTGTGGGTTAAACCACAGAGCCTAGGACTTGCCGATCAGAAGGTCGGCGGTTCGAATCCCCGCAGTGGGGTGAGCTTCCGTTGCTCAGTCCCTGCTCCTGCCAACCTAGCAGTTTAAAAGCACGTAAAAGGGCAAGTAGATAAATAGGTACTGCTCCGGTGGGAAGGTAAACGGCGTTTCCGTGCGCTGCTCTGGTTCGCCAAAAGCAGCTCAGTCATGCTGGCCACCGGAAGCTGTACGCCAGCTCCCTCGGCCAATAAAGCGAGATGAGCGCCGCAACCCCAGAGTCGGCCACGACTGGAACTAATGGTCAGGGGTCCTCTGGCGGGGGGGGGAGGCGGGTGAGAACCAGGATTTTGAGATGCATGTCCTTGGGCAACTGTTGCACTGCTGTGTCTATATTCTGCGACCACACTGAACCCATATGCAGAATTGGAACAGAATTCAGCATTCTAAACATCGGCGACGTTACGAGCTTTTAAAAAAGCAACAACAACAACCGTGTTGTTAGTCCTTAACACTTGGAAGTGTCGGGCAACACCTGGCTGAAACCCCAGCAGCTGAATTTGGGAACCAGTCGGGTATAGTGGGGTGGAAATCAACCTATGATTAGCAAAAAGCATGGTAATTCTTTAAATGGGTTTTTAAAAAATTAAATTTATTGTTTTTGCCCCCTAACGCGTATTGTTTTTGTTTGCCATCCTCGGTTCCTTTGGGAGAACGGGCATGGTGGAAAATTAATAAATAAATTATGCGGAATAAATAAACGACGGCGAACGCAGGTCACAGAATTCAGCTTTGCCTCCGCGCAGAATTTTTCTCTTCAGTTAATTCGGGGAACCAGTTCCATTTTTTCTTTTTTGTGCATTCTCTCACTCTCTAGGGTGCCTGTTGACCATCATCCTCCTCATGAGGGCCTTAGACCCCTTGGTTTATGAGCACGAGACCCTCAGTTACTTTACGACCCTGAAGGTGAGCTGGGGGGGAGAGCAGAGCGGAATTAATTCAGCTGCACCCCAGATCACCTGTACCCCTTCTGTATCAGCAGAGTCGGTTTGCAGAAGTGTTTGAAAAATAACATTTAGGGGGGGAAACACCCCACGTACTCACAGACTTATTTGAAGTGGGGGGCGGAAAATGGGGCCAGAATGGAATGTCCTTACAGAGGGCGTGGCTGGCTGGAACCCTGAACAGGCACACCCCAATGAAGCACATTGCGTCAATTTGTTGCTGGCCCCACTTGTCCGCATTTACTGCCCCTCACCTGCTGGTTGAGGGACGCGGGTGGCGCTGTGGGTTAAACCACAGAGCCTAGGACTTGCCAATCAGAAGGTCGGCGGTTCGAATCCCCGCAACAGGGTGAGCTCCCATTGCTCGGTCCCTGCTCCTGCCAACCTAGCAGTTCGAAAGCACAAAGTGCAAGTAGATAAACAGGTACCGCTCCGGCGGGAAGGTAAACGGCGTTTCATGCACTGCTCTGGTTCGCCAGAAGCGGCTTAGTCATGCTGGCCACATGACCCGGAAGCTGTACGCCGGCTCCCTCGGCCAATAAAGCGAGATGAGCGCTGCAACCCCAGAGTCGGCCACGACTGGAGCTAATGGTCAGGGGTCCCTTTACCTTATAAAATGATAACTTAAGAAAAAGCATATTTTTAAAAAAAAGAGAATGCCCGCTGACCTCTGCTTCTGTTCTCCTTTACTTACTTTCCCTCCCCAGGCAGCTGACCCCATGCGCTCGGCCTACCTGGATGACCTCCGCAGCAAATTCCTGATTGAAAACAGCATCCTCAAGATGGAATATGCCGAGGCCCGCGTCGTGGACCTGTCCCAGAGGGTAGGAGGCCTGGGAGAGTGGGGGTTGGCAGACAGAAAGCAGAGAAGGAGGAAGGGACCAGGAAGGAGACTTGAGGAGGGGAGCAGATTCTGTGTGAGTGCCAGGGAATAGCCGGGAAGCGGGGAGATTTGGGGCAAGGTCCTGGTACGTCCCATTGTCAGGGACTAGTTGGACGCGGGGGGAACCAGCCAGGGAACCTCCAGGGGAAGACAGCCCAGAGCCCAGGGATTGGTGGTGGGACAATGATGAGTGGACAGAGGAAGAAGATTGGGAGGAGGAGATGTTGGAAGCTGGGGAGGCAACAGGGTTTAGTGAGCGGGGAGAGTCTGTGGCAGAGAGGAGTCCAGAATCGGAGGCAGAAGATGAAGCAGGAGAGAGGAAGAATGCAAAGGAGAGTGAAGACTCGCGGGTGTCTCCCCCTCCTGCTGCAACAAGCTCCCGTCTTGCCTGGTCTCCCAGAACCAGAAGAGGCATGAAAAGGGTGGAGAGGTTGGTTGCAGGCAGGCACAGTCTCAGATTGCTTGGGGGAAACCCTGGAGAGGAGGAGACCTTCAATCTCAGCAACTGCTTCATGGGGGCAAGATCTGCATTGCAGTGCTCACTGGGCCTGACACTCCTGTGCAGATCCTGTTTTTACTGATAAAGAGTTAACTCCACTTACGGCGTGTGATTTATGGCTGGCTGGTTTCTCACACTCCTTGAGCCTGCCTGTTGGTTCCTCCAAGACTTGGAGTCGCCCAGTGAGATGGATTAAGGGCAGGCAGGCATCTGTTTGGCCACTGGGGGCGGACAGGTAAAGGGACCCCTGACCATTAGGTCCAGTCGTGACCGACTCTGGGGTTGCGGCGCTCATCTCGCTTTCTTGGCCGAGGGAGCCGGTGTACAGCTTCTGGGTCATGTGGCCAGCAGGACTAAGCCGCTTCTAGCGAACCAGAGCAGCGCATGGAAACGCCGTTTGCCTTCCCGCTGGAGTGGTACCTATTTATCTACTTGCACTCTGAGGTGCTTTCAAACTGCTAGGTTGGCAGGAGCAGGGACCGAGCAACGGGAGCTCACCCCGTCGCAGGGATTCGAACCGCTGACCTTCTGATCGGCAAGTCCTGGGCTCTGTGGTTTAACCCACAGCGCCACCCACGTCCCTTGGGGGTGGACAGGATGTTGGACCAAATCAGGCCACTGATCTAAGAGGCTCTTCTTAAAGAAACGTCCACCTTGAAATGGCACATAGTTCGGATGCTCGGATACGGAGTTCAGCAGAGCTCCTCTTCTCTAAGTGGCAAGAGATCGTAGAGTTGACCCTGAGATTAAGAGTATCGTGCTTTACTAACTGAGCTAGAAGGCTCTGTAAGGCGGCAGAGGAGTATTGCTGCTTGTGTGTGTGTGTTGAGAATTAGCTCGGATGTGTGAAGACTCCCCATGAATGTTCCTTCCACCACCACCACCCCTCTTTTATTTCCGTCTCCCCAGGGCCTCACCATTCTGTGCCACCTGGAGCACCTGCTTCTGGTCACTCACATGAACATCTCCGACAACCTCCTCCGCTGCTTGCCCCCCACACTGGCCATGATGCGCTGCCTTGAGGTGAGGCTGCCCCACCCCCCAAGTGCCCAGCGACGGGTGCCCGTCTCTTAGGACCCCCGACCTTCCATAGAAGCCCTTTCTTCCCCCACCACCTTGGCTCAATAACGCCTTCAGGGAGAGGGCACGCCCGGCGCAGAACCTCGGGGAAGCCACGGCTATTACATAGAACAGAAGGGGGCAGATTTTTGTGTCACACGTGGCACTGCTGAAATTTGAGACCCCCTACCCTCCAGGTCCACCGCTGCTTCAGGGCTCTTCTTCCACTCTTAACGCCAGGCCAAGTGGGCCTCAGGTGTTATTTATGGGCCCCTGAATTTCCACAACCACATTTCTTTTCTTTTTTTCCCACAAAGGTCCTCTTCATTTATTTATTTTTTGACATCTTTCTGTGTTTTTCAAAATATCTTCGTAAATTTTAAAACAGCACATTTTTCTTTCTATCTTTTGAATTTGCATCTTATTTATTTGTTAACATTCTTGTAAACGTCGTCACATTACATTACAGGACTTACTATAATATAATTTCCAACATGTATACAAAATTTATATACAAATTTTATGTACCTAGAAAGAAAATGAAACAAAAGAAAGAACAAAGAGGAAAAAACAAAAACAAATTTCCACCCCCCCAAAATCATATACATACCAACACACTAGACCTCCTGTCTATCCCGTTGTATATTCCTTTTTTACAAATGAATGTAGTCTTATTATTGTATATTTCTTTACATTTTACCTAATACATTCCTATATCAGTATGTGCTCTTAGTCTTATTTCTCAACTCAGTCTCACTCCAACGTCAATCGAATGCTAGCATAGATAGCGAACCTTTACTGCATTTTTGAACATACGTTTTATATCTATCCCACTTTTCCATCAATTTTTGTTTTGAATTGACTCCCGGGGTATTTGTTAACCGCGCCATTTCGGCAAATTCTTGTAGCTTGTAATGGCAGTCCATTATTGTCTGGGCTTCCTGTTCCTTCCACCGCCACATTTCAAAGCGGGGCTGACGGCTGACTTGCGGGGGGACGCAGATCGGGTTCCTGTTCCCTTGCTCCTCTTGATGCTCCTCCTCCTCTGTTTTGCCTCAGGTGCTGGAGGCTGACGACAACCAGATCGAGACCCTGGAAGGCCTGCCTCCGCTCCCTCGCCTGGAGGAGCTCTCCCTCTGCAACAACCGTATCCTTGGTGCTGTGCGGGTTCTGGGGCCAGTGGGGTTCGCTTGGGGTGGGGCAGGGATGCTCTCTCTTTGGGAAAGGGGAACCCCTCTCCCCCCCTCTCTGAGAGCCAGTGTGGTGTAGTGGTCAAGAGCGGTAGTCTCGTAATCTGGTGAACCGGGTTCACTTCCCCGCTCCTCCACATGCAGCTGCTGGGTGACCTTGGGCTAGTCACACTTCTCTGAAGTCTCTCAGCCAGTGTGGTGTAGTGGTTAAGAGCGGTAGTCTCATAATCTGGTGAACCGGGTTCGATTCTCCGCTCCTCCACATGCAGCTGCTGGGTGACCTTGGGCTAGTCACACTTCTCTGAAGTCTCTCAGCCCCACGCACCTCACAGAGTGTTTGTTGTGGGGGAAGAAGGGAAAGGAGAATGTTAGCCACTTTGAGACTCCTTTGGGTAGTGATAAAGCGGGATATCAAATCCAAACTCCTCTTCTTCTCTCTGGCCACAGTTCTCCTTGACTCCGCTGCCCCTCCCTCAGGCATCCAGCAGCCTTCCAGCCTCCGCACCCTCGCCGCCTTCCCCAAACTCGCGCACCTCAACCTGCAAGGCAACCCTCTCTGCCAAATCCCCGGCATCCAGTCGGAGCTCGCCGCCTTGCTGCCAAATGTGGAGACCATCCTGACCTGATGGGTTTTGCAGGAGACCCTTCTCGACACACGCACACACCCCCACAGTTCCTCCCCACGCACACACTGACCCCCTTTTAATTTATTGGCATGAGGAAACGATGAAATAAAAAAAAGGTAATTGTTGCTGTGAGTCGCTACCGATGTCCAATACATGCAGCAGAAAGGGGGGGTCCCAGGAATGTCCCCCCATTCCTGCTGCTGCACCCCTCTCTCACGCACACCACAAACGCATATTGAACATAGCTGAGAAAATGTGCAACCTCAGAAATCGTATCAGAAGACTGTTCTCACACAGGCCAGCCATAAAAGACCAACAGTTCCAGAATGATCTCCCAGCAAGAGACCTTGGTAGTAAGTCTTTTATGGAGGATTGGAAGTTTCCTGGACTCCAGCTCACATCAGCCCCAGCCTGCGTGGCCGGTGATGATGGGAATTGTAGTCCAGGAAAAACTAGAGAGCAAAACTGATCATCATCCCTTCCTTAAAAGTCCCAGCAGTTTCTAGATGATCTTCCAGACACAAACCTGGTATCTGCTGATGAAACCTTGGCCGGTGAATCATAAATACGCATTCAGGAAAGAACAGAAATTGTGAAGAAGGGCATCACACTTTCCTTGGTTATACAGAAGAGAGGCTTGTGTGTGTCATATTAAAAAGGAAGTCTTTCCCAACCACCACCACTGCCTCATCTCTCTCACCTAGGGGACGATTCCTCTGCAAGGACGGTCGCTGCCGTCTAAAGTATGAAAACATAAATATTTCACTTTTAAAAGTACAGGTTAATTTAATTCACCATTTTCATTATATGTTCTTTTTTAAAAAGTGATTTATCTGACCTATGTCTCCTTGGTAGCTACCAGGTTGACAGAGGCCGGATTAATCACTTAAAAAGGAACACTTGCTCATTTATTTAAACCGGCAATTCTAAATACACTTCCTCATGAGTAATCCCTGCTGAACTCAGTAGGTTGCATTTTCTAAGCCAGGCATCATAGGCTTCTGCCAAAAATGCCACAGCCCGGCCGGCCTAGACCCATTTAATCCTGGGCTCACATTTTGTAGCCTGAGATTCTATGAAGAACTTTTGGGCTCGTTTTTGTTTCCACTGGGGTTGGCTCTTTGGTTGTGTGCCAGGAAACCATACTCTAGAGCAGTGTTTCCCAACCCTGGGTCTCCAGCTGCTTTTGGACTACAGTTCCCATCGTTCCTGACCACTGGTCTTGCTAGCTAGGGATGATGGGAGTTGTAGTGCAAAAACAGCTGGAGACCCAAGGTTGGGAAACACTGCCCCATAGAAATCAACGACCAGGAGAGCTACCTTAAGCCCATTAGCTCCAACGGATCTACACATGGGTAAGACTTAGTTGAATACACCCTCTTGTCCAGGCATAGGCAAACTCGGCCCTCCAGATGTTTTGGGACTACAACTCCCATGATCCCTAGCTAACAGGGCCAGTGGTCGGGGATGATGGGAATTGCAGTCCCAAAACATCTGGAGGGCCGAGTTTGCCTATGCCTGCTCTTGTCCCTAAGTTGTTTGGAAGCCGGCAATAATACTTTACTCGGCCAGGCTTCAGAATCAACAGGTGACTCGACTGCGACTCCAGTTCCCGCTTCTTCTGTCCACCCAAGGCTTCCTGTACCTCGCCCGCTTGCCTCCACCCACCCGGAGCCAAAGGAATTTGCTTTGACTTGTCCCAGACGGGGAGAGCGCAGACGCCTGTCAGCAGCTTTGACATCTTGGCTGCTGCTCTGCATTCCCCGTGCGCAGGGTCCCACGACGACAGTCCCGTGACAACTAGCCTAGATGGCTTTAGGGGAGCTCTCGATAGCTGCCAGCCGCCGTGTCTGTGCTTTGCCTAAGCAGTTGATGCCTCTGAATGCTGGTTTTCGGAAACCACAGCAGTGGGGAAAGTGCTGCACCTTTGCTCAGCGTCGTGGACTGACTGAGTGCAGGGGAGGGCAGCAGCTGGGGAACCCCCAGCATAGCTGTCAACTTTCAGATTTGAAAATAAGGGATCAGCAGCCTCGAAAATAAGGGATCAGCAGCCCCACCTGTCCCGGGGACAGTCTACCGGATATCTAACAATCTGGGATAGCAGTGGGAAATGGTGCTGGAATAAGGGATTTTCCCACCAAAAAAAGGGAATGTTGACAGCTATGGCCCCCGGGGGAAGAAGGCTAAGAGCCTGGGGAGCGGTGGTGGGACAATTGCAAGTGGTCAGCTGGACTGGTGACTGGGAGCGGCCGCCAAAACCACATAACACCGGTCCTGAAAGACCTACATTGGCTCCCAGTACGTTTCCGAGCACAATTCAAAGTGTTGGTGCTGACCTTGAAAGCCCTAAACGGCCTCGGTTCAGTATACCTGAAAGAGCGTCTCCACCCCCATCGTCCCGCCTGAGGACACAGGTCCAGCTCCGAGGGCCTTCTAGTGGTTCCCTCACTGCGAGAAGTGAGCTTACAGGGAACCAGGCAGAGGGCCTTCTTGGTGGTGGCGCCTGCCCTGTGGAATGCCCTCGCAGCAGATGTCAAGGAAATAAACAACTATCTGACTTTGAGAAGACATCTCAAGGCAGCCCTGTTTAGGGAAGTTTTTAATGTTTGGTGTTTTATTGTTTTTTTAATATATTTTGTTGGAAGCCGCCCAGAGTGGCTGGGGAGGCCCAGACAGATGGGCGGGGTATAAATAATAAATTATTATCATCATCAGAGGGAGCAAACTGGAAGGAGTAGGTTTAGGAAGCTGAAGAACAGGGTTCGGCGAGCGGGGGGAGGCTGTGACAGAGAGCAGTGCAGAATCAGGCTGCTGAAGAGTCCAGGGAGTGTTCCCCTCCTGCTGAAACCATCTTCCGTCTCCCAGAACCAGAAGAGGCATGAAAAGAGCAGAGCAAAAAGAGACAAGATGAAGGAGCCTCGGGTTGCTTGGGAAGGATCCGATGGAGGAAGAGATTTCAGGAGCAGTGGGAAGGCGGAGAACTTCAGTCCGCACAACGGCCTCATTGGGGCCAGACCTACTGGGAAAGAGTTGCTGTAATCACAAGGCCTGAGCTATTTTGGTTTCTTTGAATAAAGAGTTAACTTCATGGACATTTTGGGAGTTATTGCTGCTCCCGACTGTCGTCACGACACTCAGGTCTCACTTGAGGGTTTACCCATCACATAGCCCCTGTGAGAACAGGATGCTATTATTGTTGTTGTTTATTATTTATTGAATGTACAGTGGTACCTTGGGTTACAGACACTTCAGGTTACAGACTCCGCTAACCCAGAAATAGTACCTCAGGTTAAGAACTTTGCTTCAGGATGAGAACAGAAATCGTGCGGCGGCAGCGGGAGGCCCCATTAGCTAAAGTGGTACCTCAGGTTAAGAACAGTTTCAGGTTAAGAACCGACTTCCAGAACTAATTAAGTTCTTAACCCGAGGTACCACTGTAGATGCCGCCCTATACCCGGGAGTCTCAAGGCAGTTCACAGAACAAAATCAAGATATAAAACCACAAAATACATAATTAAAATAAAACCAACAACCCAATAGCCCCCCCCAAAAAAACCCACACATTTTAAAAGGGCATAGGATTTAAATCACATCAACCAAGGGAACGTTTTAGCCGAACTTATACAACCGAAAGGTGTATAAGTTCACCAGGCAAACTTCCCTGGGGAGAGAGTTCCACAGATGAGGAGCCACTGCCAAGAAGGCCCCGTTCTCGTGTTGCCACCTTCCGGACCCCTCGAGGAGGAGGCACATGAAGGAGGGCCTCAGAAGATGATCTCGGGGTCCGGGTGGGTTCATATGGAAAGAGGCGGGCCTTGAGGTATTGCGGTCCTGAGGCGTTTAAGGCTTTATTGGTCAAAAACAGCACTTTGAACAGATGGGCTGTTGGCAAGTAATCATTTTCCTTCTTTGTCCCGCTGTTGCTTCATTTGCCTCCCGCGGAAACTGTGACCCAGATGATGAGCGCATCATGCAACAGTTTGCCACATCTCCTGCACGAGGGTGTTTCCTAAGAAGCCTGTTTGTTGCATCTCAGGGGCACGTCATGGAGCAGCTTATTTTTCTGTATCAGCCGTGGGTTTCCCCTCCTTCCACAATTCTTATGAAAGCCTCGCTTGCTTTTTATTTTCAGTTTCTTCTCAATTGCATAATTGGCAGGACATGACCCGCCACGAGGTACGTGCTGGGAGGAAAACAAAGTTTCCACTCTCAGCTCTGACGCTTAAAATGAATCCCCCCCCCCCGCCCCCGCTGCTGATTAATCCATGCTTTGGGTTGATTAATCTACCCATTTAAGGCCATCCTCACAGCATACATTCAAAGCACTATGATGGCACTTTAAGCAGTCCTGGTTTCCCCCAAAGGATTCTGGGAGCTGTAGTTTGTTAAGGAGACCTCCAGTCCTCTTAGAACCATAGAGTTGGAAGAAACTACCAGGGATCTTTTGCCCGATGTGGGAATCGAACCCGCAACCCTGAGATTAAGAGCTTCAGTTCCCAAAGTGGTGTAGACAATACTGAGCCAGTTGGACCAAGGGTCTGATTCAGTAAGGCATGTTCCTATGCTCAAGCGTCCCTTATTGCTTCCTTGGAATAAGAGAGCGTCATTCCCAGTGCCGGATTTACGTACAGTGGTACCTTGGGTTAAGTATTTAATTCGTTCTGAAGGTCCGTTCTTAACCTGAAACTGTTCTTAACCTGAAGCACCACTTTAGCTAATGGGGCCTGGTGCCGCCGCGCCACCGGAGCACAATTTCTGTTCTCATCCTGATGCAAAGTTCTTAACCCGAGGTACTATTTCTGGGTTAGCGGAGTCTGTAATCTGAACCGTCTGTAACCCGAGGTACCACTGTATAAGCTAAACAAGCTATAGCTTAGGGCCCCGCTCTCTTGGGGCCCCCCAAAAAAATTTACATTTCCAAAATGTAAGATTAAAAAACAAATAAAATAAAACCTGCATACAGCAACAGTGTTTTGTGTTGTGTAGGCTCCTATGATGTAAGTAATGGGCCCCGCCTGCTAGCCTGCTCCCTAAAATATCACTGGTTTGCTCATTTCTATATAGAGGGTACCTACATTCTGCGCGGACTGGTTGCATGGCAACATGGGCAAATGGCTTTAGATATCTATGAGGTCCATCAATTACCATATAGCATATATTCAACCCAAAAAACAGGGACAATTTGTTGTTGACAAAGGACAGCTGGACATATAAAGGGCCCATTACCTTCAGTAGCTGAGGGCCTCATCAAACCTAAATCCGGCCCTGGTTGTTCCATATACTGTACAGTGGTACCTCAGGTTAAGTACTTAATTCGTTCCGGAGGTCTGTTCTTAACCTGAAACTGTTCTTAACCTGAAGCACCACTTTAGCTAATGGGGCCTCCTGCTGCCGCCGTGCAATTTCTGTTCTCATCCTGAAGCAAAGTTCTTAACCCGAGGCATTATTTCTGGGTTAGCTCTCCTGGGTTTCAGACATAATATTTTCCTGCCCTACCTGCGGACACCAAGGATTGATCCTGGTTTGTATGTCTGCCACAGAACTGCAGCCCTTTCCTCCGTCTTTCCTTGGGTGGCAGTAATATGGGAGAATGACGACACTTCCTGGCTACCTACGGCGCTCCAAGTTCTCTTCCAGGCGATCAGCGAAGGAAGCATCACCAAATGCTTCCTTCCCTATTTTATTGCTAAATGATTAACACAAGAATGTCGGGAATGCAAACAGCGTAGTAAAAATTCCTGGGGACTAGTAACATTGGAGATTTAATTGCAAGGTTGACATGTTCAAAATACCTTTCTCCCTCCTGATACTTATCTATCCACAGTTGCAAGAAAATTATTAATGGCTATTTTAGCAACTCGGTTTGAAAGAGGGATCGTTCCACGTTCTGGGTATACGCCTCCCGTTTTTGCCTTGGGTCATGCAGTTTTTTTCGCAGATTTCTTTGCGGTGTTCCCCAGAAACCTGCAAATCCTGTCCGATCAGAGTTGACAGCAAGAAGAAAAGACTTGGGCTGCAGACTGAGTCAGACCACCGTCCGTGCGGCCCACTATTCTCCATTCTTCACTGACAGCTGCTCTCTGAGGATCCCACGATTTTTCACGCCCCATTACCTGAGATATCTTTTGGGTGCTGGAAATCAAATCCGGGCACATCTTCTCCCGCTGATCTGCGACTCTTTGTGACATGGGCACGAAATACCACATTAAATGTCCTTTAAAACTAGTCTCCAGCCCACCTCTCTCTCTGTTGCAGGTCCGCTGAACCGTCATTTGGCCCGGAGACCGCATTTGTAAACTGTAAAATTTCCTTTTTTCTTCTTTTTTTAATAATAATTTTTATTAAGTTTTCCATTTTAACAATCCAATCATATCACATGCATTATTCCAAGTTATACCAATACAAAACATAAAGTCCAAATATTTTGCCAAATTATAAATTTTTGTTGGGGGTTCCCGTGCTTCGAGTTCAGTAGGGTCCAATCATCTCATATTTCTGCTGCTTTTAGTGTTCACCAGTCCCATCTTTCAATCTTCTTGTTGTTATCCTTTTTCTTCTTAATAGCCTCTGAGTTGTTTCCACAGGCGAGTTAAAGTAAGCCAATATTATGCTTCTGTGTGAACTTTGTATGGCTCTCCCTTTTTTGCAATTAATCCTCCCACGCTGTTATTTATGCCGAATCCATCAAAAAGTCCTCCTCGGGTGGCAGACGCCATCTTTCTCAGTTCCGATGAAATAGAATCTAGGCGTTTGCTCATTAATTTTCCCAGACAAGGTGCACCATAAATTAGCCTTTCCAGGGGAAAATTGAAAACTTGTAAAATTTCCAAAAGCTTACGAAGGGGAAGCCTAGCTGGAAAAGTGTGCTGTGTATCTAGGCAAAGCCCGAATATGTGCACCACAAAAATCAGGAGCCCCCAACTAGTCCTTTTTTTCTGGGGAGTCGCAGAGATACACATACCCCTAAACATTTTGTGAATCTTTGTACTTTTGTCCATTTACTGTCTTTATTTTTCCCAATTTGAACTATAAAAGGGTGATTTTGAGTCAAAATGAGAGTACCCTGAAATAAAAAATTTAAGGTCTTTTAGATATACATATAATAAATGTTCATAAATGCACCAACCAAGCACGCACATCGATATATAAACCACATGTCTGAAACCCCACAGAAAGTCCTGAAACCATTTTGTCCCTCCCAAATTGACCTCAAACATTTCTCTGCAAGGTGGAAGGAAAATGGAAAAGCCTCCCCATTGTCTCCTCCTTCACAAATCCTGTCTTAAGGGTATGTCTGTGTATGAATAGGGTGAGCCTGTGACCTGGCTCAGGAACTAAGTATTTGTCATTACAAAAGACTGGCCAGGCTCCCCAGGTAATCCAATCAAGTGTGCATTAACAGGTAACCTGCCAGACAGGAGATAAACAAGGCACTCAGATTTCTGTTGTAGACCACCCTTTTTGTGATGTAGGGATGATGTATCTGGGGGGTGGTCTTGAGCTACACCCCTTCTGTGATGTATGTATGATGTTTCTGGGGGTGGTCTTGGACTCCAGGGCAGGCAATTTAAAATGTCTATATAAGGGCTTGCTTAACAAAGGTCCGTATAGTTAAAGCTATGGTTTTCCCAGTAGTGATGTATGGAAGTGAGAGCTGGACCATAAAGAAGGCTGATCGCCGAAGAATGGATGCTTTTGAATTCTGGTACTGGAGGAGACTCTTGAGAGTCCCATGGACTGCAAGAAGAACAAACCTCTCCATTCTGAAGGAAATCAGCCCTGAGCGCTCACTGGAAGGACAGATCCTGAAGCTGAGGCTCCAAGACTTTGGCCACCTCATGAGAAGAGAAGACTCCCTGGAAGAGACCCTGATGTTGGCAAACGACAGAGGACGAGATGGTGGGACAGTGTTCTCAAAGCTACCAGCATGAGTTTGACCAAACTGCGGGAGGCAGTGGAAGACAGGAGTGCCTGGCGTGCTCTGGTCCAGGGGGTCACGAAGAGTTGGACAAGACTAAACAACAACAACAAATAAGGGCTTGCACACCAATGTTCTGGGTTCCTCTCCACCCTCCTGCATGTGGGGAGTGAGGACCCTGTTGCAACAGTTCAATAAAGATCAGGCTTACTAGCTGCTTTGCTTCTCAGTATTCTTTGGTTGGCCTCTGTTATTTTCTCCGACTGATGGAGAACCTACAAGGACTCTATGAGGGCTCTTGTGTTCCCCATAAGGGAATAAGGGCAGATTTTTCTTTATGACACCCCTAAACATTTTTATTTCGGAAAAAAGCACTGCTCCCAACCCTTCTGCCCTCCCATCTGCAACCTGAACCCCCAAACCCGGACTGACTCCCTGCCCCCCTCTCTCCTCGCCCCCCCCCCTCCATCCCAACCTGCTCTCCCTGACGCTATTCCGGTCCAGCCGGCTGATTAATTCCCCAGCCGGCGTGGCCTGGGTGGGGCACCCTTGGGAGAATTTCAGATTGAAGGAGATCCACGAGGCTGTTCTTCTAACTTCCTTTTCCTCTGCATTCTTCCCCTGCCCTCTCCCTGATCCAGAAGTCAAGACCAGCTCCTCCCCATGCGTACAGAGAAAGCTTGCGGGAACCTGTTCTGGAGTGAAGCTGTTCTGGGAATGTTTTGCTTCCTTATTTCACTTGAGCCGGGGGAGATCAGCAGGGATCTCTCCGGATCGCCTCCCTCCATTTCCTCCTCACTTACAGATTTCAAGGCCTGGGTCCATTTGGTACCTGCCTCGCTTTTCAGATCTCCGGAAAGGGCTGAACTGCAGGCCACAATTAGGCCCGCCATACTTTTTAAAGCGCATTTGATGTGCAATTTAAAGCACATGACTTCATCCAAGGGATCCTGGGACCTGTAGTTTTCCCCTCACAGAGCTACCATTTCCAGCACCCTTAGCAAACTACAGTTCCCAAGATTCTTTGGGGGAAGTCATGTGAATTAAATGTGTGTTGGGTATACTTTGCATTATTATTATTATTATTATCAAACCCTTTTCTCCTCCAAGGACCTCAAATTGGGGTACAGTCATACCTCAGGTTACAGACGCTTCAGGTTGCGTTTTTTCAGGTTACGGACTGCCGAAACCTGGAAGTACCAGAACAGGTTACTTCCAGGTTTCGCCGGTCGCGTATGCACAGAAGCCCTAAAACGCGCTTTGCACATGTGCAGAAGTGCCGAATTGTAACCCGTGTGTCTGCGCAGAAGCGCAGCTGCAGGTTGTGAACGTTGCAGGTTGCGAACATGCATCCCGCACAGATCACATTCGCAACCCAAGTGTCCACTGTACATGGTTCTTCCCCTCATTTAATCCTCACAACATCCTTGTGAGGTAGGTTAGAATGAGAGACAGTGACTGGCTCCAAAATCACCCAGTGAGCTTCCTGGCCAAATAGGAAATTTGAAGCCTAGCCGCTCCCAGGTCCTGGTCCGACGCTCTAACCACTTGGCCACACTGCCTAAAACTTTCGCTTGCTTCTTTCATTTGTGAATCGTTTCCGATGCGGCACCCCAAAGCGGTTCGCAACAGGATAAAAACATGCCTTAAGCAGTTACCTGTATAAAAACAGAGCCACTGCCTTTCTGAAAACAATTTAAAATGCAATTATCTGTGTCTTCACCAACCGGGTGTCCTTCTGCCAGGTGGCGGCTGATAGGAGTTGTAGTTCAAATTGGCTGGAGAGCGCTGGGAAGGCGGAAACAACAACATCCATTGGAATCCAATGCAGATACCAGCTGGGATAAAGATCTCCCTTTGGGAGGCTTATGGAAAAAGGAGTGCCTTTAGAAGGTGCCGAAAACAAAACAGAGATGGCGCCCGTCTGGTGTGTAAAGGGAGGTAGCTCCAGCACTCTGCAGAAGTGTCTGTGTGTGTGGTTTGGGAGCTGCACGGTCAGGGGAAAAACAATGCTGTCCAGGGTTGTGAAGACTGCGGAGAGAATAATTGGGTGCACTCTTCCCACCTTGGATCAAATCTATGCCTCCAAGTGCCATAAGAAAGCTGCAGAGATAGGGCACGTCAAAGTGCAAGTAGATAAATAGGTACCACTCCGGCGGGAAGGTAAACGGCGTTTCCGTGCGCTGCTCTGGTTCGCCAGAAGCGGCTTAGTCATGCTGGCCACATGACCCAGAAGCTGTACGCCAGCTCCCTCTGCCAATAAAGCAAGATGAGCGCCGCAACCCCAGAGTCGGTCACGACTGGACCTAAAGGTCAGGGGTCCCTTTACCTTTACCTTTAAGCCAGGCACTTTTATGGGAGTCTTGAAGAACTAGGGAGAGTAAACCGGGGGGATTTGAGTTTAGGCGGAGCCAGAAGTTAAGAGTTCTTTGCCAAGTCCGTACTTCTACTGAAGGGAGACTTGCCTCCAGTCTCAATGATGCGTTTGGGACACATGGCGGTACAGAAAAAATCTGCCTTAGAAACTTTGATTGAACAGCTTCCAAAGTGCTAAGGTGGTTACCAGTCCAAATCTGAGCCCCGTATGGATGAGAAAGTGTGTCGCAGTGTAGCAGGCAGAGAGTTGGACTAGGATCTCAGAGAGCTGGGTTCGAATCCTCATTCACCCATGAAGCTTGCCGGTTCGGACGCACTCTTCGTGTAACCTACCTCACAGGGTTGATGTCGCAAGGAGAAAATGAGAAGCGGGAGAGTCCTGTGTATTGCACTCCTTCGGATCTAAGCGCAATTATAAGATTATGTAAGTGATAGGTAATATTTCTGTGTTCGTAGAAACGGCATGAGATTGACACATGTGGAATAAGCTGCACCTGTTGCCTTTCTGCCTGCTGGGCATCTGTTCCAGACACAGGAGCCTTCCTGGGAAGAAATTCATCATGGCATGTGATTGCAGCAATATTTTGGCAGGGAGAACGAGGGTGATTTAATCCATCCCAAAGCCAATCTCAGCTGTCAACGATGATGAAGTACAGAAGTCTCCTTGGAATCTAAGGGTTTTTAATCCATTAGGCAGTTCACCTTCTGGAATGCCGCATCGGGTAATAGCAAAGACAAAGTGCCTCTGAGCAGCTGCAGAGTGCATTTTCAAAGAATCACAGAATTGTAGTAGTAGTAGTAGTAGTAGTAGTAATAATAATAATAATAATAATAATAATAATAATAATAATTTATTCATTTATTCATTCATTCATTCATTTATTCATACCCCGCCCATCAGCTCCCATGAGAATATAATCATAAAAAAGTGATAAAACATCAAACATTAAAAACTTCCCTAAACAGGGCTGCCTTCAGATGTCTTCTAAAAGTCAGATAGTTGTTTCTTTCCTTGACATTTGATGGGAGGGTGTTCCACAGGGCGGGTGCCACCACCGAGAAGGCCCTCTGCCTGGTTCCCTGTAACCTCACTTCTCGCAGGGAGGAAAACGCCAGAAGGCCCTCAGAGCTGGACCTCCGTGTCCGGGCTGAACAATGGGGTGGAGACGCTCCTTCAGGTATACAGGGCCGTTTAGGGCTTTCAAGGTCGGCACCAACACTTTGAATTGTGCTCAGAAACATCCTAGGAGCCAATGTAGGTCTTTCAGGACTGGTGTTATGTGGTCTCGGCGGCCGCCCCCAGTCACCAGTCTAGCTGCCGCATTCTGGATTAGTTGTAGTTTCCGGGTCACCTTCAAAGGTAGCCCCACGTAGAGCGCATGGCAGTAGTCCAAGCGGGAGATAACCAGAGCATGCACCACTCTGGCGAGACAGTCCGCAGGCAGGGAGGGTCTCATCCTGCGTACCAGATGGAGGTGGCAGACAGCCGCCCTGGACACAGAATTGACCTGCGCCTCCATGGACAGCGGTGAGTCCAAAATGACTCCCAAGCTGCGCACCTGGTCCTTCGGGGGCACAGTTACCCCATTCAGGACCCCAAGGTCATTTAGTCCAACCCCTTGCGACGCAGGGACCGTGACTCAAAACACTTGACATGTACATCGCCACACTTTTTTGGCACACTTACAAGGACCCGCAGCTAAAGATGCACACCCAGCAGATTGCATCGAGGCGTGGATTGCGTGTTCCTTTCCCTATGGGATGACGATTCCAAAGCCGAGGCTGAATCTGCCATACTGTTTTCGTTGCTCGGAAACAACCCTGGGGTTTTTTGAGTGAAGAGTGCCTCTGAGCAAGTGCAGAGAGTGATTCCCTCTCCGCAATGTCACAAGAAATCATTCCCTGTAGTCACATCCATACATGTAGTGCATGGCTAGTTCCTGGGAACTCTAGTTTGTTAAAGGCGCTGTGAGCAGTAAACTACGGTTCTTGGGATTCTTCGGCGGAAGCTGTGTATGTTCTTTAAATGTGCCTGAGGCTCACAAGGTTTCAGAAAAGGAGTCAGCTCCAGGATTAAGCCCCAGCACATCTTCATTTCAAAAATTTTAAGCCCTGGTTAAATGTGCAAGAGTTGGAGAATGTTCTGGAAGGGCTGAGAAAGTCCAGAGAGAAATAGTTTACTTTTGCTGTTTCTAAAAGCAGAGACACCCCAGGCAGAAGGTCAGGTGGGCCAATGTCTCTCTCTCTCTCCTCACACACCAACCCCCTTTTTGGGTTCTGTGATAGGTAGAAATTCAACAGGGGCTGATTTCACCCTTGCAATATCTCCAACTCAGGGCTGTGAGGAACCTTTTGACAGTGTGGAACTCCACCTCCCATTAGCCCCATACATTTTCCCCCCTCCCGGTTTTTGCAAATTCTTTATTATTTTATTCACATAATATACGTTCTTTCCAACAAACAACTCCAAAATAAACAGACAGCTCCAAAATGAAATCATATGTAACAGAACCACAAGTCTGTGAAATCATATGTAACAGAACCACAAGTCTCATGTTTTCATTTACACTGATCTCCTCTCCGATACCTTCACTTGATATTTCTTGCTGCTTTCTGATTTCCTTATAGAATCTTTATTAACATTTGTTGTTGTTGTTTAGTCGTTTAGTGGTGTCCGACTCTTTGTGACCCCCTGGACCAGAGCACGCCAGGCACTCCTGTCTTCCACTGCCTTCCGCAGTTTGGTCTAACTCATGTTCGTAGCTTCGAGAACACTGTCCAACCATCTCGTCCTCTGTCATCCCCTTCTCCTTGTGCCCTCCATCTTTCCCAACATCAGGGTGTTTTCCAGGGACTCTTCTCTTCTCATGAGGTGGCCAAAGTCTTGGAGCCTCAGCTTCAGGATCTGTCCTTCCATTGAGCACTCAGGGCTGATTTCCTTCAGAATGGATAGGTTTGATCTTCTTGCAGTCCATGGGACTCTCAAGAGTCTCCTCCAGCACCAGAATTCAAAAGCATCCATTCTTCTTTACGGTCCAGCTCTCACTTCCATACATCATGACTGGGAAAACCATGGCTTTTACTATAAAAATGTAAATCTCTTAAATCCTATACCAATCTTTAACAATTTGAATTAATCCCTTCACCTTCCTCCCCCACAGCCCAGTACTTCACCCATGTGCGATCTTCTTTACCTACTACAGTGGTACCTCGGGTTACATACGCTTCAGGTTACATACGCTTCAGGTTACAGACTCCGCTAACCCAGAAATAGTGCTTCAGGTTAAGAACTTTGCTTCAGGATGAGAACAGAAATCGTGCTCCGGAGGCGTGGCAGCAGCAGGAGGCCCCATTAGCTAAAGTGGTGCTTCAGGTTAAGAACAGTTTCAGGTTAAGAATGGACCTCCAGAACGAGTTAAGTACTTAACCCGAGGTACCACTGTATTATTTTTATTATTGTTGTGTTATTCGCTTTATTTGTTATTCCATCCTTAATATATTATTATCCTATCTCCTTGCGCCTATTAAACTTTTAAACATACATTTGTGTGTGTGTTCTTGTTTTTATTATGTATTTTGCGTTTTCATCTTAAATTTTTATGTTGTGGACCGCCCTGAGATGAAGGGTGGTGTGCAGATTTAACGAAATAAAAACTTTCTGCCAGGAAAAAAAGCTCCTGCACACTCCTCCATCTCCCCACAAACACACCCCCAACCCGCACAGGCCTTTGGAAAACCTGTGCTTGTTTCACTAACCACATAAATATATGTCCCAGTCACTTGCTGTCTCTCAGCCTAACCTACCTCAAAGGGTTGTTGTGAGGGAGAATTGTCATCATTATAGAAGGGGGGGCAAACCAAGCAAACCACCCTGAAGCACCTGAGATGAAGGAGGAGATGCAAAAACAATGGATAAATAAGAATATTTAAAAGGCATCTGTGTGTGTGTGTGTGTGTGTGTGTGTGTGTGTGTACGCGCTGCACCGGTTGAATACCTGCCTGTTGAGCCACTCTTAAAGGAGCCAGGGCCCAGCTGATCCTTCAACAAAAGGCTTGCTGCCCCACCTTCCTCCATCCCTCCTGCCCTGTGCTGCACCCTCCCTCAACCTGCCCCAACACGCACCTCAGCTCCAACAGATGCTGCCAACACCCCTAGGAACAATCTTTCTCCCAAATCTAGCTCTGCCTGGCCAGGACTCCTGGGTCCTAACTGCAGCTGCAGAGCCGAGCGGGTGCCCATGGGCCAAAGAGGAATGCTCGGCCCCATACACACAGGCCATATTCTAAAGAAAACAGCCACAACCACACACTCAAAACAAATGAAATACAGTGGTACCTCGGGTTAAGTACTTAATTCGTTCCGGAGGTCCGTACTTAACCTGAAACTGTTCTTAACCTGAAGCACCACTTTAGCTAAAGGGGCCTCCTGCTCCCGCCGCGCCGCCGGAGCACGATTTCTGTTCTTATCCTGAAGCAAAGTTCTTAACCTGAAGCACTATTTCTGGATTAGCGGAGTCTGTAACCTGAAGCGTATGTAACCTGAAGCGTATGTAACCCGAGGTACCACTGTACCGTGAAAATCCCTGAAATGAGAATTAATCGACTAAAAATATGAAAATCATAAACTTTAAATGACCAAAATTCAAAAGAGGGGGTTAACTTCAGAATTTTGGGGAGTTTTAACCCCCTTTTTTGAATTTTGGTCATTTAAGGTTTAGGATTTTTCTATTTCCTTCTGAAGAAACTGAATAGTTCTGTGAAACGAGGTTTGTAGCCGGCATCCCATTAAGGCTTTGTACAATTTTAGGTTTTTCTAATTTTTCCCTTAAACTTTTTGATTTTTATTATTTAGTTAATTTCTATAAGATAATATTTCTAGTCGATTACTTCTCGTTTCAGGGATTTTCATGGTATTTCATTTGTTTTGTGTAATTTCTCAGTTCTGTGACTGTCTTCTACTGCAACCACGCACTCAGCAAGCACCCTGGCGACTGTATCAATCAATCAATCAATCAAATCTTTATTACGGTCATAGACCAGCATAAGCAGGTGTTGGGGTGCAATCATTTAGAATCTTACAGATTCTGGAAAGCTAAAAAATATTAAAACAGAAGGTATATCTGAAGGACTGTAAGAATCTAAAAGAAACGGACAGAATCTAAAAGAAGGGTTAAGAACATTAGAGGCATACGGAAGAGCGTAAAAGGTTAGTATATAAAAGACTACAATTATCAATTTAGATAGCGCTCTGATCTGAGTGTTCATTCATTCTAGTTTGTGGCCCAGGTCATCATCTGACGGATTTTGAAAGCTGTTGTGCAGAATCTGGCAACGTCGTATGTTGTAGCAGGATTGGTATCTGACAGCAGCAAGGAGGTATAAAATTGTCCAGTGCACCCTGGGTACTTATGGAGTAGTGGGGAGATGAGGTTAATACACATTTTTCTATATCAGAATGAGTGAATTTTATTATTACGGTCACAGACCAGTTCCGTCTCACTTACAATATCAGGGAAATCATAAAACACAACAGGAATACATTGAATTGCAGTTGGGTATAACAGAGACAATACAGATATAGCGGCAGTTTAAAATATATATTAAATCTTGATAACCTAAAATTGTCATTGAAAAGCTTAATCATTTTGGTAGTACAGCTTTTTCCCTAAGTTTTATGGCAGTCGCACAGAATTTGGCCACCCTTAGCGTGATCTCTAGATCCTTGCCCTCTACCAGGAGATTTATACATTGAAGTTCGGACCCATTTGGAGATTTTTGTATGACAGGAGTGATAAATACCGAGCGTATATCCCTGTAGAAACAGCAGCATAACAAGACATGAGAGACAGTTTCTCTATATGGTATAGGCACTGGAGAAGCACATGTTCTATTGTTTCCGTTTGAACCTGGTGACTGTAGTTTGTTAAGGGTGCTGGGAATTGTAGCGTCGCAAAGCGTAAACTACAGTTCCCATGGTTCTTGGTAAAAAGGTAAAGGGACCCCTGACCATTAGGTCCAGTCGTGACCGACTCTGGGGTTGCGGCGCTCATCTCGCTTTATTGGCCAAGGTAGCCGGCGTACAGCTTCCGGGTCCTGTGGCCAGCATGACTAAGCCGCTTCTGGCGAACCAGAGCAGTGCACAGAAATGCCGTTTACCTTCCCGCCAGAGCGGTACCTATTTATCTACTTGCACTTTGATGTGCTTTTGAACTGCTAGGTTGGCAGGAGCAGGGACCGAGCAACAGGAGCTCACCCCGTCGCGGGGATTCGAACCACCGACCTTCTGATCAGCAAGTCCTAGGCTCTGTGGTTTAACCCACAGCGCCACCCGTGTCCCTATGGTTCTGGGTAGGTGGGTGGAAAATGCGCTTTAAATGTACATTGTGTACACAGCCTGGGAAGGAGTTTAGTCCAGCGGAAGAAAAAGTTTCGCTCAGGACTCCTGGGTTCCATTCCCAGGCCGACGCTCCCCCAAATGATTTATTGGCATCCCTTCCCGCGTGGGATTCTAGGAACTCGCAACAAGTCGTTTCTGGGACAGTGACTCAGCCTCGCAAGAGTCGTCCTTGGGAAGGAGGAGGATTTATGAGGAGGGAGCAACTTTCGGGAGAAGCAAGGGTGACTTCATTCCGATGAGGTTCACAGTTCTGCGCGGGTCATGGCACCCCAGATTGGGCAACAGCTTTGGCTCAGGAACGCAGCAGCCGCTCTGGGTGCAGAAGGAAGGCCCCAGGGTTCAATCCTGACTGGAAAGCTGCTGCCAGTCTGTGTAGACATTCCCTTCTGGGCGGAGCCAGAGGCCAATGACAAACCTAGACAGCATCTTAAAAAGCAGACATCACCTTGCCAACAAAGGTCCGTATAGTTAAAGCTCTGGTTTTCCCAGTAGTGATGTATGGAAGTGAGAGCTGGACCATAAAGAAGGCTGATCGCCGAAGAATGGATGCTTTTGAATTATGCTGTTGGAGGAGACTCTTGAGAGTCCCATGGACTGCAAGAAGATCCAACCTCTCCATTCTGAAGGAAATCAGCCCTGAGTGCTCACTGGAAGGACAGATCCTGAAGCTGAGGCTCCAATACTTTGGCCACCCCATGAGAAGAGAAGACTCCCTGGAAAAGACCCTGATGTTGGGAAAGATGGAGGGCACAAGGAGAAGGGGATGACAGAGGACGAGATGGTTGGACAGTGTTCTCGAAGCTACAAACATGAGTTTGACCAAACTGCGGGAGGCAGTGGAAGACAGGAGTGCCTGGCGTGCTCTGGTCCAGGGGATCACGAAGAGTCGGACACGACTAAACGACTAAACAACAACAACAACAAGGCCCTGTTTGCACTACTACGCCTTTAAGGACCCTTCTCTCCCCTCAAAGCATTCTGGGTGCTGTAGTTCGTTAAAGGTCACTGGGAGTTGTAACTCTCTGAGCAGGGGAACTACAGTGCCCAGAATTCTCTGAGGGGAGAAATGTACTCCGGATGCGTTTTAAAGGCACAGTGTTGTATTCACAGCCTGGTTTTCTGCACGCACAAACACTTTTCTCTTGTCCGCCCTCCAGGGAAGCAAGAGGCTTTACGAGAATACGAAGGAACCTCCCAGCCAGACAAACATCTTTCCACATTGTTGTTATTTACTTATTACCGACACTTCACCCAGGTTGCAACATTAACATACATTAAAAGCAGTTTAAAACAAGTTGCCTCCATAAAAACAAAGTAATGTTGTTTATTGGATCTTATTGCACTAGCCAAAGGCCAGGGCAACATATAAAGAAATTAAAAGGAGGTTGGAAAAACCACAGCGGTCGCTACATATGCAGTGAAACTACAGTCAAATCCACACAAAAATTCTTATTACACAGAATAAAAATCAATTCTCAAATAAAATGTGCAAATTAGATCTCAGAGTCCCTTTTGCAAATGACCCATCCAGTTCTTTCTTCCTAGGTAAAGGTAACGGGATCCCTGACCATTAGGTCCAGTCATAATTGACTCTGGGGTTGCGGCGCTCATCTCGCTTTATTGGCCGAGGGAACCGGCATACAGCTTCCGGGTCATGTGGCCAGCATGACTAAGCCGCATCTGGCGAACTGGAGCAGCGCACGGAAACGCCGTTGACCTTCCCGCCAGAGTGGTACCTATTGATCTACTTGCACTTTGACGTGCTTTTGAACTGCTAGGTGGGCAGGAGCAGGGACCAAGCAACGGGCGTTCACCCCGTTGCGGAGATTCGAACCACCGACCTTCTGGTTGGCTCTGTGGTTTAACCCACAGCACCACCCGCGTCCTAGGTAATGGCAAATGTCCTCTACGTGTGGTTGCCCACACAGACAGAATAAAAGGCAGGTATGAGGGAGATCTGGCTGGTTGATTCAAAATAAGGTGGGTTAAAAAAAAACAAGCAACATAGAATTGCAGAGTTGGAAGGTATCCTGGGGTCATCTAGTCCAACCCCCTGCAATGCAGGAATCTCAACTAAAGCATCCACAGCAGATGGCAGGGGCGCCAACTCCAGGTGGGCCGGGGGGCGGACACCCACAATTTTTTTGTTGTGGGTGCCTGGCCTCCCCCCTCCGCTGCCAGCTGGCTGCCACCGCCTTGATAATTTTTGTTGCCCTTTTCTGAACGTTTTCCAGCTCAACGATATCCGTTTTGAGTTGAGGCGACCAGAACCCTACGCGGTGTTCCTGATGTTCTTATACTGTAGATTTGTATTTGCAGTTTTATTCAGCGGGTCTCCTGTCCGCCTCCCTAGGCTCGGCTTTTCTCACGTCCATGTGCAAAGTGTCGCCCGCTCTGGTGCCACCGCAGGAAATCTGGTCCCAAATTTAATCGCTGGCCTGACAGATGACTTTCTATTTCTAATAACAAACAATTTTTATTATGGCACTACAGTGGTACCTCAGGTTAAGTACTTAATTCGT
The DNA here is from genome assembly GCF_964270895.1 of Podarcis filfolensis. NCBI lineage: Eukaryota > Metazoa > Chordata > Lepidosauria > Squamata > Lacertidae > Podarcis > Podarcis filfolensis. The sequence continues at coordinate 5,795,046 of NC_139615.1, forward strand.
TCCGGAGGTCCGTATTTAACCTGAAACTGTTCTCAACCTGAAGCACCACTTTAGCTCATGGGGCCTCCTGCTGCCACCGCACCGCTGGAACGCGATTTCTGTTCTCATCCTGAAGCAAAGGTCTTAACCTGAAGCACTATTTCTGGGTTAGCGGAGTCTGTAACCTGAAGCGTATGTAACCCAAGGTACCACTGTATTATTATTTAGACACATCTTTGTACACAAGAGAGACTTCAGTGCCAGAACTGGCCTCTGAAGCAAAATCCACACCCACGCACCGGGAATCCTGCGAACTGCAGTCCGCCCCTCCCAGAGCTACAATTCCCAGCACCCTTAGCAAACTACACATCCCAAAATTATTTTGGGAAGGGTAGAAACGCGTTTGAGATGCATTGTAAAGACATTAGATAGACTTGGGGGTTTTTTAATGTTGCTTTCATTCTATTAGCGTTTGTGGCTTTTTAAAAAAACAACATTTTTTTAACTCTTTGAGTTTTTTTCTGCATGGTTTTAACTTCCTTGGTCTGCAGCAGCCTTTCTCAACCTGTGGGTCCCCAGATGTTGTTGAACTACAACTCCCATCACCCCTAGCTAGCAGGGATGATGGGAGTTGTAGTCCAACATCTGGGGACCCACAGGTTGAGAACCGCTGGTGGAGGAAAGGCAGGATGCAAAATATGGATGAGGGCCGTGCGCGCATTTCTGGGGAAGCCTTGTATCGGCTACACACACCCTTTCTCCTTGCAGACCCACAGCGGGGGCAGCCAGTTCATCCCCTCCTGCTTGCCTCCCCCTTGACTCACCCTGGTGGGCACCGCGCCAGCTCCCCACATGCCCAGAGAAGAGGACGCTTCCCTCTTACCCCGTGGTGCAAGAGGTCCCTTTCCCTCCCCGGATATTTCTCATAGTTGTGACACCCAACCCAGGCGGCTCCACCCCGCGCTCCTGACAGAAGACAGGCGCTGGCAGAGCCCTCTCCACTTCAGAGAGCTCCGGGGAGAAGCAGAGGCCAGACGGGAGCGGGTCGACCTCGGCTGCTGAGCGCCAGGTGGGTGCCAGTCCGGGTGCGCCCTCGGTGCCAAGGGGAGAGCGCGCCCTGGCCGTGCGCAAAGGGGCGCCCAGGGGACCGCGGGTGGGAGCAAAGGATGGCTTCGCCGAGAGTTTGGAAGGAGGGCGCGCCAGGGGGCACGGGAAGGGTGTGGGTGCCAGGGGGCACGGATGGAGCCCCAGGGGTGATGGACCCTCTGGAGGGGCGTCCAGGGATCAGTGGAGGAAAGAGAGACTTTGTTGCACATGCTGTGTTTTGTTGTTTTTTTTTTGTGGTGGTGGCGAGAGCGCCGGTGTGGGTGTTGGTGCCAGGAGTGGTTGGGCTGTGGGGGTGCTTGCTCCGCGTCGCGGGGAGTTCCGCAGGTCAGTAGGGCGAAAGAGCGAGCTAAAGTTTGCCTGCGCCTTTTAAAAACTCCGGAGAAGTTGGGATAGGTCTCTAGATCTTAAGCATTCATTTGAAAGATGGGGTTTTGGTTTTTTTACGGGGGGAGAGTTGGCCTGGAAGATCAGTGAGGGAGTGAACCGGGGGGGGGGGCAATCGGGACAGGAGAGGACAGGGCAGTCACAGGTGCGAATGGAGAAATCTGTGGATGGCGAAGCTTTTTGGGGGTGGGAGTTGAAGAGTTGTAGAAAATACCTGGAAAGAGACGTAAGGCGGGGGCGGGCGCATGGAAGACGGTTCAAGAGGGTCTCATGTCGGGGGTGGGGGCAGAATTAATGTCCGGGAGGTGTGGGTGCTGTGGAGGCAAGCACTGAAAACATTTTGACGGTTTGGAAGAGGTGGCTTTCCCAGTGATGCAATGCTGGGGAGTTTTTTTGGGGGGGTGGGGAGAAACTGGGGTGGAGTCCAAATGTATTAGGTGGCCAGCTCAGGTCAGGACTTATGGGGCAGAGGTCCCTGGCCCCACTCAGCAGAATGGGCAGTGGGTCGCACCCCAGACAAGTGCAATACTGTAATTTGCATTCCTCTCTAATGAGGGACACCCCATAAGCCCATTAAGTTTAGAATCCAATCTTATCCAACTGGGCTGACTGAGAGGATCCGCCCCTCCTTGTTATCCAGTAAGTTGGTTTTGAAAACAGGTGGGCGCCCATTTCAATAGGGAAGGGGGCTTGGAGCCAGAGTTGGGATTTGGGGAGGGGTCTCGAGGGCAGATCAAGGGCTCAGCTTTTTCTAAGATGCTGCCGGCCCGTGTGGACAATACAGGGCAGGATGGAGCGAGAATCTGACTCGGTCTTAAGGACTTCCATCCCAGTGGAATGATGTCAGTTCTGGTTTGGTGGCCGTGATTCCCCGGTGAGGATTTGCAAGTTGTTAGAGACGGGTGAGCCTTGTTTGGGAGGGCACCTCCCTCTTGATGGGTGCTAGGAAAAGGGCAGGGCAGCGGTGCCAAGGGGCAGAGGGTGCCAGGCGATGCAGATGAGCTGCGGGGTGTTGGTGCGGCGAAGGAAATGAATGAGCTGCTAATCTCGGCTGGAGGAATTTGAGACAGAGGAGACATTGGGAAGCTGCGGGCTTTGAAGGTTGAAAATAGGGCTTTCCCCTCACCTCTCTCTCTCTTTTAAATAGATATTTCTTTCTGGTCCTGTAAGTCAGGACAGGGCGCGTAAGGGGACACCTTCGCATTTTGCACAGATTCCACAAGGACAGCCTTGCAAGGCGGGTTTGGCCAAAATGGAGAGGGACTTGCTGCCCACGGCATTTGGGGAGTATTCCACGACTGAACAGGGGGTTTCCTTTACAGGGGCCCTATAGAGGGAAGCTTTTAAATATGTGGTGTTTTATTATGTTTCTATATCTGTCGGAAGCCACTGAAAGGGGCTGGGGCAACCCAGTTAAATGAGGTATTATAATAATAATAATAATAATTTTTACTCTGCCCTGTTCTGGAGTGCGGCCCAAAAACAGGCGAAGGGGTGTGCTTGGTAATTTTGGATATTGTTTATAATGGGATACTTCAAGAAGAGGGGTTTTTGGAAATGGATTTGCAACGGAGGCTGTTTGGATGGATTCAGAGGCAGCAACATCCCAGAAACCAGGGCCAAATCATTCAGAAGGTCCTAGGAATAATAATAATAATAATAATAATAATAATAATAATAATAATTTATTATTTATACACCACCCATCTGGCTGGGTTTCCCCAGCCACGGCTTCCAACAAAGTATTAAAATACAGTAGTCTGTTAAACATTAAAAGCTTCCCTAAAGGGGGCTGCCTTTCGATGTCTTCTAAAAGTCTGGTAGTTGTTCTTCTCTTTGACATCTAGTGGGAGGGCATTCCACAGGGCGGGTGCCACCACCGAGAAGGCCCCCTGCCTGGTTCCTTGTAGGATGTTGCCCTGTCCTGAGTCAGATCATTGGGATCCACCATTGCCTGCTCTGGTTGGCTGGCAGCAGTGGCTCTCCAGAGTTTCAGATCGGGGTCTGTCCCAGCCCTCGCCAGGGGTCCCACGAGGGATTAAGCTTGGTGGGACCTTCTGCACGGAAAGGTGGGTGCTGCACCCCTGGGACACAGCCCCATCGCCCTGGTCACACGCCAAAGGGAAAGGGAATCCAGCAACAGGAGGGCGTGAGAGCTGATGCAAGTCTTAAGATCTGGAGATCTGGAAGGGGAACAGCTAAAGCAAATACAAATCTACAGCATAAGAACATCAGGAACACCGTGTAGGGTTCTGGTCGCCTCAACTGAAAACGGATATCATTGAGCTGGAAAACGTTCAGAAAAGGGCAACAAAAATTATCAAGGCGGTGGCAGCCAGCTGGCCGCGGAGGGGGGAAGCTGGGCACCACCAACAAAAAAATTGTGGGTGCTCACCCCCCGGCCCCCCTGGAGTTGGCGCCCCTGCCATCTGCTGTGGATGCTTTAGTTGAGATATCTTACTCAGTTGGTGGTGCAGGGATTTTGGGGGTGCTGAGGAAGAGGACGAGCCGTTTTGGAGGAGGGGGCTCTCGGATAACCCCTGAGTTCTTGGGGTTCAGTGTGTCGAGTTTCAGGAAGCTCCTTGCATATTTATTTTTTTAATGGTTCATTTCTGAATAGATGGGGCAGTTTGTAAGCTGCGGTTTCTGGCCTAGAAGCCCCCTCCGTCTGGTGTGATACCGTGCGTCGAAAGAAACGTACTCTGCACACGCTCAGAAATGCTCTTTTCTTGGGTGAAGTTGCAGTTTCTCTGCTGGGGTTTATTTCTTTATCTCTTCAGTGTGTGTGGATGTGTGGACGGAACTGTACAGCTCCTCTGACCGTCAACATTCATGTTTTATACCGTATTTTATGCTGTTTTTTGTAGCAGCAATTAAGTTTGTTGTTAGCCGCCCTGAGCCCGGTTTTCTGAACCGGGAAGGGCGGGGTATAAATTAAAAAATATTATTATTATTTATATTATAATATAATATTTAAAAATAAATAAGGCAGCCCCCAGATGAAAATGAGATCAGAGCATTTCCTCGGTCAACTTCCACTTTCTGTTCCTCTGTCCTGAGAGAAAAAGAGAGTTCTTGGAAGGGGGCCTCAAAGTTTAGTCCAAAAGCAAGAGAATCCCTTCTAGCAGGGCACCTGTGTGGCAGGCGGAAGTTCAACAGAGGCAGATTTTTTTCTCCCCAGCTACACCTGTTGGACTTCTGCCTGTCGTGTCATTGTTTGAAGGCCTTGCGAGAGATTGGGGGAATATGGCAAGCCTGGATCGAGGACCCTGGAGTTCTTTACGAACCTCCACCTGCTGTTGGGAAAAGGATTGCAAGCCGGGACTCCTGGGTTCCCAGATTTGGCCCCGGGGCTTGTTTAGCTGTTGCTTCATTACAGTTAATGGCCCAACCAGAAACTCGGTTTCACCTGCTCCATCCAGCTGAACCGGCAAACCTCACCATTCGCACACCTTGGCACCATCATTAGCTCCACGGAGGCCGTCCCCATTGGCTACCTGGCCAGCAGGTGGGTGGGGCACCCTGGGAGATGAGCAACTTTTTCCTGGGAAGGGATATTCCCAAAGCTCCAGTCCTCCCAACGCACACGCAAGTCCCTGGCCTCAGCCGCGCCTCAGCTCCTTCCTGCATTCCAGGCCCTGAGGACGTCCACCTGTTCAGCCACCCGGATGAGAGAGGAAATTAATTTATCTGAATCTCGCCCAGCGTGGCAAGAGGGCCCCTGAGCATGGGCAGAGTGCTTTTCCCGTGCAGGGGAAACCCAACCTGCAGCAGCCCTCCTCCCCACCCCTTAAGACTCATGGGCTTGGTGGGAACATCGGGAAGCTGCCTTATAACTAAACGGATTCATCAAGGTCAGGGCTGCCTGTTCTGGCTGGCAGAAGCACTGCAGGACTGCAGAGAGGGGAAACTGCCAGCCTCACCTGGACTGAAACCTGGGGTCTTCTGCATTCAAAGCAGATGCCCAGCCACTGAGCGACAGGCCTTGTTGAAGAAGACAAACACTGGGGTGAGAAAACACCTCAAACTGAAGGACTGGTGATTCCCCCTCCCTCCCCCCTCACCCTAGGCCATAAATATAGCCAGCACCATCCGCACCCCCCCAGCCCTGCATCTCCACAGAGATCCCCACCCCAACGCCAGTCCAGATGACTTCAAAACATAAAGATAATGGGGATTAAGATTGTTTAAATTATTATTTAAAAAAAAGTGGAATGAAAATAAGGTTTATTTTAAAAGGAATGTTAAGAGATTAGGATTTGCTGAATTATCAGGTTGAACTAGAAAACAAGAAGGGGAGGTATGAGGAAGTCAAAGAAATATGATTTTGAAAGATTGTTATTGAAATTGATCTGTTTTTAATATTTTTCTTTTTCTTTTTCTTTTTGTGTTTATATAAAATTGGAAAATCTAATAAATATTTATATAAAAAAAACAGATGACTTCAAAACATATCCCCCACAACCCAACAACCCACAAACAGGCTAAAATCTGATACCCAATCAGCACAATGGTGGCACCAGAGCGTACCAACACCCACCCCAACATATTGCTAATAACATGTTGCTAATAACACTGGCATTACTGCTTATGAACCCTATACCCAACATTGGCGTCACAAAGACGCTTAACATCATCTCGCTGACCACCCCCTATGGCAAATGACAGGGAGGGTGGCTTGGCCCTGAACAAGGCCATCCACGCCCGCTGAGACCCAGGACCAACCGGCTAAACGCCAGATGGCCCAAAATACCCCTAACAAACACCTATATGACTACATATAGGATACTCTCTATAACCTATCCCCCACTCTTTAACCCAAATCTGATCCTAATCCCACTAATCCCCCACCCACCGCACGCTAGGTCCGCGCAACCCCATTGGTTTGTTAAACAACACAAAGTGAGAGACACAGGACAACCTGGATGGGTTGGCAAGGAATCACCCTACATAATAGATAAGCAAGACGGCTAGCCTAAAAGCAATTACCGTATTTTTTGCTCTATAAGACTCACTTTTTCCCTCCTAAAAAGTAAGGGGAAATGTGTGTGCGTCTTATGGAGCGAATGCAGGCTGCGCAGCTATCCCAGAAGCCAGAACAGCAAGAGGGATTGCTGCTTTCACTGTGCAGTGATCCCTCTTGCTGTTCTGGCTTCTGAGATTCAGAATATTTTTTTTCTTGTTTTCCTCCTCCCAATACTAGGTGCGTCTTGTGGTGCGGTGCGTCTTATAGAGCAAAAAATACGGTACACTAAATGTGAGGGGGCTGGGAAACCCCATAAAAAGAAAACACAAACACTGGGCTGCTGCTAAATGGACTTCAATCTTGATGCACCCCTAAGTCATAGCTGGAAGGACCCCTAGGTTCATCTAGTCCACCCCCAGCAACGCAGGAATCTCAGCTAAAGCATCCATGCTTAAAAACCTCCGAGGAAGGGCACAGACACAGTTGGGCACTTGGTTGCCACAACAACTCCCAGGTGCTTGAAACCAGAGTCCAGCCCAGCACCCCAGGGAGTCCCTGAATTAATATCTTGCGAAATGCGTCTTTGTAGATAAGGATGTTCCTATTTCTTCCCTGCCGACGTTCATCAAGGCTGCCACAAAGTGTTTGTTAGCTCTCGGGTTGGCATAGGAAACTTTCGGCCCAGGACGTTGCGGTGTTACCCAAAGTGGCCTGGGCAGGATGTGTGCAAGGCAGAGGTATTCCAAGCATGCTACTTGGTGGTCATGGGAACAAGCTCTTAAAGATAGCGGCGTTCCCAGCCGGCTGAGTGGAGGTTTAGAGAAAAAGAATCATAGAATCATAGAATCATAGAGTTGGAAGAGACCACAAGGGCCATCGAGTCCAACCCCCTGCCAAGCAGCAAACACCATCAGAGCACTCCTGACATATGGCTGTCAAGCCTCTGCTTAAAGACCTCCAAAGAAGGAGACTCCACCACACTCCTTGGCAGCAAATTCCACTGTCGAACAGCTCTTACTGTCAGGAAGTTCTTCCTAATGTTTAGGTGGAATCTTCTTTCTTGTAGTTTGGATCCATTGCTCCGTATCTGCTTCTCTGGAGCAGCAGAAAACAACCTTTCTCCCTCCTCTATGTGACATCCTTTTATATATTTGAACATGGCCATCATATCACCCCTTAACCTCCTCTTCTCCAGGCTAAACATGCCCAGCTCCCTTAGCCGTTCCTCATAAGGCATTGTTTCCAGGCCTTTGACCATTTTGGTTGCCCTCCTCTGGACACGTTCCAGTTTGTCAATGTCCTTCTTGAACTGTGGTGCCCAGAACTGGACACAGTACTCCAGGTGAGGTCTGACCAGAGCAGAATACAGTGGCACTATTACTTCCCTTGATCTAGATGCTATACTCCTATTGATGCAGCCCAGAATTGCATTGGCTTTTTTAGCTGCCGCGTCACACTGTTGGCTCATGTCAAGTTTGTGGTCAACCAAGACTCCTAGATCCTTTTCACATGTACTGCTCTCAAGCCAGGTGTCACCCATCTTGTATTTGTGCAACTGGGCAACTGAGCGACAGGAGGGAATGAGAAAGGTGCATAAAAATTATGACGGAGAACGGAGAAAAGCTGTTCCCCACAACGCCGAAACTCGCAGACATCCAATGGAGCTGAATGTTGGGAGATTCGGGCCTCACAAAGCAAAGTCTTTCTTCGCCCGGAGAGCAGTTGAGCTGCGGAACTCACTGCCACTGGACGCAGTGATGGCCACTCACTCAGATGGGCTTGAAAAGAAGATTGGCCTTAGAGAGAGAGAGAGAGAGAGCGTTCAGGAATGGGGATCTGGCTGGCTGCTGCGAGGACAGAATGCTGGATACGTATTTATTTATTTCAGTCAAGAACCAGTTAGTGGCGTAGCGTGGGGGGTGCAGGGGGGGCCGGCCGCACCGGGCGCAACATCTGGGGTTAGGGCAAATCCACGGGTTAGGGGGTGCAAATCCACGGGTTAGGGGGCGCAAATTACTTGCCTTGCCCCGGGTGCTGACAACCCACGCTACGCCACTGGAACCAGTTGAGATGCTGGACTTGATGGGCCTTTGGCCTGTCCAGACTCCAGACACTCAGTATATTAATTCTGAGCCTCCCCCATCCATTCCCATTGCCCCAAGTTCCATGCTGCCTACGGCGTCGTTTGAGAAATATTTGGCCCCATCATATGGAAAATAAGGCTACCACCCAAGACAGCTATCCCAGATCGGAGGACACAGGGTTCTGAATACTAGCCGTTGACCATGGAGCAGCAGAAATAACAGGTTATTGCTCTCACCGTCCTGCTGCCGGGCTTCCCAGAGGCATCTAGGCGACCCACTCTTTAGGCCTTTGGCTTGTTCCAGCAGATTGTAAGCTCCTTGGGGCAAGCTACTGTTGTGCGAGGCAAAACTGATGATGGCTCTATAGAAACAAACAAGGATAAAGATGTAAATTCCCGTGTGTGCCGTGCTTAAAGGACCTGGGGCACCTTCTCCCTTGCTCCGAGGCTCATCGTGCTGGTTTTGAGCGAGGCATCCTTGATCTAGCCTTGCCCCAAATGGTGCAACCTCCAGAGGGAGCACAACTCCCATCTGGAGGGCGCCAGGTTGGGGGACGCTGTATTTCTCTTAGGAACCTGCCTGTTGATGGAGGTGAGCCCCCAGACATCCGGTGCTTCCACCTCTGGAAAGCACTGGAAAGGAGCTTCCACCTTTGGAAGTGGGTGGCTCCCAGATGCGGGGCCTTCTTTGTGGTGGCACCCCAGCTATGAGTTTCACTAACACGCGCCTATAAGGGAAAGGTTGGAATGTTTCCTTAGTGCCGTCTCTGTTGTCATTTGGGCGTCAGGAACAGTCTACTGTGTTTACACTTTCCAAAGCAAGTAAAGCTGTTTGCTTAATCATTATGGATATTGCTTTTTTAACGCCGCTTGAGCAGCAGGTTTTACGATGCCTCATTATGTTAACAGCCAACTGCGGTTTTAATTGTCAACAGGTTTATCATTTTTAGCTTTTCGCTGGGGTTGTGCAAGGTGTTCTGAAGGCAGCGCGGAAGAGCAGAAAGATCTAAAACGAACAAATAAAGTCCATTTCGGGGGGCATGAATATTCCACCCAGACCCGAGTCTTGACCTTTCCATGTGTTGATAGTTTTCGGAAAAGGATGGTCAACGCAGCGTCAAAAAGCTGTGGCGAAAGGCAGACCCGCACCGGTAGAGCAAGAGACTCTTAATCTCAGGGTTGCGGATTCAAGTCCTGCGATGGGCAAAAGATTCCTGCATTGGCGGGGGGGGTTGGACTAGATGAGCCTTGGGGTCCCTTCCAGCTCTACAAATCCATGATCGCTGGGTGCAAAAGAATAATAATAATAATGAATTTTATTTATATCCCGCCCTCCCCAGCTGAAGCCGGGCTCAGGGCGGCTAACAACAATAAAATAGTACAACATTCTAAAATCATTTCATTATAAAATTAATTCAACTCAAATTGATGGCAACCATTAGGCTAAAGTTCTGTGAAGACTGCCAAAGGAGGGAGTCAGGCTGTGCCCTGACCAAAGACCTGGTGGAACAGCTCTGTCTTGCAGGCCCTGCGGAAAGATGTCAAGTCCCGCAGGGCCCTAGTCTCTTGTGACAGAGCGTTGCACCAGATCGGAGCCACAGCCAAAAAGGCCCTGGCTCTGGTTGAGGCCAGCCTAACCTCTCTGTGGCCTGGGACCTTCAGGGTGTTTTTGTTTGAAGACCGTAAGTTCCTCTGTGGGACATACCAGGAGAGGCGGTCCCGTAGGTACGAGGGTCCTAGGCCGTATAGGGCTTTGAAGGTTAAAACCAGCACCTTAAACCTGATCCTGTACTCCACCGGGAGTCAGTGCAGCTGGTATAGCACCGGGTGAATGTGATCTCGCAGTGAGGACCCCGTAAGGAGTCTCGCTGCAGGAGTGGGTTTGTAAAAGCAGCACCCGTTGCAGGATCAGCTTGCGACAATAAAAAGCAAGGCGTGTGTTGCGCAGGTGGCATCTCCACAAAAGGCTTGCAAAAGAAACCTTGTCCGAAACCGTAGAGAGCTGCTACCAGTCTGTGTAGACAGCACAGGACAGAGTGGATCAATGGCCCGACTTATCTAAGCATAGCGTGCTCGGACAGGCAGCAGCATCCCACGCCCTCAGGCAGAGGCATGTCACCAGCCCCGGCTATCTGGTCCTCTGGATGTTGACCCACCCAACTCAGAACTGTTCTTGTTGTTCCTGTGAGGTTTATCGCCCACCTTTCCCCCTAAGCTATTATTCTTGGGAGCAGTATTTCAGACAGGCCCTTCCTGGAGATAACGGGGATTTCAACAGGGACCTTTCGCCCTTCCACTTTGCTGCAGCCTCTTCCCAAAGTCCGCAAGGACCTTCTGCCAACTCCTGACGTCTCTCCCTTCCTCCTTTGAAACATCTGTCCACATCTGGAGTGATGTCAGCTAGAGCAGAGGGCAGATGGGCAGAGGTCGCCCGGTATGTTCTGGGGCGCCCGCCCAGCCCTATCTTTGACCCTCGGATTTCCACATCCAGAGATGGGGCCCTCATGTCCAAAGTCACCAGACAGCACCGCTGAGTCAGGAAACATTTGCCTGCGAAAAGGGGAAGGGAGCCTGGAAAACAAAACAAAACCCCCAGGGATTAAGAGGTTGGGCACTAGATTTCAAGGAGGGAAATTCCAGGGTGTCTGGCTTTCATTGCGGGGAGGGTCTGGGTCAGCACAGCCAAGATTTCGGGTTTCCCCCTAGACACATTCTTAGAAAGGAGGTGGAGGAAGGAGAGAGGGTCATAGCTCAGTGACATAGCACCTTCAAAGCCACTTGCTTCCTCCAAATAATTCTGGTAACCGTGGTTTGCTGGGAACTGTAGCTCTGTGGCAGATAAACTACAGTTCCCAAGGTTCTTTAGAGGGACGTTGTCTGCTTTAAATGTACACTGTGTCCACAGCCTGTGAGCATTATAGCCAGGGATTCATAAAGCCAGGATCCTGCCTTCTCCAATCTGGTGCCCTCCAGATATTTTTGTCCAGGGGTCAGCAACCTACGGCCCATGGGCCACAAGCAACCCACGGGGGTCATTTTACCGGCTCACGAGCTGCCCCCAAACTGAGCTGCCCACTTGGTGAGTCCCCGCGCACTGTGCAGACGCCAGAATCCGTCCCACAGAGGGGGCTCCGTGGCAGTGAACCGGCCCAGGCAAGGTAAGCCTTGCCGACCCCTGTTTTAGTCTATAGCAGGGGTCAGCAAACTTTTTGAGCAGAGGGCCGGTCCACTGTCCCTGAGACCTTGTGAGGGGCCGGACTATATTTTGGGAAGGGAAAAAAATGAACCGATTCCTATGCCCCAGAAATAACCCAGAGATGCATTTTAAATAAAAGCACACATTCTACTCATGTAAAACACCAGGCAGGCCCCACAAATAACCCAGAGATGCATTTTAAATAAAAGCACACAAGTAAAAACACGCTGATTCCCAGACCGTCCGCAGGCTGGATTGAGAAGGCGATTGGGCCGGATTTGGCCCCCGGGCCTTCGTTTGCCTACCCATGATCTATAGCAACCCCCAGGAATGGCCACAAGGGCTGTCCGGGGACTGGTCTTGGTCGAAAGAGAACGTCTGTCTTTCCAGTACCCTCACCCCAGAACGTTTAAGGTGGCCTTGCCTAGCCTAGTCCCTATCCAGATGTTTGCAGCTGCATCCCTGCTGGCTGGAGCTGATGGGAGTTGCAGTTGAGAACATCTGGGGAAGCACCCAGTTTCCAAAAAACAGGTTTAGATCGAACAGGGAGACCGTGGTCTTGGATTCCAGAGTCCTCTGAGACAGGAACTGTTGTTGTTTTTTGCAGATTGGAATGAGGCTAGAGATGGCTTAGAGGGCCGCCAATTTTGCCAATCCAGTGCTTTGCACTACAAGTCCCATCAGCAGCACCCCCCCAAAAACCAGGAGGGCACCAGGTTGGCAAACTTTGTGCTTGAACCGGTGTATCTCCAGTGTCAATGGACTCCAGTGTCACAGACAAGCCATACATTTAGAGCACTGTGACTCCGCTTTAAACAGCCATGGCTTCCCTCAAAGAATTATGGGAGCTGTCGTTTGTTAAGGGCGCCGAAAGTTGTCAGGAGACCCCCCTCGCAAAACTACAATTCCCAGTGCTCCCTGTGAAGAGGAATTTTAAAAATAATTATATTTTATTCTTTTTTCCCCATATGGAATACATTTGTTACTCAGCAGTTATATTCCAATTCAACCAAACTAGTCACTTCCCACTCACCCAACATCGTTTTTCATAACCCAAATTACATACAATTGTATTTTAAGGTTCTAATTTCCTCCTCTTTAGCATGTTTCTTAATATCTTCTATTTTCTTGCACTTCAAACCCCGTTGTGGCCTTCACGCATGGGAATTAACTTTTAATATAGACTAGGAAAGGTTTCCAGTCTTCTTAGAAATATTTCAAATTTGTATATTCTTTCAGTGCCGTCAGTTTTGCCATCTCCCGTGACGAGGGGTTGACTGGTCGTCCACTCTGGGAATTGTAATTTTGGGGAGGCGCTTTTAAACGTATGGCCAGAGTGTGGCCTGGCTCCCACCAGCCAGTGGTCAGTGGTCAAGGATGACAGTCGGAGACAGGGTGGATTTGATTTAAATCAAATCGATTTAAATCACTAGTCAGTAAGACTTGATTTAAATCACAGATATTTTTACAGAAAGACTCATTCTTGCTGGTATCACCTTAATATTTACAACCAGGTGAAGGTTTCCTTTTCGGAATAATACATTTTCAGAGTAGTTTTTACAGTTACCTCAAAAATTACAGATTTGGTTATACTCTTAGAAATGCATCGACCAATCATTATGAAATTATTGTGAGGTTTAATAAGTTAGCTGTTTATAGTTGGACAACTTTTCTGCTGCACCTTCTTGGAAGGAGAAAAACAATCATTTCCTTAGTAACAGTTTAAACGATTTATTTAACTAAAACAATAACATTATAGCATATGTATTCATGTTGGTTAACTGATGTGGTTAAACGATTTTTTAAAAAAGAAACAACCTTAAGTTTTAGCAAACATGAAAAACTTGAAACAAATCCTTATTTCCTGATGAATAGCCTTTGGACTATAATGTAACTTAAATAGAAAACTATCTTTAGAAGAGTGGCAGATGAAGATGATGGAATATGCAGAACTGGCAAAGCTGACTAGGAAATTCTGAAACCAGAGTGATCAAGCTTTCCAAAAAGACTGGAGTAAATTTGTACAAGATTTGAAGGATAATTGTAAACACAGAACTACACTAGCAGAGTTGAATTAACAAGACTTGTAATGTTAATGAGTTTTACTTTTTTATATCTATTTAAAATTTGGGATCATGTGGAATATGCTATGATTATAGATATAAATTATGAAAACCATGAGACGGAAGGGAGGGAAGTTGATTAGCTCATAAGAGCAAGAAGTAAAGTTAAGAATAAGGTTGTATTTAAATACTATAAAATGGAAATTAATATATATATATATTATTTTTAAAAAATAGAAAGATTTTTCATCCAAAAGCATTTTATTTTAAAAAACCAATTTAAAGAAAAAAATCCAATTTGTTAAAAAAAATAATTAAACGAAATCTTCGATTTTTTTTTATCCACCTGGGTTGGAGATCAATCGCCGTGCAAGGGAAAGCTGTGAAATAAAGCAGAGAGAGCAGATTGGGACGCAGAGGGGAATATCGCTTTAAAGAAGGGCTTGGCCCTTCAAATGACTCTCACCTGGGCAGCATCTTCTGGCCATATAATCCTAGGTTTTCAGAGGCTGGGGAGAACACCCACAGGAAGTGACAAAGGTGGCTTAAAAATGAATGGCAGAGCTGGTGTTTAGCAGCGTCCCAGCCCTGGATAAGAATGTAGAAAGAAGCCGGGCTTGATGATGGAAGAGGCTTTAGAGTAGAGTCATACTCTCACTCGATTTATTTGTGTACCAATTCGTTTCCCTGGCTGCCAGGAGGAAAGCCAGGCTTTGTGGTTTCGGCTGGTGGCAGCCTGGGGTGGTTGCCACCTTTTGTTTCTGGCACGGTGCCTGTGCTCTTGACAGAGGTGTGGCAGTCCCACATTCAACAGGCGGTGTGGCAAGTTGGGGGAAACACCCCCTGTTGAATTCTGGAATTCCATGCCTTCCGTCCAAGGTATGAGAACCAATTTTTTCCCCCCAGGCTGAGCCTTAGAAGTTTGAAAGCCAGGACTTCTGAGTTGTCTAAGCTGGGAGGGAGTCTTTGCAGGTGGAGCAAAGGGGAACTCTGATTCCAAAATCGCAAAAAGACTGCTATGTTTCTTCTGCAGATGGGAGGAAGTTTTATTCTCTGTTAATTAATATTAATTAACGATTTGGTTGACCATCTGATAAAGGGACCTCACGTGTCGAAACGGGAAATGTTAATTCAATATGCGTCCAGGAATTGATGGATGGATATTGCGATGTTCTGTAAGGTTTGAAGATAAACTAGAATTAATTGGGGAATATGATGGGGAACCATCTTGGAGGGCATGCGGGAAGTCAGATTTGGGGGGGGGGGAATGTTAAATTTGTTCCGATTTGGAAAAATGTTAATTTTGTTTTGATTTGATTTGTTTTCATTAGTGACCAATTTGTAAAAAAAAAATTGAAAATCAATAAAAAAGATTTGCCAAGAGAACTCGGATCGTGAGCTCTGGCATGCCTTTCTAGTTTTGGAAGGGAAAATCTGGTGGGAAGCTGTGAGTCCCCCACCCCACCCCCCGGCTGACATGGCGGTTCTGTAGAATAAGTCCTGCCTCGGCCAAGGTGCTATCAGATAGCAAGGAAGACCCACCATCGCTGAAGGAGATACTGGGTTACTGTTCCAGTCGCTGTGCCAGCCTCTATCCTGGGGCCTAGTAGTCAGCTATGGATGTGATAACTCCACAGAATGCCCATTGCTTGCTTCCCACACCGTTGCCAGTCTCCCAACTGGGGAGAAATAGGGTTTTCTGCTGCTAAAAAGCTGTGTCTGGAGTGAATAAAAGCAGTTGAGTACAGTGGTACCTTGGGTTACATACGCTTCAGGTTATATACACTTCAGATTACAGACTTCGCTAACCCAGAAATAGTACCTCGGGTTAAGAACTTTGCTCCAGGATAAGAAAAGAAATCGTGCTCTGGTGGCGCGGCGGCAGCAGGAGGCCCCATTAGCTAAAGTGGTACTTCAGGTTAAGAACAGTTTCAGGTTAAGAACGGACCTACGGAACGAATTAAGTACTTAACCCGAGGTACCACTGTCGTAAAAAAAGGTAAAGGGACCCCTGACCATTAGGTCCAGTCGCGGACGACTCTGGGGTTGCGGCGCTCATCTCGCTTTACTGGCCGAGGGAGCCGGCGTACAGCTTCCGGGTCATGTGGCCAGCATGACTAAGCCGCATCTGGCGAACCAGAACAGCGCACGGAAACACCGTTTACCTTCCCGCTGGAGCAGTACCTATTTATCTACTTGCACTGGTGTGCTTTCGAACTGCTACGTTGGCAGGAGCAGGGGCTGAGCAACGGGAGCTCACCCCGTCGTGGGGATTCGAACCGCCGACCTTCTGATCGGCAAGCCCTAGGCTCTGTGGTTTAACCCACAGCGCCACCCGCGTCCTACCACTGTAGTATAGATTCAAAATTCTGCCCCCCGGAGCTACAGTGCCCCTAGTGCTGGGAAACGGCGTTGCATTCATCTTTTCTTCTCTTCCTTCTCTGCAGACAAGATGCCGGTGGCAGACACTCGCGGGGATGCCGGGCGATGGACCAATGTCAGTTACCGCGTGCGGCAGCCCAACCAGCCGGAGACCGGGCCCAGGAGGAAGAAGAGGAATTGGTTCCACAAATGCTGCGCCTGCTGCTCGGGCCAGGGGGACGACGACTGGGGTCCCTCGCCCGGGGAGGTCCCAGGAGCACGGCGAGAGCCCGTTATCCGAGGTGAGATGCTTGGGCGAGGATCTGCGAGACACTTGCCAGGCGAGAGAGCCGGGGTGAAATCAAAAGAATGTGCACAGTGTGCAGACGTGTTTATTTATTTTTTAAATATAATATTTTATTAATTTTTCAACATATCGTTTTCAACAGTAATTCAACATACTTTCATATCTTATACCATTTATTTTTACTTCCATCAATCACATCTGAAAATGTTCCAATCTATTCACTTAATATACATTTTTTTAAAAAAAAGATTTTTATTCATTTTTCATTTTCGTTCACTACATGCATCTCAAATTCTTAACATTTACTATATATTTCTCCCTCCCTCCCCTCCAAAACTTCCCCCAACTTGCGTTTGTGGTTTGTTTCTATTTTCACCCGCTTTGCTATCGTTCAACAGAGAAAGTTATGAATAACACAACATCAAACCTTCAAAACATAAAAATAAAATTAAATACATCATCCTATTTCACTATCTTCCAAACATTTTCTGGTGCTAATAATGTGGATGTTTATTTAAATCCTACCATCAAGTCTATTGCCTTTCTTTGTTTCTACAAATATAATATGAATGGTTCCCAATCTTTTTCAAAGTCTCTGCTGTCTTTTTCTCTTAGTCTTTCTGTCATTTTTGCCAGTTCTGCATAATTCATCAACTTCTCTTGCCATTGTTCTTTAGTTGGTATTTCTCCAGTCTTCCAATTACATTTCTTACTTCCACTATTACATTTAAACCTCATAACTAATATCTCTATCCTTTCTGTACTTTGCAACGTTTCATATGTTTTCCCTTACAAAACTTCTTGTAGTCCTACTAGCGTAATTTGTTGATTACAGTTGCTCTTCAAATAGTTCGTATATTTCTTCCAATCTTCCGCGAATCTCTGGTCCCTCAGGTTTTGAATCCTTCCTGTCATTTTATCTAATTCTGCGTAGTCCATTAATTTTGTCTGCCATTCTTCTTTCGTCGGGATTTCTTCTTGTTTCCGTTTCTGGGCTAACAATACTCTTGCTGCTGTTGTTGCATGTAAAAACAATTTAACATCTTGCCTATTAATATCCGAGTGTGCAGACATGTTTAAATCTTGCTCATCATCATCCCTTTTAATTTGTATACCGTCCTTCTATCTTACAATACCCAAAGTGGTTTACAAGCTGAAGAAACAAAGAATGTCCACCTTATAACAATCTAACGCAAGACAAAAATGTGATAATGAAACGTAACTTTAAAATAAGCAACCTACATCAAATAAATTAGCGTTCAACAATCATTAGAATAGCATAGAAGAATAATATCAGCATATAAAAATTAAACCGAAATCCACTCTTAACAGTTACAATAAATAATTTCTAAACTACAGTCATCAGTAAGACAACGGCAAGCCACAGAGCATAAAATAATACAATCCAAATTGAGAAGCAGGGACTAGAGGCAAGTGGAAGAAGGCCTTGTCTGATGAAGTCTCTCCCCTCTCCTTCTGCACTCTGGTGCAGCTGCACAGATTTTAGGCTCCTCTCGAAGTTTTGAAACTGGAATTTGTAGTGAGGTGTTGATTTTGAAATTCAGCTTTGAGAGAGAGGCTTTAAAACACATGTGCTTACAAAAATAGAAGTTCATCTGACTAAAGCAGCCTTCAGCAGCCCAGCGCCATCCAGGTGTTCTAGACTACAACTCCCATGATGGGAGTTATAGCCCAGAACATCTGGACGGTGCCATCATGGGAGGTGTGGCCCAGAACATCTGGATGGTACCATCACGGGAGTTATAGGCCAGAACATCTGGATGGCACCAGGCTGGTGTAAGTGCTGGGGAAAGAGATCTCCCCTCTTGTCTTCTGTAATAAAATTTTATTTATATCCTGCCCTCCCCAGCTGAAGCCGGGCTCAGAGCGGCTAACAACAATAAAACAATAAATAAGGCGTTATGCACATGACTGATACTGTTTTGACATGTGAACCTTATTGCCAATATTTTAAGAACCCTTCTCTCTTCCCTGAATGGAGAAATCCACTGGCGATCCTTTAGCAGAATTGTTGGCAATGCATCGGAATAAATTCTGTCCCCTTCGATGGGTTTCTGCTGTACTCCTTCCATATGTTTCCAGGGCCTCCCTGTTTCCAACGAAGGAGTCTCGCCAGGCGAGATGTTGACATCGGTCAACGGTGTGATGCGGCAGCAGAAAAAGCTAACACAATTCTGTGCTGCACCAGATCAGGGAAGTCATAGACCTGTTCTGTTCTGCCTTGGCTGGACCCCACCTGGAATATTGTGTCTGGTTCTGGGCGCCACAATTTAAGAAAGATATTGAACTTCAGCTGGAACTTCAGTTCCCTCCAGCTGAGGTGGGGGACTCAATTTCACTGGCAGAGGTGGGGTGGCCATCTGTCAGAGATTCTGTCTTGTTAATAAATGTATTCTTATTGATTTCCAATATATAAATTACAAAAGAGAGAGAAAGGTACAGAAACAAAACACCAATTCTCTCCACTCCAGGACGGATCAATCTATTATTGTTATTTTTTAAAATGTATTTATTTGGTTTCTCAACTTAAATTTTTACAGAGATATATCAAACGTCAATCATAAACACAAGATTCCAAGGAATCTCCTTCCATCCTCCCCTTTGTGGGTCCTATTATTAATCATTTCCTCCCACATCTTTTGTGATCATCCGAACCCTTTACCTCTTCCGTTATGTCCAGAATTCAACCTTAAACTACAAGTGATACTCCACTAACGATTTTAACCGTTAATCTAGTTAAGTTTGCCCAAGTCCAATCTGTGATTTCAGTAGCTGCCATTCTTTAGCATTCCCAGTAAAGTGTTTCATAAAAGGATGCCATGCTTCAACAAAATTGCCCGCATTATTTGTATTATTTGATGCGTGTATTCTCTTGGTTAATGTTAGCAGTGCCGGATTTATGTATAAGCCAAACAAGCTATAGCTTAGGGCCCCACTCTCTTGGGGGACCCCCATAAAAATTAAAGGGGGGAAAAAACCTGGATGTACATTTCCAAAATATAAGATATAAAACAAATAAAAGAAAACAGGCATAGGCAAACTCTGCCCTGCAGAAGTTTTGGGACTACAATTCCCATCATCCCTGCTGGTCCTGTTAGCTAGGGATGATGGGAGTTGTAGTCCCAAAACATCTGGAGGGCCGAGTTTGCCTATGCCTGAAATAAAACCTACATCAGCAATAGTGTTTTGTGTTGTGTAGGCTCCTATGATGTAAGTCACGGGCCCCGCCTGCTAGCCTGCTCCCTAAAATATCACTGGTTTGCTCATTTCTATATAGAGGGTGCCTACATTCTGCGCGGACTGGTTGCATGGCAACATGGGCAAATGGCTTTAGATACCTATTAGGTCGATACATTAGCATATAGCTTATATTCAACGCAAAAAACAGTGACAATTTGTTGTTGACAAAGGACAGCTGGACATATAAAGGGCCCCATTACCTTCAGTAGCTTAGGGCCTTGTCAAACCTAAATCCGGCCCTGAATGTCAGGGATTTTTTTAGGCGGAGATTTCTGCATTGCAGGAGGTTGGACTAGCTGTAGCAATAACAATAACAATAATTTATTATTTATACCCCACCCATCTGGCTGGGCTTCCCCAGCCACTCTGGGCGGCTTCCAACAAAATATTAAAATACAATAACACATCAAACATTAAAAGCTTCCCTAAACAGGGCTGCCTTCGGATGTCTTCTAAAAGTCTGGTGGTAGTTCTTCTCTTTGACATCTTTTCCTTCCTCCCTTGACCAGAGGGCATGCTGGTGGTCAGTGGCGTGGACCTGATGAGCGGCCGATCCAGCAGCAACCGCCGGGCCCACCACACAAACGAGTTCGAGTACGAGAATCTCATCCTCCGCCGCGGCCAGCCCTTTGACATGAAGCTCCAGTTCCGCCAGCCATACGACCCCGAGGAGCACCGCATCTGCCTCGAGTTCCTCATCGGTGAGCGTGCCGAGAGATGGCGGGATATCTGGCTGTCAGTCACGGGGGGGGCGGGGGACTAGGGCGGGGGCCTTCGCTACTTTTAAACAGAGCTGCTGAGTTTGGAGGAACTAGGCGAGACGGAAGCAGGCCACAAATAGCCGCCCGATGTTCTTCAGCACACCTCGGTGTTGTTCAAGTAACTCTCCTTTTTCTCCCAGTTGCGGAATCCATTGCCATATTGTACAGTGCTACCTTGGTTCTCAAACTTAATCCGTTCCGGAAGTCTGTTTCAAAACCAAAGCGTTCCAAAACCAAGGCGCGCTTTCCCACAGAAAGTAATGCAAAACGGATTCATCCGTTCCAGACTCTTCAAAGCAACCCCTTAAAACAGCAATTTAACATGAATTTTACTATCTAACGAGACCATTGATCCATAAAATGAAAGCAATAAACAATGTGCTGTAGTCACACAACCAATCCGTCAGTAGCTGAACTGGGTTGCGCACAGTCACAAGAGCAAAACAAAAAAGCCACAAAAACGCAAGATAAATAGCAAAAACAGACAGACCTCATCATAAGTCTCAAAATGGAAGCGTGGCACTCAAAACGGAGCACGTCCGGCTTCCGAAAAATGTTCGCAAACCCAACACTTACTTCCGGGTTTGCAGTGTTTGGGTTCCAAGTTGCTTGAGTACCAAGGGACCACTGTTTAGGGTTGATGCCTAGCTTAGGGAAGTTTGAAAATGCACAAGGGAGGTGTCTAAATGGACCCCTCCTTCTTAGGAAGCGAGGACGGGTGAGCGGGCTGTTGTTTTCGTTCCCCGATGATGGGCTTTCCAGAGGCATGTGTCTGAATGTATGAAGCAAGAAGGGTTGATCTAGCATAAGGTTGCCAGACGTCCCCGGATTTACAAATCAGTCCCCATACAAAATCAACTGAAGTTGAAAAGTTTCCCCAGATTCATTGAAAAAAATCTGGTAACCTTAAATTCTAGCAGGCCTACCCTGGTGCGTATTTTATACAGGAGCTTGTACGCCTCTTTGCGCAAATAATATTCCGATCAGAGAATGTAAGTTCCCCCTGGTGCAAATCATGATGTTTATGTTTTATGCCTAACACAAATAGCCTCAAAAAGCTCAGGAGTGGGGTCTCCAGAGTGGGGTCCCAGGCTTGCACCATGAGGGGGTCACTTTGGTGCTGCTACCTCAACAAAAACAATGCAGGAGGCAGCAGCTAGGAGTTCTGGGTCTGCAGCCGCAGCAGGTGCTGTGATTCTCCAGTGGTTTGACTCCACCCTTGGAGGTGCACTCCATTGCCTCTCAAGACAGATATCAACGATGACTTCACACAGCCCAGGTTCCTGTGATTCTAAAGTATGGTGTAGTGGTTAAGAGCGGTAGTCTCGTAATCTGGGGAACCGGGTTCGATTCCCCGCTCCTCCACATGCGGCTGCTGGGTGACCTTGGGCTAGTCACTCTTCTCTGAAGTCTCTCAGCCCCACTCACCTCACAGAGTGTTTGTTGTGGGGGAGGAAGGGAAAGGAGAATGTTAGCCGCTTTGAGACTCCTGCGGGTAGTGATAAAGCGGGATATCAAATCCAAACTCTTCTTCTTCTTCTTCTCGCAGGGCAGGGACGGGGTCAAACTCGATGACCCTCTACTGTTCTGTTTTGCTGCGATCCCAAGGTTCAGAGATGAGCCAAAACGCTCAGCAGGGCTTTGCTTAGCTGCCCTAAGTGAAGCGAGGTTGCTTCTGAGCATGTGCAAAGTGCCTTTCCCTCTCCTTCCCATTCTCACCCACACCAAACATTTCTTGGTCAGAAAGTAACCAGGACAGGGTTGAGATGCATCTCAGCATCCCACAAATCTCACTGAGGCCACGGCTGCAGTGTTCCCTATGGCCACGTACTTGTCAGCCGAGCCGCAGGCAGAAATTCACCGGGTGAAGCTTGGTTCTCAGCCTGCCCTCTTGGATTTCTGCCTGCCCTCCCCTTAGCAGCACAGTTGCACTGGGGCTCTGCAGCCAAGAGCTTTCGCTCCCAGAGGACGTTCCCCGTTTAGTGGGCGAACTGGTCTGTGTTCCTTATCTGCTCAAGTGGGCGAGGAATGTGGCTCTCAGCGTCCCGGGACGCGTTGCTAAACTTCGCTTGGGAGCGCAGGGTTTGGTAGTGGGGATGGGCTGGCAGGCAGCCTGTTTTCTTGGCTTCCGGCCCAGCCGTTCCCATAATTAAGCATTCGTTTCCCCCCACCCCAACACCGCCATTCTGTTCCTCCTTGCCTGAGATTAAAAAACAGAAAACATCCCACCCTCTGATTAGCTTGCAAGGCCGGCCGCCTCTGTAATTTCTTGGGTTCGGGGGCCTTCTGCATTCCACAGCATCTGCTGGGAGGGGAACGTGCTCCTTCGAACGGCCCACCCAGAATCACAATACGGCCCCCTGCCCTCAGAGAGGGCAGACGTGGCATTTTAGGAGAGGCACATTTTTGAAAAGACGTAAGAGGTGGTTTGCAGAGGTCAAGCACTTGCTCTGCATGCAGAAGTCCTGGGTTCGATTCCTGACATCTCCAGGTACAACTGCGGAACTAATAATAATAATAATAATAATAATAATAATAATTTATTTATACTCCACCCATCTGGCTGGGTTTCCCCACTCTCGGCAGCTCCCAGCAGAATACAGTGGTACCTCTGGTTACGTACTTAATTTGTTCCGGAGGTCCGTTCTTAACCTGAAACTGTTCTTAACCTGAAGCACCACTTTAGCTAATGGGGCCTCCCGCTGCTGCTGTTGCTGCCGCCGCCTGATTTCTGTTCTCACCCTGAAGCAAAGTTCTTAACCTGAGGTACTATTTCTGGGTTAGCAGAGTCTGTAACCTGAAGTGTATGTAACCCGAGGTACCACTGTATTAAAAACACGATAAAACATCAAACATTCAAACTTCCCTAAACAGGGCTGCCTTCAGATGCCTTCTAAAAGTCAGATAGTTGCTTATTTCCTTGACATCTGATGGGAGGGCATTCCACAGGGCGGGCGCCACCACC
The DNA here is from genome assembly GCF_964270895.1 of Podarcis filfolensis. Taxonomy (NCBI): domain Eukaryota; kingdom Metazoa; phylum Chordata; class Lepidosauria; order Squamata; family Lacertidae; genus Podarcis; species Podarcis filfolensis. The sequence continues at coordinate 5,818,479 of NC_139615.1, forward strand.
GAGAAGGCTGGTTCCCTGTAACCTCACTCCTTGCAGTGAGGGAACCGCCAGAAGGCCCTCGGAGCTGGACCTCAGAGTCTGGCCTGAACAATGGGGGTGGAGACGCTCCTTCAGGTATACTGGGCTGAGGCCGTTTAGGGCTTTAAAGGTAGCTGGTGATCGGAAACCCAGGTCAGATAGAATCAAAGAGTTGGGAGGGATCATTTTAGTTCAACCCCTTCAAGGCAGGAATTTTTTACCCGACGTGGGGCTTGAACCCAAGACCCTAAAGAGCCTCGTGTTCCATTGACCAAGCTATGGGCCAATGACCGCACCATACCTTTAAAGCACAAAGCTCCCCCGCCAAGGAATCCTGGGAACTGCAGTTTACCTGTCGCAAAGCTACGAGTCCCAGCACCCGGAACAAACAGCAGTTCTCAGGAATCATTTGGGGAAAACCATGTCCTTTTTCTTAAAAGCAGAGGTTGGGTAGTGATCTGTCCGGGATTCTTTAGCTGACACTCCTGCAGGACTAGATGGGGAGCCCTTCGAACCCCACAGTTCTCTGAGTCTATGAAATGAGGTTGGAGGGTTTGGTGTGGATTTGGCCTCTGTCAGAGGAGATGGTACTGGGCTGGATGGTCAAATAGTGAGACGTGATGTAAGAGAGTTCCTACTTGGGGACTTCCCTGGCTTTTTTCTGGCCCACGTAGGACTGGTCTGGATAGTTAGCCTTGGTGAAGACTTGACGTTTTCGTCCCCCAAAAAGTTTTTGAGTTTCTGCTGAAATGAGGCTGCATTTTAATGTTGTAAGTTAATCTTGTTTTTAAGCTGTATTTCAATCAATTGTTTTGTATTTGGTGTTAGCCGCCCTGAGCCTGGTCTTGGCTGGGGAGGGTGGGGTATAAATATATTATTATTATTATTATTATTATTATTATTATTATTCCTCAACCCCATGCTCAGTTCCCAGGGGGCAAAGAAAGGGTCGCCAATGGGAGGGGGGCTTCCATTGGCTACGGCCACGGACTACCCCTCTATTCTGAGTTGGTCAGGCCCCCGCCTGGAAAACTGTGTCTGATTCTGGGTGCCACAGTTTTAACAAGGATATTGGCAAGCTGGAACGTGTGCAGAGGAAAGCGACCGAGACAATTGAGGGTCTGGGAAAACAAGCCTTATAAGGTCCGGTTGATGGAGTTGGGGATGTTTAGCCTGAAAAAGAGGAGATACGATAGTCATCTTCTCAGGGGCTGTCACATGGAAGATGGAGCAAGCTTGGTGTTTTTTTTTCTTTCCTGCTCTGGAGGGCAGGACTCGAACCCATGGCTTCAAGTGACAAGAAAGGAGATTCCGACTCAACATCAGGAAGAAATTTCTGGCAGTTAAGAGCTGTTTGACAGGGGAACGGATTTCCTCGGGAGGTGGTGAATTCTCCTTCCTTGGAGGTTTTTAAGCGGAATCTGTTATGGATGCTTTAGCTGAGATTCCTGCATTGCAGGGGATGGACTAGATGACTCTAGGTCTCTTCCAGCTCTGTGATTCCCTCGGCCATTGCTTGGAGATAATGTAAGTTGCTGGTCCCATCACCTCCTCGCAAACAGAAGGGGAAGAAATGGAGGCAGTGAGAGATTTTACTTTCTTGAGCTCCATGATCACTGCGGATGGTGACAGCAGTCATGAAATTAAAAGACGCCTGCTCCTTGGGAGAAAGGCGATGGCAAACCTAGACAACATCTTAAAAAGCAGAGACATCACCTTGCCAACAAAGGTCCGTATAGTTAAAGCTGTGGTTTTCCCAATCGTGATGTATGGAAGTGAGAGCTGGACCATAAAGAAGAATGGGTGCTTTTGAATTATGGTGATGGAGGAGACTCTTGAGAGTCCCATGGACTGCAGGAAGATCAAACCTCTCCATTCTGAAGGAAATCAGCCCTGAGTGCTCACTGGAAGGACAGATCCTGAAGCTGAGACTCCAAGACTTTGGCCACCTCATGAGAAAAGAAGACTCCCTGGAAGAGACCCTGATGTTGGGAAAGATGGAGGGCACAAGGAGAAGGGGACGACAGAGGACGAGATGGTGGGACAGTGTTCTCAAAGCTACGAACATGAGTTTGACCAAACTGCGGAAGGCAGTGGAAGAGAGGAGTGCCTGGCGTGCTCTGGTCCAGGAGGTCAAGAAGAGTAGGACATGACTAAAGGACTAAACAACAACAATGTGGGTTGCAGACTGGCAAGACCTGAAGGGAATTACATTGTCTGCCTCTGGATTGGAGAGAGGGTCGGCTTTTGGATCAGTGGGAGAGCTTCTACTTTGCATGCAGACAGTCCCAGATTCAATTCTAGGCATTTCCAGGTAGGCCTTGCCTGAAACCTCAGAGTGGTGCTGCCAGTCAGTGCAGGCATCTCTGAATTAGATGGGCTGGGGTTCTCACTGCACGAGGAAAGATTCCTCTGTCCCTTCCTATTGATGGTGAAACACGGAGTGGCTCTGTTTTGCAGGCAGATCTGAGATTTAGTTTATGGTGTCACCGCTGCAGCCTGGAAGGCAGGAAGAGGGAGTCGGTGAAAGGGACCTCTGAGCAAATGCAGAGTTCTCTCACTGCTGGAGAGACTTCTCAACCCAAAGACCCCGGAGGGTCCCAGTTACTGGTAGAATAGATTGTCTGAGCTGATGATACAGTGGTACCTCGGGTTAAGTACTTAATTCGTTCCGGAGGTCCGTTCTAAACCTGAAACTGTTCTTAACCTGAAGCAGCACTTTAGCTAATGGGGCCTCCTGCTGCTGCCGCGCCGCCAGAGCACGATTTCTGTTCTTATCCTGAAGCAAAGTTCTTAATCTGAAGCACTATTTCTGGGTTAGAGGAGTTTGTAACCTGAAGTGTATGTAACCTGAGGTACCACTGTATTTGACAGCTTCATACATCCCTAGGAATTGGTGTTGGCGATGGAGGGCGATCGGCAGATCAAAAGGCGGTGTGCTCTTTTTGAAGAAATCAAGCATTGGACAGGATGCGTTTAATAAGATAATTGAGGGCATTGGTTCCAGGGACCATCAACATCAAAGGGAAACCACAAAGCTGCTCTATGCTGCAAGGACAATTGATGGGAACAGCTGCTCCTGCCCAAACGGCCCAATTTGGTGCCCACATAATTATTTGGCTGGAGGAAACGAGACCCAGCAGAATCCTTTATTCTCTGCCTGGCTAATCACACAGATCCTTACCAACCCTTATTTGAGGCTGCTTCCGGACAGCCCATTTCCTTGACCGTTCAATCTGATTTGCTTGCAGGGAGAGGAGATGACGTTTGCCATTTATGGAAGCATCCTTCCACCCCGATTCGTTTGTGGGGAGGTTGGAGGTTTGATGGCGTCAGTGTCACACTTTCTGCCTCGTTTTCCTTATTACAAAAAAAAAAAGCACCCCATTTTGCAGGGGAGCGGGTTCGTTGCGCCACCGGCGGTGCGCGATGGAGCCCCAAAATAGTGACAGTCTGGGAGCACCCTTTGTCTGGGAATGGAGCAGTCCTCCATGCACGCATCAAACTTGGTTTCTGGCCATAAAAGCAGTATTTTAGGATGCATTTTAATTGATTGCCTGATTTTATGTTAATGTGTTATACATTTGATGTTAGCCGCTCTGAGCCCGGTTTTGGCTGGGGAGGGTGGGGTATAACTAAATATTATTATTATTATTATTATTATTATTATTATTATTATTATTATTATTATTGGTTCATTCATACATTAAGTTGTGTTGGGAGTGGATTGAGAATCCATGTTGTTGTCAACATCCCTTGTCCGAGTGAGAGGCTGGGAGAAGATGTGTTGGCGTCAGGAAGGAGGCAGTTCATAATTAGGAAATGATAATGACTTGCGCAAGCCCAACGTTCCCAGTAGGTGCTTTGATCCGTCCTGCAAACTGCTGAGAATCTAGAGGCACTCCAGAGCTGCTTTTCATGCAGCTGTTTTGCACATCTGGAATTAAAGGGAGCTTCCGAGCCATTGGAGGGGGGAATCCCTCAAATTCCAGAGCCTCTCATTCAGGAGGCCTAAAATGGGACGGCAGCAGCCACTGATGGTATCAGAAACCTGCCGGGTGTTCGCCAGCTCAGATCTCCTTGGCGGTGTTGCTGGCAAACGGGTTGCCCCACCCCGATCCCTGGCAGGATTTGTGCGTCAAGAGGATGTGGTCTGCTGCTGGACCGAAAGGTCCATCCGTCGTCGTGCCTTTCGTAGTGTGTCCACCACATCCCTCCAGGAAGGCCTGCTAGGAGCAAGGGGATGTGTGAAGGCACTGGCTCTCTCCTGCTCTCTTGGCCCAAGCAGGTAGACTGCAGCTCTCCATGGAGTCTCCACGGCGGAACTAATGATAGCAGCCATCTTTCATCATGGTTGGAGGGGAGGTGATATAATGATAATGATATGATGATAATGATACAGTGGTACCGCTGGTTAAGAACTTAATTCGTTCCGGAGGTCCGTTCTTAACCTGAGACTGTTCTTAACCTGAGGTAGCACTTTAGCTAATGGGGCCTCCTGCTGCCGCCACACGATTTCTGTTCTCATCCTGAAGCAAAGTTCTTAACCCGAGGTACTATTTCTGGGTTAGCGGAGTCTGTAACCTGAAGCGTCTGTAACCCGAGGTACCACTGTAATGATAATTTATTATTTACACCCCGTCCATCTGGCCGGGTTTCCCCAGCCACTCTGTGTGGCTTCCAACAAAAGATTAAAAACACAATAAAACATCAATCGTTAAAAACTTCCCTAAACAGGGCTTGCCTTCAGATGTCTTCTAAAACCCAGATAGTTGTTTATTTCTTTGACATCTGATAGAAGGGCGTTCCACAGGGCGGGTGCCACCACCAAGAAGGCCCTCTGCCTGGTTCCCTCTAACCTCGCTTCTCGCAGGGAGGGAACCGCCAGAAGGCCCTCGGAGCTGGACCTCAGTGTCCAGGCAGAACGATGGGGGTGGAAACGCTCCTTCAGGTATACAGGGCCATTTAGGGCTTTCAAGGTCAGCACCAACACTTTGAATTGTGCTCGGAAACATACAGTGGTACCTGGGGTTACATACGCTGCAGGTTACAGACTCCACTAACCCAGAAATATTACCTCTGGTTAAGAATTTTGCTTCAGGATGAGAACAGAAATCGTGCTCTGGCGGCGCTGCTGCAGCAGGCGTCCTCATTAGCTAAATTGGTGCTTCAGGTTAAGAACAGTTTCAGGTTAAGAACGGACCTCCAGAACGAATTAAGTACTTAACCCGAGGTACCACTGTACTGGGAGCCAATGTAGGTCTTTCAGGATCGGTGTTATGTGGTCTCGGCAGCCACTCCCAGTCCCCAGTCTAGCAGCCACATTCTGGATTAGTTGTAATTTCCGGGTCATCTTCAAAGGCAGCCCCACGTAGAGCGCATGGCAGTAGTCCAAGCAGGAGATAACCAGAGCCTCTGCCTCACCCTCCCTGGTTAAGGCTATTCCGCTAAAGGGATCCGTGAGGAATTGCTTCCGTCTGACGCTCAGATGGGGGCTAGGGCCAGAGAACTCCTCTGGGGAGACCCCTTAGGGATACACCTATTGGATGTAATCTCGTAGATGAGAAAGATCCAGATAATCTTCTTGGAAAGAGCCTCTTGCCAAGTCTTCTGGTGAGCACATTAAAAGAAAGATGTTAATTATACTTTGAGTCTTTTCCTGTCCTGGAATGCCCTATCGGTCGGGTTTCATAGGCCTTCATCACAGCTCTGCCCTCTGGATGTTGTGCAACTCCCATCAATGCCAGCCGGCACCAGTTTGCGGAAGGCTCTCCTCCAGAACGGGGGCACCATTTTGCGCACCCGTGTCCTCCTCTGTTGTTCCCCGCCGGCTGCCCCCTGGAAACCTTTAAAACGAATGTGTTTCCACCTACGTTTTATCCGCAGGCGGAAATCCACCAGGTGCAGCTTCTTCTAACAGTCCCAGGAGAAGAAACCCCACCTGTTGGATTTCTGCCCACCGCACGGCTGCTTAAAGGCACAAGGCTTGCGCCACAGGGTGGGAAGGAGAGTCACGGCGCACCCACAGCCAGGGAGGAGAAGGGCCAGGATGGGAGACGCGGGTGACACAGCGATGGGACCTCTCACCAGCTGCAAGCTCTCTGGGTGTAGGAGGGAGGAGAAAGGAGTCGATATGGAGGTGCCTCGCCCCACTTAAGAACAGGTTTGGCTTTTTCCTGCCCGAACCTGCTTGCTGGAGGCTGGGAGAGAACATGAGGAGGTTTGGGACACAACCTGTTCCCGATTGCCCTCCAAAGGATGCGAGGAGCCACCTCGGCCCAGCTGCTGGGTGTGGGTCTACTCGGAGCAGGGAGTGAGCGCACTTATCTCTCTGATCTGGTTCTTTTGCACAAGAGCCGAAGCCAGCTTTGTCGGCATACGTGCCGCAGTTCAACAGGTGCTGTGCGGGGCGCTCTTCTCCTCACCGCCAGAGCCCACCAACCAAATAATATTTTCGGATTGCGTGTGTTTTCCTCCAAGAAGCTCGAAGCGCGACGCCTGGTTCTCTCCCTCCCCACACAACAACCCCGCGAGGTGGGCTCATAGCTGTCAACTTTTCCCTTTTCTGGCGAGGAATCCTATTTGGAATAAGGGAATTTCCCTTAAAAAAAGGGAACGTTGACAGCTATGGGTAGGCTAGGTGGAGAGATGGGCAGGGACTGGGCCCAATGTCACACCTAGTGGGCTTCGTGGCTGAGTGAGGATTCGAACTCAGGTCCTCTAAGCCGTGGTCTGACACTCTAAGCCAGTGGTGTCCAAACATTTTTCAAAGAGGGCCAGATTTGATGAAGTGAAGGGCTGTGAGGGCCGACCAAGGGCCCGACCAAAGTTGTTAATCTTTTTCTAGGATTGAAGTTGTTGAGGGTTTTTCAGGATTTTACCCCAGGAAATAAACTGCCACAGGGGCCGTATTAAATCGACCAGGGGGCCGAATTAGGCCCCCAAAACGGACTTTGGACATGCCTGCTCTAACCGCTACACCTCCCGGGCACTCGTGACTGTACTATATATCAAACTCAATTACAAAAACCCCTCTGATGCAAATACTTCTATCCTTTTTCTCCTGCTGCTCCTATCTTGAATTCTGCCCGCAGTTTTATTTGTTTGCAGTGCTTTTCCAAAAAGCCCCCCATTCTTCTGTTCGAAGCTCGTTTTGATCTCTTAATAATGCTACCGACTTTGCCATTTCCGCATAGCCCATTGGCTCTCAGTCCCCAAGCTTTTCGTTCGTCGCTCTGCCCATTTTCACCTCTGGCCCTTCCCACCACCAGTTTGTGGCCCCCCGGAAGGTCTTGCTCAGAAAGAAATGTGGCCCTCAGGACTCTGGGGGAACCCTCACGAGAGTGGCCAACTTTCTCGGCACGCCTTGCTCCTGTGCCTCTCGCGAGCAACTCTGATCCGATTTTTCTGGTGGCCGAATATTTGTGAAAGACAGAGGAGCAGCCTTGCTGGCCTCTGGGAGGGTCATTTGGCAATGTCCTCCGTTTATTCCGCAGCTGTGTTCTTTTTGGGTTATCTGTTCCCACACAGGCCCACCAAGGCTGTGGAAGTGGAGCACATTTTGCTTGCGCTTTGCAGGCTACCTGAGGTGAAAACAGCCACCTCCTTGGCAGCTTCCAGGCCTTGCTTGATAAAGCCAGCAGTTCCTGAAATCCTAATATCAACAAGCAAAGGAAATCGAGCGAGAGAAGCAGCCAGGCCTGTGTTTTTTTGTGGAGAAATGGTCTGTGACCCAGAGTTCTGGCTGTGTGTGGAGAGATGTATGTTTCTCATGCCCTTCAGGTTCAGGGTACTGTACTTCTGAGCATAAACAGAGCAGAAAATTTCTGCATTCAGATAGGTGCGCGGTTGCCACCTTTCCCTCCTGGGCAGAGCTCTTGCGCTCTAAAGAATTGGGTGGCAGGCAGAAATCTGTCGGTGGAAGCTTCGAAACAGGCTGCACCTGGTGGATTTCTGCCCAAAGGATTTTATTCAAAGATCAACTGCTGCGGCTTAGAAATCCTGCTTTAAAAGTAATAAAATAAATTGCCTGGGTTGCTTATCGACGAGACGGTGCTTGCAGTAAGTTGCACTTTGGCAAGAAGTATTAACAAAGGCAAGAAATTATTTTATAGCTGGCCATACGGGCTGCTTGTTCGTAGAATCTGGCAAGGAGATCGGCAGCCCAGCGGTGCGTACGAAAGGGCATTGCACAAAAGGCGGAGATGGCTTTGCCAAAATGGTGTCTTGGGCCAAGTTGCACACTGGACGTATATTGGGAGAAATTCGCACGGAGGACTCAGAACTCGCAAGCTGAATTTGAGATGAGAGAAGCGAGAGGCTGAAATGCACCCTGTTCGCCCCTCCCTCTCTGTGGGGCGGCAGCCCTGCCAGGCTGCCAAATCCAGGGCGAGGCACATTCCTGTAGGTAAGGCAAGCGGGTCCTGGGTTTGAAACCTGAGAAGGCAGCTCAGCGGAGGAGGGCAGCTGCCAGGGCTGAAAGGCAATGATCTGGGCAGTTTGCGGCAGGACGTCCCGGCTTGCTAGTGGGGTCGGGCAGCACTGCTCTGCCCTCCCCACTGGAGGTCAAGTTTCTCCCTTGAAATCGAACCAGTGCCTGAGTTTGCTTCTTTCCTCCTCCCTCCCCCCTCCTTTTTCCTTTAGTGTCGTATCTTTTACATTGCAAACCTGAGGGGCAAGAATTGTAAGCCCTTCTTCCTGGAGCCTTTTAGGGGGCAGGGGGTAGCTGCTGAAGAGCTACAATTTAAAAAAACAACAACAGTAAAATTATTACTATTATTAATTGAATTTATATACCGCCCTACACCCGGAGGTCTCAGGGAAGAACGTGCTTGTTCAATCCTGGCTGTTCCTCCGCCCTCAGAGATTCGGGGAATGGTGGGTGGCAGGGCCTTCTCTGTGGTGGCCCCTGAGCGGTGGAACTCCCACCCAGGGCATCCGGTGCCCTCTTTACACATATTTTGGAATCATTTTTATTTGAGTTTACAAATACAAAATTATAACAATCCAAATGCATATCCATATATAGAGATTTCTCTTCATCTCCAGATTCCCCACCCCTTCCGTGGGTCTTATTATCAACATTTACAACTGCAGATTATTCCATAATCTATATTTGATATCAATCCATATTATCCACGGTCTTTGTTACATTACAAGTGAGATTAGAATCCTGCTAATGTTTCCATCTGCTTGCAGTCGTCTCCTAAATAACTTAAAAGTTTTCCCCATTCTTTTTTAAAGTTTTTCTTCTCTCGGTTCCTGAGTTTTCCAGTCAGATTTGCCATTTTGGCATAGTCCATCAGCTTAGTTTGCCATTCCTCTCTGGTAGAGACTCTTTCGTCTTTCCATCTCTAGGCTAGTAACATCCGAGCGGCTATTGTCCCATAAATAAAAAGTCTTTTCTGATCTTTTGCGATGTCGCTACCTATAATTCCTAATAAGAAAGCTGCTGGTTTTTTTTAACAAAAGTTATTTTAAACATTTTTTTTCATTTCATTATATATCATTTCCCAGAAAGCTTTTCTTACCTCACACACCCACCACATATGATAAAAGGTACTCCTTACGCATCTTTTGAATGCTGTTGTCTCGCCTCTTTTAAGCTGCCTTCTGACCCCTGAAGCGCATGTCTTTTTGAACCCGTCTTATTTTTATCCTTGCTTTTAATTGTTTTTAACATCGTGATTCCAACTTGCAGCCTGCCCTGGTGCCTTCGGGCTGAAGGGGCCGGTGACAAATCAATGAATAACAATCATAATGACCGTAATAATACAGTGGTCCCTTGGTTCTCAAACGCCTTGGTACTCAAACAACTTGGAACCCAAACACTGCAAACCTGGAAGTAAGTGTTCGGTTTGTGAACTTTTTTCGGAAACCGAACATGCTCCGTTTTGAGTGTTACACTTTCATTTTGAGTGTTACGCTGAGGTCTGTCTGTTTTTGCTATTTATTTTGCCTTTTCGTGGCTTTTTTGTTTTGCTCTTGTGACTGTGCACAACCCAGTTCAGCTACTGATGGATTGGTTGTGTGACTGCAGCACATTGTTTATCGCTTTCATTTTATGGACCAACGGTCTCGTTAGATAGTGAAATTCATGTTCAATTGCTGTTTTAGGGGTTGCTTTTAAAAGTCTGGAATGGATTAATCCGCTTTGCGTGACTTTATTTCCTTTCCTTTTTTGAATTTTTTTTATTGATTTTCAGAAAATTATAAACAATCAAATAAAACAAACAAACATTAATCATAACCTTATTAAAAATTACACTTATTAACACTGTTAAGTGACTTCCTCGCTTCCCCTTGGTTGAATTTCATTGCATGTCCTTTTAACGGTTTTCCAAATCATGGTTCTTATAAAATTTAACTTGAACATTTAACATCCTTAAATCTTTTCATTTTGAAATTGAACATATTAATTCATCACTTAACTTATATAAAATCCTAAGCCAATTAAGTATCTGCAAGCTGTTTCCAATTAATTTAACTTAACAATCATTAAATTTAGTCCATTCTTCCTGATACTACTACTCCTCCTGGTCGCGGACTCTTCTGGTTAGGTCGGCTAGCTCCGAAAAATCCATCATCTTCATCTGCCATTCTTCCACCGTTGGTAATTCTTGCGCTTTGCGTGACTTTCTGTGGGAAAGCGTGCCTTGGTTTTGGAACGCTTTGGTTTTGGAACGGACTTCCGGAACGGATTAAGTTTGAGAACCAAGGTACCACTGTAGTTGGCAGACACAGGAAGTAGGAGATGGTTCGCTTGGCCAAACAGTCTTGCCTTTGTTTCTCCCCGCTAACATCTCTCTCTTTCTCTCCCCCCGCAGGTCCATCACCACAGACCTCAAAAGGGACGTACATTCTGGTTCCAGTGGGCAAGGCCATGGATGGAGGGCTCTGGTCAGCAGAGGTGACCGACACAGGCACAAACACCATATCCCTGCGGGTCAACACCTCGCCCAACGCCGTGATCGGGAAGTACCAGTTTGGGGTCAAGACACGGACCAAGGCGGGCGAGTACCAGATGCCCTTTGACCCCCGCTACGATATTTACATCCTCTTCAATCCCTGGTGCAAACGTAAGTTGGCCGGCATTCTTCTTTCTCTCTCCTTCTTTAGGTGCATGTGTCAGTAAGAGAACGAGGCTCCTAATCTTAGGGTTGTGGGTTTGAGATGCATGTTGAGCCAAAGATTCCCACATCACAGGGGGTTGAGCTAGATGACCTTTGGGTTCTCTTCCATCTCTATGATTCTATGAAGCTGCAGCGGTTTCTAATAGCCAGTAATTGGAAGTGTGCGCTGTCTCGGACAGGGGAGGCAGAAAATAGCCATTGGGGTCAGCGGCATCAATTTATTAGAAGAATTTCATTTATGAATAGATGGAGTGAGGAAAAGAAAGAAAGAAAAGAGTGAGAGAGAATAGGGGGGGAAAGAAAAAAATACTGTTACATTACCATATATTAATATAAGGTAAAGGTAAAGGGACCCCTGACCATTAGGTCCAGTCATGACCGACTCCAAGGTTGCGGCGCTCATCTCGCTTTTTTGGCCGAGGGAGCTGGCGTACAGCTTCCAGGTCATGTGGCCAGCATGACTAAGCCGCTTCTGGCAAACCAGAGCAGCGCATGGAAACGCCGTTTACCTTCCCGCCGGAGCGCTACCTATTTATCTACTTGCACTTTGACGTGCTTTCGAACTGCTAGGTTGGCAGGAGCAGGGACCGAGCAACGGGAGCTCACCCCGTCGCAGGGATTCGAACCACCGACCTTCTGATTGGCAAGCCCAAGAGGCTCAGTGCTTTAACCCACAGCGCCACCCGCGTCCCAATATATTAATGTGTATATTATTGCCTTACTGTCCCAACACACATATGAGCTAATATAGTCTGTGTAAACTCATTCCGAATATCAGTGTCTGTATCTGCGCAGATAAACATATTCAAAGTCAATAAAAGAAGTTTACTCACATCAGTTCACAGTTGGATTCCTGAAGGCAGACTTAGTTACAAATATGTACATGTGGATCAACCCCATATGGGGGAATAATCCCAGTGCTTCTGCTAGCAGAGCAGTCCTAGCTAAAAGCTGGTCAAACGAAGAAGGAAGTCAAAAAAAGGAAAGGTTGCTGCGTGACTCATCCTTTGGTTACCTGGAAAGGTTAGGCCATGCCCACCTTCTATCACATGCAAAGGGAAGGAAGCCAGGAGGAACAGGAAGCTTTGACTGGCTGGACCAAACATCCCCTCGCATGTCTTCTCTAGCATTTCAAGGAATGTTGTACTTGATTGCCTCTCATGGATCACATCCCACATTTCAGGCCAGAGTCTTTCCCCGATTTTATGGGAGGGTCTCGTTTTTCCTAGCCTCCTCGCTGCTGGAAGGGTCTGGCCAGCAAAAGCTTGTCCGGATGCCAAGAACCACGGGGAAATGGTCTTATCTCTGTCCCACGCACACACCCTGCACGAAAAATGGGAATGATCTGCGGGTGGGAGGGGTGGAGAAAGGAAACCGTTTATCTCCAATGGAATTAAGCACCAAAGAAAATAAATCTCTTGGCTCCGCATTGTAGACTTATACAAAGGCCAGCCGAGCAGAACATTCAGGGAGTGTCAGGATAAGGGGTGCAAAATAACAAAAGGCACTCTGCGCATGCCCCTGGGACGCGTTCCAGAATGTCCGGCGCTCTTCAGGGGGCGGTCAGCTCCCTTTCCCTCAAAAGGGAAGAGTCGGGGAGGTTAAGTTGAGCTCATGAGAAGCAGAACTCCACTGCAATCCGAGGCAGAGCTGGGTTTGGAAAACCCCAAGCAAAGGGTTCCTCTGAGCATACGTAGAGCACCCATTTTCCTTCCCGCTGAAAAAATGATTTTAAAACACACACACACCCAAAAAAGAGTGACATATGTCATATATATATGTCATATAAAAGCATAAAAACAATATAACTTTAAAAAAAATTAAGAAGACCCGCACGGAAAAAAATTAAGAAGACCTGCACGGATGCTACTAGCCCAGAGATGGAAAGAAGAAAGAGTCGCTACCAGAGAAAAATAGCAAACTAAACTGATGGATTACGCCGAAATGGCAAAGCTGACCAGAAAGCTCAGGAACCAAAAGGACAAAAACTTTAAGAAAGAATGGGAAAGATTCATAATTTAGGGGATCGCTAAGCAGATGAAAACATTACCAAGATTTTAATCACACTTGTAATGTAATAAATACGATGGACAATAAACAGTGCTTATTTCTGGGGGGGAGCAGGGGGATAAATACTCCTAAACATTTTGTGAATCTTTGTCCTTTTGTCCATTTACTGTATTTATTTTTCCCGATTTGAACTATAAAATGGTGATTTTCTTGAGTCAAAATGAGAGTACCCACTCAACATTTTTTTAAATAAAAAAAGCACTGGATATAAAATATAGATTATGATATGCAGTTGAAAACGTTGACATTAGGACCCCTGGAGAGGGGATGGGGGAGGAGTCGTGAGATTCAGAGAAATCTCTATCTATGGAAATGTATTTGGTTTTGTTACAAATTTGTATTTGAAAAATCAGATAGAAAAGATGATCATAAAAAAAATCAACAAGAAAACACAATTAAGATGATAGGGAGTCAAAATATTCTCCTCCTGTTGGTGATTTTTCCACTCACATTTGGTGGTCTCTCTCCTCCCTTAAAAGGCCTGTAATTTTGAAGCTCCCGAATTTGCCCTAAACTTCTCTTCTTCCATTTTTCCCCATTCAGAGGATCCTGTTTACCTGGACCAGACCGGTTGGCTGGACGAGTATGTGCTGAACGAATCGGGGAGGATCTACTATGGGACCGAAACCCAGATTGGGGAACGCACGTGGAATTATGCCCAGGTACATAGCTGTCAACCATCCCTTATTTGGCGGGAAAGTCCCTTATCCCAGTGCTGTGTCCCGCTGCTGTCCCTTATTGATGATGTCCCTTAAATTTCCCGGGTTTCAAAGGAAGCAGCTCTTCTCCCTCCCTCCCTGCCGGCCAGGGAGGAGGGAGGCTCCAACTGTGTTGCTTGGCTGCGTTGCTCACCCAATAAGGAGTCTAAGAACGACTGGGGGGGGTGGAGCTTGCATGCCTTGTGCCGATCAAATCGGCCGTGTTGCCTGGGGACTCGCCTTTGCTCAGCGCTTCCCAGCGGAGAGGTGACAGTGGTTTCCCATGCTGCATCCCCTTTGCCGGGTTGCTGCGCTGTGGGAACCACCACGAGGCTTCGTTTGGCTGCTGGCTGGGCTTTCTGCCTTTGGCTGGGAGGGGCTCAGAACTTGAACATACCTGTGCTCTGAAAATCCCTTATTTTGGCTGTTGATCCCTTATTTTCGAGGCTGCTGGTCCCTTATTTTCAAATCTGTAAGTTGACAGCTATGCCCAGGTAGGCCCTGGGTGGCTCATTGGCAGGATGCAAAGTGGTCTAAGGTCTCAGGGTGCTCAGTACTGTTTACATCAGCCCTCAGAGATGAGGCTGTCCGCCACTACCAGCACCCCTGTGCAAGGTGAGAGGGGCCACAGGTTCATTGAACCTGCTTCTGGCTTCCACGACTTCTCCTAAACTTCCTTAAAAACTCTCAAATCGCCATTCAAGGCGACTTTAACAGAGTGGAGAAATGGGCCAAAACTAACACGATGGATTTCAATGGGAACAAATCTCAGGTTCTGCACTTAGGCAGGAAGAACCGGCAAATAGAAGATGGGGAGCATAGTACATGTGAAAAGGATCTAGGGGTCTTGGTTGACCACAAACTGATCGTGAGCCAACAGTGTGAGGCAGCAGCAAAAAAGGCTAATGCTATTCTAGGCTGCATCAACAGAAGCATAGCGCCCAGGTCAAGGGAAGTGATAATATTGCTGTGTTGTGACTTGGTCAGTCCTGTGTCCAATTCTGAGGACCACAGTTTAAGAGGGATGTTGACAAGCTGGGACATGTGCAGAGGAGGACGACCGAGATAATTGAGGGTCTGGAAACCAAGGCTTATGGGGGATGGACGAGGGACTTGGGTATATTTAGCACGGAGAAGGGATGAGACTGAGAGGAGATACGATAGCCATCTTCAAATATCTCAAGGACTGTTACACGGAAGATGGAGCAAGCTTGTTTTGCAGGGCCCGTGACAATGGATTCAAGTTACCAAAAATGAGATTCCAACTAAAGTTGTGGGTTTTCCTTCCTTGGAGGTTTTTAAGCAGAGATTGGATGGCCATCTGTCAGCAATGCTTTAGTTGAGATTCATGCCTTGCAGGGGGTTGGACTAGATGACCGTTGGGGTCCCTTGCAACTCTATGATTCTATGAATTTTCCTCCTCTTTAGAATTATTTGCACATTACACCCCAGGCTGTCAGACACCCATTAGGAGTGTTTAGCAGTGCCAACTATGTTTTTTTATTTTTTAAAAAAAAATAATTTAATTTAATTTAAAAGTATGAAAAAACTGACATTTTTCAGTTATGAATGTGTTGGCGATATACCCTGAGAAGTATGAAATGAACGGAAATATGGATAAATGCCCCACATGCAAATTGGGAGGCGTGAAGGATAAATGCTCATATAACCTCCCTGTGTGGGTTAAACCACAGAGCCCAGGGCTTGCCGATCAGAAGGTCGGCGGTTCGAATCCCCATGACGGGGTGAGCTCCCGTTGCTCGGTCCCTGCTCCTGCCAACCTAGCAGTTCAAAAGCACGTCAAAGTGGAAGTAGATAAATAGGTCCCGCTCCGGCGGGAAGGTAAACGGCGTTTCCGTGTGCTGCTCTGGTTTGCCAGAAGTGGCTTAGCCATGCTGGCCACATGACCCGGAAGCTGTACGCCAGCTCCCTCGGCCAATAAAGCGAGATGAGCGCCGCAACCCCAGAGTCGGCCACGACTGGACCTAATGGTCAGGGGTCCCTTTACCTTTACCTTTAAGCAAATCAGAACAGACGCTCAATAAAGGGCAGATAAAATCTAACTCCCATGTTAGCTCTGGGCAAGCAAATCAGGACGATTGCCTATTATAGGCCTTCTGGAGGAGAATCAAAGGTCCCTCTGACTTCTTTTGAAAATAACAGAGCAGCACTGAAGCGCCTTGTGTGGTTATTCTGGTTATCTGCCAGCAGGAGGCGCTGTTGCTTGCATCGTGGTGCTTTGCAGTTTTGTTTCTGCGGGAGCTCTTGACAGTGCCTTTAGGTACCCAAAGCAGTTTGGTGTGTGCGTGTGAGAGATCTCTGAGTGTGCCCCCTTCTCCTCTCCCCCCACAGTTTGACCAGGGTATCTTAGATGCCTGCCTCTACGTCCTGGACCGTCGTGGGATGCCGCACGCGAGTCGTGGAGACCCCATCATGGTTTCGCGGGTCGTCTCTGCCATGGTGAGCCCTCGGGACAGTTTCGGCTTCCTGCCCAACAAAACTTGCTTGCGCGTTTCCTTTTTTAAAAAATTGTCTTCTTACTTTCTGCCTTCAACTTGTACCCCGCTCTTCAGAAAGCTTGTAGCACCTACCTTTCTGCATGGAGAAAGTTTGTTTATTGCATTCATATCATACTTTCATCTCCATGGAGCTAGAGCATGGGTAGGCAAACTAAGGCCCGGGGGCAGGATCCGGCCCAATCGCCTTCTCAATCCGGCCTGAGGATGGTCCGGGAATCTGCATGTTTTTACATGAGTAGAATGTGTCCTTTTATTTAAAATGCATCTCTGGGTTATTTGTGGGGCATAGGAATTCATTCATTTCCCCCCAAAAAATTTGGTCCATCCCCCCACAAGGTCTGAAGGACAGTGGATCAGCCCCGTTGAAAAAGTTTGCCGACCTCTGAACTAGAGGGTAGTTCTCCACATCTCGTCATTTTATTCCTACAACAACCCTGCGAGGGAGGTTAGCCTGAGAGGCAGGAACAAGGTCACCCTCCAAGCTTCATGGCTGGGTGGGGATTCGAACCCTGGTCTCCCAGGTCCATGTCTAACCACTATGCTCCCTGGTAGATCTCCTTTTTGAGATCCCTAATATGCTTCCTGCCTTTGGCCAGTAGACCTGAAGGAGCGTCTCCACCCCATCGTTCAGCCCGGACACTGAGGTCCAGCGCCGAGGGCCTTCTGGCAATTCCCTCATTGCGAGAAGTGAGGTTACAGGGAGCCAGGCAGAGGGCCTTCTCGGTAGTGGCACCCGCCCTGTGGAACGCCCTCCCATCAGATGTCGAGGAAATAAGCAACTATTGGACTTTCAGAAAACATCTGAAGGCAGCCCTGTTCAGGGAAGTTTTTAATGTTTGATACTACAGTGGTACCTCGGTTTAAGAACAGCCCTGTTTACAAACTCTTCGGTTTACGGACTCTGCAAAACCAGAAGTAGTGTCCCGGTTTGCGAACTTTACCTTGGTCTAAGAACGGAAGCCGAACAGTGGAAGGGCACCGGCAACGGGAGGCCTCATTAGGGAAAGCGCGCCTCAGTTTAAGAATGGTTTCGGTTTAAGAACGGACTTCTGGAATGGATTAAGTTCGTAAACTGAGGTACCACTGTACAATTATAAAAGGGCGGAAAGGAAGACATCTGAAGGCAGCCCTGTTCAGGGAAGTTTTTAATGTTTGATGTTTTATTGTGTTTTTAATATTTTGTTGGGAGATGCCCAGAGTGTCTGGGGATACCCAGCCAGATGGGTAGGGTATAAGTATTAAGTTGTTGTTGTTGTTATTTATAGCCCGCCCATCTGGCTGGGCTTCCCCAGCCACTCTGGGCGGCTTCCAACAAAATATTAAAATACAGTACAGTGGTGCCTCGCAAGACGAAATTAATTCGTTCAGCGAATTTTTTCGTCTAGCGAATTTTTCGTCTTGCGAAGCACGAAATCCCATAGGAATGCATTGAAAATCAATTAATGAGTTCCTATGGTCAAAAAAAGTCCAAACAAAGCCAAATTTCGTACAACAAGAGTTTATTAAGTGCTCTTTAAAGTCACACATACTGTAAAGAGCATTTCAAAATTCAAACCCAGAAATTTTTTAAAAAAACAGCAGAGTGGCCCAATGGTCACAGAAAATCATAAAAATGCAGGGGGAAAAAACAAGCTTCCAGATTCTTGCAAACCCCTCCCCAACACCAAGTCCTTGAATTCCAAACACCCCAACCCAAAATCCAAACCCCCCCAAAAAAAGTTTTAAAAGCTTAACTTACCAAATGGCTGCAAAAGAAATTTTGGAAAAGCTTCAAAAATCACCAAAGTCTTTAAAAACCTCAAAAAAGGCTACTATGTACACTGCGTTCTATGAGTTGCTCCTCGAAGTCAAGTCGCAACTGTATTAACGGTGTTAAGAAAAAGGAAACAAACTTGCAAGACGTTTTCGTCTTGCGAAGCAAGCCCATAGGGAAATTCGTCTTGCGAAGCAGCTCAAAAAACGGAAAACACTTTCGTCTAGCGAGTTTTCCGTCTTGCGAGGCATTCGTCTTGCGGGGCACCACTGTAATGCCAACAAAGGTCCGTATAGTAAAAGCCATGGTTTTCCCAGTAGTGATGTATGGAAGTGAGAGCTGGACCATAAAGAAGGCTGATCTTCGAAGAATGGATACTTTTGAATGATGGTGCTGGAGGAGACTCTTGAGAGTCCCATGGACTGCAAGAAGATCCAACCGATCCATTCTGAAGGGAATCAGCCCTGAGCGCTCACTGGAAGGACAGATCCTGAAGCTAAGGCTCCAATACTTTGGCCACCTCATGAGAAGAGAAGACTCCCTGGAAAAGACCCTGATGTTGGGAAAGATTGAGGGCATAAGAAGAAGGGGACGACAGAGGACAAGATGGTTAGACAGCATTCTTGAAGCTACAAACATGAGTCTGACCAAACTGCGGGAGGCAGTGGAAGATAGGAGTGCCTGGCGTGCTCTGGTCCATGGGGTCACGAAGAGTCGGACACGACTAAACGACTCAACAACAATGCATCAAATATTAAAAGCTTCCCTAAACAGGGCTGCCTTCAGATGTCTTCTAAAAGTCTGGTAGTTGTTGTTCTCTTTGACATCTGATGGGAGGGCATTCCACAGGGCGGGTGCCACCACCGAGAAGGCCCTCTGCCTGGTTCCCTGTAACTTCACTTCTCGCAGGGAGGGAACCACCAGAAGGCCCTTAGCGCTGGACCTCAATGTCCGGGCAGAATGATGGGGGTGGAGACGCTCCTTCAGATCTACTGGGCCGAGTATATCTAGTAATAGTATTCCGATTGCCTACACACTTCGGATCCATATTTCTGCGGCACCACCATGTGGATTAAGCACCGGTGAACTTCTTAATCTTAGCACACCTCTCTCATTGTAGAAATGAACCGTTAGAAGTGCCGCCATAAAACTAGCGTACTACTTGCAAAGCTAAGCAGGAACCTGTACGGGGAACCGTGAGCCGAGATTCCTGCATTGCAGAGGGTTGGACTAGAGGACCCCGGGGTCCCTTCTGACCTGACAATTCTATGATTCTACTAAAGGCGAAGCAACGAAACCTTGTGTCCCTCCGTGGCTGACACGGCACTTGCTAACCGTACTGATTCTCCCCACCTCTCTCTCTCTCTCTCAGGTGAACTCTCTGGACGACAACGGCGTGCTGGTTGGGAACTGGACAGGCGATTACTCGCGCGGCACCAACCCTTCGGCCTGGGTGGGCAGCCGAGACATCTTGCTGAAGTACCACAAGACAGGCTACCCGGTTCTCTATGGGCAGTGCTGGGTGTTTGCCGGAGTCGTGACCACAGGTAGCTGCCGTCCGCGGGGAGACGGGATGAGAGTGGGCTCTGGGGATGGGAGGGGAAGGGCATGGACAGAAGGAGGGCCTTGCAGGATCAGGTCCATGTGGTCCAGCACCCTGGTTCTCAAAGGGGCCGACCAACATCACACCCTCAGTTGTTTATAAGGATGGGAAATCTGTTGTCGTCATTCCTTCCCCCTCCCTCCATGTTTTTAACTCTCCACTGGCATCTCCAAGAGGCATAGGAAGGGGGGCGGGGGGCGAGTCGCCCCGGGTGCCATCATGGAGGGGGGTGACAAATTATCAAGGAACAATGACTGCCCTACTAAGGCGGTTCATAAAAAACTTTTTTTAAAAAATGCCTGCTCCAAAGGTCTTATCTTACTACACTAGGGATTATATAGCTATATATGAAATTTCATGCATATCACTTAATATCTTGACCCTCCACGAAAATGGCTGCTTACCTGGCCGTTTTCCTATGTCGCGAAGGCTGAAATTTCAATTCAGTGGAGCACTTACTGTTCCCAACCCTAACCCTGTGGAAAGCCATCTAATTAGACTTTAAATTTGATTTTTACATGTTTTCAGGAGGTAATTCAATTATTGTTTGATTTTTATATCAACGTTATGTATCTGACGTTAGCCGCCCTGAGCCCGACTTCGGCTGGGGAGGGCGGGAAATAAATAAAAGTTATTATTATTATCATTATTTATTATCTCTTCCCATTCCTCCTCCTCCTCCCTGTCCCCCCAGTCCTCCGGTGCCTGGGCATTCCAACCCGGACCGTCACCAACTACAACTCGGCGCACGATACGGACGTCAGCCTCACCATGGACATATACTTTGACGAGAACATGAAGCCACTGGAGAACCTCAATGCCGACTCTGTTTGGTAAGCACAGCGACCTGCCGCCTCCGTCTCAGGTTCCTATGTTCAGGAGGAAGGGCAAACCCAGGACGGCCGCCACCAGTACCCCGCTTTTTTAAAGAGAAACTTTTTATTTACCATAGTTATCTGTGTATAAGACTAGGTTTTTTTCTTTAAAAAGTGGTGTTCGTCTTAGACATGGAGAGTGCATAGGGCGGGCATTTGATTGGTTACTGCCGCGGCTGTCAGCGGCTATTGGGCGTGTTATTGGCTGCTGCGTCAAGGGCTGGTGTTGATTGGCGATTTTCGGCAATCCCCCCTAAAAAAAAGCTCAACAGCCCTGTGCAATCCCCCCCCCCATAAAAAGCTCAACAACTCTTGGCAATCCTCACCCCGAATAGCTCAACAACTCTGAGCCATCTCCCCCAATTTTCTTAAATTTGAGTCCCCCAAATTAAGGGCATCTTATACATGGGGGTGTCTTATACATGGAAAAGTACGGTACACTTTTCAAGTTTACACATTTCATTACAATCAAACATTTTCCCACTTTCTGTGGTTCTTTAAACTTATTTTATAATCTCTTCTGCCTATCCAAATTCATTTAATTTGCTCATTTAATTATCTATTTTAAATATATACTCTTATGTAATAACTGCAGGTTATTACAATAACCCCGCCCATGTTTTTTATCTGTTTGCAATTTATCTATAAACATTCAATAAACCATTTCCATTCTTTTATTGGAAAAAAAGTTTCTTATCTTGATTTCTTATTCTTCTGATAAGTTTCGCCATTTCTGCATATTCCGTAAGTTTTTGTCTCCATTCTTCCTTTGCTGGGACTTCTGCTTCTTTCCACTTCCAAGTACCCCATTTTAATTCTTTTTTCCTCCCCTGTCCGGATGCAGGAATTTCCATGTCTGGAACGACTGCTGGATGAAACGTCCCGATTTGCCTTCAGGGTTTGATGGGTGGCAGGTTGTAGATGCGACGCCCCAGGAATCCAGCAGCGGTGAGTCAAGGAAGGATTCCTGCACAAAAAAGACTCTGATGTCCTCCAGCTGTTTTGGACTCCAATTCCCATCATGCATGCTGGAGTTGTAGTCCAAAACACTTGGAGGACACCTGGCCAGCTTACAACTTTTGGGGTCGCAAACTAGGTGGAGTGGGCCTTGGGCCACTATAACAGCTTGGGAGTGGCTGGGCTGATCTCCTTTACTGCACTGGCACACCAGCGCTGCAGGTGGTTGGAGGCCGGTACTGCAGCCATCTGACCAGCAGAGGTCAGGTGACTTTGTGAGCCAATCAGACTCTGTTTAGCCCCATAAAAGATGCTTGAATCACTGAGGGAAACTCCTGAGTTTGAGTATTGAGGAAGAATCACCTGGTTGGGAGAACAATTTGCTTTGTGGTTCCCTTTTTAAGCAACACCTGCCATGGTATGGACGCCAGTTCAAATTGTGCCACAAGGAGTTCCGCAGATTAACACTGGAAGCCGTTGTCTGTTCTGGAAAGGAGACGGGGAGTCTGACACGGTGCTCCATCTCATCTCTCCCCTGCTTTCCTCAACAGGCATTTTCTGCTGCGGTCCCTGCTCCGTAGAGGCCATCAAGAACGGGCTGGTCTACATGAAATACGATGCCTCCTTCTGCTTTGCTGAGGTACTTGTTTCTGAATGATTTTGCATGTGCGAATACTACTGAGAGATCCCCTGGTCATGTCACCGCATCTCTGATTCAGGTTTGGAACCTTCAGCACCAGGGACAGCTCCCCAGGAATGCAGACGTCAATTCTATCACTAATAATAATAATAATAATTTATTTGTACCCCGCCCATTTGGCTGGGTTTCCCCAGCCACTCTGGGCGGCTTCCAACAAATATTTAAAATACATTAAAATGTCACACATTAAAAACTTCCCTAAACAGGGCTGTCTTCCAAATGTCAGATAGTTTCTTATTTCCTTGACATCTGGTGGGAGGGTGTTCCTGAGGGCGGGTGCCACTACCGAGAAGGCCCTTTGCCTGGTTCCCTGTAACCTCATTTCTTGCAAGGAGGGAACTGCCAGAAGGGCCTCGGAGCTGGACCACAGTGTCCAGGCAGAACGATGGGTGTGGAGACACTCCAACATACATTTGCAATCGAAATTATTCCACCCCCTTTGCAAATCAGGTTTATTCTCAAAAAATTGCAGACTTTTAACTGTTTGCAAGGAGCAAATGCAACAAAACCAATGGCAATAGCTCCATACAACGGATGCATTGAGTGGTTCCACAAAATTCAGCTGAAAATGCAACTTATAGTGAGACTAGAGAAGCCAGGATAAGTTGAGTTTTCAGCTGAATGTCACCTGATTTGCAACGGGGGTGGAATTTCAATTACAGCTGTGGAAAAAGAAAAGGTTAGAGCAACCTTCCCCAATTTGTGCCCTCCAGATTTTGCTGGACTCCAGCAAACTCCATCAGCCCCAGCTAACACAGTCACAGGTTGAAGGTGACGAAAGACACAATCTGCAACACAATCATAATAATCTTGTCATCACTAAACTGGTTTTCTGCTATAGCATCCAGTGAAATTGAAATGTCCATCTATCTATCTCGATGGCTAGATAGACATAGATGCAAAAGGTCTTTGCCACAGACATGGGGATGAATACCTTATATCTCTCTCTTCAAAGTTTTCCATAGCAATGGAACTGCTGTGGACTGCCGACCTGTTGAACTTGTTGTGACTTGACTTCTGGGTAAAACTTCTCTAGGGATCATGTAGGTAAAGAGGAGAAGTAATAATAATAATAATAATTTTATTATTTATACCTCGCCCATCTGGCCTGGCCTCCCCAGCCACGCTGGGCAGCTCCCAACAGAATATTATAAACACAATAAAACATCAAACATTGAAGACTTCCCTAAACAGGGTTGCCTTCAGATGTCTTCTAAAAGTCAGATAGTTGTTTATTTCCTTGACATCTGACAGGAGGGCGTTCCACAGGGTGGGTGCCACCACCGAAAAGGCCCTCTGCCTGGTTCATTAAGCAAGCTTCAGTTTTGGGGCAAGTTTAGCTCAGTTGGTAGAGCATCAGGCTGTGACCCTCAGGGTCAGGGGTTCGAATCCCATGTTGGGCAAAAGATTCCTGCATTGCAGGGGGTTGGAAAAATTGGCCCTCGTGGTCCCTTCCAACCCTACAATTACCGTATTTTTCGCCCTATAGGATGCACTTTTTCCCCTCCAAAAATGAAGGGGAAATGTGTGTGCGTCCTATGGGGTGAATGCAGGCTTCAGGAGAGCCGCAGCGCCAGCCCCACAAGGTCGGGGGACAGCGGGGAGGCGGAACGCCGCCATCCCGCTGTCTCCCGATGTGGTTTGGAGGCTGACGGCGGGGAGACGCGTGCTTCTCCTCGCTGCCTGCCCCGCAAGCTCCGGGGACAGTGAGGAGGCGCAGCGCGTCTTCCCGCTGTCCCCGGACCTGGTCTGCAGGCGGGCGGCAGGGAGAAGAGCGCTTCTCCCCGCTGCCTGCCCCGCAAGCTCCGGGGACAGCTGGGAGGCGCAGCGCGTCTTCCCACTGTCCCCGGACCTGGTCTGCAGGCGGGCGGCGGGGAGAAGAGCGCTTCTCCCCGCTGCCTGCCCTGCAAGCTCCAGGGACAGCCGGCCCCACAAGCGCCTGGGGGGGGGAAAATAAAATTTTTTTTCTTTATTTCCCCCCCAAAAAACTTGGTGCGTCCTATGGGCCGGTGCGTCCTATGGGGCGAAAAATACGGTATGTGAAATGACAAGGCGCAGAGAGATGCCCCTCTTCCCCCAAACAGAACCATGGGCAAACACAGGTGTTGGTTTTTACGGCGGCTGGCCTGCTGATGGTTTTCTCTGACCTACTTTCTCTCTCTCTCTGCAGGTGAACAGTGACAAGGTGTATTGGCAGCGCCAGTCTGACGGCAGCTTCAAGATCGTCTATGTGGAGGAGAAGGCAATTGGTCACTTAATCAGTACCAAGGCAGTGGGCTCAAATCAGCGCCACGATGTCACCGACATTTACAAACATCCTGAAGGTAATGTGATGTGTGGACAAGGGGGCAGACAGCTGGGATTCCTGAGGCAGGACACGCACAAATTAATAATAATAATAATCATAATCATAATCATAATAATAATAATACAGTGGTACCTCAGGTTAAGTACTTAATTCGTTCTGGAGGTCCGTTCTTAACCTGAAACTCTTCTTAACCTGAAGCACCACTTTAGCTAATGGGGCCTCCTGCTGCTGCCGCGCCGCCGGAGCCCAATTTCTGTTCTTATCCTGAAGCAAAGTTCTTAACCCGAGGTAGTATTTCTGGGTTAGCGGTGTCCGTAACCTGAAGCGTATGTAACCCGAGGTACCACTGTAATAATAATTAATAATAATAATAATAATTAATAATTATTTTATTTATACTCTGCCAATCTGCCTGGGGTTTCCCCAGCCACTCTGGACGGCTGCCAACATAATATTAAAAACACGATAAAACATCGAACATTAAAAACTTCCCTGAACTTCAGATGTCTTCTAAAAGTCAGATAGTTCTTTATTTCCTTGACATCTGATGGGAATAAAATCAAGATATAAAACCACAAAATACCTAATAAAAATAAAAACAAGAATAGCGGCCCGCCCCCCCTCACAAAAAACACCACATTTTAAAAGGGCATAGGACGTGAATCAGATCAACCAAAGGCCTGGTTAGAAAGGAACGTTTTTGCTATAAAATATGCAGGGATTTGTGTTTTGCAAAACGAACCGTGGAAAGAGAAAAAGAGAAGCCGTTGGTATTTTAAGGTTGCTTGAATGAATACAGTGGTACCTCGGGTTAAGTACTTAATTTGTTCCGGAGGTCCGTTCTTAAACTGAAACTGTTCTTAACCTGAAGCACCACTTTAGCTAATGGGGCCTCCCGCTGCCGCCGCGCGATTTCTGTTCTCATCCTGAAGCAAAGTTCTTGAGCCGAGGTACTATTTCTGGGTTAGCGGAGTCTGTAACCTGAAGCGTATGTAACCCGAGGTACCACTGTATTCAAAAATGGAAAACGGAAAATTAAATTAAAATGGGGGGGGGGATAAATAAAAAGCACCATTCCAGGAAGTTTGGAATGAAATCGTCTTCGCTCTGGACCTTCACCTGCCCCTTGGCTGCAGGAGCAGCAACACCTGAGCATCTCTCTCCATCCTTCTCCCTTTTTTCCTCTCCCAGGCTCCGACGCGGAGCGCAAAGCGGTCGAAACGGCCGCCAAGCACGGCACCAAGGCCCACATCTACACCAACAAGGAGTGGGGCGACGACATCTCCGTGACGGTGGACACCCAGGAGGCCTACACAGGCCAAGACATCTCCCTGAGGGTCATCCTGAAGAACCGCAGCTCCATGCCCCGCAGTGTCTCCCTCAACCTCTTCGTGGCCGTCATGTATTACACCGGCGTAACGGGCAGCAACTTCAAGCAGGAGAAGAGGGAGGTCCAGGTGCCGGCCAGCGGAAGTAAGACACCTTATTTATTTGGTTGTGGTTTTTTCAAATTTGTATACCACCTTCTTCCAAGGATCTCAGGGTGCTGGACAGGCTTTGCCGACTTTTCACCCTCACGACAGGCCTGCGAGGTAGGCCAGGCTAAGAGGTTGGCCCAAGGTCACCCCAGGAACTTCATTATTATTATTATTATTTATTGAATTTATACGCCGCCCTTATACCCGGAGGTCTCATGGCAGTTCACAGAAAAGATCACAATATATAAAATCAAAATAAGAACAATAACCCAGTAAGGTAAAGGTAAAGGGACCCCTGACCATTAGGTCCAGTTGTGGCCGACTCTGGGGTTGCGGCGCTCATCTTGCTTTACTGGCCGAGGGAGCCGGCGTACAGCTTCCGGGTCATGTGGACAGCATGACTAAGCCGCTTCTGGCGAACCAGAGCAGCGCACGGAAACGCCCTTTACCTTCCCGCCGGAGCGGTACCTATTTATCTACTTGCACTTTGACGTGCTTTCGAACTGCTAGGTTGGCAGGAGCAGGGACCAAGTAACGGGAGCTCACCCTGTCGCGGGGATTCGAACTGCCGACCTTCTGATCGGCAAGTCCTAGGCTCTGTGGTTTAACCCACAGCGCCACCCGCGATAACCCAGTAACACCCCCTCAAAAAGAGCCACATTTTAAAAGGGTATAAGTCGATGTCCATCTGTCCATCAGGTCAACCAAAGGCCTGGTCAAAAACGAACGTTTTTGCCTGGCACCTAAAGGTGTATAATAAGGCACCAAGTGAACATCCCTGGGGAGAGCATTCCACAGATGGGGAGCCACCGCAGAAAAGGCCCTGTTCTCGTGTTGCCACCCTCCAGACCTCTCAAGGAGGAGGCACATGAAGGAGGGCCTCAGAAGATGATCTCAGGGTCTGGGCAGGTTCATATGGAAAGAGGTGGCCCTTGAGGTGTTGCGGTCATGAGCTTCATGGCCGAATGGAGATTCGAACCTGGCCCTCTCCCAGGTCCTGGTCCAAAACTTGAACTGCTACGCCACACTGGCTCTTGGTCACCTTAAATCACTGGGCCACGTATCTGCTTGGGCCCCCTGCATCACGTCAAACAACCCCATTGCAAGGGGCCTCCCTGTGGCAGGGGAATAGTCAATGGACGTGGCAAAACGAGTAGAGGTGGGACGCTCTGCTCCCCGGGTGGAGCAGGGGGAGCCATGGAGGAAATCCACGGCACGTGGTGAATTCTAAGTCAGTGGTTCTCAAAGGAGAGGGTAGCAAGTGTGGCAGGAAGAGTCGAGGACAACGAAATAAACATCTAAACATTTCAGTGTAGTGCAGTAGTTTCGAAAGAAGTTTTATGATTTGCAGAATACGGATATTCTATGCTAAAAGTCCTGCTCTGAGTTATCATCATCATCATCATCATCATTTATTTCTACCCCTCCCATCTGGCTGGGTTTCCCCAGCCACTCTGGGCGGCTCCCAACAGAATATCAAAAACATTATAAAACCTCAAACATTAAAAACTTTCCTAAACAGGGCTGCCTTCAGATGTCTTCTAAAAGTCAGATAGTTGCTTCTTTACTTGACATCTGGTGGGAGGGCGTTCCACAGGGCGGGTGCCACTACCAAGAAGGCCCTCTGCCTGGTTCCTGTAACTTGGCTTCTCGCAGTGAGGGAACTGCCAGAAGGCCCTCGGAGCTGGACCTCAGTGTCCGTGTTTGACGATGGGGGTGGAGGTGTCCTTCATGTATACTGGCCGTTTAGGGCTTTCAAGGTCAGTACCAACACTTTGAATTGTGCTCGGAAACGTACTGGGGACCAATGTAGGTCTTTCAGGACCGGTGTTATGTGGTCTTGGCAGCCGCTCCCAGTCACCAGTCTAGCTGCCGCATTCTGGATTAGTTGTAGTTTCCGGGTCACCTTCAAAGGTAGCCCCACATAGAGCGCATGGCAGTAGTCCAAGCAGAAGATAACCAGAGCATGCACCACTCTGGCAAGACAGTCCGCAGGCAGGGAGGGTCTTATCCTGCGTACCAGATGGAGCTGGTAGACAGCCGCCCTGGACACAGAATTGACCTCTGCCTCCATGGACAGCGGTGAGTCCAAAATGACTCCCAGGCTGCGCACCTGGTCCTTCAGGGGCACAGTTACCCTATTCAGGACCTGGGAGTCCCCATATATGCCCGCCCCCCGTCCCCCCAAAAAACAGTACTTCTGTCCTGTTAGGATTCAACCTCAATCTGTTAGCCGCCATCCATCCTCCAACCGCCTCCAGACACTCAGGGTTACTGCAGAGCGGGTTTTGGAGAACTTTGGAACTTGCCGAAAACTCTTCCGCTGACTGTGGCAATCGACTGAGTGTTTAAGGGATAAAGTAAATAAATACTAAAGGGGTCCGTCTCTCGGGGAACCTGGTCCTGAGCTGCGTAGAGCCACAGGTTGTGCCGTAGAGCTTGTCGTGATTTTCGGTCCCAGTTTGCTTAACCCTTCCCCTGCCTTTCCCTTCCAGGCCAGGCTGTTCCCATGGTGGTCTCCTACGCAGAGTACAAGCCCCACCTGGTTGACCAGGGAGCCATGAAGCTGAGCATCTCGGGGAAAGTGGCCGAAACCGGCCAGGTGATCGCGAAGGAGCACACCTTCCGTTTGCGGACGCCGGACCTCACTCTCACGGTATGGCACAGGGGCTGTGGTTTAGAGTCAGGGGTGGGGGAACTCTTTGGGGTGGGGGGGCTTGAGGGCCACTTTCTCTTCTGGGCAGCCTTTGGAGGGCCAGTTGCCATGGTGGGCGGGGCCAGAGACCAAAGTGGGTGGAGCAATGGATGTAAACACTGCCTTTGTGTGTACCGTATTTTTCGCTCCATAAGACGCACCTGACCATAAGACGCACCTAGTTTTTAGAGGGGGAAAGCAAGAAAAAAAAATTCTGCGCAGAGCATGTAAGCGGCTCTTGCTTTTCTTGCTTTAAACCCTTCCGTCCCTCCTCCCGCTTTGCTGAGAAGCCAGCAGAGCAAGAGCGATAGCTGCTCAGCGCCTCTTCTTCTTCTGGCTTCCCAGCAAAGCGGGATGAGAGACAAAAGGGAGCCCTTACAAGGGAGCGCTGAGCAGAGCCTGGGAGCGGCTCTTGCTGGATTTTCCGGGAGGTGTGGGAAGGGACAGAGGGCAGCCTGTCAGTTCGTTCTCCCACCTCCCGGAAAAGCCAGCAAGAGCTGCGTGATCTTTAAAAGCCGCGTGGAGCGTGTGTGCGGCTCTTGGGGGCTTTTCCCCAAGGAGGGAGAAGGGACTGACGGGCTGCCCTTCTCCCTCCTCGGGGAAAAGCCCCCAAGAGCCGCACACACGCTCCACGCGGCTCTTTAAAGGGAGCGCTGAGCAGAGCCTCCTGCCTGCGTTTGCTCCATAAGACGCACACACATTTCCCCTTACTTTTTAGGAGGGGAAAAGTGTGTCTTATGGAGCGAAAAATACGGTAATTACCTCACTGTCCTCCGTGTAGACAAGCCAAAGGGAATTTGAGGGGTTTGAGGACAGACTTGAGATGTGGAGCAGAACTAGCAAGCAGGAGTGTCCAGAAGAAGGTTTTGAGAGCCAGATAAAGAAGCATGGGGGGGTCACAGAGATGAGGTCCCACACCCATGAAAACCAGGTGTTCATGGTGGGGGCCCAGGGCCACGGGAATGCCAGTGGATCCCAGGCAGTTTTCAACCCCCCAGTTGACTCGAATGGATCTTTAACGAGCATTTTAGCCCTGTTAAAAAAACAAAACAAGAACTGCAAAGAATATACAAATATTTTTTGGGGGGGATGATTATAAAAAGTGGAGATAAAGATGAAAATACAGTTTTCATCCTCAGTTTAAGAACAGCCCTGTTTACGAACTATTCGGTTTACGAACTCCACAAAACCGGAAGTAGTGTCCCAGTTTGTGAACTTTACCTTGGTCTACAAACAGAATCCGGGCACCGGCGGCGGGAGGCCTCATGTTGCCATGCAACCAGTCTGTGCAGAATGTAGGCATCCTATATATAGAAAGGAGCAAACCAGTGGTATTTTAGGGAGCAGGCTAGCAGGCCTTGCATCATAGGAGCCTGCACAACACAAAACACTGTTGCTGTATGTAGGTTTTATTTGTTTTTATCTTATATTTTCGAAATGTACATTCAGTTGTTGTTTTTTAATTTTGGGGGGGAGCCCCCAAGAGAGTGGGGCCCTAAGCTATAGCTTGTTTAGCTTATACGTAAATCCAGCACTGCTCACCCTTGACAATGCTTTCTCTGTTCTCTCCTCTCTCTCCCCCCGACAACAGTTGCTGGGCCCAGCTATCGTTGGACAAGAAACCCAAGTCCAGATTGTCTTCAAGAACCCCCTTCCGGTGACGCTGACAGGGGCCATCTTCCATATGGAGGGGTCGGGGCTCTCCACCCCAAATACAATGACAGTGGGGTGAGTAAACCTACCTTTCCCAGGATTCTTTGGGACAGGGCTGCCATTTAAGGGCGTTATGCATCTGAAACAACAGCCATCTTCCCTTTGTCGGAAGATTACCAGGTGCTATACGAAAGCGTTCAGCAAAATTCACATTGCGTAATACAGATGCAATTTTAAACACTCAACAGACCAGAGCTGAAAGGAGGAAAAGGGCAAATGAAAAACTCCCCAAATTTGATTCATTCTACAGATCAAAATAATAATAATAATAAATTATTCTTGTAATATTCAGTGCTTTTGTCCTGGGGGGGACACAGGGGTACGCATACCTCTAAACATTTTGTGAATCTAAATTCAGCCTCATTGTAAGGGCAGTACTTCAATATGAGTAGGAAAATGAGAGTACCCCTAAACATTTTTTGGAGGGGGGAGCACTGGTAATATTTAGACCCTGCCCATCTCTCTGGGTTGCCAGATGGCCTCCCTAGTTTTCATTTTGACCTTAATTTGGGAGTTGCTTATGACAGAGGCTTTGGGGTGGAACCTTAAGCCAAATTAGTGAAGAGTTGACCAAAGTAAGGCAGAATGTTTCTAGTAAGAACCTGCAATTAGGTTGTCGAATACCCAGAATTGGAGGGTTGGACTCCTCAAGCCCTGGCACTGGACCAGAACGTTGGTGGCGCTGTGGGTTAAACCACTGAGCCTCTTGGGCTTGCTGATCAAAAGGTCAGCGGTTCGAATCCCCGCGACGGGGTGAGCGCCCGTTGCTCTGTCCCAGCTCCTGCCAACCTAGCAGTTCAGAAGCACACCAGTGCAAGTAGATAAATAGGTACCGCTGTGGCGGGAAAGTAAACGGCGTTTCCGTGCGCTCTGGTTTCCGTCGCTGTGTCCCATTCCGCCAGAAGCAGTTTAGTCCTGCTGACTACATGACCCAGAAAGCTGTCTGCGGACAAACGCCGGTTCCCTTGGCCTGAAAGCAAGATGAGCGCCGCGACCCCATAGTCGCCTTTGACTGGATTTAACCATCAGGGGTCCTTTAGCTTTTTACTTCTGAACTCTGGCCTTTCTGAAAACACAAGCTGGGGAACCTAACTCTCTCTTTCTTCCTCTTTTGCAGAAATATCGGCCCACATCAAACAGTGACGCTACGACAGACGTTCACACCTCTCCGTGCAGGCCAACGCCAGCTGGTAGCCAGCCTGGACAGCCCTCAGCTCTCCCAGGTCCACGGGGTGCTGACGATCGAGGTGACCCAGGGACCCCCACGAGGCCCCTCGTCGGCTTCTCCAGCCCCGGTTCGGGGGTCTCCGGCCCGCGGACGAGCTTCCCCGGCCCACGGACGGGCTTCTCCGGCCCCTGCCCGAGCCTCGCCTGCACCTTCTCCGGCCCCCGCCCGAGCCTCGCCTGCACCTTCTCCCGCCCTCAACAGGGCGTCTCCGGCTCGCCAGCCGACAGGCCGCAGCAGCCCAGCCAATGCCCGCAGGTCTCCGGCCCGCCAGCCAGACCCTCGAGGCTCCGCCAATGTCCGTGGGTCGCCTGCCGTGCGGGCGGGGCGGGGGGTCTGAGGCAGACCTTTTTAGCTTTTCATTTTTTTATTTTTAATGTGATGTACTGTGTGATGAATTGCATACGGTGCCAGCAGAACTGGGAGCAACATGGGGAGGCGTGCTATGAATGAGCCACAGAGCCACAGCAGTTCTGCAGGATGCGGGCATGTCAAGGCCTCGATATTCGGTTGTCTCTCGGCCGTCCATCACCCATATACAGCCCACCCTGCCCGTTATTTGCCATTTCCCAGTTATATCTCTGCTTCCCCCACCCCCTCACGCAGTTTGTTCTGTTGTTCCTTTTCCTTGCTCTCTGTCCCCGCTCCCTACAAAACTCACGACTCTGAGCCCATGTCGACCTGCCCCTTTCCTCCTTTCCGTCCATCTTCTGCCTGAATGTTTGCCATCCCCTCACATACCTGCACTGTCCATTTCACTCTCTCCCAAGCCCAAGGGCCACGCGTTGCCAGCACCCTGCAAATCCACTCCCTCTTTCTTGATCGCTGGGATCCCCTGAAATGTTTTTGTACTGGTTGTTCTCTTTTGCTCCTTCGCACACCTTTTGTTTTTAAATAATACACTGAACCTCACTCTCTCACACAGACACAACACTTGCTCCCCAAAAAAGACAAGCGATGAGCTTCCGAAGGGAGAAGACACACAGGGGTTGTTTTTTTAAGTCCTCCTAAGTAAATCCAGCTTGATCCCCACCATATCCACTGGAAATTTAACGCCACATTTACATTAGATGAATCTTGCCACTTTCTTATCTCTCTCCTTGGGTCAGCGGTACAAGGAGGTTATCATGCCCTGGTTGTAGTGGGGGAAGGACTTTTCTCCCTGCCCTCCTAGAATGGTAACAGCAAGGAAGACAACGGAAACTGCTTGAGGAAGACTACTAACCCACCGCAAAATGCATTAATTGGCCATTGGCTGCCTTGCCTCTGTTCACTTATTTAAATGTATGCAAACACCAAATGTCCACAATCTTCCTTAACTTTGCACTGAAGCCAAGCTGTGCATGCTTTTTAAAAAGAAGAGCCAAAATAACATGTTTGTAGCTAGCCAGAGGACAGCTCTGTGATTATGTGAAGATATGATAAATTGTGCTACATTTAAACTACATGCAAACGAGTGAAGCCAAAGCCTGTTACTCTTATTTTTCACACTTAATATAGGTATTTATTTGAAATAAATGATTTTTATCTCTAAACCTGGCTTTTTAAATGGTTGTGTGGGTTTCTTCTTTTCTTGGAGCACTGAACACGTCACAAACCCACATTAGCAGCTGTTGCATTTTGTGGTATTGTCCAGGCTGACCTCCCCTCAAAGCTACATTGGCTTTTCCTTGCACATCCTCTCTCCTATATAGTATTTGTACTGGTCTGTCGTCACGCTGTGATTATGACAGCCACTAAAGGGGGCACTTCTTCGGCGATCACTCATAGCCGAGTAAGATTGTCTTCCATGAACATGGTTTTAACAGTGAGTTCGTAAGTGACTGTGGAGGCCAATTCTGGATCCACATGTCCTTCCACAGTGGGGACATAGGTTTCCAGGCGGGAATTGATCACAGTGAGGGTTTGCCAAGCGTGCCTTTCTCTTAGCACGTTTCTCCCTTGCGTCCTGAGTTCTATCGTCTTCAAAGCCCATTACACCTTTCGTTAAGGCTGTTCTCTGATTGGAGCGCTCACAGGCAAGTGTTTCCCAATTGTTGGTGTTTATACAGTGGTAGCTTGGGTTACATACACTTCAGGTTACAGACGCTTCAGGTTATAGACTCCGCTAACCCAGAAATAGTACCTCAGGTTAAGAACTTTGCTTCAGGATAAGAACAGAAATCGTGCTCTGGCGGCAGCAGGAGGCCCCATTAGTTAAAGTGGTCCTCAGGTTAAGAACAGTTTCAGGTTAAGAACGGACCTCCGGAACAAATTAAGTACTTAACCAGAGGTACCACTGTACTACATTTTTAAAGATTTGCCTTGAGAGTCTTTAAACCTCTTTTGTTGACCACCAGCATTACGCTTTCCATTTTTAAGTTGGGAATAGAGTAGTTGCTTTGGATGACGATAATCAGTCACCCGCACAACATGACCAGTCCAACCAAGTTGATGTCGAGGAATCATTGCTTCGACACTGGTGATCTTTGCTTCTTCCGGTGCATGGGCATTAGTTCGCCTGTCTTCCCAAGCGATGCGTACAATTTTTCGGAGGCACCGTTGATGGAATCTTTCGAGGAGTTGGAGATGGCGTTTATAAGTGGTCCATGTTTCACAAGCATACAGTAATTCACACCAGGCACGTGAATGGAGCCAAACATGTCCCTTTCAGGTATCCATTTGGGTCATTTCAGGAGGAGGAATATAGGAGAATTAGGGAGCAACATGACCTGCTTGGGGTCGGGGTGTCCTCTCTTTCTCCCTGGCCCCATGGGAGGCTTCCCCCACCCCACAGGCCAAGAGAGCAAGCGAAGGGGATTTTTTGTGGTAAGCTGTGGGTGGAAGAGAGGCTGGAGGAGCAGCTATTTCTGACACTTTTGTAGGTTCAGAAGCTGAGAAAAATATCCCATTATGGCATTGGGGAAGGAAAGTGAAGTGTGGGGAGGGGAGATGTGGTCATGGAGAGGGAAAGGGAGAAGGGAAATTTGGTCTTGAGCATGGGTAGGCAAACTAAGGCCCAGGTGCTGGATCTGGCCCAATCGCCTTCTAAATCTGGCCCACGGATGGTCCAGGAATCAGCGTGTTTTTACATGAATAGAATGTGTCCTTTTGTTTAAAAAGCATCTCTGGGTTATTTGTGGGGCATAGGAATTCGTTCTCCCCCCCCTTTCCCCCCAAAATATAGTCCAGCCCCCCACAAGGTCTGAGGGACAGTGGACCGGCCCCCTGCTGATAAATTTGCTGACCCCTGGTCTTGAGAGTAAACTGAGGCAGGGAGAGAGGGGATGCTGCTGTAATTCCGGAGAAGGAAACTCAGGGAAGGAAACTGAAGCAGAGTCATCTCTACTAGAGATATAAAAGGGGTAGTAGTGTCCTGCATCTCATTGCTTTTAGCAATTTCCAGTTAGAGAGTTGAGGGGGTGAGAGACACAAATTTTAAACGTCACTATATGAGAAGTGAGTTTCCTTTGAAATGAGTAAGGCTGACAAATTCTGCTCCTATTTCCTTTTTGATAGTCACAGTCTGAATAAGGATGTCTAATATAGTACATCTACTAGACCGGGAGACAGCCCCCTTTGAGATATATCAGAATTATCTCTGTTCGAAAGCTTTATTTTGGAGCAGTGCAGAGGTGGAAGAAAGGCCGCACCCCTCTTCCTTCTGAGCTACTTGCTCCTATGACAATGCATCTGTACTTTACCAATTACAGCGGTACCTTGGTTCTCAAGCTTAATCCGTTCCAGAAGTCCGTTCCAAAACCAAAGCATTTCAAAACCAAGGCACGTTTCCCATAGAAAGTAATGCAACATGGACTAATCTGTTCCAGATTTTTAAAAACAACCCCTAAAACAGTAATTTAACATGAATTTTACTAACGAGAGACCGTTGATCCATAAAATGAAAGCAATAATTAATATACTGTAGTATAGAAAAGACAGTATTGTAGATGATAAAAATTTAAGTTTTTGCTTCTTCTTACCTGCACGGATGATAGTCATTGTTTGGATGGGGGACTTTTATCCATTTCTGCAGTCACACAATCAGTCAGTAGCTGAACTGGGTCTCACACAGTCACAAAAACAGCCTAAACGGCCTCAGCTCAGTCTACCTGTAAAAGTGTCTTCACCCTCATCGTTCAGCCTGGACACTGAGGTCCAGCGCCGAGGTCCTTCTGGGGGTTCCCTCCCTGTGAGAAGTGAGGTTACAGGGAACCAGGCAGAGGGCCTTCTCGGTAGTGGCGCCTGCCCTGTGGAATGCCCTCCCATCAGATCCAGTTACAGATAGGTAGCCGTGTTGGTCTGCCATAGTCAAAACAAAAAAAATTTTTTCCTTCCAGTAGCACCTTAAAGACCAACTAAGTTAGTTCTTGGTATGAGCTTTCGTGTGCATGCACACTTCTTCAGATACACTGAAACAGAAGTTGCCAGATCCTTCTATATAGTGAGACGGACATAAATCGGACATCAAGAATCACAAGACAGAGAAACCAGTAGGAGAACACTTCAATCTCCCAGGACATTCTATACAAGATCTCAAAGTAGCTGTATTACTACAAAGGAATTTCAGAAATTCCCAGAGAGACCTGGTCTGAACAAAGACATTGGATTCTTATCTCATTATACATGACAAAGCCATTTTTCACCTTCTCACCCCTTGCTTTTTCCTGTAAGACCTATTGCAGTCGTTAAGAGTCGTCAACAGGCTCATCACAGCTATCTGCCAATCACTCATTCCCACCACACTTCTGAGTAATACCCCTCCCCACCTTCTCACTATATAGAAGGATCTGGCAACTTCTGTTTCAGTGTATCTGAAGAAGTGTGCATGCACACGAAAGCTCATACCAAGAACTCCCATCAGATGTTAAGGAAATAAACAACTATCTGACCTTTGGAAGACATCTGAAGGCAACCCTGTATTGGGAAATTTTTAATGTCTAATGTTTTACTTTCTTTTATGTGCTGTATGCTACCCAGAGTGGCTGGAGAAACCCAGCCAGATAGGTGGGCTATAAATAATAAAAATAATAATAATAATAATTTATTATTTGTACCCCGCCCATCTGGCTGGGTTTCCCCAGCCACTCTGGGCGGCTTCCATAGAAAACCAAAAATACACTAAAATATTATTATTATCATTATTGTTATTACAAGATGTGTATTGGATGTTGCCTCTCTCATGTACAGTTACTAGTTACGGACTTGATCCATTCTGGGGTGCCATTTGCACCCCAAAAAGTCAATAACTAGAGCGCTGTTTCTGCGCATGCACAATAGAGCGTTTCTGCGCATGTGGCGAAAAAGATGCAACATGAACCTAACGCAACATGAGGTATTACTGTACAGCACACAGTGGTACCTCAGGTTAAGTACTTAATTCGTTCCGGATGTCCGTTCTTAACCTGAAACTGATCTTAACCTGAAGCACCACTTTAGCTAATGGGGCCTCCTGCTGCTGCCGCGCCGCACGATTTCTGTTCTCATCCTGAAGCAAAGTTCTTAACCTGAAGCACTATTTCTGGGTTAGCGGAGTCTGTAACCTGAAGCGTATGTAACCTGAAGCGTCTGTAACCCGAGGTACCACTGTACACAAAACGCAGCCTGCGACAAAGCAGTAACACTGGACCACACTGCAGGGTAGTTGTAGACTGTATTCTTGCTCCCAGCACCGGTTCCCCAACGTGCAATATTAACCTCGGCCTACACTGCAGGGCTGGTGTGACACGCTAGGCCCCGCCCACCTCCACCTGGCCAGGTGGGCGCCCTGCTCTGAAATCTGCATAATCTCCTCTTTCGTCCCACCTCCTCGTTCCTGATTGGCTGCTGCTCTACGAGGCCGCGGTTCCCAGAATGACCTCCAGGGGCCGCTGTGTGGCTCATTTTGAGCGGCGGCGGTGTGGAAACCGCGCGTCTCCAAGGTTTCCGCGGAACGCCAGGGGATGTGACGAAAGCGCCGGGGTGACGTCAGGCGCATCTCCATAGAAACGCGCCGGAAGCGCGGCGGGACATAAAAAAAAACCGAAATGCCCGGGGTTAGCGGTAGAAGGAGGAGAACCGAGCGAGCGCCGGAGCTTCGAAGCCGCTCAGGGTCCCGCAAAAGCGGAGAGGGAAGAGTTAAAAGGGCGCATGCGCAGCCGGAATTGAAGCCGCCGGAAGCCCGGCTGAGGGCTAACGGTTGCCAAGGGCAACGAAGAAGGGTATGACGCTTGTTTATTGGTTTATTTATTGCGCTTCTGTCGCTCTTTTCACCCGCACAGGGAGCTGAAGGGGGCCGGGACGGTTCTTCTGGCCCTGCTCACCCCACAATAACAACCCCGCGAGGTGGGCTGGGCCGAGGGGAAGTTGGCAGAAATTATGCCTGGCATGGAGGGCGGTAGAGGTGAAAGGGACCCCCGAGGGTCATCTAGCCCAACCCCCTGAGATGCAGGAACCTGCCAAGGAAGGAGAGAGCCCACCACCTCCCGAGGGAGCCCGTTCCGCTGTTTAATGGCTCTTAACTGTCAGGAAGGCGGAGAAAACGAAGGTCCTCCTCCACATGTTGGAGGGGGGTGCCAGAAAACCTGGAATTACGTTCACATGTGGTGGGGGTGTAAATACGTACAATTTTTCTGCCAAAAGGTGTTTAAGGAGATAACAGGAATCACTGGGTCAAAGCTGAGGTAGCGTTATTAACGATTTGCGATGGGGTAGAAGATTTGCAGGCCAGGCCAGGAATAGTCTTTCTGAGTCCTGATTGTGGCATTTTTTCATTTATTGCATTTCTATCTCCGCTTTTCTTCCAAGGAGCTCAAGCTGGAGTACATTGCTCTCCCCACCTCTTCCTAATTTAATCCCCACAACAACCTTGTCAGGTGGGTTTGGCTGAGAGGCAGTGAGTGGTGTCCAAGGTCAACCCCTAAGATTCATGGCCGAGTGGGGATTTGAACTCTGGTCCGGCGCTCCATCCGCTACACCACGCTGTCTCTCGCAGTTGCCAACCTCCCACTGTCGCTCGCTTCTTAGTTTTCCTTCCACCCTTCTTCTTTTTCTCACCTCAGGCGATGGCGGCCATGGAGGAGGATGAGGCAGAAGCGATGGGAGGGGCGGCCCCTGATCCCTGCGTCGCGTTGCGGCTCGTGGCTGCTGCGGCCTGGCACGTGGTGCAGAAGCAGCAGGTCCACGACTTCCCCCGCGTCCTGGCGCTGCTGGCAGCCGTGAAGGAGGCGGCGCCTGACTTGGTGCACTTCCGGCACCTTGCCAAGCTGAGGTTGGGCCTGCAGGCAAAGGTGAGTCTCAGGCCAACGTTTTTCGTGTGTGCAGATGTCATGCCGTGGCATTGGTGGGGTGAGGGGAGTTAAAAACGAAATAACCACTTTTCCGTTTCCGGCCGTCGCCGCGAGAAGAAGGGTTCTGCACGATGTCTGCCCATCTGCAATGGATGATGTTGCTCAACGGCTCGAGTTTCATCATCAAAAGGAACAGGCAAATATATAGCACAGAACCAAACAACCTTAAAGCCCGCAACTCTTTCCGCTACAATGGACTGATTCATCGCAAGACTGTTGGGGTGGAACCTGCAGCTGATGGGAAGGGCATTGTTGTGGTCCTCAAGAAGCGTACAGGCCAGCGGAAGCCAGCCACCTCTTACGAGAAGATCACCATCAACAAAAATGCCCGTGCCACTCTTAGCAGCCTCCGCCACATCATCCGCAAGAACAACTACCGCAAAGAGCTGCGCATGGCTGCTCTGCGTCGTGCCAGTGCAATTCTGCGCAGCCAGAAGCCGGTGGTGGTGAAGAAGAAGCGAACTCGGGCTACAAAGGCTACATAAAACAGTTGTCGGATTATCCAATAAAGGATTAGAACCAGGAAAAAAAACCCCGAAATAACCAGAGTGTTTTTTCTTTTATCTACCACTTGACTTGGGGTGAGACGCTTCAAAGCAGTTCACAAAAAGAATAAAACAGTAAAAGTATCAGTAAAAAACCCAGCTTAAAGCACATGTCAACATTATAAATATCTGGGTAGGCTGGCCTAAACAAAGAAGAGTCAAGTGAAGGCGCCAATCTAAGGTCCATATGTCTCAGTAGCCTGGTCAGTCTTTGCTGGTTTTCACTTATTATTGCCAAATGGTTCTTTGATCCTTTCCTCCCACCCCTGTCCCACAAGTTCTCCCAGGTCACCATAGAGGAGGTCAGCTCCCTTGACTTTCCTTTTTTCCCCTCTTGCATCAGGTGATCATGAACATGCTTCAGGAGCAGCAGCCAAATGGGAAGATATATGACGCTCTAGATACGTTCTTTCCAGAGGGGGAGACTCAGCCCCACACCAAAGCTGTGAGTGTCTGCATATATGTTCAGCAGAGACAGACTCCCCTCCCACCGTGCGTCCTTCCCTGCCATGCTCCTTCTAGGCTGCCCACTTTTCGTTAAAGAGCAGCCATCCCTGCAGTTGGTCCCTTACCTTTCCCGCCCCGACCTGGCCACAGTGACCATGCAAAGGTCGCCTCCAGGCTTGACTACTATAATTCGCTCTATGCGGGGCTGCCCTTGAAGCTGTCCCAGAAACTCCAGCGGGTGCAGAATGCTGCAGCGAGGCTCCTCATGGGGTCCCTGCCATGGGAGCATATTCACCCAGTGCTTTACCAGTTGCACTGGCTCCCGGTGGAGTACAGGGTCAGATTTAAGGTGCTGGTTTTGACCTTTAAAGCCCTTCACGGCCTAGGACCCTCGTACCTACGGGACTGCCTCTCCCGGTATGCCCCACGGAGGACCTTAAGGTCCATAAATAGCAACACCCTAGAGGTCCCAGACCCTAAGGAAGTTAGATTAGCCTCAACCAGAGCCAGGGCCTTGTCAACACTGGATCCGGCCTGGTGGATCTGATTTCTTTCCACAGGGCCTGTAAGACAGAGTTGTTCCACCTGGTCTTTGGATTGGAATCAACTTGATCCCCTTCCCCTCTTTCCTCTTTCCTTTTTCCTTCTGTGATGAAACTCCTATGTGGGGCCTTCCCTGGCTTTTTCTGGCCCATGTAGGACCAGTCTAAATAGTTGGCCATGGTGAAGATTTGACGTTTTCATTCCCAAAAAGTTTTTGATTTGAGTTTCTATTGAAATGAGGCTGCATTTTAATGTTGTATTTTAATCTTGTTTTTAAGTTGTATCTTAATCAATTGTTTTATATCTGGGGTTAGCCGCCCTGAGGTCTTTGCTGGGGAGGGCAGGGTATAAATAAAATTTATTATAATTATTTATTATTATTATTACTGTGGCCATCTCTTCCTTTCACCCCCAGACGCCTCAGGACGTGGAGATGGTGCGGGTGGCTCAGGAGAACTTCCGGGATCTGGTGTTTGGGTTGCTGAGTGACCGCAGGGAGAGGGAGAAGTATGTGCAGGTGAGGCTGGGGGACGAAGTTGAGAGGAAAGTCGGGCTGGCATGCACTTGAACAATGCAAGTTTGGTTGTGGGTTTGCTATCTGTGTTGGGCAGAAGTCAGGACTGAAGGGACAAGCTCAATAGTTCCTCCATCCTCAGACACTATGATCCAGGATCATTCTCTGTGGCAGCTCCTAAATAAGACAGCTTCTGGCAAATGCTGAAAACGCCATACCTATTCACCCTGGTTTTTATTTGACATTTGAGGGTCTATTTCCAAGACCCATCTTGTTTTTGTGATTGCAATCTGATTAAGCTGTTGATATGGTGTTCTGGTTGCTGTAACATGCCCTGGGACCTTGGGGTGAAGGGAGGGTTAACAGAGACGATGGTGATGATAGAATGGGACATGCTTTGCATACAGAACATCTTACATTTGATCGGGGCATCTTCAGTTAAGTTGAGAGATCATGGAAAATATTTTTTTCTACCCAAGAGCCGCTTCAGGGATAAGGAACATCTGGGCCACCAGATCTTTGTGGTCTCCCAACTCCCATCAGCCCCAGCTACATGGTCAATGATCAGGGATACTGATCCTAGTGCCACGATTTCTGCAGGCCCCCACGGGCTCCCCACCCGGTAACAGAAAATGCTGGGGCAGTTGGATGCAAACGGACAGTCTCATAGAAGGCAGATCCCTATTCTGAAGACGGGTGTTGGAATAGACCCTAATTGCAAACATCCTTGGATTTTTTCCTTTTAGGAGCACCTGGAAAAGGATTACGGAGAAGCCTTTATGCAGGTGGTCGAAGAGCTCTTTCACGATTACCTGTGGCAACTGGAGAAAACCCTTCCTGAGCCCCATTTGCAGCAGGTACCAGGCACCAGTAACAGTAGTAGCAGTGGGGCATGGGCTAGAACCAAGCGGTGGAGAGGGCCCCGTGGCTCCGTGGTAGGGCACAGGCTCTATGGGCAGGCCTTAGCCCTCATTTTTGCCTCCCCCCTCCCCAGCTGCTGGACGCCGCCTGCCTCCAAGGGCCGAGCGGGACTCCCCAGCCGGACTCCAGCATCCTCTCATGCTACCTCTCCGCCATGGGGTACCAGACCGCAGGTAGGTAACGAAGGCATTTGGCTTGCTTGGCCTTCCTTCCCTGTGTGTCCTTTGTCTGCAACCTCTTACCCTTCTTCCAGGATTACCTATGCACCCACCTTCTCCCCGCCTGTCAAGCACCCTAGTTCACAGTGAGGAGGAGGGGGAACATAGGACACTTGAGCCCTCCCAGGCGCACACATACAGGAGTAGTTCGCCCTGCGCCCAGGAACAGTAAGTGTCTCCTTGTCCTCCTTCTCGTTTCCCCGATTCCCCTGCCCCTAAACAGCTTGTTCTATCTTCTTCTTTTCTCTCCCTCCTTTAGGGATTCCCCCAGACATCGACTGGGCAACCAGGGAATGGGTAGGTAGTCCTTGCTTCTATGAATCTCTCCCCACTATGTGGGCAAGTACAATTCTGGGAATTGAATGTATTTTTTAAAAAATAGTTTACTCCAGCCTCCCTGCCTTGGTAACCTTCCATGTACATTGGGCTACAGGTCCCACCAGCCCCAGCCAGGGATTGTCTTAATACAAAAGCAGCTGGAGGGTAGCAGCTGAAGAAAAACCACATGAAGACTCACTGGGGGGTGGTTCC
Organism: Podarcis filfolensis; assembly: GCF_964270895.1. Lineage (NCBI taxonomy): Eukaryota > Metazoa > Chordata > Lepidosauria > Squamata > Lacertidae > Podarcis > Podarcis filfolensis. The sequence goes on from NC_139615.1 coordinate 5,861,249, forward strand.
AGCGTTTGGATTTTTTGCAGAACAAATGTCTGGGTTTTACAGTAGAAAGCAGGGTTGGCCAACCAGGTTTTGAGGGCTGGCTGTTTTCCCTCCTCCGTGAGATGCCTGTCCCCTGCTCCCCAAATCACCCCGCTTTTCCCAGTTCTGTGTTTCAGTCTCCCGTTTCCAGGAACATCTCTCCAGGAAGGGAGTGTATCAGGAGCAGACAGGGTGGAGGGGCTGTGGCGTGGGCGTAGGTTTGGAATGACCAGGGTTAGAGGAGCTCAGCAGGGACCTCACTTTCCCCACTACCACCCTCCCCCCCCCTTGCTAACTGCAGGGCCCTGACCTGACGGGCCTGCCCCCAATTTCCACATCCCTCCCCTTTCCAAAGGAGGGTAGAAAAATCCCGAGATGCCACCACATTCTCCTTGCATGGACCTGGGGAGAAGACGCAGCCCTGGCTATGCAGGGGAGCAGCGAAGGATGTGCCAAGTACCCACAACCCCTTCCGTTCTCTTTCTAGAAGAAGTCGAGGATATTGTCCTGGATTCAAGCAGTGATGGATGCAGTTCCCCTTTCGTCAAGGTGAGGAACGAGATACTCAGCATGCCATGGGGAGGGGGGCGCGGTTTGAGAGTGCAAGAGGTCAGGCCAGGGCCTTGGCTGGTGAGTGTTGAAGGAACAGCTGTGGGGCTTCTCTGAAGCTTTGGCTCAGCCCCGTCATCCCCCCATCCCCGCCTGGAGCAGCCCGCTGGGGCTGATGGGAGTTGTAGTCCAAAACCGAGGGCCCTCAGTTGCAAAAGGCTGCCGTGCTGTAACTGTAAGCAAGCTCAAGCATGTGCAACTGAAACAGCATCTTGCTTCGCTGTTCCTCGTCAGATTTTAGATTGCAAGCTCCTCAGGGCAGGGACCTAGCGCTCTGCAAAATACCGTGTGCACTGATATTTAAATAAGCCTGGTGGAGATGGGTTGAGGGTGTCCCTTCTTGAGCTTGAAGAGGAGGTGTGCCGGTATGATTTGAAGGGGCTCAGCCAGCCAAGGCCTCTTCTCCCTTTCTCCTCCAACAGGGAGACTACCAGTGCACCAGGCACGACACCCTCATCCCCACGTTGCAGCAGTACCTTAGCAACACCAGGAATCAGTGAGTGGCTGCCCACCCACCCCCTCCCTTGCCTAGGAAGGTGTTCTTTGCCGCACCTTAACCTCTTTCTCGCCTCCTTCCCTTCCTCCAGGTGTGCTAGTTCGTCAGGCTCAGCAACACCCCATCTAACATGACATCTGCCCCGTTGGTCTCCTCTTCCAAACATGCCGGCACAAAGACACTTTCCGAGCTTTATTTTTGGTTTCGGCAAGCGGTGCAAAAGTTCCTGGCACTGTTCCACTGTTGTCTTTCCCAACCCGTCTTTGGCCTGGCCCACGGAAAACGCCTCCCCTGCTCCCTTTCGAGTTTGGTCTCGGGAAGGAAAGACACAAATTGTGCAGCGCAGAAGTGGGACTGGCATACAAATACTGGAATAAAATAATTACACAGACGCACGTCTCCTTTCTACTCACAAGAGGAGGGCGGTCTGCCTATACTGGACTGAGCGAGGAATGCAGCGGAGGGGAGTAAGGAGTGCCAGCCTGGCGTCGGGCACAGGGTGGATTTGGTCAGCGCCAGGCCTGGTGCTTGTAAACCTGCCAGCGCTCCACCTGTGCAAATACTCCCACTGGAGTGGCCCAGGAGTGGCCGCCGTCTCGTGGGGCGGAGGTCAGGGTTGGCTGGCCTCGCCGAAGATGGGGTTGGCTTGCTGGGTGACCCGGATGAAGGTGGTCCTGCGGCTGAGCTCCTTCAACTTAGCAGCCCCCACGTACGTGCAGGTGGAGCGGATGCCGCCCATGATGTCCCGCAAGGTGTGCTCCACGTCGCCCTTGAATGGCACTTGCACCACCTTCCCCTCAGATGCCCTGCAGGGGGAGGAGGGAGATATTAGCAGCCATGCAGGGACTGTCCAGCTCCCCCTCCTCATACATTTAGCAGGTAGAAGAATAGGAGGAGTTTGGATTTGATATCCTGCTTTATCACTACCCTAAGGAGTCTCAAAGCGGCTAACATTCTCCCTTCCCTTCCTCCCCCACAACAAACACTCTGTGAGGTGAGTGGGGCTGAGAGACTTCAGAGAAGTATGACTGGCCCAAGGTCACCCAGCAGCTGCATGTGGAGGAGCGGAGACGCGAACCCGGTTCCCCAGATTACGAGTCCACCGCTCTTAACCACTACACCACACTGGCTCTATTACTTGGAGCTGCAGAGAAGCTCTAGGCCCCAGCCTCATCCAGCCATTTGGGGGGACCCATCCCTCCCTCTCTTCCCAGGCTTGACATCAGGCTCAGGAAAAATTCACGCTGAGATTTGAGCGTGCTCACAGAACCTCCTTTGCTTGAACCTTCAACACCATAATCTTTACTAGAAATATAGGAGAGTTTGTGTGGCTAGAGCGGCAAAGAGCCATCTTGCCCCATCATTCCACTTCCTGCATTTCATTCTCTGATTCCGTGAGGAGAAACTCCCTTCATCTCTTGCCATTGGCCCTGCTTGCTGTGGCTGATGGGAGCTGCCAGAGTTTCCCCACTCATGCATCACAGCAAGGATGCTGCTGGGTTAAAAATGCCACAACAACTTGAGCCATGATAATAATAATAATAATAATAATAATAATAATAATAATAATAATAATAATAATTTTATTTATACCCCGCCCTCCCCAGCCAAGGCCGGGCTCAGGGCGGCTAACAACCAATAATAAAAACAAGTTGAATGAATACAACTTAAAAACAAGATTAAAATACAACATTAAAATATTGAAACATTAAATTATTAAAATGCAGTCTCATCACAGGAGGAGAAAGAAAAAAGAAAGAGGGGGAGGGAATCAAATTGGCTCCAAGCCAAAGGCCAGGCGGAACAACTCTGTCTTGCACGCCCTTCGGAAAGAAATCAGATCCTGCAGGGCCCTGGTCTCATGAGGCAGAGCGTTCCACCAGGCCGGAGCCAGTGTTGAAAAGGCCCTGGCTCTGGTTGAAGCTGATCTAACCTCCTTAGAGCCTGGGACCACTAGGTGTTGCTATTTATGGACCCTGAGGCTCTCCGGGAGAGGCGGTCCCATAGGTACGTGGGTCCTAGGCCGTGAATCATGACAAGACTCCTTGACTTCCCTGCTTTTCCACCTGATGGCTCTCTCCCTAGACCTTGTAAGGTTTCCCCCCAGCCTGGCTGACCTTTCCCTTTCCCTCACAAAAGCTGTCCTGTGCTCTGTTACTGACATGTCCTTGCCTGGCTCTTAAGCTATCAGATTTCCACCCAAGAGACTACCATTGTGCTTTTGTTCCCTCTACAGTCATACCTTGGTTCTCGAACAGAATGCATTCTGGGAGTCGGACTCCTGGAACCATTCGAAAACCAAGGTGTGGCTTCCAGTTGGCTGCAGGAGCGTCCTGCGGCCAGTCGGAAGCCGTGCCGGATGTTTGGCTTCCAAAAATAGTTCGAAAACCGGAACACTCAGTTCCTGGTTTCAATCGTTCAGGAGCCAATTTGTTCGGGAGCCGAGGCGTTTGAGATCCAAGGTATGACTGTACTTGAGATGCTCAGGCATGAGGGTTGATACTTATGTAGCCCAAACAGCAGCACCTGCACGCAAGGAAGAGGTATTGGCAGATTCGGCCTGGCAGAAATCTGGAGTGGGGAAATGTTCCACAGCTCACCACCATTTTGTGGGCCACAGCTACCAATGAGGACTGGCTGCGGAACATTGGCTGATTTTTATTTCAGGAAATTTATATGCCGCGTGATCGTAAACAAAAAAACCACAGTGGTTTGCAAAACGTATAAAGTCATTAGTAAAAACAGCTATTCAAAACATTCAAAAGCTAACAAAAACCAACAATAAAAACATATTAACACTCACGTTCTGCATACCCTGCGAGGCTTGCCTAAACAAAAATGTGTTCAGCAGGTGAGAAAAAGAGTTCAGTGGAGGCAGCTGCCTGTTGTTCAAGAGGCAGGGAGTTCCAAAGATCCATTTCCTACCCATGCAGGTGTTAACGTGGTACCTGTAGCAGTGCCGATTCTGCTGACAGAAGTGGTTGAGTGGGCGTAACACTTTTTTTGTTTTAATATTGTCTTGGCAGCCCCCAAGGGTGGCTGGGGCAACCCAGTCAGATTGCTGGCGTCTTAAGGAATAAATTACCGTATTTTTCGCTCTATAGGATGCACTTTTTCCCTCCTAAAAAAAGCAAGGGAAAATGTGTGTGTGTCCTATGGAGCGAATGCAGGGGGGAGGCAGGCGGGAAAAGCCCCCAAGAGCCGCACACAAGCTCCGTGCGCTCTTGCGGGCTTTTCCCCAGGAGGGAGAAGGGACTGACTGGCCGCATCAGTCCCTTCTCCCACCTCGTAGAAAAGCCCACAGGAGCCACGCACCCTTTAAAGAGTGCACGGCTTCTGCCGGTTTTGCGAGAGGTGGGGGAATTTCCCCACCTCCTAGAAAAGCCAGCAGAAACCGCACAGCCCCTTTAAAGAGCGCACGGCTTCTGCAGGAGGTGAGGCAATTCCCAAACCTCCCGCAAAAGCAGGAAGAAGGTCTGGGAGAAGCGCACAGGCTGCCTGCATCCTGTCCGCTGCTCCCAGAGCTGGGGGTGGAAATTATATTTTTTCCCTTGCTTTCCCCCTCTGAAAACTAGGTGCACCCTATGGTCAGGTGCGCCCTATGGAGCGAAAAATACGGTATCTTATCTTATTGCCCTAGAATCGGAGTGCTTTGCTCTGCAACATTTTACACAGAGTAGTGAATGTGAGTAACGGAAGAGGGAAAGGAGAGAGCACGAACTCTCATTTCGGCCGCCGTACCTGTATTCTGCCACACCCCCGGCGTACTTCTGCATGGCTACCTCTGAGCTCTTGCCATAAAACAGCTTGTACTGCTTGCCTTCCTTCTCAATGAGCTCCCCGCCGGATTCGGTGTGCCCTGCCAGCATCCCCCCCAGCATGACGAAGTCCGCTCCGGCACCTGCACCCACAACGGAATTGGGAGGCGTGTGAGACAGGTGGCTTTAGCTGCGAGACCCTGAGAACCTCTCGGGTTCTGCCGCCACCCCGACAGTTGGACCCAGGGAAGTTGGAAGGACGGGATTTTTAATTTTTACCAAAAGCCTTTGCAACGTCTCCCGGGCAGCTGCAGCCTCCGTCCTGCAGGAGAGAGGGCGGAAGGACAATCTCGGCATTCCTCGTTCAGTCTCCCTATGGCTGCCATCCTAAGCGCCTGCCTTCTCTTAGCAAAAGACTTGGGCAAGCCTTTAGTCCTCATGACTGGAAAGCCCTATTCTTAGAGGTCGGAACCAGCGGCGCAGCTGTCCTAGAGTTATTAAACCGGATCATACCCTCTGCAGCGGTCAGGGCTGCCCTCCCAAGACCCCCTGTAAAATGGCGGCCAATTGAGGGGGCAGGGAAGTGGAACACTCGCCGTACGGACAGGAAAATGTGGGGTTTGCCTGGATGCTTTCTCGTGCCACTGGGAAGAGAAAAAGTTTGATCCAGGACAGATTTTTGAAACAGGCCCCACAGGTGCTGCTAAGACTCCAGCTCCTTCAGCCCCCGCCAATACAGCCACAGGCAGGAATGATGGGAATTGTAGAATTGGGCAGAGCTCCAAAGGGGCTCTGGCATAGTTAAGGCTCCTGCCATCCCTTTGCCCACTGGACCTGGCAAGGGAGGAGATGGGCGTCTCACCGAGATGATGTGCCCATTGAGGCCATGGGCGGCGTCGGCACATTCCATGACAGCGCTGAGTTGGGGGTAGCCGACCCCCGTCTTCTTCCGCGTGGTACAAACCGAGCCTGGGAGGAGACAAGGCAAGTGGTTTATATATATAATTTCTATTAGCTTTTCTGTTTTGCAGTTTAAAATGCTCATTTTACATCCTTAAGATCCCAATGACTTGCCTTCTTCTCTTTCCATGGTTCATTTTACATAGCATAAATCGCTGCATATTTTGCAAAAACTATACCAATCAGTATTCCATTATTGCATCCATCAAAACTTATTTACACCGTTGAATTTATCTTAATGCTGCCGGCGTTTTCAGCTGTGCACAATTATTTGCCATATATTCAATAAATGTTTTCCAATCTTCTCTAAACGTGTATTCTTCTTGTTCTCTCATTCTATATGTTAAGTTCGCAAGCTGCGCATATTCTGTCAGCTTAAGTTGCCATTCTTTAGTTGGGACCTCTCTCGTTTTCCATTTTGGGGCTAACAAAACACTGGCTGCAGTAGTAGCATACATAAATAACCTTTTTTGACACCTGGGAATTTCAGTCTGAATTATCCCCAACAGAAAGAACTCTGGTTTGGAGGGGGGGGGAGTACTTTTAAACATTTTCCCCCCAATTCATTATGGATCATTTCCCAATACACGTTTACCCTTTGCAAGTGGTTTAACCTAGCCAGCCAGCCCTTTCAGAGAGACAGAGAGGGTTGGGGCAGGACAGGACTTGAAAGACCTCCTGTCTTCCCTCGATTGAGATTCAACATGTGCCCCCACTCCCAGGACAGATGGCCACCCAGGCTCTGTTTAAAAAAGAGCACCATTTAAAAGGAATGGTTGAGGCATTTGGGTGTGTTTAGTCTGGGAAAGAGGAGACTGGGGAGAGAGATGATGTCAAGGCTGCCCAAGGTCCCAGCTCACAAAGGACCAACGCTGCTTTCTAATTAAATACAAAAGTCTTTATTGAAGTTCAGTTTCACTTCCAGAGCCGCAGCGCACAGCCCCACGTCTCAACTGTCAGACCGCTGATGACCCTTCTGAATCTCCTCCCCCTGTACACCAATTTAAGACCCTCGCCTTGCTCCACCTTTTCCGCTGCTCCTTCCTCCTCTGGGTCCGCCTGCCCGCCGGGGTCTCGCCCTTCCTAGCCTCTTCTGACGCTGATTCCCCTGAGCCTTCTCCCTCCCTCCGGCGGGCTTTAGGAGCTGGTTCCCCATCCGGGTCTCCTGCTGTCCCGCGCGCCTGTACATTTGAACTTGGCGCGCACGCCCAGCCAGCAGTTTTCCTCCTAACCGTTTCACTGCTGCTGTCACTGCTTCCCCCTTTGGGGGGGCTAGCTGCAACTGACCTCCCCTCCATTCCCCCACTCTCCGATGGAGGCGTGGTCAGCCCTGACTCACTTTCTCTCCCCGCTGGAGGAGACGCTGGCCCTGACACATGTGACTCTTCCCCCCCACTACGCTCTGGTGGGGAAACTGGTCCCGATCCCCCACTGCTGCTTTGGGGTTCCCCTCTGGCTCCTTGTTTCTGGTGCGTCCCCCCTGGGACCCCCCTTGCTCTGACCATCGGCGCCCCCTTCTGGGAATCTTCTGATTCGCTGGAGAAGCTCATGGAATCTCTCGGGCCACTGTCATAGTCCCCTACGCTTCCCTCGGATTCCTCCCCTTCGCTCTCCAATTCCTCTCTCCCCAGTGCTCCTGCTCCTGATTCCCTGACAGATATCTTCAAATATATCAAGGGCTGTCACATGGAAGATGGGGCAAGCTTGTTTTCTCCCACTCTGGAGGGTAGAACCCAAACCAATGACACAGGAGGGGGCAGTCCTGATAAAGATCTAGCTAGTGGGGTCAGAAAGATTCTCCGCACCTGCCCTAAAGGACCACTTCTGCCTATCAACGTATCCAAACCTTAAGAGCATAATCAGTGAATAAATAAGGGTCCCTTCAGTTTAACACAAGACTCCTGCCATAACCCCAAGATGGATGGAACCCCAAAGTTCACCCATCCTTCTCCACTTACCTGGGCCAATCCCCACTTTGATTATATCAGCTCCTGATAAGATGAGCTCTTCCACCATCTCCCCTGTCACCACATTCCCAGCCTGGTGAAGAGAAAAAAAAGTCTGACTTGTAGAACCAAAAAGCTTGGCTTGGGTGAAACATGCCATGGTGGGACATAGGGGTGAAATTCTGAAGGCTCCAAGATAAAGGCTACAGCATGGTGTGGAAATAAGGTGAGGGATGTGAAAAAAAGAGTGGGACGTGGTGAGAAAACACAGCTAGCCTTGCCATATACAGTGGTACCTCGGGTTACATACGCTTCAGGTTACAGACTCTGCTAACCCAGAAATAGTGCTTCTGGTTAAGAACTTTGCTTCAGGATGAGAACAGAAATCGGGCAGCCTCAGCGCGGTAGCAGCAGGAGGCCCCATTAGCTAAAGTGGTCTTCAGGTTAAGAACAGTTTCAGGTTAAGAATGCACCTCCAGAACGAATTAAATATGTAACCAGAGGTACCACTGTAGTCCTATAGGATGGTATCTCGGGTTACAGATGCTTCAGGTTACAGATGCTTCAGGTTACAGACTCTGCTAACCCAGAAACAGTAACTCAGGTTAAGAACTTTGATTCAGGGTGAGAACAGAAATCATGCTCCGGCGGCAGGCCCCATTAGCTAAAGTGGTACCTCAGGTTAAGAACAGTTTCAGGTTAAGAACGGACCTCCAGAATGAATTAAATCCTTAACCCGAGGTACCACTGTATGTTCTGGTAACCTCCCATCTTGACTACTGCAATACACTCCACTTAGGGCTACCCTTGAAGACTGTCCAGACGTGGCAGAAATATCGGGAGTAAAAGAAATAAGGAAGAGCCTTGCAGGATTGGGGCAAAGTGGGTGCTGCAAAGAGAAGCCCAAGAAAGGTGAAACGTACAATGATGGTGTGATCCGGAAACCGCTTGCGCACGTCCTTTAGGAACTGGACAAAGTGCTCTGAGTATCCATTTGCCACGTCCAGGCAGATGTAGCGCACCTGCGGCACCGTCTCCAGGATCTGTTCCAGCTGCTCAAAGTCGGAGGGGCCGGTGCCTGAACTGGCTGCCACGTTCTGGGGAGAAGCACCAGGACAGATTGTAAAGAACTAGGCAGGGAGGAGACGGGATTGCCCTATTCCCCAGGGCAATTTGAGACGTGAGGGCGACTCAACGGATGACCCAGGGGAGGAGCTAATGTCAGGTGGCCTGAAGCCCAAGCGAGGGTGACAACATTGACTCACCAGCAGGCATTCTGGGTTCTCCGCCGCAAACGCCTTCCACTGGTCCAGACTGTAGTGTTTGTGGATAGTGGTGAAGAGAGAGAACTGGGAAGAGAGATGGTGGGGAAACAGACAGTGAGAAAAGCGAGGAAACAGCCCTAGGGGGCATCATTCTACTCTGGGTGTCCTGGTGTTACTGAGACTGCAACTCCCATCATCCAGTCAGCTTGGGCCGATGGTCAGGGATGGTTGGAGTAGGAGTCCAGCATCTTCTGGGGGGCACCCAAGCCTGGAAAACATTGCCCTGCAGGTACCACGAAATGGGGATCAGGTATTACCTTTCCCGTCTCCCCTCTATCCACCTTTACTGCTGATCAGGTGTACTCCGATAAGGAACCAGGTGAACCTGTGATTTCCCTGTGAACCACCCTGAGATATTCCAAGGAAAGGCGCTATACAAAATAATTAAATAAATAACCAGTGATCCCAAAGCTGAACACCTTGCCAGGGCTAGCAGGGAGCAGAGCCTCTGCCGAAGCAGGAAGCCCTTGCAGCACCCAGGTGACCAGGCCGCCTCAACAGCCACCGTACCTTGCAAAGGACCTTGGCCATCTCAAAAGTGCCCACCGTGTCCATGTTGGCAGCAATGATGGGGATCCCTGTGTACGTCTGCTTGGAGTTGCGGAATATGAAGGACCTCATGAGATCCACCTGGGAGGGAAGGAAACCAAGATAAAAGGTATAGGGCTGCAAGAGCGATATGGCCTGGGAGTCACTGCTCCTAACTTCTGAGGTGTCACATGAAGATAGAAACTAGTGTCTCCCAGTATGGAGCTTAAAACAACTATGTAATATATGTATGATTCATGGACTGGATATGACACATGTAATTTATGTATTATACTTTGTATTTGTTTATATGTATATATAATGATAAACCAATAAAAACTCATTAAAAAAAAGAAACTAGTGTCTCCCAGTATGGAGCAGCAGGAGAGGGACCTGTTTCTCCCATCTTCTGTTGTGGCTTAAACCAAACTATTTAAATGGGAATACAAAAAGGGGAGGTGTGAGGAGGCCAAGGAAACAAGCTAATGAGTTTAAAGTTACTAAAAACGGATTTGTTTTTTAATTCTTTTTTATCTATTTGTTTTTTGTATTTTGTATTTTTATTCTTCTTTTTCCTCTTTTATGTATTTTTCTATGTCTTCTTTTTTGTATCTTTTTCTTTCTATGTGACTTTTTTCTATTTTGTAAACTTATGTTTTTGTAAAATCTCAATAAATATCTTTTTTAAAAAAAGAAAGAAACTAGTGTCTCCCAGTATGGAGCAGCAGGAGAGGGACCTGTTTCTCCCATCTTCTGTTGTGGCTTAAACCAAACGTCCTGTAGTACTCGCCCGTCAGGGAGCAATCTGATAAATCGATGACTCAGTCAATGCTTTACCTGTGGAAAGTGTTGTCCCTGATATCCCCAGTCCTCAGGATGTAGGACCGGGATGCAAATATCAGGTCCAGGCTAAGCCTGAAGTGTGAGGAGGCTGATGTCTTTTACTTAAAAAGGTTACTAGCCCTCATGGCTTCAAGACAAACATCTGTAACGTGACCCTGTGACCGGGAAGTGCCCCTTAGCCCGTTCCAGTCAGCAATTACAGCAAGTCCAGCCAGTGAGAGAAGGGCTTCAAATATCAGATTGGTCTCCATTTAAATGCCCTGGCTCCGTTCAGTGTCCCACACTTATGTCTCTGCAAACTGTATCATACAGGAAGGCATCGAAGCAGCATTCGCACCTCACTGCGAGACTTGAGTGTGCTCCGTTTCGGCCTCAAGAGGACATCCTTGAAGTCTAACTTAATGTCATTGTCGATGTGTGGCATCTTCGACCCCTTGGGAGGAAAGCAAAAAGGTCACACTCTGGGACACCAGGCAGAAAATCCTAGCCTATTCAACCTGAGCACAACTGTAGAACAAACTCTTATCGGTAGTGCTGTCTGTTTAAGAGACACATTTTTTCCCAAAGCCAATTTTGTCCATATTGAAACTGAACATGAAAAGACTTTCCTATAGCAACCAGCAGTGGTTTTTGACATTAAAACACAAGTGACTTGCGTTGCTTCCACGAACCACGGCTTGCTAACACTAACAGCCGTTCATGACCTCTGCTTCTGCCTCAGTTTCTCGCAGTGATTCCACGCATGCCACTCTGTGAAAAAACACTAGGCACATTGTATCTCTGTTCTCTACATCATCTCTGAGCCTCTGGTCACCAGTTGTTTGTCAAACTACAGTTCCATCTCCACCACCTCTTAGACCCTACCTCTTGGGCTTCCAATACCATTAACGATTAAGACACCCCACGACAGACTTCAGATCTACCGCAGCACCTGCCACATTAAAACCTCAGCCATCGTCTCCCTCTATGGGCTTGTCACCAGTCTTCAAGGCCTTGATGAACCTAGTCCTGAGCTGTGGCATCCAAACCTACCAGCAGCTCTTATCACTAACGGAAGCGGAGACGATTACAGGCTTTTGCAAAGACTTTGCACCTTTTATCTTTCATTATTGTTACGCTTCCAGGAACACCAACCCACATCCTAATGCTTGTTACGGGAAAATCTAGGTGTGAGCCTGCTCAGTCACCCAGTTCGTCGGGCAGAGCCCGCAGGTTCCTGCGGAATAAAGGAAGGATTCCAGCCACCAACCGGAGCAAATAGCTGTAGACCAAAGTTTATTGCGCAATAGGTTCAAAGAGGAAATTTGAACCCCGAGGATGGGGTGACAAAGACTTTTAAAACTTTCCCACCATATCCCAGAATACAGTTCGTACAGCATCATTGCTACATCATTTCTACCTCACTGACATGTCACAAAAGGGGAGGGGTTAACCTTCGCAAACATGTCCAGACAGGTCCTTGGTACAAGATGAGCATAGGCAGACATGGCAGGGCAAGACTGGGTATAAGATTAGCATAGACAAATATGTCTTAAGTACCCACCACCCAAATGTACCATAGAACTTCCTTCGCATGTCTGGAGCCTGAGGCAAGTCAGGTGATGAGATTTGGCTTCCCTTGGCTAACAATGAGCCCAGCAATTGTCACCTCTGGGAGCTTCCTGGAGTCCTTTTTCAAGGGGAAAATAGCTTTGGAATGGAGGACACTGGCAAAGGAGATGATTTTATATTATTTTTAAAGCTAGGTGACTTCCCTGAGCTGTCAAGTTGAAAGGATACATTCAGGCATAATATTTGTAACATTTAACTTTAAAGATGTGCCCCCCGCCCCGTAATTTCCGTAACATGCTATAAATGAGTTACAGATAGGTAGCCGTGTTGGTCTGCCATAGTCAAAACAAAAAAAAAAAAATTCCTTTCCAGTAGCACCTTAAAGACCAACTAAGTTAGTTCTTGGTATGAGCTTTCGTGTGCATGCACACTTCTTCAGATACACGTGTGTGTATCTGAAGAAGTGTGCATGCACACGAAAGCTCATACCAAGAACTAACTTTGTTGTTGTTTAGTCGTTTAGTCGTGTCCGACTCTTCGTGACCCCATGGACCAGAGCACGCCAGGCACTTCTGTCCTCCACTGCCTCCCGCAGTTTGATCAAACTCATGCTGGTAGCTTCAAGAACACCATCCAACCATCTCATCCTCTGTCGTCCCCTTCTCCTTGTGCCCTCCATCTTTCCCAACATCAGGGTCTTTTCCAGGGAGTCTTCTCTTCTCATGAGGTGGCCAAAGTATTGGAGCCTCAGCTTCACGATCTGTCCTTCCAGTGAGCACTCAGGGCTGATTTCCTTCAGAATGGAGAGGTTGGATCTTCTTGCAGTCCACGGGACTCTCAAGAGTCTCCTCCAGCACCAGAATTCAAAAGCATCAATTCTTCGACGATCAGCCTTCTTTATGGTCCAGCTCTCACTTCCATACATCACTACTGGGAAAACCATAGCTTTTACTATACGGACCTTTGTTGGCAAGGTGATGTCTCTACTTTTTAAGTAACTTAGTTGGTCTTTAAGGTGCTACTGGAAGGAAAAAAAAATTTTTGTTTTGACTATGGCAGACCAACACGGCTACCTATCTGTAACTGATGCTATAAATGGTCAGCAGGTTTTGAAAGGGGCGCACTTCCAGGGAAGCGTCCGTATGACTGAGCCCAGCGTTTGAGCACGCCTGCGGGGCGGCTGACTCTCTTGAAACCAGTGGGGCGCCCCTGCCAGTATCCTGGGACAGGGGCGCAGATGACACAGAGCCACCAAACCCCCCACCTGGCTCCTCCCCCAGCAATGCACTGCCATGTTAGCAGGACTCATGCTAACTCTGCAACGCTGCCCCGGACCCCAACCCCACTCAGAGCCAAGGGGGCGCGGCTCACATCACGAATGTGGGGTTTGTTTGGGGGGGGACAAGTGCGAGGGGCCGGGTTGAGCCCTACTTCCGGTTCAGCCTTGGGCGCCCCCCCCACCAGCACCGCGCACACTTCCGGTTGCAGCTACCCGAGCTCAGAAGGCAGGAGTCAGCGCGAGCCTCTTTTCCACAACGGCGCGGTTTCACCCGGCTTCTCACCGCTCGACCACGCCCCCCTTCCCTCCTGGTCCTTCTGAACCTCATCGGCGCACTGCCTTGTGGACCTTGTAGTCTTCTTCCCTCACTGCTATAACGGCGCAGAGCGGTCACTGGACTGCAACTCCCACAAACCAACGCGCCTGGAACCGCTCTCGGGAAACGTTTGCCCCCACCTACATGCGTGCGTGCGTGCGCGCGGCGGCGAATCTCGCGAGAGCCAATCAAGAGAGGGGAAAAGACGGCTACTCCCAGCGGGCGGGGCAACGGCGGAGATGGGTTTCTGCCGCAGTGCCTGACGGGAGACGTAGTCCGAATGAATTGAAGGCGGGGAGCGCGAAGCAGAAGTGAATGGCTGGAGAGCAATTAGGCAAGGCTGGAATTATAGTCCCGCCCATTAAAGCGACGGCTGCTGCGGCAGTATGGAACAAAATGCGCGGGAGACGTAGCTCGTAAAGGTTCACTTGTGTGGAAAGGACTCCTTCTCCCATAGTGCACTGCGGGTCAGTCAGAGAAAGGGGTGTCGAAGAGGTGAATTCAAGCGGGGGTTCAAACACGGAGCAGCGCCGTCGCACGCTTTATCTCGAGCTCTAAGCGTCTTTACTGGTTTCCTTTTTTTAAAAAAAGGCGAAAAAAGTCTGGAAGGCCTTTTGTATGTAGGGAGGGGGGGGCAAATACTCTGAAGCGGAAGTGACGCCAGATAGGCCGGAAGGAGCGCGGGAGCGTGAGGGGAACAGCGTCCCCGTTCTGCTTCCGAGGTCAGAGGTCGCGCGGCTGACTGAAGAGGCTGGTCACGATGCTGATCAAAGTGAAGGTAAAGGAGGCTCTCGGCGGTTCCCCACTGGGGGAAGGAGTGGGAGAAGACACGGGGGGGTCACCTCCCCGTGCCCCGGGGCATGACGGGAGAGCTTTGCGGCTCCCCTCGCCCGTGCCGCGGTGCATTGTGGGGCACCTGGGACACCCCCCCTCCCGTCCAGCCCTGGTTGTGTTGCGGATGGGGCTCCTCCCACAGCTCCCTCCTGGAGGCAGGAGGCAAACAGGTAGAGCTCTCCTCCCCCCCCCAGTCTTCACTTGGGAGCGCTTCACCTGCTGGATTTCCGCCTGCCATGCATCCTGACTTCCTCACCTCCTTGTAGGTGCCTAGGCTATGGAAATAATAATAATAATAATTTTTTATTTATACCCCGCCCTCCCCAGCCAAGGCTGGGCTCAGAGCGGCTTACAAGCAATAATAAAAACAAGATTAATGATTACAACTTAAAAACAAAAATAAAATACAACATTAAAATAATGGAACATTAAAATATTAAAATGTAGCCTCATCGCAGGAGGAGAAGGAAAAGAAAAAAGAAAGAGAGCGAGGGAGGGAATCAAATTGACTCCAAGCCAAAGGCCAGGCGGAACAACTCTGTCTTACAGGCCCTGCGGAAAGAAATCAGATCCTGCAGGGCCCTGGTCTCATGAGGCAGAGCGTTCCACCAGGCCGGAGCCAGTGTTGAAAAGGCCCTGGCTCTGGTTGAGGCCAATCTAACTTCCTTAGGGCCTGGGACCACTAAGGTGTTGTTGTTAATGGACCTTGAGGCTCTCCGTGGGGCAGACCGGGAGAGGCGGTCCCGTAGGTACGAGGGTCCTAGGCCGTGAAGGGCTTTAAAGGTCAAAACCAGCCCGTACTCCACCGGGAGCCAGTGCAGCTTGAAAAGCACTGGGTGAATATGCTCCCATGGCAGGGACCCTGTGAGGAGCCTCACTGTAGCATTCTGCACCCCCTGGAGTTTCTGGGACAGCTTCAAGGGCAGCCCCGTTTAGAGCGAATTACAGTAGTCAAGCCTGGAGATGACCGTCGCATGGATCACTGTGGCCAGGTTGGGGCGGGAAAGGTAAGGGACCAACTGCTTGATGCGGCGAAGGTGGAAAAATGTCGCCTTGGCTGTTGCTGTAACTTGCGCCTCCATGGAAAGGGAGGCGTCAAGGATTACACCGAAACTCTTAACGGAAGGCAATGGCAGTAATTGGGCCCCCGCAAGAGAAGGGAGTTGGTCCCTCATCCCCATGCCATCCCGACCTAGCCATAGGACCTCTGTCTTCGAAGGATTTAGTTTCAATCGGCTCCCACAAAACCATCCAGCCACAGCTTCCAAGCATCTGGTCAGTGTGTTCGGGGCCAAGTCGGTGTGGCCATCCATTAGCAGATAGAGCTGAGTGTCATCAGCATATTGGTGACAGCCCAGCCCAAAGCTCCCGAAGGAAAGGCTGGTCCATGTCATTTCAGACTTCAAAACTAATCTGGGTCGGAATAAAACATCACAGGAGACTTTAATATTGCAACTTTAATGCAATATTAAAAGGTCAAAATACAGTAGGGGGAAATCGCAAAGTTTGTACAGTAACCGACTTTTCTGTCTCGGTCAAAGCCTAAGCAAAATCCTCATATGATAGCGGGGAGCTGATAGTCAGATATATAAGCCTTGGGAGATGCCCAAAATTTGGGAGTCGTTGAAAAGGCACAATTGCCAGAGTACCACAGCTATATATACTAACTGGTACCACTTGGGCATAGTAAGCTCACGGTCATGACTGAGAAGCCAACTTAAACACTTCATTTTTACAAACCTTTTGGACCTAATTTCTGTCACCAAATTGCACATAATAATTTTCTTTCGACCACTAGAGAACAGCAATTGGGTTGACGCACATGTGGTCTTTGATTAAATTTGTTCTTATTTATTGGTCAGATAAGGATTTTGATCAGGCTTTGACCTGAATAGACAATTTGTTACTGCATTGTTTTGTGATTTTATTTGGACCGCATTTTCATATTGTTACATTGGATTAAAACATTTTTTTTACATTTTTTAAAAATTCCTACATAACTTGGTTTTTGAGTCTAGTTTTGCAGGTTGGAGTAATATATCCTTTCATGTGTTGGTATATAGCATTAATGCAAATGGGAAATTTTAGATTTAAAAATATATATATATTTTAAAACAAGAATAAACAGAATAAATTATCCCTTTGCCCAAAATTTTGTATTTATGAATAAAATATACTAATGTGGTATATAAATTGTTTACAGGGCTGTCTTTTAAATAGCATTTTAATTCATTATTTAAGACTTTTTCCTCAGCTGGCCTACAAATGGAAAAAAGGACTAGAATAAAACAACAATTTCAAAGACAGTGGTATAGTGAGCCCATCAGAAGCTTAGATTCCATCAGAGACTAGGTTATAAACTATTTAATTATGGGTGTTAGTCCAGAATTTGGTATTCAGCTCCACAGTTTAATGAGCAGCTCAAAGATGGTGCTGAAGAGCTCCACTCAGTGGTGAAACCGGAGGAAATGTTTAGTTGAAACTGCATCATTTTCAGCTGCAAACCCAACATTGAATTTTGGAGCTATTGCCCAAGGTACAATTTTTAAGTATTTTGTCACTTAATGATCAAATAGGGCTCATGAGTTCTGCTGGAACAGAGATAGCAAGCTCTTTTTTTGTCATGGCTGTTGCTAGCACTGCTTTAAAAGTGGGAAAGGTGCCAGGGGAACTCAATAAACTGGGGTGCCACCACCCAGAAGGCTCTAGAGTAGGCTTCCCCAAACCTTGTGCGCTCTAGACATTTTGGACTACAACTCCAACCAGCCCCAGCCAGCACAGGTGAGGGGACTTGTTGTTCAAAACATTTGAAGGACACTGGATTGTGGAAGACTGCCCGTACATCTTATACCTTTCCTACAGTTGTTCATATTGTAGGGGCACTCACAAAAGAGCTTCCTTGGATGTTTTTGCTGCACTGGGGGGAGAGAATAAGCGGGAAGAGGTGCTCTGTTCAGATGGAGTTCCAGGCCAGGCATTACCTTTAAGCATCTTTTCCTTTTCCTTTCTCCTCCTTGTTGGCAAAAGGGACCCCTGACCATTAGGTCCAGTCGTGGCCGGCTCTGGGGTTGCGGCGCTCCTCTCGCTTTACTGGCCAAGGGAGCCGGCGTGCAGCTTCCAGGTCATGTGGCCAGCATGACCAAGCCGCTTCTGGCAAACCAGAGCAGCGCACGGAAACGCCGTTTACCTTCCCGCCGGAGCGGTACCTATTTATCTACTTGCACTTCGACGTGCTTTCGAACTGCTAGGTTGGCAGGAGCAGGTACCGAGCAACTGGAGCTCACCCCGTCGCAGGGATTCAAACCGCCAACCTTTTGATTGGCAGGTCCTAGGCTCTGTGGTTTAACCCACAGCACCACCCGCGTCCCCCTTGTTGGCAAACTTGCTGCCAAATGGGGAGCTACCTGCTCTGTGTGTGAATCTCGAGGCTTGCTGATCATCAGGCCGCACCCCAGGAATCCCATTTCATGAAAAATGCTAATGCCACAGTCTTCTGTTGACTTGACAGGACTTAGAATCATAGAATCATAGAATCATAGAGTTGGAAGAGACCACAAGGGCCATCGAGTCCAACCCCCTGCCAAGCAGGAAACACCATCAGAGCACTCCTGACATATGGTTGTCAAGCCTCTGCTTAAAGACCTCCAAAGAAGGAGACTCCACCACACTCCTTGGCAGCAAATTCCACTGTCGAACAGCTCTTACTGTCAGGAAGTTCTTCCTAATGTTTAGGTGGAATCTTCTTTCTTGTAGTTTGGATCCATTGCTCCGTGTCCGCTTCTCTGGAGCAGCAGAAAACAACCTTTCTCCCTCCTCTATGTGACATCCTTTTATATATTTGAACATGGCTATCATATCACCCCTTAACCTCCTCTTCTCCAGGCTAAACATGCCCAGCTCCCTTAGCCGTTCCTCATAAGGCATCGTTTCCAGGCCTTTAACCATTTTAGTTGCCCTCCTCTGGACACGTTCCAGTTTGTCAGTGTCCTTCTTGAACTGTGGTGCCCAGAACTGGACACAGTACTTGCTTCTGGGTTTCAGAGCCAGCAGCCGTGCAAAGGGAAATGGTTATAACCCAGTGTTTTACATTTCCCCCAACTGCTTTGACATGTGTTGGGATGCTGCCTGCCTCCCATTTCCTCTGGTTGGAGATAGGTGGAAAGATTGCCTCCCATTTAAAATCTGAGTTATGGATTGCCCCAGGGCAGAAATGGAATGAGCTGGGAATGCTGGAGTGAGGGGTTCTGAGATACTGTCTCTGGTTCATGGGGGAAGAAGAAAGCCGCAAGATCCAGTTCTGAGCATGATCAGAGAGAGGAAGGTTATAATGAATTGTGTCCGGGGAGATGGTGGGAGCTACAGACGCGGGTGGCGCTGTGGGTTAAACCACAGAGCCTAGGACTTGCCGATCAGAAGGTCGGCGGTTCGAATCCCCGCGACGGGGTGAGCTCCCGTTGCTCGGTCCCTGCTCCTGCCAACCTAGCAGTTCGAAAGCACGTCAAAGTGCAAGTAGATAAATAGGTACCGCTCTGGTGAGACGATAAACGGCGTTTCCGTGCGCTGCTCTGGTTCTCCAGAAGCGGCTTAGTCATGCTGGCCACATGACCCGGAAGCTGTACACCAGCTCCCTTGGCCAGTAAAGCGAGATGAGCGCTGCAATCCCAGAGTCGGCCACGACTGGACCTAATGGTCAGGGGCCCCTTTACCTTTACAATCCTGATGCAGAATGAGAAGGGAGTTTGGGGAGGGCCGTAAGCTCTCAAAAAGCACCCAGCCCCAAATTTCTTTGGGAGCAGTAGGAGGAAAAAATGTCTGTTTTCTAGCCTTGCCGCCTGAAGAAGTGGCTGAATCATTGTCGGGGAGATGAGTGGCTGCTAGTAGCTAAGGCCTCTCTCTTTTGTTCCAGACGCTCACCGGAAAAGAGATTGAGATTGACATAGAACCCACAGACAAGGTACCTCGGGCAAACAAACATGGCGGGTGGGATGGTGGTGATGATAGCGGTGCTCTGCACCTACCAGGGAATCACCTGTTTGGTTTTTCCATTCTAGTCTATGGAGAGGGACATGTCATTTGCCCTGGTGTGTGGGGCTGGTTTGCGTCGCTGTGGATCCAGCCCAGCCCCTCACACCAAGGCAAACAACATGTCTCTCTCTTCCTCAAGTCCAGTTTTGCAGAACTGGCTGACATCAAACAGGCACACTCCCTGTTGAACTTCCAGTGTTGGTGAAACAGGCATTTTAAGTGAGGTTTCCCCCCCCCCCCGATCTTGGGTTCCTTTTTGCAATGTATGCTGTATCCTTGCTGTATGCCTCTTAGAAATTACGGCATTAAGTGGTACGTAAATTTGAAGATGAATGGATTGATCCAATTGTGGAGGGAAAAGGGGTTTGTTGGTTGGTACCCATGTCCTCTTTCTTCTGGCCCCCACCCACCCAGGCGTGGCCTGTTATCAGCCTGGCCAGATGGTGGAGCTATTCCTCCTCTGCTGTCTTGCCCTCAGGTAGTGGGCGATGAGACGTGTTTGCCAAGGGCGTCCGTCCTCTTGAAAGGACAGCCAGGACTTTTTCTGGGCAAGCATGACATCTCCTTCATCAACTCAACTGAACCACAGTGCCCATCCGCCTCCCAGTCACATTGGTCCCATGTGAGAAACATTTGAGAGGTTCTTTTTTTAAAAAAAATAATTTTTATTAAGTTTTCCATTTAACAATCCAATCCTATCACATTAATTATTCCAAATTATACCAATACATATCATAAAGTCCAAATATTTTGCCAAATTATATATTTTTGTTGGGGGTTCCCATGCTTCGAGTTCAGTAACTGAACGAGAAACATTTGAGAGGTTCATCAGATCCTTCTGGGCCACGTTCAGGAGCTTTTGAGGCAGAGGCCACAAGGACATAGCTGTCAACTTTTCCCTTTTCTTGCGAGGAATCCTATTCAGAATAAGGGAATTTCCCTTGAAAAAAGGAAATGTTGACAGCTATGCAAGGATGGGGAGGCCCAAATGCTCAGATGTTGCCCTTTGTGACAGCGAAACAGATTGAAAGAGTCAAGCAGGCTGTTTTCCCCACTGGGAAGTGAGGTTTACCTCCGTCAGCCTTGCCATTAGTTTTGATGTGAGGTTGCAGCTAAAAACTGCTCTGGATAGACTGTGACCTTTTCCTGTTCTCCCCCCTCTCTTTCTCCTCTCTCTCTGCCCCCCTTCCCCCCAGGTGGAGAGAATAAAGGAGCGAGTGGAAGAAAAAGAGGGAATTCCGCCACAACAACAGCGACTCATCTACAGTGGCAAGCAGATGTGAGTCCACCGGGAGCGGTGGCTGTTTCCCAGTATATTGTGGGGAACGCCTGGCTTTTGTAATGCTGTTAGGGTGGAAGCAGAGGCTGCCCTAGGGCATTGTGGGATAATTGTTTTATAGGACGGTGGCCCACAGGCCAAGCCACAGCACCCGGCCCTACAGGTATGGGGCTGGTGAAAACCTGGCTTAGCTGTAGCGGGGGTTGCAAGCTTGGAAAACGCAGGGCAAAGTGCTGCAGGGCTTTGGAAAGGCATGGCAATAATAATAATAATAATAATAATAATAATAATAATAATAATAATAATAATAATATATTTATACCCCGCCCTCCCCGGCCAGAGCTGGGCTCAGGGCAGCTAACACCAATAAAATTACAATAAAACATAATGGGGGGGACAAACAAACAAAAACCAGTTTATTAAAATACAGGTTAAAATACCATTTAAAATGCAGCGTCATTTTAATAGTAGCCCATAAATCAAAGCCATAAGGGGAAGGGAAACATAAGGGTCAGACTGAGTCCATACCAAAGGCCAGGCGGAACAGCTCTGTCTTGCAGACCCTGCGGAAAGATGCAAGACCCAGCTGATTTGTCAGCCCCTTTCAAAACGTTGCAGAGCGCTTTGCAAAGCATTTTATAAGGCTAGCATGCGACAGAAAAGTCACCTGATGCTATTGTGGCATCAGGTGATTGGCAGGTGGTGGCCCCACGAGGGGTGGAGGAGATAACGATCTGGCCCACTGGCATTTCTGTGCTGCCTTTCCATGAAAAAACACCCCCAAAGGTGGATAGCGACAATAACAGCCGCAATATTTTATATATTATATGTGTATATTTTTTAAAAAGTGATATTGCAAGAATGCCATATGAGCATGAGGGGTAAGAGCAGAGAAAAAAAAGCCTGTTAGAAACATAATTTCATTTAAAAGGCATATTTAAACATGATAGCAGCAGAAGAAAGCAGTTGAGGTCCAGTTGGCCAAATACTTGCTTTAAATGAAAAGGGTTTTCCCTACTAGAAGAGGGTCATCGAGAAGAGTGCTAGACCAGCCTCCCTCAGCAGGATGTTCCAGAGTTTGGGACCAGCCACTTCAGTTGAAATTCCTGCATTTCAGGGGGTCGGACTAGATGACTCTTGGGGTCCATTCCAACTTTACGATTCTGCAAAAGCCCTTCTTCAAGTTCCTGCCAAACACATTCCATATATCAGTGGGAGAGAAACAAGATTAATAATAACAATAATTTTTTATTTGTATCTCGCCCAGCCGAGGCCGGACTCAGAGCAGCTAACATCATAAAACAACATGATATGCCTAAAAACAGACATCAATTAATTAAAATACATCTTAAAATTAATTCAGACAAGTTAAAATCAGGGCAGGTGGCAGTTATCAGGTTGGAGTTGAGAGTGATTAATACTTGCCAGGACCAACTGTTTCCACTGATCCTACAAGGACCTGTGAGTGAGTTAGGGGCCTCCTTTGGGCTTGTTTTATACAAAGGAAAGTAACTCAAACTGCATCCTGCCCAAAGGACTGGCGGAACAGCTCCATCTTGTAGGCCCTGCAGAAAGATGTCAAATCCCGCATTGTCTCTGGAAGGTCCAAGCCCCCCAGGCCACCTCAGAAAGACAGTTGCAATGTGCCTGGGTGTATTATGTGGCCTGTTGCTCGACTACACAATACATCCGTGAAGACATTATTCCAGCCTTTGCAAACCTGGAGCCCTCCAGAGGTTTGGCAAGTCTGAGGTAGGGGAACGCTGGGATAGAAAATTACCTTGTGCAAAAATGTTTGCCTCAGTTAATAATGAATGAAGCAACATTACAGTGGTGCCTCGCAAGACGAAATTAATTCGTTCCGCAAGTTTTTTCTTCTTGCGAGTTTTTCGTCTTGCGAAGCACGGTTTCCCATAGGAATGCATTGAAAATCAATTAATGCGTTCCTATGGAGACCGCTTGCCAGGCTGGCGGTGCGGAGAAGGGCTTTTCTCCCCACCGCAAGCCTTCAGGACAGGTCCGGGAACAGAGGGGAAGGCGCGCAGCGCTTCTCCTCTGTTCCCGGGGCTTGCGGTGGGAGGAGGGTTTTTCCTCCCCACCGCCAACATTCAGAACAGCATTCTGAATGTTGGCGGTGGGAAGGAAAACCCTCCTCCCACCGCAAGTCTTCAGGACAGCCATCCGAAGGCTGGCGCGGGGAGAAGGTCTCTCCGCCCCACCGCCAGCCTTCGGAGGAGCCTTCCGAAGGCTGGTGGCGGGAGGAGGTCTCTCCACCCCACCGCCAGCCTTCGGAGGAGGTCCGAGGACAGTGGGGAAGACGCACTGCGCTTCCCCGCTGTCCTGGAGATTTCCCTATGGGCTTTCGTCTTGCGAAGGAAGCCCATAGGGAAATTCGTCTTGCGAAGCGCATCGAAAAACGGAAAACCCTTTCGTCTAGCGGGTTTTTCGTCTTGCGAGGCGTTCCTCTTGCGGGGCACCACTGTATTATGGGCCAAGCCCATTTGCTTCCTTCAATGATATCTTATTGTTGGGGTATGAGCAGGGTAAAAATATTACAGTGGTAGCTTGGTTTATGAACTTAATCTGTTCCGGAAGTTTGTTCTTAAACCAAAGCGTTCTTCAACCAAGGTGTGCTTTCCCATAGCAGTGAGGGACAAGTTCACAAACCGAAACACCTACTTCCAGGTTTGCAGCGTCCTTAATCCAAGCTGTTCATAAACTAAGCTGTTCTTAAACCAAGGTACCACTGTACTACTACTTGGGAAGTGACAGCCATAATGTATTACATGCCAGTCTAGAGCCCCAGCCCCTGGGGCTTATGGGAGTTGTAGTCCAGAACATTTGTAGGACTCCAGCCTGGCCCAAGGCACTCAAACCACTCCTGCCTCTGTCTCTTCCCAGGAACGACGAGAAAACGGCCGCCGACTACAAGATCCAGGGCGGCTCTGTGCTCCATTTGGTCTTGGCGCTACGAGGGGGAGGCCTGCGATGATAGCGCACCTGTCCCTTGGCACGTCCCCCTCTCCCTCCCCCCCTCCCCACAAAGGACAGATCTGCCGTTTGCGTGTGGGACACCGCCAGGCTGCGCATAGCTACCCTCCCAAACCCTTTCTTCCTTCTGGATCCAGGAAGAAAATGGCCGCCGCTGCCGCCCACCACTCCAGAGATCTTCCGCAAGCTGTCATTTGAGGGAGGTGCCATTTAGCAGGGGCATTGGGGGGGGGAGTCCATGGTTTGTTGCCTTCCTGGGGGATCCCGCATCCTGCCGGCCCTGATCCTCATGCATTTCCACCTTGGCGACTTCTCAAGTGCTGCCTGTGCTCATTGGCTGTGTTTTGCCTCCCCTCGTTCAAATGTCCTTCTCCCTGCCCCCCCCTTTCCCGCAGTTGAAATGGCTGAATGTTAAATAAAGGTGTTTCACGTGGTTTCTTGAGTTGCAGGCTCATGACTGTGTTCGACTTTGCTTACGATGTGCCTTTCTCACTGGGGTATTCGGGATCCTCAAGTCAAAAGTGGCTCAAAAGGCATTTCCTTTCCTCTGGGATCTGTAACATATGGGTAGGCAAACCAAGGCCCGGGGGCCGGATCTGGCCCAATCGCCTTCTAAATCTAGCCCATGGGCAGTCCGGGAATCGGCGTGTTTTTACATGAGTAGAATGTGTCCTTTTCTTTAAAATGCATCTCTGGGTTATTTGTGGGGCCTGCCTGGTGTTTTTACATGAGTAGAATGTGCGCTCTTATTTAAAATGCATCTCTGGGTTATTTGTGGGGCATAGGAATTCGTTCATTATTATTTTTCGAAATATAGTGCAGCCCCCCCACAAGGTCTGAGGGACAGTGGACTGGCCCCCTGCTGAAAAAGTTAACTGACCCCTGCTATAGCATGTATGTTTGTACAGTGGTACCTCGGGTTACATACGCTTCAGGTTACAGACTCCGCTAACCCAGAAATAGTGCTTCAGGTTAAGAACTTTGCTTCAGGTTGAGAACAGAAATCGTGCTCCGGCAGCCGGAGGCCCCATTAGCTAAAGTTGTGCTTCAGGTTAAGAACAGTTTCAGGTTAAGAACGGACCTCCGGCACGAATTAAGTACTTAACCTGAGGTACCACTGTATATGTATGCACAAGGGCTAACAGAGCTGCAGTTCCCAGATTTTTTTGCAGCGGGAACCATGACAGTAGTGGATTTTCTTCAGTTAACCCTTCCCATTCTTAAATCACTCCTGATATTCTGCTATGTTCCCTTTAATCCCAACAGAAAGAGCATTGTCGCGTCATTTAAAGAGGTGCCTGAATTAGGGGAAAAAATTAAAGCATGCCCAAAATAAAAAAACATTTTTTTAGAGAGGTGCCCAAAATAAAACTAAATAGCACGCAAACTAGAATGTTATATAGCACCCAAATTTACATTTTGTTTAAAGAGGTGCCCAAGTTTTAAATATATATTTATACAGAGCCCAAATTAACATTTTATATATTGCACCGAAATAATAATCCTTTAAAGAACATCTGCAATCAGAATTTTATTCAAAGCGTGCGCAAAATTATTATTTATTTCATGTCTATATCGCTTTATATTTTTAAGAAAAAATCCCAAAGCAGTTTACAGCATATTATTAAAACTGCAATAAAACAATCCAGGATCAAACATTTCTGAAGCACATCAAATATAGAGTATACAGCCAAAGCAACATAATTAACAGAAAACTAAAATATTACCTTAAAAGATTTCAAAATAAAACATTACAAAGGAGGTCAACTACAGAAGACATGTTTGGAACAAAAACAAATCTTTAACATTTCAAAAGGAAAAAAGAAACATGGCTAAATGAAGTCAAATATAACATACGCATTTAAAGCAGCATCATTAACAAAAGAGGAAAATGTGATCGTAAGCATGACAAAATCCACCGTCCTCGCCTTTCCCTCGCTGCCAATTCCTGCAACAATCACAGCCCATCCTTTTCTCTATATAAAAGGGGGAAAAGCCCTGCTGTGTTGGCAATCTCCCCCCCCCCCCGCCACAACCCCCCGGGACTGAAGGGGTTAACCCTCGGGACTCAAGGGGTTAACCCGGGGGCGGCCCTGGAACGCTCTCGCAGCCGCTGTTTGCATCCGGAGCTTCCGCAGCAGCAGCAGCAGCACGTGGCTCCTCGGCGATCAAGTGAAAGAGGAAGCGCCCCCGAGTGACAGGCAGCCTGTCATTCATCCGCCGCCGCCGCCGATCTGCTAGTTCCTGGAGGGCCGGATTCTGCAGCTCCCGTTGCTCCTCGCAGGAAGAAAGCGGGGGCCTGATTCGCAGCTCCACCGGCCCCTGATTGCCTCCTTTTTAAAAAAAAAGAGAGGAGCAAAAGTCTCTTTTTTTCCTAGAGTGCGACCCCTACTTTACCTGTTTTTGCTTCCTGGAAATAGAAAGGAGATGAGCAAACGGCCGGCGCTGGTTGTGTTTGACTTGGGTAAGTTGCTCCGTCGTTGCTTTGGGGCTCACCCTGTATTGTTGTTGTTGTTGAGTCGTTTAGTCGTGTCCGACTTTTCGTGACCCCCTGGACCAGAGCACGCCAGGCCCTCCTGTCTTCCACTGCCTCCCGCAGTTTGGTCAGACTCATGTTCGTATCTTCAAGAACACTGTCCCACCATCTCGTCCTCCGTCGGCCCCTTCTCCTTGGGCCCTCCATCTTTCCCAACATCAGGGTCTTTTCCAGGGAGTCTTCTCTTCTCATGAGGTGGCCAAAGTCTTGGAGCCTCAGCTTCAGGATCTGTCCTTCCAGTGAGCACTCAGGGCTGATTTCCTTCAGAATGGAGAGGTTGGATCTTCTTGCAGTCCATGGGACTCTCAAGAGTCTCCTCCAGCACCAGAATTCAAAAGCATCCATTCTTCAGCGATCAGCCTTCTTTATGGTCCAGCTCTCACTTCCATACATCACTACTGGGAAAACCAGAGCTTTTACTATACGGACCTTTGTTGGCAAGGTGATGTCTCTGCTTTTTAAGATGCTGTCTAGGTTTGTCATTGCTTTTCTCCCAAGAAGCAGGCGTCTTTTAATTTCGTGACTGCTGTCACCATCTGCAGTGATCATGGAGCCCAAGAAAGTAAAATCTCTCACTGCCTCCATTTCTTCCCCTTCTATTTGCCAGGAGGTGATGGGACCAGTGGCCATGATCTTCGTTTTTTTGATGTTGAGCTTCAGACCATATTTTGTGCTCTCCTCTTTCACCCTCATTAAAAGTTTCTTTAATTCCTCCTCACTTTCTGCCATCAAGGTTGTGTCATCTGCATATCTGAGGTTGTTGATATTTCTTCCGGAAATCTTAATTCTGGCTTGGGATTCATCCAGCCCAGCCTTTCGCATGATGAATTCTGCATATAAGTTAAATAAGCAGGGAGACAATATACAGCCTTGCCGTACTCCTTTCCCAATTTTGAACCAATCAGTTGTTCCATATCCAGTTCTAACTGTAGCTTCTTGTCCCACATAGAGATTTCTCAGGAGACAGATGAGGTGATCAGGCACTCCCATTTCTTTAAGAACTTGCCATAGTTTGCTGTGGTCGACACAGTCAAAGGCTTTTGCATAGTCAATGAAGCAGAAGTAGATGTTTTTTCTGGAACTCTCTAGCTTTCTCCATAATCCAGCGCATGTTTCATCGTGTGTGTGTGTGTGTGTGTGTGTGTGTGTGTGTGTATATATATATATATATATATATATATATATATATACACACACACACACACACACACACACACACAAACAAACATCCTTGGGAATAAGGACCCTTGAACTCTGCGGGGTCCTAAGTTTGGGATGAAAGAAATTTCCATCAACCAACTCCCAAGGAAGTTCCAGGATCCCACCATTTTGCTTTCTGCCTGGAACAGCTTTGCCACAGCCAGAGGTTCAACAGGTGTAGTTCTCCCACGTTGTGTTTGTTCAACGCCTTTATTCCTTCCTGCTCTGCAACTGTTACGTTAAGGTGTGTTTGTTTGGGTGGGGGAAATCCAGGTGGCCCTCCAAGTTCCTCTGTCTGGCCCCAAGGGCTTTCACCTCGGAGCAAACACTCTCCTCACCCTCAGCCGCTCCTGAGCATGAGGCTCTTAATCTCAGGTCACCTTGGGCAAAACTTTTCTTCCTTGCACGGGGTTGGACTAGATGACCGCCGGGGTCCCTTCCAACATGACAATTCTATACTCTTCCTTCATACCCTCCTGGAGTATTTCTGCCTGGAAATGTGTCCTTGAAGGCTGGTAGTTGCCTAGATGGAGGGACAGCCAGGGGGTGTTGGGGTGGGAATTTAGAAACTAGCTCACTCTACAAAGGTAAAATTCGCACTCATTGCCCCACCCATTTCTGCCTCTGCCCACTTGGCACATGTGGCCCCCAGAATGTTGTCTGGCCCTCGGAGCTTAAAAATTAATATGCAAAAGTTTAAAAGGCGCAAGGAGATAGGATAATAAAATACTAAGGATGGAATAAGAAATAAAGTGAATAATGCAACAATAACAAAAATAATAGTATATAGTATAGTATATTTTATATATACTATATTTTTATAGTATAGTATATTTTATTTTTTAGTCTCTATGGTATAGTGTATTTTAAAATGGGGTTTCAGAGTTTTTAGGGGGTTTTGAATGTTTTATGTAGTTTTTATGTAGTTTTATGTAGTTTTTATGTAGTTTTATGTAGTTTTATGTAGTTTTTCAATTTCATTGTCCTGCACGGGACAGTGACAATAAAGATATTGTATCGTATCGTATCGTATCGTATCGTAGTAGGTAAAGAAGATCGCACACGGGTGGAGGGAAGTACTGGGCTGTGGGGGGAGGGAGGTGAAGGGATTAATTGAAATTGTTAATGATTGGTATAGGATTTAAGAGATTTAAATTTTTATAAAGATTCTATAAGGAAAGCAGAAAGCAGCAAGAAATATCAGAGAGGTGATCAGTGTAAATGAAAACATGAGACTTGTGGTTCTGTTACATATGATTTTATTCTGGAGTTGTCTGTTTATTTTGGAGTTGTTTGTTGTAAAGAATGTATATTATGTGAATAAAATAATAAAGGAATCAGAAGGTTGTCCGGCCCTCAGGCTGAAGACACCCCCCCCATAGATTCTGCCTTCAACAAGCAGAATCTGTGTAGTAAAAAGACACAATTTGGGAAGAATGTGAATGAGTGAAGCACGTGAGAAACATGAAATTTTAGGCTTATGTTTTGGGGGTTAGGGGAATTCAAGGTCAACTGATCTCTCTCTTACAGATTACACCCTGTGGCCCTTCTGGGTTGACACCCATGTGGACCCCCCCTTCCAGAAAAGCAGGTGAGATCTTTAGAGGAAGGGTGGAATACAAATTTAATAATAATATGGAGAGTTTATAGGACTGGCAGTGTTTTTTGAGGGAGTTTTTCTGCAGCATCTCATTGACCAGGCACAGGCAAACTCGGCCCTCCAGCTGTTTTGGGACTACAGTTCCCATCATCCCTGACCGCTGGTCCTGCTAGCTAGGGATGATGGGAGTTGTAGTCCCAAAACATCTGGAGGGCCGAGTTTGCCTATGCCTGTCATTGACTCACACTAATGTGGCTTTTAATCTGTTTTTGGTTCATTTTCATTTATCAAAAGTCTTAAATTATTGTTGATAATTCTTCTTACTGGTAATTGCATTGTTTTATCTTTTTTTGCAAACCTCTTTGAGGGGTTGGGTTTTTTTACAATCAATTTTTACAAATTTTATGAAATAAATAGTGATGGATTTATACTGGGCGATCCGCACACATTGTACCGCTTATTAGATTCCCTGATGCGATGCTTCTCTAAGGTTACCATGTCTTTGTCATCCACGTGGGCAACTATTGTGCTGTAACGCAACGAAAGCGGGGCAAAATAAATACATAAACTAGAACGTTGTTTATATCTCCCTGGTCCTGAATGGGGTACCTGTGCCCCTGAAGGACCAGGTGCGCAGCCTGGGAGTCATTCTGGACTCACCGCTGTCCATGGAGGCGCAGGTCAATTCTGTGTCCAGGGCAGCTGTTTATAAGCTCCATCTGGTACGCAGGCTGAGACCCTCCCTGCCCGCATACTGTCTCGCCAGAGTGGTGCATGCTCTGGTTATCTCCCGCTTGGACTACTGCAATGCGCTCTACGTGGGGCTACCTTTGAAGGTGGCCCGTAAACTACAACTAATCCAGAATGCAGCAGCTAGACTGGGGACTGGGAGCGGCCACCGAGACCACATAACACCGATCTTGAAAGACCTACATTGGCTCCCAGTACGTTTCTGAGCACAATTCAAAGTGTTGGTGCTGACCTTTAAAGCCCTAAACAGCCTCGGTCCAGTATACCTGAAGGAGCGTCTCCACCCACATCGTTCTGCCCAGACACTGAGGTCCAGCGCCGAGGGCCTTCTGGCGGTTCCCTCATTGCGAAAAGCAAAGCTAAAGGGAACCAGGCAGAGAGCCTTCTCAGTGGTGACACCCACCCTGTGGAACGCCCTCCCATCAGATGTCAAAGAGATAAACAACTACCTGACATTGAGAAGACTTCTGAAGGCAGACCTGTTCAGGGAAGTTTTTAATGTGTGACATCTTAGTGTATTTTTGGTCTTTGTGGAAGCCGCCCAGAGTGGCTGGGGAAACCCAGCCAGATGGGCGGGGTACAAATAATAAATTACTATTATTCTTATACTTATTCTTATATTTTAAAAGATGCAGGATTTCATCAGCAGGTTATGGGGCATGTGCCAACTGGGGTGTCCAAACCCCAAAACAATGTCGAAAGGG
Organism: Podarcis filfolensis; assembly: GCF_964270895.1. Taxonomy (NCBI): domain Eukaryota; kingdom Metazoa; phylum Chordata; class Lepidosauria; order Squamata; family Lacertidae; genus Podarcis; species Podarcis filfolensis. Next base: position 5,891,797 of record NC_139615.1, read on the forward strand.
AGTTCTGCATCTAACTTCCCTGAAACCATCTTGAGCACAAATTGTCATTAATGCACAATACAAAGGGCCTTTTGGGGAGCTGTTTATTCCCCCCACATGGGGGGGAGACACTGATGTTTGTTTTATGCTTAGAGGACTCTGTGCCCCGAAAAGCCATGCAGCAGGCAGGAACCCAACAGGTGAAGCTCTCCTTTGTGTTCTGGGGAAAACTGTACCTGTTGGATTTCTGCCTGCCATGTTAAAAACACATATACCACCCCGACACTTTTTTTGTTGTTTTAAAGGCAACAAACCTCATGACTCTTTTGTCAATGTTCCCCTCAGCGATGGCTCAATACGAGACCGCAACGGGCGACCCATAAATCTGTACCCCGAGGTGCCGGCTGTGCTGGAGCAGCTGCAAGCGGAGGGGATCCCTATGGCGGCTGCCTCACGGTGAGTCCAGATCCTGCACCCATTCCTGCAGGCCCCAAACCACCTCCATTTATTCTGGGTTACTTGGCTTGGACTTCATGTCAACAGGGACATCCACACCATGTTTGCTGCTTGCCGACCACCCTTATCTCGAGTGATTATTATTATTATTATTATTATTATTATTATTATTATTATTATTATTTATACCCTGCCCATCTGGCTGGGTCCCCCCAGCCACTCTGGGCGGCTTTCAACAGAACACTAAAATACAATAACCTCTTAAACATTAAAAGCTTCCCTAAACAGGGCTGCCTTTAGATGTCTTCTAAAAGTTTGGGAGTTATTTTTCTCTTTGACATCTGGTGGGAGGGCATTCCACAGGGCGGGTGCCACTACCGAGAAGGCCCTCTGCCTGGTTCCCTGTAACTTGGCTTCTCGCAGGGAGGGAACCGCCAGGAGGCCCTAGGTGCTGGACCTCAGTGTCCGGGCAGAACACTGAGGTGTTCCGTTGTGTGACTAGTCCCTAGGAAGTCCTTTTAAATGTGTTTGTGGGACGGTTTATTGGCTTGCTTTCCTTTCTTGTCCTTGATTTCATTACGCATTTTGTGTTCTCCTTTTGCGCTTTCGTGTTGTGAACCGCCCTGCTATCTTCGGATTGCGGTGCTATTTTCCTAGAAGAAAGAGGAACTCGCAGTGGCACCAACCTGAGAGGTGCCGGAACTTGAGTTCCGGTTGAGAAAAATCCCTGAGCTTACAAATTTAACCTTGGTTGACGATGGGAGACAATGGAAGAATGTGCCTTTGGGGGTGAGGTCAAGATGTTGCCTGCTGTTGCTGCAAAGACTATACGGAAGAGACATGTTTTGTTGCAGCCGGGGCAGAGTAAGCCGTCCGTTTGCATCGTGGTACAGTGGTACCTCGGGTTAAGTACTTAATTTATTCCGGAGGTCCATTCTTAACCTGAAACTGTTCTTAACCTGAAGCACCACTTTAGCTAATGGGGCCTCCTGTTGCCGCCACGCCGCCGGAGCACAATTTCTGTTCTCATCCTGAAGCAAAGTTCTTAATCCAAGGTACTGTTTCTGGGTTAGCAGAGTTTGTAACCTGAAGTGTATGTAACCTGAAGTACCACTGTATTTCTTCTCTCCGTTCTCCTCCCAGCGGTCATTTCTCCTCAGGTCCCTGCTACGGATGCACGACTTGACTGCCCGTCTCCAGGCACTGCGGTTGTCTGCAAGGGGTATTATTTAATAAACAAGACGAATAAGCGATCTCAAATATGAATCTCTCCACCCCTCCCTCTCTCTTCCTAGGACAGGTGAGATCCGAGGGGCTAATCAGCTGTTGGATCTCTTCGGCCTAAACCGCTTCATCCGCTACGCAGAGATCTATCCAGGCAGCAAAGTCACCCACTTTCAGAAGTAAGGGAAGACCTACATCCTGTTGGATGGGGGGCATAGAGGGGGCGGCGGCTGTGAAAACAGGAGCCTGGACCAGCTGAGCCCTTGGTTCTTTGTACGCCCTCACAGTGATGTCCCCCAAGTTCCGTCCATTTCTTGGGCCAAATCCTGCCCGCCGGTTGGTTTATTTGAATTTTTTTATTATTACAGACCAGTTCTGGCTCACTTACAATATCAGGAAAATCATAAAACACAACAGGAATACATTGAATTGCAATTGGGTATAAAAGAGGCAATTCAGATATAGCGGCAGTTAAAAATATATATTAAATCTTGATCACTAAAATACAGTGGTACCTCAGGTCAAGTACTTAATTCGTTCCAGAGGTATGTTCTTAACCTGAAACTGTTCTTAACCTGAAGCACCACTTTACCTAACGGGGCCTCCTGCTGCCGCCACGCGATTTCTGTTCTCATCCTGAAGCAAAGTTCTTAACCCAAGGTAATATTTCTGGGTTAGTGGAGTCTGTAACCTGAAGTGTAGGTAACCTGAAGCGTAAGTAACCCGAGGTACCACTGTATAGCAGCAGTTAAAAATATATATTAAATATTGATCACTAAAATATAACCTAAAATTGTCATTTAAAACCTTAATCATTTTGGTAGTACGGTTTAATCTGGCCCCTGTGGCAGTTTATTTCCTGGAGTAAAATCCTAAAAAAAAAAAAGCTCACCAACTTCAACCCTAAAAAAAAGGTTAACGACTTTGGTTGCCCTTTGGCCTGCCCTCACGGCCCTTCACTTCATCAAATCTGGCCCTCTGTGAAAAAAGTTTGGACCCCACTGACGGAGGGCACCCCGTTGGCGAGGCTGGTCTATGGGAGCGACGGGACGACGAGTTCTCATTCTGCCCCCTGCCTGTTCCTCCTCAGGTTGTCTCAACAAACCGGGGTTCCCTTTTCGCAGATGCTCTTCTTCGACGACGAGAGCCGCAACATTTACGACGTCAGCAAATTAGGTAACAGGGAGAAATGTGCCCGCTGCGTGTGACCCCCTCGCCCCTAGGCGGCGGAGGCTGCTGTCCGTGGGGCAAAGGGGGCGCCCGCCTCACTCTTGGGAGCTGCTGTAGGTCAGTGGAGACAAGCCTGAGCTAAGCGGACCCCAAGGCTGACTCTGAATAAGTCAGCTTCCTACGAAGGGGGGAAAGATGTGCAATCTATTTTTCCCATATTTCGCTTCCACGTAGGAGTCACGTGTATCCTCGTCCCCAATGGCATGAACCTGTCCCTTCTGAAACAGGGCCTAGAAGCCTTCGCCCGCTCCTGAGTGCCGCCTGCGGCTGACGCAAACCGGACCTCTCTCTTCATGTGTGGAATGTGCTGGCGGGGGCTGCTTTTTGACCCCGTACAATAAATCTTCTACGTGTTTCTCTGCCGCGCATCTTTTTACACGCGTGTGAACAGCCTGGACTTACCTGATAGGCACCTTGCTGTAGCGTTCCCAAAGCAAAGGAAGGACTGGACTCTGATTAATAAAATACAGTGGTACCTCGGGCTGAGTACTTAATTCATTCCGTTCTTAACCTGAACCTGTTCTTAACCTGAAGCACCACTTTAGCTACTGGGGCCTCCTGCTGCTGCCGCGCCACCAGAGCACGATTTCTGTTCTCATCCTGAAGCAAAGTTCTTAACCCAAGGTACTATTTCTGGGTTAGCGGAGTGTGTAACCTTAAGCGTATGTAACTTGAAGCGTATGTAACCCGAGGTACCACTGTATAGCGGCAGTTAAAAATATATATTAAATATTGATCACTAAAATATAACCTAAAATTGTCATTTAAAACCTTAATCATTTGGTAGTACGGTTTAATCTGGCCCCTGTGGCAGTTTATTTCCTGGGGTAAAATCCTAAAAAAAAAGCTCACCTACTTCAATCCTAAAAAAAAGGTTAATAACTTTGGTTGGCCCTTTGGTCTGCCCTCACGGCCCTTCACTTCATCAAATCTGGCCCTCTGTGAAAAAAGGGGCCTCCAGCTGCTGCCGCGCCGCCGGAGCACGATTTCTGTTCTCATCCTGAAGCAAAGTTCTTAACTTGAAGCACTATTTCTGGGTTAGCAGCGTCTGTAACCTGAAGCGTATGTAACCTGAAGCGTATGTAACCTGAGGTACCACTGTACACACGAGGCTTGGCCAGCAAGACTCTGGGGAGAGATGCCAATATTAATAATAAACCCTGTCCACCCCTCGGCCCAGGTCGTTTTATTCACAAAAGGATATTTTACACAGTGTTCATAAGAACCAATCAGATTTCCTCTGAGCGTTTCAAAAAACCCCACGTGGGACAAAGTCAGATCAGAAGAAATCCTGTTAACTACAAAGTCTACTTTGAGCATGCATACATATCTGAGAGTAAACAAAACAGGACTAGAGGAATGCGTTCAGCAAAACCCCGGAGGTCATAAACAGGCAGGAAAGGAAGGAAGGAAGGAAGGAAGGAAGGAAGGAAGGAAGGGAAGGAAATAGTATTTACCATCTGCTTGTGAACTCTCTTCCTGGCCTTTAAGGTAAAGGTAAAGGACGCCTGACCCTTAGGTCCAGTCGTGGCCGACTCTGGGGTTGCGGCGCTCATCTCGCTTTATTGGCTGAGGGAGCCGGCGTACAGCTTCCGGGTCAGGTGGCCAGCATGACTAAGCCGCTTCTGGTGAACCAGAGCAGTGCACGGAAATGCCGTTTACCTTCCTGCTGGAGCCATACCTAATTATCTACTTGCACTCTGACATGCTTTCGAACTGCTAGGTTGGCAGGAGCAGGGACTGAACAACGGGAGCTCACCCCGTCGCGAGGATTCGAACCGCCGACCTTCTGATTGGCAAGCCCTAGGCTCTGTGGTTTAACCCACAGCGCCACCCAAACTACATCAAAGAAGCTACCTACTATCTTTATGACCCAGGATGCCTGATGAACCAACTGGCAACTGGTCTGTGTTTAGAATGCTTATACGTGCCTTTCAGGTAGAAAGCAAATGGCAGAGGTGGAGAGGCTTTTGGGATTTGATCAGAAACTATTGTCAATGAATCAAACCCAGTCAACGCAATGCTTTCATCGCGGACACAATGGCCTGCTTCATTTTTCATAATTCCTCATAGCAATCCCACCTGACCCCCACCCTCTGGATATCTGCACCCCTACACCTTGCCACGCTCCTGTTCCCCAACAACTGATCCACGTCCCCTCCAGATTCCGAGCTGGCAGAAGACGACAGGCACTGTGAAAGCGGGGGGGGGGGGGGAGATGTTCCAGTTTTATTCATTTGTCTGCTTTGTAAAATTCATGCACTGCTTGACTGTAGAAAGGCAACGACAACAGTGTTGGAAGTGGTTTATAAACAGAATAAAACAATGAAATCACAGGAAAAAGAATCGGTTGAGCAATACCTAAAGGATTTTTAAAAAGCCACATCAACAATAAGATAAAAACCAGATTAAAATGCATGTCAACATGCTATGTATCTGGATAGGCTTGCCTAAACAAATATTTTTAGCAGGCACCAAAAAAAGTAATAATAATACAATAATTTATTATTTATACCCCGCCCATCTGGCTGGGTTTCCCCAGCCATTCTGGGCGGCTTCCAATAGAATATTGAATGAATGAATTTTATTATTTCGGTCACAGACCAGTTCCAGCCCACATACAATATCAAGGAAGTCATAAAACACGATAGGGACACATTTGAATTTGCAATTAGGTATAAGAGGGACAATACAGATATAGCAACAGTTTAAAAATATATAAATTAAAACTTAGTCATTAACATATAACCTAAAATTATAATTTAAAACCTTAATCATTATGACAGCACAGCTTGTTGCCTAAGTTTTATGGCAATCGCACAGAATTTGGCTACCCTTAACGTGATCTAAGGATCCTTGTCCAATAGAATATTTAAAACACGATAAAACATCAAACATTAAAAACTTTCCTAAACAGAGCTGCCTTCAGATGTCTTCTAGTTGTTTATTTCCTTGACACCTGGTGGGAGGCTGTTCCACAGGGCGGGCGCCACTACTGAGAAGGCCCTCTGCCTGGTTCCCTGTAACCTCACTTCTCGCAAGGAGGGAACTGCCAGAAGGCCCTCAGAGCTGGACCTCAGTGTCTGGGCTGAACGATGGGTGTGGAGACGCTCCTTCAGGTATACTGGGCCAAGGCCGTTTAGGGCTTTCAAGGTCAGCACCAACACTCTTTAATTGTGCTCGGAAACGTCCTGGGAGCCAAAGCAAGTCTTTTACGACTGCTGTTATATGGTCCCAGCAGCCGCTCCCAGTCACCAATCTGGCTGCCGCATTCTGGATTAATTGCAGTTTCCAGGTCACCTTCAAAGGTTGCCCCACGTAAGGGCCATGGTAGTAGTCGAAGCGGGAGATAACAGAGCATGCGCCACTCTGGCGACACAGTCTGCGGGCAGGGAGGGTCTCATCCTGCGTACCAGATGGAGCTAGTAGACAGCTGCCCTGGACACAGAATTAACCTGCGCCTCCATGGACAGCTGTGAGTCCAAAATGACTCCCAGGCTGCGCACCTGGTCCTTCAGGGGTTATCTCCCGCTTGGACTACTGCAATGCGCTCTACGTGGGGCTACCTTTGAAGGTGACCCGGAAACTGCAATTAATCCAGAATGCGGCAGCCAGACTGGTGACTGGGAGCGGCCACCAAGACCATATAACACTGGTTCTGAGAGATCTGCATTGGCTTCCAGTACGTTTCTGAGCACAATTCAAAGTGTTGGTGCTGACCTTTAAAGCCCTAAACGGCCTCGGTCCAGTATACCTGAAGGAGCGTCTCCACCCCCATCGTTCAGCCCGGACACTGAGATCCAACACCAAGGGCCTTCTGGCGGTTCCCTCACTGCGAGAAGCCAAGTTACAGGGAACCAGGCAGAGGGCCTTCTCGGTGGTGGTGCCCACCCTGTGGAACACCCTCCCTTCAGATGTGAAGGAAATAAGTAGCTATCTTATCTTAAAAAGACGTCTGAAGGCAGCCCTGTTCAGGGAAGTTTTTAATATTTAACGCTGTATTGTTTTTAAGACTTGATTGGGAGCCGCCCAGAGTGGCTGGGGAGACTCAGCCAGATAGGCGGGGTATAAATAATAAATTATTATTATTATTATTATTATTATTATTATTATTATTATTAAAAAAATCAATGGCCAGGCCCTACAGTCTTTCACCGTCAATATGCTCACAGTGCTGAGCTGCAGTTACTACTGGGGAAAGTGTACTTTGCACATGGCCAGAGACATGCTTGTCTTTGCTGTAAACAAACATTTGCCCTTGTTCCTTTATGGGGTGTCCAAGAGCCCGTATAGAGTCCTTACGTGGGTTCCCTATTGGTAGGAGAAAATAACAGAGGCCAACCAGAGAATATTGAGAAGCAAAGCAGCTAGTAAGCCTGATCTTTATTGATCTGTTGCAACAGGGCGCTCCCCTCACACGCAGGAAAGGAGGAGGAACCCAGAACAAAGGTGTGCCTGTCCTTATATAGACATTTTAAATTCCCTGCTCTGGAGCTCAAGACCACCCCTCAGATACATCATAGAAAAGGTGATCTACAGCAGAAATCTGAGTGCGTTTTTTATCTCATCTGACAGGTTACCTGTTAATGCTCACTTGATTGGATACCCTGGGGAGCCTTAGTTCCTGAGCCAGGTCACAGGCTCACCCTATTCAAACACAGACAGACATACCCTTAAGACAGGATTTGTGAAGGAAAAGACAATGGGGAGGCTTTTCCATTTTCCTTTGACCTTGCAGAGAAAACATTTGGTCAGTTTGGGAATCAAAAATGGTTTTAGGTCGGTCTTCCTGTGCTGATCTATGTACGTGCTTGGTTGGTACATTTATGAACATCTGAGTGCCGCAACCCCAGAGTCGGCCACGGCTGGACCTAATGGTCAGGGGTCCCTTTAACTTTATTATATATCTAAGACTTGAAAATTCTTATCACATCTTCAATTAGTTCATGTTTTATTTAAACAATTAAGGAAAAGGTGTGAATGCCCAGAGCCAAGTGGGAAGAGACATGTCAGCCAGATTACAATGAAGTGCTTTTAATATCTAGGGGACTCTAGATGTTTTTTGGTTGTCAGCCTCAACCAATAAAACAGGGATGATGGGAGATAGGAGTCTTAAAACAGAGGAGAATCAATGGATCTCCATATCCGGTATAGTAAACATGGAAAATCCTCCCCTAATTCTCTCCTCCACAGTGGAAAGCTATATCTATTGGATTGTTAAATCTCGCGCAGCTTTTTAAAGATCAGGGGCGCTATTATGGGGTGGGTGGGGCAGCTTGGGGTGGAGACCTCCAAACTGCAGGCAAAATAATTAATGTGGACTCAGTCCCATAAAACGAAGTAGATCATATGGCCCCTGTACGAAATGGATCTTCATAATTTAATTTCGAGACTACAAATTCTGTTTCAGGATTGGAAAGGGGTTCTTTAGGGCGGCGCGGCTCCTTTAAGAGAGGGAGGGGGGAAGAGAGGGAGAGAAATCACGTCATATGATTTCCCTGCCCACGTTTTTGTCCCGTGCCCAGATTTGGTCCAAAGAGATACCATTAATTGGACGCTCCCCGCAATCTCAACTTCCGGTTCCCATTTGTAAACCACCTCCCATGTGCGGGGCAAGCGTGGTGGAGCGATGATGGAACCTATGGTTAAAAACCAATCCCAATTGCCAAAATCCAAACAGGGCGAGAGGTTCTCTTTTCGTTGCTGCTCTTTGAAGCAGCCATGATGTTTGTTTGTTTTTAAATTTTAAAAAAATCTGATCACTGGGTTGGTCCCAGTCTTCTAGAGTAAGTTATTTGCACTGGATTCCAAATTAAATCAGTAGGACTTGGGCCACGATTAATTAGCCTCACAGGGAATTAACTGCAATTAATAAATGAGTCTCGGTCGAACCCATTTTTTAAAAAAATGCAATTCCATTCCCATTTCCCCGCACTTAAGAGGAGTGTAGGCAGTTCAAATTGGGAACCTGATGTCTCTATAAAGAACTAGGAAGACTGTATCTCTTTGCCCTGGTCCTTCCCTGTTGTCATGTGATTGGTGGGGGGGGGATGGAGGCGGTGTAAGGCTGGGAGGTGGATGAAGCCGGAAGAGGAAGTCCAGTGAATTACCAACCAGGCGAGATGAGTGGCTTGGGAAAGCTCTTCGGGAAGGGTGAGCCCCTACATTTACATTCCCCCACCCTGAAGGAGGGTGGTATCGCCCAATCGCCATAGGGGATCACGGATAGCTGGGAGAAACCATTTGTGTCTTGGGGGGAGGAGGAAGGAGAGAGAAAGAGTCTGGCTTGGTGGAGGGAGAAAAACAAAGGAGGGAAGCGCATTAAAGGAAGGGGAAGGGTTCATTCCAAGCTTTTTCGGGGGGGGGGAGTGGACTGTACCATATTTCCAAAAAGCTCTATTTTTGGGGGGGGGAGGGTTAACTTATCTTCTTCCCCAGTGCTCAGTTTCTGGGGGTAGGGCGGCAGCTTCCCCCCACCATTTTGAAGCAGGGCAAGAGAGTCATGGAGGAGAAGGATGGCTGCTGGGAAAAGCCCATAATTCACCTGGGGTACCTCTTGGTGGGCTGACCAGTCTCCCTTTAGCTTCATCCTTTCCAAACAATGGTTCTAGTCCCTGTTGTTGGCTCTCAAATAGGTCTCCCTTTAGCTTCATCCTTTCCAAACAATGGTTCTAGTCCCTGTTGTTGTTGGCTCTCAAGTAGGTTGGATTGATGCTGGAGGATTAATGGGCGTTCTGGTTTTCTCCCTTCTCTCCCTTCCCCACCCTCTCTGGCCGGGGCCCTTTCCAGGTAAGAAGGCCAAAGCCCCTACCCCGCAGGAGGCCATCCAGAAGCTGCGGGAGACGGAGGAGGTGCTTGTGAAGAAACAAGAATTCCTGGAGCAAAAGATCCAGCAGGAGCTTCAGTCGGCCAAGAAACATGGGACGAAAAACAAAAGAGGTGAATGGAGCAGTGGAAGGAGATATGGGGAACGTGGGGTCCAGGCAGGGGGCTGGCTAAGGAAACAAAAATGGAAATTTCCTTCATCCCTAAAGCAGCAGCTTTGAGGGGGCTTTGCTTTCATAAGGACTATAAACTTAGCAGTGTTAAAAGAAAAGGAAAGAAAATACACCGCTCGCCGGTTAGCAAAAATATGTTATATAGATAGTAACATGTTACCAGAAAGTAAATGTTACATATAAATAAAATAAAGTTGTGTATTTTCTTTTTACTTTTGTGATGTGATATTTAAATTCAATTATACACACACACACACAAAATAAAAAAAAGAAACTTAGTGTCAAAGCGAAAGCTGGGGGATTTTAGGGAGCTTTGTGCCTGCTTCCAGCGCATCCTACATTTCTGAGGAATGGAACCCTGTAGCCTTAGGGGAGAAAATAGAACGTTTGTAAAGTTTAAGGGGTGGGCTGTGTCAGAGAGCAAATGGAACTGATGCCTAATAATAATAATAATAATATGCCACCCATCTGTCTAAGTTGCCCCAGCCACTCTGGGCAGTTGTCAGCTGAATATTAAAAACAGAATAACGCATTGCCTCTTTCCCTCCCTTCTCGATCCAGCTGCCCTGCAAGCCCTCAAGCGGAAGAAACGCTACGAGCAGCAGCTGGGGCAGATCGACGGGACCCTCTCCACCATCGAGTTCCAGCGCGAGGCTCTCGAGAACGCCACCACCAACACCGAAGTGCTCAAGACCATGTCGGACGCAGCCCGAGCCATGAAGGAAGCCCATCAGCACATGTGGGTCCCGAGGCTGTGGGGCCTTCAGAGCAGGCATCTGTTCTGCCTGGAGGGAGGGAGATGGGGTGCGTGTGTGGAGCCTGGAAAGGGCAAAACAGAAGGCAGAGGGAGCAGCAAGCCCCGAGTGGGAAGGAGGAGACCTTTTCTGGCCACATGCATGCCCTCTATTTAAAGCACAATGCTGGCAGTTGTGGCTTCCTGCAAAGAATCCTGGGAGCTGTAGTCCAATAAGGGTGCTGAGAGACCCCATTATTCCCTTCACAAGAGCCATGGTTGTCAGGGCGGTTTAACAGCCACTCTCTCTTCCCGGGGGATTCTGGGAATGGCTGCTCTGTGAGGGGGAATAGGGCTCTCCTAGCGACGCTCGGTGCCTTAACGAACTACAGCTCCCAGAATCCTCTGCCCGGGCCACACCCCTTATTGGGCCATCTCTGAGCCCCCCTCCAGGAAGCTTACTTGGCTGGTCTGTGTCTTTGAACTGGAGTCAAACCAGGATGGAGAGGCTTGTGTGTGTCCAGACCTGTGGCCCCCAGAAAGGTGCCCTGGTGGGATTGTGGCCCTTGGCTAAAGAAAGGTTCCCCTTTCAAAGGCTGGCTCCATCCTTCTTAGTCCTGCCATGGTAGACCTGCCACATGCCTTGTGGATTTTGTCTCATGGTGGCTGCTCGCATTTTCGGACCTGGATCCCGTCTTCCAGCTCCTTTGGCCTCCCCTGCTTCCCTCGCGGTGGAGCTTTCCTGTGCTTGAGGTGCGCTTTGGTGCAACGGCAAAAGCAGCCCCCCACTCCAGCTGCCCTTTCCTCTGTGTCTCACCCTTTCCCCCCACCCCGTCTCTCCAGGGACATCGACAAAGTGGACGACCTGATGGCCGAGATCACAGAGCAGCAGGACATCGCGCAGCAGATCTCCGACGCCATCTCGAAGCCCGTCGGCTTTGGGGACGATGTAGATGAGGTAACGTCAAAAGCAGGAGACCCTTACTAAACATCTTCCAGTAAAATAATGCACACTTACCCCACAAAGAACTCGTAACCCACCTACTTTCAGCAGCCAGAAGCATCATAGCCAGACACTGGAGAGACCTGTCAGGCAGTAAGCATGGACCAATGGTACCAAATAGTATGGGAAACAGCCCTACTAGAAAAATTAAGCAACAAACTTAAACTGACATGGGGACAAATAGAAGAAGACACCTTCACCCCGTTATGGCTCCCCTTTATCACATACATAGCCCAACAAGGCAACGACAAGAATCCACCAACGGCATACAAATCAATATGGCTAACCTGATCCAAAACACCCACCCACCCCACTCACACATGAAAACAAAGACCACCACAGCCAACCACAAATGAACAACCACACCCTAGGCCAACCCCAACCTCTCACACCACCAAAGGAACACAAGCGAACAGCAAAGAACCTGCACAAGCGACGCTGACACCAAACCCCACATATAATAAGTAAAATAGAACCATCGCCACCCGACACCCCCCCACTCATCTGCCCACCACCACCTCTTTTCCCCTCTTCTTCCCAATATCTCAACAAATGAAACTGATTTGTAAAAATGTTACATGGGGAAAAACATATACCGTATTTTTTGCTCTATAAGACTCACTTTTTCCCTCCTAAAAAGTAAGGGGAAACGTGTGTGCGTCTTATGGAGCGAATGCAGGCTGCGCAGCTATCCCAGAAGCCAGAACAGCAAGAGGGATTGCTGCTTTTGCTGCACAGTGATCCCTCTTGCTGTTCTGGCTTCTGAGATTCAGAATATTTTTTTCCCTTGTTTTTCTCCTCCAAAAACTAGGTGCGTCTTATGGTCTGGTGCGTCTTATAGAGCGAAAAATACGGTATATATGAGAGAGAGACATTGCACACACTTTTGTAAATCAAGAAAATCTTTAATAAAAATAATTTAAAAAGCGGGGGAACTCTCCCTCTTGAAAAGTGGAAGAAGGAGTTCGGTTATGGGTCTGCAGATCCGCCGGGGGGGAGGGGGCGCTGAGCCCCAGAGGAGGGGCAGTGGGCATTGGAGGGGAAGTGGCAATGGGTACCTGTTTGTGTTTCTACTCATCCCCCTGCCTTTGCCGCCCTCAGGACGAACTGTTAGCTGAGCTGGAGGAGATGGAGCAGGAAGACTTGGACAAGGAGCTGCTGAATGTTGGGGAACCCACCCCCGAGCTGCCCAGTGTGCCTGCCTCTCGCCTGCCCAGCGTGCCAGGTAAGGGGGTGTGGGGAGGCAGCGAGGTGGGCACAAGCCCCTGGGTCTTGGGATGGCGTTGCCTGCTGTTTCAGCTCCCCTCAAAATCCTGGCTTTGCCAACCTGGGTCACTCCAAGTATGGCTGGACTACAACTCCCATCATGCATCTGGCTGGAGTGGGGCGGCAGCCCCAACAAATCTGGAGAAGTGAGTGAATGTAAAGTAGAAGCATACAAAAATAAGCATCATTTTCCACCTGAATGTAGGTTCTGCTTCATTTCAAAAAATAAAATTTTATTTTCCGGCTTACATTTTGAATTGGATAGGTTATGAGGGCACCAAAAGCTTTTAAGTGCTTAGGGTCTCCAAAGGTCTTCATCCAGCCTGAATATTCTGAATATTCTGACTTTTTAAAAAGAGAAGGCCCTTTGTATGTGTGTGTGTGTGTGCTCTTCTTGTCATACACAAACCGCTTTTTGACGTCTGCCTGAAAGCACTTCAGTCGTACCTTGGTTCTCGAACACCTTGGTACACATACGTTTTGGCTCCCGAACACCGCAAACCTGGAAGTAACTGTTGCGGTTTGTGAACGTTCTTTGGAAGCCAAACGTCCGACGCAGCTTCCAATTGAGTGCAGGAAGCTCCTGCAGCCAATTGGAAGCCGTGCTTGGGTTTTTGAATGGTTCCGGGAGTCGAACGGACTCCTCGAACAGATTAAGTTTGACAGCCAAGGTACCACTGTATCTTCTTTGGCGATCACTCATAGCCAAGTAAGATGGTCTTCCATAAACACAGCTTTAACAGTGAGTCCGTAAGCGAGGCCAATTCTGGATCCACACGTCCTCCCATGGTGGGGACATAGGTTTCCGGGCGAGAGTTGATCACGGTGAGGGTTTGCCATGCATCCTCTGAGCATGTTTCTCCCTTGCGTCCTGAGTTCAAGTGTCTTCAAAGCCCATATAAATCCAGTAAATAAACAGGCACCTGAGGCAAGGAGTTAAGTAAAGGCGGGAGCTCCAAGGACCGTTTGAAAGAGGGTTGAAGTTTTGGGGCGCCGTGTCTACATTTTGATTTCATCCTTTCCCTCCCTCCATTCAGGCAGCCCTGTTCAGGGAAGTTTTCAATGTGTGACATTTTAATGCACCGTATTCTTCGCTCTATAAGATGCACCAGACCACAAGACGCAGCTAGTTTTTGGAGGAGGAAAACAAGAAAAAAAATATTCTGAATCTCAGAAGCCAGAACAGCAAGAGCGTGCAGTGAAAGCAGCAATCCCTCTTGCTGTTCTGGCTTCTGGGATAGCTGCGCAGCCTGCATTCGCTCCATAAGACGCACACACATTTCCCCTTACTTTTTAGGAGGGAAAAAGTGAGTCTTATAGAGCAAAAAATACGGTATTTTTAATCTTTGATGGAAGCCGCCAAGAGTGGCTGAGGAGACCCAGCCAGATGGGCGGGGTACAAATAATAAATTATTATTATTATTATTTTGCCAGCCTCAAAAGTGCCCGCCTCTGCCTCCGCGGTGGACGACGACGACGACGAAGAAATGAAGCAGCTTGCCGCCTGGGTGTCGTGATGCATTGTGGGAAAACCGCCCTCCTTCCTTCCCTCCCTCCCCTTCCTCGGAGGGCTGGGAGACGGGAGAGGACCTTTTCCCCCCCTGCCTTCCTCCTTCAGTTCCAGATTCGGGGAGGGGTGGTGAACACCGACGCCCCCACCCCCTCCGCCCCGGCCCTGCCTGAAATAACCTTACGTGCCGAATGTAAAGAGTTTTATATAGACAGATTTATATATATGAAATATATATATATATATATGAACAGATTGTATCGTGGGGAGGGGAAAGGAGGCTTGCCTTGGGAACGGGAGACCGGCCCCGCACCCCCTCGCGTTACCCCTCTGTAAAACTCGAGGACCAAACTTTGCAAGCGTTATCTTGGTGCTTGGCCCTTCAAACCCGAGACCCTCTCCGAGGTTGTAAACATGTGAGGGGCCTTCGGTGGGGAGGGGAGGGCGAGTCCCCCCCTCCCCAGAAGTGAGGCAGAGGGGTTTCCACGGAGTTAAGTTCTTCCCCCCTGCACTCGCTGCGAGGGGGATTGGGGCCTGTGTCAAATTGTGGGGGTTCAGTGTTCCGTTGCTCCTCCTGTGTGCTGGGCGGGGGGTTGGGGGGGCTCCATGCCTCATGCCTTGGTCATTCCCCCCCCCCCCCAGCCTCTTAACTTTACCAATGCTACAGATTTTCTCCCCACCAGCATGTGAATTTTAAAAAATGATGATTATGAATGATGCCAACCCAGCAGGGTGGGTGGAACTGTGCCAAGAGGGTGGGGGGGTCTGATGCGAACAGGTACGTTCTCTCTTTCTCTTTCTCTGTTCCTATCGACAGCGTGTCTGTTTAAATGTGGCTTGGGGTGGCGTTTACATGTTATTTGCACTCGGATCTGTGCTAACCCGCTAACTTTTCGGAAACTTTTCTCTCTCGTCTTCGTCTCTGTCGTTAGTTTCTTCTTTTTGTATCTCCTCGTGGCCAAGAATTCGGAGGGGGAAGGGGAGGGATTTCCGCCCCAACCCGCACCCCCCTCTCATGCGCACATGCTGCAGTGGCCTTTACGACGACAACTCTGAAAATAAACGTGGCCGGAAATTTTTCTGCTGTTTCGTTGTTCGAAGGGCGGGGCTGGGGAGGGAAGCGGCGCTCTTCGAGTCCTCCCCTCCCCTCTTGGCTCTCTCTACGCCCTCGTGGATTGGACAGAGTGTCCCTCTGTTCCGCACGCTGCCCAATCAGATGTGCCCAACGAAGCCACTGCCCGCCCTTCTTTGGCCATCTCCCGTGCAATTAGAGGTAGACTGCTCTTGAGCTTGGAGGCTCTGCTCAGTTACTGCGGGTAAGAGCGACCGCCAGATCTCTGTTGCCATTCCTCACTGGAAGCTATCGGCACCCATCGCTACATCTTAATTTAAACTATTTTGGGTGGAGAAATAGCACTTAGATTTTCTCATACTCTGACCCCGGCCTTCACTTTCATTGGTGTTTGCTGGGCGTGTTTGCTACTCACTTTGCATCATTTATAAGCTTCCCCACATACACTGCCCTGCCTGATTTTTAAGGTAAAGGGACCCCTGACCATTAGGTCCAGTCGCGACCGACTCTGGGGTTGTGGCACTCATCTCGCTTTATTGGCTGAGGGAGCCGGCGTACAGCTTCCGGGTCGTGTGGCCAGCATGACTAAGCCGCTTCTGGCGAACCAGACCAGCGCACGGAAACGCCGTTTACCTTCCCGCCAGAGCAGTACCTATTTATCTACTTGCACTTTGACATGCTTTCAAACTGCTAGGTTGGCAGGAGCAGGGACTGAGCAACGGGAGCTCACCCCGTCGCGGGGATTCGAACCGCCAACCTTCTGATCGGCAAGTCCTAGACAGTGGTTTAACCCACAGCGCCACCCGCTAAAATGGCACCTTTTTCAAAGAGCCACGTGGGGCTGAAATGGTCTCCTTTCTGAAACGCAGGAAGGCACTGCGGACTGTACAGTACGGACCAACGACTTTGTCTTTTGGTCCTCCGCTTCCTAGATCCTGCTGAAACCCCGCATGCTGTACGTTGCCACGCTTGCTATTGCTAAGGTGGCTTTTTTGCAAACTCCCAATTTCCTCGCTGGGGAAGGAGCTGAACTCCAGAAGACAACAGAGGGTTGTTCGCACTGCACTTGGCGAGCGGGCGGAGGCTGAGGGAGGCGGGCAAGGGCCCAGCCCAGCCTGGCACTCCTCTCCGTGGACGTCCGGGGAATCCAACCACCAAAGGCTGCGTCGGCCGGCTGTGCTCCCCCCCATGTGGGCTGACAGGCAGCACAGCGTAACCCGGAAGGGGGGGGCGCTCCAGGGGCGGCAGTGGCAAGGCCTGGGCTAGCACAGCAGGCTCTTTTCACCCTCTGTGCCCTGGGGGCTGGCAAACTCTGCTACACCACTGATTCCAACTAAACATCAGGAAGAATTTTCTCACAGGAGGAGCGGTTCGACAGTGAAACGGTCTCCCTCGGAAGCTAGCGGACTCTCCTTCCTTGGAGGTTTTTAAGAAAGAGGTTGGGTGGCCACCTGTCGTGCAGGGATCTAGTTGAGATTCCTGCGTCGCAGGGGGTTGGACTAGATGACACTCTGGGTCCCTTCCAGAGCTACCATTCTGCAAAATCAAGAATCGCAGCCTTTTGGCTCAATAACCCCGGGGAATATATATACAGTGGTACCTCGGGTTACAGACGCTTCAGGTCACAGACTCTGCTAACCCAGAATAGTACCTTGGGTTAAGAACTTTGCTTCAGGATGAGAACAGAAATTGTGCGGCAGCAGTGGGAGGCCCCATTAGCTAAAGTGGTACCTCAGGTTAAGAACCGTTTCAGGTTAAGAACAGACCTCCAACATGAATTAAGTTCTTAAACCAAGGTAACGCTGTATTGTAATGTCTCCCGTGGCAGCGGGAGTCCCCATTAGCTAAAGCATAGCTGTCAACGTTTCCCTTTTCAAAAGGGAAATTCCCTTATTCCGAATAGGATTCCTCGCAAGGAAAGGGAAAAGTTGACAGCTATGAGCTAAAGTGGTACCTCAGGTTAAGAACAGTTTCAGGTTAAGAACGGACCTCCGGAACGAATTCAGTTCTTAACCCGAGGTACCACTGTAGGTGGTGGTTCATGGTTTGTTTTGTGGGTTCGCGTTAATAGAAGAAGAAATCCCAGAGAAGGGATGAGCGTAAAGGTCCGTTAACCACCTTCCCAAATTGACTTCTGCGAAACCCCAAAGGACTGTTCTTTTTCGGTTTTAATCTCGCATTTCAGAGATGGCACCCAAACGTCATTTTCCGAAACCGGCTGCTGCTTTTGTTCCTTTAGGCCTGAAGAAGAGAAGGGGCTGCGACGCTACTTCTGAGTGTTCCCTGCCCTCCTTTTCCCCCCTACGGTCCCTGTGCACACCCTAGATCACCCACCCCCTGGACTTTCACCCCCCCCCCAAAGAAAATATCGCCCGGTCACTGCAGGTGAGAGACTCCAGCCTCCCCCCATCCCTTGTTCCAAGATGTCTGCCCTCCTTCAGATGGGCTTCTCCTGGGTCTTAGTCCCCTTAATCTGCCCAGTGCTGCGGGTCCGGCTGGCGGCCTTCTTTTTGTCCGGCGTGAAGGTGAGTGAGCGGGACTTGGTGGTGCTGGGTGTGGTGGCGTTCTTGCTGGTGTCGGCTGCCCGGGGTCCGCAGATCGCTTCCAGGGCCTTGATCTCGGTGGTCGGCTTCTCAGCCAGGAACTTGAGGACCCAAGGGACTTTGAGCACCTCCAGGATGTTCAGCCGCTTGGAAGCAGGGCGCAGGATGCGGTGGACCAGTTCCTGCAGGGGCGAGAGGGACAGGCGATTTAACCACTGCAAAAGAGGAGGCTGCTGGATCAAGCCAGGTAAAAATAAAGGGACCCCTGACCATTAGGTCCAGTCGGGACCGAATCTGGGGTTGCAGCGCTCATCTCGCTTTATTGGCCAAGGGAGCCGGCGTACAGCTTCCGGGTCATGTGGCCAGCATGACTAAGCCGCTTCTGGCGAACCAGAGCAGCGCACGGAAACGCCGTTTACCTTCCCGCCGGAGTGGTACCTATTTATCTACTTGCACTCTGAGGTGCTTTCGAACTGCTAGGTTGGCAGGAGCTGGGACCGAGCAATGAGAGCTCACCCCGTAGCAGGGATTCGAACCGCCGCCCTTCTGATCGGCAAGTCCTAGGCTCTGTGATTTAACCCACAGTGCCGCTAAATCCGCCTGCCTGTTCTCCCAGGGGGCTTGTGGGAAACCTGCAAGCGGGATTTGAACACAAGGGCCCTCTCCCCTCCTGCAGTTTCCAGCAACTGGCGTTCAGAAACATGGCTGCAGAGGCCGAGGCCAGCCGTCATGGCTGGTAAAAGGTAAAGGGACCCCTGACTATTAGGTCCAGTCGTGGCCGACTCTGGGGTTGCGGCGCTCATCTCGCTTTATTGGCCGAGGGAGCCGGCGTACAGCTTCCGGGTCATGTAGCCAGCATGACTAAGCCGCTTCTGGCGAACCAGAGCAGCGCACGGAAACGCCGTTTACCTTCCCGCCGGAGTGATACCTATTTATCTACTTGCACTTTGACATGCTGTTGAACTGGTAGGTTGGCAGGAGCAGGGACTGAGCAACAGGAGCTCAGCCCATCACAGGGATTTGAACCGCTGACCTTCTGATCGGCAAGCCCTAGGCTCTGTGGCTTAACCCACAGCACCACCCGCGTCCCGTCATGGCTGGTAGCCATCCACAAAACCTTTTCCAAGTAGTGCACGGGCAAATTCAGAAGTGCACAGTTCCTTCATGGATTACACCTCTAAAGCAGTGTCACTCCAGTTTAAACAGCCATAACTCCCCCCCCCCCAAAAAAAGCTTGTGGGAACTCTAGTTTGTTATGGGTGCTGAGCAGGGCCGGATTTAGGTTTGATGAGGCCTTAAGCTACTGAAGGTAATGGGGCCTTTTATATGCCCAACTGTCCTTTGTCAACAACAAATCGTCGCTGTTTTTGGGTTGAATATATGCTCTATGGTCATTTATGGGCCTAATGGGTATCTCAAGCCATTTGCCCATGTTTCCATGCAACCAGTCCGTGCAGAATGTAGGCACCCTCTATATAGAAAGGAGCAAACCAGTGAAATTTAAGGGAGCAGGCTAGCAGGTGGGGCTACACAACACAAAACACAGTTGCTGTATGTAGGTTTTATTTTATTTGTTTTCTATCTCATATTTTGGAAATGTACATCCAGTTTTTTTCTCCTTTATTTTTTTGGGGGGGCCCCAAGAGAGTGGGGCCCTAAGCTATAGCTTGTTTAGCTTATACGTAAACCCAGCACTGGTGCTGAGAGCTGCTAGGAGACCCCTGTCCCCTTCACAGAAACACGATTCCTTGGAACGGCTCTTAAGCACGAATCTCTTCCTGGGGAATTCAGGGAATTGTGGTGCGCTCTCTCAGCTAAAAAGATCTTCACTGTACGAGAGGCAACCGATTAAGCAACTGAATTTGCAACTGGGTGAAAACAATTGTTCCAAAGTGGAAAAGCAGGTTTGCTTTCGGTTTTGAATTATTCCCTTGTGCGTCGCAGGAGGCATCGTCTATAAAGAGGCCTTCGTTAGATCTGAGGTAGGAGGAAAGATGTGCCCTGCCAGGTCTTCTTGGACTCTAGATCCAAACATCTCCTGCCAGTGTGGCCAATGGTCTCAGGACAGCCGGCTGTTGTAGCCTTTACGATGAGCTGTTTGGCCTCAACTTCCCCATCCCTGCTCAGGGTTATGGAAGACCGGTGCAACAAAGCAGCAGGAGCCCTCTGCAAAAAATTACGCCTGTCATTTACTTTCTTGGGCTCCATGATCACTGCAGATGGTGACAGCAGTCATGAAATTAAAAGATGGCTGCTTCTTGGGAGAAAAGCAATGACAAACCTAGACAGCATCTTAAAAAGCAGAGACATCACCTTGCGGACAAAGGTCCGTATAGTAAAAGCTCTGGTTTTCCCAGTAGTGATGTATGGAAGTGAGAGCTGGACCATAAAGAAGGCTGACTGCCAAAAAATTGATGCTTTTGAATTCTGGTGCTGGAGGAGACTTTTGAGAGTCCCATGGACTGCAAGAAGATCAAACCTCTCCATTCCGAAGGAAATCAGCCCTGAGTGCTCACTGGAAGGACAAATCCTGAAGCTGAGGCTCCAATACTTTGGCCACCTCATGAGAAGAGACGACTCCCTGGAAAAGACCCTGATGTTGTGAAAGATGGAGGGCACAAGGAGAAGGGGACGACAGAGGACAAGATGGTGGGACAGTGTTCTTGAAGCGACCTGCATGAGTTTGACCAAACTGCGGGAGGCAGTGGAAGACAGGAGTGCCTGGCATGCTCTGGTCCAGGGGGCCACGAAGAGTCAGACACGACTAAACAACAACAACAATCTTCGATTCTAGCAATAGATTTTTTAGGGGTGTCAATTTGGATGATGCCCAGGGGTCCCGAACCTGCGATCCTACACCTGCAAGGTTAGAATCTGCAAGAGGAAACCAGTTCCTTTGTTCAGGTAATGGTCTTGGCCGGCCTCATCAGCATCTTAAGGCGTTAACTGGGAAGAGAGTGTTGCCATAGCGACTACTCGAGATGCTTCCAGGAAGGTGTAAGCACTTTCCGAACTCGCCTGGCTGGATGCCACATGATGCTAGGAAGTTGGAACCAGGCAAGTTGGTTGTGAGTTTTGGCTGATGCTGGAAGCTGGAGAGACAGGGGCTTGTCTTGATGTGTGCTGGACTCTTAATCATGAGCACGCAAGATCTGCTGGAGTGTTAATGCTGTATATCTGTGTAATATGTATATCTTAAGGACACTGCAGTCTCCGCTGATCTTCATTTCCAAGGAAACGCAACCAAATTGCAGGTAAGCGCCGAAGTCTCTCGCTGCTCAGAGACCAAGTTGTGCACCACCGTCCTTTGCATTGAACAATACTTGAAACGGAAAAGCTTCTGTCTGGGACCTGGGGTAGCTCAGTCCCAGCATGAGACCTTTAAATCTCAGGCTTGTGGGTTTGAGACCCACATGGGGCAAAAGATTACTGCATTGCAGGCAATTGGATTAGATGACTTGCAGGGTCCCTTCCAACTCTACAATTTTATGATTTAACTGGGATGGTCTTAGTAACAGGGTGTTTGGGGGAAAAACACAATAGTTCATCAGACCAAGTTTCTCCACCCCCCTCCAAAAAAGCCTAGTGAAAGCTATGTCTGTAGCAAAACATAGCAAGGGTCTCAGTGAAGAGGAAGGGAGTTCTCCTTCCAATTTTTTGGATCTAATCCGCTTCTGAATTTACCCAAGTTCTCTCTCTCACAAACACACCTTAGCAACAAAATTTTTTTTTTCCTTCCAGTAGCACCTTAAAGACCAACTAAGTTAGTTCTTGGTATGAGCTTTCGTGTGCATGCACACTTCTTCAGATACACTGAAACAGAAGTTGCCAGATCCTTCTATATAGTGAGAAGGTGGGGAGGGGTATTACTCAGAAGGGTGGTGGGAATGGGTGGTTGGCAGATAGCTGTGATGAGCCTGTTGACGACTCTTAACGACTGCAATAGGTCTTACAGGAAAAAGCAAGGGGTGAGAAGGTGAAAAATGGCTTTGTCATGTATAATGAGATAAGAATCCAATGTCTTTGTTCAGACCAGGTCTCTCCATGGTTTTAAGTTTGGTAATGAGTTGCAATTCAGCAGCTTCTCTTTCCAGTCTATTTCTGAAATTCCTTTGTAGTAATACAGCTACTTTACGCCAAAGAATAAACGGACATAAATCGGACATCAAGAATCACAAGACAGAGAAACCAGTAGGAGAACACTTCAATCTCCCAGGACATTCTATACAAGATCTCAAAGTAGCTGTATTACTGTAGGAAGGTAAACAGCGTTTCCGTGCGCTGCTCTGGTTCGTCAGAAGTGGCTTAATCATGCTGGCCACATGACCCGGAAGCTGTACACTGGCTCCCTCGGCCAATAAAGCGAGATGAGCGCCGCAACCCCAGAGTCGGGCACGACTGGACCTAATGGTCAGGGGTCCCTTTACCTTTACCTATGTCTGTGAACAGACTTTCCCCCGAATGAAACATGTGAAATCTCCAACCAGATCCAGACTAACTGATAAACACTTGCTACGACTAGTGACATATATGAAACCGGATACTGACCATCTCAGGAGCCAAAAACAAGGCCCATACTGAAACACTTAAAAGTTTATGTTGATTAAAACCGTTCTTCAATTTAAATATTGTATTGTTTTTCCTGTTTTTGTGCACTATAAATAAAATATGTGCCGTGTGCATAGGAATTCATTTTTCCCCCTCCAAACTATAGTCCGGCTCCCAACAGTGTCTGAGGGACAGTGAACTGGCCCCCTGTTTACAAAGTTTGAGGACTCCTATTCTAACTGATTTACAGTGGCATCTCGCTTTAGAGCTTGTTTCCTCAGATCTGGGTGACATATTTCTCTTGCTGCAGCCCGCAAGAGCCAACAAGGCCACCCCAAATTAGTTAGGAGCCCCAATAAATTTGGACTTCTGCCGTGGGCGGGAAAGAGCCCCCAACTCTGCCTGCGGCTGGTATTTTTCGCCCTTTTCTGAACTCCCAGGAGCTGGGTGCCCACTTCCTTGGTCAGTCGTGTCTTGCCAATTGTTGGGAGCTGCTGATGTCAGGAGAAGGAAGGCTCCAGGAGGAAGGCGCCGTGAGAGTCGGGTAACAGCTCTTGTCCTTGCTTGGAGGAACCAGGTGATCAACCAGGGTGTAGCTGGCATTCCTGCCACCGCCGTGATACAGCCTCAGGGTGCTGGGTGGGTGGAGAGGTTCACGCAGGGCCAGCCTCACAGTAAGTACGCCTGCTGCAGTCGAGAGTATCGGCGCTGCAGCCAGGCTGACGTGTGAATGGCACTGGCTGGAAAAACCGCACCTGTTGGATTTCTGCCTGTTCCAACCCAGTTAAAGGCCCAAGGAGGAGATCTCAAAAGAGAAGATAGACAGGGACTGGGAGGTGTTTAAAGGATACTTGCAAAACCATATTGAAAAATCGGAACTCCTATTAGAATAAACAAGTTCCATTTTAAATACTGGAATACTAAATAAGATGGATAATGATGTGTAATAGAAAAAGAAGCATGAAATTAGGTTAAAGGTGTGTGAAAGAAAGTAATAGAATGGAAAGAAATTGCAATTGAGTAGACTGGAAGTCTTAACACAAAGGTGGGGTGAGGGGTGGTGATGGGAAAAGGAATTATCTGTGGGATTGAGTGTAGGTATGTCTGAACATTTTTAAGGACTGTATGAAATGTATGTTTGTATATTCACAATATGTGTGTATTAATGTTGAATTATTTTAATAATAAAAACTTTTTTAAAAAAAAGCCCAAGGAAGAGAAGCTGTGAGTTGAGGGCAAGGGGAGAGGAGACAACACCTCTTACATGAGGACCCCCGAGTGGCTTTTTAGGGGGCAGGCATAGAAGCACCACCGTCCCACAACTGGCCCCTAGTGGCTTTCGAGGGTATTGAGGTAGCACCCATGCAGCAGCACCCCCTAGTGGCATTTGTGGGTATGGACACCATTGCACAAGTACCCCATAGTGGATTTTGAGGGCCTGGATACAGCACCCCCACATCAGCAGCCCCTACTGGGGTATGGGCACCACACCGTTATCCCATGAGTAGGTAAAGGTAAAGGACCCCTGGACGGTTAAGTCCAGTCAAAGGCGACTATGGGGTTGCGACGCTCATCTCACTTTTGGGCTGAGGGAGCCGGCGTTTGTCCACAGACAGCGTTCCGTGTCATGTGGCCAGCAGGACTAAACCACTTTTGACGTGACGGAAACCAGAGCACACAGAAACGCCGTTTACCTTCCCACTGCAGTGGTACCTATTTATCTACTTGCACTGGTGTGCTTTCGCACTGCTAGGTTGGCAGGAGCTGGCGCAGAGCAACGGGAGCTCACCCCGTTGCGGGGATTCGAACCACCGACCTTCTGATCAGCACACCCAAGAGGCTCAGTGGTTCAGACCACAGCGCCACCCGCGTCCCTAGTGGCACTCAGTGGTATTGGCACGGCGCCCCCTGGTGGCTTTTGTGGGTACGGCTCCTAGGTGTCGCGCCGCTCACCTTGATTTCCTCGTTGATCTGGAGGTGGCTGGGGAAGCTGACCTCCTTCTGCGTCTCCCGCAGCAGCTTCTTGAGGTTGGTGTCGTCGAAGGGCAGGTGGGCCACCACCAAGGTGTAGAGGATAACCCCCATGCTCCAGATGTCGGAGAGAAACGGGTTGTAGGGCAGGCCCAGCAAGATCTCGGGGCAAGCGTAGGCGAAGCTGCCGCAGTAGGTCTGGCTCAGGTGCGAGAAGCAGCTCATCATGCGGTACGAGGGCGTCGGGGGAGGCTGCGTCTGGGTGGACACCATCTTGGAGAAGCCAAAGTCTGAGATCTTGATGTTTTCACGCTTGTCGAGGAGAAGGTTCTCGAGTTTCAGGTCCCTGCGGTCAGAAAAAGCAGCGGGGAGAAAAAGGAGACAGGGAATTGGGTGGGGATCTTAGGGGAAGTGGGTTAAGCCTGCAGGACTTTCTAATAGGGAAATCCCAGCTTCAGTTTCCAGTGTGGAAAGGATATTGCAGAGTTGGAGGAGAAGAATAAGAGTTTGGATTTGATATCCCGCTTTATCACTACCCAAAGGAGTCTCAAAGTGGCTAACATTCTCCTTTCCCTTCCTCCCCCACAACAAACACTCTGTGAGGTGAGTGGGGCTGAGAGACTTCAGAGAAGTGTGACTAGCCCAAGGTCACCCAGCAGCTGCATGTGGAGGAGCGGAGACGCGAACCCGGTTCACCAGATTACAAGTCTACCGCTCTTAACCACTACACCACACTGGCTCTCTGGAGAAGGTTCAGAAAATGACAACCAGAGAGATTTTTTTTGGGGGGTGGGGGGAATTCCACTACAAAGGAAGTCTGGAGTCCTGGAGACATTGCACAAAGCTGAGCACAGGACAGATAAAAAGAAGGATGTTATAAGAATTCTAAGGTCTCATATATAAAACAAATGTTCATAAATGTACAAAGCAAACGCATAAGCATATAAGCCACGTGTCTGAAATAGTACAGAAGAACAATCCTGATGCCATTTTGACTCTCCCAAATTGACCTCAAATATTTCTCTGCAAGGAGGAAGAAAACGGGGAAAGCTTTCCGGTTGTCTTTTGACTGTAGAGGCTTACACCTTCCTTTTCAAATACAGTCTAGCAAGTATCTGTTATCAATATGCATGAGAGATTCGGGAACTAAGTATTTACCATCTCAAAGGAATGGCCAGGCTACCCAGAAAAGGCAATCAAGTAAGGCATGATCAGGTATCCTGGCAGACAGGAGAGAAGCAACACACTCAAATTTCTGCTGTAGACCACCTCCTTATGTGATGGATGGATGTATGATGTTTTGGGGGGGAGTGGCCTTGGGCTACAAGGTGGGCAATTTCAAAAGTCTATATAAGGGCTTGTTCTGGGTTTCTTTCCTCCCTCCTGCGTGTGGGGAGTGGGGACCCTGTTGCAACAGTTTAATAAAGATCAGGCTTACTAGCTGCTTTGCTTCTCATAATTATCTGTTTGGCCAGTTATTTTCTCCTACTGATAGAGAACCTACATAAGGACTCTGTACAGCAGGGGTCAGCAACTTTTTTCAACCGTGGGCCGGTCCACCGTCCCTCAGACCATGTGGTGGGCCAGACTATTTTTTTGGGGGGGGGGGTGGATGAACGAATTCCTATGCCCCACAAATAACCCAGAGATGCATTTTAAATAAAAGTACACATTCTACTTATGTAAAAACACCAAGCAGGCCCCACAAATAACCCAGATGCGCTTTTTAAATAAAAGGACACATTCTACTCATGTAAAAATAGGCCTATTCCTGAACTGTCCGTGAACCGCATTGATAAGGCAATTGGGCCTTATCTGGCCCACAGGCCTTAGGTTGCCTACCCCTGCTGTACGGGCTCTTGGGTACCCCATAAGGAAAAGGGAGCAGTTTTTTCTTATAACGATTTGGCGAGCCAGCCAGGAGTTGAGGGCTGTTGATGGCTACTAGCCAGGATGGCTGTTCTTATCCACCAAGGAGCATAGCTGTCAACCGTCCCTTATTTGGCGGGAAACTCCCTTATCCCAGCGCCGTGTCCCGCTGCTGTTCCTTAATGATGATGTCCCTTGAATTTCCCGGGTTTCAAAGGAAGCAGCTGCTCTCCCTCCCTCCCTGCCAGCCAGGGAGGAGGGAGGCTCCAACTGTGTTGCTTGGCTGCGTTGCTCACCCAATAAGGAGTCTAAGAATGACTGGGGGGTGGAGCTTGCATGCCTGGTGCCGATCAAATCGACCGCATTGCCTGGGGACTCGCCTTTGCTCAGCGCTTCCCAGCGGAGAGGGGACGGTGGTTTCCCTTGCTGCATCCCCTTTGCTGGGTTGCTGCGCTGTGGGAACCACGGCTTGAGGCTTCGTTTGGCTGCTGGCTGGGCTTTCTGCCTTTGGCTCGGAGGGGCTCAGAAGTTGAACATACCTGTGCCCGGAAAATCCCTTATTTTGGCTGCTGATCCCTTATTTTCGGGGCTGCTGGTCCCTGATTTTAAAATCTGTAAGTTGACAGCTATGCGAAGGAGGCAGACAGGAAGTGCTTCTGAACACCAGCCAGCTGTGTGTGCTTTGAATGTGACATGCATACAGTAGATCTGGTGCACACACAGCCCAGGTCTTAAAAGTAGCTGTTTATTGAGGCAGCTTTGAGGACTGCCTCTTTTCCTGGCCTATCGCCATTTCCTCCATTTACTCACCGGTGCACGATGCCCTTGCCGTGCAGGTAGGCGATCCCCAGAGACAGCTGAGAAAACCACTTCCCGGCCAGGGCCTCGGAGCAGGCGCCCGATTTCTGGATCCACTCCAGGACGTCGCCACAGGGTGCCAGCTCCATGATGATGTAGTGGCGAGAGGTGGTCTCGATAGCCTGGTAGAAACTGATCACGTATTTGTGGCGCAGGGTTTTCATCACCTGGAGGGCAAGGTGAAACATGCGCTTTGTCAGAAAGGATCCCGATTAAATTTGTTTCAGAAAAACCCTTGATGTATGCAGGTGTTCACATTACAACCTAGGGACTAACAGATGGGAAATGGAAGTGGATCCTGCGAACTTTTATGGTCACAAAAAGAGTTATATTATGAGGCTGGAGGAATAAATATCCACTATCGACTACCACCTTGCCAACAAAGGTCCATATAGTTAAAGCTATGGTTTTCCCAGTAGTGATGTATGGAAGTGAGAGCTGGACCATAAAGAAGGCTGATCGCTGAAGAATTGATGCTTTTGAATTCTGGTGCTGGAGGAGACTCTTGAGAGTCCCATCGACTGCAAGAAGATCAAACCTCTCCATTCTGAAGGAAATCAGCCCTGAGTGCTCACTGGAAGGACAGATCCTGAAGCTGAGGCTCCAATACCTCATGAGAAGAGAAGACTCCCTGGAAAAGACCCTGATGTTGGGAAAGATGGAGGGCCCAAGGAGAAGGGGACGACAGAGGATGAGATGGTTGGACAGTGTTCTTGAAGCTACAAACATGAGTCTGACTAAACTGCGGGAGGCAGTGGAAGACAGAAGTGCCTGGCGTGCTCTGGTCCAGGAGGTCAAGAAGAGTTGGACACAACTAAACGACTAAACAACAACATCAACTACTCACTGGCCTGAAGATCTGACTGCCTTCTCCATGTATATCTTGCAATCCTCACTCTTGCTTCAATATCTATTTGAGCTTCCTGCAGCCAATTGGAAGCCGCGCTTTGGTTTCTTAACGTTTTGGAAGTCGAACGGTTTCTTCTGTTTATTTTTTTCCCCAAGCACTACTCAAAGGGTAGACCTTCTATGGAGCTTAACTATTGAGGTGGACCTGAACTTTATTTGCTGTTGGTGCTAAGGGGCAAATCTGATTATTTTTTATGCTGACGGTTTCTTGCTTTTTTTGTTGCTTTTGAGGGAAAGGGGGGTGGTTATCTGTTTTATTGCAGGCATAATACTTTTATATACACTGCGTTTCACGCAATTTGTAAAACTACTTCACACTGAACTTTTAAATCCCCCCCCAAAAAAATCTTTTTTTTCTGGGGGGGAAACGGGGGGGAACATTTTCCCCCCTTGTGCCTTCAAAATTTCCAGAAATTTTACATCTCTAGTCATATGGGTAGCAGGGGTTTGGGTTGTTATTGTTTTGGATTATTGTTTTTGTGGTTTTATATTTTGATTTTATTCTGTAAACCGCCCTGAGACCTGCGGGTATAGGGCAGTATATTAATTCAAATAATAATAATAATAATAATAATAATAATAATAATAATAATAATAGGATTGTTTTTATGGTGTTGTTTGCTTTTTGTTATATGGGGAGGGATTGATTTGCCCACATCTGACACCATTGTGCCCCTTCCACTCACTGCTCCCCCTGCCAGTTCTTGTGAAACTTTAGGCTGAACTATATTATGCCTGCTGAGGTTGTACAAATATTCCTTTATTCGCTTGGGGGATTCAGAGTTGCATGTTTCAACATTTATTCTTGGGGTTGCATCCTGGGCTAGTCAGGCAGGAGGTTTTATAGTAAAAAATGTTGACGCCCAACCATATTAGCTTTATATGCTTTTGTTGACGGAAGCAACTCAAAGTTGCCTCGGCAATGACCTGATAATATATTTTATGGTGGCTTGGCAATGACCTGACAATATATTTTATGGTGGAAGCGAGACCATGAAACAGCAAATGTTAGAAGACGAAGGCTGGACTTTCCATGAACAGATCGTGTGCCAAAGTCTTGTGAAATGGATTAGCAGGAAAAGTTACGGACAGATTGAAACATGTCTGGGACTGATTCCCTTCACAGAACTACGATTCCCAGAGTTCCCGGGATCAGTTGTTGAATCACTCTGAGAATTGTAGCTCCCTGAAGGGAGCAGGGGTTACCTTAGAAATCTCGGTACCCAGAACAAACTACACTTCCCATAATTCTTTGGGGTGTGCTTTAAAACTATGTAGTGTACACTTAAGCCCTGCCTGCCCTATGTATTCAAAGCAGCCTCATGGCCCTTTAATAGTTCATGGTTTCCCCCAAAGAATCCTGGGAAATGTGGTATGTTAAGGGTGCTGAAAATTGTTAGAAGACCCAAGAATTATATGAGAATTATAAGGTCTAAGATATGCTGTAAAATAAATGTTCATAAATGTACAAGGCAAACACACAGGCATAAGTATAGTTTCTGAAACAGTACAGGAGAGCAACCCTGGAGCCATTTTGACTCTCCCAAATTGACCACAAATATTTCCTTGCAAGGAGGAAGGAAATGGGAAAAGCGCTCCAGTTGTCTTCAGGGGCATACACCTCCCTTTGCAAATACAGTCTGGAAGTACCGGTATCTGTTAAGCTGAGCAAACTATCAATATATGTAAGAGATTTCAGGAACTAAACTATTTACCATCTCAAAGCAATGGCCAGGATGCTCAGGAAAAATGGAATCAGTGACCATTATCAGGTATCCTGGCAAAAAGATTTTCTGGTGTAGATCGCCCCTTCACTGATGTATGTATGATTTTTTGGGGAGTGGTCTTGAGCTACAGGGGAGGCAATTTCAAATGCCTGTTGCAACACTTAATAAAGATCAGGCTTACTAGCTGCCTTGTTTCTCAATATTCTCTGGTTGGCCTCTGTTATTTTCTCCTACAGATAGAGAACCTACTTAAGGACTCTGTACAGGCTCTGGAATACCCCATAAGGGAAAAGGAGCAGTATTTTTCTTATAACACCTGTGAAGAGGGATTGGCTGTTAAACTGCTCTGGGAATTGTAGCTCCGAACCTCCCAACCGTTCTCAGCCCCCTAAGCAAAATACACTTCCCAGAATTCTTTGGTGAGAAGCCAAGACTTTAAAATCCATGGCATGATACCGCTTTATCTGTGTTATAACAATTTTAAGGTGTCGTAAATAAAACGGAAAAGTTCGTAAGTGCACAAGCTAAAACACACATCCATAAGCACATACAGTGGTACCTCTGGTTACGTACTTAATTCATTCCGGAGGTCCGTTCTTAACCTGAAACTGTTCTTAACCTGAAGCACCACTTTAGCTAAGGGGGTCTCCTGCTGCTGCCGTGCCGCCGCCACGCGATTTCTGTTCTCATCCTGAAGCAAAGTTCTTAACCTGAGGTACTATTTCTGGGTTAGCGGAGTCTGTAACCTGAAGTGTATGTAACCTGAAACGTGTGTAACCCGAGGTACCACTGTAATCCGCATGTCTGAAATAGTACAGGAGAGCACTCCAGAAATCATCTTGACTCTTACTGACCCCAAATATTTCTCTGCAGAAGGAAACATCTTGGAAAAACCTTTCCCAGTAAGTTCTTTTCACTTAGAAATCCAGTGAAAAAAGCACATTTTGTGCACGAATAGGAGAGGTGTACGACAATGGTTTCGGAAACTTGGGTGTTTGTCATTTTAAAAGAATGTCAGTAAAACATTATCAGGTATCTTGACAGACAGGAGACAAGCCATGCACTCAGATTTCTGTTGCAAACCGCCTCTTTCTGTGAGGCTTGCATGATGCTTTTGGGGGGTCTTTGGCTAAGGGGTTGGGCAATTTCTAGTCTTTAAAAGCTGTTACACACCTTTGTTCTGGATCCTTGCAAGGGGGGAAGGGGGACTGTGATGCAACAGACAAACAAAGATCTCCCTTGCTTTCCTTCTACTGGTTCCTAGCTCCACACATTTTCCCCTTGACCAGCTTACGGACTTAGGGGTCACTGAAAGCTCTCGATGCAGAGTTGGGTTGCAAAAGAATAACCCCAATTTGTTCTATAACAAAGTGCAGCGCAGATGGGATCTCAGACTCCGCTGCCCAGTTTCCCCATAGCTCCAGCAAATGGAAAACTATCCAGCCAGAGCCTTGTATCGACCTCTAGGATTGAAGGCACCCAGCATCTGTCAATAAGCAATGTTTGTTCTTCAAAAGGGGAAAGGAAATTAACATATGCAAAGCCATAAAGCCCAAAATCAACATTACATTGAAGCCAGGGGCAGCTGGGAAGGGTTTCTGATTTCAGATCTCCTGTGGCTCACACAAGAATTTGGGATTTATTCTGTTCTCTTGATAACAGAAATTTAGCACTGAGAAAAGATTGCCATCTCTTGACTCCTATGATGTGTCCTCAGAATTGCAGCCCACAACTCTGCCCTTCTTCCAGTTGTCCACAAACTTTGTTTAGGACTTTAGGTGCTCTGTGGCTCATCTGCGGCCTTCGCAGCTGAAGATGGGAGACGGCACAGCCCTCGCACAAAATATTCATATGTATTTTTAGCTGCATTTTTAAATCTCTCTGTTTCGTGTTGCAATTTGAATTCTATGGGGGCTGAAAAGGTTATACAGTGGTACCTCAGGTTAAGTACTTAATTTGTTCTGGAGGTCCGTATTTAACCTGAAACTGTTCTTAACCTGAAGCACCACTTTAGCTAATGGGGCCTCCTGCTGCTGCCGCGCTGCCGGAGCGCGATTTCTGTTCTCATCCTGAAGCAAAGTTCTTAACCTGAAGCACTATTTCTGGGTTAGCGGAGTCTGTAACCTGAAGCGTATGTAACCTGAAGCGTATGTAACCCGAGGTACCACTGTACAGCAGAACAGGAAATGCATAAGAAATAAAATAATAACAATAAAAATCATACTGCATCTAGCACACAGCTCATTAAAACTGCTGCAAGAAGTAGGAAAACAATCATGTGGTCTGTGAGAAAGACCCTCCTCAATTTTCAAGTTTTGCAATTCTGGGCTGCATCAATAGGAGTATAGCATCTAGATCAAGGGAAGTAATAGTGCCACTGTATTCTGCTCTGGTCAGACCTCACCTGGAGTACTGTGTCCAGTTCTGGGCACCACAGTTCAAGAAGGACACTGACAAACTGGAACGTGTCCAGAGGAGGGCAACCAAAATGGTCAAAGGCCTGGAAACGATGCCTTATGAGGAACGGCTAAGGGAGCTGGGCATGTTTAGCCTGGAGAAGAGGAGGTTAAGGGGTGATATGATAGCCATGTTCAAATATATAAAAGGATGTCACATAGAGGAGGGAGAAAGGTTGTTTTCTGCTGCTCCAGAGAAGCGGACACGGAGCAATGGATCCAAACTACAAGAAAGAAGATTCCACCTAAACATTAGGAAGAACTTCCTGACAGTAAGAGCTGTTTGACAGTGGAATTTGCTGCCAAGGAGTGTGGTGGAGTCTCCTTCTTTGGAGGTCTTTAAGCAGAGGCTTGACAACCATATGTCAGGAGTGCTCTGATGGTGTTTCCTGCTTGGCAGGGGGTTGGACTCAATGGCCCTTGTGGTCTCTTCCAACTCTATGGTTCTATGATTCAAGTGGTCCATGGGGAAGGAAGTTTGGGAACCACTCTAAGATGTCACCATAAAAGTAGGTTGTCTTCCCCGCCTGCAGTTTATTTATAACTCGGTGCTGCTTGCGCAAATTTTTCACAACGTCCTCATCAAAATGCCATCCCATATTGCCCACCCCGTTTAATCTGGATTTGCCCTTTTTGCTGTTCCTCCCACAAATCTCTTTGTGAGGAGGAATTAAAGAACCTTTTAATGAGGGTGGAAGAGAAGAACGCAAAATATGGTTTGAAGCTCAACATCAAAAAAACAAAGATCATGGCCACTGGTCCCATCACCTCCTGGCAAACAGAATGGGAAGAAATGGAGGCAGTGAGAGATTTTACTTTCTTGGGCTCCATGATCACTGCAGGTGGTGACAGCAGCCACAAGAAGAGAAGACTCCCTGGAAAAGACCCTGATGTTGGGAAAGATGGAGGGCACAAGGAGAAGGGGACGACAGGGGACGAGATGGTTGGATAGTGTTGTCAAAGCTACCAGCATGAGTTTGACCAAACTGCGGGAGGCAGTGGAAGACAGGAGTACCTGGCATGCTCTGGTCCAGGGGGTCACAAAGAGTTGGACATGACTAAATGACTAAGCAACAACAGCAAACCTACAAATCTCTTAGATTTCCCAAGGGACACAGCAAATCTGGATTAAACGGGAGCAAGAAATTCAGAGCAGCATTTGGATGGGGGTGACGTCACGAGGATGCTCAAAACACACATTCCCGAGCCCACAGTGAAGTGCCCTGTGGAAAAGCCCAGGGCTGGAAGGGGTATCCACGCGGCACCATGAGAATAACAACCTGTATCTCCCTCGGCAGAAATTTGGTGAGGTAATCCTCCGAGGCCTTCTTCTTGGAGATGATTTTGATGGCCACCATCGTCTTCTGCTTGGCGAAATACGCCTCGTAGACGGTCCCATAGGAACCGTGGCCAATCACTTTGCCGACCTGGTAACCATACTGGTCCATCACAGAGACGTAGGGCGTGGAGGCCGAATGCTCAACCATGATTGAAGTCTTGTGTGCTGCCTCAAACCTCCTTTAACCAGCCAGTGGCTTCTCGCTTCAGCTCAAGGTCTACGGGGAAGGTGCTCAATACTGCAAATAATTGTTAGGTCGGCGGTGTCTAATGGGAAGGCAGTAGACCCAACCTGGTGTGGGAAGGCTGGCTGGTCAATTTCTCCCACCGCACAGCCCAGCTGAAAGGGAACCGGGTGGCACGTTTTTCTGCCTTAACGATGGTGAGATCCAGTGGATCTCACCCTACTTGTGTCCAGGATGGGCAAATCCAAGTTGGCACCCTTCTTTGCGACAGCTTCAAAGGAGGTGAGAAGATCCAGCCTTCCAGGCCCCCCCCCCCCGACAACAACACCTTGACCCCCCGCCCTCCACCAACCTGGATTCCTCCCGGGATTCCGATGATGTCATAGCCACGTCCCAACATTCCGCTCGCGCCCATTGGTCGGAGGGGTTCCGGTTCCTTGGCTGGCAATGGGGGTTTGTCTCGAGACAAAGGATGCAGGCGCTGCCCCACCCATGGGCTGCGTCAGGACTCCAGGTCCTCACAAAACGCAGTTGCCGAAAAGTAATCTCGCAGCACTGCAGGGCCTTCAGCCGCAAACATGCGTTGAATGGAACTTCCCAAATTGGGCTCAGGAAAGGAGTTGAGGACATATACATGGGGGTTAGCCAGGATCAAAGGGGAGATATTCAGACGCAGCTCCTTGAACCAAGGTCCGCATAAGGTCATGGGTCACCAAATTCAATGCAGCCCTCTGTCCATTTTGTGGTATGTCAGGTACTTGCGACACACACCCCATTCCTTTTACTCAGGTATCTTGACAGACAGGAGACAAGCCATGCACTCAGATTTCTGTTGCAAACCGCCTCTTTCTGTGAGGCTTGCATGATGCTTTTGGGGGGTCTTTGGCTAAGGGGTTGGGCAATTTCTAGTCTTTAAAAGCTGTTACACACCGTTGTTCTGGGTCCTTGCAAGGGGGGAAGTGGGGCTGTGATGCAACAGACAAATAAAGATCTCCCTTGCTTTCCTTCTACTGGTTCCTACCTCCACACATTTCCCCCTTGACCAGCTTACAGACTTAGGGGTCACTGAAAGCTCTCGATGCAGAGTTGGGTTGCAAAAGAATAACCCCAATTTGTTCTATAATAATGTGCAGCGCAGATGGGATCTCAGACTCCGCTGCCCAGTTTCCCCATAGCTCCAGCAAATGGAAGACACACAATGTTTTCAGGGATGCTATGTGATACAATACGATACCATAATCTTTATCATCAGAGCTGATGGGCTCCATTCAGCTTGTATGGACATGTATTTTTGAAGCTTGATTTTGGAAAGAGAAGAGCGACAGGTCTGTGGGATTTGCAAACCAACCTCATGCACCCTGACCTCAAAGTAAACTAAATGTTCACAGGGTGTTCCTCCTGGGGCCTCAGTCTCCATCGCCTAACACCGGCTTGTCAATGAGATTTAAAGACATTTCCTTTTCAGTCGCTGAGTGTCCATAGGCTGCAAGTTATAAAATGATACTGTTATATTGTATTATGTTAATTATTCACCTTTCACCTTAGGTTCCCAGGGTGATTTGCAACATTAAAATACAATAGAATGAGGGAATTGCAGAGTTGGAAAGAATCCTGAGGGTCCTCTATTCCGACACCCTCAAGACGTGCCCCCCATCCTATTTGAAACCATACCGGACCTTGCTTAGCTTTGCAAAACGGGCTAGCATTTTGTTTTGCTTTTAATTGCTGCACCTAAACCGGTTCCCAACACCTTGCAATTACAAAAATAAGGTGGATCCAGAAATATACACCTAGGTGTCAAAAGTGTCCCGGTTCCTTACTGCAGCATGAAGTCTTAATAATTCTCTCTTTCTCTTTTTAGGTAATAATACTTGAATTCTCACTTTCTCCTGAACGCACAGGCCTGCGAAGCTTTGGAAACAAGAACAGCCCTGGGCAGAAATGCTGTGAGGTGCCTCTGTTGCTAAGGCTAAAGGGTAGCCCTGAATTTATTGCCATACTCTTTTCTTCCCTAGCTGTGGCTGGTGGCGGCGGAAGTAGCTGCCCCTGTTGGATTTCTGCCTGCTGCAAAGTAGGCAAACATCCATCCACGCAATGAAAATGCACTCTTAGCATGATCAGAGTCACCCCGCCCTTTTCCAGCGCTTTGCACTCCACTTGGGGGGAACTAAGGAGAGCCGGCATCCCACCCCCGCCGTCTTTATTTCCTGCCTCAGTTTTGCCTTCTGGGAAATGGAGCCTTTCCCGGCTTTAATTTCCCTCCGCCGATCTCCAGCTCGCGCCTGCCCCTTTAACAGGTGGGCGGGGCAAGAGCAGAAGAACCTCCTGCGCGCATGCGCACGAGCGGGGTGTGTGTGTGTTTTCTCCCCGTCTCCATGGAGTCTACGCTTCCCGCCGCCGCCGCTGCCGTGTCCCTCAAACTCGGAATTACGTCACCGTGCGGGCAGCCAGGCCCCCCGCGCTCTTGCTGAGGGCGGAAGCAGCCGACGGACGTGGCCGGGCCTGCCCTCGGAGATCGCCTGAAGGACCCCGAGGCGTCGCGAGCCTCCGGCCCCTCGAATGATCCGCCACGGCCCTTAGCCGCCGCGCCTCCTCGTTGGCAGCGAGCCGGGGAAGAGCGGCGTTGGGAAGAGAGAGGGCTGGGAGCCGGGCTGGAGGGAGCAGTGGGGCCAGGCGCGGGCATGGGAAGCCCCTGGGGCTGAGAGGCGCGCTCCCCCTCCCCCTCTGCGCCTGGAGACCCCCGCTTCCTCTCCCCCCGCCCCCGGGCAGAAGGAGGTGCAAGACCCTCAGGCAGCGCCAAGGGCAGCCCTAGAGAGAGAGAGGTGAGGTCAGGTGAGGAGGGGGAGCCTGTGCTGCAGAGGCTGGGGGGCATTTGGGGTATTTGGGGGGGGCAGAGGGGCAGCTTCTCTGCTTAAGGTGGTGGGAGGCCCCGAGGCACCCAGGTTAGGCTTCCAGGGTGGGCGCTAGGGTGGGTGCAGGAGGGTCTTCCTAGGGTGCCATTGCTGCACCTGCAAAAGCACCCCCTCCCCCAATAAGATAGACTAACATAGCTCAGCCGGTAGAGCACGAGACTCTTTTTTATATATATAATAATTTTTATTAATTTTTAAACCTATTAATTGTCATACATACCACAAAACTTCACACCTTATACAATATTTTTGAACTTCCATCGTCACCTCTGATGATCCCCCATTTTTATCATTTCTTAAATTCATATTGCCTTTAATTATCTTAACTAACATCCTCCTCTTTATCCATTTATGCAATCATTCAAATTATTCACCTCGCAAAACTTCCTGCAAACCTACAGACGTAATCTGGCCATCACAATTACTTTTCAAATAGTCCGTAAATTTACAGCAGTCGTCTGCGAATCTCTGGTCCCGCCGGTTTCGAATTCTTCCTGTTAGTTTGTCTAATTCTGCACAGTCCATCAATTTCATCCTCCAGTCTTCTTTCGTCGGTAATTCTTCTTGCTTCCATTTTTGTGCCGATAATATTCTTGCTGCCGTCATTGCATGAGACTCTTAACTTGAGGGTCGGGGGTTCACGTACCACGCTGGGCAAAAAGATTCCTGCATCGCAGGGGGTTGGACTAGATGACCCTTGGGTCCCTTCCCACTCAGCAATTCTATGGTTCTATGACCAGGAAGTACAGCCCCCCCTGCAGTGTGGCATTCAGAGTGGGCATCCCCCAAACCGTGGACCTAAAGGGACAGCCGCTTAAGGAAGGGTCCTCAGATTGCCGTGACCTGATATGGCACTTGTGTGTGGATGAATGAACGAACAAATACTTGTGGTTTGAGCCTCTCCCTCTCGCACCCCCCACTCCCTCTCACCCCCCCTCAAAACTGCATCTCCAAACCATTGTTTGATAAGGAACGAAAGAGTCGCCTGCTGGATCAGGCCGATGGCCCAGCATCCAGATCCCAGCATCCTGTTCCCTTTGGGGAAAGCAGGGAGCAGGATCAGAGCAGGGGAGAGAGGCTCCTGTGGTTTCCAGCACAATTGGTGTTTGGAAGTGTTGCTTTTTCCAGCTGTGAAGGCAGAGCATAGCCATCCTGGCTTGTTCTTGTTGTTTAGTCGTTTAGTGGTGTCCGACTCTTCGTGACCCCCTGGACCAGAGCACGCCAGGCCCTCCTGCCTTCCACTGCCTCCCGCAGTTTGGTCAAACTCATGTTCTTAGCTTCAAGAACACTGTCCCACCATCTCGTCCTCTGTTGTCCCCTTCTCCTTGTGCCCTCCATCTTTCCCAACATCAGGTCTTTTCCAGGGAGTCTTCTCTTATGAGGTGGCTTCAGGATCTGTCCTTCCAGTGAGCACTCAGGGCTGATTTCCTTCAGAATGGAGAGGTTTTATCTTCTTGCAGTCCATGGGACTCTCAAGAGTCTCCTCCAGCACCAGAATTCAAAAGCATCCATTCTTTGGCTAGTAGCCATCAATAGCCCTCTCCTCCATGGAATTGCCTAATCCTCTTTTAGAGCCCTGCATGTGGGGGCCATTGCTGCCTCCTGGGGGAGCGAGTCCGATAGTTTGACTATGCACTGCGTGAAGACTTTAGTTTATCTGTTCTGAATCTTCCAACATGCGGTTTCCTGAAGGCTGATCCCTGGGGGGCCTTTGTTCTCCCTCTCCCCCAAAGCCACAGGTGGTGGTATTATGAGGGCCCAAAAAATGCCCAGGTTGTCATGAGTTGGAAACGTGGCCCATGCTCATAGGTTTATGGGGTTGTTGTTTTTTGGAGTTTGGGGGCAGGGAAGACCCAGCAATGGACTATAGGGGTCGATGGGGTGTTTCTCAGGTGCTTTGATGTCAACAGAATGGTGCCCTCAAAACGGTTGGTTTCTGGGAGCTCCCATAGTAAAGAACGGAAGCTCTTAAGTCTGGCATAGTGATGCCAAACTCTACAGGCGCTGAGGAAGCCACCAAGCCCACACTTGATATCATGTGTTTAAAAAGCATCATGATACCACTTTAAATAGCCATGGCTCCCCCCCAAAGAATTCTGGGAGCTGTAGTTCATTGAGGGTGGTAAAGGTAAAGGGACCCCTGACCATTAGGTCCAGTCGTGGCTGACTCTGGGGTTGTGGCGCTCATCTCGCTTTATTGGCTGAGGGAGCCGGCGTACAGCTTCTGGGTCATGTGGCCAGCATGACTGAGCTGCTTCTGGCGAACCAGAGCAGCACACGGAAACGCCGTTTACCTTCCCGCTGGAGCGGTACCTATTTATCTACTTGCACTGGCGTGCTTTCGAACTGCTAGGTGGGCAGGAGCAGGGACAGAGCAACGGGAGCTCACCCCGTCGCGGGGATTCGAACCGCCGACCTTCTGATCGGCAAGTCCTAGGCTCTGTGGTTTAACCCACAGCGCCACCCGCATCCCTAATTGAGGGTGTTAGGAGAACCCTATTCCTCTCACAATCAATCCGTCTCCTCAGGGAATTCTGGCATCCGTAACTCAGTGAGGAACAGGGGCTTCCTCACAACTCTCGGCACCGGTACAGCTCCCAAAATTCTTAGAGGGAAGCCATGTTTGCAGCTGTAATATAGTGATTTCAAAATGTGTGGGGTGAATGTGACCCAAGACCAAGACCTTAAGTTGGCATTGGCCAAGATAGTGTCCCCAAAACTATAATGTGATTCCAGAGAAATTGTGCCTCGCTGAATAATGCTTTTCTGTTCTTCCTCCCAAAGCCCCGGCCCAGTTCCCACCCCCCTTTCTCCTGTTACCACCCATGATGGCCCGCCCCCCATTTCTTGTCCTCCTCCTCTTCTTCCTCCTTTCCCTCTTATCCACGGCCTCTTCAGAGACCCACTACCAGCGGGGGGACCCAGTGATGCTTTACGTCAACAAAGTGGGGCCTTACCACAACCCCCAGGAGACCTACCATTACTACCAGCTCCCCGTGTGCTCCCCGGAGAATATCCGCCACAAAAGCCTTACCTTGGGGGAGGTGCTGGATGGAGACCGCATGGCCGAGTCGATGTACGAGATCCGCTTCCGGGAGAACGTTGACAAGAAGGTCCTCTGCGAAATGAAGCTCACACCTGAACAGGTAAGCCCAGCCAGAAAACCTTGGATTCCAAGGTCTGTTTCATGGAGCTGGTGTTTACCTCCTGGGTTCCTGGTTCTGCGGGACATACCTGAAGGAGCGTCTCCACCCCCATCGTTCTGCCCGGACGCTGAGGTCCAGCGCCGAGAGCCTTCTGGCGGTTCCCTCATTGCGAGAAGCAAAGCTACAGGGAACCAGGCAGAGGGCCTTCTCGGTAGTGGCACCCACCCTGTGGAACGCCCTCCCATCAGATGTCAAAGCGATAAACAGCTACCTGACATTCAGAAGGCAGCCCTGTTCAGGGAAGTTTTTAATGTGTGACATTTCAGTGTATTTTTGGTCTCTGTGGAAGCTGCCCAGAGTGGCTGGGGAAACCCAGCCAGATGGATGGGGTACAAATAATAAATTATATTATGATGATGATGATGATGATGATGATTATTATTATTATTATTATTATCCCTAATTTGGCTTTCATGTTTGACAGCTGATTCCTGTTATCGTTTTCAGAGTCTGGTATCTCAACACATGTTCCTCTTCTGGTCAGCTTGGGCTCCAGGATATTGGGGTGGGTGGGTGTGTCTTATTCCTTTTTTTCTTTAATAATTTTTTTATTAACCATTTCCACATAGCATATCAAAACATATCATGTTCATTATTCCCCCCTCCTTGTTTCCCTTTCCCCATCAAACCCCCCTCCCTCCAAGACTTCCCTCAGCTCCTCTCTCTGATTTCTCAGCGCATGTCACCCTCCTCTGCATATTATAAAATTATTTCAATCCTTATATTATCTATCTACCATGTTACTAAACACTAAACTTGTGTATGTTTATTCAAAACCTGCCAAGGAGTCCAATTCATTTTGTTGTCTTTTTAAGTACTTTGTAAAAAGCTCCCATTCTTCTTTAAAGTCACAGTTGTCCTTATCTCGCAGTTTGTATGTCAGTTTAGCCAATTCTGCATAGTTCATCAATTTCTCTTGCCACTGTTCCTTTGTCGGGATTTTGTGTGTGTGTCTTATTCCCGGCTCTGAACCTAACCTGGACGTTGTTGGGCTAGAACATCAGACGTGTTCAGCCAGCATCCTGTTTTTAGCCTGGCAACCAAGACGCCTATGGGAAGCCCCCAAAACAGCACTCTAAATTCAAGGCCATCCTGCTTCTGTCGTTGGAGATAGTAGACGTTGGTAGCCTTCTCCTTCACAAATTTGTCTAATCCTCATTTAAAGCTGTCCCGAGTTGGTTGCTGTCGCTACACCTCATGGGCAGCAAATTCCATAGGTTCGGAAACTTCAGCTAGTGCAGAATTCAGCGGCCAGGTTGCTCATCGGAGCAAGACAGTTTGAGCATATTATACTGATCCTTGTCCGACTGCACTGGCTACCGATGAGTTTCCGGGCCCAATTCAAAGTGCTGGTTTTGATCTATAAAGCCTTAAACGGCTCAGGACCAAAATACCTCAAGGACCGCCTCTTTCCATATGAACCTACCCGGACCCTGAGATCATCTTCTGAGGCCCTCCTTCGTGTGCCTCCTCCTCGAGAGGTCCGGAGGGTGGCAACACAAGAACGGGGCCTTCTCTGCAGTGGCTCCCCATCTGTGGAATGCTCTCCCCAGGGAAGTTCGCCTGGTGCCTTCATTATACACCTTGAGGTGCCAGGCAAAAACGTTCCTTTCTAACCAGGCCTTTGGTTGATCCGATTTACATCCTACGCCCTTTTAAAATGTGTTTTTTTTGGGGGGGTGTATTGGGTTGCTGTTTTATTTTTATTAGGTACTTTGTGGTTTTATATCTTGATTTTATTCTGTGAACCACCCTGAGACCCCCGGGCGTAGGGCAGTATATAAAATCAATAAATGAAATAAAAATAAAATAGTGTGCACTCTCAGATTAGAGGCAAATACTGAATCCCATGCATCCTGGATCAGTTTCCTTGCATCCCTTCCTTGGGCTTTTGAAATCTCGGGGAAGAAAGCCATCGGTAAGACCAAGCTCAGTCAGTAGAGCATGAGTCTCATTTAACCTCAGCGTCGTGGGTTCGAGACCCACGTTGGGAGAACGATTTCTGCATTGCAGGGGGTTGGATGACCTTTGGGGTCCCTTCCATTTCTACAGTTCTACGACTCAAGCACCGTTTGGGGTGTGTTGGTTTCTTTCCCTTCTTTTTTTATAATATTTTTTATTCATTTTCAAATACAAATTTATATAACCAATATCAGAATTTATCACATAATCTTCTTCTTTTTTATTTTTACTTCCCCCAGTTTCTCTGCCAATCTTCCGTTTTGTTTATTTATTCACACATTTTCTAATTTTAATATTGCCTTCGAAATATAACCTCCCCAATCTTATTCCCTTTTTTACAATATTCCTCATATTTTCACAGAACGTCTTGCAAACCTACAAGCGTTGTCTGTTCGTCACATATACTTTTCAGATAATCTGTAAATTTTCCCCAGTCCTCGGTGAACTTCTGGTCTCGCAAATATCGAATCTTCCCCGTTAGTTTATCCAGTTCTGCAAAGTCCGTCAATTTCAATCTCCATTCTTCAACCGCCGGTAATTCTTCCTGTTTCCATTTTTGGGCCATGAGTATTCTCGCCGCTGTTACTGCGTATTGGAAAAGTTTACAATCTTTTTTACACATTTCATTTCCTACAATTCCTAAAAGAAAAGCCTCCGGTTTCTTAACAAACGTATATTTCAACATCTTTTTCAGCTCATTATAAATCTTTCTTTCCCTTCTGTCCTGACGGTTCCCTTCCTCTCTGGCAGGTGGAACGTCTCCGGCAAGCCATTGAAGAGTTGTATTACTTTGAGTTTGTGGTGGACGACCTGCCTCTCCGTGGCTTTGTGGGGTACATGGAGGAAAGCGGCTTTCTGCCC
The DNA here is from genome assembly GCF_964270895.1 of Podarcis filfolensis. Taxonomy (NCBI): domain Eukaryota; kingdom Metazoa; phylum Chordata; class Lepidosauria; order Squamata; family Lacertidae; genus Podarcis; species Podarcis filfolensis. The sequence goes on from NC_139615.1 coordinate 5,934,613, forward strand.
CACACCCACAAGATCGGCCTCTGGACCCACCTGGACTTCCACCTGGAGTGGAACGGCGACCGCATCATCTACGCCAACGTCAGCGTCCGCAACGTCAAGCCCACCAGCCTGGACGACGTCCGCAGCGTCCTCCCCGTGGCCCACACCTACAGCGTCCGCTGGTCCGAGACGGCGCTGGAGCGGCGAGGCGACCGGCGAGGCAGCCGCAGCGGCGACGACGGCTTCTTCCCCCGCACCTTGGAGATCCACTGGCTCTCCATCATCAACTCCATGGTCCTGGTCTTCCTGCTGGTGGGCTTTGTCGTCGTCATCCTCATGCGGGTGCTCAAGAACGACCTGGCGCGCTACAACCTGGACGAAGAGGCCTCGACCTCGTCCTCGGGCGACGACTTCGACCAGGGCGACAACGGCTGGAAGATCATCCACACGGACGTCTTCCGCTTCCCTCCCTGCCGCAGCCTCCTCTGCGCCGTGCTGGGGGTGGGCAGCCAGTTCCTAGCCCTGGGCACGGGGATCATCGTCATGGCTCTCTTGGGCATGTTCAACGTCCACCGACACGGCGCCATCAACTCGGCCGCCATCCTGCTCTATGCCCTCACTTGCTGCATTTCCGGCTATGTCTCCAGCAACTTCTACCGCCAGATTGGAGGCGAGCGTTGGGTCTGGAACATCCTGCTCACCACCAGCCTTTTCTCCGGTGAGGCCCGGCAGTCTTTTCTTTTCTTTTCTTTTCTTTTCTTTTGAATACATTTTTATTAATTTTAACATACAACTTATAAGACATACCACACAAATTATTACAAATACACTTTTTTTGGACTTCCATCAGCACCTCCGATGATCTTCTGTCTTCACCTCTTTTTATGCATGACTTAATTTTATATTGTCTTTACCTCTCTTATCATCTCCCCTTTTCCATTTTTACAATATTTCCAACAATACTCCTCACAGAACTTCTTGCAAACCTACAAACGTCGTCTGATCATCACAAATACTTTTCATATAGTTCGTAAATTTACTCCAGTCTTCGGTAAATTTCTGGTCCCGCCGGTTTCGAATCCTTCCTGTTAATTTGTCTGATTCTGCATTGTCCATCAACTTCATCCTCCATTCTTCAATCATTGGCAATTCTTCTTGCTTCCATTTCTGGGCTAATAGTATTCTAGCTGCTGTTACTGCATATAAAAAAAAGCTTACATTCTTTTCTATTTATATCACTTCCCACCATTCCCATTAGAAATGCTTCTGGTTTCTTTGTAAATGTATATTTCAACATTTTCCCCCAAAAAACATTTCACCTTTTTACATTCCCAGAGGCCCGCCGGTGTTTTCAGTCCTTTTGCATCGGGGCAAACTTTGGGAGCGAGAGGAACCTGTCCTTGGATGAGAGAGCTCTTCGGCTGCCTCTCCTTTGCCCAGAGGATTGGGACCATCTGATCCCTCTGTAGATCTTCCTTCTATACATTTGGGTCTTGGTAGTCCCTGCTAGTGGCAGTCTTCATGAGTCTCCTCTATGTTCCCCACACCTGTCTTCTTCTTTCTTTCTTCTTTGGCGATCACTCGTAGCCGACTAAGATTGTCTTCCATAAACACGGTCTTAACAGTGAGACTGTAAATGACTGTGGAGGCCAATTCTGGATCCACACGTCCTTCCACAGTGGGGACACAGGTTTCTGGATGGGGGTTGATCATGGTGAAGGTTTGCCAATTGTGCCTTCCTCTTAGCACGTTTCTCCCTTGCATCCTGAGTTCGAGTGTATTCAAAGCCCAGGACACCTTTGGTCAAGGCTGTTCTCCAACTGGAGCGCTCGCAGGCCAGTGTTTCCCAGTTGTCAGTGTTTATACTGCCTTTTAAAAGATTTGCCTTGAGAGAGTCTCTAAACCTCTTTTGTTGACCACCAGCATTACACTTTCCATTTCTACGTTGGAAATAGAGTAGTTGCTTTGGAAGACGATAATCAGGCAATCGCACAACATGACCAGTCCAATTAAGTTGATGTTGAAGAATCATTGCTTCGACACTGGTGATCTTTGCTTCTTCCAGTACACTGGCATTAGTTCACCTGTCTTCCCAGATGATATGTAAAATTTTCCGGAGACACGGTTGATGGTATATTTTGAGAGTGGTGGTCTAGGGCAGTGGTGAGCAGAAGGTATATCGCTACCTGTTGATGGATCTCTGGTGGTTTTAAGCAGATCAGCAAGGATGTCTGATTCCCAGTTGTACAGCAACAAAATCTCCCCTCCCGTTACATTGCTGCAATGAAGAAAGTTTCCGGGAGGGTAACCTGGTGTGGATTTTTGTGGGTGGGAGGCCTGTGAACTCAGTTCAGTTCCTCTGCTGAGTAATCTTGTTGCCGCGTGTTCCGATTTGTTTGCACCTCATGAGGTCTAGGAACATGCTGCTCTTTGTAAAATGAGAGCTGATTTCTCAGGGGCCGTGTTAGATCTGTGAGCATTAAATGCCCATTTGCAGCTAGTAAACTCAGTCCTTTACAGCAGAATGCAGCAGAAGCAACTGTGGTTGGAATGGTAACATCAAAGGTTTTATTTATAAAGCAAATCACAAAACAATAAGACGACTCTCTCATCCTTCTTCTTCAACAGAGGTGCAGAGCAGAGAGGGAGGAGACGTTTAAATAGTTCCTGTACTCATACAGCAATTAAGTACAGTGGTACCTTGGGTTAAGAACTTAATTCATTATGGAGGTCCGTTCTTAACCTGAAACTGTTTTTAACCTGAAGCACCACTTTAGCTAATGGGGCCTCCTGCTGCCGCTGCACCGCCAGAGCACAATTTCTGTTCTCATCCTGAAGCAAAGTTCTTAACCCGAGGTACTATTTCTGGGTTAGTGGAGTCTGTAACCTGAAGCGTATGTAACCTGAAGCGTATGTAACCCGAGGTACCACTGTAATTAAAGGCAACCCGCAACTTTATGCAATGTGAGAATGAGCCATTACAATACAGTGGTACCTCGGGTTACAGACGCTTCAGGTTACAGACTCTGCTAACCCAGAAATAGTACATCGGGTTAAGAACTTTGCTTCAGGATGAGAACAGAAGAAGAAGAGTTTGGATTTGATATCCCGCTTTATCACTACCCGAAGGAGTCTCAAAGCGGCTAACAATCTCCTTTCCCTTCCTTCCCCACAACAAACACTCTGTGAGGTGAGTGGGGCTGAGAGACTTCAGAGAAGTGTGACTGGCCCAAAGTCACCCAGCAGCTGCATGTGGAGGAGCGGGGAAGCGAACCCGGTTCCCCAGATTACGAGACTACCGCTCTTAACCACTACACCACACTGGCTCTTGTGCACCGGCGGCGGCAGCAGGAGGCCCCATTAGCTAAAGTGGTGCTTCAGGTTAAGAACAGAAATCCGGAACGAATTAAGTACTTAACCCAAGGTACCACTGTACTAACAAGATCCCCACAAAGGAGCGTTGGAGGGGGTGGCAGCGGGTCCAATTTGCCTGAGACGGATACAACCCGCTATTTGTTGCTGACGCTGCTGTGTGTGCTTCTCTCTCCCTGCCTCTGCCCAGCTCCCTTTTTCCTGACGTGGAGTGTCGTCAACTCGGTGCACTGGGCCAACGGGTCAACGCAGGCACTGCCGGCTACCACCATCCTGCTGCTGCTGACCGTCTGGCTGCTGGTGGGCTTCCCTCTCACCGTCATCGGCGGCATCTTCGGCAAGAACCGGGCGGGGCCCTTTGACGCCCCCTGTCGCACCAAGAACATCGCCCGGGAAATCCCGCCCCAGCCTTGGTACAAGTCCACGCTGGTTCATATGACGATTGGGGGGTTCCTCCCCTTCAGGTAAGATTCGGCACAGAGCCTGGGTCTCTGACTGTCTTTCCTTCTCTATCCCTCCTGGGCTCTGAGCTGCCCACTATTTTATTTTATTTTATTTTATTTTATTTTATTTTATTTTATTTTATTTTATTATTTTATTTTATTTTATTTTATTTTATTTTATTTTATTTTATTATTTTATTTTATTTTATTTTATTTTATTTTATTTTATTTTTTTATTTTATTTTATTTTATTATTTTAGTTTATTTATTTTATTTTATTATTTTAGTTTATTTTAGTTTATTTTATTATTTTATTTTATTTTATTTTTAGATTTTCCATTATACAAATTAGTAAAAAAGAAAAATACGTAACAGAAAAGAAATACAGTCGTACCTCAGGTTACAGACGCTTCAGGTTACAGACGCTTCAGGTTACAGACTCCGCTAACCCAGAAATAGTACCTCGGGTTAAGAACTCTGCTTCAGGATGAGAACAGAAATCGTGCTCCGGCAACAGCAGGAGGCCCCATTAGCTAAAGTGGTGCTTCAGGTTAAGAACAGTTTCAGGTTAAGAACGGAACTCCAGAACGAATTAAGTTCTTAACCCGAGGTACCACTGTATTAAATTGTAATACATTAAATCATTATACAATATCCAAAAATGATACTGCTTTTGCTTTCTTTGTTTCCTTTCCCTTTTTCCTCTCTTCTTTTCTCTCTCTATCATTCTTTTTTCTTTTGCTTCGTTTCCTCGCTTCTTTTATTATTGTGTGCGGTAGGGCAGGGCGATGTCTGGTTTTCAACACCGTGATACATCACCAGCTAAACACGGCAATATGGCGATATATCACGATGTCTGAAATAAGGATGAGGGGTTATGCAGAGTGCGGTCCCCCTACTCGGGGTTAAGGAGCGGCTAACATGCCGGTGAAGGGACGCAGGTGGCGCTGTGGGTTAAACCACAGAGCCTAGGACTTGCCGATCAGAAGGTCGGTGGTTCGAATCCCCGCGACGGGGTGAGCTCCCGTTGCTCGGTCCCTGCTCCTGCCAACCTAGCAGTTCGAAAGCACACCAAAGTGCAAGTAGATAAATAGGTACCACTCCGGTGGGAAGGTAAACGGCGTTTCCATGCGCTGCTCTGGTTCGCCAGAAGCGGCTTAGTCATGCTGGCCACATGACCTGGAAGCTGTACGCCGGCTCCCTCGGCCAATAAAGCGAGATGAGCGCCGCAACCCCAGAGTTGGTCACGACTGGACCTAATGGTCAGGGGTCCCTTTACCTTTACCTTTAACATGCCGGTGAAGGTGATGCTTCGTTGTTGAAGGACCCTGCGTGAGAGGCAGGGAAGGGAAGATCTCCCAGGTTGGGAGAAGAAACGGATGCTCCCAGGTGAGAACTAGGAAAGTTCACCTTTCTTCTGTGTGGGACAAGTTAGGATCTACCTGGGAAGGAGGACTTTATACTTCCCCCCTCTTTCCCCCCCTCTTTATTTTTTGTTTTCGATTTGATTGGTTTCCTCTTTTCTTGCAGATAAATAAATGAATAAAAGTGAAAAGTCAACTAGGAGGTGACCTGATAAAGGTTTGCAAAAGAGAGAGCGCTTAGAGAACGCTTTCTTATAACGCCGAAGCCCGTGGGGATTCCACGGAGCTAAACTTTGGAAGCCGCCCACAGTTGCTGGTGCAACTCTATTTTTTTTGGCTTTTAAATTTACAGTCGTACCTTGGAAGTCGAACGGAATCCGTTCCGGAAGTCCATTCGACTTCCAAAACGTTTGGAAGCCAAACCGCAGCTTCTGATTGGCTGCAGGAAGCTGCTGCAGCCAATCAGAAGCCGCGGAAGCCCCATCAGACTTCGGGTTCCAAAAGAGCAACAGTCACTTCCGGGTTTGCGGCATTTGGGAGCCAAAACGTCCCGAGTTCCAGGGCGTTTGGGGTCCAAGGCACGAGTGTGTTTATTTGGTTTTTCAGATTAAAATTTTGCAGTCCTATAAAAACAAGATTCCAAGGAATCTCCTGAACTTCCATCCTCCCCTTTGTGGGTCCTCTTACTAATAATTTCCTCCTGTATCTTTTCTTCGTTCTGCCCCGGACACTGAGGCCCAGTGCTGAGGGCCTTCTGGCGGTTCCCTCGCTGCGAGAAGCCAAGTCACAGGGAACCAGGCAGAGGGCCTTCTCGGTAGTGGCAGCTGCCCTGTGGAACGCCCTCCCACCAGATATCAAAGAGAAAAACAACTACCAGACTTCTAGAAGACATCTGAAGGCAGCCCTGTTTAGGGAAGCTTTTAATGTTTAATAGGTTATTGTATTTTAGTGTTCTGTTGGAAGCCGCACAGAGTAGCTGGGGAAACCCAGCCAGATGGGCGGGGTATAAATAATAAATTATTATTATTATGACCCAAATCTTTGACATCTCCATTGTGTCCAGAATTAGGCGTTCAGCTCAGACGGGTGAGGTACAAATATGCCTATTATTATCTTTATTATTATTATTTATTTTCAGCGCCATTTCTGTGGAGCTCTACTACATCTTTGCCACGGTGTGGGGCCGGGAGCAGTACACCCTATACGGAATCCTCTTCTTCGTCTTCGCCATCCTTCTCAGCGTCGGCGCCTGTATCTCCATCGCCCTCACCTACTTCCAGCTCTCGGGCGAGGACTACCGCTGGTGGTGGCGCTCGGTGCTCAGCGCAGGCTCCACCGGCCTCTTCATCTTCCTCTACTCCGTCTTCTACTACTCCCGCCGCTCCAACATGTCGGGCGCGGTGCAGACGGTGGAGTTCTTCGGCTACTCCCTCCTGACCGGCTACGTCTTCTTCCTCATGCTGGGCACCATCTCCTTCTTCGCCTCCCTCAAGTTCATCCGCTACATTTACGTCAACCTCAAGATGGACTGAGCGCCCGCCCCCTCCCTGCGCTCTCGTTGGCCGGCGCCAAGCTCTGCTTCCCCATTGGCTAGGACAGGCGCCGCTCAAAGGCTGGGCCTCCCGGTTGGCTGGGGGATCGGCCCGAGCTCGGGGAAACCGGGCTTTTAAACGATCCGTCTCTCTCGTCAGCTGGGATCGGTTTCCGAGAGCTCCCCAGCTCACCGCAGTGGCAGTTGCTTGATCACCGGGAAGCAGCAGGAAACAGGATCCATTAAGCCCTCCTTTCCTGTTGGTCAGGGCCGCTAGCCCATCAGCGAACCTGTAATCTGGCCAATTAGTGGGCACTGCAACAAATTTCCTCTTTCTTTCTTTTATTAAAAAAAAAAAATTGGTCGAAACTGCAGTTTGTGCGCTTTGGGGTGGGAATTATGGTTTGTTACTCCCTTTAAACGGGTTGAAATGTGACCAATCAGGTGAGCTCTCTTCCTATTGGCTGGGCGGCCTGGTCAGCCAGCCAACGCCGAGCTCGGTTAGCCAATCGCGCTCCTTCCCTTCCAAAAGGAAGTCGGGCTCTTGGCGGCTGACCATCCGGGAAACGGGGAAGATTGTTCTGCCTCAGTTCGCTTCCTCCAGAGCTTTTATGCAATCGGGTGACAGGTCCCAGCCAATCGTATTCAAAATAAAAATGGCCCCTACGAGGACCGGCAGGGCCGGACCGGCAGATGGAAATTGCCCCAGAGACCGGCACCACCTTGTCCCTCGGGGTTTCCCCCTCTATGGGATTCTTAATGCGGGAGGGAATTGGCGGGCGAAGGATTGGATAATGGTTTCCTCTGACCAGAGACCTTCCTGGGGGGCTAGGTTAAAATGGATCTCTCCATGTTGGAGGGGGACAGAGCCTTGGCGGGCCTTTGCCTGCAGCTTTTTAAGGATCCCCCTATTTGCACGTTGTAGGATAGGCTGCACCAGTGTTTGGGAATCCCCTGTGTTGTTGGACTACAACTCCCATCGTCCACTGCCAGCTTCGCCAGCGGTCACGGATGATGGGAGTTGTAGTCCAACATCTTCCGGCTTGGGGAACACTGGTTGACCCCTTCAGAAGGGGATCCAGCCTCTTCAGTGGATTTGTTTCACCAGCCGCCGCCACCTCGTGGACAAGGTAGTTCCCCTCCAGTCAGAGGCCTCCCTGCATTGCCAATACCTTTGCTCTCTCTCCCTCTCCTACATTGCCTCCTTTGTTATTCCCAAGGTGCCTGGGGCTGTTATAGTCTGGGTGGGGGAAGAAGCTGTCTCTTCGCCTCTGCCACAGTCAAGAAAATGCCTATAATTATATATGGAAATTATATATATGAGGAGTTATGTATATTTAGCAAGGATCAAAGCTAGGGTTTTGTTTTGTTTTTTTAATTTGATTTTTGTTTCGTTCCAGCAGTTTCTTTTTACAGATCTTGAAATTAAACTTTATTAATTAAAAAGAAAAACAAAAAAACCTGGCTGCAAGACTCTCTGGCTGTCTCTTTATTTCTTTCGTGCATTTATACCCCAACTTTTCTTTCAAGGAGCGTTTCCACCTCCATCGTTCAACCCGGACGCTGAGCTCCAGCTCCAAGGGCCTTCTGGCGGTTCCTTCATTGCGAGAAGTGAGGTTACAGGGAACCAGGCAAAGGGCCTTTTCGGTGGTGGCGCCCACCCTGTGGAACACTCTCCCACCAGATGTCAAGGAAATAAACAACTATCTGACTTTTAGAAGACATCTAAAGTCAGCCCTGTTTAGGGAAGTTTTTAATGTTTGATGTTTTATCGTCTTTTTAATGTCCTGTTGGGAGCTGCCCAGAGTGGCTGGGGAAACCCAGCCAGATTGGGGGCGGGTATTAATAATAGATTATTACTATTATTATTATAAGGAGCTCAAAGTGGTGTACATGGTTCTCCCTGTTCTCATTTTAATCTCAACAACCCTGTGAGGTAGGCGCAGCTGAGAGGCAGTAACTGATACCCAAGGTCACCCAGTTAGCTTCATGGCTGAGTTGGGATTTGAACCCTAGTCTCCCAGCGAGAGCTGGACCATAAATAAGGCTGATCGCCGAAGAATGGATGCTTTTGAATTCTGGTGCTGGAGGAGACTCTTGAGAGTCCCATGGACTGCAAGAAGATCAAACCTCTCCATTCTGAGGGAAATCAGCCCTGAGTGCTCACTGGAAGGACAGATCCTGAAGCTGAGACTCCAATACTTTGGCCACCTCATGAGAAGAGAAGACTCCCTGGAAAAGACCCTGATTTTGGGAAAGATGGAGGGCACAAGGAGAAGGGGACAACAGAGGATGAGACGGTTGGACAGTGTTCTCGAAGCTACGAACATGAATTTGACCAAACTGCAGGAGGCAGTGGAAGACAGGAGTCCATGGGGTCATGAAGAGTCAGACACGACTAAACAACCACAACTCCCAGGTCTGCCACTCTAACCACTGCACACCACTTCCTCTTCACTTCCTTTTCAAACAGTGACTCCTTTAGCTTTCTTATATTCTTGCATTGATTGAAGTATAAACGCTGGAAGGTGCCACCGTTTTCTTTCTGCAAGCTAGATTTCATTGCCCAGCCTCCTGAGGGTGTTCCTTGTTGCAGCCATTTGATCGCACAGGTGTATCGATCTAGGATGTGCATATACCTGCAGCAGAGTTACCTTCTGAATGGGCTTGAGTTTCGCCCAGCAAAATCCTGCCATCCAGCGATGGATATCTTCCTCACCTTTATAGTTGCTAATTCCAGCCCATGGTTCATTTTTTACCCCAAGATATTTCTCTACCTCTGCTGGCGGCTCTGTAGGCTTTCAGAAGGAGGGAGATTCAGGTAGGTAGCCGTGTTGGTGTGATGCAGTCGAAATAAATAAATTGAAAATTGAAAAAACTGTCCACCTTAGAGATCAAAATCCCGAAATATGCAGATGTAATTAGGATGGTTATAATTTAATATTTGTAAAATCAAATAAAAATTATTACTTAAAAAAGCATCTTTTAAAAACAACAACAACTATAAACAGAAATAGTTTACAACATGGGTAGGCAAACTAAGGCCCGGGGGCAGGATCCGGCCCAATCACCTTCTAAATCCGGCCTCAACAAAAAAAATTTTTTCCTTCCAGTAGCACCTTAAAGACCAACTAAGTTAGTTCTTGGTATGAGCTTTCGTGTGCATGCACACTTCTTCAGATACACTGAAACAGAAGTTGCCAGATCCTTCTATATAGTGAGAAGGTGGGGAGGGGTATTACTCAGAAGGGTGGTGGGAATGGGTGATTGGCAGATAGCTGTGATGAGCCTGTTGACGACTCTTAACGACTGCAATAGGTCTTACAGGAAAAAGCAAGGGGTGAGAAGGTGAAAAATGGCTTTGTCATGTATAATGAGATAAGAATCCAATGTCTTTGTTCAGACCAGGTCTCTCCATGGTTTTAAGTTTGGTAATGAGTTGCAATTCAGCAGCTTCTCTTTCCAGTCTATTTCTGAAATTCCTTTGTAGTAATACAGCTACTTTGAGATCTTGTATAGAATGTCCTGGGAGATTGAAGTGTTCTCCTACTGGTTTCTCTGTCTTGTGATTCTTGATGTCCGATTTATGTCCGTTTATTCTTTGGCGTAAGGTTTGGCCACCATTCCCACCACCCTTCTGAGTAATACCCCTCCCCACCTTCTCACTATATAGAAGGATCTGGCAACTTCTGTTTCAGTGTATCTGAAGAAGTGTGCATGCACACGAAAGCTCATACCAAGAACTAACTTAGTTGGTCTTTAAGGTGCTACTGGAAGGAAAATTTTTTTTTTGTTTTGACTATGGCAGACCAACACGGCTACCTATCTGTAACTAAATCCGGCCTGTGGACGGTCCGGGAATCTGCATGTTTTTCCATGAGTAGAATGTGTGCTTTTATTTAAAATGCATCTCTGGGTTAGTTATTTGTGGGGCATAGGAATTCGTTCATTATTATTTTTTTCAAAATATGGTCCGGCCCCCCACAAGGTCTGAGGGACAGTGGACCGGCCCCCTGCTGCAAAAGTCTGCTGACCTCTGGTTTAAAACCACGAGCGTAAAAACCCAACCCATCCCCAGATGCAGAGCAGAGGCTGGCCAGTAGGTCCTCCCAGGGCAGCAGGGGGAGCCCGAGGCGCCGGAAGCACGCGTGGCGGAGCCCCTCTGTCCCCCGGAAGCGGCCGTCTTGTCTGCTCCACATGTGCTGGGAGTTCTGTAACCAACAGCTACTTGGGCTTCGCCTGGCGGCTGCCTCCCTTCGCCTGTGGGGCTGAGCCTTCTCCCCCCATTTCTCTCTCCTTTTGGGGGGTGGGGGGGCCGGATATCTCCTCCTCCTCCAGTCTCTCCATCCCTAGTGGGGCTTCCCCTCCCCATACCATCCAGGGGTCTCCCTGCCCCACTTTTCAGTGGGGCTCCTTTCCCCCTCTAACTTTATTATTTCTTATTTTCCCCCTCCCTGGTGTGTATATATATATCTCTATATACATATCCTTCGCCTCCCAGCGCAATGGCAACGGAGGAGCTGGAGAAGATACTGTCAGATTTGCTGCAACCTGACAATGCCGTCATCCAACAGGTAGAGTTGGGCAGGAAAGTGGGGGGCGGCTGGGTTTGAAACAGCATCTTTTTTTTTTTTAAAGATATTTATTGAGGTTTCACAAAAGGAAAGTTTACATAAATAATAAAGAAGATACAAAAAGATACATGAAAATAAAAATACGGAATTCAAAAGACAAATAGATACAAAAAATAAATAAATTAAAAACAAATCCATTTTTGTAACTTTAAATTCATTTAACTTGTTTCCTTGACTCCCTCACACCTCCCCTTTTTGTATTCCCATTTAAATAATCAAACCAGCAAATCCTTACCCTCTTTCATTTATCTTAACTCTATATCGTAACGTATTATAACTCTATATTTTCATCCGTTTATCAACTCATTTTTGCATATTCTTATTGACTTTTGTTGCTAAATGCCACTTATTTCCAATCCAAACATCATTTTAACATTCATTAATTTTACAATATTTCTGAAGATAGTCTTTAAATTTCTTCCAGTCTTCCTCCACCAACTCTTCTACCAACAGCATCAGGATCCAGGCATTTTAGTGGAAGTAGGATATGTGAAATCCAGGGGGGGCATGTTAGTAGTTAGGGCTTGGAAGCACCCAAGCCTTAAAAAATAAATTAAAAGTATTATTATAGTGTAATTTATGAACAGCCTGTTGTTATTTTTGCATCTCTCTCTCAAGGTGCCACCAAAATAATAGCCTTAGAAATAGCACACGAAAGACCCGTCATTTTAAGAGCTGTTGGGAAATGAACCCTCAAGGCAGTGACCACCTCACCCGGCTGGGAAAACTCGTCCAGGCAAAAAAAAAAATTAATGTTTTCAGATGTTTCTGGAAAGCACAGATAGCGGGCGCTGCTATGCAATCTCTAATGAGATTTTAATTCACATGCTTTGATTACGGGTGTTTGGATGTTTGTGCAACTGGTATCTGCGCTTGTAAGCGGCTTAGCAGACCATGTGGGCATAAATTATACCCTTTTAAAATGTGGCTCTTTTCTGGGGGGGGCAGGGAGTGTTTTGGGTTGTTGTTTTTATTCTGATTATATATGTTGTGATCTTCCCTGTTTAGGGAAGTTTTAAATGACTGAGGTTTTAATGTGTTTTTAATCTTTGGTTGGGCGCCACCCAGAGTGGCTGGGGAAACCCAGCCAGATGGGCGGGGTATAAATAATATATTATTATTATTATTATTATTATTATTATTATTATTATTATCATTATCATTATCATTATTATTATTATTACAGCCCTGAGTCCTTTGGGTATACGGCGGTATATAAACTCAGTAATAATAATAATAATAATAATAATAATAATAATAATAATTAAGCAGGATAGGAATGGGGCAAAATGCTAATAAATGGGGGAGGGCAAGGTTTTGGATTGGGAGTTGTACGTTGAGGTCCAGCAAGATGCAGAGAACTGATTTGGGGGATGCGTAATACAGTGGTACCTCGGGTTAAGTACCGTATTTTTCGCTCTATAAGACGCACCAGACCAGAAGACGCACCTAGTTTTTGGAGGAGGAAAACAAGAAAAAAAATATTCTGAATCTCAGAAGCCAGAACAGCAAGAGGGATCGCTGCGCAGTGACAGCAGCAATCCCTCTTGCTGTTCTGGCTTCTGGGATAGCTGCGCAGCCTGCATTCGCTCCATAAGACGCACACACATTTCCCCTTACTTTTTAGGAGGGAAAAAGTGAGTCTTATAGAGCAAAAAATATGGTACTTAATTCGTTCCGGAGGTCCATTCTTAACCTGAAACTGTTCTTAACCTGAAGCACCACTTTAGCTTTTGGGGCCTCCTGCTGCTGCTGTGCTGCCGGAGCCCAATTTCTGTTCTTATCCTGAAGCAAAGTTTTTAACCCGAGGTACTATTTCTGGGTTAGCGGAGTCTGTACCCTGAAGCGTGTGTAACCTGAAGCGTATGTAAGCCGAGGTACCACTGTAAAATCATACCTCAGGTTGAACTTGCTTCAGGTTGAGCGCTTTCAGGTTGCGCTCCGCAGTGACCTGGGAGTAACAAAATGCGTTACTTCTGGGTTTCACCACTCGCGCATGCGCAGCAGACGCTCAAAATGATGTCACGCGCATGTGCGGAAGCGGCGACACGCAGACGCACGGACGCAGGGTGTGTTCACTTCAGCATGCGAACGGGGCTCCGGAACGGATCCCATTCATATCCAGAGGTACCACTGTAGTGGCTCTACTGGATCAGGCCGGTGGCCCATCGAGTCCAGCATCCCGTTCTCAAAGTGGCCAACTTGGATGCCTTAAACCCGAAAGCAGGATTTGAACGCAAGACACCTCTCTTCTTCTGCGGTTTCCAGCAAGCCTTCTGACTCTGACTGTGGCAGCAGAGCATAGCCACTGTGGCTAAGTAGCCCTTCTCTGTGAATTTGCCTCACCCTCTTTAAGCCATCCAAGTTGGGGGCCATGACTGCCTCTTGTCTTGTGGGAGGGAGTTCCATTGTTTAACAATTCGCTGTGCAAAGAAGGATTTTATTTTATCTGTCCTGGATCTCCCTACATTCAACTTCCTTCAGTTTAATTGTTCTGAGAGAGGCGTCTGAGATAAAGACTGGTCTTATTTTGGCGGGGGGCTGGCCCTCACAGGATATCCCAATTCTCCTCCAAGTCAGTTAGTGTAATAGGCAGGGGAAATTCCCCCCCCCCCAATAATCTTTATAATTTTCCGGTTACATACTCCACATACGCATAATGCGTTTTATTTCACATTTATACTTGCTCCTAAGCGCAGACTTCCCTCCTTCCTTCTTCTGGTTTTTTATATCACATATAATTTTATCGCATTATTTTCATCCATTTTGTATATTATTCATTTTCCATATTTGTCCGTAGTATATCCATAAACAAATAAATCCTCCTGTTTATACAATTCTTGTTGTCTGTCTGCATGTATTTACAACCATTGTTAGTTATATTAATCTCCTTATACATTTTGCTTCATATTATTTTCATTATCCATCACTTTTCTTAATTGTTCCCGTTATGAGGTTCATTCCCAATTCTACTGGTTTCACTATTTCATCTTATCTTTCCTATATACGACATAAATTTTCCCCACTCTTTTTGAAGAAATTTTGCTGGTGGGTAGTCTTACCTTAAGGGATGTGGGTGGCGCTGTGGCTTAAACCACAGAGCCTAGGCTAACTTGCCAATCAGAAGGTTGGCGGTTCGAATCCCCGCGACGGAGTGAGCGCCCGTTGCTCGGTCCCTGCTCCTGCCAACCTAGCAGTTCGAAAGCACGTCAAAGTGCAAGTAGATAAATAGGTACCGCTCCGGCGGGAAGGTAAACGGCGTTTCCGTGTGCTGCTCTGGTTCGCCAGAAGCGGCTTAGTCATGCTGGCCACATGACCCGGAAGCTGTACACCGGCTCCCTTGGCCAATAAAGCGAGATGAGTGCCGCAACCCCAGAGTCGGCCACGACTGGACCTAATGGTCAGAGGTCCCTTTACCTTTACTAGCCTTAACTTAGGACCCCTAGACCTGAAACCGCTCCTTGTCTATGGACTCAGGAGTTGCCAGTGGCTGGCTACCTCAGTCATGCTATTTGTAAAATGGCAAATCACAGCAGCTGCCTCTTTGGAGCTGTTGTGAAATACAAATTCCTTTGCATGGAAGCCATTGATTTTTAAAAAATAAAAATAAAACAAAAATAGGTTTTAGGACCAGTTTAGGGCATCCTGTCCCTCTGGGTATAGCAGAAACCCATGCTGCATGAGAAATAACATGGCATGGTTATTTATGTACGCCACTACTGTGCCCCATGTTTTGTTAGCCCCAAAATGGAAAACAAGTGAGGTCCCAACTAAAGAAGAATAGCAACTTAAGCTGATGGAATATGCGCAGATTGCGGACTTAACATACAGAATAAGAGCACAGGAAGAACATACGTTTAGAGAAGATTGGAAAACGTTTATTGAATATATTATTACTTATTTATTAAATTTGTATACCGCCCTACAGCCGGAGGTCTCAGGGCAGTTCACAGGATATATGGGAAATAACTGTGTAAACTTGAAAATGTGGGCAGCATTAAGATAAACTCAGCAGTGTCAATTAAGTTTTGATGGATGTAATCATGGAATACTGAATGGCTTAGTTTACGTAAAATATGCAGGGGTTTGTGATATGCAAAATGCCCCATGGAAAGAGAAGAAGGGAAGTCTCTGATATTTTAAGGATGCTTAAAGGAGTGTTCTAAATTGTAAAACTGAAAATGTAATGAAAATTATATATATGAAAATAGAAACGGCGCAGCTATACTCTGCAGTGACTGAACTGAAGCTTTAGGTCGTGACGCAGTGGGTCAGTGTATCTGGTTGTTGACCAGAACTTTGGTGGTTTGAGTCCCCCAGGGATGGCGGCCCGCCAGGATTTTGCAGCGGGTTGGTCTAGATGACCCTCCGGGATCCCTTCCGACTCTGTCATTCTTCCTCTTCAGGCTACAGCCCAGTTGAAAGAGGCCCTGAAGCATCCTTTGGCACTGTCCCACCTCTGTCAGGTGATGTCCAGCTCTCAGAATCCGCAGGTAAGACCCTGCAGGGCTTAGCCCAGGGATGGGGAATCTGGGGGTTCCTTCATGGACTACAAACTCCCCACCTCCAACCATTGGGTGTGCTGGCTGGGAGTAATGGGAGTCCAACAACCCCCGGAAGACCACAGGTTAAGTACCGTATTTTTCGCTCCATAAGACGCACTTTTTCCCTCCTAAAAAGTAAGGGGAAATGTGTGTGTGTCTTACGGAGTGAATGCAGGCAGGAGGCTGCTCAGTGCTCCCTTTAAAGAGCGTGTATGCGGCTCTTGGGGGCTTTTCCCCGATGAGGGAGAAGGGCAGACTGTCAGTCCCTTCTCCCACCTCACAGAAAAGCCCCCAAGAGCCGCACACACACTCTGCGCAGCTCCTTAAAGGGAGTGCGGATCTTGGGGGCAAGCCAGTCTGCACACCTCACCGCCCTTCCTCCTGTGTCCTCACCGGCCTCTCCCATTTGCCTCTTGTCTCCTCCCCCCCCCAGATCCGGCAGTTTGCCGCCGTGTTGGTGAGAAGGCGCCTAACCAAACACTGGCGGAAGATCAGTGCGGCCGACCAAGACATGTAAGTCAGGAGGAGGAAGGCATTCTGGGGAGTGTAGAAGGGAAAGACGGGTGTGGGGTTGACTGGGAGCAGCTCCTGGTTCACAACTCACTCCTATTCCCAAGCTAAAATTTAACCCCGACCCTGAAATCTTCTCTCTTCCAGGCTCAAGACGCTGGTGCTGTCCACCCTGCAGAAGGAAACAGAGTGAGTGTTCATCTATAATATAATAATTATTATAATTATAATTTATTATTTATTCCCCGCCCATCTGGCTGGGTTTCCCCAGCCACTCTGGGCGGCTTCCAACAAAATATTAAAATACAATAGTCTGTTAAACATTAAAAGCTTCCCTAAACAGGGCTGCCTTCAGATGTCTTCTAAAAGTCTAGTAGTTGTGTTCTCTTTGACATCTGGTGGGAGGGCGTTCCACAGGGAGGGCGCCACTACCAAGAAGGCCCTGTGCCTGGTTCCCTGTAACTTGGCTTCTCGCAGCCAGGGAACCGCCAGAAGGCCCTCGGAGCTGGACCGAGTTGAACGATGGGGGTGGAGATGCTCCTTCAGGTATACCGGACTGAGGCCGTTTAGGGCTTTCAAGGTCAGCACCAGCACTTTGAATTGTGCTCGGAAACGTACTGGGGCCAACTGTAGGTCCTTCAGGACCGGTGTTATGTGGTCTCGGCGGCCGCTCCCAGTCCCGCATTCTCAGCCTCTCTCCTCCCCCCGCCCCCCAATACCTTCTTTTCCAGCCATAAGGTCTCTCTAGGTCTGGCCCAGCTGGCTGCCGTCATTCTGAAGAACGAGAAGCTGGAGAAATGGCCACAGATGCTTCAGCTCGTCCAGCGGGGCGCGCGTTCACAGGACCCCACCCAGTGCGAGGTACGGGGTGGGGTGGCGGGGTTCAATGGGTCTTCCTTCCTTCTCTCAGCTTCGGTTTGGACCTGGCAGAGACAGCCTTGGTTTGTAGGCAGGTTGCGCTCTGCTTAACCTCTTTACGCTGGTTTATTTAACAAAATTTGGGTCCCGCTTGGCCAAATGCAAGAGGCCTCTTAAGCGTTTTACAGAATACAGTCTAGAATATCGAGTAGTAAAACCTATAAAGGCAAACATTAAAAAGAAGTTCCATGTATATGTATTCATTTCTAGATAGATATCTAGAAATAGGTTTGGACTATGGGGAAAACATCGGCACATATTTAGTGTTTTTTTCAAAAATGGCATTTAAAATAAAATGTATACTATATTGTTTCATGATTTTTTAAAGTTAATGTTCTATGTGTCTTTTTCCCCCCTGTGAGCTGCTTGGAGCGCTTCTGTTACAGGATGGCTATGAAAATGTAGTAAAAATAATAAGAATCAAGTATCCTTTGAGCGGGGAAAAACCCACCGTAGAATTTAGGCATTCCTAGCGGCACCTAAGGGACGCGGGTGGCGCTGTGGGTTAAACCACAGAGCCTAGGACTTGTCGATCAGAAGGTTGGTGGTTCAAATCCCCGCGACGGAGTGAGCTCCCATTGCTCGGTCCCTGCTCCTGCCAACCTAGCAGTTTGAAAGCACGTCAAAGTGCAAGTAGATAAATAGGTACTGCTCCGATGGGAAGGTAAACAAAGCGGCTTAGTCATGCTGGCCACAGGACCCGGAAGTTGTACGCCGGTTCCCTCGGCCAATAAAGCGAGATGAGCGCAGCAACCCCAGAGTCGGTCACGACTGGGCCTAATGGTCAGGGGTCCCTTTACCTTTACCTAGCGGCTCTCAGATTTCCTTAAAATAATAATACCGTATTTACTTGAATCTAATGCGCACCTTTCCCCCCCAAATTATGTGAAAATTAGGTTCGACAGCACGTTTGCATCCACCAGCAAATACTTTTTTGATGGGGATTCAAGGTTCTGAAAACGGAGTCGCGCATTAGATTCGATGGCGCATGAGACTCGAGTAAATACGATAATAAGCCCTAAAAAGGACTTTTGCACCCCCTTCTGGCCGCAGGTGGGATTGCTGCTTCTGCATTCCGCCCTAGAACTGGACCCCGAGGTGTTCGCTCCGCACTTCAAGGAACTCCTGCGCCTCTTTCACCAGACGCTCAACCAGCGCAACCAGCCAGCCACCCTCTACTACTCCTTGCGATGCCTCAGCACCATGGTCCCCGTGCTGGGCTCCGACGAGATGGTGAGTCCGTCTCTATTTCTTCTTTTTAAAAAAATAATAATAATTAATGATGCTTTCAGATCTATCCATCTCACTATTTTTACAATCATTTTAACATTTCAAAACTCGACTCCCTTCCCCCTCTTTCTGCGGTTCCTTAAATTTATATTTAATATCTTCTGCATATCCTAATTCATTTAATTTGCTCATTTATTCATCTTTTAAAAATATCCCGTATTTTTCGCTCTGTAAGACGCACCAGACCACAAGACGCACCTAGTTTTTGGAGGAGGAAAACAAGAAAAAAAATATTCTGAATCCCAGAGGCCAGAACAGCAAGAGGGATCGCTGCGCAGTGAAAGCAGCGATCCGTCTTGCTGTTCTGGCTTCTGGGATAGCTGCGCAGCCTGCATTCGCTCCATAAGACGCACACACATTTCCCCTTACTTTTTAGGAGGGAAAAAGTGAGTCTTATAGAGCAAAAAATACGGTATACACTTATAAAACTGCAGGTTATTACAATAATGCTGCCAATGTTCTTTTGCAGTTTATCTGTAAATAGTCAACAAACCATTTCCGTTCTTTTATAAAAAAGTTTGTTGTTTTGATGTCTTATTCTTCCAGTAAGTTTCGCCATTTCTGCATATTCCACAAGTTTTTATATCCATTCTTCCTTTGCTGGGACTTCTGCTTCTTTCCATTTTGGGGCAAGTAGCATTCTTGCCGCTGTAGTCACATACATGAATAAGTTTCTATACAGTTTCAGTAGTTCTGTCCCTATAATTCCCAAAAGGAAAGCTTCTGGGGTTTTTTTTACAAATGTTATTTTAAACATCCTTTCCAATTCATTATATATCATTTTCCAGTAAGCTTTAACCTTACTACAAGACTGCCACATAGGATAAAAAGAACCTTCTTTCTCTTTACATTCCCAGCACTTATTTGATTTGGATTTATACATTTTTGCTAATTTACTCAGTCTTAGATACCACTGATATATCATTTTCATATAATTTTCTCTTAGACCATAACATGCTGTGAATTTTATATCCCTATTCCACAATCGTTCCCATGCTTCCATGTCTATATTATGACCAATATCTATTGCCAATGTATCATTAGGTCTGCTGCTATTTCTTTAGCTATTTTTCAGTGTACTGTACAAGGATTCACTGTTTCGTTTCTTGATTGTCTCCTACTCTCCCTTCCCCTCTCAGAATCTGATGTCTTCCATGATGCCCAAGGTGATTGCAGCCATCCGGGAACTGATCTCTGTTAATGAGGTGGGTGCTCTGTGTATGTGTGTGTGTGAGAGAGAGAGAGAGAGATTCACTTTGCTGCACTGTGTTTCAGAGATGAATAATAATAAATTATTATTATTATTATTATTATTATTATTATTATTATTATCATTATCATCATCATCCTGCCCATCTGGCTGGGTTTCCCCAGCCATTCTGAGCGGCTCCCAACAGAATAATAATAAAAACACCAAAATCAAACATTAAAAACAGGGCTCAACAACTTTGGCTTCCTAAAAAAAGCT
Organism: Podarcis filfolensis; assembly: GCF_964270895.1. Taxonomy (NCBI): domain Eukaryota; kingdom Metazoa; phylum Chordata; class Lepidosauria; order Squamata; family Lacertidae; genus Podarcis; species Podarcis filfolensis. The sequence goes on from NC_139615.1 coordinate 5,954,666, forward strand.
TAACAACTCTGGTCCATCGACAATGGGTAGATCACTGCCAGTTTTTTTATATTGTGAGTAGATTGCAGACTCTTGGACGTTCCTGTTTTATTGTGTTTTCAATATTCTGTTGGGAGCCGCCCAGAGTGGGGTGGGCAGGGGATAAAAAATTCATCCTCCTCCTCCTCCGCCTCCTCCTCCTCTTCCTTCTGTGATACTACCTGGGCCCGGGGGTCTGACCCTGCGTAAGGCAGCTGAGCTCATCTCGTACATACGACCTGTGTACCAAAATCGTTTGTTTGCTTGCTTCTTTCTTACCTGCCCTTCATCCTCAGGTTGTGGCCATAAAGTGCAATACATATTGAAACAACGAGATGTCAGGCCTTGTGGCCTCCGTGTGTCCGTTTGGCGTTCAATAGCTCTCTCATTTCTTTGTCTCTCATTTGTCTTTCTCTCTCATTTCTGCTCACTCCGCAACCTTTTTATTTTTATTTTTTGTATATAATTTTTATTTTCTGCTTTACACTTTAAAATACTCATTTTAAATCCTCAAGATATCAATGACTCCCCAACCCTTTTAGACCCACGCTGGCGAAGTGATGGAGGTTTTCGACGAGCTCATGGAGACCGAAGTGTCCATCATCGTGCAGCATCTCTCGGCGGTCGTTGGCTTCTGCCTGGAGGTCAGTGGGCGGATGTGCCTGGTCCGGCTCCCCTTCCTCCCCTACGCTCTGGCTCCCCCTTCAGGTTGGAGCCGGAACTGAGCTTCGGAACAGTGGACCCAAATCTCTTTCCTCGCTCCCAGGTGGCCTCCAACCAATCACTGGGCGACAACCTCCGGGTGAAGGCTTTGTCTTGCATCAGCTTCCTCATCAAACTTAAGGGCAAGGTCAGTGTGAGCGAAAGAGCGGGGTGACTCTTCCTGGGTTGCCTGCTCCCCTTCCCCACCCCTGCGGGGGAACTTTTCCAGCAGATCTTCGCCTGTGCCCTGACCCTGCAGTGGGCGGGACTGGCACCCTGTCAATCCCCTGGTGTCATGGCGATACTGGGCGATTGGCAGGAGGGTGGTCCCACCCACAGCTGGTGCATGGGCTCAGTCCTGCTTCCGGCCAGGGTGGATTTGATTTAAACCAAATCAATTTAAATCACGAATTAAATCACTCGTCAGTAAGACTTGATTTAAATCATTATTATTATTACAAGAAGGCTCATTCCTGCCGTATCTTCTTAATACCGTATTTTTCGCTCTATAAGACGCACCAGACAATAAGACGCACCTAGTTTTCTCATGAGAAGAGAAGACTCCCTGGAGAAGACCCTGATGTTGGGAAAGATGGAGGGCGCAAGGAGAAGGGAACGACAGAGGACGAGATGGTTGGATAGTGTTTTCGAGGTTACCAGCATGAGTCTGACCAAGCTGCGGGAGGCAGTGGAGGACAGAGGTGCCTGGCGTGCTCAGGTCCATGGGGTCACGAAGAGTCGGACACGACTAAACAACAACAACAAAGTTTTTGGAGGAGGAAAACAAGAAAAAAAAATATTCTGAATCCCAGAAGCCAGAACAGCAAGAGGGTTCTGGCTTCTGGGATAGCCTCTTGCTGTTCTGGCTTCTGGGATAGCCGCCGGAGCCTCTCCCAGGCAGCAGGATGAAGGCCCCCCATGCCAGGAAGAGGCTGTGCGCAGCTAAGCTGCCCTCTGTCCATTCCTCCACCTCCTGCAAAAGCCAGCCAAGACCCGGAAACTACAACTTTCCGGGCCGCCCTTCTCCCTCCTCGGGGAAAAGCTCGTAAGAGTCGCGCAGAGCGTGTGTGCGGCTCTTGGGGGCTTTTCCCGCCTGCCTCCCGCCTGCATTCGGTCCATAAGACACACACACATTTCCCCTTACTTTTTAGGAGGGGAAAAGTACGTCTTATGGAGCGAAAAATACGGCATTTACAACCAGGTGAAGGTTTCCTTTTTGGAATCATACATTTTCAGAGTAGTTTTTACAGCTACATCAAAAATGACTGATGTGGTTATTCTATTAGAAATACACAGACCGATAATTATGAAATGATTGTGAGGTTTAATAGGTTAACTGTCTATATTTGGACAACTTCTCTGCTGTACTTTATTGGAAGGAGGGGAAAAAAATCACTCCTTCCTCCTCTCTGCCCAGGCTATCCTGAAGCACAAGCTCCTCTCTCCCATCCTGAACGCCTTGTTCCCCATCATGAGTGCGGAGCCGCCGCCGGGCCAGATGGACGCAGAGGACGAGCAGACAGAGGAGGACATCGAGGACAGGGCCGAAGTCCAGACTCCCAAGCACTTTGCAGCCCAGGTCCTCCGTGGGTGACGGCTTCTTCGGTCCCAGCATGATCCTGGCCTTGCCTCCTGAGCATAATATTTCCCTGTCTCTCTTGGGACCCCCGTCTGGCCTTGTTTTGCCGCTGAGGTGTCCTGGTTGGATGCAGAAGGATGGTGGGGGTAACCAGCTGGGGAACCGCCAAGGGAAGAAGGCTCAGAGCCCAGGGAGCAGTGGTGGGACGACAATAATAATAATAATAATAATAATAATAATAATAATAATAATAATTTTTATTTATGCCCAGCCCTCACCAGCCAAGGCCGGGCTCAGGGCGGCTAACAAGCAATAATAAAAACAAGTTGAATGAATACAACTTAAAAACAAGATTAAAATACAACATTGAAATATTGAAACATTAAAATATTAAAATTCAGCCTCATCACAGGAGGAGAAAGGAAAAAGAAAGAGGGGGAGGGAATCAAATTGGCTCCAAGCCAAAGGCCAGGCGGAACAACTCTGTCTTACAGGCCCTGCGGAAAGAAATCAGATCCTGCAGGGCCCTGGTCTCATGAGGCAGAGCGTTCCACCAGGCAGGAGCCAGTGTTGAAAAGACCCTGGCTCTGGTTGAAGCTAATCTAACTTCCTTAGGGCCCGGGACCTCTAGGGTGTTGCTATTTATGGACCTTGAGGCTCTCCGTGGGGCATACCGGGAGAGGCGGTCCCGTAGGTACGAGGGTCCTAGGCCGTGAAGGGCTTTAAAGGTCAAAAGCAGCACCTTAAATCTGACCCTGTACTCCACCGGGAGCCAGTGCAGCTGGAAAAGCACTGGGTGAATATGCTCCCATGGTAGAGACCCCGTGAGGAGCCTTGCTGCAGCATTCTGCATCCACTGTAGTTTCTGGGACAGCTTCAAGGGCAGCCCCGCGTAGAGCGAATTACAGTAGTCAAGCCTGGAGGTGACCGTCGCATGGATCACTGTGGCCAGGTTGGGGCGGGAAAGGTAAGGGACCAATGCGCGGTCATAGGGAAAAGAGGGAGCAGACTGGGAAGAGAAGGTGTTGGAAACCGGAGAGGCGACAGGGCTTAGTGAGCTGGGGGAGTCTGTGGCAGAAAGAAGTGCAGAATCAGAGGTAGAAGCTGAAGCAGGAGAGGAAGGGAGGCCAAGAGGCAGAGATGGAACAGGCTGGTGAAGAGCCATGGATATCTCCCTCTCCTGCTGCAACAAGCTGGTCTCTCTGATGGTCTCCCAGAACCAGAAGAGAGCTGAAATGGGCAGGGCAGTGGCAGGCCATAGTCTCAGATTGCTTGGAAAAAGCTCCGGAAAGGAGGGCACTTAAGACAGCTGTGGGAAGCGGGGATTTTCCGTCTTGGAAACGGATTCGTTAGACCATACCTCCTGGGGATGTGCTGCTGTGCCCATTAGGCCTGACGTTCAGCCAAGTCTGCGAAGATTTATGTTTGCACACTGGTACCTTGGTTCTTGAAGTTAATCCGTTCCGGGAGTCAGTTCGACTCCCGGAACTGTCCGAAAACCAAGGCGCGGCTTCCGATTGGCTGCGGGAACTTCCTGCACTCAAGCGGAAGTCGCGTTGGACGTTCGGCTTCCAAAAAACGTTTGCAAACCGGAACACTCGCTTCCGGGTTTGCGGCGTTCGGGAGCCGATTTTTTCAGGAGCCAAGCCATTCGAGAACCAAGGAACCACTGTACTAACAATCTCCAACTTTGGCAATGCGATTTGCTGCCAGCTTTGACGCGGGTGGCGCTGTGGGTTAAACCACAGAGCCTAGAGCTTGCTGATCAGAAGGTCAGCGGTTCGAATCCCCCAACCGGGTGAGCTCCCGTTGCTCGGTCCCTGCTCCTGCCAACCTAGCAGTTCGAAAGCACGTCAAATTGCAAGGAGATAAATAGGTACCGCTCTGGCGGGAAGGTAAACGGCGTTTCCGTGCGCTGTTCTGGTTTGCCTGAAGCGGCTTAGTCATGCTGGCCACATGACCTGGAAGCTGTACGCCGGCTCCCTCGGCCAGTAAACCCCAGAGACGTCCGCGACTGGACCTAATGGTCAGGGGTCCCTTTACCTTTACCTTCTCTTTGACAAGTACATGCCTCTTGGTTTCGGACCAAGTCCCAGCATGCCTTGGGGTTCTCCCTTCAGTGGGCGGCATGCCTCTTCCACATTCAATCCCAGAATTCCCTGGGTTCTCTCTGGCCCCCCAGCATGCCTCGGGCTTCTGCCTTCAGTGGGCGGCGTGCCTCTTCCACGTTCAATCCCAGAATTCCCTGGGCTCACTGGCCTCCCAGCATGCCTCGGGCTTCTGCCTTCAGTGGGCGGCGTGCCTCTTCCACATTCAATCCCAGAATTCCCTGGGCTCGCTCTGGCCTCCCAGCATGCCTTGGGCTTCTCCTTTCAGTGAGCGGCATGCCTCTTCCACGTTCAATCCCAGAATTCCCTGGGCTCGCTCTGGCCTCCCAGCATGCCTCGGGCTTCTCCCTTCAGTGGGCCAACATGCTTCTTCCATGTTCAATCCCAGAATTCCCTGGGCTCGCTCTGGCCTCCCAGCATGCCTTGGGCTTCTCCCTTCAGCGGGCGGCATGCCTCTTCCACATTCAATCCCAGAATTCCCTGGGTTCTCTCTGGCCTCCCAGCATGCCTTGGGCTTCTCCCTTCAGTGGACGGCGTGCTTCTTCCACGTTCAATCCCAGAATTCCCTGGGCTCGCTCTGGCCTCCCAGCATGCTTCGGGCTTCTCCCTTCAGTGGGCCAACATGCTTCTTCCACGTTCAATCCCAGAATTCCCTGGGCTCGCTCTGGCCTCCCAGCATGCCTCGGGCTTCTCCCTCCTGAGTCTGATCCTGCCTTGCCCTCTCAGGAGAGACCCCTTGTCCTCCTTTCTCTCCCAGCACCCCCCTCTTCTCATGCACGTCCCTGTCTCTCCTCAAAACAGGTGGTGGACATGCTGGCACTGCACCTTCCCCCGGAGAAGCTGTTCCCCCAGCTGGTGAGTTGTTCCTGGCAACGTTAAGAGTGGAATTGGAAAACAAGGTTCCAACAACAAGGCTTGGCTGTGTTTTGAGTAATTTCGCAGATGGCAAAATACTTTCTCTTCATTCCAAGTTGAGGATAATTAATCAAATACAGGGTAAAAAAATAGGAATACTCAAACTGAAACCGTAATGAGGTAGAAGGAAGTCAACAACACAATAAATTGAAAAAGGATTCAACCCAAAACGAAAGTTATAATGTGTAAACAACACCAACATTGGTCTGAACTATATTCAGTATTACTTATCAATAGATAGGTATTTATATTGTCCAGGCTGTTATTTTGACTTAGCCGTGATTTCCCCCCCCCCCCTTTTGTTTTATTCTTCTTTTAGATATTGCATTGTATAACTGCATTAGTATATAAATCTTAAGATTTCTTAATAATTTCATTATACATGAGTCAAGATCTAGGTCAGTATAAGGACAATTATTGTAAGACAGAGATAGGCAAACACGCTCTCCAGAAGTTTTGAGACTACAATTCCCATCATCCCTGACCACTGGTCCTGTTAGCTAGGGATGATGGGAGTTGTAGTCCCAAAAACATCTGGAGGGCCGAGTTTGCCTATGCCTGTTGTAAGACTACTTTATCTTTATCTTTTTCCTTTTTTATGTACGCCTTTTCTTTTTGTTTGTTACGTATGTTTTTGCTAATAAAATATATAGAGAGAGAGGAATTGGAAATAAAAAGGGCAGAATTTTGAGGCGGTTTTTTAAAACTCGCGTCTTCCTCCTCCCCAGACGCCTCTGATGGAGCCGGCACTTCTGAGCACGAACCCTTACCACCGCAAAGCTGGCCTGATGTGCTTGGCGGTCCTGGCCGAAGGCTGCGGGGATCACATCCGACACAAGTATGTACTGCGGGGTGACATTTTTGGGGGCTGCCTTGCCGCTGAGGCTCCTGCTGGTTTCTTGCGGTGTGTTTTGCTGTTTCCTCTCAACTGTTGGGGTTTGCCTCCCCGGCTTTTCGGTTTAGAGAAAAGGCGTGTTAAAGGAGATTGGATACAGAGATCTGTGAAAATTACTGTATTTTTCGCTCCATAAGACACACTTTTTTCCTTCTAAAAACAAAGGGAAAATGCCTGTGCGTCTTATGGAGCGGATGCACTGGGCCGGAGCCATGGCTCCCGTCACTCAAGCAAAGCGAGAGCCACTTATAGGGCTTCAGTCCCGCTTTGCACGGTTCTCCCTTTGCTTGCTTTACTTTTTTTTTTATAATAGATTTTTATTGGTTTTACAACATATATTAAAACACAAAACAACTAACAATTAACGACATAACACATAAACAAACAAACATGTAAACACATATAATTTCTTAACCTCTCTTTCTTGAACCTTGTTTCAACGACTTCCCCATACCTCCCTTTTCTGCATCCCTGTTTTAAATTTTCCCAGCAACCCCTAAATTCAATACTTGTAATTCAATTTCTAATCTTTTTCCTCTTACCCAATTATTTATCACTGCAATTCTGTTTTACATTACCCATGACATTTTAGCACTCATTAATTTTACAACAGTTCTTAAGATAAACTTTAAATTTCTTCCAATCTTCTTCCACCGTCTCTTTCCCTTGGTCACGGATTCTGCCAGCCAGTCCCATATAATCAGTCACTTTCGTCTGCCACTCTTCCAGCGTGGGTAGTTCTTGCGTCTTCCAATACTTTGCTAAAAGAACTCTTGCTGCTGTTGTAGCATACATAAAAAACGTCCTATCTTTCCTTGACACCAATTGGCCTACCATGCCCAGGAGGAAGGCCTCTGGTTTCTTATGAAAGGTACACTTAAGTACCTTCTTAATTTCATTGTAGATCATTTCCCAGAAGGCCTTGATCCTTGGGCACGTCCACCAAAGGTGGTAGAAAGTACCTTCAGTTTCCTTACATTTCCAGCATTTATTATTGGGCGTATGATAAATTTTTGCAAGCTTGACTGGGGTCATGTACCACCTATACATCATTTTCATAATGTTCTCTCTTAAGGCATTACATGCCGTAAACTTTATACGGTAGTCCATAACTGTTCCCAGTCAGCAAACATAATGTCATGACCAATGTCTTGTGCCCATTTAATCATGGCTGATCTAACCGTCTCATCCTGTGTATTCCATTTCAACAGCAAGTTATACATTCTTGACAAATTCTTAGTATTGGGTTCCAACAGTTCTGTTTCTAATTTTGACCTCTCCACCTGGAAACCAATTTTCCTGTCCTGTTTGAAAACTTCATTTATTTGGTAATAATGAAGCCAATCTCTTACTTTTGGCTTCAGTTTCTCATAGCTCTGCAATTTTACTTTTCCCTCCTCTTGTTCTATAATTTCCCAATATTTTGGCCATTTTGATTCCATATTACGTTTTTTCACTTCCTTAGCTTCCATTGGTGACAACCACCTAGGGGTTTTGTTTTCCAACAAATCTTTATATTGAATCCAAACATTACATAGTGCTTTCCTGACAATATGGTTTTTGAAACCTTGGTGAATTTTAACCTTGTCATACCATATATATGCATGCCAGCCAAACCTGTTATTGAACCCTTCCAAATCCAAAATGTCTGTGTTTTCAAGAAGCAGCCAGTTTTTCAGCCAGCAAAAAGCCGCTGATTCATAATACAATTTTAAGTCCGGCAGGGCAAACCCCCCTCTTTCTTTTGCATCAGTTAGTATCTTGAATTTTATTCTGGGTTTTTTGCCCTGCCAGACAAATCTAGATATGTCTTTCTGCCACCTCTTGAAACAATCCATTTTATCCACAATCTGCAATGTTTGAAACAAAAACAACATTCTCGGCAAAACATTCATCTTAATAACAGCAATTCGGCCTAACAAGGAAAGTCTCAAATTTGACCATATTTCTAAATCTTTCTTAACTTCTGTCCAACATTTCTCATAATTGTCTTTAAATAAGTTCACATTCTTAGATGTCAAATTAATCCCCAGGTATTTCACTTTCTTTGCTACTATTAAACCAGTTTCACTCTGAAACTTCTCTCTTTCAGCAACTGTTAGATTTTTATCCAGTACTTTCGTTTTCTGTTTGTTCAACTTAAAACCTGCTATTTGACCAAATACTTGTATTAGCTCTAAAACTCTTCTCGTACTAGTGTCTGGCTCTTGTAAAGTTAATACTAGATCATCTGCAAACGCTCTCAGTTTGTATTGTTTAGCTCCGACCTGAATCCCTTTAACCAGCTGGTCCCCTCTGATCATGTTTAATAAAACCTCCAAGACAGATATAAAAAGTAATGGGGACATTGGGCACCCCTGTCGTGTCCCTTTTTCAATAGCAAACTCTTCAGTAACCACATTATTTACAATCAATTTTGCTTTTTGTTCAGAATAAATTGCACCTATACCTCCCTTTGCTTGCTTTACAGCGAGCTGGGAGGAGGCAGGCAATTCAAAGCTAGCAGGCGCTTTTAAAAGCGGTGCGTAGCCAGCAACAGCTGCAGCAGCCTAAGCTAGCAAAGGTCCGCGCGCTCCCTAAACAGAGCAGTGAGGCTGCAGAGGGACGGCAGGGCACAGGAGGGGTTGGATCGGGAAGGATAAAATTTAAGCAACCAGCAGCAAAAGAACCTCGAGCTCTGAGCCACAAGCGCAGTGAAAGTCAGGAGGTAAAATAGGAAGGTTGCTGGGGATGGGAGGGCATAGGATGAGGGAGAAGGAAAAATTACGCAAATCCCCCAGCGTCTCACCTGATCTGCTGGCTACTTGAGCGTGCACACTAAACAAACATATAGCTCCTGTCCCTCTCAGTCTCACTCTGATATAGCAGTAGTTTATTAAATAGTTTAGTACAACATTTGATTCAGAATATTTCTTCCCTGTTTTCCTCCTCTGAAAACTAGGTGCGTCTTAAGGTCAGGTGCGCCTTATGGAGCGAGAAATACGGTACACGTGGCATACAGAGAGAGAGAGCGGGAAAGGAGGGAAGTTTTTCTCCCTCTCTCGTAACACGCTGGGCCCCCAAGCAAAACTGAATGTTGGGGGCTTATCAGGACAGGCATTTAAAAGAAAGTACTTTTTCTATATATAAATAATTTTTTATTAAATTTTCTGTTTTACAATTTAGAATATTCATTTAAACATCCTTAAAATATCAGTCACTTCCCTTCTTCTCTTTCTATGGTTCATATTGCATATCATAAATCTCTGCATATTTTACATAAACTAAACCATTCGGTATACCATTATTACATCCCTCAAAACCTATTTACACTGTTGAATTTATCTTAATGCTGCCAACGTTTTCAAGTGTACACAATTCCCCCCCCCCATATATTCAATAAACGTTTTCCAATCTTCTTTAAATGTATGTTCTTCTTGTTCTCTTATATGTTAAGTCTGTGAGTTGTGCATATTCCTTCAGTTGCCATTCTTCTTTAGCTGGGACCTCTCTCATTTTCCATTTTTGGGTTAACAAAACACGGGCTGCAGTAGTGGCACACAGTATTTTTTTTGGACACCTGGGAATTTCCGTCTGATCCCCAACAAAAAGGAGTCTGGGGTTGTTTTTTGGAAAAGTACTTTTAATTCCCCCCCCCCCCAATTCATTATAAATTATTTCCCAATACTCTTTTACCCTTTTACAGGTCCACCCCATATGAAAGAACGGTACATATGCAACTGTTCACAAGAAAGTACTTCTTTACACAGTGCATGGTTAAACTGTGGAACTCACTGCCACTGTTAACTGCCACTTTTGGGGGGGGGGAATCGTGTGTGGTGGGGATTTACGCTTCCTCTCACTCTTCTTCTGAAATTCAGATAGCCTGCCCTGTGCTAGTGCTGCTCTGTCTGATTCTGGACTGCCACAGATCTCCCTGTTAGAATTCCTGCTCTGTGATTGCAGTCATGGGATTTTTGTCTATCACATGACGGTGTATGTTTTGACTCCATAGAGTGGGAAGTGATGGAGACAGGAGGTTTGTGTTACTGTGTTCCGTGAAGTGGAACTATTGTCCTTTGGTTTTTTTCTCTCTTTGCTGTCTGATGCCAGAGAGATAGGGAGCCATGTTGCAGTGCTCTGTGTGTGTGTGTTTATATGTAAATAAAGTAGATTAGCCAAAATGCTGAGTTGCTGAGGTCTGTCACGCGCATGATGCCCTAAGTGTGCCGGTGTCAGTTGGCATCGGTCGCTGTGATGTTCGAGCTGAAGAAAGCTTATGAAGCTCCCGAACGATTGACCAGGAGGGAGAGAACACGCCAGTCGGGCATGTGTCTCTGCCAGGGTCCTACTCGAGTGTAGGCTGAATTCCTGACACTCTCTCTCTCTCTCTCTGTGTGTGTGTGTGTGTGTGTGTGTACAGTGGTACCTCAGGTTACATACGCTTCAGGTTACAGACTCTGCTAACCCAGAAATAGTACCTCGGGTTAAGAACTTTGCTTCAGGAGGAGAACAGAAATTGCGCGGTGGTGGTGGTGTGGCGGCAGTGGGAGGTCCCATTAGCTAAAGTGGTATCTCAGGTTGAGAACAGTTTCACGTTAAGAACAGACCTCCGGAACGAATAAAGTTCTTAACCCGAGGTACCACTGTATTTGAGCCTCAAAGCAGATCTCAGCTGACACTTGAGCAAACCAATACTAACCTTGAACTAACCGTCCCCTTTCAGGCACCTGCAGCCCATGCTGCAAGTGGTGTGCCGGGCGCTGTCAGACGAGAGCCAGGTGGTGCGGAATGCGGCCCTTTTTGCCCTGGGCCAGTTCTCTGAGAACCTGCAGGTGAGTCACGTTCGGGGATCACTGGGTAGGGGGCCGGGATCGGAGGAGCTCAGGGCAAGCAGGACCCCACCAGTCTCCCTTGGCCTGTTAGGATATAGTTCTATTCCGCCTTAAAAGGGTCAGGCATGACTGTTGTGCATCACATGCCTGTTTACTTCCAGCACAGTCTGCTGGGAACTTCCACTGCATGTTGCTTTTGCTATACAGTGGTACCTCGGGTTACATACGCTTCAGGTTATAGACTCCGCTAACCCAGAAATAGTGCTTCAGGTTAAGAACTTTGCTTCAGGCTGAGAACAGAAATCGCGCAGCGGGAGGCCCCGTTAGCTAAAGTGGTGCTTCAGGTTAAGAACAGTTTCAGGTTAAGAATGGACCTCTGGAACGAATTAAGTACTTAACCCGAGGTACCACTGTACTGCTGTTTTGCTGGAGACGAAGGGAAGCAGACATGTTTTCCTCTGTCCCTGAACTATGCTGAATAAAATGCTGTACATTATACTTACACATTTCTCTGTCCGCCTCTTCTACTGTGAGATGATTTACGCACTCTGCTGACAGAGCGTGGACAGGTCTCTAAATGTATCTGAGGCTCGTGTCACTGATTGATGCTGTTCCAAGGCAGACCAGCTGGTGGCTGGTGGCTGGAGCTAGCTGCGGGCCTGCGTGATGCCCCTATCTTCCCAGCAGTATGCCAAGATGGCCAGGCATCCATCTGCCAGCCTTCTTACTTCCAACCAGCCTGGCAAGTAGGGTGGGGGGTGGACACTGTCTGCTTCTTCCCCCTTAGTCACCCTGTGGCTCCTGTGCAACTCGGCAGAGGGGAAGATGCACCAAAAGTAGGGTTTATTGGCTCCATCTTGTGGAGGTCCGGTACACTTCCACTGCTCTCAGCTTCCCGGACTTGTAGCAAAGCGAGCACAGCGTGTGCTGCTTTGTGTGTAAGCATGCAGAAGCATAGCTGTGAACTTTAAGGGATCAGCAGCCTCAAAAATAAGGAATCAGCAGCCTCACCTGTCCCGCGGACAGTCTACGGGATATCTAACAATCCAGGATAGCAGCGGGAAACAGCACTGGAATAAGGGAATTTCCCACAAAAAAAGGGAAGGTTGACAGCTATGTGCAGAACACAGAGTCCATACGCTGTTTGTCTAATCTAAACAGCTGTATTATATGTACAGCAAAATAAACAAACCACCGGAAGCAGCAGACATTGCTTCTGCCTCGTCTCGGCAGAAAAACAGGCCCTGTAATCCAGGTATTTTTCACCCACCTGTCATTGGCTCTGGCTGTGCCTGTCAACAGCTCTTGTCCCGCCTCTGCCTGCCATTGGCGGTCTCCCTGCTTTCCGTCCCACCAGTCCCAATGGGCAGGAGCCCACCGTTGGTCAGGAATAAATTTTACACACCCCCAAGACACCATTAGGGATGTGGGTGGCGCTGTGGGTTAAACCACAGAGCCTAGGACTTGCCGATCAGAAGGTCGGCGGTTCAAATCCCCGTGACAGGGTGAGCTTCTGTTTCTCTGTCCCTGCTCCTGCCCACCTAGCAGTTCGAAAGCACTTCGAGGTGCAAGTAGATAAATAGGTACCGCTCCGGCGGGAAGGTAAACGGCATTTCCGTGCGCTGCTCTGGTTCGCCAGAAGCGGCTTAGTCATGCTGGCCACATGACCCGGAAGCTGTACGCCGGCTCCCTCGTCCAATAAAGCGAGATGAGCGCCGCAACCCCAGAGTCGGCCACGACTGGACCTAATGGTGAGGGGTCCCTTTAAGACACCGTTGGCATCCGTCTCTCTTTTGAGACAACGGAGTGTGCCTCCCCTCAACCGTTCTTAAGCGGAAACTTCGCTCGGACGGTGGCAGAGCCCCATGCCCACAAACTGGCAAATTCTAGCCCTGAGCCCATTTACGGTAGTATCTTGGTTGTCAAACGGCTTGGCTCCCGAACAAATCGGCTCACAAATGTTGCAAACCCGGAAGTAAGTCTTCCAGTTTGCAGATTTGTTTTGGAAGCTGAATGTCTGATGAGGCTTCCAACTGATCCTGCAGCCAGTTGGAAAGCCGTGTCTTGGTTTTTGAACGGTTCTGGGACTCAAACAGACTCCTGGAACGGATTAAGTACGACAACCAAGGTCCCACTGTATTGTGAAAACTCTTGGCTGAAAAACTGAGATGAAAGAGTAGATAAGCTTTTTATTTCATAGGTTGAGAGTTTGTGCTTCTGTATCCCAGCGATTTGCCGATGCTAAAAATAAATTTTAAACCCACCCCGAATAAAAAAATGCACTCTGCTTTTTGCAGTAGCTGCGTCTTTACTCCAAATGGAAGTTTATCAGTGTGGTCAAATTGGCTGGAGTTGTACAAACAAAAACTAACATTCCCCATCACCCAGTTTTAAAGGTAAATTATCAGGTTTCTGAGGTTACTGAGAGAACCAGTGTGTGTCTTTAAAAGGGGGGGAAAGGAGCAACCTTTCCCTCTGTTTTTCCACTCCTGTCTCTCTCCCCCAAGCCCGACATCGCCCGTTACTCGGATGACATCATGCCTCTACTTCTGCGCTACTTGGAAGGCGTCCAGTTGGCCCACACAAGTCACATGGCCAAAGCTTACTACGCGCTGGAGAACTTTGTGGAGAACCTGGGTGAGGATTCCGGACTGGTTGGGCTGGCTTCTCGCACCCTCATCCCGTTCCCGCCCTGAACCCTGAGCATGCAGAGCCCATAACTTAGGCCACGTTCGCCCCTTGCATTTAAAGCACTGCCATGCATTTAAACAGCCACAGCTTCCCCCAAAGAATTCTGGGAGCTGTAGTTTGTCAAGGGCGCTAACGGAAGACCCCCTATTCCCCTCGAGAACTACAATTCCCAGGGGGGTTTAATGATCAGTCCCTCGTCCCAGAGCACTCTAGGAATTGTAGCTCTGTGAGGGGAATTGTGGGGCAGGGAATCACTAAACAGCTCTTGGGACCCTTAACAAACTACAGTTCCCAGGATTCTTTGAGGGGTGGAACTAGGACTGTTTAAAAGGGCGTTTTTAAACAGACGTGGCCTTATTTTATTTCGATCGGCTCTGAGTGACCACAGCTGGCCCTGCCAATGCAGGGAAGATCTCCCAGGCCAGCTTAATTGATGAATTACCGTATTTTTCGCTCTATAAGACGCACCAGACCACAAGGCGCGCCTAGTTTTTGGAGGAGGAAGACAAGAAAAAAAATATTCTGAATCTCAGAAGCCAGAACAGCAAGAGGGATCGCTGCGCAGTGAAAGCAGCGATCCCTCTTGCTGTTCTGGCTTCTGTGATAGCTGTGCAGCCTGCATTCGCTCCATAAGACGCACACACATTTCCCCTTCCTTTTTAGGAGGGAAAAAGTGAGTCTTATAGAGCAAAAAATACGGTAATCTTTGCCATTTGGAACAGACCCTTTTGATAGGACTGCATTTTATTTTATCGTCGTTTTTCATTCGTGGAGTTACTTAAATCTCACAACAGCCCTACGAGGTAGATTGAAAGCTCTGGTGGAATGGTTTGCCGGTGAGGCCTCCCTGGCTGAGCTTTGTGGCTGAGGGAGGCTTTGAACCCGGCTCCATCTCTTTGACCGTTTACCTGACACTGCCTGCTTTTTTCCATGGGGAGCCCCAGAGCAGCTTCCTCCCTCACCCACCATCCCGCCCTGCCTTGTCACTACATATTTCTCCTCTTAGGGTGTGCAGGATCCATTCCCCCTTCTCCTGCTGCCTCCCAGATGTTGTGGCACTCCCATCGCCCTTTGTCAGCGCACCCAGCGGTTGGTGATGTGGGAGTTGTAGTCCAACGACATCTGGACGCCACCAGGCTGCTTTAAACCCCCAGCCCCTGGTGTTGGCGACGTGTACAGTGAGGGGGGGAAAGTATTTGATCACCTGCTAAATTTGCCCGTTTGCCCTCTGACAAAGAAATGACCAGTCCATAATTTTAATGGTAGGTTTATTGTAGCTGTGAGAGACAGAATAACAACAGGAAAACCCCCAGAAACCCAGAAAGATCTCTGGAGGTCCGGAGGGTGGCAACACAAGAACGGGGCCTTCTCTGCAGTGGCTCCCCGTCTGAGGAATGCTCTCCCCAAGGAAGTTCGCCTGGCGCTTTCATTATACATCTTTAGGCACCAGGCAAAAACGTTCCTTTTTAACCAGGCCTTTGGTTGATCTGATTTACATCCTATGCCCTTTTAAACTGTTTTTTTTTTTTGTGAGGTGGGGAGGCTATTGGGTTGTTGTTGTAATTATTATTATTATTATGTATTTCGTGGTTTTATATCTTAATTTTATTCTGTGAACTGCCCTGAGACCCCCGGGTATAGGGCGCTATATAAATTCAGTAAACAATAACAATAATAATTTGTGAGTGGTTGTACTTGATGACCCTCGTGGTCCCTTTAGACCCTCGTACCTATGAGACCGCCTTTCCCAATATGCCCTACGGAGGACCTTAAGGTCCATAAATAGCAACACCCTAGAGGTCCCGGGCCCTAAGGAAGTCAGATTAGCCTCAACCAGAGCCAGGGCCTTTTCAACACTGGCTCCGGCCTGGTGGAACGCTCTGTCTCATGAGACCAGGGCCCTGCAGGATCTGATTTCTTTCCGCAGGGCCTGTAAGACAGAGTTGTTCCGCCTGGCCTTTGGCTTGGAATCAGTTTGATTCCCTCCCCCTCTTTCTTTTTTCCTTTCTCCTCCTTTTAATCTTGTTTTTTAAGTTGTATTTCAATCAACTTGTTTTTATTATTGCTTGTTAGCCGCCCTGAGCCCGGTCTTGGCTGGGGAGGGCGGGGTATAAATAAAATTTATTATTATTATTATTATTATTATTATTTATTTATTATTACAATTGTATGATTCTATGTTCCCCTATCACCCCACCACCATATCTCTCTCTCTCTCTCTCTCTCTCTCTCTCTCTCTCTCTCTCTCTCTCATTGGTCCTTTTTTCTTCCTTGCAGAAGGCAAGATCTCCCCCTACCTCCCGGCCCTGATGGAGCGGATGCTGACCACCTTGAGCTCCCCCGGCAGCCCCCGCGTCAAGGAGCTGGCGGTTAGTGCCATCGGTGCCATAGGTATGCGCACACCTGGAGGTGGACTCTTGGCCTTGAATCTTGGAGAAGATGGATCAGACACTGTATTATAATGGGGGGGGGTTAGCATCCCTGGAAGAAGGAAGCCCCATTCATTGCACCCAACACCAGCCAGTGATCCTTGGGATCGCGGAGGGGGTTACTAGTGGGCTCACAAAGATAAAACCCTGAGCTTCGTCGGAAGGGCAGTCCCGGGCGCCATTTGTCCAGGCCTTTGGTGGTGTGGAAATGTCTGTTCCGCCCAGGTAGCAAGCAGAAATAATCGTCACGGGAGCAGGTGATGGAGAGAGAGCGCCAGGCCATAGCTGTCAAGCGTCCCTTATTTGGCGGGACAGTCCCTTATCCCAGCGCTGTGTCCCGCTGCCGTCCCTTATTGATGATGTCCCTTAAATTTCACGGGTTTCAAAGGAAGCAGCTCCTCTCCCTCCCTCCCTGCCGGCCAGGGAGAAGGGAGGCTCCAACTGTGTTGCTTGGCTGCGTTGCTCACCCAATAGGGAGTCTAAGAACGACTGGGGGGTGGAGCTTGCATGCCTTGTGCCGATCAAATCGGCCGCGTTGCCTGGGGACTCGCCTTTGCTCAGTGCTTCCCAGCGGAGAGGGGACGGTGGTTTCCCTTGCTGCATCCCCTTTGCCGGGTTGCTGCGCTGTGGGAACCACCGCTTGAGGCTTCGTTTGGCTGCTGGTTGACTAAAATCCCTTATTTTGGCTGCTGATCCCTTATTTTCGAGGCTGCTGGTCCCTTATTTTCAAATCTGTAAGTTGACAGCTATGTACCAGGCGCATAAATTCCTACCATACTCTCCCCCTGAAGTTTAATTTAGACTATTAACATTCTCCCTTTTCTTGTCTTTGCTAATCAGTTTGGGCTCTAGTGCTGGTTTAATGTAAAAGACTACACCTCGCTTTTTGGTATCGTCAGCAGTGATAAAATCCATGCCTAATTTTTTATTTATTAGGACTCTTTGATTTTTTTGGTGTCTCTTGTAGGCAAATTACCGTATTTTTCGCGGCATAAGACACTTTTTTCTTCCTGAAAAGTAAGGGGAAATGTCTGTGTGTCTTATGGAGCGAATGCGTGGTACCTGGAGCCGAATTGCCCAGGGGCAAAAAGCAGATCATGCTTTTTTTTTTTTTTTTGAAAGAAGGAAGTGGGTGTTGAAACAAAGCCGCTGATCGGCAAATGATCGGGAGCGAGATAAGGGACGCTAGCAATAAAGGAGGCTGCCTGGGAGGGGGGGGGTAAAGACAGCAAACTTTCAAGGAGAGGAGACAGGAAGACTAAAGCAATAAGGAGAGAAATTAGAAGAAAAGGAGGAACAAAAAACTCCAGCTAAGGAAAAGACACTAAGGCAAACAAGAGGGAAGGGAGTGTTGAAAGGAAGCAGCTGATCGTTAAACGATCGGGAGGGAGATAAGGGATGCTAGCAATGAAGGAGGCTGCCTGGGAGCGGGGAGGTAAAAGCCCATGGATCCTCAGGATTTTTACATTGGGTCACCCCAAATTCACCATTAGATCACATAGCATGTCCATGGCTGCAGCCTGCACCAAAAAAATCACGCATCCACTGTTTCCTAGGGCTGCAATGGTGCAAAAATGTGGTTACAAAGCACGGATCCACATGGATTATCAACTTCTCTTAATATAGGTCTACGCGCTGCTGCACTTTTTTCTTCTTGTGCGAGCCGTTCCGTTGCCAACCTTTGCTTTTCCAAAGGGGTATTTTGGGTTCCTATCAGAATTAAGTGGGTGGCGCCTTGTCACACAAACACAGCCTAGATCTGGCAGGACCTGGAGATTCTGGGTCTGTTCCCTGGGCGCAAAGCTTACCCTTCTCTTTCCAGCCCAGGCCGCCCGGGGATCCCTCTTGCCATACTTCCAAGCAATCATGGATCACCTGACGGCATACCTGCTCACCACCCGGGAGGATCTCAGGCCGGTCCAGATCCAGTCTGTGGGTAAGCGAGATTTTCCCCCCACCCCCTTCTCTCTTCAAAGTTTGTTGTTGTTTAGTTGTTTAGTCATGTCCGACTCTTGTGATCCCCTGGACCAGAGCACGCCAGGCACTTCTGTCTTCCACTGCCTCCCGCAGTTTGGTCAAACTCATGCTGGTAGCTTCAAGAACACTGTCCCACCATCTCGTCCTCTGTTGTCCCCTTCTCCTTGTGCCCTCCATCTTTCCCATCATCAGGGTCTTTTCCAGGGAGTCTTCTTCTCTTCTCATGAGGTGGCCAAAGTCTTGGAGCCTCAGCTTCAGGATCTGTCCTTCCAGTGAGCACTCAGGGCTGATTTCCTTCAGAATGGAGAGGTCTGATCTTCTTGCAGTCCATGGGACTCTCAAGAGTCTCCTCCAGGACCATAATTCAAAAGCATCAATTCTTCGGCGATCAGCCTTCTTTATGGTCCAGCTCTCACTTCCATACATCACTACTGGGGAAACCAGAGCTTTAACTATATGGACCTTTGTTGGCAAGGTGATGTCTCTGCTTTTTAAGATGCTATCTAGGTTTGTCATTGCAATTTTGAGCTGGTCACACTTTGCGGTCCTGTTGAACTCGTTGTGACTGGCTTCTGAGCCAACCCGCTTTAGGGATCATGAAGGAAAAGAGAAATAAACAAGGGTCTGTTTCTGCACAGGTTTAGCTCAGTCAATAGAGCCCGAAGCTTGGGCTTGAGTTTGAGCTTCACTTCAGGGGAAAGATTCCCTCGTTGCCGGGGGTTGGACTCAATGACCTTTGGGAGTCCCTTCCGACTCGACAAATCTGTGCTCATTCTCTTTGCCCAAGAAGGGGGCGTTTTAAAGCTTCATCTAATTGCTGACTCATTTCTAAGGTCTCCTCTGAGCGTTTGAAATCGCCCTCAACAGGGTTTCTTAAGCAGCTACGTGATATGGAAATTCAACAGGCAGAGCTTCCTTCCAAGGAAAATAATAATAATAATAATAATAATAATAATAATAATAATTATTATTATTATTATTATTTATTTATACCCTGCCCATCTGGCTGGGTCTCCCCAGCCACCCTGGGCGGCTTCCAACAAAGTATTAAAATACAGTGCTCTGTTAAACATTCAGAGCTTCCCTAAACAGGGCTGCCTTCAGAAAGCCTTCCCGGTTGAATTTCGGGCTGTTATGACACAGCTGCTAAAAATAACAAACCCCAGGAGCCTGCCTTGAGAGTCGAGATGGCAAACCTGTCAAAGCACCCACTTGAATAGCTTGGTCATTTAGTTTACCTCACGAACGCCGCCTCGACGGTCAGCAGGCACAGGGTTGGGTATAAATCGCTAGAATTGCTATTAACGGGGGAATGCGGAGCAGGTGGGGAACCCTGCCATTTCCCAGAAGCCTCTGCTGCTCACGCCTCGCCCTCTGGTTCCCCCACAGAGACTCTGGCTGTCCTCGCCAGCGTCATGGACAGGGAGGTCTTTCTGCCGCTGGCCAACAAATGCTGCCAGCTCGGGCTGGAGCTCTGCGACAAAGTGGACGATCCAGACTTGAGGCGGTGCACGTAAGTCAAACCACTCCTGATGGGAACGTTAAGGACCCAGCATCTTCCTCGCAGCTGACATTGGTGGAGATTTGTAGTGGAAGGTTTTTGGGGAAGGGGCCTGTTGCTTGAGATTTGAATTCAGCATAATAATAATAATAATAATTTATCACTTATACCCCACCCACCTGGCTGGGTTTCCCCAGCCACTCTGGGCGGCTTCCAACAAAACACTAAAATACAATAACCTATTAAACATTAAAAGCTTCCCTAAACAGGGCTGCCTTCAGCTGTCTTCTAAAAGTTTGGTAGTTATTTTTCTCTTTGACATCTCGTGGGAGGGCGTTCCACAGGGCGGGTGCCACTACCGAGAAGGCCCTCTGCCTGGTTCCCTGTAACCTCACTTCTCACAGGGAGGGAACCGCCAGAAGGCCCTCGGAGCTGGACCTCAGTGTCTGGGCAGAATGATGGAGGTGGAGACGCTCCTTCAGGTATACTGGACCGAGGCCGTTTAGCATCAGAAAGCCACGGGTTCAATCTCCATTATACGAAACTGTACTGTGCTGTTTGGCTGACTCAGAGTTATTTATCTGCCGCCTTTCCACAACGAGAGGCAGCCAGAGCGTCGCTGGCAGACGCCCGCTTCTTGTCAAAGTGCAAAACTTTGAAGGGCGGAGGGGAAAGAAGCAGTTTACAAAGTGGGTCGACAGATTCAAAGGAGAGCAAAAACAGGCCGTTTAGCAAGCATGGAATGAATCCAGCATTGCAGAAGATGTCATCTGGGCCACCTGCACGTCATACGTTTAAAGCAAGATTATATCATGGCTGCCCTCCCCAAGAATTCTGGGAGCTGTAGTTTGCCAAGGGTGCTGAGAGTCGTTAGGAGATTCCTGCCCCCCGTTCTCCTCGCACAACTACATTTCCCAGAGTTCCCTGCGAAAAGGGATTGACGGCCGAACCACTCTGGGAATTGTAGTTCTCTGGGGGGAACAGGCAAAAAGTTGAGGCTTAACAGGTAAAGTGAGAATGAAAGCCTGGGGGGAAGAAGAAGAAGAAGATGAAGGTGATGAAGAAGAAGAATTTTATTATTTGTACTCCGCCCATCTGGCTGGGTTTCACCAGCCGCATGGGAAGGCCACGAGAGCCAGGGTTATGTGATAAATGGCACAAGCCGGCCTTCGCCTCAGATGTTTGGGACTACAACTCCCATCATCCCCCAGCCGGCACAGCTGGTGACTCCTGAGTTATAGAGGCATTTATTCCCTCTTGGGAGAAGCCTCTCTGCCGCTATCGATCATACACCCTTGGGATGTTGGGGGGTGATTGGAGTCGTAGTAAAAATATCTGGGAGGCTGGCAAAAAAACAAACCACTCTTGGCAGTGAATTTTGGGGTTTCTGGCCAAGAGAGGCCTGCTTCACACCTGTCACCTGAACCTGTTTTAGAATGGAGGCCAGTGAGACACACAGGTGTTCAAAAGAATCCTTTCTTGCGCCAGGTACAGCCTTTTTGGGTCTCTCGCGACCGTCCTGGAGGACGCCATTGAGCCGTACCTGCCTCGCATTACCACTCTTATGATCTATTCTCTCAAATCCACAGAGGGCGTTGAGGTGAGTATTTTGGCAGCTGCTTTCGTGGGCTGGGACTCCCGTCATCCCATTTTTATTTATTTATTTATTTAAAGTCATAACAATAAGCTTCAAACAAATTTAAAGGGTATAACGCCACTTTGCCCATTGCTGGGTAAAGAGACCCCTGACCATTAGGTCCAGTCATGACCGACTCTGGGGTTGTGTCGCTCATCTCGCTTTATTGCCCGAGGGAGCCGGCGTACAGCTTCCGGGTCATGTGGCCAGCATGACTAAGCTGCTTCTGGCGAACCAGAGCGGCGCACGGAAACGCCGTTTACCTTCCCGCCGGAGCGGTACCTATATATCTACTTGCACTTTGACGTGCTTTTGAACTGCTAGGTTGGCAGGAGCAGGGACCGAGCAACGGGAGCTCACCCCGTCGCGGGGATTCGAACCGCCGACCTTCTGATCGGCAAGTCCTAGGCTCTGTGGTTTAACCCACAGTGCCACCCGCATCCCCTGCCCATTGCTTCAATGCTATAAAATGATCCCAATATGCATTATTAATACACATTACTGCCTTGTTGGCTCATTAAGTGTTTGCATGCTTAAAACCTAAATATGTTCATATTCCTGGGGTCAGGGGAGGCATTGGAAACTGGTCTGTTGGGGCAAATGGACCACTTCCACATTGATCCTGGCCTATTCCCCTGCCCCACGAGTCTGCCTTCTCGCTTCCCCTGCCATTTGTCTCCCTGCTTTCCACCCCACTGGTCCCAAGGGGCACAAATGACCTGTGTTATGTGCAAGAGAGAGGAGTTGCAAACTTTGAGACCTCAGCGCTGTGACCTGTAAGCAGAGAGGTTTGTGACGCTCAGTATCGCGGCTGCTGCCACTGCCCAGTTTTGTAGCTTCTCTAGGCTTCCTCAGCTCCTGGGCGGCTGCAGAGTCGAACGATGAGCATTGCAAGAGAGTTAATATTCTCCCGCATCTCAAAATGACGCCTCTTGTGTGTCTCCTAATCGCCGCCTCTCCCGCATTTGTCGTCTGCTCTGCCCAGTCTCACGGTGGAACTGGAAACTCCTTCCTCCTGTTTGACGATGAGGAAGAGGACGAGGCAGAGGTGGAAGGAGAGGAGAGCCTGGACGAAGATGAAGACGACATCTCTGAGCTTTCGGGGTAGGTGACCATTGTTGGAGGGGTTTTACGAAGGCTGGCAACTCCCTTGTTTTGGGAGGGGATGTTCCAGGTGAGAGGCACAGAGCCATATTTAAACAGTCCTCCCTCAGAAAAACAAAAGCCCTCTGGTTTCATAGCCTGTAGCAGGCCGCAGGATGAGCCCTTCGTGTTTCAGAATCCTTCCTTGGCATCCATGTGGACTGGAAACTTAACTCTTTAATGAAAGCAAAGGTGGCAGTTTTTTAAAGGCCATTTTGGTGACTTTTTTTGAAAAAAACCTTTTATGTAGCTGTTAGCTCTCTGAAGACTGGTGGAATTTGATCTGGGGGATTTATGGGCCTGGAGCGATGGATTTAGGCCTAAAAGCTGAGAAATTTGTAACTTTGAGAGGCCATCTCTGAAGTCGCTGGTGGTGCTTGTCTGCTTGGTCTCACTCTCTTCCCAAGATTGTATAGCAACCTTTCTCCTGACACTAATTTTGTGTATGCAGTGGTTTTTATTTATGTGGGAGCTTTTATTGTATGGAGGCTCAACCCAACATGTGAGCCCCCCAAAAAACAATCTATAAAATGGAGCACCTCAAATTCAGGTTGATCGCCTTCAGAATGGGTCCCAGGCTCCTTAAAAGCCACCTGAGCCCCTTATATCCCAGCCAGATCGCAGAAATCGTCCGGAGGAGCACTGTTAGTTGTCCTCAACCAAAAGTCAAGCATTTAGTGTCTCTACTCCCATGCTGTGGAGAGCAATTCCAGCAGAGATTTGGCAGGCTCCCTTTGCTTTTGACTCCCAGGCGTCTCTTGAGAACGTTTTTACGCCAACAGGCCTACGCAGCTAACATTTCTTCTTGAGCAGCCAGTTCATTTTAACTATTGTTTTGCATTGCTTTGAGAGGTTTTTACATTGGTGCCCACCGCCAGGATGTCTTGCGAGACTGAGGGCAGGATCTAAGTACAGTGGTACCTCGGGTTAAGAACTTAATTCGTTCCGGAGGTCCGTTCTTAACCTGAAACTGTTCTTAACCTGAGGTACCACTTTAGCTAATGGGGCCTCCCGCTGCTGCCACCACACAATTTCTGTTCTCATCCTGAAGCAAAGTTCTTAACCCGAGGTACTATTTCTGGGTTAGCGGAGTCTGTAACCTGAAGCATATGTAACCTGAAGCACCTGTAACCCGAGGTACCACTGTAATTAAGTATAATTTAGGAGAATGCTCTAGGCGTGAGATTCTGTCTTGGGACTTGAATATCTGAGTTTGTTGTTTGTGAAGAGGCTGGTCCCCAATTTCCTCTTCTCCCCCCCCCCCCCCCGCTTCTGGTTCTCTTGCAGGTTGAACGTGGAAAGCGCCTTCATGGATGAAAAGGACGACGCCTGTGTTGCTCTGGGAGAGATTGCCACCGGCGCCAGGTATGACCGTGTGTGTGTGAGAGAGAGAGAGAGAGAGAGAGAGGCTCATTTTGTGCTGGAGTGGCTTGGAGACCACCAGTGTGACTGACCCATCAGTAACAGACCTTGGGGTATACAGGCCCTTCTCAGGAAATGGCGACAGGGGGAGAAGCCTCCGCCCTTTAAAAACCTGAAGCGCCCCTTAAGGGCAGTTGGTGGGAGGAGGGGGAGCAGCAGGGACAGCCACCCCTCCACCTTAAAAAGTTTTAAGATTTTATATGGAGATTTTAAGATTTTATAGGGAAGTGCGTAGGGAAGTTTTTAATATTTAATGCTGTATTGTTTTTAACACTCGATTGGAAGCCTCCCAGAGTGGCTGGGGAAACTCAGCCAGATGAGCGGGGTATGTATGTATGTATGTATGTATAAATAAATTATTATTATTATTATTATTATTATTATTATTATTATTATTATTATTATATCCAGCCCAACAAAATATCAAGAGGAAAACACACAGCAGGGCGATCTGAAACTGGCTTGTGTTGACAAACAGAAGTGTGTTCGGTAGATGTTTGGAGCAGATCCCACTTGGTGTCCTCGGGCGTCCAAAAAAAAATCTGGTTTTGCTTATGTGACGGCAGTGGGATTAGAGGGGTCTGCACAGGGAAGGGTGCTCCGTCAAGTATCCTCACATGGGCGCAGGTCCTTCAGCGCAGGGCAAGGCCATGTGTCTACCTGGCTCCCGCCACCCCTGCCCTTTGACCCTTGTGACTGGGGCTGATGGGAGTTGGGAGTCCAGCGGCATCATCCGGTGAGGCAGATATTCCCCACCCCAGAGCTCTCCCCAAGTAGAGACGAGAGCTTAGATCTCACGCTAACCTTTTCCCCCACTTTCTTTTTGTCTCCATCTCTTTTTTTTGGGGGGGGGAGTTTTATTTATTTATTAACATTCTTATGTTACATTGGTAAACATCATATTATATCACAAGGCTTATTATAATTTTCAGCATGTATACAAAGTTTATATACCTAAAGAAAAGAAACAAGGACAAAAAACTATTCCAAAATCATATACGTACCACCACTTTGGATTTCCTGTCCATCCCGTTGTATATTCCTTTTTTACAAATGAATGTACTCTTATTATTGTATATTTCTCTACATTTTATCTAATACATTCCTATATCAATATGTACCTTTGGTCTTTTCTCAACTCTCTCCAACGTCAATCGAATGCTAGCATAGATAGCGAACCTTTACTGTATTTTTGAACATATATCTTACATCTATCTCACTTTTCCCTAATTTTTTGTTTTGAATTGCCTCTCAGGCTATTTGTCAACTGCGCCATTTCAGCAAATTCTTGTAGCTTGTTATGCAATCTCTTATTGTCCGAACTTCTTCTTCCTTCCACCCCTTTGCCACCAAAGTCTGAGCTGCAGCTGTTGCATATAAAAATACCTCCCCATCCGGGATGTCCCTGCCAACAATAATTAACTTAACTCTTTTTGTCTCCATCTCAGCGTGGTCTTCCTGCCTTTCTTGGAGAAATGCTTCCAGGAAGTCTTTGTGCTCTTGGAGGTAATGGGGGGGCCAAAGGGGGGGGGAGTATGTTTGGGGGAAGTGGGGCAGGGGGCAAACTTTGGCGGGGGGAAGTAGAGGCTTGGACCTGGAAAGAGGGGAGAGGTGTTTTCTGGACACCTGTAGGGCAGCAGTCCCTTACAGAAGCTCCGTTATACCGAATTAGGCAGCTGATAAACAGCTCTTGCTGTCAGAAAGTTCTTTCTGATGTTGAGTCGGAGTTCCTTTCCGGCAACTTGAATCCACTGTTTTGGGAGCTAGCATTTGGAGCGGGAGAAAACAAGCTGGCTGCAGCTTCCATGTGGCTATCATACAGTGGTGTCTCGCAAGACGAAAAGAATCCGTTCCGCGAGTCTCTTCGTCTTGCAGTTTTTTCGTCTTACGAAGCAAGCCCATTAGCGGCTTAGCAGATTAGCGCTATTAGCGGCTTAGCGGGCTTAGTGGATCAGCTGATAAGTGGCTTAGCGGATCAGCTGATAAGTGGCTTAGCGGATCAGCTGATAAGCGGCTTAGCGGATCAGCTGTTAAGCGGCTTAGCGGATCAGCTGATAAGCGGCTTAGCGGCTTGGGAAAAAGGGGGGGGGAGGAAAAAAACCCCGCAGGAACTCGCAAGACATTTTCGTCTTGCGAAGCGAGCCCATAGGAAATTCGTTTTGCGAAGCACCTCCAAAACGGAAAACCCTTTCGTCTAGCGGGTTTTCCGTCTTGTGAGGCATTCGTCTTGCGGGGCACCACTGTATCTCCTTCTCAGCCTCCTCTTACCCAGCTCCCTCAACCGTTCCTCATCAGGCTTGGTTTCCAGACCCTTTATAGTCTTGGTTGCCCTTCTCTGTCCACCTGCCAGTTTGTCAATATCCTCCTTAAATTGCGGCGCCCAGAATTGGACACAGTATTCCAGGTGTGGTCTGGCCAAGGCAGAATAGAGTGAGACTATTACTTCCCTTGATCTGGGCATTATACTTCATTCATATACCGTATTTTTCGCTCTGTAGGATGCACTTTTTCCTCTCCAAAAATGAAGGGGAAATGTGTGTGCGTCCCAAGGCTTGCGGATAGCAGCCTGCATCCTGAAGCCTGGGGCATTCTGAGCAGCGCACCCCAGGCTTCGGGCAGATATCTGCAAGCCTTGGGAGCCGGGCGGGAGTTCCCGCCGGGCTCCCAAGGCTTGCGGATAGCAGCCTCCAAATCCGACCTGGTTTGGAGGCTGGCGGTGGGGAAAAGCAGCGCTTCTCCCCACCGCCAGCCCCACAAGCTCGAGGGACAGCGGGGAGGCAGAGCGCCACCTTCCCGCTGTTCCCCGACCTGGTCTTTGGGGCTGGCGGTGGGGGAAAGCAGCGCTCCCCCCCCCAGCCCCAAAGAGCAGGTCGAAAGGAACCCAAAGCCTCCAGAGCCCAGTGGGAACTCCCGCTGGGCTCTGGAGGCTTTGGGTGAACGCACCTTGAACGCACAGAACGCACCTTGACTTAGACGGGGAGAACAAGGGAAAAAAATTTCCCCCCCTGTTCTCCCCCTCCTATGGTCCGGTGCGTCCTATGGTCCAGTGTGTCCAATAGAGCGACAAATACGGTATATATAAATGAGAATATGTTATGAGAAGCACCTGCTTCTCATAACAGCTGGAAGGGAGGAACCCTCAGTCAAAGGCTATCTGGGGTGTGGCAGAGAAGTGTTGAGCTTTTTTTTGTTTTGGCCAAAGTTGTTGTGAAATCTCAAAAAAAAAAAGTTTTTTAGGAAATTCGCCAAAAAATCAGCTTCCAACTGTTAGATTTTCCAAGACGTTTGAACTGATTTCGAAAACTTCTGCTTGGATACTATTTCTGGCAGACAAACCCTGTATATGTTCAAACGTACGGCAGCCCTAAATTTAGGGACCTGGAATAAGTGCAAGTGGGTGGGTTATAATTCTTCACGGATGTATGACCCTCTGCTTTAATTTCGCACACATCGCAGGATAATTTACAGCTGAAACGGGGTTGGAAAACAGCACCTCAAAAAGCTCCACAGCTTAAGAGTGGTACAAACGCAATACAGAATGAGGGCACCAAAGGCGGCTAACATTTTCACCCAGCTTGAAACAAAAATGTGCACTGTTGCTTCCGGACAGTGCAGCTAGGGGGCGCCTGTCGTATCTCGGTAGGGATGGTATTGTGCAGAACAGGGGCTGCCACTCTGGAGGCCCTGCTCTGTGTTAACCGTGGCACAGGCTTCTGATATTTTGGGGGGCTTTAAGGAGAAAGTCTCCTGCAGAGGGTCTGCAAGGGATGGATGCTGTCTGGTCCTCAGCTGTGCAGGACGTTTTCTTTGTTAGTGGTAGCAAAGCAGATGTAAGGGCCGCAGCAAAAGGCCTGACTCCTCCTTCTCTTCCCAGCATCCCAACATCAACGTCCGGAAATCTGCTTTCAACACCCTGGGACATTTCTGCATCTCCTTGCACCGGGTTTGCGAGCGGGATGCGTCCGAACCTCACAGCGCCGGTGAGTGACCTCAGGGATGGTGTGTTTGTTTTTTAACTGGGTTGGTCCAAGGAGATGACCTGGAAGCGTGACTTTGGCGCAGGGAGAACCTACCTTAGCAAAAGGATCAGAGGAGCCCGCAAATTAGGGATTGGACACAAACTGCAGAAGGAAGGCTCAGGCGGACAATATATAGCTTGGAAGGTTAGCAGCAACACAGGAAGTTGCCACGTACAGAGCTAGACTGTTGATCTGTTATAACAAATTTCAAGGTGCCCACACATAGGGGCACAAACTCCCCAGAAAACCAACCTTTCACCCTTCAAAAATTAGGAAATATTTTGGGGGTGGGGGAAATCACTTTATTTGAGCTCACAGAGCAGTCCCGAAGCCACCTTGGTTCTCTTAATTTTCTCTGCAGTAGAAGGAAGTGTCTTGGAAAAACCTTTCTTTTCGCTTATAAATCCTGTAAATTTACTGAAGTGAATGGGCCACTGTCCAGCAACTATCCTCCTGTGCGAGTCAAAAGAGCAGCTTTTATGTATGATTGAGGTTGATCCATGAAATGGATTCATGAACCAAAGTAATTGCCATCTCGAAAGAATGGCCCAGACTGGCCAAGATAAGGCAACTGGCAAATATTATCAGGTATCTTGGCAGACAGGAGACAAGCCACACACTCAAATTTCTGCTTCTTTATGTGACGGTTGTACGGTGCTTTTTGGTGCTCTTTGGGCTGGGCAATTTCTAAAGTCTTTACACACCTTTGTTCTGGGTCCTCCCCTCCTTGCAAGCAGGGAAGGAACTCCATGGCAACAGGGAAATTAAGACCTGCCTTGCTTTTTGCTGGATCCTGCCTCCATCCATTCTCCTCTGACTCATAATGGGCTTGGGAGTCCCTTGATGGGGAGCTGGGCTGTAAAAGCCAACCCCGAAATTTTATTATAACAAGTCCATCTTGTCTCACTTACCCTGACTGGCTGCCGCGGTTGTCCAGATATTCAGCCCGGCATCTTTCCCTGCCGTACGTGAAGGTGCCATCGGGGACTGAAACCGGGCCCTGCCATTGAGCTAAGAGTAAAACAAGATTCTAGTCCTTTTGGATCTGGAGAAAGGGGCTGTATAAACAGTAGCATAGGAAGCTGTCGTCTGTGAGGTCAGACCATCTTATCTGCACCGACTGCCAGGATTTCAGGCAGCGAATCTTTTTACCTGGAGTTGCCGTGGAGGGAATCAAACCTGGCGCCTTCTGCTCCACCAACCGAGCTCTGGCCCGTCTGCTTTTAAAAACTCTGCTGCATTCGTGCCCTCCTTCCAGGCGGGGCATCTGGTGGGGCCAGGATGCTGGATCCAGCCCCTCTTAGTCCTTGTGAGCCAGTGTGGTGTAGTGCTTCAGAGCAGTGGACTCGTAATCTGGTGAACCGGCTCCTCCACATGCAGCTGTTGGGTGACCTTGGGCTAGTCACACTTCTCTGAAGTCTCTCAGCCCCACTCACCTCACAGAGTGTTTGTTGTGGGGAAGGAAGGGAAAGAAGATTGTTAGCCGCTTTGAGACTCCTTAGGGTAGTGATGGGACGCGGGTGGCACTGTGGGTTAAACCACAGAGCCTAGGATTTGCTGATCAGAAGGTCAGTGGTTTGAATCCCCGCGACGGGGTGAGCTCCCGTTGCTCAGTCCCTGCTCCTGCCAACCTAGCAGTTCAAAAGCACGTCAAAAGTGCAAGTAGATAAATAGGTACCGCTCCGGTGGAAAGGTAAACGGCGTTTCCGTGCGCTGCTCTGGTTCACCAGAAGTGGCTTAGTCATGCTGGCCACATGACCCGGAAGCTGTACGCCAGCTCCCTCGGCCAATAAAGCGAGATGAGCGCCGCAACCCCAGAGTCGGTCCTGACTGCACCTAATGGTCAGGGGTCCCTTTACCTTTAGGGTAGTGATAAAGGGGGATATCAAATCCAAACTCCTCCTCCTCCTCTTCTTCTTCTTCTCCTCCTCCTCCCTTCCGCAGCTCGCCTCCAGCTGCTGTGCACCGTGCTGCCCGCTTACATCAAAGGGATCCGGGAAGACAAGGAGCGCCAGGTGGTGATGGAGATTTTGGAGAGCCTGGCGAGGGTGCTGAAGACCTGCCGGCAAGAGGCCCTCCGCGCACCCGGGCAGCTGACGGACCTGTGCCAGGTCATCCGGGAGGTCCTGGAGAAAAAAGTGAGTGTTTGGGGGGGGGAGCTGTGCTCCAAAATACCTGTGAGTGCTCCAGGTTGCCGAAGGCTGTGGCAGAGATTTCTACAGGGCTCTACCCCTTTTTTCCCCTCTTGGGGGCCAGTCTTTTCCACCACTCAAGCTTGCCCTCGGTGACTTCCACTGACCGGACTGTGAATCCGGCAGCTCCTGCCAGATTCGGCTTCGGGGGGGGGGAGCGTCAGGGTGAGATACACCCCCAAAAATGCTTTATATGAGTATATAAAATGTCAAACTAGTGCGGTGCATTTTTGGGAAGCGGTGGGACATACACAAATGGGGTGGAAGTGGGGCTTTTTTGTTGGAGGAGTATTTAATAATAATAATAATAATAATAATAATAATAATAATAATAATAATAAAATTTTTATACCCCGCCCTCCCCGGCCAGAGCCGGGCTCAGGGCAGCTAACACCAGTAAAATTACAGTAA
Source organism: Podarcis filfolensis (assembly GCF_964270895.1). Classification (NCBI taxonomy): domain Eukaryota; kingdom Metazoa; phylum Chordata; class Lepidosauria; order Squamata; family Lacertidae; genus Podarcis; species Podarcis filfolensis. The sequence continues at coordinate 5,985,118 of NC_139615.1, forward strand.
AAAACATGGGGGGGGGGACCAATTTAAAATACAGGTTAAAATGCAATTTAAAATCCAGCCTCATTTTAAAAGTAGCCCATAGATCAAAACCCTAAGGGGAGGGAAACATAAGGGTCAGACTGAGTCCAAACCAAAGGCCTGGTGGAACAGCTCTGTCTTGCAGGCCCTGTGGAAAGATCCTGCAGGGCCCTAGTCTCTTGTGACAGAGCGTTCCACCAAGTCGGGGCCAGTACTGAAAAGGCCCTGGCCCTAGTTGAGACCAATCTAACCACCTTGCGACTTGGGACCTCCAAGGTGTTGTCGTTTGTGGACCTTAAGGTCCTCCGCAGGGCATACCAGGAGAGACGGTCCTGTAGGTACATGGGTCCTAGGCTGCATTTAGGCCAGTATATGCCGCAATCGTATTCAAAAACGCTCTCTTCCTTGTGTTCCCTTTGCAGACAGTCTGTCAGGACCCCAGCCTGGACGAAGACGAGGATGAAGATTGTGATGAGGTGGTAAGTCCAGCAATCAGCAGCCCCAGACCCCAGAACCCCCTTTCTTCTTCTAAACTCTTATAATTTGTGGGCTTCTGAGAACAGACATGGCAGCCTGATATATATTTCCCTCACTAGCCCTTATGGTTCCAATAAATGCATTCCAAGTACAGTGGTACCTTGGTTCTCAAACTTAATCCATTCCAGAAGTCCGTTCCAAAACCAAAGCGTTCCAAAACCAAGAGTGCACATTCCCATAGAAAGTAATCCAAACGGATTAATCCGTTCCAGACTTTTAAAAGCAACCCCTAAAACAGCCATTTAGCATGAATTTTACTATATAACGATGTACTGCAGTCACACAATCAATCATTCAATCAGTAGCTGAACTGGGTTCCACACAGTCACACACAAAAAAACAAAAGAGCCGCAAAAACAAAAAGGCAAAAGAAATAGCAAAAACAGACATACCTCAGCGTAACACTCAAAACGGAAGTTTTGGGGACCGTTCGGCTTCCAAAAAAAGTTTGCAAACCTGAACACTTCTGGGTTTGCAGTGTTTGGGTTCCAAGTTGTTTGAGGACCAAGGCGTTTGAGAACCAAGGTACCACTGTATCATTATGCTTGTCCAATCTTCGTCTGAAAGCAATTAGTTCCTCCTTGAAAAACATACCTGCTCCGCAGCCTGCAAGCGAGGAAGACGGAGAACCTCAGCTCAATTCTTTTTCTCTCTTTTTTCCTTTCCTACAAGAACACAAGATAGATGTCCTGCTACTGAGCTATGGGCCTTGTAGTCTTCAAGATTGCAGTCCTCATGGTTCAGGAGAAGCAGCTGATGTAAACAGTAGCTTAGGGACAAATCATTGTTCCTCCTAGTGTAGCCTTGTGAGGCTTTCCCCTCGGGTGGGAAAAAGTATTGCACCCGGGAGAGGGAGTGGGAGTCAACAGACGCTCAAGGAATAGTTTCGGAGAAAAAGCTTTATTTCTACCATCCATGAACTGGTAGAAGGAGCAAGTGTGATAGATTCACAAAACAAGCACGGGTTCACAGTCATTTGCACAGAGCATATATACCCCTTCCAGTTCCCTCCTCCTTTCTCCTCCCTCAGGAGTCCTGCCCCATGAGTTCCTCTGAGCATGAACAGAAAGCTCCCCTGTCTTGGGACTCTTTTGGACCCTTCCCAGGAAAGGGGGTGAGAAGCCAAGGGGGTCGAGGATGTCCAAGATGTTGCAACTAGAATGAGATAAAAGTCAGTTCTCAGGCCTGCTCTGACAGAGCCTATTCATTGGCCTTTTGAAGCCTTCTCGTACTGATAAAAGTAACCGTTTGCCTATGCACAGCATCTTGTGAGAAAAGTAGCGGAAAACTTTAGCTGTGGATTTTTAGAAGAGAGAAAAGGAATTTTGGACAGTTTTGAGGTCTGGGGGGGGGGTGACTTTGGGCCTAGGTGGGGTCACCTGTCCTCACCTCCTTCACTAGCTCCGCATTGTCTACCTGAACGGCAGCAGTGGCTCTCCAGGTTTTCAGACGGGCGTCTCTTTCTCTCCCAGCCCAGATGCCCCCAGGATTTGAACTTGGGACCTGTGATATGCATTGCAGATTCCCTCCCTCTGAGTTTCAGCCCGCCTTCTAAAACTCTGCTTCCTCCTCTCCCTGCCCTGTGTCTCTCCTTTCTCCCTCTGCCTCCCAAAACCAGGCGGAGTATGACTCCATGCTGATCGAGTACGCCGGTGAGGTGATCCCGGCTCTGGCCGAAGCGGCTGGCGGAGAAGCCTTCGCTCCGTATTTTGCTGGCTTCCTGCCACTGCTCCTGAATAAGATGGTGAGTGATGGCTGCCCCTTTCCCCTCCAAGTCTTCTTTTGGCTTCCCATTTACTTTAGCCTGAGTCCCGGGACACCTCAGCTCTTATTTATCCACTTCAGGGCATTTGTGCCATGCTATTCAGCTTTAAAGTGAAAATTTTAAAATTTGGGCCTTGGGCCTGTCGCTGTGTCTAGGCCAGGCATAGGCAACTTTCGGCCCTTCGGAGATTTTGGACTACAATTCCCATCATCCCTGGCCACTGTTCCTGTTAGCTAAGGATCATGGGAGTTGTAGGCCGAAACATCTGGAGGGCCGAAGGTTGCCTATTCCTGGTCTAGGCCTAACCCAGCAGTTCTCCACCTGTGGGTCCCCCAGATGTTGTCGGACTACAACTCCCATCATCCCTGAGCTCTGGCCTTGCTAGCTAGGGGTGATGGGAGTTGTAGTTCAACATCTGGGCACCCACAGGTAGAGAAAGGCTGGCCTAAGCATAGCTGTCAACTTTTCCCTTTTCTTGCGAGGAATCCTATTTGGAATAAGGGAATTCCCCTTAAAAAAAGGGAAACCTTGGCAGCTATGGACCTCACCCTACCTCACAGGGTTGGGTTTTTTTAGTTTGATAAAGTATTTCCGCGCCGCCATATCTGACCCCCCTGCTTGCACCCTTGTTTACAGAGTTTACATGGTTTCCCACCTTCTCTCACAGCCCCAAAAAGTGGGGCGGGGCGGGGAGGGGGTCTTTTTCCTTCCTGTGAATTTCTCCCTCATTTTTGCGCCTCCGCTTCATTCTGCCCCCTTCCTCCTCCCCACAGAAGCCCAGCTGTTCCTCCACAGACAGGTCCTTCGCGGTGGGCACCATGGCGGAAGCGGTGCAGGGCCTGGGCCGCACCTCGAGCGCCTTCGTGCCGCGCCTCCTGCCGGTGTTGATGGGGGCGGCGCGCGACGCCAACCGGGAGGTGCGCAGCAACGCCGTCTTCGGGCTGGGCGTGCTGGCGGAGCACGGCGGGGAAGCCATGCACGAGTATCCTTTGCTTCGTGAGGTGGAGGGGGCCGGGATCGGGTTCCCGGCGCGGCCCGCCGAGGAAGAGTCCACGCGCGTTCCGGAAGCTTCCGTCAATTCCCCACAGAAACGAAGAAAAGCCGTTTATAGAAGCCTGGGCTGAAGTGAGCCAGAATCTGGAATCGTGTCACAGGTGAAACTCGAAAAATTAGAATATCGTGGAAATGTTCATTTGTTTCAGGAATTCAACTTAAAAGGTGAAACTAATACATGATATAATTTGGGGTTTTCATCACAATTATAACAAATAAAGGCTTGATATATCTCACTTTGCATGTCATGAGTCTATCTCGTATATTAGTTTCACCTTTTAAGTTGAATTACTGAAATAAATGAACTTTCCATGATACTCTAATTTTTCGAGTTTCACCTGTACCTTGAAGGCAGAATCAGAGCGGATTTCTCAAGGTACTGGCGAAAAAAGGGACACCAACACCCACATATATCTGTATATCATCTATATCTCCCAGCATGTTGTTGTAAAAGGCCCCCCTCAGGGACTATGAGAAAGGCAATGCGTTGCTTAAATACTAAGCTATTAAAAACAAATTATATACCAATTGTGTACATTTAATCAAAATGAAAAGCAGCCTATATCTATCTATCTATCTATCTATCTATCTATCTATCTATCTATCATCTATCTATCTATCTATCTATCTATCTATCTATCTATCTATCATCTATCTCAGGCTTCCTCAACCTCGGCCCTCCAGATGTTTTGGGACTACAACTCCCATCATCCCTAGCTAACAGGACCAGTGGTCAGGGATGATGGGAATTGTAGTCTCAAAACATTTGAAGGGCCGAGTTTGAGGAAGCCTGATCTATCTAATCTCCCAGCATGTTGTTGTGAAAGGCCCCCCTCAGGGACTACGAGAAAGGCAATGCGTTGCTTAAATACTAAGCTATTAAAAACAAATTATGTATCAATTGTGTATGCGTAATCAAAATGAAAAGCAGCCTGCCGAGATCCCTGTGGTTTATTCATTCATTTAGTATATTGCCCTTCATCTGAAAATCACAGCATGAAAATACAAAGTGAAAACACCAAAGGGATAGGGTTATCACTTAGTCACTTAATTCATTTATTTCTTAGAATTTATGCACTGCTAGATTGTGTGTGCGTGTGTATATATGTATATATAATTCAGCAGAGTATAAATGTATAAATATAAATATAAATAAGTGTAGGCCGCTTTGAGGGTGGTGTGTGTGTGTGTGTGTGTGTGTGTATTGGTATAAATATATATATTTAAAAACCACCCTCAAAGTGGCCTACAAAATATAAAATGGCAAAACAGGCAGATTCAGAACCCTACTTTGAAACGTGCAAAAGCTGAAATGCTGAAACAGATTAAATTTGCCTCAACGTTTTAAAGCGTCTGGGTGGGCATGTCTTAAACAGGAATGTTTTTAGAGGGTGCCGAAAATGTCAAGCAGCGAAAACGCCAGCTTGATCTCAATCGGCAGGGAGTTCCAAAGTGCAGACGTTGCCGCACTAAACAACCGAGTTCTTACAAATGTGGAACGGGGATTATGTGGCACCGGTCGTAATAATAATGCCAATTCCGTCGATCAAACCGGTCAGGTGAATCCATGACCAGCTTTTCCACGGACGGCCCCAGAGTTGTGGCCTGGTCTCTCCCCGATGAGACCCACCTGTTTAGACAAGCCTTCTCCTGACTATTGTTTTATTGTACAACTTGATTGCGACCGTTTCAATGTTCCGGTGAGATTGTTTTCTTGTGTTTTGTTCTCGTTTGTATAGGAATTGATTGTATATATTTAAAGCTTATTGGAAGCCATTTTGGCAGTTAAGCAGTGTATAATAACTCAACGGTGCTGGCGGTGGGAATCCAGCAAAATCCTTTGGCCTTTCTCGCTCTCTCTCCAGTTCCTGGCAGCACGTCAGGCCCTCGCCCTCCCGACTCTTCCTTTTTCTCCTTAACCCCCTCGCTTGCTCTGCTACAGACACTACCCCAAGGTCCTGGGGCTTTTGTCCAACATAATCTCTCAGGAGCGTAACAACCGGGTGGCCGACAATGTATGCGGGGCCGTCGCAAGGATGGTGATGGCCAATCCTGGAGGGGTCCCCATCGGACAGGTGAGAGCTGAGTGCGAATCCCGGTTAGTATGCAAAGCCCCATAGCGCAGGTGCGGATCGGGAATCTTCTGCCACCTCCTTAATATTGGAGGCACCTAGCTTCAGCATGTACAGTGGTACCTCGGGTTAGGTACTTAATTCGTTCCGGAGGTCCGTTCTTAACCTGAAACTGTTCTTAACCTGAAGCACCACTTTAGCTAATGGGGCCTCCTGCTGCCGGAACACGATTTCTGTTCTCAGCCTGAAGCAAAGTTCTTAACCTGAAGCACTATTTCTGGGTTAGCGGAGTCTGTAACCTGAAGCGTATGTAACCCGAGGTACCACTGTTTACGCTTTTGGAAACAGTTAATCTTTGCCACCACTTCTTTTTTAAATTCCGGCTTGGTTGATCTGGAATACCTACTTGCCGTTCTGCTTATCCATTGGGTTTTGGCAATCAACTTTTATTAATTAAAAAAAAGAGGTTTTTATTTCTGATAAGAAAAATCCAACCTAACCTAGGCTTTAAGCCTAAAGAATTGCCTGATCCTGAAACCCAGGTCATTGATTGATTTCCGGTCATCATCATCACTATTATTTAACAAAGTAATATTTTATTATGCTTAGCATTTATGTTAAGTGCTTAACATTTTCTGTGTGCTGCACAGAGAGATTCAAACCCTGTCCACGGACGTTGCAATTTACTGCGCACGACATGAAAGGAAAAAGGAATGGGGAGGGGAGAGGAAAGTACTGTTGACTCGAATTCCCAGGAGCTTTCCAAGGTCCCAGGAACAGCCCTGACCCTTTACAGTTCATAGAATCATAGAATCATAGAGTTGGAAGAGACCACAAGGGCCATCGAGTCCAACCCCCTGCCAAGCAGGAAACACCATCAGAGCACTCCTGACATATGGTTGTCAAGCCTCTGCTTAAAGACCTCCAAAGAAGGAGACTCCACCACACTCCTTGGCAGCAAATTCCACCGTCGAACAGCTCTTACTGTCAGGAAGTTCTTCCTAATGTTTAGGTGGAATCTTCTTTCTTGTAGTTTGGATCCATTGCTCCGTGTCCGCTTCTCTGGAGCAGCAGAAAACAACCTTTCTCCCTCCTCTATGTGACATCCTTTTATATATTTGAACATGGCTATCATATCACCCCTTAACCTCCTCTTCTCCAGGCTAAACATGCCCAGCTCCCTTAGCCGTTCCTCATAAGGCATCGTTTCCAGGCCTTTGACCATTTTGGTTGCCCTCCTCTGGACACGTTCCAGTTTGTCAGTTGTTTTCAGCTGGAGAAGAAACATGCAACCTTTGCCCTGCAAAGCACCTTCCTTTACCACTGGGTTTTGTTCATTAGCTACCTTCCTTTCTGAATAGTAGATTATCTTAACACGTTCTTTTTAACTGCCCCAGCAGAGTATGGGGAGGGGGAAGGAGAGGGGCAGACTTTCCCACACCCCGTGCTTCTGGGTGATGTGGGGAGTCCGGTCCCCTTGGCCAAGCGGTGTGGAAGGGGGGTGGTCACCATTTCCCCCAACCCCGATTAATGAAGGAGTGCAGCAACAACAATAAGAATAATTTATTATTTATACCCCGCCCATCTGGCTGGGCTTCCCCAGCCACTCTGGGCGGCTTCCCAAAAAATATTAAAATACTGTAATACATCAAACATTAAAAGCTTCCCTAAACAGGGCTGCCTTCAGATGTCTTCTAAAAGTCTGGTAGTTGTTGTTCTCTTTGACATCTGGTGGGAGGGTGTTCCACAGGGCGGGCACCACCACCGAGAAGGCCCTCTGCCTGGTTCCCTGTAACTTGGCCTCTCGCAGTGAGGGAACCGCCAGAAGGCCCTCTGTGCTGGACCTCAGTGTCCGGGCAGAACGATGGGGGTGGAGACGCTCCTTCAGATATACTGGACCGAGGCCATTTAGGGCTTTAAAGGTCAGCACCAACACTTTGAATTGTGCTCAGAAATGTACTGGGAGCCAATGTAGGTCTTTCAAGACTGGTGTTATGTGGTCTCGGCGGCCGCCCCCAGTCACCAGTCTAGCTGCCTCATTCTGGATTAGTTGTAGTTTCCGGGTCACCTTCAAAGGTAGCCCCACATAGAACGCATGGCAGTAGTCCATTCTGGTGAGACAGTCTGTGGGCAGGGAGGGTCTCAGCCTACGTACCAGATGGAGCTGGTAGACAGCTGCCCTGGACACAGAATTGACCTGCGCCTCCATGAACAGCTGTGAGTCCAGAATGACTCCCAGGCTGCGCACCTGGTCCTTCAGGGGCACAGTTCCCCCATTCAAGACCAGGGAGTCCCCCACACCTGCTCGCCTCCTGTCCCCCCAAAACAGTACTTCTGTCTTGTCAGGATTCAACCTCAATCTGTTAGCCGCCATCCATCCTCCAATGTTTCGACCAGAATCGAGGACCCTTGCTCCGACCCCTGGGCTGCTTCTCTCTCTGCGCAGAAGAATCCCTTTGGGTCAGGCGGCTACGGTCAAATCTGTGGCCGTATAACCACCTCACGGCACCCAGGGATGGGTGCAAAAGTTGACACGCTTTTTACTTCAGTGCTGCTTCAAAAGCGGAGTAAAATACCCAGCTCTTCAACTCTGGCTGAGAGTCTATAGGACAGGCTTTGCCAGCCTGGGGCCCTGCAGATGTTTTGGAGCAGCAAGGCCTACAATTAAGGACTTTGTGACGATCCTTCATCAAGCATCTTTCCCTCCCGCCTTGTTTCTTCCCACCCTTTCCTTTCCACAGATTTTCCCCGTCCTGATCCACAATCTCCCCCTGAAGGACGACTTGGAGGAATACAAAACGGTTTTCTGTTGCATCAACTTTATATATGAGCACGATCCCCAGCAGGTAGGTTCCCCCAACCTCCCTCGCAACCTATCGCTTCGACCTGAGAGATTCCCCCCCCCAAAAAAAACCCCTCTGCTTTGGCAGAACTTTGTCTCTAGTGTTGTAGTCGGAGTGCCAGACCCAGCTGCCAGGACAGGTGGCACAAGCGACTTGGCGCAGGGCTGCAAAAGGCACCCTCCCGGTTCATGCTGCATGTACCCATTTCCTTGCCCAATACCAGAGTTGGCGGCAAGTCTTCCCCCGCCCAGGCGGACATCCATTTTCTGCTCATTCGGATCGAGCGAAGCTTCCCTGTAACAAGAGGGGAGTTGAGAGATGCTATTTCTTTTAAAAAGGGACGCGGGTGGCGCTGTGGGTTAAACCACAGAGCCTAGGACTTGCCGATCAGAAGGTCGGTGGTTCGAATCCCCGCGATGGGGTGAGCTCCCGTTGCTCGATCCCTGCTCCTGCCAACCTTGCAGTTCGAAAGCACGTCAAAGTGCAAGTAGATAAATAGGTACTGCTCCGGCGGGAAGGTAAACGGCGTTTCCGTGCGCTGCTCTGGTTCGCCAGAAGCGGCTTAGTCATGCTGGCCACATGACCCGGAAACTGTACGCCAGCTCCCTTGGCCAATAAAGCGAGATGAGCGCCGCAACCCCAGAGTCTGCCACGACTGGACCTAATGGTCAGTGGCCCCTTTACCTTACTATCCACAACATCCCCACATGTTCCATGTTTTGCTCCCCACACACGAAAGGGGATTTGCCGCGGCCCTGAGAAGGCCTTGTTCTCTTTCAGGTCCTGCAGCAGATTGGCGAACTTGTGCGAGTCAGTGGCAGCATCCTGGCCAAGGAGAACATCCCCTCAGGTATGCGCTCTGGGTGGTTAGCGGGCCTTCTTGGTTGGGCAGCTGCCCACCAGCTTCTCCCCCTCCCCCCCTGCCCATTTTTACTGCCCAACCACTTTGGGAGAGGGTGTTGGTGTTCAGAAGAACGCGACTTCGTTGTGCGATCCGTGCCACGTGGCATGTGGTGCTTTCAGGGTCACTGGGTGGTATTCACACCCGCCCAGGGCGCCTGACAACAATTCAACTCATAACAATAACTATTCCTGATAACAGCAGCGTGGCGTAGTGGTTAGAGCACCGGACTAGGACCTGGGTGTGCCGGGGATTGTAATGGTCACTAGGCCCCATAGGCCCTGCTGCCCCATGAACATCAGGCTGGCGGCTAGGGGGAAACGGAAAGTTTGAGCGAGGTATTGCCCAGCGTCCGAGACGTCACTGCTGCATCTCGGCCAGCTTAACGGCTCTCTCTCTCTGTGTGTGTGTGTTTTCGTTGCTCAGAAGGCCGCAACTCCCTGGTCTCCCTGCTGCGCAATCTCTCCGCCCGATGCCCGTCCGAGTTCCAGGCGGTGGTGCGCTCGCTGCCTTCGGAAGCCGCTTCCTTGGTCAACGCGGCGGTCAGCTCTGTTTGAGGAGGGGCCGCGATCCCAGCTTTGTGAAAGCGGAAGGGGACTTTGCTTGAGGCGACCCCCACACCTCCCACCGGACACCCTTCTTGGCTCTGTATGGACTAACCCTTCCAAGTTTTTGCGGCCGACCTGCCCTCCGCCCGTTGATGCCAGGCGACGCTCCCTGCGGTTTCAATTCCCCGTTTCTCGTCAGGCTTCTCTCGCCTCACCGTCGTGCCACCTACCTGTGACGGCTGTTCGTTTTTTGCCACACGCGTCCCTTGGTGCTGACATTTCTGGGGGCCAGCCGGGTCTTGGGGGGGGCGGGCAGTCAGCCTTTTTTCACACAGCATCAGCAGGGGCATGAAGTATGTAGCACCCCAACTCCCACAAACCTCTTTTCTTCCTAGGCCTTTCCCCAAGGGAGGCTCTCTGCCTAACACCTTCAGGGACCGGCCTGCATCGGTTCCTCGATCCATCCGTTGGGGGCCTCAAAGTCCCTGCTGCCAAATTTTTGCCTTTTTTTGCTGCCCAGTTACGACGCCCTCAACCAGCACGCTTCATTTGCCAAGGGGAAATTGCCGCAGCCAGTTCTGTGCAGAGACAAGAGCCCAGCAGTCTTCGGGTGGGTGGATATGTTTTATGGGAGCCCCTTTTAGTAGGGCAGCAAGGAGGAAAGGAGAGAGGATATTGGTGCAGTTCGGGGCGTGAGTCCTCATGGTTTTCCCTTCTTCCTCGAGATGGAGGGCTGAGGAGTGCTTTCAGCGACACTCAAGAACACCAGCAGTGTGGCATATCTTAAGCATGTAAACTGCCAAAAACCCTCATTCCTCGACCATTACAGGAGGAGGGAATGTGGGCTTGAGTTCGGCCTGTCCCTGTTGCTATAACCTCCCACCACCGGGAAGTGTGTATTTTATCTTTCTTTGAAATCTAAGCAAAAATGAGAGCAGTGAGGGAGTTTTAGTCATTGAGAGACCCACTTTCTGTTTGATCTCCAAGCCAAAGATTTCAGGTCGGGTCGCGCTCAAAGGTTCAGCAGTATTAAGTTTTCCTCAGATATATGCTGATGCGAGTCCTGCCATTAATGGAAGCCAAGACGCAGCCCCTTCCGATTATTATTTTCTTCCTCCTCCCACAGTTTCTCATCTCTTTCCAACGGTTGTCGAGGGAGGCGGCTGTTTTTTGAGCCAAATTCGTCCCACCTCCCTTTCCCTGTTGGGAGCGATTCTCAGCGCTTTTAAGTGCCGCCTCCCTCCCGTTCTTTGCGGGGGGCTTATTCCAAATGAATTTTGTTTGCCAAAGTTCGTGTTTCCCCAAACAGTCTCTGAGAGGATTTTGTGATAATTTATTTTCGCAAGGCTGCTGTAGGTTTTCACCCGGGCTCCTGCACCCATCGAACCAGCTGTTTCCCCATCTAGTTTGTATTTAAGATTATATAACCACCTGGGTTTTGGTATTTTTCTGGAACGAAGAGATTATATTGTGTTATGTTATATTAAAAAAACACGTTGAAACTAACAAGTGTGTTTCCCTTGCAGAGAGGGTATGCTTATTAAGGGTATCGTAAGAACGGGCTCGGGATGCAGGTGGCGCTATGGGTTAAACCACAGAGCCTAGGTCTTGCCGATCAGAAGGTCGGCGGTTCGAATCCCCGCGACGGGGTGAGCTCACGTTGCTCTGTCCCTGCTCCTGCCAACCTAGCAGTTCGAAAGCATGTCAAAGTGCAAGTAGATAAATAGGTACCGCTCCGGCGGGAAGGTAAACGGTGTTTCTGTGCGCTGCTCTGGTTCGCCAGAAGCGGCTTAGTCCTGCTGGCCACATGACCTGGAAGCTGTACGCCGGCTCCCTTGGCCAATAAAGTGAGATGAGCGCCGCAACCCCAGAGTCGGTCACGACTGGACCTAATGTTCAGGGGTCCCTTTACTTTTACCTTTAAGAACGGGGTCTCAGAGCTGAGGCCAAAACCCCACGTAGGCCGCTTGCTTCAAATACTGGACCCCCCACCCTGAAGAAAGTTTTCTGAGCAAGAAGCAACCTGTCCCATCCTGTCAATATCCCTGTGCCAACTATTCCACAGCCCCATAAAGCCTTCAGGAGCCTGCTAGATGAGGCTGGCTAGTCCATCCTATTCTCAGTGGCCAACTCACATGCCCCAGGGAGAAACCCGCACTCGGGACCTGCACGCAAGAGGGGTTAATTGGATCGTTCTTGTTTTTATTATGCATTTTGTGTTTTCATATTGCGATTTTAATATTGTAACCGCCCCGAGATCTGCAGGTATGGGCGGTACACAAATTTAAACAGCAGCAGCCCTCTCAACTCTTGCGGCTTCTAGCAACTGGCGTTCAGAAACAAGAGGGCCAGCTCACTTTTAGAAAGAAGCGTAGGTGCAGAAGGAAAGCAGCCCCCGTAATATTCAGAAAGTTCCCAGGTTTGATCGTCAACACCTCCAGCTGAAAGGCGCTAGGGAAGGATCCGGTTGCGGGCAAAGGGCGCTGCCCAGAATGTACCACTGGAGCATAGCTGTCAACTTTCCCCTTTTCTTGCGAGGAATCCTATTCGGAATAAGGGGATTTCCCTTTAAAAAAAGGGAACAGTTGACAGCTCTGCACTGGAGCAAGACAGACTTCTGCCCCCCTCCCTCTTTTGGTCTTGAATCGGGAGCTCAGTTCAACGCCCATTGATTTGGGGGGGGGGGGCGTTTGCCAACTTAAGTTATTGCAATGTCCTGGACTTAGGAAACTTCAGACGACTGGGATCATAGAATTGCAGAGGGACCCTGAGGGAAGGGACCCTGAGGGTCTTCTGGTCCTGTGCCCTGCAATAATAATAATAATAATAATAATAATAATAATAATAATAATAATAATAATAATAATAATTTAATATTTATACCCCGCCCATCTGGCTGGGTTTCCCCAGCCACTCTGGGCGGCTTCCAACAGAATATTAAAATACAATAGTCTATGAAACATTAAAAGCTTCCCTAAACAGGGCTGCCTTCAGATGTCTTCTAAAAGTCTGGTAGTTGTTTTTGCACAACCCCGAGATTTAGGAGCCTCGTGCTCTACCCACTGAGCAATCCATCCATCCATCCAGTTCGTTTAGCTCTCTGGGATTTTCAGGCAGAGTGGGGTCTCCACCCCTTACCTGGAGATGCCAGGATTGAACCCGAGACCAGCATGTGACACTTGCGCTCTTACCGCTGACTTAAATCGAGAATGATTTTCACGTTAAATGCTGTTAGAAAAACCAAAACACAATGGCTTTATTCAATTGGAAAACGAGGGTTTTGGCAACTGGGGCGTTAAAAAAACTGTACAACTGTTTGACAAAGGAAGCAGTTCTCCAACTCCTAGAGGTGTGCCCCCCACGTTCGGACACCAACAGCACCCTCCACAGGGCCAGATCCATAGCAGGAACAACAGGGTCTCGCTAGCCTTGGTGGAAACGGGCTCCAGGTATAATGACAATCCGTCCGTACGGTTCTGCTTGCTCCAAGTGTATGAACTGGGCTGCAGCCAGCACTGGGGAGGAGCGGAGGAAAAGAAAAGAAGCAGGTGTTGAGCAGTAACTCATTATTCTTTATTGCATATGAACGTAAAAGGAGCCTTGCTGGATCAGGGCCAATGGCCCATTGAGTCCAGCGTAACGGTGGCCAAACAGGCCTGGGTGAAATCCGCAAGCAGGATCTGGGCACAAGAGCGCATACTCCCTTCCCCTCCTGCGTTTTCCAGAAACATGCAGAAGCACCGCTGCCTCCAGCCATTCGTTCATATTTATTACTGAATAAATTTATTTACGCCTCCGTCGCTTAAGCGCAAGATTTCCCAAGGCAATTGAAGATACAAAAAGAACATTACAGTCATACCTCATGTTACCTTTGCTTCAGGTTGCGCATTTTCAGGTTGTGTCCCACGGCGACCCGGAAGCACCGGAAGGGGTTACTTCTGGGTTTCGCCACTCATGCATGTGCAGATGCACAAAATGATGTCATGCGCAGAAGCGGCGAATTGCGACCCGCGCAGATGCGGGTTGTGTTCTTTTCAGGTTGCGAACGGGTCTCTGGAACGGATGCCATTCGCAACCAGAGGTACCACTGTATTTACTTAGAAGTAATACAATAAGAAGGGGGCGAATCCTACCTCGCTCAGCTAAAAGATGAACACCCAACAAAGGCTCGATATGACATGACTCTACCCCCCACCCCAGTTAAGACCCAAATGCCTGCAAGGACAGGACCGTCACACCAGCTTGAAACTATATAAGGTTGGGGGCTGGGAGTAGAGAAAGCGCTTCTGCCAAAGGCAGCGACTGCTCTCGACCCTCTTGCAGAAACTTGCAAGCCCACCGTTGGCTGAGAGTTGTTAGGCGACCTGTTTGCCTCCTCTAGTGGTTTTAACAGTCAATCCTTTTTTTCCCCCAGGGAACTTTGGGAACTGCAGCTCTCTGAGGGGAATAGGAGTCTTTTAATACCGTATTTTTTGCTCTATAAGACTCTCTTTTTCCCTCCTAAAAAGGAAGGGGAAATGTGTGCGTCTTATGGAGCGAATGCAGGCTGCGCAGCTATCCCAGAAGCCAGAACAGCAAGAGGGATTGCTGCTTTCGCTGCACAGCGATCCCTCTTGCTGTTCTGGCTTCTGAGATTCAGAATATTTTGTTTCTTGTTTTCCTCCTCCAAAAACTAGGTGCGTCTGGTGGTCTGGTGCGTCTTATAGAGCGAAAAATACGGTAAATCTCTGCGCCCTTAACAAACTGCAGTTCCCAGAATTCTCTGGGATAAGCCGTGACGCTTTAAAGTGGCATGATTCTGGCTTTAAATCTTATGGTGCAGGGAAAGCCGAGATACACAGCAAAATATGCAGAAACTCTTCATCTGAGAAACTGGCCTTCCACACACACCCCCAACTCCCATTTTGGTGTTTTGCTTGGCCCTCCCCGCTCCAGAAAAAGTTGTGATTAAAAAGGACAGCCACAACTCTTGTACACACACATTGAATTCCTATTACCTACCCAAACATGTGAAGAAAAACCGGCTGGCAACACCCCGTGAAGCCGCCCGGGGCAAGAGCTGGTCAAATTCTGTGACTCCGGCCTGTTCTAGTTTGGCAGCGATCAACCTGCAAGAATAGGAAACAGGAAGTATGACCATCTGGTGTCCCTTCTGTTACCAGGGAAATGGGAGCTGTACATTGCCAAACCATTTACTCACAGACATATCACACACAGGCATTCCCGCCTTTTCACCTGTCAACCCTAATCCTCCAGTGTCAAAGAGAAAATAACAGCAACCTATTGGCGGTTCAAATCCCCGTGACGGGGTGAGCTCCTGTTGCTCGGTCCCTGCTCCTGCCAACCTAGCAGTTCGAAAGCATGTCAAAGTGCAAGTAGATACCGTATTTTTCGCTCTATAGGACACACTTTTCCCCCTTCAAAAATGAAGGGGAAATGTGTGTGCGTCCTATGGAGCGAAGACGCCATAGCCCCGCGACCCTCTCCCGGCTGGAGAGGTGACGCGTGGCTATGGCAGGAGCCTCCATAGCCGCGCACCACCTCTCCAGCTGGGAGAGTGCGTGCAGGGCTAAAGAAGCCCGGCTTACTCTCTCCCGGCTGGAGAGGTGACGCGCAGCTATGGCAGGAGCCTCTATAGCCGTGCGTCACCTCTCCAGCCGGGAGAGCGCGTGCAGGGCTAAAGAAGCCATAGCCCCGCGACCCTCTCCCAGCTGGAGAAGTGACGCGTGACTATGGCAGCAGCCTCTCCGCTGCGCCTTTCCGCTGCTCCCTGACCTGCTCTTTGGGGCTGTTGGTGGGCTTCCCCCCGCCAGCCCCAAAGAGCAGGTCGAAAGGAACCTTCCAAGGTAGCCGCCTGAACGCACCTTAAACGGCACCTTGTTTTAGAGCGGGAAAACAAGAGGGGGGAAATTCTCCCACTCTCTGTGCAGCGCCTCCTGCCGCTTCGCTGAAGGGGCGCTGGGCAGAGAGCGGAAGAATTTTTTCCCCTTGTTCTCCCCCCTCTAAAACAAGGTGCGTCCTATTGTCCGGTGCGTCCTATGGTGCGAAAAATACGGTAAATAGGTACCACTCCAGCAGGAAGGTAAATGGTGTTTCCATGCGCTGCTCTGGTTCGCCAGAAGCAGCTTAGTCATGCTGGCCACATGACCCGGAATAATAAAGCGAGATGAGCGCCGCAACCCCAGAGTCGTCCGCGACTGGACTGAATGGCCAGGGGTCCCTTTACCTTTTTTTGTTTGGGAAGGAGGAAGGAAACAGCTTCTGAGGCCTCACCTTTGAACGTAGTCCACCGTGATCATGTTCTTATCCAAAGGCAGTTCAAAACTTATTTCCGGGAGCTCAGGAACGATGGGCAGCACTGCTTCCTCTGGCTCCAGGAGGACCCTGTGGGAAGAGGAAAGGGGGGAGTGGAAGAGAAGAGGGTCGCCCCTTCCCCACGGAGGCAGAGACTTGCCCAGGGAAGGAAAGCGAACAATAATAATAATAATAATAATAAATAAAATAAAAATAAAAATAAAAATAAATTTTATTTATACCCCGCCCTCCCCAGCCAAGACTGGGCTAAGGGGAAGCTAACACCAAATATAAAACAATTGATTGAAATACAGCTTAAAAACAAAATTAAAATACAACATTAAATGGTTTATGAAGTAATGATATTGGAAACTGCTATACATAATTACTAAGAAATTCAGATGGAAGAGATTTGAGGAAGCCAAATAATATGCTTATGAAGATGGATCTTAATTAATTAATTACGTGTTAGTCAAGTGATGATTTGTTGTGTGTTTTATATTCTTTTTTCTTTTTCTCTTTTTTCCTGTTTCATTCTTTTTCCTTTATTATTGCCAACTTTTTCTTTTTTGTTATGTTTATGTATGGAAAATACTAAATATTATTGTAAAAAAAATAAAATTAAAACATTAAAATACAGCCTCATTCCAGTGGAAACTCAATCAAAAACTTTTTTGGGGAAGAAGGACACCCAGGCCTCTCACCTCTCCTCTGCTACCACAAAACTCGGCCGAGATTCTTCTTCGGTCGTCTCGAGGGAAATCTCTGCAAGGGGGAACGGAAAGAGATAACTGGCAGCCACGTAATACCTGTTTCGCATTTGCAAGGAGCCAGCCTTTTAGTGTGGCGGCACCTTCGGAACTCCCTGCCTATTGACATCCCTGTTGCAGCCTTTTTGGCACCTGCTGAAAGCAGGTTTCTTCAGACCGCTCTGCCCAGGAGCTTAGAAAAGCTGATGGGATCCGGCGGGCGATCCACTCCGCCTCTGTTCAAGTGATCCGTCTGATGACTGGGGAGAGGGGAATTCACACCCTGCACTGGGGCACCTGGCCGTGATGTCCGGTTCGACACCGTCGGAGCCCTGCATCACGGGGGGTTGGGCTAGATGACCCTCGTGCCCCTTCCAACTCTTCAATCCTGTGGTTATTTTTCTCGCCGTTTTGCCTCTGCCCTCAAAGCTGGAGGAGAGCAGAAGCTCCTGTCTTTGCTCGCCTGCTCACCTGAGGAGCCGACAGGCGGGATGCTTGGCTCCTCAGCTGCTCGAAGCTCCTGCAAAAGAGGAAAAATTGGGGCTGAGTCCCTGGGAGGCAGAGGTCTCCCCAATATACCGTATTTTTCGCTCTATAAGACGCACCAGACCACAAGACACACCTAGTTTTTGGAGGAGGAAAACAAGAAAAAAATATTCTGAATCTCAGAAGCCAGAACAGCAAGAGGGATCGCTGCGCAGTGAAAGCAGCAATCCCTCTTGCTGTTCTGGCTTCTGGGATAGCTGCGCAGCCTGCATTCGCTCCATAAGACGCACACACATTTCCCCTTACTTTTTAGGAGGGAAAAAGTGAGTCTTATAGAGCAAAAAATACGGTATTTCCTTCTGCAGACAAATATTTGGAGTCATTAAGGTTTGCTCTCCTGCACTATTTAAAACAGAGGGACGCGGGTGGCGCTGTGGGTTAAACCACAGAGCCTAGGACTTGCCGATCACAAGGTCGGCGGTTTGAATCCCCACGATGGGGTGAGCTCCTGTTGCTCAGTCCCTGCTCCTGCCCACCTAGCAGTTCAAAAGCACGTCAAAGTGCAAGCAGATAAATAGGTACCGCTCCAGCGGGAAGGCAAACGGCGTTTCCATGCGCTGCTCTGGTTTGCCAGAAGCAGCTTAGTCATGCTTGCCACATGACCCAGAAGCTGTACGCCGGCTCCCTCAGCCAGTAAAGCGAGATGAGCGCCGCAACCCCAGAGTCGGCCACGACTGGACCTAATGGTCAGGGGTCCCTTTACCTTTACTATTTAAAACACATGGTCCATGTTCTTATTATGCATGCGTGTCTATCTCGTGCACTTAAGAACATTCCTTTTATTTACGACACCTTAGAATTCTTATAACGCTATTCTGAATAAAGCTTTTTATAGGGCGCAACTGGGGATGAGTTTATGGAACCAAGGGGGCGGCAGACCATAGAAGTTTGGGAAGCGCCGAGTCTTTTTTAAATTTTTATTTATTTATTCGGTTTTTCAAATTTAAGTTTCATAATCTCATAACCAACATACATCGTAAAAACAAGATTCCAAAGAATCTCCTGGTCTTCTCTCCTCCCCTTTGTGGGTCCTGTTGTGAGTCATTTCCTCCTGCGTCTTTTTTTAATAATCCAAATCTTTTACATCTCCGTTATATCCAAAATTCACCATTAAACGACAAGTTTAACAATTTTAACCATGGGTAGGCAAACTAAGGCCCAATCACCTTCTAAATCTGGCCTGCAGACAGTCTGGGAATCAGTGTGTTTTTACATGAGTAGAATGTGTCCTTTTATTTAAAATGCATCTCTGGATTATTTGTGGGGCATAGGAATTCATTCACCCCCCCCCAAAATATAGTCCAGCCCCCCACAAGGTCTGAAAGACAGTGGACCAGCCCGTGCTGGAAATGTTTGCTGACCCCTGATTTTAACTGTCTATATTGGCTTCTAAGATAAATTATAAATTGTCCCCATTCCTTATTAAAACGTTGGTCATCCTGATTCCTGATTCTTCTGGCCATTTTTGCCATTTCGGCATGATCCATCAACTTGACCTGCCATTCATCTCTGGTCGGGAGTCTTAATGCTTTGCAACCTCCACCAAACGCCTTGTGGGTTTCCAGCAGCCCCTGCCCCTTACCTCCAGCTCACTGGGAACTTCGGCCTTCTGCACTTCTTCCTCCTCCTCCCTCCTCCTCCGTGTTTCCTCTACTGCTCGCTTCCTGGTGTAGTCCACGCGCTGGCGGTTGGCGCAGCGGGCCCAGAGACCCTGGAGGGTGGGGTGCATCCATCCTAGGACCAGGAAACGAGGGGGCGAAGGGAACAGTTAAAATTCTGGAGGTGGGTGGAAAGGGAGGTGTGCAGCAGGGGGCTCTAGCCTGCCTAAAAGCAGGGGCCTGTCTTGTGTTCTTATGCAGAGATAAACAGGTCAGTGGCCGTGGAAAAGCCTTTCCCGGTTTCTGCAAACAGCAGGCAAAGCCTCACACCTCCTGCCTAGGCCGGGTGGGGGGGGGCCTCCCAGAAGCCATTGCACATCAGCCCCACACAGCCTGGCCAATGGGTCAGGGATGACAAGAACTACAGTGGTACCTTGGTTCTCAAAAACGCCTTGGTACTCAAACAACTTGGAACCCAAACGTCGCAAACCCGGAAGTAAGTGTTCCGGTTTGAGAACTTTTCTCAGAAGCCGAACGTGCTCCGTTTTGAGTGTTACGTTGAAGTCTGTCTGTTTTTGCTATTTGTTTTGCGTTTTTGTGGCTCTTTTTGTTTTCGTGACTGTGTGGAACCCAGTTTAGCTACTGATTGATTGATTGTGTGACTGCAGTACATTGTTTATTGTGTTCATTTTATGGACCAATGGTCTCGTTAGATAGTAAAGTTCATGTTTAAATTGCTGTTTGAGGGGTTGTTTTTAAAAGTCTGGAACGGATCGATCCGGTTTGCATTACAGTGGTACCTCGGTTTAAGTACTTAATTCGTTCCGGAGATCCGTTATTAACCTGAAACTGTTCTTAACCTGAAGCACCTCTTTAGCTAATGGGGGCCTCCTGCTGCCGCTGCACCACCGGAGCACGATTTCTGTTCTCATCCTGAAGCAAAGTTCTTAACCCCAGGTACTATTTCTGGGTTAGCGGAATCTGTAACCTGAAGTGTATGTAACCTGAAGCGTATGTAACGCGAGGTACCACTGTACTTTCTATGGGAAGGCGAGCCTTGGTTCTGGAACGCTTTGGTTTTGGAACGGACTTCCGGAACGGATTAAGTTTGAGAACCAAGGTACCACTGTATAGGGGGCATGTCCTGGTATCTGTTATCGAAAAAGGACAAGGGATAAAAAAAATATCTAGCCTCTTCACGCTGTTTTTCGCCTTTCGGAGTTAAAATCGGCTTTTTCCTTTGAGCCAGGGGGTGAGGAAGCAGCAACACACCTGGGTCTGACCCTCTGGGGAGGGGGATCATGGGGGCAGAGCATAGCTGTCAACTTACAAATTTGAAAATAAGGGACCAGCAGCTTCGAAAATAAGGGATCAGCAGCCAAAATAAGGGATTTTAGTCAACCAGCAGCCAAACGAAGCCTCAAGCGGTGGTTCCCACAGCGCAGCAACCCGGCAAAGGGGATGCAGCAAGGGAAACCACCGTCACCTCTCCGCTGGGAAGCGCTGAGCAAAGGCGATTTGATCGGCACAAGGCATGCAAGCTCCACCGCCCAGTCGTTCTTAGACTCCTTTGTGGGTGAGCAATGCAGCCAAGCAACACAGTTGGAGCCTCCCTCCTCCCTGGCCGGCAGGGAGGGAGGGAGAGGAGCTGCTTCCTTTGAAACCCGGGAAATTTAAGGGACATCATCAATAAGGGACAGCAGCGGGACATGGCACTGGGATAAGGGAGTTTCCCGCCAAATAAGGGACAGTTGGCAGCTATGGGGCAGAGAGGGGTCCTCACCGTAAGTTGGGGCTCCCAAGAGCTCCTCCGCAGTCTTCAACCTCTTCGGAGGCAGCAGCACTGTCTCCTGAGAAGAGGAAAGCAGGAAATGGCAGGCGTCAATTAGGAGTGACCTGCCAAAGTCAAGTGCTGCTTTGCATCCTGGCAGCAGCGAAGCCCCGCCCCTGCCCAGCACTGATTGGCCAGGACTGCTGTGATGCGGAATTATCAATCATCATCACGGTTATATAACAGATGGATAATGGTAAAAGGTACAGCAAATTTCATCTTAAACCCATGGAGGGAGGGAAGGAGATCCGAAGGTTCAAAAGAACCTTGTATTTTAATGTTAAAACTAATAAAAACTAATAAAAAATTGTAAAAAAAAAAAAAAAGGATTGCTGTGATGTCATGGAATGCCCACAAAGATTCCAACTTGTCGGGGTTGGAGTCTTGCAGTCCAGTCACAAAGCTGAAATTTTGAACAGCCCAATTTCAACTGACTTGTCCATTAATAACTTGCTTCCCCCCCTGCTTATTGTGGGGAGGGGCAAAGGGCTCTGTGGGGCACTGCAACCTGGCCTCCTGCCCGCCGCAAGCCTCCCCCTCTCAGCCCCACACTTTTCCCGGGGACTTAACACTCGCAAGCCTGTCCTTGTAGTCTTGAGGGCTAGAAACCTGATTGTTTTTTAAAAGGCAGCCTAGAATCACAGAGCTGTAGAGCTGGAAGGGACCTCTGGGGTCATCTTTCCCAGTGTCCTGCAATGCAGGAATATTTTGCCCTGATATTAAGAGTCTCTGCTGACTGAGCTATATCGTTCTACGCGGGGCTGCCCTTGAAGCTGTCCCAGAAACTCCAGCGGGTGCAGAATGCAGCAGCGAGGCTCCTCATGGGGTCCCTGCCATGGGAGCATATTCACCCAGTGCTTTTCCAGCTGCACTGGCTCCCGGTGGAGTACAGGATCAGATTTAAGGTGCTGCTTTTGACCTTTAAAGCCCTTCACGGCCTAGGACCCTCGTACCTACGGGACCGCCTCTCCCGGTCTGCCCCACGGAGGACCTTAAGGTCCATAAATAGCAACACCTTAGAGGCCCTAAGGAAGTCAGATTAGCCTCAACCAGAGCCAGGGCCTTTTCAACACTGGCTCCGGCCTGGTGGAACGCTCTGCCTCATGAGACCAGGGCCCTGCGGGATCTGATTTCTTTCCGCAGGGCCTGTAAGACAGAGTTGTTCTGCCTGGCCTTTGGCTTGGAGCCAATTTGATTCCCTCCCCCTCTTTCTTTTTCCTTTCTCCTCCTGTGATGAGGCTACATTTTAATATTTTAATGTTTCAATCTTTTAATGTTGTATTTTAATTTTGTTTTTAAGTTGTATTCATTCAACTTATTTTTATTATTGCTTGTTAGCCGCCCTGAGCCTGGCCTTGGCTGGGGAGAGTGGGGTATAAATAAAAATTCTTCTTCTTCTTCTTATTATTATTATTCCCGGACTAATGTATTTTATATGCAGCCCCTTCCTGCTGCCTGATCTGTGCGGCTGGAGCCGAAAACATGCTCAAACCGCTTTCGCACATATGCATGAAGGAATTCACCGAGGGGGTGGAAATCGAAGCTTGGTGTAGGTTTCCAAGAAGTTTTGTAAGGTGAAGTCTTTGAAATATTGCAAAAAAGACAATGAGGAAAAGTATTAGTTAAGGATAATTAACGGTAATATGAAATTAAGAAATGCATAAGTGATAAAGAACAGAAAATCATCAGAGGCATTGACAGAAGTCCAAATATATTGTATAAGATGAGAAGTTATGTTGTATGAGAAAGATGTTAAGTTATTTTTGTACACCACAACGGCCGCCCAAATATTACTTGCTAAAAATTGGAAAACACAAGAACTACCAACAGTGGAAGATTGGCAGGTGAAGATGGTGGACTTTTCGGAGCTAGCTGATCTGACTGGAAGAATCCGCGACCCGAAAGAAGAGGAGTTTCAAGAGGACTGGAGGAAATTCAAGGACTGTTTGAATAAATATTGTAATATAAAAAATTAGAAATTACTTGAAAGAAACAAATAGGCCTAGGATTAAACTAAGTCATAATTAAATAAATGGGATTTAGACTGTTCAGAAAAGTCAATAAGACGGACTATAATTGGAAATTGTTTTAGTTTAATAATGATATTGGCAAGCTGTTACTTTTAATTACAAGGAAACTCAGAAGGGAGCGATTTGAGGAAGTCAACCGAGATGTTTAAAAGGTTGGATTTGTGAAGAATTAAGTTTGTTGTTATTGTTTATCTGTTTATTGTTCCCTTTTTTCTGTTTTTGTGTATTATTTTGCTTTGTGGTTTGTGTTATCATTGTGGAAAATCTAATAAAAAAATTATAAAAAAGAGAAGTTATGTTGTATGAATGTTGGAATTCATATCTTTAAAAATTAATAAAAATGTAAAATATCGGAGCTTGGTGGGCACCCCAACACTCACCAATTTCAACACCTACCAGGGGCTGGCACTGTCCCTGCGGATCCAAGATCTGCTTCTGGAAATCTTCCCGGGAAATCTGGGTCACCGGATCCAGAAAGCGCAGCTGCCTCCGCCGCCTGCCGGGCTGCAGGAAGGACGGCTCATACGCGGGAAGCTGGAGCTGGGGAAGCACAAGAGAAATTTCCGGATGTTCTGCTTCCTAACCTCCGCAGGCTCTCGAACGGCTGCCGCTTGGACCGACTCAGACCACTTGGCTCAGCATTGCAGACACGGGCTGGCAGCATCTCTCCGGGGCTCTGCGCAGGAAGCCTTTCCCCAGCCCGACTTGGAGAGGCTGAGATTTGAACCCAGAACCTCCCTGAACGTGAGGGAGACGCTCTGCTGCTGAGCCGCAGCCTTTCTCTAAATTACGAACCTGTTGGGAAGGTGGGGGAAGCTGGCTTATAGTAAGTCAGATTTCTTGGCCCACCTAGATCAGTACAGTCCGCACTGACAATTAATCCAGAATGCAGCAGCCAGACTGGTGACTGGGAGTGGCTACTGGGACCACATAACACCGGTCCTGAGAGATCTGCGTTGGCTCCCAGGACGTTTCCGAGCACAATTCAAAGTGTTGGTGCTGACCTTTCAAGCCCTAAACGGCCTCGGTCCTGTGTACCTGAAGGAGCATCTCCACCTCCATCGTTCAGCCCGGACACTGAGATCCAGCTCTGAGGGCCTTCTGGCGGTTCCCTCATTGCGAGAAGTGAGGTTACAGGGAATCAGGCAGAGGGCCTTCTCGGTGGTGGCGCCCGCCCTGTGGAATGCCCTCCCTTCAGATGTGAAGGAAATAAGTAGCTATCTTATCTTTAAAAGACATCTGAAGGCAGCCCTGTTTAGGGAAGTTTTTAATATTTAAATATTGTTTTTAACACTTGATTTGGAGCTGCCCAGAGTGGCTGGGGAAACTCAGCCAGATGGGCGGGGTATAAATAAATGATGATGATGATGATGATGATGATGACAGGGTTTCAGATGCTAGGCTTGAACCCGAGGCATTCTGCACTGAGCCAGAGGGTACCGGCCCCCTCCTGGCTCTCAGTTGGAAGGCTGGCCCTCCTTCCCCGCCTCCCTTCCTCTTACCTTGGGGCTCGGAGGGGAGCGTTGCTTCAGCTGGGGGCGGAGAGGGGTCAGTTGGGGAGAAGGCAGCAGCCTGGGTCCCTCTTGGAGGGGGGTCGCCTCTGCAGCAGAACCAGCAAGGGTTGGGGGTTAGAGAAAAGGGCAGGGAGAGGAGGGGAAAGGGTGCTAGATAACCAGCAATTTCCTGGCCTCGTCTCCCTCTATTGACCCACCCCCCCATTCCCTCAAGTGGCCTTGGTGGGAGAGATAGGGGAGGCAGGGCCGCTCGCATCCCCTTCGCTGAGACACCAGGCCCCTCTGGCCCCCAGCCAGTCATTATTAAGAACAAAGGTCTAAGAACTGGTCCCTGAGTTTGACTTCTTCCTCTTCCCTCCCTGATCCTTTTGCCTTGTGTGCCGTGTAAGCGCCCCTTTGTGTCCAGCCCGGCAGGGTCCGTGTGCTCTTGGCCAGCCTTCACCCGCTGCTCCCTCCCGTGCCCAGCGCCCCACTAACCCGAAGGTAGCAGAGGGGGTTCTCCTGGGAGCTGGATCTTGTCCGTCAACAGAGATTCTCCTGCTTCCCTCGCAGTAGGCGGCTCCTCCCCAACCCTGTGGAACAAGAAATATGGCCAGAGTTTCCTTTTTGTTGACGGTGGCAGAAATTGTTTTTTTTAAACTCCTCATGGCACAATTCACACACCGGATTGGGCACCACAAACTGCAAAGACTTGTGGGAAATGGTCTTTGTTAGAATCCAAGGGGCCACCACAGGAAGGACCCCGATGTGTTTATTGTTGCCTGTAGTCATGTGTGATGTCTATGATACATTACAGAGGGAGAAGTGTTTGTGGGATGTGGGGGGGGGGGGAGGTCAATGCCCCAAGGAGACTGCAAACTAGATTTCAATGAGACACAGGGCATGGAGCTAAGGAAGGCAGACAACAACTTCTCCTAGTCTGGGGATATTGCTAATATGGTGGAATACTAACTCCTGTTATCCACAGATGACATGGTCAATGGTCAGGTATGTTGGGAGGTTGGTACGTTATCCCTGGCATACGCACACACCCTTCTTGCGTTCCAAATTTTGCCTCTGCTCAAACAGCTCCAGCAGGTTTTTTTAAAAGACTATGTGCCTGCCAAACCTATTTGACCTTAAGAGGATACAGTGATCCTTCTTCCCAACCAATTTTACTCAGTGTTTACTTTTGTGGAGTTTCACACTTGCAATTTATTTATTTATTTTGCTTTGAGTTACCTATTGAAAAGAGAAAAGTAGCAAGCTAAACACCCTTCTCCAGCTCTGCCGTTTTGCCCAACCTGAAGGCAGAGTTTGGATCTAAATAATTATAGTAAAGTTTGTATAACCACACGAAGACAACAATAATTCCCCTGCCCTGTTGCATCTTCTCCCACTAGGGGAGTTGTTCCACCCCGTCTTACCAAACCGCAGTTTGATGCTCTAGCAAAAAAATAAGGGTCGCGTACCTCTGCCTCCAGCAGACCTCTGTGCCCCACCTGCCTGCCCCAGTCCATCTTCTTCGCCCCGACACAAACATGCAGCTCAGAATCTGAGATCCAGAAGCCCAAAACCCCTCTCTTTATGTTATGTAGTGAGTTGTTGAATAGGATCCAAAATGCAGCAGTCTGATTGGTCCTAGAACAATAGGATTCAGAATGCAGCAGTCTGATTGGTCCTAGAACAATAGGATTCAGAATGCAGCAGTCTGATTGGTCCTAGAACAATAGGATTCAGAATGCAGCAGTCTGATTGGTCCTAGAACAACAGGATTCAGAATGCAGCAGTCTGATTGGTCCACAGGAGCCACCCAATCCAGCTCCAGGTGGAAGTGAATCAGCAACCTGATTGGCCTACAGGTGAATCTTGGAATTAGCCAATCACATGGGGCCCATTGTGTAAATCAGTGTTTCCCAACCTTGTGCCTCCAGCTGTTTTTGGACTACAATTCCCATCATCCCTTGCCACTGGTCTTGCTAGTCAGGGATGATGGGAGTTGTAGTTCAAAAACAGCTGGAGGCACAAGGTTGGGAAACACTGGTGTAAATAATGTATATAAAGCAGACATTCTGGAGGAACTTCCATCCCTCCTCACCACTATGAGCTGAATAAAGAGCATGGAATCCACTCTCGACTCCGAGTATATTTCACTTTACCTTGTGGGAGGTGACAGCCCAGCGGAGACCAACGGTTCTTGTTCTCTGACTCCCTCGGCAGCCTCTGGAAAAGGAGATAGAGGCAAAAGTAGAGATGAGAGGCCTGTTGGGTCCAAAGAGGGAGAGGGGAAGCAAAGGGGGGAAATTGGCTGGCTGTAACAGCCGGGGGCGTCCTCTGGGATCTGGCCATGCCAAACACAGAGCTGGAAAATCAATGAGTGCCTTCTTCTATTTATTTCCCATAACTTTGGTTATGGAGGTGTTATAGGAATTCTAAGGTTTTATATGTTGTTGTTGTTGTTGTTGTTTAGTCGTGTCCGACTCTTCATGACCCCCTGGACCAGAGCACGCCAGGCACTCCTGTCTTCCACTGCCTCCTGCAGTTTGGTCAAACTCATGCTGGTCTCTTCGAGAACACTGTCCCACCATCTTGTCCTCTGTCATCCCTTCTCCTTGTGCCCTCCATCTTTCCCAACATCAGGGTCTTTTCCAGGGAGTCTTCTCTTCTCGTGAGGTGGCCAAAGTCTTGGAGCCTCAGCTTCAGGATCTGTCCTTCCAGTGAGCACTCAGGGCTGATTTCCTTAAGAATGGAGAGGTTTGATCTTCTTGCAGTCCATGGGACTCTCAAGAGTCTCCTCCAGCACCAGAATTCAAAAGCATCCATTCTTCTTTATGGTCCAGCTCTCACTTCCATACATCACTACTGGGAAAACCATGGCTTTAACTATACGGATCTTTGTTGGCAAGGTGATGTCTCTGCTATTTAAGATGCTGTCTAGGTCTTATATAGATATATATAATGATATATACAAGGTTATATATATATATATATATATATATATATATATATATATATATATAAATAATACATTCATAAATGTACAGCGTTCATAAATGTAAAACCCCGGTTGGCCTCTGTTATTTGTTCTACCCATAGGGAACCTACTTAAGACCTCTCTTGGATACCCAGTAAGGGATATAGGAACATTTTTTTCTTATAACAGAGGCTTCCGGGAAACGCTTGGGGTGTCTGTGAGTCTGCTGGAGCAGGAGGGAAATGTTCCATAACTGATGGGGTGGAGTTGGGGGCAGGGGGAGATCAGTGGGGAGGGGAGCAGGAAGAGGAGACACCCTTGTTTCTTCAGCAGCCTGACTCTGTCTCTTGGCCTCCCCCATCTCATTCTCCTTCTTCAGCTTCTGCCTCTGATTCCGGACTTCTCTCTATCACAGACTCACAAAGTCCTGTTGCCTCTTCACCTCCTTCTCCCTCTGACCACTCATCGTCATCCCACCACCATTCCCCGGGCTCTGAGCCTTCTTCCCTCCCCGCCCCCCCTACCATTTCTCCTCGTTCAACCAGTCCATGTCACTTAGTCGCCCCGTGCAGAACTCAGCAGGGAGGACGATGGGGACAAAAACCGAGAACCAGTTGGCTCTCTGGCTCCCCCTACTGTTGGCCTCCCTGCATGCCACCCAATGGGCACCAGTCACAATAAAACTCAGTGACCGAACCCTCCTGCCTGAAAATTGTGGGCTCTGCCACCTTACCCACGGATCCCAGGGAGCGAAAGGGGCGACTAGAAGAGGAGGAGGAGGCGATCCCTAAGGACGGACAGGTCTCTGGCCTTCCCAGTTTGCGGATTATAATGCACTGTGTCCTTGGAAGAGGACAGACACGCAGATCAGATCAGTCTGGCCTCTCCCTCGTCTGCTCACCTTCTTCTGCTCGCCTCTTTCTGGAGGAAACCCGGCGAGGCTTATCTTCCCCGGACACCAGAAACTCCCCTTGATCCATCAACATGTCGATTTCCTGGACTGTGATTTCAGGCAGATCTCGCTCGCCCTGCGGGGGGGTGGGAAAAGGAAGGTGGGGACACAGGTCTCGTGGAAATAAACTCACGGCCTCTGCTATGTATCTGCCGCCCTCTAACCCAGGGGTGTGGGAACACTGCGCTGATCGAGGGCCGCACAACCTTTCGGGGGCCACATGGTGGCGGTGGGCGGGGCCTGGGGCGAAAGTGGGTGGAGCGGCGAATATCATTTCGGCTAGTTTCTAGAGACACACCCTTTGGGCTACTACCCTTCATCCGGACAAGCGAGAGGCCTCATCAAAGTTACACATCCCGGCCAGGCAAAAAACAAGTTTTAAAAGGGCACCTCAGCACCTGATGAGATTGCCATTGTTAACGGCAGGTAGAGTATTCTTGTGCTCAGGAAATAAGTTTTGAAGGATGGGTTTTTACGTATTTAGAACCTCAGAATCGTAGAGTTGGAAAGGGAACGGAGGTTTAATCTAGTCCCTTGCAACGCAGCTGTCCTGCACAGGGATCAAACCCACAAACTTGGCACTATCAGCTTGGTACTGAATTCAATGGTGAATGTGGAATAAATGAATGAAAATGAGTTTTATTCTTAGGGATGGCGTGGTGAGGATGGCCATGCCTGGTGTTATGTACTGAGTTGAATAGGATCCAAACTGCAGCAGTCTGATTGGTCCTAGAACAATAGGATCCAAAAGGCAGCAGTCTGATTGGTCCTAGAACAATAGGATTCAGAATGCAGCAGTCTGATTGGTCCTAGAACAATGCAGCAGTATGATTGGTTGGCAGGAGCCACCCAATCCAGCTCCAGATAGAAGTGAATCCACAACCTGATTGGCTTACAGTAGAATTCCGGAATTAGCCAATCATGTGCAGCCCATTGTGTAAATAATGTATATAAAGCAGATGCTTTGAGGAGACATTCATTCATTCCTCCTCACCACTATGAGCTGAATAAAGAGCATGAAATCACTTTGCGACTCTGAGTATATTTCACCTGCCTTAAGACCAATTCTGTGAACAAAAAGGTTCAAAGGAGCCCCAAGGAGGGCTGCTTAGCAGAACTGTTTATCTGCATGTCATACAACCTGAGTTGCCGAGACAAAGCAAATGTTGGGACTCACATTCTTGACTCCCTAAGAGGCTCTTTTCCTGGCTAATGTTACAATTAAGTAAAGAATGTGTTAGAAGCAGATTGTTAGCCTTGAAAGAGGGATAGATTTATAGTTTAGAGGAGACCCAGGATAACAAGGAGAAATAGCAGGTGATAGTTTAAGAACTAGTAAAGGTAACGGTAAAAGGGACCCCTGACCGTTAGGTCCAGTCGCGGACGACTCTGGGGTTGCGGCGCTCATCTCGCCGCTTTACTGGCCGAGGGAGCCGGCGTACAGCTTCCGGGTCATGTGGCCAGCAGGACTAAGCCGCTTCTGGCAAACCAGAGCAACGCACGGAAGCGCCGTTGACCTTCCCGCCGGAGCCGTACCTATTTATCTACTTGCGCTTTGAGGTGCTTTCGAACTGCTAGGTTGGCAGGAGCAGGGACCGAGCAATGGGAGCTCACCCCGTCACGGGGATTCGAACCGCTGACCTTCTGATCGGCAAGTCCTAGGCTCTGTGGTTTAACCCACAGCGCCACTCGCGTCCCTTTAAGAACTAGTACTCTTGCTCAAATGCTTCATGAATATTATAAAACACACCCCTGTTGTAAAAACTGCTAATCTGAATGGACATGGGATTTGTGGTCTTGTTAGGGGTACATGTGGGCGGATCAGGAAGCCTGTAAACCGCAATTTCTTAACCAATAGGAATTGTAGGAGGGGTGTTTGAACAGTCTTAGGGTATAAATGATCTGTGATGTGAACTGGAATGTGAAATCCCCTCTTGCCAGCACAGCACTGGTGTCAACCAACAATAAATCTGCTTATGTTTGATCGTGGAGTAGACTCCTTCTTTCAAAGAGAAATTTGAACCCCTCTGGGAAAGATCCCTGGGACAGGTTTCTTTATCAACGACTTGGATGATGGACTCAAGGGCATCCTGATCAAATTTGCAATGACACCAAACTGGGAGGGGTGGCTAACACCCCAGAGGACAGGATCACACTTCAAAACGACCTTGACAGATTAGAGAACTGGGCCAAAACAAACAAGATGAATTTTAACAGGGAGAAATGTAAAGTATTGCACTTGGGCAAAAAAAATGAGAGGCACAAATACAAGATGGGTGACACCTGGCTTGAGAGCAGTACATGTGAAAAGGATCTAGGAGTCTTGGTTGACCACAAACTTGACATGAGCCAACAGTGTGACGCGGCAGCTAAAAAAGCCAATGCAATTCTGGGCTGCATCAATAGGAGTATAGCATCTAGATCAAGGGAAGTAATAGCGCCACTGTATTCTGCTCTGGTCAGACCTCACCTGGAGTACTGTGTCCAGCTCTGGGCACCACAGTTCAAGAAGGACACTGACAAACTGGAACGTGTGCAGAGGAGGGCAACCAAAATGGTCAAAGGCCTGGAAACGATGCCTTATGAGGAACGGCTAAGGGAGCTGGGCATGTTTAGCCTGGAGAAGAGGAGGTTAAGGGGTGATATGATGGCCATGTTCAAATATATAAAAGGATGTCACATAGAGGAGGGAGAAAGCTTGTTTTCTGCTGCTCCAGAGAAGCGGACACGGAGCAATGGTTCCAAACTACAAGAAAGAAGATTCCACCTAAGCATTAGGAAGAACTTCCTGACAGTAAGAGCTGTTCGACAGTGGAATTTGCTGCCAAGGAGTGTGGTGGAGTCTCCTTCTTTGGAGGTCTTTAAGCAGAGGCTTGACAACCATATGTCAGGAGTGCTCTGATGGTGTTTCCTGCTTGGCAGGGGGTTGGACTCGATGGCCCTTGTGGTCTCTTCCAACTCTATGATTCTATGATTCTATGATTCTATGATTCTATGATTCTATGATTCTATGATTCTATTCTAGGTTTGTCCAACGGTGAACAATGGGGTTCAGGTCGGAATTCAAGAGGACGGTCAGAAATAACAAAAATCAAGGAAGGCACAAATGGGAACTTTGTGGCAGGTCATCTTGAGATTATTACTAAGCAGGCCATAATATCTGGATCCGGGCCTGGTGGTGATGAGTTTCTACAGAACCAAAAACGCTGTCCTTAAAAATCCACTCCCCCCTTCCTGCCCAACACCCCTGACCTCCCAAAAGCCAAAAACCTACTTCAATCTGGAGCAAGGTGATGGGTTCTGCCTCTTTGAGAGTGATGGTGTCCGGGGAGACTGTGATGGGCAGCTCTCCTTTGGAGCAAAAAGAATCGGGAGACGATTAGTACCTTAATTAATTTGTGCCCTGCCTCTCGGCCAAAAGCAAGGTGCCAGAGCAGTGCAATGCAGAAACAAGACAATAGTGGAAACCCACCTTTTAAAAGTGTCAAACAATAAAAACGCAGAAGCAATTCTTCTGAGCTGCCACGGCACCGTTTTGTGCCCGCTGCCCTTGCCACAGATGCACAGGCAACCGAGATGGTTCTCTGACCTCAAGGAGCTTACAATTGAAAAGAGGTAGCAAGGACACAACACTCTTATTATTTATTAAAACTGTACGCTGCCTGTTGTGTACTAAGTTGAATAGGATCCAAAATGCACCGGTCTGATTGGTCCTAGAACAATAGGATCCAAAATGCAGCAGTCTGATTGGTCCTAGAACAATAGGATTCAGAATGCGGCAGTCTGATTGGTCCTAGAACAATGCAGCAGTATGATTGGTCTGCAGGAGCCACCCAATCCAGCTGCAGATGGAAGTGAATCCACAACCTGATTGGCCTACAGGAGAATTCCAGAATTAGCCAATCACATGCAGCCCATTGTGTAAATAATGTATATAAAGCAGATACTTTGGGGGAACTTTGATTCCTCCTCACCACTATGAACTGAATAAAGAGCATGAAATCACTTTGCGACTCTGAGTATATTTCACTGCCCTTCATCCAAAGATCACAGAGCGCTTCCCAACATAAAAATGCAAAACGAGAACACAAAATACATCTTACAAATACAAAAAAACCCTATCTTGTTGTATGATTTTTGTTCCAGTCTGGTTTTTTAAAAAAGCAGAGCATGAAACATCTTTTTCTCTCATCACTTTGAGGTCCAAATAACTTTCAGGATTCGTTTTATATCTAATGCTAGTACACATCTACGTTTGCTTGCTTCCTTAATGTGGTTTGCCAAGGAAGAGGAAGAATGTGAGCAAATGATGCACTACTTGCAGTTTTACTTTTTAATGCACCACTTAGAAAGATTTTTGTTTTTAAAAACACATTAATAAGCAATAAATAAAATAATCTGCTGCTACATGTACTTAACACCTTGGATTAGGGTTGGGGAACGAGAGCTGGAGGCAACCCAGAGGTCATGTAGCCCAACCCCCTGAAATGTGGGAAGGAAGGCTAATTTAGAGATGCAATTTCGAGGAAAGGAGCAAACAACCTATCTCAAAGGTACAAGGTGGGGTAACCAGGGCAGCAACTACTGTATTTTTCGCTCTATAAGACGCACCAGACCACAAGACGCACCTAGTTTTTGGAGGAGGAAATAAAAAAAAATATTCTGAATCTCAGAAGCCAGAACAGCAAGAGGGATCGCTGCGCAGTGAAAGCAGCAATCCCTCTTGCTGTTCTGGCTTCTGGGGTAGCTGCGCAGCCTGCATTCGCTCCATAAGACACACACACATTTCCCCTTACTTTTTAGGAGGGAAAAAGTGAGTCTTATAGAGCAAAAAATACGGTATTTTCTTAACAAATCACAAACACTGGTTTTGCCCCAGGGAGAAGCCATACTCTCCACCTGGAAAGATGGGGTTTCTGAAAGCATGAAATTTATCAGCGG
Organism: Podarcis filfolensis; assembly: GCF_964270895.1. NCBI lineage: Eukaryota > Metazoa > Chordata > Lepidosauria > Squamata > Lacertidae > Podarcis > Podarcis filfolensis. The sequence continues at coordinate 6,018,263 of NC_139615.1, forward strand.
TTCCCGGGCTCCCAGTTTCTGACCCACCTGGCCTCTGGTCCCAGGGAGATGGAGGAAGGCGCTGCGGGGGGCTTCTTTCAGGTGTGGCTGTTTCCAGAATGGATCGGACCTGGGAAAGACGGAGGGGGAAAAGGCGGAATCTGACCCACTTCTCTCTGGTCCATCATTGCCAGGGAGCCAGGAGCCACCAGCTACAGCTGAGAGACACAGAGCTCAGCAGGGAAGAGGAGGCTGGAGAGAGAACCAGGACTCTGGCGCCACCTACTGTCTGGCTCCCTGCCTTACGCCCTACCAGCAGCCCCCCCAGCGCAGGACAAGAGCAGGGAGATTGGGAAAAAGGGCGCGAGGCTGTCTTACATAGGGAATGGACATAGGGCTGGGTAGAACCGGCTCCATCATCCCGAAAAAGGGATCGGGAGCTTCCTCTAGGATTTCCATGATGGCCAGCTGGTTGGGGAGCAGCAACCCTGGCCTGCAGTTAGGAGAAGCAGAAAGAAAATGTTAGACTTATTAAGAAGTAAGAGACTTCTCTGCCCCCCCCCAAACTTACTCTGATCTTTTCCCTATAGGCCTCAGATACTGGTATCTCAATAGTTTTCTCCCCAACAATCCAAAAACGAGATCTGCTCGCCCAAGGATCACTCAGGAGTCCCAAGGCCAAGCAGATATGCAAACTCCGGAGCCGCCCCACAACTCGCCCCGGGTGGCGAATGCGAATCACTCACTGCTCCAGGTCTGTCAGGTCAATGCGGATCTGCTGCCGGGCCCGGTTGAGGTGTTCCAAGATGTGCTGGATTTCCTCTGAAAATGGCAGGGTGGGGAGGCAGAAGGGGAGTCAGCCAGACTCAGGAGAACTACCTCCTCCACCCCCCGGGCATTCATTTCGTTCATTCAAAGCCTTTATGGCTTACTTTCTTTTTAGCCAGGAAAGCTCGGAGAGCCACTTACAAGCCAATATTATACGTAGCACACAGGCAGACCCTGCCCCTCGGGACCGCAATCCGAACAAGCGACGGCATGGAAGGTAAGGAGGAGGGTGAGGGATGAGGAAAGCGAGCGTGACCAAGCGGCCATTTCTTTCATATCGAAAGGCTCTTGTAATGTCAGTTGCTAAGGGGTTTGGGGTGTGTCTCCCTGACCGTTCAGTAGACTTGGGAGGAAAATGCACTTGGGAGGTAATTAGAGATGCGGGTGGCGCTGTGGGTTAAACCACAGAGCCTAGGACTTGCTGATCAGAAGGTCGGCGGTTCGAATCCCCGCAACGGGGTGAGCTCCCTTTGCTCGGTCCCTGCTCTTGCCAACCTAGCAGTCAAAAGCACAACAGTGCAAGTAGATAAATAGGTACCACTCCGGCGGGAAGGTAAACGGTGTTTCTGTGCGCTGCTCTGGTTCGCCAGAAGCGGCTTAGTCATGCTGGCCACATGACCCGGAAGCTGTATGCCAGCTCCCTCGGCCAATAAAGCGAGATGAGCGCCGCAACCCCAGAGTCGGTCACGACTGGACCTAATGGTCAGGGGTCCCTTTACCTTTATGGAGAGAATTATGTATGTATGTCATAGGTTTAGCTACGGGTGCAGGGAGTTGGAACAGATGACCCCTTCCAACTGTACAATCCTGTGGTTCTGCGGAATGCATTTGAAAATATACAAGAGAGGAAGAGAAAAGGTCCGGGAAAAGCAGCAGAAAGGGACAAACGGGGGTGGGGGTTGGTTTGGAAAAGGTCATACCCACAAGGTACTGGCACTGACGGGTGTAAACGCGGACGACCCCAAACTGCAGCTGAGCGGAGAGGTAGAGCGAGAAGCGGGGCTTGGGAGCCCCAGGCATGGGAGGCGGAACCCGGACAAGGATGAAGGCCATGATCTCCTCGCTGAAACAGGAGGGAGACAAGAGGCGTCACACACACAGCACCCGCCTGGTCTGCACTCGGCTCTGGACGCAATGCACGCCCGCAGGATCAGGCCAATGGCCCGCCTCCTCCAGTATCCTTTCCTCCCTGCAGCCAGGCGGGTGCCTCACACAGTATACCAGTGGTACCTCGGGTTAAGTCCTTAATTCGTTCTGGAGGTCCGTTCTTAACCTGAAACTGTTCTTAACCTGAAGCACCACTTTAGCTAATGGGGCCTCCTGCTGCCGCCGCGCCGCCAGAGCACGATTTCTGTTCTCATCCTGAAGCACAGTTCTTAACCTGAAGCACTATTTCTGGGTTAGCGGAGTCTGTAACCTGAAGCGTCTGTAACCTGTGGTACCTCAGTTTAAGAACAGCCCTATTTACGAACTACAGTGGTACCTCAGGTTACAGACGCTTCAGGTTACAGACTCCGCTAACCCAGAAATAGTACCTCGAGTTGAGAACTTTGCTTCAGGATGAGAACAGAAATCGAACGGCGGAAGCGGGAGGCCCCATTAGCTAAAGTGGCACCTCAGATTAAGAACAGTTTCAGGTTAAGAACGGATCTCCGGAACGAATTAAGTTCTTAACCCAAGGTACCACTGTATTCGGTATATGAACTCCGCAAAACTGGAAGTAGTGTCCTGGTTTGCGAACTTTACCTCAGACTAAGAACGGATGCCGAACGGTGGAAGGGCACCGGCAATGGGAGGCCTCATTAGGGAAAGTGTGCCTCAGTTTAAGAATGGTTTCGGTTTAAGAACCGACTTCCGGAACGGATTAAGTTCGTAAACCGAAGTACCACTGTATATGCAGAGCAAGTGCCATTTCATATATGCTTGTCTAATGCATTATCACCCTAATACATATATGGATATTGATAACTGACTATATATTTTTTTAATAGACGTGCTCCAAATATCATTGTTTGCACAACATCTGTAAACATCCCGTTCATAAGCTGCGAGTGTTGCCGTATCTTCAGTCTACAGTGGTACCTTGGTTCTCAAACCTAATCCATTCCAGAAGTCCATTCCAAAACCAAAGCATTCCAAAACCAAGGCGCGCTTTCCCATAGAAAGTAATGCAAAATGGATTAATCCGTTCTAGACTTTGTAACCCTAAAACAGCAACTTAACATGAGTTTTACTCATGTTAAATATGGATCAATGAGACCATTGATCCATAAAATGAAAGCAGTAAACAATGTGCTGCAGTCACTCACTCAGTCAATCAACCAATCAACCAATCAGTAGCTGAACCAGGTTCCACACAGTCACAAAAACAGAAAAGAGCTGCAAAAACAAAAATGCAAAATAAATAGCAAAAACAGACAGACCTCAGCGTAACACTGAAAACGGAAGTGTGGCACTCAAAACTGGTTTGCAGGGTTTGAGTTCCAAGTTGTTTGAGTACCAAGGCATTTGAGAACCAAGGTACCACTGTATTGGCAGAAGTTGGCCACAGGTTTATCTTTCCAGTGCATCAACACCAGTCTTTTGGCCATAGCAAAGGCACAAAAAATCCATTTACGTTTGTCCAGAGGCAGGCACCCGGCTGCCAACCCAACATCCTTTCATTGATCCTAATTTATATACGCATTTTCACTGTTCCCAACCCTAATCCTGCGGAAAGCCATCTAATTAGATTTTAATTTGATCCTGACTTGTTTTGGGGAGGTAATTTAATTATTGTTTGATTTTAAAGCAATGTTATACATTTGATGTTAGCCGCCCTGAGCCCAGTCTCGGCCAGGGAGGGCGGAATACAAATAAAAATTTTTGTTCTTGTTTCCTTCATCCCTCATTTGTGCCTCTACTCACCAGGTTCTTGGGACGTTGACTTTTAGGTACTCCCGCTTCAAGAGTTTGGCTGCCCCAGTTGCTGCCAACCTGGGAAAGAGATGGAGGAATGATCAGTTGGGGTGGGGCATGCAGGCAGCTGCCAGCACCTTCCACTGCCCCCCAGCCACACTCTCAGAGCAAAGTCCTTACCAGATCGTAGCAAAACATCCCGTATGACGTTGCAACACGTTTGGGTAATAGAACATTTCGGAATGGAGAGTTTCCCTTTTCTAGTATTGAGGTTCTGAGTCTTCCAGATGCTTCTGATCTCTTGGGAGGCGAGTGCTTTTCCTCTGCAAATTATCGCCCGGTTGTCTCTCAAAAGGACCCCCTTTCCCAATTTATTAACGGCCCAAGTGAGCGGCAAAACGTTGAGAAATCAGTCGATCCTTCAGACCTCACAAATTCAGCGACTCACCGCTGGAGGCAAAAGATTATGATGGGGCCTGTTCTTTCCTAAAACTAATTTGGGACAATTTTATCACAAAGCCAACGGCCGTGCCAGTTGGATTCCCAAATCTGATTAATTAAGGGAGATGGTAAGCAGCGAACTGCCAGGAATGAGAGCTGTGTTTGCTGTTGAGTTTAATGAAAGACAGTTTGATGACAAGAGAAAGATGAAGAAGAGAATCTGCAGGCAAAAGGATTTTAATCTATTAGAGGATGTGCCATTTGGCGACAATATTCGTTCAAATGGTGAGTTGTGAGGTGTAATCTCAAAATTCTCTAGCACTCAATTAGTAAGTTCATACCAAATGTATAAAATGTATGGTGCGGGGGTGGGGATAGCTAAATTCCCAACTGATCAGTTAAGAATATTTTTTAATGGGAAGCAAATAAAGAATATTAGCTAGGAATACTAGCAGATGATTAACAGGAACTGGAAAAATTAATATGCAAATAACAAGCAGGGATTCACCTCCCAGACCATTAAATGTTGAAGCAATAATTCACTGACTACCATTGAACGTGTCTAATTACAGTAATCAGAAGTCTATGAACAGTTAAAACTAGGGTGATAAAAGAGAACCCAGAAATTAAAGAGGGTTTAGCAACCCTGTGTGCATTTAATAAACAAGGTAGTCATAAAAATATTTCAGACAGGCTAATTACAGAATGAGATGTGATTAATACTTATAGTAATTGGGCATGGATTGTTTTAAAAGTAACCACCATACATAGCGGTTAGGGGGGGATCAGGTGGGAAGAACGGCTTGGTTTTTTTTGGTTTTGTCTGGCCAAGATAAGTTTGAATTTTTATTTTAAGAAATAGCAGTAAGAACTAAGAAATCGTGGCAATTATTATATAATTCCTAGTGCTAGGAATTATTAAGATTCCTAGCACTAAATGAAGACCTAGTAAATTAATTGGGCTGCAAATACAATAATTAAACAGGGGGTTACTTGGACTCAGCACCACTGGCTGCTACTGTTAATAAAAGCCAATGATTCTAAAAGGCGAATGTGCTAAAAATTAGAAATAAAAACGGGCAGTGTAACCAGGCAGCCACCCTTAACCCTCTGCAGCCACTGGGCAGGATCAAAGTGAGAGACACAGGCAACAGCCTTGTCAATAAACGAAACACCTGCGACCAATCCCTGCTGTTTCCTGACGTTCTGACCAATGAAAACATCTCCCTCTTTTAACTATCTCGACCAATCACTGCATGCGAAGCCGCGTGCGAAAACTTCTCTCCAAGCTTGGAGACACGTTCTTCGCCTCTCTCCAGTTCCAACCAATCAAATCTCTTTGTTTCTCTTCTCTTGACCAGCCCTCCTCTTATTACGTGGCAGAGTTCTAACCAATCAAATCGCTCCCGCTGCACTTGGCCTGTTCAGATGCGCATCTCATCACCCCGTCCATGTTCTCAATTCCTTGGACTGAACTGAGCTAGTCCAATGGGCAGGCTCCTCACGGAGTTCTAGCCAATAAGATCGACGCAAGGGCCTCCTCCTTTAAGAAACAGTTTACCTTGTTTCTTGAATTTTTCTTTGCCTGTCAACTCGCCTAATGCCCAAGGCTGGCCAATGAAATCAAGGCACGTGACCGGAATACTGTCCAATCATGGAGAAGGGGCGGTTTTCCCGCCAAATTAAGATCTAGGTCCCTTTTCTCTTCAGAAATTCCAGACGCAATTAATGTATCAGTTAATAGGAGCCTAGTAGTCTCCATATATGTCTCTGTATATACAAAAATCACTCACCCTAATACAGACTGAAGAATTATCAGCAAATAAAGGCAATTAAAGCCCCAGGCAGCCCTCCTGGGCCCCTAATTCTCTCACAGCTTGGCCTACCTTGCAAGGCTGTTGTGAGGGAAAAGAGGAACAGGAGGAAAACCAAGTTTAGTCACCCCAACACAGAAATAGGATGTAATAAATCACCAAGAGTTTTCTGGGTTTGGGGAATTTTGCATTTATTTATAGCTTATTTTATTTTATTTTTTTATAATATTTTTATTAAGATTTTTACATTACAAAAAATAAAAACAAACAGAAAAAGAAAAAAAAAGTCTTTCCATCACATTATTTTTCATTTACTTGTTTCTTGGACCTCCTCATACCTCTCTTTTTTGTATTCCAGTTCAATTTATTAGCTCAGCAATTTGTTTCCCTCTTTATTCTACCCAAATCTTTATTCTTAAATTATTGTGATCTTGAAATTTTACTTTTATAAACCCATTTTTTTTCATATTTATAGCTTAGTTTAACTCCCAACCCAAAAAGAGTTTTGAACCCTTTACAAGAGTGTTCAAGCATCAATATTAGAGTGTATTCATCAGCACCAAAAATGGAACTGCGGCACAATATGTGTGAATGGATAATTAAAACGTAATGGTCACTAAACTGACAGGTCTTTTTTTAAAAAAAATTGCAGATCAGTTGCCAGAAAAATAAGGGCAAGGTCTCCTCAATTATTTTAAGGTGATTGATTGATTTCACTCTCTGTTTTGTCCAGCTAGGGTTGAAGGAAGGTGAGGACAGGTGACCCCACCTAGGCCCGAAGTCACCCCCCACCAAAGCAGGCTCAAAGCTTCTCAAAGCTTTTCAAAATCATTTTCTCAGCAGCTAAGCATCAGAAACATTCCACTCTGCTGTAACAAAGATAGAGAACAGTCCATTGTTTCTCAGGCCTTTCTCATGCCTTCTGGCCTTGCTAAAGAACCACATTGCAACTTGCTTTCTGTCCGGGAACCATGCCAGAACAAGAGATTGAAACATATCTGAACACTCTGAAACCCCTTTCCTGGGAAGGGTGCCAAGAGTCCACAATAGTCCCAAGACAGCTTTCTGTTCATGCTCAGAGGAACTCATGGGGCAGGACTCTGGAAGAAAGGAGGAGGGAACTGGAAAGGGGTATATATATGCTTGTGCACAGGACTGTGAACTTCGTGCGTGCTTTTTGTGACTTATCACACTTGCTCCTACCAGTTCGTGGATGGTAGAAATAAAAGCCTTTTCTCCGAAACTATTCCTTGAGTGTCTGTTGACTCCCGCTTCCCTTTCCCAGGCGCAATATTTTTCTCACCCGAGGGCAAAGCCTCATAAGGCTACAGGGTAATGGGAAAAAAGAGCAGCTTCAGATTACTGTTGGGTTTTTTTTTAAAGGCTCCTCAGGGTTACCATCTAAAAGGAATATGGATTGAGAGGGAGGAGGAAATAAGCAAACTGGGTTTCAAGTTTTTACGTGCAGATTGTTCTAATTGGCCAGGCGGCTTTTTGCACTGCACTCCCGGCCTTGCCAAAAAACGAAAAAGCTGCAGCAGCCGGAGAGGTGGGAAGCAGGGACCATTCACTCCGCTGAGAGCAAATCCTCTCCCGAAAAGTGCTTGTCCATCATACAGACCTCTGTTTATAATTTAGGAACTGGTTCTTCCTCTCCCCCCGTCTTGCATTGTAGGGGGTTGGACTAGATGACCCCCAGGGTCCCTTCCAACTCTACAATTCCCTCCCCATCCTGTTTTCCTTTTGTGCCTTGCCTTTTGGGTTATCGTTTTAAGCGACTGTATGTTGTGCAAGCCTTTAATGGGATGAAAATGTTGCTTAGTCGTTTAGTCGTGTCCGACTCTTCGTGACCCCCTGGACCAGAGCACGCCAGGCCCTCCTATCTTCCACTGCCTCCCGCAGTTTGGTCAGACTCATGTTTGTAGCTTCGAGAACACTGTCCAGCCATCTCGTCCTCTGTCGTCCCCTTCTCCTTGTGCCCTCCATCTTTCCCAACATCAGGGTCTTTTCCAGGGAGTCTTCTCTTCTCATGAGGTGGCCAAAGTCTTGGAGCCTCAGCTTCAGGATCTGTCCTTCCAGTGAGCACTCAGGGCTGATTTCCTTCAGAATGGAGAGGTTTGATCTTCTTGCAGTCCATGGGACTCTCAAGAGTCTCCTCCAGCACCAGAATTCAAAAGCATCAATTCTTCGGCGATCAGCCTTCTTTATGGTCCAGCTCTCACTTCCATACATCACTACTGGGAAAACCATAGCTTTGACTATACGGACCTTTGTCCGCAAGGTGATGTTTCTGCTTTTTAAGATGCTGTCTAGGTTTGCCATCGCCTTTCTCCCAAGGAGCAGGCGTCTTTTAATTTCGTGACTGCTGTCACCATCTTAAATTAAAATGGGATGAAAATACCCCAGATAAATAAGAAATACAACTTCAGCCCTCAAGTCCTGTTTGCAGACTTCCCGCTTGGGCGCTATGGAGAACAGGATGCCAGAATAGATAGGCTTTTGGTCTTGATCCAGCAGAATTCTTATCTGAAACAAAAACCGCTGACGCCATTACGATCCCAATTGTGTTTTTTTGTTTTGTTTTTAAATGATGGGAGACACAAAACGCTGGAAGCCTGGGGTAGCAATGAGAGTGTAATAAACGAAAATCTGCCCTTATTCCCTTATGGGGGACACAAGAGCTCTTATAGAGTCCTTTGCAGGTTCTCCATCGGTCGGAGAAAATAACAGAGGCCAACCAGAGATTATTGAGAAGCAAAGCAACTAGTATGCCTGATCTTTATTGAACTGTTGCAACAGGGTGCCCCGTTCACACGCAGGAGGAGGACCCAGAACCCAGGTGTGCCCGCCCTTATATAGACATTTTAAATTGCCAGCCCTGGAGTCCAAGACCACCCCCAGACACATCATACCTACATCACAGAAAGGGCGGTCCACAACAGAAATGTCTGGCAGGTTACCTAATAATGCTTACTTGATTGGATACCCTGTGGAGCCTGGCTAGTCTTTTGTAATGACAAATACATAGTTCCTGAGCCAGGTCACAGGCTCACCCTATTCATACACAGACATACCCTTAAGACAGGATTTGTGAATGAAAAGACAATGGGGAGGCTTTTCCATTTTCCTTGACCTTGCAGAGAAATCATTTGGTCAGTTTGGGAGTCAAAACGGTTCCAGGGCTGTTTTCCTGTGCTGCTTCAGACATGTGGTATATATATTTATGTACGTGTTTGCTTGGTACATTTATGAACATTTATTATATATATATATAAGACCTTAATTTTTTTATTTCAAGAGTAAACTGGTTATTCCCACTGAACAGCGTTTGCAGCCGTTGATGACTGATGAGCACACATGCATGAATCAGCAAACAAGCAGAGTATCGGTTCAGGGAAACCACAGGGAAAATAATGGTGACTCATCAACCACATGTGAGGCTTAGAAGAGTCCAGCGCCAGAGTTACGTAACACAGAATCATACTCGTTTTTTAGGGAGCCCTTTACATAGAATTTGACCAAACTGAATGAAATGTGCTTCCAAGTGAAGGATTATTAGGACTAAGGGGTGTAACTGGTCAATTTGGGCATGGATCCTGGGGTAGGTATTTGCTTTTTTGATGTGGGAACTGAATTAACTTCCTAATGTGAAAACTTCAAGGTCTCAAAAGAGCAACTACAGCTGGAGGAGAGGATGGTCTCTCTCTCTTTTTGTAAAGCACCTCTCCTCGTATTTCCAACAGAGATGGCATATAAAAAATGACAAGAACATACCATATTTTTCGCTCTATAACACGCACCTGACCATAACACGCACGTAGTTTTTAGAGGAGGAAAACAAGAAAAAAATATTCTAAACGAAACAGTGGATGTATGATTTTTGTGGTTCATGCTGTGGCCACAGACATGTGATCTGACGGTGAGTTTGGGGTAGCCCAATGCAAAAATCCTGAGGATCCATGTGGATCCGTGCTTTGTAACCACGTTTTAAGTGGGGAGGGAAGGAAAAGAACTCAAGGGACAAGGAGCACGCGTGGGGTGTGTGGAGAAGGATGCTGCTAATAATGCAGGAGAGGCTCCTCTCTGGCTTTGCTCCTTTAGAACAAGCAGGCTCTGCGTCTCTCCCTCCTCCCCGGCAAGGAAACCATGATAGTAACCACTCTGAGACAAATCAAGAAAAATTGCGACCAACACTCTCCCCCAACAAGCGCAGTGAGGTCAAAGCACACACACACACGCAGAGAGAGAACTGGCCCTAAAGTCACAGGGGTGCTGGGGGAGTGAACGGGAAGCAAGAAAAGGAGAAGGAGCCCTCACACACAGAGAGACACACAGAGTGTCATTCTAAAGTCGCAGGGGCGCAGGGAGAGTGAACAGGAAGCAAGAGAAGGAGAAGGAGCCCTCACACACACAGAGACACACAGAGTGTCAATTCTAAAGTCGGAGGGAGAGCGCAGGGGCGCAGGGAGAGTGAACGGGAAGCAAGAGAAGGAGAAGGAGCCCTCACACACACAGAGACACACAGAGTGTCAATTCTAAAGTCGCAGGGGCGCAGGGAGAGTGAACAGAAGCAAGAGAAGGAGAAGGAGCCCTCTCACACACACACAGACACACAGAGTGTCAATCCTAAAGTCGGAGGGAGAGCGCAGGGGCGCAGGGAGAGTGAACGGGAAGCAGGAGGAGGAGAACGATAGCTCAAGCACACACACACACAGCCCCTACAGTGGCTAATCCAAAATCGGACAGCAAAAAACTGCAGGCAGGGACAGAGAGCATGGGGTTGTTTTAAAGCAGCCAACCCCGCTCTGCTTCTCTTCCTCCTCCCGGCTAGGCTGGCTGAAAAGCTTTGCTGCTACTTAGCAGCTCAGTGGGGAGGAGAGAGGAACATAGAGGACGGGGTTGTTTTAAAGCAGCCAACCCCGCTCTGCTTCTCTCCCTCCTCCCCGGCTCCGCTAGCTGACAGGAGCCGCTTACTGTTTCAAAGCGAGCCACGGACTGCTCACAACTGCAGCAGATTCCCCCGCCATCTGTAGGCATTCGCTCCATAACACGCACAGACATTTCCCCCTACTTTCTAGGAGGAAAAATCTGCGTGTTATGGAGCGAAAAATACGGTAGTAAAAGAGAGGAACAAATGGGTTGGGGAACAATTTCAGAAAGAAAATTAACTGACTTCCGCCTGTTCCTGGCATGCACATTTTGAAAACTCAAAGCAGTAAACGCCCAGATCAATATTGAAAAGCAAGAGATAGAAAGAAGAAACCCCAAGGATTCTGTTTGATTTAAGTGCATTTCCATTATCGTTTTTGAATTTTGGAAAAAGGCTGCAGAGTTCAATTCAGTGAAAGGAAAATGCTTAATTGATGCCTATGAGAGTGTTCCCTGGGATGTGTTACTTGAGAACACAATGGAATCTGTCTAGGGGGCCCCTCTCTGGTTGCATTCTGGATAAAATGGCTTTTTAAGGTGCCTATAGCATCCCTATAGGCCAGGATTATCTGAGATTCAGGATTCAAGCAGACAAAAAATAAAGAAAAAAACACTACCTCACAAAACGTGAAATCTGTGGGATTCTCTGCCTCATGATTCAAAACTCCCACACTGTAGGAGTGCAAATATCCAGAGATGTAGTGATCAGGTGGGATTGCTATGAGGAATTATAGCAAGTAGAGACTAAGCCATCTGTGTCAGCAATGAAAGCATTGCGTTGACTGGGTTTAGACTATTTTGATATGATTTTTGATCAATCTACACCTCTGCATCTCTGGCCCTTTTGACCCTACTGCCCATTTCTCTCTCCTCACGTCACATACACAGTGTACACAGCAGTTGCTTCGCCAGGCAGGCTTCCTGGGCCATAAAGATAGTAGGCAAGTTACTTTGATGTAGTTTTCTTATATATAATCTTAGGATGTTAATCTTAGGGCCAGGAAACAGATCTCACATGAAGGTGATAGTGATTGTTGTCCTCCTGGCCATCCTACTTATCATATGTATTGCTTTTTTATTACCTCCGGGGTTGCCAGATGCTCCCCTTTGTAGTTCTCAACTTATTTACCCCAGAAATATTTGTGCTTAATTAGTTTTAGTAGTTTAACTTTCTCCCCACGTGAGTTTGTGGAAATGCTCAGAAGAAATCTGATTGGTTCTTACAAACACTCTGTAAAAAGTTCTTTTGTGAATCAAACGGCCTGGGCTGGAGGCTGCGGAGATCTGATCTGACGGACAAGCACAGAGAGACACGATTATACGCACTCTTCCCAGAGTCTTGCTGGTTCAAGCCTCTGTCTGTATTCTTATTGATCAGAGTTCAATCCTTCTGAAATATACTCAGAGTCGCAAAGTGATTTCATGCTCTTTATTCAGCTCATAGTGGTGAGGAGGAATGAATGAATGTCCCCTCAAAGTATCTGCTTTATATACATTATTTACACAATGGGCTGCACATGATTGGCTAATTCCGGAATTCTACTGTAAGCCAATCAGGTTGTGGATTCACTTTTATCTGGAGCATGATTGGGTGGTTCCTGCCAACCAATCATACTGCTGCATTGTTCTAGGACCAATCAGACTGCTGCATTCTGAATCCTATTGTTCTAGGACCAATCAGACTGCTGCCTTTTGGATCCTATTGTTCTAGGACCAATCAGACTGCTGCAGTTTGGATCCTATTCAACTCAGTACATAACACCTTCCTTTACTTTGCGAACGCAACACCACACCAAATTCCAGCGTCCATTTCCAATAAAACTTTATTATTTAAACAAACAATTTCAGATCCACACAGCAAGCGTGAAAGACAGTCTAAGCGCATATTTCCTAGATACTAATAAAGTGCAAGAAGGCATGAGCTCAGTAGGCACGGGAATGAGGAAGGCAAAAAAAGGGGTTTTTTTCTACAAGGTTTTGTATTACTTCCCAGCCATTCCTCAGCTGGGAAAAGGAGGAGGAGGAGCTTATCGTTGCTAATTAGGAGAGGAAAAGCCCTCATCTCAGGATATTGCCAGGAAATAATTGCCACCAGCGTTTCTGCTCTAGTGTTTCACACTTTTTCTACATAATGCCAAGTTCACAGGTAGAAGTTGTTCCGACGTGCAGGAATGAGTAAAGTAGGAAGTCCCGCCCGAGAGAATAAGGCAGGAAGTAGGAAGTGCCGCTCCGAAGAAGTGTTCAAGACCCCGGATGGGTCTGTACCACAAGCAGGTCAGCAGCCCCCAAAATCAGAGGGACAGGACAGGTGATTTCAGCATTCAGGTGCCCAGAAGCATCCCATTTCCCAGCGGAGCCATCCGAAACGACTTGGGGTGCTTGTACCACGGGAGGAGAGACTGCAGCCGAAGCAAATATCTGCTCCATCTGTGAGCGGAGAAGACGGGGAAAGCAACCACTGAAATGACTCCAGAAATTTTGAACGACTGCATAGGCCGCTCACCGTTCGGACCAGTGTCCTTCCCATCACTCGCTTCTAAAAACCCGCCGCCGTTTCCCAACACGTCTTGCGCCACGATTGACTGGGCAGGCTGGTCCTGAATCCCGTTCCGCTCCAACTTCTGCCTACTACCCATGCTGTGATTTCCTCCAAATATGACTTATCCACCTCCCAGATGGATAGTCTGTTCCATCTACCCAGCTTGCATCTCTGCTGTGATTTCCCCATGCGCTACGCAGAATGCACCTCTGCCCTCAACGCTTAGAAAACTGACAGAATAAATAGGTTTACTTCGGCGTCCGGTGCCCCCTCACCTGCACTCGCAATGTGTTTCTGCCCTTCTCCCTAGCACTGTTAGCCCAAAATGCATTTATTTCTTACATTCTCTGCATGGCATGTCTTGTGTCTCCACCCTTGGGAGGCTTCTTCCCAACCAATAATAATAATAATAATAATAATAATAATATATTTATATCCTGCCCATCTGGCTGGGTTTCCCCAGCCACTCTGGGCGACTCACAATCGAGTGTTAAAAACAATACAGCATTAAATATTAAAAACTTCCCTAAACAGGGCTGCCTTCAGATGTCTTTTAAAGAGAAGATAGCTGCTTATTTCCTTCACATCTGAAGGGAGGGCGTTCCACAGGGCGGGTGCCACCACCGAGAAGGCCCTCTGTCTGGTTCCCTGTAACCTCACTTCTAGCAATGAGGGAACCGCCAGAAGGCCCTCGGCGCTGGACCTCAGTGTCCGGGCTGAACGATGGGGGTGGAAACGCTCCTTCAGGTATACAGGACCGAGGCCGTTTAGGGCTTTAAAGGTCAGCGCCAACACTTTGAACTGAACAATGCGCGTTCGCCTTGCCGACGCTTAATGACTCTCACCTGGATGACGATTCTCTTGCTGTCCACGCAGTCTTGCCCCAATTCCTCCCCGACACAGAGAGTGACTTGGTGCTCAGGTTTAGGCCCACGGCCCAGGTAGTATTCCTGCAGTGCTGTTTGTGGAAAATGAAAAGAGAGCAGCGTGATACAGTGGGAAGTACCAGAACCAAATCGGGCTTTGTCAAATGAATACGGCAATAGACATCCTGCCTCCAGAGGCGTAGGAAGGTCAGGCGGTACCCGGTGTGGAAAATTTCTTGTCACCCCCCCAAAAAAAATTGATTTCCTTTTTTGCCTGCAAAAATAGTTTTACGTTATTTCTTATTTTCTTACAAAGGAATGTGGATTATGGGCCTCTGATAACAAGGAGGTGACCGTGGACAGATACTTAAATATACAGGATGGATTGTGTTTTGGCTCCACTGAATTGAAATTTCAGCCTTCACAACATATGAAAACGGCCAAGTAAACAGTTATTCTCGTGGAGGAGGGTCAAGATATTCACTGAAATGGAAGTTCAGATATAGCTATATCTATGTCTCAATTATCAGATGTCTTCTAAAAGTCAGGTAGTTGCTTATCTCCTTGACATCTGATGGCGTTCCACAGGGTGGGTGCCACCACCGGGAAGGCCCTCTGCCTGGTTCCCTGTAGCCTCACTTCTCGCAGGGAGGGAACCACCAGAAGGCCCTCAGAGCTGGACCTCAGTGTCCGGGCTGAACAATAGGGGTGGAGACGCTCCTTCAGGTACCCCTTGCAGACGACCGCCGGGCCTGGAGACAGGCCGTCAGGTCGTGCATCCATACAGCAGTGACCAGAGGAGGAATGACCCCAGGAGGAGAAGAAACACCGGGGTGCATCTGCTGCCGCAGCACAACCGGACGTCTTCCTCTGCCCCAGCTGCAACAAAACATGTCTCGCCTGTATCGGCCTCTACGGCCACAGCAGGCGCTGCGACTCTCCAATGGTGTGACTTCACCCCATAGCTGTCAACCGTCTCTTATTTGCCGGGAAACTCCCTTATCCCAGCACCGTGTCCTGCTGCTGTCCCTTATTGATGATGTCCCTTAAATTTCCCGGGTTTCAAAGGAAGCAGCTCCTCTCTCTCCCTCCCTGCCGGCCAGGGAGGAGGGAGGCTCCAACTCTGTTGCTTGGCTGTGTTGCTCACCCAGTAAGGAGTCTAAGAACGACTGGGGGGTGGCGCTTGCATGCCTTGTGCCAATCAAATCGGCCACGTTGCCTGGGGACTCGCCTTTGCTCAGCGCTTCCCAGCGGAGAGGTGACGGTGGTTTTCCTTGCTGCATCCCCTTTGCCGGGTTGCTGCGCTGTGGGAACCACCGCTTGAGGCTTCGTTTGGCTGCTGGCTGGGCTTTCTGCCTTTGGCTGGGAGGGGCTCAGAAGTTGAACATACCTGTGCCCAGAAAATCCCTTATTTTGGCTGCTGATCCCTTATTTTTGAGGCTGCTGGTCCCTGATTTTCAAATCTGTAAGTTGACAGCTATGGCACTGAACTTCACCCCCAAAGGCGCACTCCTCTGTCGTCTCCCGAGACATATGGAGCACCTTCTGCAAGAGCAGAGGTGGGGAAGCCATGTCCCTCCAGGCCGTGGGTCTCCAGACCCCATCAGCCCCAGGGAGATGGGGGTCAGGGGTGCTGCAACACAGCAACACCCGCTGTGGCCTTCTTGCCAGTCGCCTTTGGCCATAGCTGTCAACTTACAGATTTGAAAATCAGGGACCAGCAGCCTCAAAAATAAGGGATCAGCAGCCAAAATAAGGGATTTTCTGGGCACAGGTATGTTCAACTTCTGAGCCCCTCCGAGCCAAAGGCAGAAAGCCCAACCAGCAGCCAAACGAAGCCTCAAGCGGTGGTTCCCACAGCGCAGCAACACGGCAAAGGGGATGCAGCAAGGAAAACCACCGTCACCTCTCCGCTGGGAAGCGCTGAGCAAAGGCGAGTCCCCAGGCAACGTGGCCGATTTGATTGGCACAAGGCATGCAAGCTCCACCCCCAGTCGTTCTTAGACTCCTTATTGGGTGAGCAAAGCAGCCAAGCAACACAGTTGGAGCCTCCCTCCTCCCTGGCCGGCAGGCAGGGAGGGAGAGGAGCTGCTTCCTTGGAAACCCGGGAAATTTAAGGGACATCATCAATAAGGGACAGCAGCGGGACATGGCGCTGGGATAAGGGAGTTTCCCGCCAAATAAGGGACAGTTGACAGCTATGCCTTTGGCTCAGCCTCACCTGACTTAAATGCCTTGGTGCTGAACAACTGAAGGAAGGCGTTGCTGGGCAGCTTCCGGTGGGGCTGGGTGCCCCCTGGACCATGCAAGAAGATGCTGGCTCGGCCCCGGCACTGCACGAAAATCCCCTCCGCGTTGCTAGCCGCCATGACGCCCTTCTCCAGGTCCTTCAGCAGCCGGCGGACGTCGGCCTCCTGGGCGTCCTCGAGACTGGAGGAGGGCGGCAGCACAACCCGGAGCATGTTGTGGTCGGACGTTCCCAGAGGGGCTGCAGCAGAAGTGACCAGGAACTCTCCCTCTGGCAGCAAATCTTTCTTGACCAACCTGCCGCCGTAGGAGACAGACAGGATGACGAAGAAGTTCCCTGGACAGCCTGGGAGACGAGAAGAAGGAAATTGAGAGGGTTACCTACTGCCTCTCTGGACATGATGCGTACAATTAATAAGGATAATTAGAGCCGTTATAGGGGGTTTTTTGGTGGGGGGGTCAGTCTGTATGATATCCCCGGGGCCTTTCCCGGCCTGTTCGTATGAGGGTAGAATCTGTAAGAGGATAATAATAATAATAATAATAATAATAATAATAATAATAATATTTATACCCCACTCATCTGGCTGGGTTTCCCCAGCCACTCTGGGCGGCTCCCAATAGAATATTAAAAACACGATAAAACATCAAACATTAAAAGCTTCCCTAGGGCTGCCTTCAGATGTCTTCTAAAAGTCAGATAATTGTTTGTTTCCTTGACATCTGATTGGGGGGTGTTCCACAGGGCGGGTGCCACCACCCAGAAGGCCCTCTGCCTGGTTCCCTCTAACCTCGTTTCTCACAGGGAGGGAACCGCCAGAAGGCCCTTGGAGCTGGACCTCAGTGTCCAGGATGAACGATGGGGCTGGAGACGCTCCTTCAGGTATACTGGGCCAAGGCCGTTTAGGGCTTTCAAGGTCAGCACCAACACTTTGAATTGTGCTTGAAACATCCTGGGAGCCAATGTAGGTCTTTCAGGACCGGTGTTATGTGGTCTCGCCGGCCGCTCCCAGTCACCAGTCTGGCTGTCGCATTCTGGATTAGTTGCTGTTTCCGAGTCACCTTCAAAGGTAGCCCCACGTAGAGCGCATTGCAGTAGTCCAAGCGGGAGATAACCAGAGCGTGCACCACTCTGGTGAGACAGTCTGCGGGCAGGTAGGGTCTCATCCTGCGTACCAGATGGAGCTGGTAGACAGCTGCCCTGGACACAGAATTGACCTGCACCTCCATAGACAGCTGTGAGTCCAGAATGACTCCCAGGCTGCGCACCTGGTCCTTCAGGGCACAGTTACCCCATTCAGGACCAGGGAAGTCCTCCACACCCGCCCACCCCCTGTCCCTAAAAACAGTACTCATCTCACTGAAGGGGACTGCCCACATCATTTGCATAGCCCCGCCTCCAATAAAAGCAGGAGGAGTTAACCTCTGACACACTGAAGTAAAATATTATTTATCGCTTAGATTCAGAGACCGTCGCAGGCATGGCCAAACTCAGCCCTCCAGATATTTTGGGACCACAATTTTCATCATCCCTGACCACTGGTCCTGTTAGGTAGGGATGATGGGAGTTGTAGTCCCAAAACATCTGGAGGGCCAGGTTTGGCCATGCCTGGAAGTCTATTGCAGCAGTTCTCAACCTGTGGGTCCCCAGATGTTGTTGGACTACAACTCCCATCATCCCTGAGCTCGGGCCTTGCTAGCTAGGGGTGATGGGAGTTGTAGTTCAACAACATCTGGGGACCCACAGGTTGAGAAAGGCTGCTCTGTTCTCTCTTAGCAGCGACTCCAGGGCTGCTGCAGCAGAATATCATTTTAAAAAACAATTATCAACATTTTTAAAAGCACAGGGAATTGAAGGAGCGGCTGATATTGCATACAATGTGATTATTACAAGAACGGAGCCCTGTGCCTTCTTTATAGACCCTTCCCAAGGCAGCTGCACAGCTAAGACACTAGCTTCCGTCATCTCACCTCTAACAGTCTCTGAAATGGGCACAGCTTGGTCAGGTTCTGGCTTCTGGTGGAAGGCAGCAATCTCATTCACAGCCAGCGCTAGTGTGGAGAAGCAGAAAAGGGAGAGGAAATGAGGAACCAGCCTTTCCACAGAATAAAGGAATCATTTCCTAAGACATTAACTCAAAAATGGTATTTCCCATGCCGAGATGCCCACACCACGGGGATGGGAGCGTTCAATGGCCCCCAGTTGGCACATTTTTCTGGAATCAACGGCAGAGTCTATTTGGGGGCCTGGAATAACTACAGATTCCTTGTACCACAAGGACTGGGAGACAGAATTACTTGAGAAATGGACACATGTTTAAGATTATGTAGAAATCGTTTGCTTTTGGCAAATGTGGCATTATTTGTTATTTTTACGAACAAAGGAAAATGGCTAGCACTTCTTTGCCTGTGGGTTTTTATGAACAAGGAGGAAAAAAAGATTTAAAATTATAATGGTCTTAGTACCTTGACAGCCCACAACAGTGCCTCTGTACTTGATATCACGTATTTCCCCAAGATTATATATTCCTTCATACCTGCTCTGATTATTGCTTGCTTGTGTGTTTTTGGTTTTTTTTTTTTAGCATTTTCAAATTTGAGAGAGAAGCAAGCTTTGTTGAAACTGCAACATTTAATAAAAATGTGAGGGGTGGTGGAAATATTTGGAAAAAGTAGAATGTTAACGAGGAAGAGAATGCCTGTAGTCTGATGTACACCACAGCCAGTTCCCCGTACGCACATGGAATTAAGACAGCAGCAATGAGGGCTAGCACCTTAGAAATGAACAAACGGCGCCATAATCCGTTGCCTATCTTTCTGGACCTTCTGCAATTAATTTGCAAGAAGACCAGGGAAAGGAGGGGGGAAAGTAAGTCAATCTGTAAACCCTATTCTATAATTTCTGTTGCCAGGAGCTGGGAACTGCGATACCTATTAAACTCAATTTCTCTCCCCCAGGGGACTCTGGGAACTGTAGCTCTGTGAGCACCCTGAACAAACTACAGCTCCCAGAATTCTCCGGGGGGAGCTGTTTAAAGTGGTACAAACATTGCATTAAATGTGTGCTTCTTTGGTGCATCAAACATTTCGGCACACTGTTTTCTTTCCACGGAGCGAGAGGCCGAACGTCTTCTCTCGGTTCGAGCAAACACTTATTATTTTCCAGGAAGCAGGTCGGAAGAGATCTCCTGTTCTGTGAGGTTTTGTTAAGAACAGATCACTTCCTTGAGGGGGGCGGGAAACAAGGGGGATGTGCCCCTGTGTGGGTGAACAGGGAGAGAAATGGGGGTCTCCTCGCGCCATGATCAGAGCCACAAAACAGAGGGAAATGCGAATTGCCTCACCTGACTCCATGGACTCAGGTTTCATCTCCCCCTTTGGGATGACCAAAGCGGCGAATGCGTTTGGGGCCTGGCTAGCGATGGCTTCGAACGTGGAGCTGGATTCCTGGAGGGGGTAGAAGAGATATTAGTGTGTGTTCATACAAAGGCTCCACGCACGCCGCACTGTGGTATACAGTGGTACCTTGGTTCTCAAACTTAATCCGTTCCGGAAGTCCGTTCCAAAACCAAAGCGTTCCAAAACCAAGCCGCGCTTTCCCACAGAAAGTAATGCAAAGTGGATCAATTCGTTCCGGACGTTGGAAAACAGCCCGTAAAACAGCAATTTAACATGAATTTCACTATCAAACGAGACCATTGATCCATAAAATGAAAGTAATACAGTGGTACCTCGGGTTAAGTACTTAATTCGTTCCAGAGGTCCGTTCTTAGCCTGAAACTGTTCTTAACCTGAAGCACCACTTTAGCTAATGGGGCCTCCTGCTGCCGCCGTGCGATTTCTGTTCTCATCCTGAAGCAAAGTTCTTAACCCGAGGTGCTATTTCTGGGTTAGAGGAGTCTGTAACCTGAAGCGCCTGTAACCTGAAGCGTATGTAACCCGAGGTACCACTGTACTGCAGTCACACAATCAATCAGTCAGTAGCTGAACTGGGTTCCACACAGTCGCAAAAACAGAACAAAAAGAGCCGCAAAAACAAAAAGACAAAATAAATAGCAAAAACAGACAGACCTCGGTGTAACACTCAAAAGGGAAGTGTGGCACTCAAATTGGATGCGTAACACTCAAAACAGAGCATGTTCGGCTTCTGAAAAAAGTTCGCAAACCAGAACACTTACTTCCAGGTTTGCAGTGTTTGGGTTCCAAGTTGTTTGAGAACCAAGGTACCACTGTATTGCTCCCCTGTCCTTTTTAATACAGACCCAAGCACCCCACTAATACCACAATTTGCTTCAAGCAGGGGGATGCAGAACGCCGGGGGGGGGTCTATAATCTAGCTGCCCCTATATCGATGCAGCAGTTTCCAGCTCCTCTCTTCCGAAATATTGCTGATACATTTTATAAAGGCCTGCTTCCGATGTTCCTGTCACGTCTAATCTTTTCATATCTCCCGGAATAGCTCCGTCAGCAGAGCACAGGGCTTTTTTGATCTCAGGGTCACGGGTTTGAGCCCCACGTCGTGCAAATGATTCCTGTGTGGCTGGGGTTGGGCTGGATGAAGTCCCACTCTATAATTCTATGATCTTGCGCTCAAAGTGCTGGCCGGGGCTTAAGGGAATTGCAAGTTGGCAAAGGCTCACCTAAGAGAATAGGTGAAATAAAGGGTGTGTGTGAAGATTGCGAATGGGGGAGAGTGGGATAGCAGCCAGGAAGTTAAAAATAAAAATAATGAGATTTTGCTTCAGTGGAAATGGCGGAGGGGGGAAATTGATCAGAGGAGACCCTGCTGGAAGTCTGAGGGGTACAAACCTCTGGGAGGCAATTTTTTTGGGGGGGGGGGTTGTGGCACTAATCCCCCATCAAAACCCTCCAGAAACAGATTTGGGAGGTTTTAAACTTCGAATGGAAATTCCTTCATTTGCCAAGGCTTACTTTGATATTCTCACTGACTGCATTATTCTAAATGACAGAATTTCTGCAATGTGGGTTTAAAAAAATAAATAAAAGATTTTGATATGCAATATTTTATTGTGTTCATGGCCTTTTGTTCCCTTCCGCTTGTCACCGCTGCGAACCACTTTTTGGGGGGGAAGGTCTGCAGTTTGGAGCACAGAGCCTCTACTCTGCACGCGGCACGTTCCGCGTTCGAATCCTGGTGGCATCTCCAGATGCCAGCGTTCCTATTGCTTCTCATCCTTTTGCTTCTTTTGGCACTCACCATCTTGTAGACGGCGGCTGGAGGCTGAGGGAGGCTGCTATCAGGATCACCGTTCTCCTTCTCTGAGGACCCGTTGGAAGATTCTGCCCTGGGCGCTTTTGTCTTCCTTGGTTTGGGCTGGGTCCCTTGAAATCGATTTAAATCACTAGTCAGTAAGACTTGACTTAAGTCTTTTTTCTCACAGAAAGACTCTTTCTTGCCGTTATCATCTTAATATTTACAACCAGATGAATGTTTCATTTTTGGAATAATAAATTTCCAGAGTAGTTTTTACAGTTACATCAAAAATCACTGATCTGGTTATACTACTGGAAATACACAGACAGATAATAATGAAATTATTGTGAGGGTTAATAAGTTAATCCACCCTGTTGGGAACTGTAGTTCGATAAAGGTGCTGAGAATTCTTAGGGGTGAGGAGATTTCACCCCTCCCATATCCAAGAATCTGCTGATGTTCTCTGCTGATTCTCCAGAGAGGAGGGGGCGGTTTCTGCTCTCTACTTATTCCGCTCCAGCCTCACATCAAAGAGAGAGAGAGAGACTGAGTGTTAGAGATTGTGTGTATAGATAAGGTTGCTGCTAAGAGCAGCTGCAGACACTCAGTGCAGTTCAGCATTTTCGTTTAGACCTCATTTAGCTCTGTATATAGTTGTGTATTATAGTTGTAGTTAGAATAAAGAAGATATTCTACAGAGCTGCTCTCCGAGTCGTTTATGCTCTTCTATACTCTGCTGTGCGACGACTGTCTTCTTGTTGGGGTGAATCCGGTGCTCACAGCTCTAAGCTGTGAGTCCACAGCACTTTGACCTGTTCCTGTGCAGAAGGTGGTCTCTGGAAGTGCTACCCAGCTTGCCTAGCCCAGTCGGGGCTGACGTGGATGAGTCCAGTTGGTGGCACTGGCTCAAGGGCGATGCAGACAAGGGGACCCCCATTCCCTTCAGAGTGCTAAAACTCCCATCGTTCCCTGGGAAGAGGGTTCGGTTGTTAAACCTCTCCGGGGAGGGACCCCCACTTTAGACGGCGTATGAATTTCCTTCCTCTGAGAAAAGGTGGGCTTATATGGGGCGCGCCCTCACATTACCCCAGAGGGAAAAACAGTTTTTTGGGGCGCAGGATGTATAGAAACTTGAAGGATGTGGGGGAAATGGAGGCCAACGTCCTTACCAAGGCCCTGCTCAGGCAGCGGCACCAGGCGGTACACCTTGTAGGGCTCTGCGGTTCCCAGCTTGGAGCGTTCCGGCACCTCCTCGAACTCGGGACTCTTGGAGAAAGCGCAGCGGATGCGCGTCTTCCATGTGGCAGGGTCGAGGGGCTCACCCGGCCTGTACTTTCCTTTAAAGACGGCCCAGGCCTGGGGAAGAGACAGAGACGCAGGGTCAAGCCTTGCAACTGCATCTCAACCACAACGCTCCTCTGCAGCCCAGACTTTTCCCTGAGATACTGCTTTTCTACCTGCGGGGATTCCCCCCAACCCCCGCCATGATGGGAGCACGCCCCATCGCAGTCCAAAACAGAGCAGGCAGGACGTAGGTTTGCAACCTCGGCAAGAATGGCGACTCAGAAGCGTGATATTTTGCAGTGCTTTGGCCATAGCTGTCAAGTTACAGATTTGAAAATAATAATAATAATAATAATAATAATAATAATAATAATAATAATAATTTATAAGGGACCAGCAGCCTCGAAAATAAGGGATTAGCAGCCAAAATAAGGGATTTTCCAAGCACAGGTATGTTCAACTTCTGAGCCCCTCCGAGCCAAAGGCAGAAAGCCCAGCCAGCAGCCAAACGAAGCCTCAAGCGGTGGTTCCCACAACGCAGCAACACGGCAAAGGGGATTCAGCAAGGAAAACCACCGTCCCCTCTCCGCTGGGAAGCGCTGAGCAAAGGCGAGTCCCCAGGCAATGCGGCCGATTTGATCGGCACAAGGCATGCAAGCTCCACCCCCCAGTCGTTCTTAGGCTCCTTATTGGGTGAGCAACGCAGCCAAGCAACACAGTTGTAGCCTCCCTCCTCCCTGGCCGGCAGGGAGGGAGGGAGAGGAGCTGCTTCCTTTGAAACCCGGGAAATTTAAGGGACATCATCAATAAGGGACAGCAGCGGGACATGGCGCTGGGATAAGGGAGTTTCCTGCCAAATAAGGGACGGTTGACAGCTATGCACAAAATCAATAAATAGATTGACAAATGAACCAGGAAGAAGGGGAGGCAGAACGTCGCAAACGCTTCTGAACGATCTTCACACTGCCGGCAAGTCTCTGCTTTTCCCACTAATGCTGCCCCAGAATCCCAGAGCTGCAGGACAGGGAGGGACCCTCAAAGGTCATCCAGCTCAACCCGTCGAAACGCAGGTACAGTACCTTGAAAAAGCCAGCGTCCTCCTCGTGCCGAAATTCCTGCTTCCCCGCGTGTTTCCACGGGATGCGGAACATGGTCTTGTGGGGAGGGTCGTCCCAGACCACCCCCGGGAACTGACCGCTTTCCACCTGCTCCACGGTCCACTGGCGCAGCTTGCGCGTCCTTCGAACCCCGCGCCGAGACGTCGCCATCCTTGACAGGGGGGGGGGTGAGATAGAATACAGAGATCAGCCACAGGTGGGGAGGAGGGATCGCCTGGAAGGTGTGAGGAGAGAGTCTAATTATGATACTTCGTTTGGAAAAAATTAAAGGGTTGGGGCAGGGGGCAGCAAACTTTTTCAACAGGGGGCCGGTCCACTGTCCCTCAGACCTTGTGGGGGGCCGGACTATATTTTGAAGGAAAAAAATGAATGAATCCCTATGCCCCACAAATAACCCAGAGATGCATTTTAAATAAAAGCACACATTCTACTCATGTAAAAACACGCTGATTCCCGAACCGTCCGCGGGCCGGATTTAGAAGGCGAATGGGCCGGATCCGGCCCCCGGGCCTTAGTTTGCCTACCCATGGGTTGGGACGGGCTTCCTCAACCTTGGCCCTCCAGATGTTTTTGGCCTACAACTCCCATGATCCCTAGCTAGCAGGACCAGTGGTCAGGGATGATGGGAATTGTAGTCTCAAAACATCTGGAGGGCCGAGGAAGCCTGGGTTGGGGGATCTTTTGGAATCCTTATTGGGTCCCACCACTGCGTACCTGGCTTTGGCTAGTGGGTGGGGCAGCCGCCTGCCAACTGCCTGATATCACAAGTCCCACCCACCTACTTTAACCTGCCCCTCTTAATGGCACCATTTTGAAATTCGGAAAATGGCCTTTATGGAAGAAGGTACGTTGTCCCAGCAAGATGAGCAGGCCTAAAGTATCAGGAGTATCAGGAAGAGTGGAATAAATTTAATGATTATTTAGTTGAATTAACTGAAAATAGCTTGCAGATACTTAATTGGCTTAGGATTTTATTTATGTTAAGTGAGATTTAAGGATGTTAATGTTTAAGTTAAATTTCATAAGAATTGGGATTTGGAAAACCGTTAAAAGGACATGCAATGAAATTCAACCAAGGGGAAGCGAGGAAGTCATTTCACAAAGTTAATAAGTATAATTTTCAATAAGGCTATGATTTATGTTTGTTTGTCTTGTGTGCTTGTTTGTTTGTTTATAATATTGTGAAAACCAATAAAATTTTTGGAAAAAAATAAAATAAAGCCGGCTCTTGCCAAAAGTGATTTGGGGGGATGCAGGCTGTGTACACGCCGCACAAAGGATCCCACACCCAAAAAAGAGAATCATGGGAACTGTAGTTTGCTGCGGGTGCTGGGAATTGTAGCTCTGCAAAGAGCTCTGGGAACGGAGCGCAAGAATCGAGGCTCGTAAAAAACAATTGGCACTTGGTCTTGGCTGACAAACCCACGCAACACTGTAATGCGATATGTGGCAAAACCCACAAAGACACTTTCGAGGCCTATTGTTTCGTATTTACTGTGTGTTAACTCTGTAAGCGCCCCGGCCCCCTGCAGCCGACGACTCTTTCCGGCTGCGTGGCTACACTTGTAATACCAAAACCGCTTTTGTGCCCATTGACTGACACCCTTGGTTTTTCCTCGTACTGTTTTGTGTCATTTTGAATGGGGTGGGTGGGACAAAAACCAGCGGGTGCAAACTTCTGCTACAAGGAAGTCTGATCGTTGAAAATAAAGTTTAAAAAGGCTTCTGTGAGCTTTCGAAGAGGAGATGCCTGTTTGGGGAAAAAGGGCATCTGTAAAAGCAGAAGAGAGAAAGGAAAAAATGGCAAAGGGTCAGTTCCATAGCTGAAGATCTGGGCAGCGAAGGAACATCTCAGACGTGGCCTTTGACCCTCGGTTCTCAGCCTGTGGGTTGGAATACAACTCCCATCATCCCTGAGCTCTGGCCTCGCTAGCTAGAGGGGATGGGAGTTGTAGATGGGAGTTGTAGTCCAGCCACATTTTGTTAGACTACAACTCCCATCATCCCTGAGCTCTGGCCTCGCTAGCTAGAGGGGATGGGAGTTGTAGATGGGAGTTGTAGTCCAACCAGATGTTGTTAAACTACAACTCCCATCATCCCTGAGCTCTGGCCTTGCTAGCTGGAGGGGATGGGAGTTGTAGACGGGAGTTGTAGTCCAGCCACATTTTGTTAGACTACAACTCCCATCATCCCTGAGCTCTGGCCTCGCTAGCTGGAGGGGATGGGAGTTGTAGTCCAACCAGATGTTGCTAGACTACAACTCCCATCGTCCCTGAGCTCTGGCCTTGCTAGCTAGAGGGGATGGGAGTTGTAGTTCAACATCTGGGGACCCCCAGGTTGAGAAAGGCTGCTCTGGATGTTGCTGTACTACAACTCCCATGATCCTTGCGCCGCTGGCCACGCTCGCTGGGGCTGATGGGGCCTTGCCACGGGTTGGACCAGAACAAGGCTGCTTTCCTGCAGTCCTCCGTAAGTTGGAAAACATCTCAGAAACAGAGGCACACACACTCGAAAACAGCTTCCCTTACACTGCACAGACAATTTGCAATTATCGTCTTATCGTGCGCGGCCGTGGCTTCTGGAAAAGAAAGCGTGTCCGTCGGGTGGGAAACAAACCTTTTTGTTATTACATTAACAACGTCAAATTGCAGAATGAAATATTGCAGCAAGGCGGGACGATAGCAGAAAGGGGAAAGTAAATGGATCCTGGCAGCCGCCTTAATAATAATTCTGGCACACTCGCCCAGTTTGCTACCGTCCTAAGGGAGGCTGACTGGTTGCTGTCGATAGCTGGCCTCCTAGGAGGCTGGGAAATCACCGAAACTCTCACCGCCAACACCCCAAGCTAAAGGATAATGTGATCCGGGCGGCTGGGAGGGTGAATTGCGACGGCGGCTTGAGGCAGACTGAGAGAGGGGCTTTGTAAACATCGAAATTTAGAAAGCGGCCCTATACTGGGTCAGATTGGTTATCTACCAGGCTCAGAATTTCTGCCTACACTGACTGGCAGAAACGGCATTTCAGGCACGGCGTTTCTCGAACCCGGGACCTTCTGCATGCAAGGCAGGTGCTACTACAGTGGTACCTCAGGTTACATACGCTTCAGGTTACATACGCTTCAGGTTACAGACTCCGCTAACCCAGAAATAGTGCTTCAGGTTAAGAACTTTGCTTCAGGATGAGAACAGAAATCGTGCTCCAGCGGCGCGGCAGCAGCAGGAGGCCCCATTAGCTAAAGTGGTGCTTCAGGTTAAGAACAGTTTCAGGTTAAGAACGGACTTCCGGAACGAATTAAGTACTTAACCTGAGGTACCACTGTACCTCTGCACTGCAACCTTTTCGCTTTGTCCCTGGAGGCCAGAAGGACGAGCATCTGGGAGCATGCACCCATCTAGGCTCAACCTGTACATTTGTAAATAGACATAACAATATTGTGTTTTCCTAGTGTCAGAGAGAGATATAAATAGTGCTATTGTCCCTCACAACAGCAGCCCAGGCCTAATCCCTATGTATATTTTGGGAAATCGTGATTCTGCCTAAATCTACAACCCTGTGCTCCTCAAACTGCAGTCCTCCAGATGCTTTTGGATCTTTCACCTCCCTAAAATTAGAGATTCCCTAGGCAATCGAAGAAGCTCCCCGTTTCGTCTTCAAAGGGGCTTGCTTCAGAGTAGACCAGAGTAGGTAAAGGTAAAGGTAAAGGGACCCCTGACCATTAGGTCCAGTCGTGGCCGACTCTGGGGTTGCGGCGCTCATCTCGCTTTACTGGCCGAGGGAGCTTCCAGGTCATGTGGCCAGCATGACTAAGCCGCTTCTGGCGAACCAGAGCAGCGCACGGAAACGCCGTTTACCTTCCCGCTGGAGTGGTACCTATTTATCTACTTGCACTTTGACGTGCTTTTGAACTGCTAGGTTGGCAGGAGCAGGGACCAAGCAACGGGAGCTCACCCCGTCGCGGGGATTCGAACCGCCGACCTTCTGATCGGCAAGTCCTCGGCTCTGTGGTTTAACCCACAGCGCCACCCACGTCCCTAGACCAACGTAGGACCAGTCCGCAAATCTACAAAAGTTTGCTCGGATAATGCGGACAACACCAGATCCTTTGGGATCTGCGATTACACCACCGCCATCCCGTCCCCCAGGTTTACACGCACGCACACACCATTTAATAATAATATCGCACCACTTTAGGCCTGTTTAATGGTGCGGGTTTTTTTTAATCTGCTTTCTGTAGCCGGGGAGAACGAGAGACATAGGAAAGCCCCCCCCCCCCCGGGGAAGGACAAAACAGCCAAGGAAAATAAGAGACTAGAGCATATTAGTATTGCAGGAAAGAAACAAGTTGCGCGCATTAAAAAGGAAATAGAGAAGGAAGCAGTTAGCATGAGAGAGATGCAAACAGGAAACTAAGGCAGGGTGGTGCAATGGTTCGAGCGTCGGACTAAGGCCTGGGAGACAAAAGTTCAAATCCTCCCTCAGGCATGGAGCTCAGTGGAGCCAGTCGCCGCCTCTCAGCCTAAACTACCTCGCAGGGGCGTTGTAAGGGCAAAAGGGAGGAGGGAGAGGAGGACCACGTGAACCACCTTCAGCTTCTAGCAGGAAAGGTGGGGTGGAAATTTGGAAAAGAAAAGGGAAACCGCGTTAAAGCGAGGACATCAAAGAATCTTCCAACATGCATCACCTTCTTGCGCAACGGTCTGGAGTCGTGCAGCACTATAGATTTCTTCTAAACGGCCATTTTGTGCAGGTAGCTTGTCTGAACATCTGGATGGCATATATTGAATTTTATTGTTGTGAGGGGTTTTTTTGGGGGGTAGCCTGAGTCCCTCCTAATTCCTGGATCCGGCAACGATTCAATGGCTGGAATAGCGAGGGGGGGAGTTTCTGAGTAAGGGCTTGCTAAGTATGGCACCTTAAGGGAACAAAGGAAGTGGCTCTGTGCCACAGGGCGAACGGATTGGTCCCCCTCTCTCAACTGTCTGTTACTTAGAAAGGCAAAAGCCAGAGTTGTGCTAGAAGGCAGCTGGCCAGCTGAGAGAGAGAGAGCCATCAATGCCTGATCTCTGCTGGGATCCAAGGCTGTTGAAGCAAGATCCTCTGGGATCCGCCAGGGCTGTGAACCCCTCCATCGTAGGCTCAGGTTGTATATATATGTGTACCTGGAACCCCCGGATTCTTGCACCTCTCAGAGACTGGGGTGGCGTGCGACAACATGTTTAAATTAAGATAGATGGATCACTGGCTATTTATTGCCTTTTCACAGAACCATAGAGTTGGAAGGGAACCCAGGGGGTCATCTAGTCCAACCCCTGGCAGTGCAGGAATATTTTGCCCGAAGTAGGATTCGAACTCTGCACCCTGAGATTAAGAGACTGGGCTGACAGCAGAGGGTGTCCTTCTCTATTATCCCTTCATCCCCCCCTCTCTTTTTCCTTATTCTTCCTTGGTTAGTTTTGTTAATAAAAACAATAGTTTTGAAAACAAAGAGATTCTTGCAACACCATAAGGACAGGGCAAACCCGAGCGCCTTCCCTTGCCCGGAAAGCTTCGCTGAACTCAATTAACAGCGGCGCGCAGGATTGCTCAGTACTGCAAAGGCAATCCAGACCTCGCCTCCCAAGGAATTTAAAAGTTGGCCACGGCTCCCGTTAAGCCCCGTCGATTGCAATGGGCCTCCTTGAAAGTAAGACAAATAATCAAATCAAATCAAATCGGCTCCAACGCCCGGATTACGGCACGATCAGTAACAATAATAGCAAGAATAATGGTTATTATATAATGCACTTTTAGGTGCTGCAAAGACTCTCTTATCTGCAGCAGCGGAGGAGCGAGGAAGGCTGCGATCCTCCGACAGCACTTTTGCACGGGAGTAAAGCCCCACTGGACTCCACGGGGGCTTACTCCCGAGTAAACGCGCTCGGGGAGGCGGCAGGAGAAAATTAAGGCAGGAAAGTTGAATGATAAAGGAAAGGAAAATATTATTTTTTATATACATATATAACGTGATATATATATATGTCCCACCTCTGATCTCCAAGTCTCCCTCCTGCAGCGAAGTCCTCTTCGCAAAACACACCGAGCAGCGCTTCTCCCTTCCAGCTGAGCTGGACTTCGCCACGCCCACTCTGGGCTTCGCCACGCCTCCTTTCCTTCTGCCCCGCCCTCCCTCGCCCATTTCTCCCGGCTCCGCTGCTTTTCCCGTAAATCACGTGACTGCCGCCTCCGCCTCCAGGGGGCAGCAGAGAGGAGGGCGCGCCGGTTTCAGGCTCCGCCGCCGCCAAAATAAACGGGGAAAGCAGATATAGTTGATCTCTGGGAGAGATCTCTATTTATCGAGAGACGCGTAGATCCACGAGAGAGGGAACATGCACACCCCCAAATTTTAAAAGCACCCATAAATAGGTAAAACAATAACTAAAATGGTGTTGGATTGGAAATAAGTGGTATTAGCAACAAAGTTAATAAGAATATGCAAAAATGAATTGACAATGGATGAAAATACTGAGTTATAAAATGTTAAGTTATAGAGATAAGATAAATGAAAGAGGGTAAGGATTTGCTGATTTGATTATTTAAATGGGAATACAAGAAGGGGAGGTGTGAGGAAGTCAAAGAAACAAGCAAATGAGTTTTAAGTTATGAAAAATAATTGTTTTTAATTTTTCTTATTTTTTCTGTATGTTTACTTTTTTTTATATTTTTGTATATTTGTATATTTTTTGTATATTTGTCTTTGTAAAATCTTAATAAATATTTCTTTTAAAAAAAACAAATTTTAAAAGCACCCTTACAGCAAATGACTCCCCCTGTTCCAGAAAAATGAATAAATTGTGTGGGAACTATAGTTCACCCCACCCAGTTAGGATCCTCAGCACCTCTGACAAACTACAGCTCCCAGGATTATGGGGGGAGAGAGATCTGTTTTAAATGCATGGCGGTTGGTGAAGTTTGCATGCTTCAAAGTTCATCCCCACCCCGAAAAAAGAATGCTGGGAACTGTAGTTTCAGTTGAGGGTGCTGGGAATTGTCGCCCTGTGAGAGGCAAACCTTCCTAATGCCACATTGAAACTGCGCTGCTGCAGTAATGTGGCGGTTTTAATGTACGGTCGTCTCTGAATTTTAATGACTGCTAAAGCACTCTGGGAATTGTAGCTCAGCACCTGTAACAAAACTACAGTTCCCAGGATTCTATGCGGGGCAGGATCCATAGCTCTTTAATGTTGTATAACATTGCTTCGAATGTCTTGCGGCCAAAGTTAGTGGCCACCCCAACAGCTTGTGGTAGGGAATTGCACCAGTTAACATCGTGTGTGTACAGGTGAAACTCGGAAAATTAGAATATGATGGAAAAGTAACTGATGCAAAAGGGACCCAAACCAAGTACTGCATGCTTCTACTTCTCAGAGGTCCAATATTGCTCTATTTGCAATCCTTCTTTTGCTGATTTCATTTAATATTCTAATTTTCTAAGATTGCTAATCTGGGGTTTTCATTAGCTGTACGCCATGATCATCACAATTATAACAAATAAAGGCTTGACATATCTCGCTTTGCATGTCATGAGTCTATCTCATATTAGTTTCACCTTTTAAGTTGAATTACTGAAATAAATGAACTTTTCCACGATATTCTAATTTTCCGAGTTGCACCTGTAGATTTGTGTGTGTGTGAATAAGTTCTGCTTTTTGTCTCCCTTTACTCTTCCAACATTGATCTTCACTGGATGACCCCACTGAATCTCAAAACTATGAGAGAAAAATATCTCTCTAGCCACTTTCACTACACCAAATTTTATATCCCTCTGTCATGTCCCCCCCCCCTTAAATGCATCTTTCCTAAGCCTCCATACACACTGTACATTGAAAGCATGTAACTCCCGCCAAAGAATCTTGGGAACTGTAGTTCGATATGGGTGCTGGGAATTGTAGAGGGGCAAATGACAGTTCCCACATTATTTTTTTTTTGAGGGGGGGAGCCATGTGCCTTAAACGTATTTGAAGTAATAATTTGTGTGTTTAGTTTATTGTCTTTCTTGTGTGTTTTGTTTTTGCTTTTCCGTCTGTGAAAAATGTGAAAAATCAATAAAATTTTAGGGGGGAAAAATGTATTTAGCTTTAGCTAAAAAGTGCCAAATGTTATCATCTTTCCTCAGGGAGGAACTGCTTCCAGCCCCTTGATCAATTTGTAGCTCTGTACCATTCCCAGCTCTGTGATATCTGAACCCTTTCCAGCTCTGTAATATCCTTACTGAAGTGCGGCAACCAGAGTGAGACCGTTTCCCGCCCGAGACTGTCCTGTTCTTAAGGGACCCTCCTGCCGAATACCAAACTGACCCTCTAGAAACACAGGACGGAGCTTCCTCGAGCGTCGGGGGCCAATAAATAGTGAAATATACCTCCCCTGTCAGAGACAGTGCTTCTGAAAATCAGTTGCTGTCTCAGAGGGAGAGACAGACCAGTTCCGTCAGGCGCCTCCTGTCCCTGAACTGTGCCGGCTGCCCTTTATAAGAATGGTTGTTTTAAGAATCGGGGACCAAGTTTGATTTGTTTTCCTCTTCCCTCCCTGTCCGTTTTTCCTTGTGTGTCGTGGTTTCTCAGATTTTCATCGACCCTCTTGTCTCAACTGACTGTGTGTAAGCTGCTCTGGGACATAGCTGTCAACTTTTCCCTTTTCTGGCGAGGAATCCTATTTGGAATAAGGGAATTTCCCTTAAAAAAGGGAAACATTGACAGCTATGCTCTGGGAGCCTCATTTTGGCCGAAAAGCGACGTACAAATGCTATAAAGCAGGCATGTCCAACAGGTCGATCACGATCTATCGGTCGCTTGTGGGGCGATCCTGAGCGATCATCCCAAGAAATTAAAAAAACACCTCAACAACTTTGGTTCCCCTTAAAAAAAAAGGAAGTGTTAGAAAAAGTTTAAACTAAGATATAGAAAAATATTAATAAGAAACTGTATTAAAAAATTGAATGCAAAATAGTACAATGGGTTTAGTCGAGAGTTTATTTTCTTTTACTATTTTTTATTCTGTATGTAATTAAGTTCTTTTTTTCTTTTGGAATGCTTGTACTGTATGTTTGTTTTGTGTGTATTTTAAGATTACTATTGTTTTAATAAACTTTATTAAACAAGAAAATCAGCTCAACAACTTTGCCTCCCCCAAAAACAGCTCAACAAGTTTGCCTGGCAAGGACAATGGGTCTATCACAGCCAGAATTTGAATACTGTGAGTAGATTGCTGTCTTTTGAGAGTTGGGTGTGCTGCTCTAAAGGAATAGTAAATACAGACCACAAGACGCACCTAGTTTTTGGAGGAGGAAAACAAGAAAAAAGAATATTCTGAATCTCAGGAGCCAGAACAGCAAGAGGGATCGCTATGCAGTGAAAGCAGCAATCCCTCTTGCTGTTCTGGCTTCTGGGATAGCTGCGCGGCCTGCACTCGCTCCATAAGACGCACACACATTTCCTCTTACTTTTTAGGAGGGAAAAAGTGAGTCTTATAGAGCAAAAAATACGGTACATAAACTACGGGAACTGGGAAAGCATTAAAGATGGGACCGAGAAGGGCAGTGCCCGCATCCGCAAAAAAAAAGGAGCATCACACTGTGATTGTTCTTTTAAAACACAGAACGGTTTATTCGGAGTCGCGACGGGGAGAGAAGGAAAGAATGGGAAGGGGGTCGGGTCTCAAGACCAATGAGACGTGGCCGGTCCCATCCCTGAGCAGTAGGAAGACAGCGTTGAGAAAGGCACCTCGGAAACTCCAAATAAAAAGACTTTTAAGAAATATTAACATTGCTCCTCCTGCCCTGCCCTGCGAGGAGGCTTTTCCAGAAGACGCAAGGCCTGCTTTCGCTCAGCTTTCCCCAGACAAACTCTCCGCAACAGGGAGCCAGACTGCAGCCGCGCGCCTCCCGAGTCCTCTCAGCGCCGGCGAGGGCCGCCTACTTCCTCCGGCGCGGGATTTGGGGCCCCAGAGGCTCCTGATCCATCAGAATCTGTAGCAGGTTGGAAACAAAAGGGAGGGGAGGTTAGGTAAAGGCTCTTCTAAGTTCGACTTGGCAATTCTTCCCTGAAAAGGCTAATTTATGGTGCAACTTGTCTGGGAAAATTAATGAGCAAACGCTTAGATTTTATTTCATCGGAACTGAGAAACATGGCGTCTGCCACCCGAGGAGGACTTTTGGATCAGCGTGTGAGGATTTATTGCAAACAAAAGACTTACCAGCTTTAAAAAAAGGGAGAGCCTTACAAAGTTCACACAGAAGCATAGTATTGGCTTACTTTAGCTCGCCTGTGGAAACAACTCAGAGGCTATTAAGAAGAAAAAGGATAACAACAAGAAGATTGAAAGATGGGACTGGTGAACACTAAAAGCAGCAGAAATATGAGATGATTGGACCCTACTGAACTCAAAGCACGGGAACCCCCAACAAAAATTTATAATTTGGCAAAATATTTGGACTTTATGGTATTGGTAAAATTTGGAATAATTAATGTGATATGATTGGATTGTTAAATGGAAAACTTAATAAAAATTATTATACAAAAAAAAGGTAAAGGAGCCCCTAAGTTGTGGGGCTCCCTCCCCCCAGAGGTGGGTCAGGAACCTTGGCGACGCAGGTCTCACCCTATGCTGGCGCCCAAGCTCTTTGCCCTGGCCTTTGGCGCTTTAGATGTACCGGGTTCGAGTTCATGGCATAACGATTAGTAACTAAAGTCGATTGGGACCAGTTCCCCTCTGAGATTGCCGAAACCCCAATATTCCCCCTCGACTGCTTCGATCTGCAGAACCAGCAACTGCCGCACAATACCTCATTTGTAAGAAATTGATTTCATGTGTGGCAGCTGGAACTCCCTGCCTGTTGATATTTCTGCACTGCAGCGGGTTGGACTAGATGACCCCCAGGTCCCTTTCCAACTTTTTTTTTTGGGGGGGGGTAATTCTAATATATTTTTATGAAAGATTTCTTGGTTTACAAAAGTATGCGCAATTTTTCTTTTTTCAAGTTACATTTTCTACAGATCAGTTTCGTTTGTTGAGATATTAGTGTTACGTTAGGAAGAGAAGGGGGAACGAGGTGGAGGGGGGAACGGTGGGTGGGGTGGGGTGGCAATGCTTCTATTCTACTTAGTGTAGTTTTGCGTCAGCGTCACTTGTGTGGGTTCTCTCTACTATTTGCTCCCTTTCCTTTGGTGCAGAGAGAGGTTGGAGTTGACCTAGGGTGTGGTTGGCTGTCTTTGTTCGGCTGTACTGAAATTTGTTCTCATGTGCAAGTGGGGTGTGTGTGTGTGTCTGTGTGTGTGTGTGTGTTATTGGGTCAGGTCAGACAGACTGATCTGAATGCTGTTGGCGGGTTCTTGTCGTTGTCTTGTTGGCCAGCTCTGCATTTCTATAAGTCTATGACATCACGAAGACGCCATCACTGCGTCACTTTCTCAGCGCCTGCTAAAAACCTTTTCGTTTAGACTAGCCTACCTAGACACGTAAGGGACACGGGTGGCGCTGTGGGTTAAACCACAGAGCCTAGGACTTGCTGATCAGAAGGTCGCCGGTTCGAATCCCCGCGACGGGGTGAGCTCCCATTGCTCGGTCCCTGCTCCTGTCAACCTAGCAGTTCAAAAGCACCTCAAAGTGCAAGTAGATAAATAGGTACCGCTCCGGTGGGAAGGTAAGCGGCATTTCCGTGTGCTGCTCTGGTTCGCCAAAAGCGGCTTAGTCATGCTGGTCACATGACCAGGAAGGTGTACGCCGGCTCCCTCGGCCAATAAAGCGAGATGAGCGCCGCAACCCCAGAGTCGACCATGAGTGGACCTAATGGTTAGGGGTCCATTTACCTTTTACCTAGACACGTAGAATGCTTAAGTGTGTTTTAATCTGCTTTTACCTTGTCGTGGATCTTATTTATTTTTTATTCTTTGGAATATCTTAAATAGTTGGCTCATAAATATTTTTGCTGATAGTTTTATTCTTTTTCTAAATGGCATTGAGGTTTGTTTTCTTTTTATATCCCTGAGATTAAGTGTCTACCAACTGAGCTGGAACAGTCTCCCTTGGGATGTGGTGGTCTCTCCTTCCTTGGAGGTTTTCAATTACCGTATTTTTCGCTCTATAGGACACACTTTTCCCCCTCCAAAAATGAAGGGGAAATGTGTGTGCGTCCTATGGAGCGAATGCAGGCTTTCGCTGAAGCCTGGAGAGCGAGAGGGGTCAGTGCGCACCCCTCTCTCTCCCCGGGCTTCAGGCAGCTATCCACAAGCTTTGGGAGCCCAGCGGGAACTCCCGCCAGGCTCCCAAAGCTTGTGGATAGCTGCCTGAAGCCCGGGGAGAGAGAGGGGTGCGCACTGACTTGCGCCCAAGGCTTGCTCCCAAGGCTTGCGGATAGCAGCCGGCAGCCCGAAGCTGTTCTAGCTTCGGGGTGGCTGCGCAAAGCCTCCGCAGGGCAGCGGGATGAAGGCACCCCATTGCCCTGCGGAGGCTACAAAGGATGTCCCTGAAGCCTCAAGCCTTTGGAGTGCAACTGCGCTCCAAAGACTTCAGGGATCTTTGAGGCTGGCGGTGGGGGGAAGCAGCGCTTCCCCCCACCGCCAGCCCCACTAGCTCGGGGGGCAGTGGCAAGGCTGTGCGCAGCCTTTGCGCTGTTCCCCGCCCTGCTCTTGAACGCACCTTGTTTTAGAGGAGGAGAACAAGAAATTTTTTTTTTTCCTGTTCTCCCCCTCCTACGGTCCGGTGCGTCCTATAGAGTGAAAAATACGGTAATAATAACAATTAATAAAACCATAACAATTATTATTTTCATTTATTCTCTATACCCCACCCATCTGCTTGGGTTTCCCCAGCCACTCTGGGCGGCTCCCAACAGAATATTAAAAACACAATAAAACATCAAACATTAAAAACTTCCCTAAACAGGGTTGCCTTCATACGTTTTTAAGCAGAGGTTGGACGGCCATCTGCCATGGATGATCTACAGTGGTACCTCGGGTTAAGAACTTAATTCATTCCGGAGGTCCATTCTTAACCTGAAACTGTTCTTAACCTGAGGTACCACTTTAGCTAATGGGGCCTCCCACTGCCGCCCCGGGATTTCTGTTCTCATCCTGAAGCAAAGTTCTTAACCTGAGGTACTATTTCTGGGTTAGCGGAGTGTGTAACCTGAAGCGTATGTAACCCGAGGTACCACTGTAGTAGAGATTCCTGCACTGCAAGAGGTTGGCCTAGAATAACCTGGATGTTCCTTCCAACCCTACAATTCTGATAATCAAGTGGGATATAATTTTACAAATACAGTGGTACCTCGGGTTACATACGCTTCAGGTTACATACGCTTCAGGTTACAGACTCCGCTAACCCAGAAATAGTGCTTCAGGTTAAGAACTGTGCTTCAGGATAAGAACAGAAATCGTGCTCTGGCGGCGCGGCTGCAGCAGGAGGCCCCATTAGCTAAAGTGGTGCTTCAGGTTAAGAACAGCTTCAGGTTAAGAACGGACCTCAGGAACGAATTAAGTACTTAACCCACTGAAATAAAAATAAGTCAGTTACAACATGAAAGGAATTCTCAAGCTTTTCCCAGCACAAACTCCAGGGACCCCCACCCCTCCCAACCTCAGATAATTTCCTTTCACCTTGACCAAACGCCCTCGATAAGCTTCGTCATCCTCGGCCGGCGCCCGAGGTGGCAGCATCGCAGCAGGGGAGTGTCGCCGGCAGACATTCTCCACTTCTTGCAAGGTGTAGAGGACAGCTGGGTCCAGGGAGTGGCTGTTGATGAGGCTGACCAGGTACTCCTTGTAGTGTGCCCTAGGAGCAGGGGGGACGTCAATCACTGCGGCGCTCCGGCCACCTTAACGCCGCACAATAAATCGGCCCCTTTCTCTCTGCCACGCCACCCCTCCGTGTCCACCCCTCCAAGTCTCTCGGCGATCACGTAACACGGGAACTGGGAACGTCAATGCTTACGACCTTCTCTATCTGGCCCCGAGAGCTTCCCCCCCATGTCACACCGCCTCGCTTTGGGCCCAAAGTGTGAATTAATCTGTCCGTGGGCCTGTGGCAAGTCCTCTCACTCGCCCAGACGGAGGATAAGAGACGGACGTTGTTGGCATCCGTCTGTCTCGAGAGACAGTGGATGGCGCCTCTGGGGGTGAAGTCAAAATATAATAATAAATATTTAGCAAAGTATTGGAAGACACAAGAACTACCCACGCTGGAAGAGTGGCAGACGAAGGTGATAGACTATATGGGACTGGCTGAGATATCTGGCAGAATCCGTGACCAAGGGAAAGAGACGGTGGAAGAAGATTGGAAGAAATTTAAAATTTATCTTAAGAACTGTTGTAAAATTAATGAGTGTTAAAATGTTATGGGTAATGTAAATCAGAATTGCAGTGACAAATAATTGGGTAAGAGAAAAAGGATTAAAGAAAGTGAATTATAAGTAATTGAAATTAGGAGTTGCTGGGAAAATTTAAAACAGGGATGCAGAAAAGGGAGGCATGGGGAAGTCGTTGAAACAAGGTTTAAGAAAAAGAGGATATGAAATTATACGTGTTTGCATGTTTGTTTGTTTGTGTACTGTCAGCTGTGTTGTGTTTTGATATATGTTGGAAAATCAATAAAAAATTATATAAAAAACAAAAACAAAATATAATAAATAATAATAATAATAATAATAATTTAATTTATTTATACCCTGCCCTCCCCAGCCAAGACCGGGCTCAGGGCGGCTAACACCAGATATAAAAACAATTAATTAAAATACAACTTAAAAACAACTTAAAAGGCTGCATTAGCAGCAACAAAGTGATGGAGGTTCAGGATCAGAGCTTTCCTTCTCCTAGATAAACTCCCTTCCCCGATGGACGAGCCCCGTCTGCCCCTCACTTTCCTCTACATCAGGCTTCCTCAACCTCGGCCCTCCAGATGCTTTGAGACTACAATTCCCATCATCCCTGACCACTGGTCCTGCTAGCTAGGGATGATGGGAGTTGTAGTCCCAAAACATCTGGAGGGCTGAGGCTGAGGAAGCCTGCTCTACGTGCAGAAACGGCCATCTTGACTGTTAGACCCAATCTCCCAGAGCCTATCTTTGCATGCAGGGGAAGCCCCTAACTCCCCGAGGGTTTGAGACCCACCGGCTCCCCACATCTGGTTTAGCCGGCCAGTCGAAGCCATTCCAGGGGTCACATCCTGACAGCTTCTAGGAGCCACAGGTGAGAGCCGAGAGCAGGATGGGGACCAAAAGTGGACAAAATATCCCAGAAGGAGCACCATGTGTCCCCCCACCAGAGGGACTACCCCCCAAAACACCCCACACTCTCCCAGAGAGGGATGTGCAACTACAGAAACCAGCCTACAGCCCTTCACAAAAATGGCGTCACTCACTGGCAAAGGCCAGCGTAGCCAGCTTGGGTTTCCTTCCCGCACGGCTCGTCCTTCAGCCCGTTCATGGTCTCCTTCTGCTCCATCACACGACATCCGCCTGAAATTCGAGGAGGGGGGAAGACGGTATCGCCGTATTAAGTTTAGCGTTTGTTTGTCCATCCCTGCCATTTCGCAGAAATAACCAAGGGGGCTTACACCGACAAGAAGGTGTAAGCGATACAGGAGAAAATGAGATTTAGGAGTTCAAAAAAAAAAAAAAAAAAAAGAACCCCAAACTAAGAAGCAAAATATAGCGGGAGTTAAAAACTCACAGCAAGAGAATATTAATAATAATAATAATAATAATAATAATAATAATAATAATAATAATAATAATTTATTTATATCCCGCCCTCCCCAGCCGAAGCCAGGCTCAGAGCGGCTAACAACAATAAAAGTAATGCAGTTTACATAAAATCAATTAATTGAAATGCATTCTAAATTCAAAATCAAATTAATGGCAACCATTGGGCTAGAGTTCTGTGAGGATTCCCGAAGGAGAGGGTCAGACTGTGCCTTGGCCAAAGGCCTGGTGGAACAGCTCCGTCTTGCAGGCTCTGCGGAAAGATGTCAATTCCCGCAGGGCCCTAGTCTCTTGTGACAGAGCGTTCCACCAGATCGGGGCCATGGCCGAAAACGCCCTGGCTCTGATCGAGGCCAGCCTAACCTCCCTGTGGCCCGGGATCTCCAAGATGTTTTTATCTGAAGGCTGTAAGGTCCTCTGTGGGACATACCAGATAAAAACAAAGGTTCTGAAAAAACCGGCTTAAATAAAACTGCCCTCACCGCTCGTCCAAAAGTAGGGCTAGACCCAATTTAAGTACTGTTTTATTTATTTCAAAGCGCTCAGTATTTTTAAAATGTTTCTAATTTATGTGGTTCATACAACTTTTGAGGAGTC
This sequence comes from Podarcis filfolensis, assembly GCF_964270895.1. Classification (NCBI taxonomy): domain Eukaryota; kingdom Metazoa; phylum Chordata; class Lepidosauria; order Squamata; family Lacertidae; genus Podarcis; species Podarcis filfolensis. The sequence goes on from NC_139615.1 coordinate 6,058,748, forward strand.
TGGGATCCCCCACAATGAATTCTTAGCACCCTAAAAACACAAAATCTTAGAAATCCCAGGGTCCTCAGCGTTGAAGCCATGACGATTAAGCTCGTCTTTGTGACACAAAGACGGACCGTTAAAAGAGGAAAGGAAAGGCCGTCCACCACACAGGTAACCACTTCTCTCCTTGACGTGCCACATTACCCACAAGCCTTTGCAACCCCCCCCCCCCCCAGCAAATTAGGTTATCAAAAAATCTATCGATCAGCAAGTAAGGACAGAGAACGCAGACATGCTCTCGGCAAGCCAGGCTTCCCCACGAGTCAGAGAAGCTACAGAGTTGGAAGGGACCCCTGGCGGCTATCTAGTCCAACCCTCCGCAATGCAGGAGCGCTTTAGCACTCACCTCCCGGGGTGGCGCGGGTCCCGGCCGGAGGATCTGTGTTGAACACGATGTTGTTGTCCTGGGATGGGGAGATGTCAAGCGTGAACTCCAAAGGGACACCTCGTGCGGCCTTCCCCACCCACATATATTCCCCCCGCCCTCTGCTTTTCCCTCCTGCGCCCGACCCATCATGCCTTGCTCTTACACTGACCTGTAGGAGGCGCTGGAGGCGAGGCACATCCCAGTCGCGGAGGTAGAAGAGGCAGTCGCGAGGGTGGTGGCCGTGGAGGGACCGCCTTATAGGGCACTCGGCGATGGGGCATTTCTGCTGGAGACGGGAGGGCAAGAGAAAGCGTGTGTGATGTGATGTATCTGAGGGGTGGTCTTAGGTTACACCCCTTCTGTGATGTATGTATGATGTTTCTGGGGGTGGTCTTGATCTACAGGGTGGCAATTTCAAAAGTCTTTATAAGGCCTTGCGGGCCATTTTTCTGGGTCCTTTCTCTCTCCTGCAAGTGAGGGGAGCATCCTGTTGCAACAGATCAATAAAGGCCAAGTCTACAGGCTGCTGTTTTGCTCCAAGTTATCCTGGTTGGTGTCTTTGTTTTTGTCCAAGGGAGCCCTCGGATTTTTCCGTTAACATGAGACACCACAAACAAATGTACCCAAGATGTTTCCTTAGCCCTGGTCCTCTAACAAGGACGAGTGTTTGGGTCCAGGGGATCGGCAACCAGAAGTCCATGAGTCGAATCCGGCCTTCTGTGAGCCGCCGCCTGCCTTCCCCCCAGTTAGCAACCCCTCAACAAGTGCCCTTCGGCGCTCCCTTACGTTCATGGCATAGAAAGCGCTGTAGCAGCCGCTGCAGAAATGATGTCTGCACTGGGAGCACTGGAAATGCATGCAGCCTCCGCGGGCCAAAGCGTAGGAGAACTTGCATTTCGGACACGCTGGAAGGAGGGAGAGAGGGAAGGAGGAGGGTTAGGAGGAAGAGAGAAATGGAGGAGATTTGCTGCTCTCGTCCCTTCTGCTGAGGGTCGCCACAATTATGATGTTGGCCAATCTTTTATCGAGGGCTAGACGCAGGTGGCGCTGTGGGTTAAACCACAGAGCCTAGGACTTGCCGATCAGAAGGTTGGCGGTTTGAATCCCTGCGACAGGATGAGCTCCCGTTGCTCGGTCCCTGCTCCTGCCAACCCAGCAGTTCGAAAGCACACAAGTGCAAGTAGATAAAGAGGTACCACTCCAGCGGGAAGGTAAACGGCGTTTCCGTGCGCTGCTCTGGTTCGCCAGAAGCGGCTTAGTCATGCTGGCCACCTGACCCGGAAGCTGTACGCCGGTTCCCTCAGCCAATAAAGCGAGATGAGCGCCGCAACCCCAGAGTCGTCTTGACCTAATGGTCAGGGGTCCCTTTACCTTTTTAGACTTTATTCGCTCTCCTTCTGCCAGCCGGTGGGTTTTTTGGGTGATAACAAAAGGCTCTGCCCCTGCCAGGACGCAGCAACCAAAACTCTTAATCTCAGAGTCCTGGGTTTGAGTCCCACATTGGTCAAAGGATTCCTGAATCGCAAGGGGTTGGGCTAGATGACCCACACGGTCCCTTCCGATTCTATGATTCTGATCGATTGATACATGCCACTCTGATCAACAAGCGGTGGGAGACTCTAGGGCTTCCTAGTGCTTTGGTTTCCTCAGAATGAAGGAATCCTGCGCACAGCTGCCCCTGGGTGGGCTTGAACAGCCAACCTTCTGGTAAACAGGAACCCTTACCAATTCCATTCTCCTGCAGGTAGACCGCCAAGCCCTGGGCCTGGTACTCAGGGTCGTTGGTCCGCTTCCACTCCAGGAACTCGTCGCAAGTCAAGCCCTGGTGCTGAGGCTCCCACTGGCCCAGGAAAGATGAAAAGAGGAGAAAGAATTGAGGGCGCCAACATTTGCCCTCTCTTCTTAATAATAATAAATAAAATTTTATTTATATCCTGCCCTCCCCAGCCGAAGCTGGGCTCAGAGCGGCTAACTGCAATAAAAGTAACACCATTCTAAAATCAATTCAGAATCAAATTAATGGCAACCATTGGGCTAGAGTTCTATGAGGATTACAGGAGAGAGGGAGTCAGGCTGTGCCCTGACCAAAGACCTGGTGGAACAGCTCTGTCTTGCAGGCCCTGCAGAAAGATGTCAAGTCCCACAGGGCCCTAGTCTCTTGTGACAGAGCATTCCACCAAATCGGGGCCACAGCCAAAAAAGCCCTGGCTCTGGTTGAGGCCAGCCTAACCTCCCTGTGGCCCGGGACCTCCAATATGTTTTTGTTTGAAGACCGTAAAGTCCTCCGCGGGGCATACCCGGAGAGGCCGGTGTCTATACGCTTATCACATTTATAAATTTTAAATTTATTGTTGTACATTGTCTTAAATGTTTGTTTTACTTCTGGGATTGAACCCCCAAGTGTGTTTTATAAGCTGGTCTCCAACCGTAATAAATTATCTATCTACCTATCATCTATCTATCTATCTATCATCTATCTATCTATCTATCTATCATCTATCTATCTATCTATCATCTATCTATCTATCTATCTATCTATCTATCTATCTATCTCTCTATCTATCTATCTATCTATCTATCTATCTCTCTATCTATCTATCTCTCATCTATCTATCTATCTATCTATCTATCTATCATCTATCTATCTATCTATCTATCTATCATCTATCTATCTATCTATCATCTATCTATCATCTATCTATCTCTCATCTATCTATCTATCTATCTATCTATCTATCTATCTATCTATCTATCTATCCCCTGATCTCAACAATGGACTGGCTTCTTGGGTTTCTGGGAAGAACAAAGCAACTACGAGGCTTGGAGAGAGAGAGAGCGTGTTTGTGTGAGAGACATCTATGGACCCAAATGGCTACCCCAAGGCTCCTCGCAAGACACAGCCGCTCCCAGCACAATGGCAGCCCCTTCGCTGCTCCACAACCACCCTGCAGGAAGCGGCCCCACCCACCTGACGCTTGCACTGGACGCAGAAGCTCTTGCGGCACTGCGGACATTTGGCCTCCAACTGCTCAGACTCGTAGATGAAGCCGAAGGAGCACTAGAGAGAGGAGGAAAAGGAAGGGAGAAGCGAAAGGGAGAAGTGATCGCAAGGCATCCTGGAAGTCCCTTCTCCCGACCCCAGGCTCTTAGAAGAGCCGGACACTTGTCACAATTGAGGAGGTGGTGACAGGTGGGGAATAAACAAGCCTATTACAGTCATACCTCATGTTACATCCGATTCATGTTACGTTCTTTCAGGATACGCCTCGTGGCGATGCGGAATAATAATAATAATAATAATAATAATAATAATAATAATAATAATATAATTTATTATTTATACCCCGCCCATCTGGCTGAGTTTCCCCTGCCTCTCTGGGCGGCATCCAATCAAGTGTTAAAAACAGTACAGCGTTAAATATTAAAAACTTCCCTGAACAGGGCTGCCGTCAGATGTCTTTTAAAGATAGGATAGCTGCTTATTTCCTTCACATCTGAAGGGAGGGCGTTCCACAGGGTGGGCGCCACTACCGAGAAGGCCCTCTGTCTGGTTCCCTGTAACCTCACTTCTCGCAATGAGGGAACCGCCAGAAGGCCCTCGGCGCTGGACCTCAGTGTCCAGGCTGAACGATGGGAATGGAGACGCTCCTTCAGGTATACTGGACCGAGGCCGTTTAGGGCTTTAAAGGTCAGCACCAACACTTTGAATTGTGCTCGGAAAGGTACTGGGAGCCAACGCAGATCTCTCAGAACCGGTGTTATGTGGTCCCGGCGGCCACTCCCAGTCACCAGTCTAGCTGCCGCATTCTAGATTAATTGCAGTTTCCGAGTCACCTTCAAAGGTAGCCCCACGTAGAGCGTGTTGCAGTAGTTACTTCCGGGTTTCGCCACTCGCGCATGCGCAGAAGCGCAAAATGAGATCATGCGCATGCGCAGAAGCGGCGAATCGCAACCCGTGCACGCGCAGACGCGCCGCTGCGGGTTGCGTTCTTTTCATGTTGCGAACGGGCCTCCGGAACGGATCCCATTCGCAACCAGAGGTACCACTGTAGTGAGAAGGGTCGTAGTTCTGGGGTAGAACAATCTGCTCTGTGCGCAGAATGTCCCGGGTTCAAATCCTGGCACCTCCAGGTAGGGCTGGGAGGGACTCCCTAACCCAAATCCTGGAGAGGCGCTGACAGCCAGTGCAGGCAGTCCTGAGCTACACGCCCCAAAGGCCTCGCTCGGTGTTAGGCAGATTCTTGTAACCAAGAATAGCCGAGAACATCATCTTCAGCCCCTCAGAGGTGGGCGAGACCTAAATGCACAAAAATGAACTTGCAGGGTGGGGAGGGGGGCAGGTTTTCAGCGATTTCACCTCTCCCTTAAAGCACCTCCAAAGACCCGCCTCGTCTCTCAGTCGCGCTTGAGTGTGACCAAGGCGGCAGACTTTTTATATAAGAAACACATTCACACGTTTCCAGACGATTCATCGTTTGTCTTTCGGGAGGAGGCCCTTTTTTACATCCAGCCTCTCCCTCCCTGATAAACTCTTCCCCTCCCCCAAACAGTCCTTTACTCACATGCGTGCACCACTGAAACTTGGAATCGCGCATGAGAACGCGCTCCATCAGCTTCTTGTTGAAGAGCTCATAGGTCTCGGGGTCCAGGCAGCCACGCAGCTGTGGGGAGGTAAAGGAAGCAGAATATGGGAAACAGACAAATGGTGTTTCCTTTTTATTTTATTTTATGGGAGGGATAGAACAAACGGTCTTTTCAGGTGCAGTCAAGACAGGATAGGAAACAGCAGGGCTGGCCTTGAAGACAACAGAGGCGGGGCTTGTTCGGCCACTGAGCTAAACAACTGTCCATCTTATAAAATAGGCTATTGAGTTTTATGAGGGTGTGGTATTCATCCTTCCTTCCTTCCTTCCTTCCTTCCTTCCTTCCTTCCTTCCTTAAGTCCAAGATGCTCTCACCTAAAAATCTCTTTTCTGCATAGCTGTCATTTCCCTTTTTTTAAGGGAAATTCCCTTATTCCGAATAGGATTCCTCGCAAGGAAAGGGAAAAGTTGACAGCTATGCTTCTGTACATGTAACATGCTGGATTGGCTATACAATTTTTATTTCCGAATCTGTGTTTACAGCCCCCCCTTTCTCCTCCTTTGGCCAACTTTTCTCCCCAATAAAATTCTTTCTGTTTTGACATTCAGTCTGTGTGGTAGTGAGGTGGATGGGCCTATGGTCTGATTCTGTACATGTAAACTACAGTGTTACCTCAGGTTACAGATGCTTCAGGTTACATATGCTTTGTGTTACAGACTCCGCTAACCCAGAAATAGTACCTTGGGTTAAGAACTTTGCTTCAGGATGAGAACAGAAATCGTGCAGTGGCGGCAGCGGGAGGCCCCACTGGCTAAAGTGGTGCTTCAGGTTAAGAACAGTTTCAGGTTAAGAACGGACCTCCGGAACGAAATAAGTACTTATCCTGAGGTACCACTGTATTTCCCCCCCAGAGGTGGGCTGGAAGGAAGGTTCTTTGAAAACGAAGCTCAGAAACTCCCTCTCCTAGCTGGGCCCAACCATTACACGAAAAGGAGGGCTGGCAAGTAAGGAAAAGTCAGGCCCACCTCCAATTCAATCTGCACTTTTCCTTCCTCCTTGCTTTCCTTCTCAATTTCTTTAAAAAATAAAATTAAAATTAAAAGAGGCACCAAGGAGCTGTTAAAAGGGACGTCGCCATTTGTTAAAACGCAGGCTGCGTTTCTACGGAGAAGCAGATGTTAGAGTGGAAATTTGGCATTTGGGGAATGTATCTAGGATGCCTGTTGTCTTTGTCCATTGAGTTTTCTTGGCAGGGATACTGGAGTGGCTTGCCGGTTCCTGCTCCAGGTGGACCATAAAGAAGGCTGATCGCCGAAGAATGGATGCTTTTGAATTCTGGTGCTGGAGGAGACTCTTGAGAGTCCCATGGACTGCAAGAACATCAAACCTCTCCATTCTGAAGGAAATCAGCCCTGAGTGCTCACTGGAAGGACAGATCCTGAAGCTGAGGCTCCAAGACTTTGCCCACCTCATGAGAAGAGAAGACTCCCTGGAAAAGACCCTGATGTTGGGAAAGATGGAGGGCACAAGGAGAAGGGGACGACAGAGGACGAGATGGTTGGATAGTGTTCTCGAAGCTACCAGCATGAGTTTGACCAAACTGCGGGAGGCAGTGGAAGACAGGAGTGCCTGGCGTGCTCTGGTCCGTGGGGTCACGAAGAGTCGGACACGACTAAACGACTCAACAACAACAACAGTCTAGGACGCAGGAGTGTGCAGAGAGGACTTGCCTGGATATCGAGGGTGGAGAAGTAGTTGATGAGCTCCCCTTCGTCGCTGATCTCAGGCTCTGAGCAGGCCGGACACACCAGGTCCGTGATGTGCTTCTCCTTCACGGCGATGGTAAAGTGCAGGGCAAAGCATTCCGGGCAAATTGTGCACTCGCACGACGTCAGCGACTGCATCTGAAAAAACACACACAAGAACAGCCCGGCTGAGTGAGACTCTACCGTGTGCATCGTACTACGGTAAACCAAGGAAGACTCAGGACCGATAAAAGAAATTACTTCTTGAACCAAATGTTTAGTTAAACTGCGGAACTCTCTGCCACAGGAGACAGGGATGGCCACTGATTTGGACGGCTTTGAAAGAGGACTGGGCAAAATCCTGGAGGGGAGGAGGGCTATCGATAGCTATTAGCTACGATGGCTGTGCTCTGATTCCATAGCTAGAGGCAGGGCCGCATTTAGGTTTGATGAGGCCCTAAGCTACTGAAGGTAATAGAGCCCTTTATATGTCTACCTGTCCTTTGTCAACAACAAATTGTCACTGATTTTTGGGTTGAATATACCGGTATGCTATATAATAAGAATATTTTTTTATTTATACCCCGCGCTTCCCGGTTCAAAAACCGGGCTCTGGGTGGCTAACAAAAAATTTAAAACACCTAATTATAAAAACAGCATAAAATACAGTATAAAAACATGAATAACAATAAAATTCAGAAATCAATTTAGGGGAAATAAGCATTAGATAATCCCCAGGGCTAGCTGGCTGAATTGGTCCTACTTGGGCCAGCGAGGAGGCCAGGGGAGAATTAGCTGTGGGGTCTCAGAATGGGTAATCTTCATAAAAGGGGAGTGGGAGGAAAGAGAAGGGAATAAAAGATCAGGCTGAATTCAAATTAAAGGCCAGGCGGAATAGCTCTGTCTTACATGCCTGATGGAAGGAGGTTAATTTATGGACCTCATAGGTATCTCAAGCAATTTGCTCATGTTGCCACGCAACCAGTCCATGCAGAATGTAGGCACCCTATATATAGAAAGGAGCAAACCAGTGATATTTTAGGGAGCAGGCTAGCAGGCGGGGCCCATGACTTACATCATAGGAGCCTACACAACACAAAACACTGTTGCTGTATGTAGGTTTTATTTTATTTGTTTTTTATCTTATATTTTGGACATGTACCTCCAGGTTTTTTTCCTTTACATTTTTTGGGGGCCCCCAAGAGAGTGGGGCTGTAAACTATAGCTTGTTTAGCTTATACGTAAATCAGGCAATGCTTTTGAATTCCTGTTGCTGAAGGCCAGAGGAGGGGGACAGCACTGTTGCATTCAGGATCAATCCTTCCCATTGGGGCATCTGGTTGGCCAATGGGAGAACAGGATGCTGGGCCAGATGGGCCATTGGCCTGATCCTGAAGGCTCCTCTTATGTGCTCATGAGACTAATATTTAGCATTATTCACGGGCAATTTATATACTGCTTATGTTTAAACAAACCTCTAACGGTTTACAGCACAGGTTAAACAGGAAACAGTACCCAAAAAAAGCCAGGGCATTTCTGCATTCTACAAAACACAATCAACAACTAAACAGAGCGCCATCCTCTTTAGGATCGAAATGACCGCTGCACGCAGAAGCCAGTTGCAAAAATACAAGGAAAATTAATAACAAACATAGTAAAGAAATAAACGAAATATCCTCTGATCCCCAGGAAGTAAAATACTGCAAATGAAAATTAACTGAACAGGACAAATTCGACGTCTTTAAGTAACGTGGCTGACAATTAAGACCCCCAACCCCCTCCAAAAGCATCAAAGAATTTCCCAGTTGCCCTACATAAGTCAATTATACCAGACTTAAACAGACCAATCCAATTAAAATTAAATACTGCAGCTGCAACTGACACCCCCCGCTCACTTGGCACAGGCAATGGGAGATCATCTCAGAGCAGATGATCCACACAAACAAAGGGGCAGCTTTTATTTCTGCCGAAATAAGAATGTTTCAGGCTAGTTGACCTGACCTTGACTAAAGAGAAACAGTTAATGCCAGACAGAAAGTTCTGCCTCCACAGATAAGCCAGTTGGGAGGATTTTTAAAACTCAAGGTCTCCTAAACCAGAGCCGAATATAAAATCCCATTACATTCCAAAGACACATACCAGAAAGTACAAATTAATCAGCAACCGAGGTTTTGAGAACGACTGTTTAATTTCTATCCAAATATGCTTTTTTATAGAAAAAAATAGCAATTGTTTGCATTTGATCTCCTTTGATAGCTATTGCAAAAACTGCACTACTTTGATGACATCAATGCAAGTTTAGCCAAAATCTATTGCAGGCTGTTGCATTAATCATAACTAAGCTGGAACATAAGAGAGACGATAATGATGTAGCTTTGTCTTACTGTTATAAAAGGATTCACAAATTGCCAATGTAAAGGTGAGGTTTTCTTTATGCTTGCATGACAGTAGATCTGGTTAGCCATCATAGTTTGAAGAACGATTCTTATATTTCACTGTATTTTGGAAAGTCTGTCTCTCTCTGTATCTGAACACCTTTTAAGGTACCATAACCAAATTTTGCATGGCGGTTCCTGAGATCAAGGAGGTTTTAGTTTCTGATAGGACACAACCGGACGCAAGATGCCGGACTGAACCTTTGAAAACCACACCAATTTTTTGGTCCCTTCGAGTTCTCGACCAGAGCCAGGCAGCAGGCTGCTATTAAGCCGCAATTATGACAAGTTTTGCTATTAAGATGTAATCAAGGTTCTGATGCTCTGTGATTGTATACCAACTCTATTTTGTGCTCTGTATTTCAGACTCTGGAATACAGCGGTACCTTGGTTTTGGAACGGACTTCCGGAACGGATTAAGTTTGAGAACCAAGGTACCACTGTAATTCCTAAAGAGCAACACCGACTGAGCTGCAGGATAAGAAAGTGAACCTTCTCCCAGGACCCATCATAGGAGCCGCGTCTGGTACCTTGTTCCGGGGCAAGGCCAGGCTGCAGACGGCGCACTCCCAGCTCAAGAGGCGCTTGATGAAGTCCCGGCTAGGAGAGGCCTTGACGGCCTCCACAATGTCAGCCAGCTCCCATCCACCTTCGCTCGGCTGCTCAAGCATCAAGGAGACCACCAGCTCCGCTCGGCCCCAGCTGGGCAGGGAAAGGGAGGCCAGCAGGCGGCGGAGGAGAGCCTGAAGGGAGGAGAAAGAGTTAGACAGCGCAACAGGAAGGATAAATGGCGTCCCTGCCCCCCCTCCAGCCACCTCCGAAAGCCCTTAATCCACGCATGTCCAAAGTCCGTTTTGGGGGCCTAATATGGCCTGCCAGTCGATGGCGGCTAACAGATTGAGGTTGAATCCTGACAAGACTGAAGTACTCTTTTTAGGGGACAGGGGGCGGGCGGGCATGGGGCACTCCCTGGTCCTGAATGAGGTAACTGTGCCCCTGAAGGACCAGGTGCGCAGCCTGGGAGTCATTCTGGACTCACAGCTGCCCATGGAGGCACAGGTTGAATCTGTGTCTAGGACAGCTGTTTACCAGCTCCATCTGGTACGCAGGATGAGACCCTCCCTGCCTGCAGACTGTCTCGCCAGAGTGGTGCATGCTCTAGTTATCTCCCGCTTGGACTACTGCAATGCGCTCTATGTGGGGCTACCTTTCAAGGTGACCCGGAAACTGCAATTAATCCAGAACGCGGCAGCTAGACTGGTGACTGGGAGCGGCCGCCGGGACCACATAACACCGGTCCTGAGAGATCTGCATCAGCTCCCAGGATGTTTCCAAGCACAATTCAAAGTGTTGGTGCTGACCTTTAAAGCCCTAAACGGCCTTGGTCCTGTGTACCTGAAGGAGCGTCTCCACCCCCATTGTTCTGCCTGGACACTGAGATCCAGCGCCGAGGGCCTTCTGGCGGTTCCCTCATTGCTAGAAGTGAGGTTACAGAGAACCAGACAGAGGGCCTTCTTGGTGGTGGCACCCGCCCTGTGGAACGCCCTCCCTTCAGATGTGAAGGAATTAAGCAGCTATCTTCTTTTTAAAAGACATCTGAAGGCAGCCCTGTTTAGGGAAATTTTTAATATTTAATGCTGTATTGTTTTTAACGCTTGCTTTGAAGCCGCCCAGAGTGGCTGGGGAAACTTAGCCAGATGGGTGGGGTAAAATAAATAAAAAATAATTATTATTATCATTTAATCTGGCCCCTGTGTCAGTATATGTACTGGGGATTGAAGCAACTTAAAAGTTTGGACTAAGATTGTAAAAAAAGCTCAACAACTTTGGGGTTAAATCCGCAAAAAACAACTTCAATCCTCAAAAAAGCTCAACATCTGCGGTTGGCCCTCACGCATGTTCACTTCTTCAAATCTGGACCTCTTTGGGAAAAGTTTGGACACCTCTGTCTTAATCTCTCTCTCTCTCTCACCTGTCGGTCGGGGCTGTGGAAGTCGAAGGGAGGATCTTCGTATTCCCACATGCGCTGAAGAAAGGGCTCCAACCGCTGGCACTGCAGCTGCGTCAAGGCTCGCCACAGATCCCCGTTGTTTTGGTACAGGGCCTGCAGCACGGGGCCACGCTCCTCAAAGCCCAGCGCCTTCAGCTCCCGCAACTGCACGGAAAAAGGGCATATTCAGCCAGATCCCACCCTTCCGGTGGGCCGCAGCGCAGAGCTCGGCTTCCAAAAGCACTCTGCATATGCTCAGAGGAGCTCTTTTACCATTTTTTTTCTGGAGGGGCACATCCAGGGACTGAGACTCAGGGAGCTCAAATAAAGCTTTGCCTCAAGCATTATCCCTGCTCCTTCCAGCCCAGGAACCTGTTCCCTTTCCAGACTCAGCACAGCTTCCCTCCCTCTTTCCTTTCTCACCCGCAAATTGTTCCCATTTTTAATGAATCCCAGGCTCCTTCACTGCCCTCTCCTCTCTCTCCATTTCTCCAGGCCTCCCCAACTTCTTCCAGACATTGGCTCAGGTGCGAATTCTGCCCCGAGGCTCCACCCACAAAATATAGGCCCCTCCCATTCCCTGTCTTCCCCCCCAAATATTTTATTAATTTTCCAAATTTGTAACAAACATAAAAGAAAAACAATAGAATATAAAAAAGACAAACAAACAAACATATATCCTAACTGCTAAAATCCCAATTTAATTATCTTTATTAAATCACTTTAATTATCTTTATTAAATCTTTATTATCTTTATTAAATCTCGAATCCCCCCCTAGCTGAGTTTCCACAGAACTCATTGTAGCAGTTTCCCAATAAAATTAACTTATTCAATTAACATCTTTCTTTCTTTTCTTAATGTTTTCAATCCATAATGTTATACAATTCAACACATCTTACTCCTAGGCCAGTTTGGTACTGACAAGTAATTCTGCTTATATTATCTTAGAATACCTAGCTAAATAATTCTTGAATTTCTTCCATTCTTCTTGATGTTCCTCCTCTTTCTGTTCGCGGGTTCTTCCAGTCAGGTTGGCCAGCTCCAAAAAGTCCATCATCTCCTCCCATTCCCCCAATTCACAAGCACCTCCCCTTTCTCCAGAAGCTATCCTGATTGGCTGACCTGGCCCCGCCCACTTCCCAGGCCATCCTTTAAGTCCGCCCCCATTTTCCAAGCTCCGCCCACGTCCTGGAACGACCCTCAACAGCCCATGCTGTGTTCTCCCAAAATATTTCCCCCCTACAACACAACCCCTTTCTCCAGAGGCCCGTCCCGTCCCGGCTGACCTTCCTGCGCCGTGCGCTGAGGCATCGGCTGACGGCTTCGTCCACGTCCCCCAGGCTCTCTGTCCAGGCCGCCTGGACTTCCTGGCGGGTCAAGACCCCCAGGCCTCCGCCGGGCTCCTGCTCGCCTCGCTGTGTGGCCAGCTCAGCCACGCCTTCCAGCACCCCAGGCAGCTCCGAATTCAGCCATGCCAGGGGAAGCTCCGCCCCAGAGTAGCGCAAGGCAGCCGCCACCAATTCGGGGGCCACACCGACTTTTTCCGCTTCCTGCGGGGAAAAGGAGGGAAGGGTTGAGGCCCGGATCCAAAAGCGCAGGAGGTCCAGGGCCTGGGTCAAATCCAGCAAGGGGCATTTCAAGCTGGTCGGCAACTCTCTCGGCCGGGTCAGGAGCACGAGTCGGGAGGGAGAAGGAAGGCCTGACACTTGCGCCAGAAAAAGGGGTCTCCGCAGCCACCCCTGCAATTCTGATCTCTCCTCCTCCCTGCCCCAAATTCGATCGTGCTAACAGAAAATGCTGAAAAGGAAGGAGATCCCCAAACCTTTTAGGCCCCCGGGGAAACCTAAGACATGCCCATTTTGCAGAAGGAAAACCGACGATGCTCAGAAACAAGCCCACCCAGCAAGTAAAACACTTCAAAATAAATAAATCAAGGCAGGGGGAGGAGGCAACTGCCCCTCCTCAAATGAACAACTACGTCCACAAAAAAAATCTGAATAAATAAAGGTTCTTGGACTTTGATGGGCAAACAAGGGGGTCTGAGAGCACTGTGGTGCCCCCAACTGCCACCTTGGGGGTCTCAGCTGAAAGAGGGGGACACACGCAGAACCCCCATTTGGTGTACCCACTCCCACTTCTTCAGCTGAAAATCCACACACACACAAAACTACTTTGCCTTGTACCAAAAAGTCCCTCAAAAAGCACTCTGAATTATTCTCTCTCTGTGTGTGTGTGTGTGTGAAATTAAACACGGCTTTTTAGAATACACCCTCCCTGCTCCCCACTCAAATGCATCAAGGTGTAAAACTAATCCGCCATTTTGAAGCTGAAAATGCAGAATACCATTTTAGAATTAGGGCAGAGGTGTAGAAGCATTTTGGTCTGAGATGCCGACATTTAGACCATCTAAACCAGGAGTAGGGGTAAAGGTAAAGGGACCCCTGACCATTAGGTCCAGTCGTGACCGACTCTGGGGTTGCGGCGCTCATCTCGCTTTATTGGCCGAGGGAGCCGGCATACAGCTTCCGGGTCATGTGGCCAGAATGACTAAGCTGCTTCTGGCAAACCAGAGCAGCACACGGAAATGCCGTTTACCCTCCCGCCGGAGTGGTACCTCTGTATCTACTTGCACTTGTGTGCTTTCGAACTGCTAGGTTGGCAGGAGCAGGGACCGAGCAACGGGAGCTCACCCCGTCGCCGGGATTCGAACCGCCAACTTTCTGATCGGCAAGTCCTAAGCTCTGTGGTTTAACCCACAGGGAGTGGAAAAGCCTTATTTTCAGCCTGGGGGGAAGTTCCCTTCTTCCCGGGAGCCGGGGGCAAAAGTGGGCGGAGCATCACATGTAAATAAGGGTGTGAGGGGTGTGGCCTGAGGAGAGGGCCAGGCAGGGAGTCCTGCAGGTCCACTTGACCCGGACACCCCTTGCAAACCTGATTGCCTGTGGACAGTCAGATGATTCCCCCCCCTGGCAAATTCTCACCCGAATCATGGCCACCATCTTCTGCCCGTCCTCCCGCAGTTTCTCCTGCCTCCGCTGCTCCGCCTCCTCCTGGGAGATGGGCAGAGCCTTCCGCAGACTCCTCAGATCGGCTTTGACCTCCGCCGTCCCCTTCCTCGACCTTTCGTCCCCTTCCTTCTCCAGCTTGGCGTGGGGCCGTGAGGGCTCAGGGCCCCCTCGCTGGCTGGTGCAGTTGCACATCTCGCACACCCGCCCGGGGCACTTGTTCCAGAAGGTGCAGTGCTCACACTGCCAGCCAGAGGCCTGGAGGGGAAGGAATCGAAGAATCGTAGAGCTGGGACCCCGAGGGTCATCTAGTCCAACCCCCGGCAATGCGGGATCCTTTTGCCCGACGTGGGGCTCAAACCCACGACCCTAAGGTTACGATGCAGATCGACACGCAGCACCACCCCGTCAGCGGATGGACAGAAGAGCGAAAGCTGACTGGGATCAGTTACAAGAGGAAATTCCCTGCACAGAATCCCCTTCATGAGCCAAATTTACACCGGGGGCTTCGTTTGGTAAAAATCGAGTGTACACTCCCAGAGGTCATGCTAAATACATCGTTTCTGGTAAATAGCTGCTAGAGGAACATAAAAATCTATGTCCTGGGCTTTTTAGATTCATCTACCCATGTACCAGGGACGTGGGTGGCGCTGTGGGTTAAACCACAGAGCCTAGGACTTGCCCTCTGGCCTAGAGGTACACTTACGTCTTCCTGTTGCGGCCCCGGCTCTTTCCCCCAGGTGATGAGGGGTTTTGCGTCTCCCGTTCCGGGCTTCCCCGCCAGGCGGGGTCTGTCGCACATGGCGCACAGGACCGTGGCCGGCTCATTCTCGAAGGTGCACGACTGGCACGCCCAACGTCCCCGGGCCAGCTGCCCCAAGCTGGCCGGCTCGTCCTCGGGCGACGGGTTGACGGGCGTCTTGCAGCCGCGGGGCCGGTCGCAGGCCACGCACAGGACGGAGCGGGCGTCGTTGTTTATGCGGCAGGCGGCGCAGCACCAAGGGAGCCGCTGGGTGGTCACGCTGTGCCAGGGTGGCATCAGGGGCTCCGTCGGAGGCCTCAGGGACCCGGCGTCGGAGGTCACCAGGGTCACGCTGAAAAGAGAGCCGAAGCCGAGGCAAAAGAGAAGCGCTGGTGAGGCATTTTTGTTGGGGATTGTAGGGAAAGACCTGCCAAAAAAGCTGAAAAACATCTTCACGTACGCGACAACAGCTGCGAGAGTTCTGGTAGCACAAGGATGGAAGACGGAAGAAACCCCAGCTAAAGAATCATGGCAAGAAAAAATGATGGACTATGCAGAACTGGCAAGACTGACATACAAGGATAACTGTGACTTTAAGGATGAATGGGAACCCTTTACAAAGTATCTGAAGACGCAACAAAGCGAACTGGACTCCTTGGCGGGTTATGAATAAACATTCACAAGCTTTTCATTGATAATAATCAGCGAAATAGTTTGAGGAGCTCTACAACTTTGTAACATGCAGAAAACAGCATTCGCAGAGAAACCAAAGACTGGAACTGAGGGAAGTTGGGGGGTGGGGGTGGGTGGGTTTTGTGTGGGAGGGAGAAAAAATGGGGGGGAAACAAGGGTGATATGTTTTTGGATAATATGTCTTGTTTTAATTTTGAATAAAAAAAAACTTTATATATATAAAAAAGAGAAGCGCTGGTCAGCAGTAAGCGAAGCATATGCTGCAAACCGCCCAGATGGAGGCCGGCCTGCAAATTTAAAAATGATCCAACGAGTCGCCTCAGGGGATGGCACCGTTTTCTGTTTTGCCCTGGCGGGGGCAAAATGCCTCAAGCCAGCCCTGTAAACTATTGATGCAATTTGCTCCTTTTGAGTCAGCAGAGTTGCACAGAACGTCTTTCAGAATCTTCTTATACCTGAAGGAGCATCTCCACCTCCATCGTTCTGCCCGGACACTGAGGTCCAGCTCCGAGGGTCTTCTGGCGGTTCCCTCATTGCGAGGAGTGAGGTTGCAGGGAACCAGGCAGAGGGCCTTCTCGGTGGTGGCGCCTGCCCTGTGGAACTCCCTCCCATCAGACGTCAAGGAAATAAACAACTACCTGACTTTTAGAAGGCATCTGAAGGCAGCCCTGTTTAGGGAAGTTTTTAATGTTTGATGTTTTATCATGTTTTTAATACAGTGGTACCTCAGGTTACATACGCTTCAGGTTACACACTCCGCTAACCCAGAAATAGTGCTTCAGGTTAAGAACTTTGCTTCAGGATAAGAACAGAAATCGTGCTCTGGCGGCACAGCGGCAGCAGGAGGCCCCATTAGCTAAAGTGGTGCTTCAGGTTAAGAACAGTTTCAGGTTAAGAATAGACCTCTGGAACGAATTAAATACTTAACCTGAGGTACTCCATTGAGAGCCACCGAGAGTGGCTGGGGAAACCCAGCTGGATGGGTGGAGTATGTATAATAAATTTATTATTATTTCATAGTTCAGCTCATCTGTGGGCGAATTCCCACATGGGAATAAGGTAAAGGTAAAGGCTAATGACCCCTGGAGATCCCGTTCCAGTTCTGCTTAAAGTATTTACTGAAGACTTAACATGACAACTACTGTTGTCTAACGGAAGTAAGGTAAACCGTTCCTCTTCTCTGCTCTTTAGCCATGCGACCAGAGTAACAGCCTCACTCCTCCTTCAGAGCATGTCTAATAAAGATGCCCGTTGCCAAGGGAACCCTGCCTGATGCTAGGAGAAATCTTGTTTTTCCGGGCAAAACTATGCAAGGTTCATTTCAAGGCTATTTTTTGACTACATTCTGCAGGAATGGGTATTGACGGGACCTGGATGACCACATATTCTAAGCCAAAAGGCACCTTTTGGGAGTGGACTATTTGATTTATGGGCTACTATTCAAATGAGGCTGCATTTTAAATTATATTTTAACCTGTATTTTAATAAACTGGTTCTCCCCCATTGTGTTTTATTGTAATTTTATTGGTGTTATCCGCCCTGAGCCCAGCTCTGGCCGGGGAGGGTGGGGTATAAATATATTATTATTATTATTATTATTATTATTATTATTATTATTATTATTATTATCATTATTATTATTTCAGAACTGTGAGGGAAACGGTCAAGGTTGCCGTTCCTATGATGCTTCTGCCCACCAGAAACAAAACTCCCGCTTCCTTGACTAAAAACACAAAGCGACTTTAGGACACCCTGAGACGTCCAATACCATTTCCTCCTCATGAAGTGAGCAGAACAGAAGCAGGAAATGTCCACCCCGAGTAAAACCATCCCAGGAAAGGGGCCAAATCATTAGCCTTTATGAACGCAGCTTGGGGGCAGAAAGATGGAAAGACGGAAGCGGAGTCAAAGCGGGGGTCGACTGTGCTAACCTGGGTGCCGGGGGGCTACGCCAAGCTTGCTCCTTCATGGGCACCCGGCAGTGATGGGTCCGCGAGGGGTGCTTGTGGAAGAGGCGGTCACAGTCTGGGCACAGAGACTGGGCACAAGCGGGGCAGTGTAGCAATGGGGGCTCCAAACCACACAGCAAGCAGGATTCTGGGGGCAGGTAACCTGGGTGGGAGGAGGAGAGAGAATCAGGAACACCCCTCTGTCTTTTTAGGCCAAGGAAACCTGAACTTTACAGGCTAAGTAAACTAAAAAGGTAAAGGTAAAGGACCCCTGACAGTTAAGTCCAGTCACAGACGACTCGGGTTGCGGCGCTCATCTCAGTTTACAGTGGTACCTCAGGTTACATACGCTTCAGGTTACATACACTTCAGGTTACAGACTCTGCTAACCCAGAAATAGTGCTTCAGGTTAAGAACTTTGCTTCAGGATGAGAACAGAAATCGTGCTCCGGTGGCACAGCAGTAGCAGGAGGCCCCATTAGCTAAAGTGGTGCTTCAGGTTAAGAACAGTTTCAGGTTAAGTACGGACCTCCGGAACGAATTAAGTACTTAACCTGAGGTACCACTATACTGTCCGAGGGAGCCTGCGTTTGTCCACAGACAGTTTTTCCTTCTGGCGAAACCAGAGCAACGCACGGAAATACTGTTTACCTTTCCGCCGGAGCGGTACCTATTTATCTACTTGCACTTTGACGTGCTTTCGAACTGCTAGGTTGGCAGGAGCAGGGACCGAGCAACGGGAGCTCACCCCATCGCGGGGATTCGAACCACCGACCTTCTGATCGGCAAGCCCTAGGCTCTGTGGTTTAACCCACAGCACCACCCGCATCCCCTAAGTAAACTACCCCCCAAAAAAAGACACCAATCAATATATATGCCTGCACAATCTGCTATATCTCTACTAGACCTGAGGAGGAGACAAAAGCACCATTTCACACGGCTGATGCTTTCCTCTACAGCCACAAGATCTAGAAATATGCTTATTACAATGGAACCTTGGCTGTCGAACGCAATCTGTTCAAGAAGACCGTTCGACTTCCGAAACGTTCCACAACCGAGGCTCAATGGGTGGTCGGCAAATTCCATTGAGAAAATGGGAGAAACACGCTTTGGAAGCTGTTCAAAAACGGAAGCATTCACTTCCGGTTTAGGGCGTTTGGGTTCCAAATCGTTCGGCTTCCGAGACGCTCGAAGAAACCGAAGTTCCACTGTATTATTCTTTTGCTAACATCTTGAACGCCGAGTTTTCAGGACACTAAAGAACCTGCAACAACGCATTCCACCTGCCTATTTCATGCTTTTGCTTTACATTTTAAAAATTGTTGTCACAGGATCATAGAATGCAGGACTCTCAACGAAAGCATCCAAGGCAGATGGTCACCCAACCCAACCTCTGCTTAAAAACCTTCAAGGAAGGAGAGTCCATAACCTCCGGAGAGAGACTGTTCCACTGTCGGAACAGCTCTTAGTGTCAGAAAGTTCTTCCTGAGGTTTCGTCACAAACTCATTTCTTGTAACATGAAGCCATTGGTTTGAGTCCTTCCCTCCAGAGCGGGACAGGATTCGAACCAATGGCAGGGGCATAGCCATCTTCTCTGTTCCATGCATGTTATAAAACGAAAACTACTTTACAAAACAAATAAAGATTGTGAACCAAATTCATGAACCACGGAACCATCACATCGATGCCCGACAGGCAGGTATTCACCTGGAAAAGCCCCATGCTATTTCTACTGCCAACCTCTTGGTACTCCTTTACCTGTGGGCGATAATGCCGAAACGGTGCGCGGCGGGATCGCTTCTTGAACAGGGAAGGCGTCTGCGATGAGGCCAGCCTGGGAAAGAGAAAAGGACATTGTGCCATCGTGACCTCAAGGACACACCGCAATACGTTCCACCTGCAGCCGTCTTCGAGAAAAGCTAGGAAGCTGTCGAGAGTGCGAAACTCGGGCACCTACCTCCTGACGGGAGTGCAGGCGGGAGTAGCAGGAGGGCCTGGTAAGGCGTCATCTCTGCCCCACCTTGTGGATCGAATAGCCATTGGATAGAGAAAAATATCCCCTGTCCAGTCCTAAATGGTTGGGGAACTACAGTTTCAGACCCATGGTAGAAGGAAGGTCCAGATCTGTCAGCTTTTTGACATTCTTATTAAGAAGCTGACGGATCTGCCTGAAGCATTTTTGTTAGTAAAGGTAAAGGGACCCCTGACCATTAGGTCCAGTCGTGACCGACTCTGGGGTTGCGGCACTCATCTCACTTTATTGGCCGAGGGAGCCAGCGTACAGCTTCTGGGTCATGTGGCCAGCGTGACTAAGCCGCTTCTGGTGAACCAGAGCAGCGCACGGAAACGCCGTTTACCTTCCTGCCGGAGCGGTACCTATTGATCTACTTGCACTTTGACGTGCTTTCGAACTGCTAGGTTGGCAGGAGCAGGGACCGAGCAACGGGAGCTCACCCCGTAGTGGGGATTTGAACCGCCGACCTTCTGATCGGCAAGTCCTAGGCTCTGTGGTTTAACCCACAGCGCCACCTGCGTCCCATTTTTGTTAGGGATTGTAGGAAAAGACCTGCCAAGGAAATTGAAAAACATCTTCACGTACGCGACAACGGTCTTAATAGCACGAGGATGGAAGAATGAAGAAATCCCGACCAAAGAACTGTGGCAAGAGAAACTGATGGACTATGCGGAATTGGC
The DNA here is from genome assembly GCF_964270895.1 of Podarcis filfolensis. Classification (NCBI taxonomy): domain Eukaryota; kingdom Metazoa; phylum Chordata; class Lepidosauria; order Squamata; family Lacertidae; genus Podarcis; species Podarcis filfolensis. The sequence continues at coordinate 6,078,996 of NC_139615.1, forward strand.
GAAATTGACACACAAACGACGTGACAAGGGCAACTGTGACTTTAAAGAAGAACGGGAACCTTTCACAAAGTACTAAAAGAAACAAGAAAATGAACTGGACTCCTTGGCAGGTTTTGAATAAACACACACAAACTTTTTATTGATAATATATAGATAGAGAAATTAAGGATCTTTACAATTTTATAATATGCAGAGAATAACATGTGCTGAAAAACCAGAGAGAGGAGCTGAGGGAAGTCTGGGGTGGGAGGGTGGGTTTTTCGGGGAGAGTGGAGGGAAAAAATGGGGGGGGGAATGAGGATGATGTGTATCTGATAAAATGTGTTGAAATTCCTAATAAAAAATTTCCAAAAAAAAAAAAAAAAGCTGACAGATCTGGACCTTTCTTCTACCATCTGTGACTGGATTAAAGACTTTTTGAGGGATCGGACACAAACAGTGAGGATTGGGACTGTTACATCTACCTCCCTGAAGCTTAGCACTGGGACCCCACAGGGATGTGTGCTAAGTCCCTACCTGTACTCATTGTACACATATGACTGCATATCATCTGATCCATCTACAGTAATTATTAAGTTTGCAGATGATACTAGCATAAAGGGCCTAATTGCACGCGGAGATGAAACAGCGTACAGGGGAGAGGTTCAAAAAATATCGACATGGTGCTTAGAGAATAACTTGCACCTAAATACAAGACAAAGGAGATGGTGTTGGGCTTTCGGACGAAGAGAGGGGAACCCGCCTGTTGCATATCGGGGGGGCTGTGTGGAGAGAGTCTTCTCCTTTAAATTCCTGGGCGTTTACCTTAGTGAGGACCTCACTTGGAAAATCAACATAACTCAGGTGGTCAGAAAGGCCCAACAGAGACTCCATTTCCTCAGGGTCTTGCGAAAGAATAATGTGAAACAACAACTGATGAACTCCTTTTACCCGTCCACAATAGAAAGTGTCCTTTCATATTGTATCACAGTGTGGTATGCTGGCTTGACAGCCACGGACAGAAAGTCTCTACGGATGGTGGTGAATACAGCGCATGATATCATGGGCTGTCCCTTGAGCCTGCTAGATGACATCGCAAGGGATCGTTGCCTTAGGAGAGCGAGAAAAATCCTCAGGGATGACTCACACCCCGCCCAGCGCCTCTTTAATCTTCTACAGTGGATGCTTGGGTTGCAAACGTGATCCATGCGGGGTGCATGTTCGCAACCCGCAGCGGCACGTCTGCGCATGCGCAGGTTGCGATTCGGCGCTTCTGCGTATGCGCGACCGCCAAAACCCGGAAGTAACCCGTTCCAGTACTTCTGGGTTTCGGCGTTCTGCAACCCGAAAAAACGCAACCTGAAGCATCTGTAACCCAAGGTATGACTGTAGCAGGAGCTATAGAAGTATAATCAGCCGTACCAACAGGCTAAAAAATAGCTTCTATCTATGGGCTGTTAGGCTGTTGAACGGAAAATAACATAGCGAAATTGACTTGCAAGGTGGTGTGTTGTTTGATAAGAGATTAAGTGTTTGGGGGGGGAGGGAGGCTCCTTTAATTTCATAGTACACAGATTGTACAATGACAATAAAATTATTATTAGTAGTAGTATTATTAGCTCCCATCACCAGGCTGGGGTGTTAGGGGACAGGTATTACCGTATTTTTCGCTCTATAGGACGCACTTTTTCCCCTTCAAAAATGAAGGGGAAATGTGTGTGCGTCCTATAGAGCGAAGACGCCATAGCCCCGCGACCCTCTCCCGGCTGGAGAGTTAACGCGTGGCTATGGAGGCTCCTGCCATAGCCGCGCGTCACCTCTCCAGCCGGGAGAGCGCGCTCGGGGCTAAAGCAACCCCCCCCCCCCGCGACCCTCTCCCGGCTGGAGAGTTAACGCGTGGCTATGGAGGCTCCTGCCATAGCCGCGCGTCACCTCTCCAGCCGGGAGAGCGCGCTCGGGGCTAAAGCAACCCCCCCCCCCGCGACCCTCTCCCGGCTGGAGAAGTGACGCGTGACTATGGCAGCAGCCTCTCCGCTGCGCCTTTCTGCTGCTCCCTGACCTGCTCTTTGGGGCTGGTGGTGGGCTTCCCCCCGCCAGCCACAAAGAGCAGGTCGAAAGGAACCTTCCAAGGTAGCCGCCTGAACGCACCTTAAACGGCACCTTGTTTTAGAGCGGGAAAACAAGAGGGGGAAAATTCTTCCACTCTCTGTGCAGCGCCTCCTGCCGCTTCGCTGAAGGGGCGCTGGGCAGAGAGCGGAAGAATTTTTTTTCCTTGTTCTTCCCCCTCTAACACAAGGTGCGTCCTATTGTCTGGTGCGTCCTATGGTGCGAAAAATACGGTATGTCCACCTTTGGTCCCCCCCCCATTGAACTCAGCTCTCACCTGTGGCTCCTAGAAGCTGTCAGCATGCAACAGTGGCCACATCCTGGGAACAGGATTAGGCCAGGGTAATCTGAGGATTGCTGTCAGAACCACAGCAGAGTGAATGATACACACACACACACACGGTTCTGAGGCAGCCAGTGGGGCTGGGGTGGCCCCTTGGGCATCATTAATGCCCACCTGAAACTCAAATGGACGAAAACACAAAGATCTTCTCAGCTCCCTCTCTGCTAGCTAAGCTCCTGGGGCTTTATGTTCCCTCACCTGACTCACCTGTAAGTTGTCCCCGCCCTGCATGAGTTCCTGCAACACCTGAGGATTGGGGTGGTTGTCCTAAAAAGGGAAGAAAAAAAAGAACCATGAGGGTATGTGGCGTGTTGAATTTATAATAAGAATAATAATTTATTATTTACATCCCGCCCATCAGGCTGGGTTTCCCCAGCCACTCTGGGCGGCTCCCAGCAGAATATTAAAAACACGATAAAACATCAAACATTAAAAGCTTCCCTAAACAGGGCTGCCTTCAGATGTCTTCTAAAAGTCAGGTTTATTTCCTTGACATCTGGTGGGAGGGCGTTCCACAGGGCGGGCGCCACCACCGAGAAGGCCCTCTGCCTGGTTTGTTTTTTTCCCGACTTTCCAATTCCAAAAACGAGGGGTGCTAAAAAGTTGCAACGTGACTGGGGAATTAAAAACATATTAGGTTACATTAATATAAATTAGCTTTGCTTGATAGGATGTGTGCAAAATTGTATGGAATTTGTTAAAAGTTCAAGTTCAACAATGTCAAGTACTTGCTGTTGTATTATATTGCTATTTATTTGTTTATAATTCCTGACATTGCCAGAAGTTAAAATTTTTCCAAAAGCAGTTTATGAGCTTCTTCATTAAATGTAGACTTACCGGGCTAAATGTTGTCCAGTCACAAAAATAATAGCACATTTGAATTCCTCACGTACTTTAAAGACTGCTCACTGAATAAATTTGCAGAAATTAAGTGTCACTCTCTAAAATGATACGCCCTATTATTTTGTGTCCTGGCGTGTTTTGTTGAAGTCAGAACTGATGTAAGAAAATTGCTGAGTGATGTTGGTGTTGTGTATTTAGACTGCCTTTGTGTAGTGTGAACACGGAAGTGAATGATGTTTTTCGGTGGTTGTATTATTGGGTGTGTTTTAAGATTTATGATTTTTAAAAATGATATATTGTAGTTATGTTGCATTTTGATGTATCCCAATATATTTCAGCACTGTGCATATTATTTGGGTGTTTTGCTCATGTCTAGAGAGCTTTATTTAATTCTGCTACTTAAAATGTGGAATTACGGTTATCATTAGCAGCAGTAGCGACATAAGGTTTCAAATGTGCAATTCATACTTTTTGTTGCTTGTATGGAGTCCTTTTCGCTGCAATCTGTAAGCCGCTTAGAGATTTCTGTTGACAAACGAACTGACCAAATTAAACATAAATGAAAAAACTCATTCTCAGCTGGGAACCCGAAGCTCATCCATCACTATCTTTCTGAATGGGACAACTGTGCCCCCGAAGGACCAGGTGCACAGCCTGGGAGTCATTTGGGGCTCACAGCTGTCCATGGAGCCGCAGGTCAGTTCTGTGTCCAGGGCAGCTGTCTACCAGCTCCATCTGGTACGCAGGATGAGACCCTCCCTGCTGGCAGACTGTCTTGCCAGAGTGGTGCATGCTCTAGTTATCTCCCGCTTGGACTACTGCAATGCGCTCTACGTGGGGCTACCTTTGAAGGTGGCCTGGAAACTACAGCTAATCCAGAATGTGGCAGCTAGACTGGTGTCTGGGAGCTGCTGCTGGGACCATATAACACCAGTCGTAAAAGACTTGCATTGACTCACAATTCAAAGTGTTGGTGTTGATCTTTAAAGCCCTAAACGGCCTCGATCCTGTATACCTGAAGGAGTGTCTCCACCCCCATCATTCCGCCCGGACACTGTGGTCCAGCTCCAAGAGCCTTCTGGCAGTTCCCTCCCTGCGAGAAGAGAGGTTACAGGGAACCAGGCAGAGGGCCTTCTCGGTGGTGGGACCCGCCTTGTGGAACGCCCTCCCACCAGATGTCAAGGAAACAAACAACTACGCAACTTTCCGAAGACATCTGAAAGCAACTCTGTATAGGGAAGCTATTAATGCCTGATGTATCGTGTGTTCTTTTATATTCTGTTGGAAGCCACCCAGAGTGGCTGGGGAAACTCTGTCAGATGGGTGGGGTACAAGTAAGAATTTGTTGTTATTAATTATTATTATTATTATTATTATTATTATTATTATTATTATTATTATTTCTCCGGCACATCTAAGGCTTCCGGGTCTCATGGTTCCACCATACCGAAATAAGGAGATTCAGTTCAGCCCGTAGCACCATGACATCCACGGTGATCGAGGCCACGTGAGGGATATCTGGCTCCAGCAGATGCTCCGGGAAGCAAAGTCCGTCCGTCTGTTCCTCCGAATATCCGTAGAGGCGAAGGACGTCTCGCCCGCCCTGCCAGGAACGTGGGGCACACAATAAATGGGCTGAGGTGACAGGAGGAGGGGCTCAGCTGGGACACAGCTTAGCTCGGCCTCTGCCAGGAACAGGGCCTTATCAGTGTGGGCCCCCTTCTCAATGGAATATCTTTCGCCAGGCTCATGCTATTAGTTGTAAACAAAATAAAAATAGAAATTCAGAAGGATATAAGAGAAGGGAAGAGCCGAGTGATTGAGCCTGGTGCTGAAAATATACCAAAGGACATAGCTGTCAACCGTCCCTTATTTGGCAGGAAACTCCCTTATCCCAGCGCCGTGTCCTGCTGCTGTCCCTTATTGATGATGTCCCTTAAATTTCCCGGGTTTCAAAGGAAGCAGCTCCTCTCCCTCCCTCCCTGCCGGCCAGGGAGGAGGGAGGCTCCAACTGTGTTGCTTGGCTGCGTTGCTCACCCAGTAAGGAGTCTAAGAACGACTGGGGGGTGGAGCTTGCATGCCTTGTGCCAATCAAATCGGCCGCGTTGCCTGGGGACTCGCCTTTGCTCAGCGCTTCCCAGTGGAGAGGTGATGGTGGTTTCCCTTGCTGCATCCCCTTTGCCGGGTTGCTGCGCTGTGGGAACCACCGCTTGAGGCTTTGTTTGGCTGCTGGTTGACTAAAATGCCTTATTTTGGCTGCTGATCCCTTATTTTTGAGGCTGCTAATCCCTTATTTTCAAATCTGTAAGTTGACAGCTATGCCAAAGGAAGGGGTGGGCAGACAGGGAAGGAATGTTTCTCTCACCTGGATGGTGTCCACCGTGTCCCGGAAAACGGGGTTGTTGAACTTGACAGTCCTCCAAAAGCGGGGCTTGTGGGGGTTCAACAGATTGCGCCCATATTTCTCCAAGATGTTCAGAGCAGTGGAGATGGTGCGAAGGTCCTTTTGAGGCTGGGGAAGGGTTCAAAAATTGCCGTTGTCTCTTTGCATATTTGTACCTACCGTATTTTTCGCCCTATAGGACGTACCATCCCATAAGGCGCACCTAGTTTTTTGGGGGGGAAATAAAGGGGCTTGCGGCTTGCGGAGAGCTGCGCGAAGCCTGGAGAGCGAGAGGGGTCGGTGCACACCAACCCCTCTCGCTCTCCAGGCTTCAGCGAAAGCCTGCATTCACCCCATAGGACGCACACACATTTCCCCTTCATTTCTGGAGGGGGAAAAGTGCGTCCTATAGGGCGAAAAATACGGTAAACCCCAATCTCCAAATCACACGAGTCTGTACAGTGGTACCTCGGGTTACATACGCTTCAGGTTATATACGCTTCAGGTTACAGACTCCGCTAACCCAGAAATAGTGCTTCAGGTTAAGAACTTTGCTTCAGGATAAGAACAGAAATCATGCTCCAGCGGCGCAGCAGCGGCAGGAGGCCCCGTTAGCTAAAGTGGTGCTTCAGGTTAAGAACAGTTTCAGGTTAAGTACGGACCTCCGGAACGAATTAAGTACTTAACCCGAGGTACCACTGTACTAAACTCTTCTAAGAACCCCCTTCCTTTGGGGTTTTCGTTTGCTATGTTCTGACCCTCCCAGACCCCAGTTGGCACTGCCATATCTCAAGCGTTCAGAGGGACGAGCAGGGTTCACGGTGCATTCACACCGCCTTACACACATCACGAACTTTACCTCTTATCTTAGGGACTAGAACCTTGTTCCTGGGGCACCTTTTTAAATAAACAGCGGAGACCCTGAGGATTCTGGGCAGGGACTATTCAATTCTGCATCGGTGCGAGGGAATCGCACTGCAAAACGATAAACACCACCGTGACCCAGCCCCGCTACCAGGCGAAATCCCAGCGCCCCAAAGCAAAACTTTGTGTTTACTAAGCTCAATCTACATAACGACTAGTTTTGCCGACGCACCTAGAAAAGGGCTTGTTTCCTTTCCGCCCCCCCTTCCTTGTGGGGAAGCCGCATTGCAGGCAGACATTCCACAGGTGAAGCTCCCAGCTGCCTATAGCACCAGAGCTCTTGCAGGGAGAGACACACCCTAGTTTTGCCTGCCTTGTAGCGTTCCCAAAACAAGGAAGGATTGGACTCTGATTAATAGAAAACACACGAGGCTTGACCAGCAAGACTCTGGGAGGAGTGCGTATAATAATTCCTGTCCAGCCCTTGGCCCAGGTCGTTTTATTCACGAAAGAACTTTTTACACAGTGTTCGTAAGAACGAATCAGATTTCCCCTGAGCGTTTCAAAACCCCCACGTGGGACAAAGTCAGATCAGAAGAAATTCTTTTAACTACAAAGAAACTATTTCCTACTTGTTACAGATAGGTAGCCGTGTTGGTCTGCCATAGTCAAAACAAAAATTTTTTTTTCCTTCCAGTAGCACCTTAAAGACCAACTAAGTTAGTTCTTGGTATGAGCTTTCGTGTGCATGCACACTTCTTCAGATACACAGTGTGTATCTGAAGAAGTGTGCATGCACACGAAAGCTCATACCAAGAACTAACTTAGTTGGTCTTTAAGGTGCTACTGGAAGGAAAAATTTTTTTTATTTCCTACTTGAACATGCATATGTTCTGGGGTAAATAAAACAGGATTAAAAGGAGGAATGCATTCAGCAAACCCAGAGGTCATAAACCAAGCAGTAAACATAAGAGGAAGGATGTCAAGGAAAGATTAGGCATCTTTATCACCTCCATGTGAAACTATTTCCTGGCCCTAAAATTAACAAAACCAAGAAAGGGAACATCAAAGCTAACTATCATCTTTATGACCCAGGATGCCTGATGAAGCAACTGGCCTGTGTATTTAGAATGCTTATACGTGCCTGTCAGGCGTAGAGAAAGAAAATGGCCGAGGCGGAGAGGCTTGTGGGATTTGATCAGAAATTATTGTCAATGAATCAAACCCAGTCAACGCAATGCTTTCATTGCGGACACAATGGCCTGCTTCGTTTTTCATAATTCCTCATAGCAATCCCACCTGACCCCCACACTCTGGATATCTGCACCCCTACACTGCCTGATTTCTGAATCTCCATCTTTCCTCCCCAAGTTTCAATCCCCACCACGGTTTTCCAGACCCCCCACCCCACCCCCGCCATTGCGCGCGCACACACACACACACACCACTGTCCCCTTACCTGCCCCTGGGTATTGGCTCGTATAATACCCTTGGCATCGATCTTCAGGTATTTCTGAGCCGGGGGAAACGGCATCTCTAGCAGACGCTGTACAGTCTCTGGGTTCTGCTCTAAGGGATTCTCGATCAAAGCAGCTACCAGTTCGTCCCGGAGAGCCATGAATTTGCGCTCCACTTCTCCCATGGCTGCTACCTAAGGAAGAGAAGGAAATATGCAAGAGAAAAGAAAGACTCTCTCCTACGATATCTGTTGGGTTTAACCAAGTATTCCCGTCACCCACCAACGGGGGAAAATAACCTCAGATCAGGGCGAAAAATGTATTTATTTTTATTCATGCACGCATTACCAGATTCACAGGGCAACTTTCCTTCAAGGAACTAAAGGCAGAGTTCATGGCGGGGAGAGGGGGAAATCTGTTTTGTCTTCACAACAGCCCTGAGAGGTAGAATAAGGCAGAGAGTAGGTGCCCTACTGAAGGTAAATGTCGTTGCTGAGCAGGAATTTGATCTAAGTCATGGGTAGGCAAACTAAGGCTCAGGGGCCAGATCCGGCCCAATCGCCTTCTAAATCCGGCCAGGAATCACCATGTTTTTATGAGTAGAATGTGTCCTTTTATTTAAAATGCATCTCTGGGTTATTTGTGGGGCCTGCCTGGTGTTTTTACATGAGCAGAATGTGTGCTTTTATTTAAAATGCATCTCTGGGTTAGTTATTTGTGGGGCATAGGAATTTGTTCATTTTTTTTCCCAAAATATAGTCTGGCCCCCCACAAGGTCTGAGGGACAGTGGACCGGCCGCCTGCTGAAAAAGTCTGCTCTAGTCAAACTCTATCCTACCACACCATCATGATGTTAATTCTTTTTTAAAAAAGTTTTTCCCCCCAATTAGTATTCCATTTTACAATGCATATAAAACAGAGAAAACAATTTTAGCAACGGGCAAAAAGCGAAAGGTGAAAAACAAAATGATAAAACATGCATGTAGAATTGAGTGCTTGCACATGAGTTAAAATATCAAAGTCCAAGCAAAGATTATCAACTTTATCGTATCGTCAAGTGTAGTTCCAGGCTTGTGATGAAGGCTGTCTTGAAAATGATGGTTCTGCTGTATATGTCATAAAGGAATGGCAAATCATACACAAAGCGCCTGGAAGTTTTAGTCCTTGTCGAAATCTCAAATTATCCGCAATTTTCTCCATCGCAGCTCTATTCCAGAGTGAGCGGTTACCAAGAGACATGTTAATTCTTGACCTGCCTATTCTTTCCGTTGCTGGATGCAGCTCAGAAAAACATGAGGAAGTATTTAGCCGCCCATGAAAAACCATATATACAAACTTAATCTTGTTTTGACAATGCCTTTTGAGGGCAGATGAAGAGTTCTAAGGAGATCAGGAGATCATTTCCTCCATCCTGACCTTTTAACACCTGCTTTTAGAATTCTTTTACAATACGGTTCACTTTTATGCACTTTTCAATTGCCATTTTTAAAAAATTCTTGTTAGCCGGCTTGAGTATGTTTTAAGAAGCAGTTGTCCCTGAATTAAGAGGGTTTTGGTTTTTAAAAAGAAAGAACTGCTATCCATTTGGCCATGAATAAAGACATCGGTTCCCTCTCCTACAAGTGTTTAATTTAGCAAAACCATGTTAGGATTATTGTTTGGGCTGTTATGAAGGATCGTGGTGTGAATTTTGAATACAAATAAACTTCAATACTGAACTGTCATAGGCTGCGTTTTGAAAATTTCACCGGCCTCTAACCTTGACACCTTCCAGATTTTTCTCTCCCCTCTACAATTTGCATTATATGGATATATCATTGTCAGTTTGAGGGTAATTCTTCACACATCCAAGGGAGCAAGGCTCTAGTCACCAAGAAACCTTACCCCACCATAGACTTGCTAATATTTTACAGTAAAATCCTACTCAGAAGCAGGCAAAGCCCACTGAGCAAATCGGTATGAAACTGCTGCCACATTCAGCCGCCGAATGAATATTTTTGTTGAATTAAATTATGAATTAAATGCCTACAAGTGATCAGGGTGAGAAAGAGTGGAGGGAGGGGGCAGCTGGAGTCCCTTAAAGCTAAGAAATCCACAAAGAATGGATCCTAACCACCAGCCTGTCATCAAGGATAATCTCTTGTAAAGTAATAGTAGTAATAATAATTTTAACATTTACCCACCATCAGATTGCACACACAAACCCTCATGGTATTAAGTATCGTATATTTTTTTTTTGCTGTATGTCGCTTGGAGATACTCGGGTGACAAGTGACTCATAATTTAACTAAATAATAATAATAATTATTATTATTATAATGGCAGACACAAGGGGTGGTGGAAGTTTTTAAGCAGAGGCTTGATGGCTGTTATAAGAAAACTATTGCTCCCTTTCCCTTATGGGGTATCTGGCCACCCATCATGCTTTTGATTTGATCCCATAATAATAAAAATAATAACAACAACAACTTTTTATTTGTACCCCGCCCTCCCCGGCCGCAGCCAGGCTAACATCATAAAACTAACACAGTATACAAAGCACATAAGAACATAAAAATGTCCCGCTTTTCCTTAAGACGTCCCTCTTTTCATTGGAGAAATGTTGCAGGGTATGGAATTATGCACCCCCGAGCCAAAGAGACAAGTAATCATACAGCCTTTAGAAGGCAGCCCTGTACAGGGAAGTGTTTTTTTTTTTGAAAAATTCTTATGTTTTTATATATGTGGGAAGCCGCCCAGAGCAGCAACCCAGTCAGATGGGTGGGGTACAAATAATAAAATCATCATCATTATTATTATCATTATTATTATTATTATGGAATAGGACATCCCCATTTTCACCCGAAAATTGTTGGAGGGTATGATTCCGACGCTACGATTTTGTGGAAAACCAGGGGGCGGCTCCTTGCCCTTCTCAGAAGCTTGCAAATCGAAAGCAAAAAAAGGGGGGCAGCCCTCCAACCCCCGTTTGCAAGCAGCGTTTCGCATGGTGCAAACTGACCCGGGAGAAAGCCCCTCCGATTTCAGTGGGGCTGGCGCAGATCGCGGGTGCAGGATCTCAGATTTTTGGGGGGGTCTGGGAGCAGATCATTTGCAGCTTCCACTTTTGCACAAGCCCGACTTCCTCCCCAAGCCGGGAGGGGGGAAAATAAAAGTTGCAAAGGGCGGTTTGCGGGTTGGGTTTCAAGGGGATCCTCCTGCCCCCTTGGAAAGTGGGGGGTAGGAAAGTGGGGGAGCAGGATCTTACCTTGTTTGGGGGGCGGCGGGGGGAGGAGGGGGGAATCCAGGCGCGTCACTCACTTGTCATGCGAAACCCCAACAGCTGGTTGCAAAGGAGGAAGGCGGAGGAGAGCAGGAAACGAGGCAGGGCTTGAGGGCAGAGGGAAGGCCGAGAGGAGCCGAGGGGGACCCCAGGAGACCGGGAGGAAGAACTACAAGACGCCTTTCTCCAGGAATTGCAAAAGCAAAATGGAAAAAGGAGAATAACCGGCGTGCCTCTGAGCATCTGCAGAGCGCCTCTGGCCAACCAACAGCCTGCCCCGCCTCTGAGGGCTCCCTTGGACAAAAAGCAAGGACACCAACCAGGAATACCAGAGCAAAACAGCAGCCAGTAGGCTTGGTCTTTATTGAAGACTGTCGCAACAGGACTCCCACCTGCCACCAGGAACAAGATGGAAGCCCCGAACAAGAGAAAACCCAAACTTTTATTAGCTGCTAATCCCCATGTTACATCCCGCCCCCAAACTACATCAAGGTTACATCATGATAGGGGAGGTCTGGTAGTAATCTGAGCATCCTGGACCCTGCCCCATGGCTCTCCTTGCCCTCCACCAAACACCCATCAAGTGTAACAAAAAATATATTTACATTTTCCTGTTTTCCAGCCAAGTTTGTTGTTGTTTAGTCGTTTAGTGGTGTCCGACTCTTTGTGACCCCCTGGACCAGAGCACGCCAGGCACTTCTGTCTTCCACTGCCTCCCACAGTTTGGTCAGACTCATGTTTGTAGCTTCGAGAACACTGTCCAACCATCTCTTCCTCCGTCTTCCCCTTCTCCTTGTGCCCTCCATCTTTCCCAACATCAGGGTCTTTTCCAGGGAGTCTTCTCTTCTCATGAGGTGGCCAAAGTCTTGGAGCCTCAGCCTCAGGATCTGTCCTTCCAGTGAGCACTCAGGGCTGATTTCCTTCACAATGGAGAGGTTTGTTCTTCTTGCAGTCCATGGGACTCTCAAGAGTCTCCTCCAGCACCAGAATTCAAAAGCATCCATTCTTCGGGGATCAGCCTTCTTTATGGTCCAGCTCTCACTTCCATACATCACTACTGGGAAAACCATAGCTTTGACTATACGGACCTTTGTTGGCAAGGTGATGTCTCTGCTTTTTAAGATGCTGAATGTTTAATAGGTGATTGTATTTTAGTGTTTTGTTGGAAGCTGCCCAGAGTGGTTGGGGGGACCCGGCCAGATGGGCGGGGTATAAATAATAAATTATTATTATTATTATTATTATTATTATTATTATTACTATTATTATTATTATTATTATTATCTGAGGGCATCAGCCAGGAATACCAGAGCAGAACAGCAGCCAGTAGGCTTGGTCTTTATTGAAGACTGTCGCGACAGGACTCCCACCTGCCACAAGGTGAAACAAGATGGAACAAAAGAGAATCCAAACTTTTATTAGCTGCTAATCCCCATGTTAGGGACGTGGGTGGCGCTGTGGGTTAAACCACAGAGCTTACTGATCAGAAGGTCGGCGGTTCAAATCCCCACGACGGGGTGAGCTCCCGTTGCTTGGTCCCTGCTCCTGCCAACCTAGCAGTTCGAAAGCATGAAGTGCAAATAGATAAATAGGTACCATTCCAGCAGGAAAGTAAACAGCGTTCCCGTGCGCTGCTCTGGTTCGCCAGAAGCGGCTCAGTCATGCTGGCCACATGACCCGGAAGCTGTACGCCGGCTCCCTCGGCCAATAAAGCGAGATGAGCAATCCCAGAGACAGCCACGACTGGACCTAATGGTCAGGGGTCCCTTTACCTTTACCTTAATCCCCATGTTACACCTCCCCAAACTACATCACTCATACATCACGGTTACATCATGAAAGGGGAGGTCTGGTGGCAGGAATCTTGAGCATCCTGGACCCTGCCCCATGGTTCTCCTTGCCCTCCATCAAACACCCATCAAGTGTAACAAAAAAGATCTTTACATTTCCCTGTTTCCCAGCCAAGTTCATCACACTCTTTTGTCTTCATCTGGGTTTGTTATATCTGGAAGGGCTACCTGTCTGGCACTCAGGTATCAGGATGCCAGGGATTATCACTCAGGCAGAGGGGCTGCTGAGTAGCTGAGCCCACGTCTATATGAATTTCTGAAGTTTTCCCTGTGAGCCAGTACACAGATACATTTATCAGTGAATTCTTACATGTGGTATCGTGCACCAAAGGCCCTTTGAATAGATAGGAAGAAACTGTGATGAAGTGTTTTATGGGGACAAATCACAAAAGTCACAAAAGCGATTGTGCTGATTTTGGTAGTGGGCTGCATGTGCATGATATCTGCTGGAGGGGCAACCCACCCCAACCTAGACGTAAATTCCTGCAACAGCCTCTTAGCTGGGATTTGCAAAGCTTGGAGAAATGTATGGAGTCCCCAAATATATTTAATTAATTGCTTCATTATGTCCTGGGATTATTTTGCTAGTGTTATAACCAAAATCTGCCCTTTTTCCATAAGGGGTATCCAAGAGCCCGTATAGAGTCCTTATGTGGGTTCCCTATTGGTAGGTGAAAATAACAGAGGCCAACCAGAGAATATTGAGAAGCAAAGCAGCTAGTAAGCCTGATCTTTATTGATCTGTTGCAACAGGGTGCTCCCCTCACACGCAGGAAAGGAGGATCCAGAACCAAGGTGTGCCTGCCCTTATTTTAAATTTTAAATTCCCTGCCCTGGAGCTCCAGACCACCCCTCCATACATCATACATCCATTGCAGAAGGGGTGTAACCCAAGACCACCCCCCACAAACATCATCCCTACATCACAGAAAAGGCGGTCTACAACAGAAATTTGAGTGCTGTTGTTTTTCCTGTCTGCCAGGTTATCTGATAATGCCTTATCTGATTGCCTTTCCTGGAAGTCTGCGCATTCCTTTGAAAAGGTGATTACTAAATTCCTGTAACAAGGAAGGTTTTTTCACCTCCTCTCTCCTTGCAGAGAAAGATTTGGTCAGCTTGGGAGTCAAAATGGTTTCAGGGCTGTCTTCCTGTGCTGCTCCAGACAGCACATATATATTTATGTACGTGTTTGCTTGGTACATTTATGAACATTTATTATATATCTAAGACCTTAAATTTCTTTTTTTTTAAGATTTCTTATTTAATTAAATTTTATTAAATACAAAAAGAGTATCAAATAAGAAAAGAAATAAAGAAACAAATCTCATACATATACACACGAACATAATTATTTATACATCTGTAAAGCAATATTCGAAAAGAAGAGGAAAAAAGAGAATAAAAGAAAAGTTAAAAATAGAAATTTAGAAAATAGAAAAGTGTTCACCATAAACAACAATTTCAGACCTATACTTGCATACAATTTTATATTTCCATCTTGCAAAATATCAGTCTTAATTAAAATGTTTTAAAAGACTTCCACCTTTTACGCCACACGTCTTTTATACTTATTACACTAGGGGATTTTTTTAAGGTGGGGGTGCCGCGATGCTGAGCTACGTGGCTGCGAGGGCGCCGTCGACCCTGCAAAGTTCTCTCTTGCGAAATGTTCGCATTCCTTGGGAAGTTGGGTTTCGTCCTTCCCGGGCCTATTTCTGTGCAACGCGAGGAAAGGCGACCCTGGGGATGCGTGGGGGGCGGGGGAGGGAAAGGGAAAGGGGGCGGCCGCGTGGGCGGAACGTGTGAATGCGAAAGCGAAAGTGAAGGTGCGGAACTGAACTGCTTGCAGGAAGGGGCGATCGGCGAGGCTGTTTCTCTGCTTATTCTATTCGGATTCTTTCCCTCCCTGCCTCAACAAGACCCCCCAACAACGCCACGATGGCCAAATCCTGCACCATCCAAGTCAGCAAGGAGTCCCGTGAAAAGGTGGGGAGAAAAAACTGGGTATAAATCGGGGTGAAGCCTGGCAGGGGGTCAAATGGAAGGTGCTCTCTAAAAATAGGGTGCGGGGACTAAGGTTATTGCCCGGTGGCTTCTGAGAAACGAGAGTGCCTCTGAGCATGTGCTGAGGGTTAGTGGTTATAACTAAGCAGCCCGTTCCAGTGGCGTAGCGTGGGGGGTGCAGGGGGGGCCGGCCGCACCGGGCGCAACATCTGGGGTTAGGGCAAATCCACGGGTTAGGGGGTGCAAATCCACGGGTTAGGGGGCGCAAATTACTTGCCTTGCCCCGGGTGCTGACAACCCACGCTACGCCACTGGCCCGTTCCTCCCACCGCCACCTCATTGCTCGTTTTCAGGCACGGGCCAACCGGGGGAACAGACCTTCAGTTCCTACAAATGCATTTATTTTTATGCCACCCTTTTCTCCCAGGAGCTCAAGGTGGGCTCTGTGGTTCTTCTCCCCCTCCTCGTTTAATCCCCCACAACAACCTTGCAAGGTAGGTAGGTTAGGTAGGTAGGTTAGGCAGTGACTGGCGCAAGGCCACACCCAGTGGCTGAGCGGGGATTCGAACCCAGCTCTGACAGGTTCTCGTTTGACACTTAACCACTAGGCCACACTCCCTCTCTCTTATCCCAGATTTGGAGGGCCCCCTCTGCTTACTGCTGGGCGGAAAGGCACTCTGCACGTGCTTGGGGGCGTCTTCAGTTATATTCCCCACCTCAGGCCAAAAAGCAGGCTCTGAAAGGGGGGAGACTAGGTCAGGGAGGTGTTTTCCCACCCCAGCATGGTCTGTGGGGACTTACTCCTAGGAAAGCGAGACTTAGGGCTGCATTCCTGTTGATGTTGGTGGGGTTAGCTTTCAAATCAGCAAGCTGAGGACGACAGGCTTACTGTATTCCATTATTTTCAGCTTATGAGTCAGTTATAATTTATAGCTATGTTGTCAGAGACTCGATAGCTGAGTTGGTAGAGCATGAGATTTATAATCGCAGGGTTGTGGGTCCGAGACAAACATTGGACAAAAGATTCACTTCCAAATATACAATTGTATGCACCTCATGGGACCTACAGGAATCCAGTAATAGGAGAGGAATCTATTTGTTGCAAGGGTGGGTGTAACTGTACTGGCATAATAATAATAATAATAATAATAATAATAATATATTTGTTTATTATTTATACCCCACCCATCTGGCTGGGCTTCCCCAGGCACTCTGGGTGGCTTAAAAATATATATATATTAAAATACAGTGGTACCTCAGGTTACATACGCTTCAGGTTACAGACTCCGCTAACCCAGAAATAGTGCTTCAGGTTAAGAAATTTGCTTCAGGATGAGAACAGAAATCGGGCTCCAGCAGCACGGCAGCAGCAGGAGGCCCCTTTAGCTAAAGTGGTGCTTCAGGTTAAGACCAGACCTCCGGAACGAATTAAGTACTTAACCCGAGGTACCACTGTATAGTAATGCATCAAACATTAAAAGCTTCCCTGAATAGGGCTGCCTTCAGATGTCTTCTAAAAGCCTGGTGGTTGTTTTTGTCTTTGACATCTGGTGGGCGAGCGTTCCTGACCTTCGTATTTTATTTCAGCCTTCACCCCGCTACAGAAATCCCCTATTTATTCTTAGAGGGAGATGTCTGCACTTCTGCTAATTGTTTACCTCAGGCATGGCTAAGGGTGGTTTTCCGCCTCAAGGGCCAAATTCCAAAATGCTCGGGGGCCGCGTGCTGAAAATGGGTCTGGCCACACATAAAAAAGACCCTCTCACATAATAATAGTAATAGTAATTATTTTTATTTTTGTTTCGTTTTATTTATACCCCGTCTATCTGGCTAGGTTTCCATGCACAAAGGAAAACAGTCCCTTTGATGATCTGTGCAGGGGGAATCTAGTTTGGAAAATCTGCCGCGTCTGCTTTTAATTCTGCCCCCCCCCTTTTTGTTGATGCCCAAATCTTGGATTCTGGGGAACAGCAGAAAAGGGAACCCACTTGGTGGCGGATCAGAGAGGGTTAGCCACACCTGATTTACATAAATTGCTATTTTATTTGGGCTATGTATACACCATAGAATGAAATCATATTAATACACTCCGCTCCTGAAGAATCCTGGGAAATGAAGTTTGTTCAGGGTGCTGGGAATTATAGCTCAGTGGGTGGTGTTTTGAACTACAATTCCCAAGTTTCTCGGAGATACAGTGTATGGTTTAAATGAATGTGTGTGTGTTTTTTTAAAGCCTGCACGAAAACACATTGAAGTCAATATTAAAACATATTTGGACACATCTGTATAGATGGGGTCTATGCACTGCTTTGTGGAATTTTTCTGGCAGGATTCCTAAAATATGGACTTTTTTTATCCAGGGAAACATTGCTATTCCAGAGAACTTGTGTGTTATGTGCTGCTGTTCCGTAATGTTCGTGCTGAGCCCCAGAAGCGGTTGCATTTCACAATCTCTCTTTCTCTCCCTTAGATGGCTGTTTTCAGAGCGTCCCTTTTGCAAGAGGTAAGCCTCTTTCGCTTTATAATCCCGCCCCCCAAATCTCTCCAAATACCCCTCTCCCAAAAGGTAATTTGTTTCTTTTAATCCCCCCCGCCCCCGCTCATCTTGCAGGGCGAAGAATTTCTGTGCTCGTTTTTGCCCAGGAAAATTCTGCAATTGGATCAGTTCCTCAAGGTAAGAGAAAACCAACAGCACCCCTCAGGATGGCCAGATCCTTTTTTCGGAGACGAATTTATATAACCCCCCCTTCTCTCTCCCTTTATCTTTTTTTAAAAAAACAATTTTTATTGATTTTAACATATAAATTATAAAATGTGCCACAAAACTTATCACTTATACAATCTTTTTAGACTTCCATCAGCACCTCTGATGATCCACCGTTTTCACCACTTCTTATGCATTTCTTAACTTTATATTGCCGTTACATCTCTTAACAAATCATCCTTTCCCTTCTCCATTTTTGCAATACTTCCAATAATACTCCTCACAAAACTTCTTGCAAACCTACAAAAGTCGTCTGATCTTCACAAATACTTTTCAAATAGTCCATAAATTTACTTCAGTCGTCTGTGAATTTCTGGTCCTGCCGGTTTTGAATCCTTCCTGTTAGTTTATCTAATTCTGCATAGTCCATTAACTTCATCCTCCATTCTTCAATCGTCAGTAATTCTTCTTGCTTCCATTCTTGCTGCTGTTATTGCATATAAAAAGAGCTTATATTCCTTTCTATTTATATCACTCCCAACAATGCCCAGTAAAAAATGCTTCTGGTTTCTTTATAAATGTATATTCCAACATTTTTTTCATCTCATTATATATCATCTCCCAGAAGCATTTCACCTTTTTACATTCCCACCACATGTGGTAAAATGTTCCCTCTTTTTCTTTACATTTCCAACATTTATTACTAACTTTATACATTTTTGCTAACTTCTCTCTCCCTTTATCTTGATCCCTGTCCCCTTATTTTCTTGCTTACATTTGCACTTTGTTGTTGTTGTTTATTCGTGTCCGACTCTTTGTGACCCCCTGGACCAGAGCACGCCAGGCACTCCTGTCTTCCACTGCCTCCCACAGTTTGGTCAAACTCATGCAGGTCACTTCGAGAACACTGTCCCACCATCTTGTCCTCCGTCGTCCCCTTCTCCTTGTGCCCTCCATCTTTCCCAACATCAGGGTCTTTTCCAGGGAGTCTTCTCTTCTCATGAGGTGGCCAAAGTCTTGGAGCCTGAGCTTCAGGATCTGTCCTTCCAGTGAGCACTCAGGGCTGATGTCCTTCAGAATGGAGAGGTTTGATCTTCTTGCAGTCCATGGGACTCTCAAGAGTCTCCTCCAGAATTCAAAAGCATCCATTCTTCAGCGATCAGCCTTCTTGATGGTCCAGCTCTCACTTCCATACATCACTACTGGGAAAACCATGGCTTTAACTATACGACATTTGCACTTAAAAAGTTATATTTGCACCCCACCCCGTCCATGTTTTTTATCCTTTCCTCATTATAACCTCACAACAACCTTGTGAGGTAGGCCACACTGAGAGTCCGTGTCTGGTCCAAGGTCGTCCAGTGAGCTTCATAGCTGAGTGAGGACTTGGAACCCAAACTTCCAGGTCCTGATGCGATATTTGAGCCACACGGACTTTTTCCCTGTTTCCCTTTCTTTCTCTAAAACTAATTCCTTCCTTCCTATTCCCCTGGGAGAACTACAAGTCCCAGAGTTCCTTGGGGAGAGGGATCAATTGTTAAAACCCTCTGCAAATTCCAGCTCTGGGTCTCCTGACGATTCTCAGCAGCGCCCTTAATAAACTACAGCTCCCATAATTTCTCTGGGGGTGAAACCATGACTCAGGGCTGAAACCAGAGGCTGCTCCAGATCTGTAGTGCAGATTAGGCCCCAGGGAGCAGTTATGGGCCCTTCCCGAGTCCTAGTCCGGTGCTCCAACCACTATACCACACTGCCTTTACATAGCTGCCCTGTAACCATAGTTCTCTTTTCAGGAAGGGGCGCTGAACGTTAAAGATTTGACCACCCTCCGTGCCCCGCTGGACATCCCCATTCCAGACCCCCCTCCCAAAGATGATGAGGTGAGTTGTTTGAGGGGTCTTCTTCTCTACCCCCCCCCCAAGAAAACCCAAGAGCCAGCTGCAAGGGTAAGGATCAGGGCCGGATTTAGGTCTGATGAGGCCCTCAGCTACTGAAGGCAATGGGGCCCTTTATATGTCCAGCTGTCCTTTGTCAACAACAAATTGTCGCTGTTTTGGGGGTTGAATATATGCCATATGGTCATTTATGGACCGAATAGGTATCTAAAGCCATTTGCACATAATAGGAGCCTACACAACACAAAACACTGTTGCTGTATGTAGGTTTTATTTTATTTGGTTTTTTATCTTATATTTTGGAAATGTACATCCAGGGTTTTTTTTCCCTTTAAATTTTTTTGGCGCCCACAAGAGAGTGGGGCCCTAAGCTATAGCTTGTTTAGCTTATATGTAAATCCGGCACTGATTAAGGATGTAATAGCATTTGCTGGTGTTTGTTTTTGTCGTACAGATGGAGATAGAAAAGGAGAAGGACAAGGAAGGTGAGAGAGGGGTCCTCCGTCGGAAGGAAGGGAAATAAGATTTTGGGATGAGCACAAATAATATTTCATTGCATTTTGGAGACTGACTTTCACTTTCTGCCCCCTGTAGCTCCAAAATGTGGCTACCTGAAGGCCAACGAAGCAATCATTTCACTTTTGGATCGCGTCAAACCCGAAGTCCGGGAGTTCAAAGAGAAATGCATACTGGTAAATATTTTGTTCCCCTTTTCCTTTTTTACAACGTGCACAACGCAGAAAGCATGGTCCTAGCGACGGGCGGAAATTAAAACGTAAAAAGCGGAACTCTAAAATTATGTTGGTTCGGGAAAGCTTGTAAAAAGACGAAATTTTTAAAAAACCTGCGGTTACCTGTGGCTTAAGCAACAGAAAGCCCAGATCGTGAAAGGAAGGGAAAAGGTGAGGATAAAAATTGTCTTCAGATAGAATATCAGCGTTATTTGGTTGCCACGGGTAGTTCAAGATTTGCAAGGCTTGTCTTGGGGAAGGTATGCGTAACGAAGGAAGGGCCAAATTGTATAAAAAGTGCCTGGAGGCTCTAGTCTGTTAAAAATCTTAAATTGCCGTATTTTTCGCTCTATAGGACGCACTTTTCCCCCTTCAAAAATGAAGGGGGAATGTGTGTGCGTCCCATGGAGCGAAGACGCCATAGCCCCGCAACCCTCTCCCGGCTGGAGAGGTGACGCGCGACTATGGCATCAGCCTCTCCGCTGCTCCCCGACCTGCTCTTTGGGGCTGGTGGTGGGCTTCCCCCCGCCAGCCCCAAAGAGCAGGTTGAAAGGAACCTGAAGCCTGGAGAGCGAGAGGGGTCGGTGCGCACCGACCCCTCTCGCTCTCCAGGCTTCCAAGGTAGCCGCCTGAAGACAACTGAACGCACCTTAAACGGCACCTTGTTTTAGAGGGGGAAAACAAGAGGGGGAAAATTCTCCCCCTCTCTGCGCAGCGCCTCCTGCCGCTTCGCTGAAGGGGTGCTGGGCAGAGAGGGGGAGAAATTTTTTTTCTTGTTCTCCCCCCTCTAAAACCAGGTGCGTCCTATTGTCCGGTGCGTCCTATGGTGCGAAAAATACGGTATATGTGGTTTTTCTCAGAAGTGTATCTGGGCTAGCTGGCAAAAATGAGCCCTTCGCTCGATGCTCCCTCAGCTTCCTTTCTCCTCGTTCCCCTCAGGTGACAACCTGGATTCAATACATGATTCCCAAAATCGAGGACGGCAACGATTTTGGCGTAGCGGTTCAGGTAAGAAGAAGCGAGGCGCTCGGAGAATCCACAGCCCACCCCTTGCCACCCCAAAAGCACAACTCGTCTTGTTTCTTTCCTCTTGACAGGAGAAGGTTCTGGAACGGATCACAGCCCTGAAGACCAAGGCAGAGGCTTTCCAGACCACCATTGCCAAGTAAGAGGAAAGGATGAGAGGGTAACCACCGGGTATTCTGGGTAATTTGTCCTCAGGACCGTTCTGCGTATTAGCACTTTGTTCTGGAGCTCTTTTGTTTCATTTCACTTTTAGTCTGTTCTGGGTGACAGTCTAGCAGTAGAGCAGGTAACACACATTCTGACCATCGCCATCATTCTTCATTCCAGGTATTTTTTAGAGCGTGGGGATGCCGTCGCAAAGGCTTCCAAGGATACCCATGTGGTGAGTAACAGAATAACACAATTCCTTCCACTCTGACTTGGGGGGATCGGTTGAGGAGCGGCATAGAGTTAATAGAATTGTAGAGTTGGAAGAGACCCTTGAGGATCATTTAGTTCAACCCCCTGCAATGGAGGAATATGCATCCGTCCCGTATGGGAATTAAACCTGAAACCCTGGCATTAACAGCATCACGCTCTAACCTGTTGGAATTTTTAAGGCAACCAAAACTCCTTTCCTTGGGTCCAAGTACTGGGCCCCTTTTTTTAGCAGATTAACATGCAGCTTCCAAGCATGTAGGAGTCCCAAGTCTTGCATGGAGTGTAGAAATCAATCGCAGGAAGTGTTTTGGTACAACAGCATAGCTGTCAACTTTTCCCTTTTCTTGCGAGGAATCCTATTCAGAATAAGGGAATTTCCCTTTTAAAAAAGGGAAACGTTGACAGCTATGTACAACAGGAGTCTTTACTGTCTTTCTTAAGCGTCATGGTTTACAAACTCTGCATGCATTTATCAGATCCCTGATAAAGGTTCAGCTTCATCTTAACGCTCTGGGCCTGAGCCAAAAAGCTGCCAAACCAATCTCTTTACATCTTCCCACTGTGATAGCAGAGTTGAGACTAAACATTTCTCTCTGTCCAGCCTGGAAGCAGCACATGTGTAGAAATCATTCTTCAGAATGGCCTTGTACTTGTTGTAAACAACTTAGCTTCTCGCAGCTTCACATATTGTTGTTTCTGAGAATGAATGACTCTCACCCAACATAACCAGCTGAGCTCTACAGGCTGAGTGATTTAAGCCTTCCTTTAGGCTTTTTCAGAGGGACATGGGTGGCGCTGTGGGTTAATCCACAGAGTCTAGGACTTGCCGATCAGAAGGTTGGCGGTTCGAATCCTCACGACAGGGTGAGCTCCCGTTGCTCGGTCCCTGCTCCTGCCCACCTAGCAGTTTGAAAGCACGTCAAAGTGCAAGTAGATAAATAGGTACCACTCTGGCGGGAAGGTAAACGACATTTCCGTGCGCTGCTCTGGTTCGCCAGGAGCGGCTTAGTCATGCTGGCCACATGGCCCGGAAGCTGTACGCCGGCTCCCTTGGCCAATAAAGCGAGATGAGCGCCGCAACCCCAGAGTCGGCCACAACTGGACCTAATGGTCAGGGGTCCCTTTACCTTTACCTTAGGCTTTTTCGGCCTCGAAAGGGTTCAAGCTCAAGAACTCGATCTTGGCCAGGAGCAACTTTTTAACGTCCTTGAAATGGTGTCCCTGGTTATGATCTGACTTATTCCCTTGCAGATGGATTACCGGTGTCTCGTTCATGAGCGGGATGAGGCCGTGTACAGGGAAATCCAGATGATGTTGCTCGATATCCGTGGGTTCTATGTGAGTATGCTAGGAGAGAGGTGACGGGTTAGTACAGCAGTCGAAAAAGAGAGGGAAATAGTGGAGCGCAACCGAGAAAAATCTCTTAGCGCTTACAAGTGTTCTGCCATCCTCTGCAGGCTGAGCTCTACCACATCTTGAGCAAAAACCTGGAGAAATTGACCAACCCCAAAGGTGAAGAGAAGCCATCCATGTACTGATTCTGGATTCTGTGACAACCACCTCTGCCAACTTCTCCTATCTTTCTTTGGGTGTTTTGCTGTCATGGGGAAAGCAGAGCAATATGGGGTAAAAAGAAAAGGATTTTTGGGGAGTGGGGAGAGTCTAAAAGTGGATTCACAAATGTCTGTGGCTGAGTATGAATAATGCCTTAATGTGTGGCCTTTTCTTTCTTACAAAAGTTCTGTGAAATGAAACATAATAAGAGCTGGAGAAATCCAAGTTTTCACTAGCTATGTTTTTTTTAATTGCTTGAATCTAGAACCACTGTGAACCCTCTCACTTTAGCACACCCACCCCCAAGCTGGTTTCCCTCCAGATATTGTGGACTACAACTCCCATCACCCACTACAAACGTGCTGGCTGAGGCTGATGGGACTTGTAGTCCAAAACTACTGGAGAGCACCAAGTTCTCGCTTTGTAATCAGATTAATTTAGCCTGCTGCAGCCTCTGTTAAGATCATCACACTCATCTAAGAAATCCATATAGCAGAGCCTTTAAACAATATTTTTCATTTTTGTGCTCTGAATTTCTGTGCCTGGTGGCTGTTTTCTGCCATTTGAAAGCTTGTGATACTTTGGAAATGACTACTTTGTCTCATAATAATAATAATAAAAACATGCCTTGTTTAATTTTCTGTCTGTGTCTCTTTCTTTGGGACTTGGGAAATTAAAACCAGCTTCTTCGCAGTTTGATCCTGGAACTGAATCAGAGGCAAACTAATTGAGTGGCCAATCCTTGATCTGATCTCCCAGTTTTATTTTATTCCCATTAAAGCAGCTACTGGGTGTTCCAGTTTTGATGGGATGTCTAAACCTTCCCCATAGGCTCTTGTTTTACCCCCAATCTGAATGCTCCCCCAGGTGCTAATAGCCCTGCTTTTCATAACCCATGTTTCCTGGCCCAAGATCACCTAGTAAGGTTCTTGGCTACTTGGGGATTTGAACCCAGGCGTTCCTGACACCACAACACCACACTGGCTCCCTTTGCTGTTACACCTGAACATAATGGATCAGTAATAATAATAATAATAAAATTTTATTTATATCCCGCCCTCCCCAGCCGAAGCCGGGCTCAGAGCGGCTAACAACAGTAAAATGATACAACATTCTAAAATCAGTTCATTATAAAATCAGTTCAAATCAGATTAATGGCAACCATTGAGCTAGAGTTCTGTGAGGATTGCCAAAGGAGGGGGTCAGGCTGTGCCCTGGCCAAAGGCCTGGTGGAACAGCTCTGTCTTGCAGGCCCTGCGGAAAGATGTCAAGTCCCACAGGGCCCTAGTCTCTTGTGACAGAGCGTTCCACTAGATCGGGGCCACAGCCGAAAATGCGCTGGTTGCGGCCAGCCTAACCTCTCTGTGGCCTGGGACCTCCAAGATGTTTTTGTTTTTGTTTGAAGACCGTAAGGTCCTCTGTGGGACATACCAGGAGAGGCAGTCCCGCAGGTACGAGGGTCCTAGGCCGTATAGGGTTTTAAAGGTTAAAACCAGCACCTTAAACCTGATCCTGTACCCCACCGGGAGCCAGTGCAGCTAGTATAGCACTGGGTGAATGTGATCCCGCGGCAAGGACCCCGTAAGGAGTCTTGCTGTGGCATTCTGCACCCGCTGGAGTTTCTGGGTCAGTCTCAAGGGCAGCCCCACGTAGAGCGAGTTACAATAATCCAGTCTGGAGGTGACCGTCGTGTGGATCACAGTGGCTAAGTCAGAGCGAGAGAGGTAAGGAGCCAACTGCTTAGCTTGGCGGAGATGAAAAAATGCCGCCTTTGTTATAGCTGTAATCTGTGCCTCCATGGAAAGGGAGGTGTCGAAGATTACACCCAAACTCTTAACGGACGGTGCTGGCACTAATTGCGCCCCCACAAGAGATGGGAGTTGCCTCCCCAATCCCATATCGTCCTGATCCAGCCAAAGGACCTCTGTCTTCGAGGGATTTAACTTTAACCAGCTCCCACATAACCAGTATTTGTCTAGGAGCTGCTAGAAACTCAACAGGTGCAGCTTTTCCTAGTTTGGTGGTACTGATGGGAAAGCTGCATCTGTTGAGTTTCTGGCTGTGTACTATTAAAGGCATAGGCTGTCTATAGGGATGGGGGGAGAGGCAGCTTTGTATGTGACCACCTATAATATATTTTAGGCTTAGAGAATACTACTTTATGTCTAACTTCCGGGTTTGGGGAGTGCAGGAGCCACTCTAGCATATTATTTTATGATCCTGGGAAAGCGAGCTCAATGACGCCGGAAAAAGTCTAGAGAGGCACAAGCCGAGCTTCCGGTAAACGCTGAAAGCCGCCATTCGGCATACAGTCATTCTCTATGGGCGAGGAGCGGCGACGCTCTAGAAACCGTGCTAACTCTGTGGTTGGCAGCCCCTCTGCATTGGAAATCACGGGAGAGGGCGGAACCATAGAGGCGCGAGTTGCCGGAAGGCGGGAGAGGCCTAGTTCGACACGAGACCGGAAGCGCCACAGGCTGCTGTGGGGGAAGGAAGCCGGCTGATTTCACAAGGCGCCGAGTGGGAGGAGTTTAGTGTGGCTCCTCCCCCTCAATTCAGGAAAAGGCCTGGCCAATGGGAACGCACTCGCCGGAGGGCGGCGACCAATCGGAAGCGTAGAAGTGGACGTAGGCGAAGAGCGCGCGGTGATTGGTCGCGGGCGCGGCCAATGGGGGAGCTTGGAATGGATGGGGTGTTGTAGGAGGGGGTCTTTGAGGAACAACCGCCTGGGCAGGCATGGAAAGGTGGGTGAAGAGGGGCTCGCGGGGCTGGGGGGGGGCGCAGGGGGGTGTCCTCCCAGGGGTCGCCTTCCTCCCCACACTTCATTCTTCCGAGCCTCCTTGCAGCCTGAGGGGCAGCCCTGGGGAAGTGGGGCTCAGGGGTCGGGGCTGGAGGGAAGCTGTGCAGGGGCTGAGGGCACTCAGAGAAGGGGGCCCGGGGGTTATGGGGCTGCTGAGGGGAGCAGGGAAGGGTCAGGCCCCGGACCCCCGGAGACACAGCTTTGGAGGCTGGGGCACAGGGAGCAGCGGGGACGGAGGACACAGGCTCAGTGACCATCATTATTCCGATTATTGCATTTATAAATCACTTTTGGGGATGCGGGTGGCGCTGTGGGTTAGACCACAGAGCCTAGGGCTTGCCGATCAGCGGTTCGAATCCCCACGATGGGCTGAGCTCCCGTTGCTCGGTCCCAGCTCTTGCCAACCTAGCGGTTCGAAAGCATCAAGTGCAAGTAGATAAATAGGTACCACTCTGGCGGGAAGGTAAACGGCGTTTCCGTGGGCTGCTCTGGTTCTCCAGAAGCGGCTTAGTCATGCTGGCCACATGATCCAGAAGCTGTACACCGGCCCCCTCAGCCAGTAAAGCGAGATGAGCGCCGCAACCCCAGAGTCGGTCACGACTGGACTTAATGGTCAGGGGTCCCTTTACCTTTTACCCCACTTTTACTCCAAGGGGCTCAAGGTGGCGGATATGATTCTTCTCTCCCCCACCCCCCATTTAATCCCCACGACAGCCCTGCGTGGCAGGCTAGGCTGAGAGGCAAGGACCGGTCTCCAGGCGAGTTTCATGGCTGAGTTTCTAGGTCAGAGCTTTCCAAACTTTGCATGTTTTAGACGCGCATCATTTCGCGTAACAGCGATTCAGTTTTACCAGCAAACCGGAGGTTCAACTAACCCCTTTCCAGCCCCGGGAGAAGCACAATGTGTAGGTGTGTTGTGTTTGCGCAACTACACACTGCAGCTGACATGCTGGAGTGTTGCAACACGCAGTTTGGAAAGCTCTGCTCTAGGCCTCGGTCTGACACTCTCAAGCTTGGGTCCCCAGCTGTTATTGGACTACAACTCCCATCGTCCTTGGCTAGCAGGACCAGTGCTCAGGGACGATGAGAGTTGTAGTAGTACAACAGCTGGGGTTCTCACTTGCATCAGGATGCCTTTGTCAGAGATTTCGGGGGGGCACAGGTGGAGAGTCTCTGTGGCCCCCAGGTGCTGCTGAGACTCCATATCACCCCTGCCAGCATAGCCAATTATCAGGTCTCCACCAGGCTGACATCATTTTGTGACAGAGGGAACTTGCCCTCCCCAGCTTCCCACTTTTCCTCTAGCACTTGTGTGTGTGACATGTCGCATTTGCCAGAACTTCCACTAGGCTTTTCTGAAAGGTACAGGCCCCTGCCCTCTGAATGGAAGAAATATTGGGGTTTTGGAGGGCATTGGGGTGTGTGAATGAGAGATGATTGAGGAGAGGCAGCACCTGGAGGTTGCGGGTAGCAGGGAGCTGTTGTGAAGCTGAGGGAAGGGCCAATGAGATCCTCAGATATTGTGGGAGAAGGCAATGAATGGAGAAAAAGATGGGGTTAACCAGTATCTGGGATAACGGTGTATTAGGGAGCATCTGAGTTTCAGGATGCGGAACTGACGGCTCCTTTGTTTGGCAGGATGGGTGAAGTGGAGATCTCTGCCCGGGCGTATGTCAAGATGTGTCTCCATGCTGCCCGCTACCCCCACGCCGCTGTGAACGGGCTGCTTTTGGCTCAGAGACGCCAGGCAACAGCCAGCCAGCCAGAATGCCTCTGTATTACAGACTGCATCCCCCTTTTCCACAGCCACTTGTCGCTCACAGTCATGCTGGAAGTGGCTCTGAACCAGGTATGCCCTTGGGGGGATGCAGATAGCAGAAGGGGGACCAGCAGGCCACTTTAACCAAGGAATGAACCAACCGGGCAACCCAGGGGTTGGGAACCTCTGTTTGTCCAGATTTTCTGGGCTACAGCTCCCCGCATTCCTGATCAGAAGCCACGCTGGCTGGGACTGGCGGGTGTTGAACCTAGCAACACTAGAAGGCCATAGGTCTCTCCTCCCCCCCCCCCCCAGTGTAACCTCACACTAAATATCTCCCCCCCCCCAAAAAAAAATTCCATCATT
Source organism: Podarcis filfolensis (assembly GCF_964270895.1). NCBI lineage: Eukaryota > Metazoa > Chordata > Lepidosauria > Squamata > Lacertidae > Podarcis > Podarcis filfolensis. The sequence goes on from NC_139615.1 coordinate 6,107,342, forward strand.
AACTGGTGGGTATGATGTAAGGTACGGACGCGGGTGGTGCTGTGGGTTAAACCACAGAGCCTAGGACTTGCCGGTCAGAAGGTTGGCGGTTCGAATCCTCGCGACGGGGTGAGCTCCTGTTGCTCGGTCCCTGCTCCTGCCAACCTAGCAGCTCGAAAACACGTTAAAGTGCAAGTAGATAAATAGGTACTGCTCCAGCCGGAAGGTAAACGGCGTTTCCGTGCGCTTCTCTGGTTCGCCAGAAGCGGCTTAGTCATGCTGGCCACATGACCCGGAAGCTGTACGCCGGCTCCCTCGGCCAGTAAAGCGAGATGAGCGCTGCAACCCCAGAGTCAGCCATGGCTGGACCTAATGGTCAGGGGTCCCTTTACCTTTACCTTATGAAGTAAGGTCATAGAACTGGCTTCTTTTTTCTTTCCATCTTGCCTTTCAGGACAATTTTTTTAAAAAAGCGATTGCATCTCAGGTGTACAATGAGGACTAGTCCTAGCTCAGATGAAAAATTAGAGAATCAGAGAGACAAAAGCAACTGTTTATTCTTAGAAGCAAAAGGTGTCTTGCACTTATAGGAGACGCAATCCCCTTTTCCCCCAGGTCCCAATTTGTACCCTTCAAGAATGGTGCAATATGCACAATGCTTAAATGGGATGTTAGCTAATTAAAAGCAAAGTACCAGAGTGCTACTCATTCTTGGAACAGATCCATTGAAATGAAAGGACACAGTTACCTTAGGTCCATTAATTGTGCTAGGTGGACCCCAATGGTTTGAACAGCTTTCCGTGTTCCTATGAATTTATATGTCTTTTGCAGGTTGACATCTGGAGTTCGGAGCTGAATTTGCTCCTTGCTGGCTATTACCAAGCCAACTCTGGGCTGGACGACAAGAGGTAAATCTGGGGAACAGAGTTTGGTTTATTAGTTATTAATTAATTATACCCCACCCATCTGGCCGGGCCTCCCCAGCCACTCTGGGTGGCTCCCAACACGATAAAACATCAAACATTATAAACTTCCCTGAACAGAGCTTTCTTCTAAAAGTCAGATTGTTGTCTATTTCCTTGACATCTGATGGGAGGGCGTTCCACAGGGCATGGTTCCTTGTAACCTCACTTCTCGCAGGGAGGGAACTGCCAGAAGGCCCTCGGAGCTGGACCTCAGCGTCCGGGCTGAATATGGGGGTGGAGACGCTCCTTCAAGTATACAGGACTGAGGTCATTTAGGGCTTTCAAGGTCAGCACCAACACTTTGAATTGTGCTCGGAAACGTACTGGTTAGAGGCATCTCTCCTCCTTTAACCTGTTCTCTCCCTCTTTTCTGTGTTCCCCCGAAGCGCTTCTTTCCTTGCACAAAAGACTGTCGGACGCATTGCTGAACTATATGAGGGCGCCGTTCTTATCATGGTGAGAGCTGGGATCGGGGCCAACTGGGTGTCCCCTTTCTGCCCGCCCCCCCCCCCCCCCGCCACCAGATGCCGCTGTGCAAAATTTATAGACTTTCCCATCTGTATCCAGCACTCCTTTCACATCCTGCCTCTTACCACCTAGCTTTACTTAAAGACAAGGCAGGGGTGTCTCTCCCCAGAACTACAGAAACCTGATTGCTTTTGCCATCTGCTTACTCCCCCCAGTTGGATAACCGCAAGTTCACGATAAACCCCCGGGTCCCTCCGGTGATCGTTCTGGAGCAGAAGGATCGGCAATGGATCCCCAAAGACAAGAACCTGTGAGTTAACCGCTGTAATTTCTCTTCTTTGCAAAAACCTCATCACCATTACAGTTTGCATTTGCCCTCCCAAAACAAGCTGGTTGCTATTATTTGGGAATGAGCTTGGCAGAGGTGAGACAGGATCTCCCCGACTCTGTCTGTGCAAAGACACTGGCTCTCCTCAGCTCCTTACCCAAAGCGTCAGTGAGAGAGAATTGTCTGTACTGAGCCCTACAGATTTTTAATGCCCTTCTTCTGCTGGTTTCTAGGGTCATGTGGAGCGACTGGGAATCCTCTCGTCACATCTGCAAGACCCTCCTAGAAGACAAAGCTTACTCCCAATTGGTGGATTTTGATGCCCACCTGGATGACATCAGAGAGGACTGGACCAATCAGCAGCTGAACACAAAAATTGCCCAGATGGTATCAGTGGCCAATGGCAATGCGTGAAGGAATCGTAGCTCATCCGCAGCAGTTAAGAGAAGGGCCGTCGGATGATCAGAGGCTAATCTCAGACTGTTTCCGAGATGGCTGTAAAGAAACTGGATTTGCAGCTGGTGGGATTTTTGAAATTCCTGCAGAAAAGGACCTGGCCAAAACTAATCACGGTTGTGCAAAAAAAAAGGGGGGGGGGAGGACTCAAACCTTTTTTTTTTTGGTCCAATTGATAATTTTGGAAACATGTTGCTTCTAGATACAGACCTGGATTTATTCCACCCGCCCTTGAGAGATCCTGCACTTGTAGGAGATGAAAAGTTGTTGCTGCATTTATTTAGTTTCATAACATAATAAATTAAAAAAAAAAACACTTGTCAAATTTAAAAACCTCTTTATTTTGAAAGTGAATGAAGCTGGTGGGCAGGAAGTTCCAGTTAACTGGATATCATTTAGAGCATTTAAATAACAACAAACCCAGAACAGCTTGTGTGAAATCAAGGCTGTTCTTGGTGAAAGGAGTTGTTTTTTTCTTCTTCCAGCCTGATCCTGGTGAGTTGGCTTAGTAGATCATTCCTTTGTTGTCATCGCGAGGCTTCTTAATCTTCTCATAGTTCTTCAGGGTGATGTCATAGACCACAGCCTAGGAAGAAAGATATTTTGAAACCTAGTACTTGGGGGTGGGGGGCGAACAGCCTACTTCAGTCGCATGAGGCGCATAAAACTAAGGAGCAGCTACATGAAGCTGAGGAGGAGGTAGACATTTGAGCACACCTACCCAAAAACCTCTTCCACGCTAGCATATTCTCTGGATCCAGGAAAGCAAGCGCAACAGGAATTTGCTACACAGTGGACCCTCTGGATACGAATTAAATTCGTTTCGGGGGTCCATCCGCAACCTGAAAAGTCTGTAGGCAGAGGTGCCGCTTCTGCGCATGGCACAATTGAGCACTTCTGCATGCGCACGTGGCGAAACCCGGAACTATTCACTTCTGGGTTTGCCACGTTCGTAACCCGAATGTTATGTATCCAGAGCGGTACATAACTAGAGGGTCCACTGTATTGCAATTCTGTGTTTGTAAATAAATCACTAGACTCAAATTACCATTAACTCCAAAGTTAGCCACTGCAAAACCTTAACACGGAGCAAACGGGAGCACAACTTCATCGGAGGTGCCGTTAACCTCTGGAACTCAGTCACAGGATGCGCCTGTCTTTTTAAAGAAATGTCATTTGGGGTACAGTCCATGGGACGCGGGTTGCACTGTGGGTTAAACCACAGAGCCTAGGACTTGCCGATCAGAAGGTCGGTGGTTCGAATTCCCGCGACGGGGTGAGCTCCCGTTCCTCGGTCCCTGCTCCTGCCAGCCTAGCAGTTCGAAAGCACGTCAAAGTGCAAGTAGATAAATAGGTACCGCTCTGGCGGGAAGGTAAACGGCGTTTCCGTGCGCTGCTCTGGTTCGCCAGAAGCGGCTTAGTCATGCTGGCCACATGACGCGGAAGCTGTACACCAGCTCCCTCGGCCAAGAAAGCGAGATGAGCACCGCAACCCCAGAGTCCGTCACGACTGGACCTAATGGTCAGTGGTCCCTTTACCTTTTTACCATGGGAGACGAGCACAAGAAGGGGGCTGGAACTATTTGTGCTGAAGCCTGCCCAGACTTTTTGATGGAGACAGGTTACGTGGAGAGCAGGCTAGCTGGTGCCTACTCACCTAGCGTGAGTCAGCCTGTACAACGCAATGAATCGAGCGTTGCACATTCACGTTCCTGTGCATCATTGCTCTGCTTATTCCTTGGATACGGATGGCAAAAAGCCCAGCAGGAACACCGATGCTCCCCTTTGCCCCATAGCCCCGCAGCGCCACCACTCACATAGATGTTTCTCAGCTCGTTGATCATGTATCGGATTTCGGCATATTCCGCCTCGTCGATTTCGTGCACGAGTTGGCGGTAGTCGCCCTGCGAGTGACAGGAGGGAAAATCAAGAGAGATTCAGAGAACGTTCCCGAATACCAGTCGCGAGGGAGGGAGAGGGTGTCCTCATGCTTGGATCCTGTCCAAGGGTCTCCCACAGGCTACTGTGAAGACACGAGGCTGGACTAGATGGGGCATTGGCCGGATCCCAATGGCCTCTTCCTACGTTACCTAACCTTTGAGCTGTTCCCACCACATGACTAAGGCAGGAAGAAACTTACCACGTGTGGACTTTTGGCTGCTTTTGACACCGCGTCGCCCCGTTCAGAGTAATACCTGGGAAACAGAAAGAAGGCAGAGCAGAAATGAGTTTATACAGATCATGAAGGTCTCTCTCGAGGCTAGGACCAAAACCAATGTCTTTAATAATAATAATAATAATAATTTATTATTTATATCCCGCCCATCTGGCTGGGTTTTCCCAGCTACTCTGGGCGGCTTCCAACAAAACACTAAAATACAATAACCTATTAAACATTAAAAGCTTCCCTAAACAGGGCTGCCTTTAGACGTCTTCTAAAAGTTTGGTAGTTATTTTTCTCTTTGACATCTGACAGGAGGGCGTTCCACAGGGCGGGTGCCACTACCGAGAAGGCCCTCTGCCTGGTTCCCTGTAACTTGGCTTCTCGCAGCAAGGGAACTGCCAGAAGGCCCTCAGCGCTGGACCTCAGTGTCCGGGCAGAACAAAGAAGAGGAGGAGTTTGGATTTGATATCCCGCTTTATCACTACCCTAAGGAGACTCAAAGCGGCTCACATTCTCCTTTCCCTTCCTCCCCCACAACAAACACTCTGTGAGGTGAGTGGGGCTGAGAGACTTCAGAGAAGTGTGACTGGCCCAAGGTCACCCAGCAGCTGCATGTGGAGGAGCAGAGACGCGAACCCGGTTCCCCAGATTATGAATCTACCACTCTTAACCACTACACCACACTGGCTCTCAAGTGACAAGGAAGGAGATTCTGACTCAACATCTGGGAGAACTTTCTGACAGTAAGAGCCGTTCCGACAGTGGAACAGACTCGCTTGGAAAATGGTGGATTCTCCTTCCTTCAAGGCTTTTCAGCAGAGTTTGGATGGTCACCCATCCTGGATGCTTTAGTTCAGATTCCTGGATTGCAGGGGGTTGGACTAGATGAACCCCAGGGTCCCCCTTCCCTCGCAACCATTCCGTGATTCTATGACCTTTAGGTATTTGGGCAGGCTGTTGCAAGACAGGAAGCAAATGGAGAGGCTCTTACGGTTGAGACTGCGTTCGTGGCCCTGCGCTCAGATCACCTGAACACTCTGGGGAGTTTGGGGGACAGCTATGGGGGGGTCAGGGACGCGGGTGGCGCTGTGGGTTAAACCACAGAGCCTAGGACTCGCCGATCAGAAGGTCGGCGGTTCGAATCCCCGCGACGGGGTGAGCTCCTGTTGCTCGGTCCCTGCTCTTGCCAACCTAGCAGTCGAAAGCACAACAGTGCAAGTAGATAAATAGGTACCGCTCCAGCGGGAAGGTAAACAGCGTTTCCGTGCGCTCCTCTGGTTCGCCAGTCATGCTGGCCACACGATCCTGAAGCTGTACGCCGGCTCCCTCGGCCAGTAAAAAGCGAGATGAGCGCCGCAACCCCAGAGTCGTCCGCAACTGGAGCTAATGGTCAGGGGTCCCTTTACCTATTGGGGGTCTGTAGCAGAGAAGAGACCCAAATACACACCCTTGACCTGTGTAATCCACCACACTTGTTGCTTGCAGTGCTGACCCAGGAGAGAACTGGATCTGGCCAGCGGCCCAAAACCTTATCCCCACCCTAACCCCGCTTGCTGTGGACTATGGGTGCTGCAGTTTCCAGCAACTATTCTTCAGAAGTATCTCATTTCCCACAGAAGGTGGGATGGTTTGGGGGGGTTTTTTTGCTCCAAAGATGCAGAAAAAGTCACCCCCTTTTGTTCGGCTGTTAACAGTTCCAACGATTCACCGATGGTAGTAAATTTCAATTTACTGCCTTATGGGTGCGGTAGGAAATCTCCACCCCCCACCCCAGAACTGACCAACTGCACGAGAGGCCAAATTTCACAGGTCACCTTCCCTGCCCTGAAGCCCGGATCACTTTTCAGGTCTCCTTTAAGTCCTCCGCGTCCTGATCCTCAGGCCTTTCTAGATCATATGCTATCAATCTCCCAAAATCGCAAGCTCAGGACAACCTTGCCTCCCCAAGGCAAAACCATTCCTTTTCAATTTGCTATGCTAAATCGGCGGATGGAACGAAGAGAATTTGCAGAGAAAGGGCACACAAGGGAAATTCTTCGTTCCCTTTTTAAAGGTAAAAAAGAATGGCGGGGAGACAGGAATCAGGACTTTTTGGGGGGTGAAAAAATTATACTCACTCAAAATTAACATGTACGTGTCAAAAGAAAACCCACTCCCCAGGACAAGAAATGCAAACGGACAAATGGACTGAACAAAATCCACCACCACCAACTTGGGTGCAATTATCCGTCACAGCACCTTTTTCCAAAAACCAATGATTCAAAACACCTGTTTATACACCTGTTTTCCTGCGGTGGAGACAGCGCACAGCTCCAGGTGTGTGTTGAGAGGGGGGTGGCACCCGTGAAAAGGCTTGGGGGAGGAGAGAAAGTTAGGGAGGGTGGTGGAAAGCCAAACAGGTGGGAACTTTCAATTAAACTTTTCAAATCGGCACGCTAGGGAGCACCGAAAGATTTCTGTTGCTTCTCGGGTCTCAAAAACGGGAAGAACCTCAATTATGCATTGCAAGGATTGTCCGCAGCACTGTGACCTAGATTTTGAATTAACGAGTTCTGGGTGTGTTCGCATCCATGCTCTCCGTGCTCGCTCACACCCCTGCTGAGCAACCAACCAATTTAGGGCATCCATGCAAAGTCCACAGTGCGAGTTCTTGCGCCGCTCCCACATTTACAGGCTGAGCTCACCTTTGCTTTCTCCGCCCAGCTGCCAGGAAGCTGCTCAGCTCCACAGCAATTAGCTGCATCCAATACACGCTGTAAATCACATTCTCTCTCCACTCCCCCCAACCACCAGCACCTGGGAACTATAGTGTACCCCTCGGAGCACTACAATTCCCAGCAGCCTTAACAAACTGCAAACTAGGGGCAGGGCAGATGGCCCCCAATTCAGTCCTCAACATCTCCAGTTGAAAGGAACATCAGGAGACGGGAAAGGTCTCTGCATAAGACCCCGGCGATCAGATGAAGGCAGCTTCATCTGAACATTTCGGACATTTTATACATAGGAAAGCAAGGTCAGCATTTTAGGCCCGGCAAGAGCAGCCAAGATGCCGCCTCGTTTTCCGGCACGGCTTCGTCTTCCGGGAGGGCAGGCAGAAATCCAACAGCTGAAGCTTTCCTCATCACAACACACACACACACACACAGTACCGTAAAATACTGTATTTTTTGCTCTATAAGACTCACTTTTTCCCTCCAAAAAAGTAAGGGGAAATGTGTGTGCGTCTTATGGAGCGAATGCAGGCTGCGCAGCTATCCCAGAAGCCAGAACAGCAAGAGGGATTGCTGCTTTCACTGCGCAGCGATCCCTCTTGCTGTTCTGGCCTCTGGGATTCAGAATATTTTTTTTCTTGTTTTCCTCCTCCAAAAACTAGGTGCGTCTTAAAGAGCGAAAAATACGGTAACTAGCAAAAGGATGGATTTTCACCCTTTGTGAAGCCCTGTGTGTGAGATGGAAAGAGTTGCCTCCTCTTCTCCCCACAAGCACCTCCTTAAGGACCGGCTGTTGCTTAGAGTACCTGATTCACCTGGGAGGGACCTGTGCAATCTTTGGATCTCGGGTCAGGGAGCTTAAGCTGCGTGGAAGAGGAATTAGTTTCTTCTGAAGCGCCGCTCCATTCATCAGATGGGGGAGGAAAGGAGGAAACCAACTTGCCTCAGCAGTAAAATGAGTTCCCTCAGCGAGCCTCTTTAGCTGGCCCAGGCCGCTGACCTGCGTGGCCTGTTTTCAATTGATAATCTTATTATTTATTACAATACACTCAGAGGTTTTACTGCAACCGAGCAGTATATAAATGCTGTTCAATAAGAAGCTAATGAGAACCTGGCGGATCCATCAATTTGTCCAATCCCCTTTTTAAGCCATCCATTTTGGCAGCCATCGTTGATTCCAGTGGGAGGGAGTTCCGCAGTTTAACAACATCCTGCGTGAATAAGTCCTTTCTTTAATCTGCCCCCAAACTTCCAACACTCAGCTTGATTGGCTGTCCAAGATTTCCCCCCTATCTACTTTTTGTATCCCATGCACAATCTTACAAGCCATCTCTTACTTGCATATTCCTTAAACTTGAAAAAGACCCCAAATGCTGTAACCTTTCCTCATAGGGGAATCAATCTGTCCCCTTGCTGATAATAAAGAAATAAATAAGTCCCTCTCAGGTCTAGGATGTGAGGGGAGTTTTAGCCTGAAACATATAAGAAGTACAACATTCTATGGTCTATGGTCTGTGTGTGTGGTTTGGGAGCTGCACAGTCAGGGAAAATACAATGCTGTCCAGGGTTGTAAAGACTGTGGAGAGAATAACTGGGTGCACTCTTCCCACCTTGGATCAAATCTATGCTTCCAGGTGTCATAAGAAAGCTGCAGAGATAGCGCAGGATAGTGCGGACCCCGGAAATGATCTCTTTCAGCTTCTGCCTTCTGGAAGAAGGGACAGGGTTATAAAGACTAGGACTAGCTGCCTGAGAGACAGGTTCTATCCAAATGTGATTTTGGTTTTAAACGCAGTGTAAGGTAGTCTCTATGGGAGTATATTGTATTTAATTATGGGGTATCAGAGTTTTTAGGGGGTTAACCAGGCTGGGATAGCAGGCTTGTTGGTTATTGAATGTCTGATGGGGATTTTTTCAATTTCGTTGTTCTGTATGGGACAATGACAATTAAAGATTATCGTATCGTATCGTCTACCCTTGTTTTAAAAGCATTTTAAAAAAGCGTTAAGAATGTTCCGCAGCTGTGAATTTTGCCACCACGTGGATGAAGGTACATTGTATTCTTGCCCTCCTTGTCCTAGGCTACTGGACAAGTTTTGTAGTCCAAAACTTCAGACAAGCACCAGCAGCCTGTGTGGTGTAGTGGTTAGAGCAGGCTTCTTCAACCTTGGCCCTCCAGATGTTTTGAGACTACAATTCCCATCATCCCTGACCACTGGTCCTGCTAGCTAGGGATCATGGGAGTTGTAGGCCAAAAACATCTGGAGGGCCGAGGTTGCGGAAGCCTGGGTTAGAGTGTCTGACCAGGACCTGGGAGACCAGGGTTCGAATCCCCACTCAGCCATGAAGCTCACTGGGTGAACTTGGGCCAGTCACAGCCTCTCAGCCTAACCTACCTCGCTGGGTTGTTGTGGGGGGTTAAGTGAGGAGCTCTTTGGAGAAAATTCACCAAATTTTCCTCTTCCTCAGTATTTTTTTTTCTTTTAAACCAAATACAGTGGTACCTCGGGTTAAGTACTTAATTCGTTCCGGAGGTCAGTTCTTAACCAGAAACTGTTCTTAACCTGAAGCACCACTTTAGCTAATGGGGCCTCCTGCTGCTGCTGGAGCACGATTTCTGTTCTCATCCTGAAGCAAAGTTCTTAACCTGAAGCACTATTCCTGGGTTAGCGGAGTCTGTAACCTGAAGCATATGTAAGCTGAAGCGTATGTAACCCGAGGTACCACTGTATAGGGGAAAGGGGAAGTTAGAAGTTGTCTGCCTCCAATTTCAGACTCACTTGGCAATCTGAGTCTGGAAAGCTTCCAGCTTTGTCCGAGCCGAGGTCAGCAGTTCGTACACTTTTTCCTAGAAGAGAAGAGAAAGACGAGGGTTATAACGCAGGAGGTTCCCAGTGCGATGACAGGGTCCAAGGAAAACGGAACGGGAAACATGGCGAGGAAGTCTTGGCTGAACAACAATAATAATTTCTCGGCCCAAAACAGATTGAACGTCTGCGTGACATCTCTGCTAGCAAAGTGGCTCTTCTTAATCCCGGGTGTAGCTGCTGTTAACGGAGGAGGAGGAGGGCAATGCACTCTGTACATGCTCAGTGGCACACACCACTGCTTTCAGATTCGCCCACCGATCTCTTGGGGTACGTGGTGCACCAAACGCCAGCTCTCTTGATAGTGCAGAAGATGAGTTGGGGGCATTTTTTTTTCCTATGAAGGAAAATCATTTGGGGGCTGTACTGCCTAGCAGGTAGAGTCAGAGCCAGTGGTGGGTGGAAGCAGAGCCGAAGGACGGCAGGGTCTCTTTTGTGCTCTCTCTTTTTCTGGACTTACAAATCAGGTGTGTCAAAAAGAGCCAAATGGCTCAATGCAGTCCAGCGACCCAAATCCCTCCACTCCTCTAGTTTAGAGGGAACTTTGATTGAGTTTCCACTGAAATGAGGCTGCATTTTAACATTGTATTTTAATCTTGTTTTTTAAGCTGTATTTCAATCAATTGTTTTTATATTTGGTGTTAGCCACCCTGAGCCTGGTCTTGGCTGGGGAGGGCGGGGTATAAATAAAATTTATTATTATTATTATTATTATTATTATTATTATTATTAAATAATTTGGGGCGGCACTGCTGAGGTCTGCCACCAAAAACCCCATTCCATAGCTATACAGTGGTACCTCGGGTTACATACGCTTCAGGTTACATATCCTTCAGCTTACAGACTCCGCTAACCCAGAAATAGTGCTTCAGGTTAAGAACTTTGCTTCAGGATGAGAACAGAAATCGTGCTCTGGCAGCGCGGCAGCAGGAGGCCCCATTAGCTAAAGTGGTGCTTCAGGGTTAAGAATAGTTTCAGGTTAAGAACGGACCTCCGGAACGAATTAAGTACTTAACCAGAGGTACCACTGTACACCAGTGTGCCTATACTAAAACTAAGACCTGGTCGTATAACACTGAGGAGTTGCGAGATGTGCTAGAAGTAACATCCCATTGGGCTGAGAAAAGTCCGCTAGGCCACACAAACGTAAGAACATCCTGTTCTCACAGCAGCCAAACAGATTCCCGTTCTGGGAGACCCATAAGTGGGACCCAAAAACAAGAACGCTCTCCTCTTCTGCAGTTTCCAAAAACTGGTCTTCAGAAGAATCATCGTAATTATATTATTGGTACCCTGGCAGTCTTCTCCTCCATGGACCTGTCTATTCCTGTTACAACACTGTCAACAAATAAATACACACACACACACACACACACACACACACACACACACACACAGAAAAGGTGTTCGGGGAGAGCTGGGAGACCTGTGGGCCAAAACTCACCTGGACAGCAACCCCGAAATTATTGCCGTCCTCAATGCGCGGGACCAGGAGTTGTAGCCACAGCGAGATCTGGGCAGAGAGGGAGGGAAGAGAGAATGAGACTCTTAATCTCTTTATATATATATACACACACACACATTTTTATTAATTTTTTACCATATCAATTCCAGCAGTCATACAACATATCTTCTCATCTTATACAATGTTTTGGACTTTCGTCAACACCTTGATGATTTTTCGTTCTTTATCGCTTATTCTGCGTTTTTAATTTCTATATTGCATTTAATAACTGATCATCCTTTCATAGTCTTTCTTGTAACATTTCAGATAATCCACCTTACAAAACTTCTGGCAGACCTACTAGCGTAGCCTGTTCATCACAGCTACTTTTCAAATAGTTCATATATTTACTCCAGTCCTCTAAGAATCTCTGATCCCGCAGGTTTCGAATCCTTCCTTGTTAATTTATCTAATTCTGCATAGTCCAGAGACTCTTTATTATTATTATTATTATTATTATTATTATTATTATTATTATTAAGGTTTAAGGTGCTGCTTTTGACCTTTAAAGCCCTTCACGGCCTAGGACCCTCGTACCTACGGGACCGCCTCTCCCGGTCTGCCCCACGGAGAGCCTCAAGGTCCATAAATAGCAACACCCTAGAGGTCCCGGGCCCTGAGGAAGTTAGATTGGCTTCAACCAGAGCCAGGGCCTTTTCAACACTGGCCCCGACTTGGTGGAACGCTCTGCCTCATGAGACCAGGGCCCTGCAGGATCTGATTTCTTTCCGCAGGGCCTGTAAGACAGAGTTGTTCCGCCTGGCCTTTAGCTTGGAGTCAATTTGATTCCCTCCCCCTCTTTCTTTTTCCTTTCTCCTTCTGTGATGAGGCTGCATTTTAATATTTTAATGTTTCAATATTTTAATGTATTTTAATCTTGTTTTTAAGTTGTATTCGTTCAACTTGTTTTTATTATTGCTTGTTAGCCACCCTGAGCCCGACCTGGGCTGGGGAGGGCGGGGTATAAATAAAAATTGTTATGTACTGGAGTTCTCACCCTGGGCCAGCAGGGGGATACTGTAGATAGTTATGCAAATACGGGATCGAAAGTGACGTTCAGTGATTGGATAGTTACAGAAAATGGTTACTGTTGCGTTCTAGTGGAGCTCTATATAAGCAGGTTGGCTGAACCCTTCAGTTCAGTTCTGTTCTGGCCTGTGAATAAACAAGAGCTTGGAGAAGAGTGACTAGTGGGGTGCCACAGGGTTCTGTCTTGGGCCCGGTCTTATTCAACATCTTTATCAACGACTTGGATGATGGACTCAAGGGCATCCTGATCAAATTTGCAGATGACACCAAACTGGGAGGGGTGGCTAACACCCCAGAGGACAGGATCACACTTCAAAACGACCTTGACAGATTAGAGAACTGGGCCAAAACAAACAAGATGAATTTTAACAGGGAGAAATGTAAAGTATTGCACTTGGGCAAAAAAAATGAGAGGCACAAATACAAGATGGGTGACACCTGGCTTGAGAGCACTACATGTGACAAGGATCTAGGAGTCTTGGTTGACCACAAACCTGACATGAGCCAACAGTGTGACGCGGCAGCTAAAAAAGCCAATGCAATTCTGGGCTGCATCAATAGGAGTATAGCATCTAGATCAAGAGAAGTAATAGTGCCACTGTATTCTGCTCTGGTCAGACCTCACCTGGAGTACTGTGTTCAGTTCTGGGCACCACAGTTCAAGAAGGACACTGACAAACTGGAACGTGTCCAGAGGAGGGCAACCAAAATGGTCAAAAGCCTGGAAACGATGCCTTATGAGGAACAGCTAAGGGAGCTGGGCATGTTTAGCCTGGAGAAGAGGAGGTTAAGGGGTGATATGATAGCCATGTTCAAATATATAAAAGGATGTCACATAGAGGAGGGAGAAAGGTTGTTTTCTGCTGCTCCAGAGAAGCGGACACGGAGCAATGGATCCAAACTACAAGAAAGAAGATTCCACCTAAACATTAGGAAGAACTTCCTGACAGTAAGAGCTGTTCGACAGTGGAATTTGCTGCCAAGGAGTGTGGTGGAGTCTCCTTCTTTGGAGGTCTTTAAGCAGAGGCTTGACAACCATATGTCAGGAGTGCTCTGATGGTGTTTCCTGCTTGGCAGGGGGTTGGACTCGATGGCCCTTGTGGTCTCTTCCAACTCTATGACTCTATGATTCTAAGAGCTGTTTGAAGAATCGCTGTGTTGTCTGATATGTTCACCTACAACTTAACAATTATTATTATTAGGCTGGATGACCCTTGGGGTCTCTTCCAACAGGGTGCTAGGTCAGCACGTCTGGTTGTGCAAAAGGGCGAGCACGAGACCCGTTTCCTCCGGACCCCTCACCACGTTCAGCTTCTCCTTCATGCCCTGGATTTCGGGCTTCACGCGGTTCAGCAGGGTGGTGATCTTCTCGTTGTGGCAAACTGGACCGCAGGGGGGCGCTGGGGGGAGAAGGAGGAAGAGGAGGAGAACGTCAGAGGCATCACACCCTCAAGGTGGCGCTTGGCACATATGCCAACGGTTGCCATCTTAGAAGAGAGGAAAACATGCAAAGAAGGCCTCCTCTCTCAAGCAGCAGTAGAAGAGGCATTTCCCCTTGTGTAAAAAAGAAATGGGGTGGGCAGAGCTCTTCTAAGATGGCTGCCAGCCATGAGTAATTGCATTTATTTATTTTTTAAATAACCTCGATTAAATGGGGCTGGGGGCAGGCCTACTCAGCTGGTAACTGAAGTCTCCACTGAAGTGAATGAAGCTATGTCAGCCAAGCCCATTCATTTCAATGGGTTGACTTGGATACAATCCAGATATCTTGCCTTAGGCTCATCTATCTTTCTTTCTTTCTTATTATTCTTTATTGATTAAAAATTTACATATCTATACAAACATTACGTGCTCTCACTTTACACGAAGAAAAAGAAAATAGTAAATATTAGTAAACAGAAATATTTAGTAAATAGAATAGATAGTAAATAGGTAGTAAATAAAATAGGTAGTAAATAGAAATTTTATAAAGTAATAAAAAAAGGGAAAGGGGAAAAAATAAAGAAATAACAAAGCTACAAAATAAAAAAGAAGAAAAGACAAGATAACATTATTTACACAACAAAAGTGTTCATTCTTCCCATCCTTCTCATTATACTGTAATATAAACATTCTTTTTTATCCTTAGCCTCATCTTTCAACGGAGGCCTATTGTCCAAGGCCACTGCCTCTGTTTGATAAAATAGCAAATTTAATGAAGAAAATAAATTCAAAAACATTTCCCTCAGAGAGCTGCTATTTCCCAGAGTTCCCTGGGAAGGTGGGTTGACCGTGAAACTACAGTTCCCAGAATCCTTTGCGGCTGTTCAAAGTGGGGCGACACTGTTTAAACGCACAGTGCGGATGGGGCCTGGCTAGTAAAACAGTGCAGAATGCAGCCCACTGGGACAATTCAAGGTGGGACACCTCTTGCTCCCCATTTCCACGGAAAGGCTTCAAAATGTCTCCCTGCCAGACGTCACAGGGAATCCTGCGTACCTTTATCCTCATCCTCCGATTTTTTTGAGTCCTTCTCTTCCTTTTTGGAATCCTTCTCTTCTTTCTGCGTGGGAATAAAGGAACACGATCACAAAATGCACAAGGGGAAGGCACAAAGAGAGCCACCCACCAGTACGCATAGCGTTGGAAGGGATCCTGAGGGTCATCTAGTCCAACCCCCTGCGACGCCGGAATCATTTGTCCGACACGGGATTCGAACCCGTGACCCCGAAGTTAAGAGACTCACGTTGCACCGACTGAGCTACCCCAGCATAGAGGGGTGACTTTTTACAGCCTGAAGGCCACATTCCCTTGTAGGAAACGCCAGAGGTTGCAGATTGACACGTTAAGAGCTGTACCAAACTGTCATGGCTCCCCTCCCAAAGAATTCTGGGATTTGTAGTCCGCTAAGGGCGCTGAGAGCTATTAGAAGACACATACCCCATTCCCCTCACAGAACTACAATTCCCAGAGTTCCTTGTGAAGAGCGACGGACTGGGAATTGCAGCTGTGCGTGGGAAACAGGAGTCGCTCAGCACCCTTAACAAACCCAAAACAAACTACAACTCCCAGAATGCTTTGGGGGAAGCCATGGCTGTGCTACCACAGTGCATGGTGCGAATGTGGCCACAGAAACTGAACTTCCTCCTTCTTTTTAGCAACCGATCAGAGAGAAAATGTCCTTCTCCAGCCCATCACAGGTAGAGGAATCTGAACCTGTCACCCGCCAATCCACAACTGTTTCCCTGTCGCCTGAGAGTTTACTGATTTCCTTGGGCGGAAGAAGGAAAGGGGGAAAGAGGATATATCCCTCTCTCTCAAGAACACGACCCAACTGTAATGTTTGATGTATTACATCAAATATTACATTAATATTTTGTTGGAAGCTGCCCAGAGTGGTTGGGGAAGCCCAGCCAGATGGGCGGAGTATAAATAATAAATTATTATTATTATAAATTATTATAACTTCCCTTCAGATTGCCTGAACAGAGAACGACAGCGTTGGCAGAAGCAAAAAAATCTTAATTTAAGCCCACCAACAAAAGGGATCTCACTAACACACACTAGAAGACACCCAAAGAAACTTAATTACAGGGATGGTTGATCTACCTAGAGATTATGCTCTTTGTGACAAAAGGAATGGGGAAGGCAGAGATATAAATACCCCCGCAGCCCCTGGGGCAGGGAGGACTAAATTCAAAGCACTGCTTAGCAAGGAAGGAAGGAATTGCAGCTGTTAAGATCGGCTCCTTCCAGTCCTCCGGGCAAGAGAGGAAGGTATGAATTAAATGAGAGGCGTAATATTGAGGTCACCCACCCACAACTGCCCTCTCAACTGGGATAGTCCAGTTGAGCAATAAAATAAAATCTGGATGTGGGAAACTAGGGCGAAAACTGGCGCCACCTCTGGAGATGAAGGATTGAGGTTGATGCGCCTCGCAGGGTCGTTGTGAGAGCAGCCTTAATGGGAGTTTGAAAAAACGAAGGCAGGAAGGCAAAGGTTTGAGGCACATACCGGTAGGTTTCGAACGCGGCAAAAATACTGCACATGGAAAGAGCTTCTGTGTAGGACCAGAAATGGGGGGAATCTGCAATTTGCCGGGATCTGATCTGTTGCTGCCTCACAATCCCGAGGTCCAGACCCCCAACCCAAATCATAGTTGTCAACTTAGAGATTTGAAAATCAGGGACCAGCAGCCTCGAAAATAAGGGATCAGCAGCCAAAATAAGGGATTTTCCGAACACAGGTATGTTCAACTTCTGAGCCCCTCCGAGCCAAAGGCAGAAAGCCCAGCCAGCAGCCAAACGAAGCCTCAAGCGGTGGTTCCCGCAGCGCAGCAACCCAGCAAAGGGGATGCAGCAAGGAAAACCACCGTCCCCTCTCCGCTGGGAAGCGCTGAGCAAAGGCGAGTCCCCAGGCAATGCGGTCGATTTGATCGGCACAAGGCATGCAAGCTCCACCCCCCAGTCGTTCTTAGACTCCTTATTGGGTGAGCAACGCAGCCAAGCAACACAGCTGGAGCCTCCCTCCTCCCTGGCCGGCAGGCAGGGAGGGAGAGGAGCTGCTTCCTTTGAAACCCGGGAAATTTAAGGGACATCATCAATAAGGGACAGCAGTGGGACACGGCGCTGGGATAAGGGACTTTCCCGCCAAATAAGGGACAGTTGACAGCTATGACCCAAATCCCCTGCCCCACTCGCCTCCCGCTGCTTGCGACGCTCTTCGTCCTTCTTGGGGTCAGGGATAGGGATGTCCAACTCGACGCGGAGCGAAATCAGGTCCGAGACATTCAGTTCGGGGGACTGGGGGAGGGGGGGGAAGAGAGAGAGAGATGAAGGAAGAGGCTTTGCAATTCCCCACTTCTCGTTGCTGCCCCCAACATCTGAATCTTGGAGCGGGGTGTTCCTTAGATATTATTATTATTATTAATAATAATTTTTATTGATTTTAACATATAAATTATAAAATGTACCACAAAACTTATCACTTATACAATCTTTTTAGACTTCCATCAGCACCTCTGATGATCCACCGTTTTCACCACTTCTTATGCATTTCTTAACTTTATATTGCCTTTACATCTCTTAACAAATCATCCTTCCCCTTCTCCATTTTTGCAATACTCCCAATAATACTCCTCACAAAACTTTCTGGGGGTGGTCTTGATCTACAGGATGGGAATTTCAAAAGTATTTATAAGGCCTTGCATGCCATTTTTTTCTGGGTCCCTCCTCCTCTCCTGCGTCTGAGGGGAGCACCCTGTTGCAACAGATCAATAAAGATCAAGCTTACTAGCTGCTTTGCTTCTCAATATTCTCTGGTTGGCCTCTGTTATCTTCTCCTACCAATAGGGAACCCACGTAAGGACTCTATATGGGCTCTTGGATACCCCATAAGGGAAAAGGGCAATTTTTGTTTACAACAAAAGCATGTCTAGAATTGCAATCTGGAGTCAATTTAAGCCCAACCTTTCAGTAGCAAGCATTCCTCCGTTCAAAATATTAGTTTTGATCCCTTCATAAAATTATAGAACACCATTCTGATTTTTTTTCCTGTCTTCCCTCACATTGCTCCAATCCAAGCCCTTTAGATTTTAGAACTGTTCAACTCTGTAGCGTCCAAAATCCCATTTGGTTCTCCCAAATCTTGGGGGGAAATCTCAGCTGATCATTTGCGACAATTCCCTTCGCCTCCAGCAATTTCCTATTTTTGTTTTAAATGCTGGCTGCAGAAAACCATTTGCAACCCTCCCCCCCCCCCCCGCTGCCTGCATTCCAAAACCCGCAAGGAAGTTTTACCTTGAGAAAATTACTGAGCTCCACAATCTTTTCTGGGAAACGTCTGGCAACAAGTTCTTCAGCCTTGGGGAAGATAAGAGGTTGTGGAGGAGTGAGAAAAAGGCTTTAGACAAGAGAAATATCGGAGGACGAGTGGAATGAAAACTCTGGCAGATTAAAAGAAATGGGAGGAGGGAAACCGTCCAAAATAAAATAAAATGCAAAGTCACAGAAAGCAGCTCCACTCTGTGGAGGCCTAAAATCTTAGCAGCAAAGCTTATATCCCGTATTATGGTGGCTGATCTCTGCTTACTCGAAAGGGACTAGAATCTTGTGCAGTTTTGTGGCAAAATCCAAAACAGAACAGTTTGGAAATCGAAAGGTACCAAAGATGGTTCTAGCTCCTTCTTCTGCTTTAATTCTATGTTAAACTACTGAAAATCAATTTATTTTTAGAAAATGCAATGTAAAATGAAAGGTATGGCAGCGGGGCTCAGAACTTGCCTAGAGGTTACACACTTTGAAACGGGAATGTGGCCCCCAAAATCCCAAGCGTGTGGGAATTGCACTCTGTACGTGCTCAGTGGCTAAGTGAGGGGTTCAACCATGTCAGCAGAGAGGTAGGCTCTGGGACAGAGATCCAGTTTGGTTTACCCTTCCCTATTCCCCTTCCTAAAGGAATAAGCTTTGGGGGTGCCTCTGTAGTAAAAGCCACAGGGGTTTGGGGGTGCTGGGGGGGGTAGCAAAGAAAAAAAAGAGAGCCTCTTACCTGGGTACACAGCTCCTTCTTAAAGGAGTTCACCTGCACAGTGGAAAAAGAGAAAAAAATGAAACTATGGATCGAAAAAATGTACAGAGTCAGGACAATGGCCAGACGCGTCTGGGCCCCACGCCAGGCCCTCTGGGGCAGCCATCACCTGATCTCCCTGTGCACCTGTTGGCCTCACCGCTTGGTCTACCGCCTGACGAGGCAGAAAACAGGGTGCCGGGGAAATTTAAGGTCTATTTGAATAAATATCGTAATATAAAAAAATTAGAAATTCCTTGCAAGAAACAAATAGGCCTAGGATTAAACGAAGTCATAATTAAATAAATGGGATTTAGACTGTTCAGAAAAGTGACCAAGATGGACTATAACTGGAAATTGTTTTGGTTCAATAATGATATTGGAAAGCTGTTACTTTTAATTACAAGGAAACTCAGAAGGGAGGGATTTGAGGAAGTCAACCCAGATGTTTAAAAGGTTGGGTTTGCGAAGAATTAAGTTTGTTGTTATTGTTTATCTGTTTATTGTTCCCTTTTTCCCCCCTTTTCTGTTTTTGTGTATCATTTTGCTTTGTGGTTTGTGTTATCATTGTGGAAAATCTAATAAAAAAATTATTAAAAAAGAGGAAAAAAACAGGGTGCCACGCAGGTGCCAAGCACCCCCCACCCCCACCCCACCTTTACCCCTTCCTCCAAAGGTGCCCTTCTGTGTGTTGTTCGGGGACAGGACTCAAACGTCACTCCCAATTCGGATTTTAAGTACCCCCAAATCTCTCCCCCTGCGCTCCCCATTCCAGGCAACCCCCCTAGAGCCCCCCCCCGTCTCCATTAGACAGGGTAAAGGTGCCTTTGCCTAAGATGGGCAGGTTAGAAACCCCAACAAAGAACTTTCTTCCTTCCCAGGCTTCCCCCGCAAAAAAGCGAAAGTGAGGGGGACACCTGTTGGATTTCCGCCTGCCGCGTTCTGAAAAGCGAAAGGATACTTCCTCCGGGCAGATTCTGCCTCTGCTCTTGTAGTCCCCCCTTTAAAAAAACACACACCCCTAAAATTGAGACACCCCCCCACAAACACACCAGCCTCTCCGTGACCCCCCCTCCCCAATTTATTCCACTTTACCTTTTCCTCGCACTCCGGGGAAACCTCCAAAGTAGCCATGGCGTCGGGTTCAGGCTGCGCAAAACCGGAGTGGCGAGTGGCGGCTTTCGGGGTTGCAACAGCGAAGGGCCGAACCCCAAAAAAACCCCGGGAGGCGAAGTTGCAAAGTGGCGCGGGAGGCTGGGAGCGGCCGGGGCAAGTCATGCATCAAAGCGAAAATGAAAGGGAAGGGGAGGGGAAGAGAAATGGGGAGATGCAACCCGCGCGGAGGAGGAGGAGGCAGGGACTTTCCACTGCGGGAAGGGGAGGCGCGGGAGGGCCCGGCAGGCAGCCATTCAACAGGGGCAGCTTCTCCTCCTCCTTCTCGAGCAGCGCTCCCTGTTGCATCTCCGGCCCGGGCTTCGAAGAAACTCAGCCGGCAGCAAGGCTCGTTTTGGGGAAAGCCACCCGGATGGGCTGGGTATAAATAGTAAAATTATTATAATAATATTATTGGAGCATCTGCTGGGCATGCAGGTGGACCCCTGAAGTTCAGTCGTCAACTGAAACACTGAGATGCTGCCAACCAGTGCAAGCAATGCTTGCTGGGCTAATATACATCTATATTTAAAGCAATTTAAAGTTAGATTGGAAGTTAGATTGACTTCAACCAGAGCCAGGGCCTTTTCAGCACTGGCTCCTGCTGGTGGAACGCTCTGCCTCATGAGACCAGGCCCCTGCAGGATCTGATTTCTTGCCACAGGGCCCGTAAGACAGAGTTGTTCTGCCTGGCCTTTGGCTTGGAGCCAATTTGATTCCCTCCCCCTCTTTTTTCTTTTCCTTTCTCCTCCTGCGATGAGGCTACATTTTAATAATTTAATGTTTCAATATTTTAATGTTGTATTTTAATTTTGTTTTTAAGTTGTAATCATTCAACTTGTTTTTATTATTCCTTGTTAGCCGCCCTGAGCCCAGCCTTGGCTGGGGAGGGTGGGGTATAAATAAAAATTATTATTATTATTAATTTCTTAAAAAGAAAGGGGTGAGGGTAGGGCACAGAACTTGCCTAGAGGTTGCACTGTGAAACGGAAAGGTGCCCCCCCAAAAAAACCCTGTGTAAGAATGCCAGCAGGGAATATTTTTTACTCTTTTTAAAAAATGACTTTTTAATACACCTACAGCCCCCAAGGAGTTCAGGCCTGCAAACATGGTTCTTCTGTCTCCAGCTTTCATTTGATCCTCACTGCAGCCCTGTGAGGTAGGTTAGCCCCAGAGAGGAGGACTGGAAGGTGGGGGGTTTGAGTCCGTTTCTCCGGCCCTTTGGCACAGCCCGATCCGACCACTAGCCCACACTGCCTCCTGAGGATAGAGCTCCCCCTGCTTCTTTGTGGCATACACCAGTTTCTGCAGCTGTCTGATGCACCTCAAACTTTGTGGCGGTTTCCAGCTGATGTTGCTTTTCAAAATGAGAGGTTGTGGAGTGTGTTTGTCCTGGCTCTATGAAGTTTAGGGGGGTTTTCTGCACCCCATTATCCTCACAATCACTCTCTGGAGTATTTTAGGCCAGGAGGAGGAGGAGGAGGAGGAGGAGAAGAAGAAGAAGAAAGAGGAATGTATAATTCCTGACTCGAGATAATCCAACCAGCCAAGGAAGGGAAAACAAACAAGCCATTTAAAAAAATAGAATTATTATTATTATTTTGGTGGTGGTATGGGACTGCCTTTCCCCCTCTGCTTGTGAATGAGCATCAACTGCCTTAAAATTGCCAAACTGGGACCTTCCACTTTCGGCCAATGTCTTTTCCCAGCAGGAGACAGAGAGAGGCGGTTTGATTTCTGATAAACAACACAGCTGTCTTGAACCAGCAGGGACTGTGCTTTTGGGACTGGTTGTGGAACATTAGCCACCAACATTAAAACAATGTATATCACGGGCTGGGTTTTCTAAAAAAAAATTAAAGCCCAATTATGCTAACACTGAACAACATCCTGGTACAGAGAGTTCCACAGGCTGTGTGTGCATTGTGTGAAATTGGTACAACTTAGCCAAGTCAGCTTTTAAGACACGTCTACATGCAGACTCTTAGCAGGTTGACGTGGTTTTCAGAGCGCATCGCTCCGGGTCTGGCATTTCCACCATTTATTAAAATGGTGAAAGTCTGGATCACTGGGAAGGAAATGGGACTCTGTATGTGCTCAGAAACTACCCGATCATACACACTGTGCAGTGGAAACACTGGAAATGGAGGGCTGACAGGGATCTAGTCCTCAGTGAGGTGGTAGAAGAGCATAGGATTAGGAACTCCTATTAAAGACACATACTCACACGCACAAAATATATACCTGAGCCTAGATTTTCTCCTCACACACCAGTTTCCTTCCCTGCCCTGCACTATATTTAAAACAAATCTAAACAAACATGTAGCATACAAAAAGAGGAAAACTATTTTAGATGTAAGGGGGGGGGGCTATTTAAAGCTGGGATAGGTCAGCAGAACATGAGACTCCTACATCTCAGGGCTGTGGGTTCGAGTCCCCAAAAATCCTGCGTTGGAGGGGGTTGGACTAGATGACCCTGGGGTCCCATCTGATTCTACGACACTTTTAAACACTCAAATCATGGGAAGTGGTACAATTTGGGTCTGCCACCTGCATGCGGGATTAAGTCTTGAAACTTAAGCACCCGCTACATTGGTAGTCTAGGGACGCGGGTGGCGCTGTGGGTGTTTAACAGAGCCTAGGGCTTGCCGATCAGGTCGGCGGTTCGAATCCCCGTGACAGGATGAGCTCCCGTTGCTCGGTCCCTGCTCCTGCCAACCTAGCAGTTCGAAAGCACATCAAAGTGCAAGTAGATAAATAGGTACCGCTCTGGCGGAAAGGTAAACGGCGTTTCCATGTGCTGCTCTGGTTCACCAGAGCTGGCCACATGACCCGGAAGCTGTACGCCGGCTCCCTCGGCCAGTAAAGCGAGATGAGCGCCGCAACCCCAGAGTTGGTCACGACTGGACCTAATGGTCAGGGGTCCCTTTACCTTACATTTGTAGTCTGAATTTCAAGCCCCCCCCCCAAAAAAAAACCACACACAGGACAACGAATAGAGAACAGAGCAGGCCTCATCTTTATTTGTCTCTAGGGGGGAGAAGAAACCCCTTGGTTGTTCTCCTTTGCCTTCTGGGGTGGGGGAGCGGGGGGCCCTCAGTTCCGTTTCTTGGCCTCCCCGGGACTCCCCTTGACAAAGAGGCCCGTTCCCGGCCGGCCGGGAGACCAGCGCCACCGGTACCAGCCGCGGTAGGTGAGGAACCAGCAGAGGGTGGCGATGGCGGCGCCCACCACCTTGTGGCTGTAGTCGTAGAGGTAGACCACGGTGCAGGCCAGGAGGAAGTTCCACAGGGCGAGGAGGAAGACGTTGAGGAGGAAGATGAGGCGCAGGGGGACGCCGGCTGGGTGGCCCTGGGCCAGGTAGCGGCGGAAGACGGAGGTCTCCTCCACCATCAGGAGGCAGCAGAAGGTCAGCAGGAAAGTGTGGCCCGAGACGTCGTAGCCGTGCCACGTGTGGCCCTCGTGCAAACATGTCCACTTGTCCGGGAGGTTGTTCACCAGGATGCCCTCGGGCACGGGGTCAAAACAGTAGCCAGTGAGGTTTTCGATGAGGAGGAAGGTCTCTGTGGCCCCCAGCCAGAGCCCGGCCCCCACGCCCAGGCGGCTGAGGTGCCTCAAGGTGAGCAGAACCCGGTGGGTCGCCAGGTAAACCACCGAAAGGATGAAGCCGCCCAGGAAAATGCACGTCCAGCCCCAGGCCGACCGGACAAACTTTCTGCGAGGGAACAAGAACGGAGGGAAGTTAGCAGGGTGGGGCAGGAAGGCGGTCTACTGCCCCAATGCAGGATTTGGCCCAAATTGGGGGGAGCAGAGGAGCAGAAGGTGAAGCACCTCAAAGAGCGGAACCCCAAGCTGCGGGCCATGGAGGAAGGCAGGAGAACTGGCTCCCAAAATAGGGCCACCAAGCAAACGGATGGGCAAGACCCCAAATACATCAAACATCCTGCGTACGAAGCATAACCCGCCTGAGGAAAGTGAACGGGGGGGGGGGGGATACAGAATATTTTTCCAATACGTGACCATAGGGGAGAAAGGTTAACATGAACATGGATGGGAAAATGCCATTTCCCAATACGGAGGAATGGCAATGGGAACTAGCGGATAACTAATAACCGATAGTAACAATTGGGGATTCCCTCTTGGGCTTCTCGTGGGATGAAGAAATGGGGGGCACTGTGACATTTTGGCTAAAAAGAAATCTGGCTTAGCAGAAAGCAGAGAAGATGGAGACTGAATGTCTTAAATAATCATTTTCTAATGATGGAAAATCAGAAGTTTTCCCCCTTTATATTTAATGTTTCTTTCTCTGTTCTTTTTCTGTCTCCTTTTCTTGTTCCCTTTCTCTCTATCCTCTGTCTTTTTTATTGTATCTGTTCCAGATAATACTGTATCGTGAAAACTTGAACAAAAGTCATTAAATATGAATAGTGGAATATGAATCTTTTTAGAGATGTCTGGGATCTATCAGCCATTCCAATATACCGTGAGGCATTTGACCCCCAAACTAACAGTTGCGGAAACTTTGCTACGCTGAGCTCTGAACGCACAACTGATTTTTCATTTGGTACTCAAAAGCACTGGGATAATAGCGCCTGGTGTGATAGTATTCTGCCCTTGGGAAGAGATTCCCCGCAACTCAAGTCAACGGCTGCATTTGGCAGTCAGAGATCGGATGGCATCACTTGACCCCAGGATATTCGGTGTGGATGAACCAGGGATTTATCGCTGCTATACAAAGCCTTGTTTTCCGCCAAGCCGCCCGCCTCCCCCATGCACGCAACCACAAACATGTTTTAAGACCCCCCCCCAAGATCACTCACATGTTGAAGAAGTTATGGTGGTTGGCAAAGATGGCTCGGGGGTTCACGTAGAACTGCAGCAACGGCCCAAAAATGACCACGGCTGCCAACCAGAGGTGGTAAGCTCTCCGGAGACAGGGCACCCCCAGCAGCCAGGCATACTGGTTGCTCCAGAAACACACCAGGCCACGGCAAAGGGCTTGGGCCCAGCCGGCTGCCTTGGCCAGCAGGGAGGGCTTCTTGGCCCCTGAACCCTCTGCCATCCCCCCCACCTGCACAGCCAGAGATGCCAAAGGACTCCCGTCCCTCCTCGGCTTTGGGACGACCCGAGGTGGGGGTGGGGGTGGGAAGAGACAAAACTCTTGCGGAGAGAAACGTCGTCCAGAGTTGATCCTCGACGACAGGTGTGGGGATCAAATCCAAGTTTGGCGTGAGCAGCTGACCGGGAATAGGAGGGGAGAGCAAAGCAGACTGGAAAAATTGGGGTGGGGAGGGGGGGGTGTCGCTGCGCTAATGCATGTTGAAGAAAAAACAAAGACCCAACCTCCCCCTCTTTTTAAAAACCGAAACCAAGAGAAAGAAAATTTCAACAGCTTTTATTGACGGCAATTGCAGTTTGCACAGACACCCGTGTTGGATGGAAGTGTGCAGACATCTCAGGAAAGAGATTCTTCCCCCCACCCCCACCCCGTGACGTACAAGGCTCCCCCCCTTCTATGCTGGGGGAGTGTGTTTCCGGAAAAAACAGCTTCTCTCTTTAACCAGAGAGAGAGATTAAATCAGGGTTCAATCTACTTAAAACAAAAAACCTCCAGATATTTTATTGTTTCAAAACAAAACAAAACAAACCTTACCATCACCACTCCAGCATCAGAGGCGCAGCTGATGGGATACCCCCCCCAAATGGGAGAAGAGCAGGAAGTATCCCAGAGGGGGAGCCAACGGGCAGAAAGGGGGCCTCCTGGCACACCCAGCTCCCCACAGCAAACGGGGAAATACAGTTTGGGGAAGGGATGTAGAAGAGGATTTCAGCCGGCCTCCCTTTTCAAGCCACCTGCCGCTTGAGGAGACTAAAAGAAAGGCCGGGGTGTGGAGGGGGGGGTGAGTAGAGGCAATGGGGAAGGAAGATCTGGGAGGCAGGGACCAGGCTGACCACACAGCATATTCCAGGGGAAAAGACCCCACCCTGCAAAGTATCAAGCCCTGCTATGACCCCTACGCTGTCATTTCTCACTCAGAGAAATGGCGAAGGGTCCCCAGAAGCAGCGTCCCAGGAAGGAATGTGCCCTGTGCGTTCTAGAAAGGGAAGAGGGAGCCTTCATTATCTGCTGCTGGGTGAGAGACGGAGGGCATGTCCCCTCGCACTTTGCCAACAGCTGCTGTGGCAGAGGAAAAAAAAGGGGGGTCTTGCTGTATCCCTTGCCCCTAGAAGGAGGGAGTAAGGGCCTCACATCCCAGTCTCTGATACATCTCAGCACTCAACATGGCACCTGGAAAGGAATTAAAGAATGCAAAGCCCTCTTTTCTAACCTCTGTGGAAGGCTGATCAGTCAATCACACAATCACACACACACTGGGGGGTGGCATGGGGAGGGAGGGAGGGAGGGAGGGAGGGAGGGAGGGAGGGAGGGAGGGAGGGAGGAAGGGAGGAAGGAAGGAAGGAAGGAAGGAAGGGGTCTACAAGCTGTTGTTCCCCAGAGCCAACTAAATCCCAGAGTTGTTAGGATATGATCCATGATTCTGCCTTCCAATAATTCAAATTAAAAATCACAGACCAGGAAGAGGGTGGGACTGTAAATTTCAATCCCACGGAACCCTAAAGCGACGCTATAAACTAAACTACCCTGTTGTTCAGATTAACAATTCCTTACCTAAATTCCCCCCCTTTGCAGCCGGTCATCCGATTCTGGCTCTTCCCACAAGCCGTGTTCAAGACGCTGCCCATCTCCCCGAGCCCTGGTTTACATTTCACTTAGCAGACCGCCCGCAACGAAGTTTGCCCGCCCTCCCACCCAAATGTCCCAAGGCCACAGGCAGCACGAGGTCTTGTTTGCTCCCCCCCCCCACTCCCTCGACCGTGTGGCGAGTCCAAAACTGGAGAATGGTGGCGAGCAGAGATAGAAAAGGCTACTGATCGGAAGCTCCTGAGGGTCTGGGGCGCAGCTCTCGGGTGGTAGGGGGCCTCCGAGGATCTTCGTCGTATTCCGTCTGGTGGTACTCCCAAAGCCGGATGTTCCCGTCCCACTGCCGATCAAAGAGAAAGACGGTTATGGTCATCGCTTCTAAAGCATCCTTGAGGGTACCAAATGCTGTGGAATTCACTAGGCATGAATGCATGCATGCATAAACAAACAAACAAATAAAGGAACTTGCTAAGCAAGTCCCACGTATCCTGACAGAGAGCTGAAAGCCATTGACAGGTGTACAGTGGTACCTCAGGTTAAATACTTAATTCGTTCCGGAGGTCCGTTCTTAACCAGAAACTGTTCTTAACCTGAAGCACCACTTTAGCTAATGGGGCCTCCTGCTGCCGCCGCGCTGCCGGAGAACGATTTCTGTTCTCATCCTAAAGCAAAGTTCTTAACCTGAAGCACTATTTCTGGGTTAGCGGAGTCTGTAACCTGAAGCATATGTAACCTGAAGCGTATGTAACCTGAGGTACCACTGTATATGCTTTTGGAAACTGTTATCTTTGCCACCACTTCCTTTTTAATTCCAGCTTGGTTGATCTGGAATACCTACTTGCTGTTCTGCTTATCCATTGGGTTTCGACAATCAACATTTATTAATTAAAAAAAAGACGTTTTTATTTCTGATAAGACAAATCCAAACTTACCTAGGCTACAGCCTATAGAATTGCCTGATCCTAAAACCCAAATACAGTGGTACCTCGGGTTAAGTACTTAATTCGTTCCAGAGGTCAGTTCTTAACCTGAAACTGTTCTTAACCTGAAGCACCACTTTAGCTAATGGGACCTCCTGCTGCCGCCACGCCGTCGGAGCACAATTTCTGTTCTCATCCTGAAGCAAAGTTCTTAACCCGAGGTACTATTTCTGGGTTAGTGGAGTCTGTAACCTGAAGCGTATGTAACCCGAGGTACCACTGTACAACCAACCAGTTCCTCTACTAAACATCTTTCTCCCGGCCCAAACTGAGGGGCTGAATTTCATCTGCAAAACTCTCGGTCTTGCAGCCCAGATACGTCACAAGAGCTCTTGCCCCCAAACAGGAACCCACCTTGCAATCCAAGTTCAGCTGAACAGACCCTGCTTTAAGTGTTCTCTTATCTCGCTATACTTTATTTGCACTAGATCACTGTGCCAACACAGGGCAGCTGCACTGCCAACATAAAATACACCTGGGCACTCTCCGCAGAGGTTGCTGCTTATTCCCTAATTGAGATTACGGCGGCATGGGCTGGCGGGTACGGAAACGGCGTAAGAGAGGCCTTCCCCTTCTGGTACCTTCCAGATGTTTGGGGTTACAGCTCTCCCCATCCCAAACATCTTGCAGCCAGCCAGGCTGGCTGGCGCTGATAGGAGTCGCAGTCCAAAACATTTGGAAGGCACCAAGTTGGAGAAGGCTGGTTGACATTTTGCTCTGGATATTGGCTTATGTTTCGTTTCCTGGGTTTACTTACTTATTTATTTTTCAAAGGGAATGCTGTTACGTGGGGTTTGTGATTTCAGCTCTCTTGACATAATATGCTGGAGACAGTTCTGTAGTAACGCTTCTTTATTACAGCAAACAGAACCTCGTGCCTCCTTCCCAAAACCCAGTGCCTCATCTGCCTACCTTTGGGAAGGCAGCATGCGGGCCGGGGGTGTGTGTCAAATTTTGGCCTTGCTCCCCTCTCCCACACGACAAGTCAGTGTGTGGCCCACAGGTTCTGTGCTGAACTACTCTTGTGGCCCACTTGGTATGAGAAATTGGAGCACCCTGGTTTAGATGATGCATATTCCTGCTCTGGCGCCTTTGGGTGAGGGGTGGATTACAAATACTTCCAGGGAATAAATGATGCATTTTAATGTAGTTGGGTGTTTAATGAAGCCAAGAACTGTATCACAAGATTCGAAAATGTCAGAATGCAAGGCATCCTTGCATTGCAAGCTGCACATGAGTCTGGGAGGTGTGGTCTGGTCAGTTCACATCAGAATCCACAGAAATATCGTTCTTCAAACCACCCCTATTATTATCCGGGATGAAAGGATCTGTTCAAATTGGTTCTCTAAGTGTCTCATTTCTCCATTCTTAAATTTGGTTCCCCACATTTTGCAGCAATCTGCTTACAGAATCACATTTATCCTCCATCCCTCATGATCAGCTTAGCTTAATGGTTGCCATCAATTTCATTTTAATTGATTTTAATTAACTTTTATAATGAAATGTTTTTAGAATGTTGTACTATTTTATTGTTGTTAGCTGCCCTGAGCCCGGCTTTGGCTGGGGAGGGCGGGATATAAATAAAATTTATTATTATTATTATTATTATTTCAGAAACAATGGGCAGCAAACACATTTTGCACCATGTCATTAAATGCTGGGTGAGGGCGGGGAGGGCAGGGAAGATGGCAGCTCCTCCCACATGTGAACGCCAACTGGTTTGCCTACGACCCAGCAGACTGTAAATGCTACACTTTGCCATTACAGTGGTACCTCTGGTTATGTACTTAATTCGTTCCAGAGGTCCATTCTTAACCTGAAACTGTTCTTAACCTGAAGCACCACTTTAGCTAATGGGGCCTCCTGCTGCTGCCGCACTGCCGGAACATGATTTCTGTTCTCATCCTGAAGCAAAGTTCTTAACCCGAGGTACTATTTCTGGGTTAGTGGAGTCTGTAACCTGAAGCGTATGTAACCCGAAGCGTATGTAACCAGAGGTACCACTGTACTTATTTCAACATTTCTCTTCTAAGGGTTCTCAAGGCGACTCACAACTACAATTCATAAAATGCAAAATCATAAATATAACCCAATAGCAGGATGGGAAAAAGCCACGGTTAACACACCAGAGGCTGATTAAAGCTTGCTAGAATAAAGTGAGTCTTCGCCAGCCACTGAAATTGATCAAGCGCACTTTCTGGGTGTGCCATTCTC
Source organism: Podarcis filfolensis (assembly GCF_964270895.1). Classification (NCBI taxonomy): domain Eukaryota; kingdom Metazoa; phylum Chordata; class Lepidosauria; order Squamata; family Lacertidae; genus Podarcis; species Podarcis filfolensis. The sequence goes on from NC_139615.1 coordinate 6,137,406, forward strand.
CAGTCTGGGCACCCCAGTCAGAAGACCCCTTCTCCTTTGGGTTCACCCACCACGCCTCAAACTGCAAGGAGGGGGCCCCTCTGTAGTCAAGTGGCACTGCCAGATGGGTTTGTCGAGAAGGAAAAGTCGAGCAGCAACAACCACAGAAAAGGGCAGATAAGGAGAAGAATTTCATCCTTGCCATCACAACCTTATTGGCAGGGAAGACACACAAGTTCCTGGGCGAGAGGAAAGAGGCGCCAGCAATTCATCTTAACCACACAAGCACCTCACCCCACCACTCCCTCGCTTCCAGTACTTGCCGAGCTGCTGACGATCTTCTCCTCGTGGGGGTGCCAGCAGACATCACGGACACAAGCCTTGTGATTAGTCAGTTTTGTCACAATCAGGCCACTCAGGAGGTCGTATACTAGAGGAAGGGAAAGGAGCACAGGGTAGCACAGAGAAGCGTTGGCAACACACCGGCCCCACGACACTCACTTCTCCCATGGCAGTGGGGAAGTATCAAAAGGGCTATCTATCCTCTCTTGCAGCCAGAATTGATGCTCCACATACCACTATTTATCCCTTAAAGGACCCCTGACCATTAGGTCCAGTCGTGACCGACTCTGGGGCTGCAGCGCTCATCTCGATTTATTGGCCGAGGGAGCCAGCGTACAGCTTCCGGGTCATGTGGCCAGCATGACTAAGCTGCTTCTGGCGAACCAGAGCAGTGCACAGAAACGCCGTTTACCTTCCCGCCAGAGCAGTACCTATTTATCTACTTGCACTTTGACGTGCTTTCGAACTGCTAGGTTGGCAGGAGCAGGGACCGAGCAACGGGAGCTCACCCCGTCGTGGGGATTCGAACTGCCGACCTTCTGATCGGCAAGTCCTAGGCTCTGTGGTTTAACCCACAGCGCCACCCGCGTCCCATTTATCCCTTAGATGTCAGCATTGGACCTGCCCACACTTTGTATTATTGATTATTTTTATACAGTAGTGTCATTTAGGTCCTTGCCCCAAGGAGCTTGCAAGTCTTCAAGTTCACACACGGGGGTGTGACTGAGTGAAAATTTAAGGGGCACAGCATATAGTCGGAACAATGGGAGGCTCCCAAGATCCTTCTAGGAAACAGGTGGTGGGGAACTAGACATCTCCATGAGAACAAGTGAAGAGTTTCCCTTTGCAGACCAGACTGACGATGGTCTGCAAAGGAATTTCTTTCCTCTCTGCACAGATCAGATTGAAATCCCCGTCAAGTCTGCCAACCGTTCCTTTGCATTTGCAGTTTTACCTGCTCCACACCTAGCACTGTATGAAGCCATGTGTGGATTGGGTGGTTGTGGCTGGGGGTGGAATGGTCTCGCAGGTCAAACTAACCCTAGCCAGGGCAAATTTGGCTCATGGACCAAAGGCTGCTGCAGCAGTAGCTTCTTAACAACAACAACAATTTATTTATTTACACCCTGCCCATCTGACTGGGTTGCCCCAGCCACTCTGGGCAGCTTCCTCATATGCCAACCATTTAGTTCTGCCGTGTTTTCCTTCCCCTTGGGGTTTATTATCCAGCTCACCGTCCAAGCATATTGACACAGCCTGACCTCTCTTTGCTTTCATCCTCTCCCTTGAGTCCTCCATACCAAAAGGGAAGGGACTTTCAAACAACATTCACGTTCGTGCGGATGTGCATCTTAAGAGATTTCTCCCCCACCCGCCAGCAAGAGATTGAATCCTGCACCCAAGCAAAACGCCGAACTAGTTATCTCCCGCTTGGACTACTGCAATGCGCTCTATGTGGGGCTATCTTTGAAGGTGACCCAGAAACTGCAATTAATCCAGAATGCTGCAGCTAGACTGGTGACTGGGAGCGGCCGCCGAGACCACATAACACCGGTTCTGAGAGATCTGCATTGGCTCCCAGTATGTTTCCGAGCACAATTCAAAGTGTTGGTGCTGACCTTTAAAGCCCTAAACAGCCTCAGTCCTGTATATCTGGAGCATCTCCACCCCCATCGTTCTGCCCGGACACTGAGGTCCAGCTCCGAGGGCCTTCTGGCGGTTCCCTCATTGCGAGAAGTGAGGCTACAGGGAACCAGACAGAGGGCCTTCTCGGTAGTGGCGCCCGCCCTGTGGAACGCCCTCCCACCAGATGTCAAAGAGATAAACAACTACCTGACATTCAGAAGACATCTGAAGGCAGCCCTGTTCAGGGAAGTTTTTAATATGTAACGCTGTACTGTTTTTAACACTTGATTGGGAGCCGCCCAGAGTGGCTGGGGAAACTCAGCCAGATGGGTGGGGTATAAATAATAAATTATTATTATTAATCAAAAAGGCAAAGCTTAACCCCTCTGACGGCTGCCCAGCACGGCACTGCCCTTCCAGTTCCAGGCGGCGTGGCACTGCCCTGGCCGATCCCTGCCACCCGCACCCTGAGTCCACTCACCCACCACCTTCCCTGTGGAGCAGCCACTGTAGATGTACTGTTGTCCGGTGCTATGAAGCGGCGAGAAACGGCAGCGGATCAGCGTGTGGAGCACTCCGTGGCCGCGGTATGTCATGAGGGAGGTGTCACCTGGAAGCTTTGACTTCCGCCGTGCTGGCAGAGGGAGGAAGGTGAGGAGAGAGTAAGGGTTAGAGGAGAGTAAGACCTGCCTCCCCAATGCTTTGGGTCCCCCCTCCTTCCCCATCCTCTAAGACTCACCTTTTTTGGGCACCTGCTGCCAGCGATAATCCCAGTTCTGCTGAGTGACGGCTTGGCGGGAGGCCTCCAGCCCTTCGCGGCCTGAGAACTTCCGCATGTCCCAGAGCTTTATCGTCTGGTCCTTGGAGTTTGAGATGAGGTATCGGGCATCTCCCTGGGAGGAGGAGGAGTGGGGAACAATGGTTTAAAGGAATATAGTCTCCAAGGACATTTCCCATCTGTAGTACAGATGTCCCACAGTAGAAGACTCACTCTCTAAAGGAAACTTAACTTTGTTCTCTCAGCCTCTCCCCAACATGGGAATCCTGTATAAATGACATTAAAGGAATGCATGGCCAAATATATAGGTGCTCTTCAGCTACTGTGTTTTCACTTGGACTGCTGTGGGCTTAGGTGGAGGTGAACCAGGCAGATCTTTCTTTTAGACAGTATTAACACCTATTAGCTTCTGGGCCCAATTCAAAGTGCTGGTTTAGACCAATAAAGTCTTAAATGGCTCAGGACCGCAATACCTCAAGGACCGCCTCTTTCCATATGAACCTACCCAGACCCTGAGATCATCTTCTGAGGCCCTCCTTCGTGTGCCTCATCGAGAGGTGCGGAGGGTGGCAACACGAGAACGGGGCCTTCTCTGCAGTGGCTCCCCATCTGTGGGATGCTCTCCCCAGGGAAGTTCGCCTGGCGCCTTTATTATGCACCTTTAGGTGCCAGGCAAAAATGTTCCTCTTCCCCAGGGAAGTTCGCCTGGTGCCTTCCTTATACACTATTAGGCACCAGGCAAAAACGTTCCTTTTTGACCAGGCCTTTGGATGATCCGATTTATATCCTATGCCCTTTTAAAATGTGTTTTTTGGGGGGGAGGGCTATTGGGTTGTTGTTTTTATTTTTATTATGCATTTTGTGGTTTTATATCTTGACTTTATTCTGTGAACCACCCTGAGACCTCCAGTTATAGGGAGGTAAATAAATTCTAACAACAACAACCACCACCACCACCAGGCCTTGGGCTGCTTAATATTCTACAGCCTTTTAAATGAGTTTGCGGGAGTAGGGGCTATTTTCTTGTTATTTTTGTTTTAACTATTTGTGTTTTTATCTTGTATTTTTATCTTGATGAAGGGTGGTAAATAAATCCAATAAATAGAATTAATAAAAACAAGCAGATCATGCAGAACATGTTGCGAATGAGATCCCGAAGAAATTTTTTTTGGGGAGGGGGGGAAGTTTCAAGGTTGTTTGCCTAATTAAGCTTTCCAATCCCATCAGACTCCACCTCCTGACCTCTGCGATGATAGAGAGAGAAAGGGATGCCTTACTTTGCTGTCTATGAAGGTGATGCCATCTTGATGGCCAGCCAGGATGCCGACAGGCCGGGGGTCGTCCTCTCTCATGGTGCGCCGGTCCCACACTTTGCAGATGGCATCGTCCCCCCCGGAGAACAAGATGTGGGAACTGGTGTCGGCAAAGGCCACGGCATTCACGTCGTCTTCGTGGGACTCGATCTGGAGGAAGGCAGAGGACTCAGCGCAAGAGGGAGGAGCAGGATTTTCCATGGGAGAGCTAGGAGTGGGACACGGGTGGCGCTGTGGGTTAAACCACAGAGCCTAGGGCTTGCCGATCAGAAGGTCGGCGGTTTGAATCCCCGCAACGGGGTGAGCTCCCGTTGCTTGGTCCCTGCTCCTGCCAACCTAGCAGTTCGAAAGCACATCAAAGTGCAAGTAGATCAATAAGTACCGCTCCGGCGGGAAGGTAAACGGCGTTTCCGTGCGCTGCTCTGGTTCGCCAGAAGCGGCTTAGTCATGCTGGCCACATGACCCGGAAGCTGTATGCCGGCTCCCTCGGCCAATAAAGCGAGATGCGCACTGCAACCCCAGAGTCGGCCACGACTGGACCTAATGGTCAGGGGTCCCTTTACCTTTAACTAGGCTGGCTGCGGCATGCCAGGCCCCAGTGTGCACTGGGATGCAGTGGGAGCACCGACATGGTATTTTAATGTACTGCGAGAGACAAGAGCTAGAGAGCCAGGAGGGATCGAAAGCTCCTGGGCTCAAGGGGAGCTCGGTGCCTGGGCACCTGCTTCCCAAATTTAAACCCTGGCATCTCTGGTTTGAACAAGGAGGAGTTGATGGGGCGACAGGAAAGACCCTCTTTCTGCCAGCCCAGGTGGGGAACGCTGACCTAGATGGACAACCAGTCTGGCCTGGTAAATGGCAACTTGCCCAAAGAACCAAGCCCCTTTGTTAGGGGGCTGGCTGGCTGTCGCCAGGCTCAGCTGAAGCCAAGTCATTTAGTGCAGGCACGTTCAACAGGTAGATGATCTACCAGGAGATCACAGGATGCCTGTGGTAGATCACTGGCTCCCCCCAAAGAAGCTCAACAACTTCGAACCCCTAAAAAACGGGCCTTCCTCCTTCCTAAAAAACACTCAACAACTTTGACCTGAACTCCACAAAAGGGGGTAGATCACTGCTAGTCTTGTGAGTAGATCGCAGTCTCTTGGGAGTCGGTCACCCCTGATTTAGTGCATTTCTGCATCCACGGAATGTGATTGACCAAGGCAACCATTCTCAATGGCGATGCAGCAGAATCGCACACTGACACACACATGCACAGCCCACCTTGGAGAAGCACAGCACGCTACAGAGAAATGGGGAAGGGGATGAGGCAGAATGGGCAGTGGGACGCTCAAGGAAAGACATCCAGAACAGTCTTCCCCAAGCTAGGGTCCGCCAGATATTTCGAACTACAACTACGCTGCTGGGGGAGGGGACTGGTGGAAGTTGTAGTCCAGAACATCTGGAGAGTCCCAGCTTGGAAGGGCTGATCTACAACATCCCAGGAATCCCTATGGCTTCGGGGCGGAAAAATTCCAGACAGCCGGACTGATGCTTTGCTTTACGGCTCCCCTCAATCTTTTATCTGTGTCGGGATACCGTGGAAGGAATCGCCACTGTCCCATGTGCTACAAAACAGCCAGGAAACTTCTAACAGTAGCTAAACGACAATTGCTAGCAACGAAAGGAGCTGCAATGAATCAGTGGCTGAAACGTTAGGCTAAGGACTATAGTGGAAATACAAAGGGACAACATACAGTGGTACCTCGGGTTACATACACTTCAGGTTACAGACTCCGCTAACCCAGAAATAGTACCTCAGGTTAAGAACTTTGCTTCAGGATGAGAATGGAAATCGTGCAGCGGCGGCACAGCAGCAGCGGGAGGCCCCATTAGCTAAAGTGGTGCTTCAGGTTAAGAACAGTTTCAGGTTAAGAACAGACCTCCAGAACAAATTAAGCTCATAACCCGAGGTACCACTGTATTCACAGAGAGGAGATATTGTTAGGTTTGCTCAAGGATAAATATAGACTTGGTATTCATCTTTAATATTTAAGTTCATTCAAGTCATTGGGCAATTATTGCTATGATTATGACTATGAAGTTGCTTCTAATTTCACCGTCTTTGGTTTTTCTTCCATTTGCAGAGAGAAATCTTGAAAGGGCCGGAAGGGAAACAAGGCTGTGTGTGTGTGTGTGTGTGTGTGTGTGTGTGTGTGTGTGTGTGAGCACACACAGACACACACAAATATAACAGCCACACTTTCTAAAACCCAGGGAGAGAGGAACAGGAAGTGGGTGAGGCCAGAGGCATGGCACAGAGAGGCCCAGCAGAGGAGTGGCAGGGTCCAAAACATAAGTACCTTGAGCGTCCGCTTATTCTGCTCCATGTCGTACACGTAGACACAGCCATAGTTGGCCCTAGGTTTAAAACCAAAACTGAGTGGGTGGAAGAACAGACATAAACACAAGGAAGGAGGGGTGGGAAGAGACACTGAAGCCACACTGGTCAATGGACCCTAAGGCAGCATCTTGACAGGAGAAAGGCACGTCTCTCAAGCATTTCCAACACTTCACCCTTGAACTGGAGTATTTCTACCCTGACTTTCACCTTTTAAAAAGCCCCCAAGGCAGCTTACAAAATGAAACATTGCACAACTTGGGTCCGTGTTGCCTCCTTTGGGCACCAACAGGGAAGGGGGGGGGCAGCTGGCCCCAGCCAGGCTGATGGGAGGGGCTTCACCGCCTTGCCTTTCGCTCCACAGGGGCCACATGGAATGAGAGCCACATGGCACAGCATGCCCAGAATCCTCTTGGCCAAAAAGAGCAGTATCAGACAGCCCTCACCTCCCTGCTAAGCTTCAGGCACATGACAGAGATCTTTCTATTCCTGGAGGAATTTTCAAGAAGTTTCCTCGGGGTTTTTTTTTACAATTACTTTTAATTGATTTTACCCACTATACGCTTTTTAATATTTTTTTCTGTACACCGCTTAGAAACTCTGCCAATTAAATGGTTCGTAAATAGCAGAAATAAATGAATAAGGGATGGGAGAGAGGGCAGAAGATCTGTGTTTTAGAAGAACCCAAATCTTGTCTGCCTAGGCCAAGTCCAGGTGTCGCCTTAGACAAAGTCACAGGTAGGGAACTTCAGGCACAACGGCCAAATGTGGCCCCCGGACTCTCTAACTGGCCCTCAGAAAACCACCCCTCATGGCCCTGATTCCCCACCACCACCAAAGTGCTTTGCTCCTGACTGGAATGTCTTCTTGAATGTGGGATGTTGGAGTTTAAGTAGCCTGCTGTACAAAGGAAACAGTTGCCGCTTCGTTGCTGTTTGCCTCTAGCCCCATCTGCAGAGGGCAAGTGGCCCTTGGAAGGTTGTCCAGAAATGAATGCGGCCCCCTGCAGGTTTTTTTTTTAAAGAAAGGTTCCACACCCCTGGATAAAATGTTAACCAGTGCTATGTATGCATTGTGGGTAAAGGGATTGGGCAAAAGGCTAACGTACCCGCCAAGCACCTCCCTTCCATCGGAGGAGACTGCGAGGGAAAAGACGGCAAAGCGACGCTCGTCAGGCCTGTGGAGAGGAGGAGAGAGTTAGAAACCACTCCGGGAGTCTGTTTAGTCAAACAGGGTGGCTGCTGGGTGCCCTCCTTACCTCAGATCCAGTGCTGTGTGGGTATCACACTCGCCATAGATGTTGCAGATGTGAACTGTAAGGAGAGGGGGAGGGAAGGTCAAGGGCATCAGAGTTAACACTTCCTGCGGGGTCAAGGACTGTCATGTGACACCCCCCCCCCTTCCCAGAAGCCAACCCCACTCACTGTAATCTGACCAGCTGGAGTAGAGGAAATGGGCCCCGTCGGGAGTGAAGGCAACATCCAGGACACTCCAGCCTACGTCCCGGGCTTTGATGCTCCGAAACTTCCGGAAGCCTCCATAAGTGCAGTCATATAAGCGGATTGTCTGATCTGAAGTTGGGGGTGGGGGTGGTTTGGAAGCGTGGGGAAAGGAACAGAGAAAGAGGCAAGCATGCTAACTGTACCATGTGTCAATGCGTCCTCATCTACTAAGACCTTTAACACAGAGGCAAAATCACCAAGGTGTTAAGCTTGCATCAGGGATGGGAAACCTGTGGAACCCCCCAGGACTTCAACTCCCAGCAGCAGCAGCAGCAGCAGCAGCCAGCATGGTGTCTGGTCAGGGATGATGGGAGTTGTAGTCCAACCCAAAGTGGTGGAAGGGACACACTTTCCCCATTCATGCCTTGCAAGACTTTCTTTGTTGAGCTACAGCTGCTGCTGGAAAACAGAACGCAGCCTTTTAAGCCTTTGATCTTGGCAACGGGAATCTGGGATTAGTAAGAGATGGGAGGGCACCACTGTAAAGATGCAAATCATCCAGATCAACCTGTCTGAAGGACCCAACTTTGAGGACATTCGACACTGTCCTTTCCAATGGGATAAGAGGATTTTTTTCTTCTTCCTTGGAACACCAATACCAACTAAGCAGCAATGGTGTTTTTGCATGAATAAATAAATCATTCTACGCTTGGGTATCTGGGGATTAGAAGTTCCACAGGATCTTATGGAGGACTAAGAGGTTTTGAAGCAGGACCCACCCACAATGCCACTGGTCTGTTTCCCAAAATGCAAAGAAAGCATTCCTGGTCAGAAGGACAGCATTCTAGTTCACTTGGTACCCAAAACACCACAAACACTTGCGCTACAGGAAATTTCAAGACAAGAGAATTCCAGGATGCCCTCAGTGCCAAGGACAGAAGCTGATCTGATGCAGGGATTGTTTAAAAACCAACTGCTACGCTAATATTAATTTACATATGTCTTACATTTATGTTATATTTCCTTCTTATTATCCTATATATGACAATAATACAGTATGCGTTGATACGATAAAACAGAAAAGCAAAACAAAAACAAACAAACCAAATACTATGATGTGTTACGAAGTACCTTGACAAGCAGACATAAAAAGCTTTCCATCACGGGAATAAATCCCACAGAACGCCTTCTGGGAGTAGGAATCAGTGAAGGACAAGTGGTTGGGGAGAAAGCTGGAAGAAGAGCAAAGTCTGAGTTATTAAAGGGTTCTTCCCCTAAAATCATTATCTCACCCACCGCACCAGGCCTTCTCTTCCAAATACTCACTGTGACGCCACTCGGGAGCACTCCCCACGAGAGAAGCTGCTGTTGTGGCAGAGGCCGCGCTCCCTCTGTGGTGGCAGGGAAAGAAAGAAAGAAGTAATTCAACAAGGCTCTGCCTGCAGTTTTCATACACTGAAAGATCTGCTCTCCAGACAGCCCCACCCTCTACGTCTTTAAGCTATGAGAACCACTTGTTTTCCTAGCCTAATATTGGCATCCCCAAGAAGCGAACAGGCACCTTGCAAAGCAGTCGAGGGATGCTATGCTCAGTCTGTCCTGAGCCCAGCCTGCCTGTTGCCAACTGGATATGTGTTTTGATCTCATTGCACTCCAGGTCGTGAGTGTCTGGCGTCAAATCCACTGCAAGTAAAAGAAAGAGAGGAAGATCGGACAGGTTGAGAACGAGACCCCCAATTGCCCTGTTGCCCGATATACTCAGATGGCACCCTCAGACTCTCTTACATTAAAACAAGTTACTGGCCAGTACCTGGAGGTTTGTAGTGATTTCCAAGTCGCCCTTCCCAGGCACTGTCATTGTCGTCGTCCGAGTCCGAGAGCGTCTGGACCAGACGGACACTGGCTGCTCCCCCGCCCTGCATCAAGTGAAATTGTCCTCTGGAGAGAAAAATGGAAAGTATTAGTAATTACAAATCCGTTTTGCCCCTCCCCACATCACAACTCACAGAGAGGGAATGGAGAGAGGCAGCCCCCAAATTTATTTGTTTCCTGTTCTCTGAAGGTGCCCACTAAGCAGCTTTTGAAGTTTTAATACAGCAGCCAAGGAATGATTTCAACTGACGCCTACCCAGCTCAGGATCAGCTTAGGGGTGCACCAACTAAGAGAGATGGGAACAGAGATACAAATTTTAAACATAAACTATGGAGAGAATATCCTGCTGTCTAAGGCTCCTACATCACTGTCCAACGACAGGGTCAATCTTGAGTAGAGTGATAGGATCCAAAAACAATCCAAAGGCTGAAAAGTTCAGGAAACGAGGGTGGCATGAGAACATAAGAAGTGCCCTGTTGGATCACACCAAAGGCCCATCTAGTCCAGCATGCTGTTCTTACAATGGCCAACCAGATGCCCCAATGGAAACCCACAAGCAGAACTTGAACCCAACAGCATCCTCACCTCCTGCGGTTTCCAGCAACTGGTATTCAGAGGCACAAGGCCTCCCAAAGTAGTACTACAACACAGGCTTCGGGCTAGTGGCCATTAACAGCCTCGAATTCATTTAAAGCCACACAAATTGGTGACCAGCACTGCCTCTTGTGGGACAGAATTACATAATCGTGAAGAAGTTGTCTGCCCTGAATCTTCTGACATTCAGTTCATTGGATGCCTCTCGATTGTAGTATTATTCATCACACCATACATAATTGTGTTGCTTACTTGCTTTTCTTCCTTCTAAACTAAAAAACCCCAAGTGTTGCAACTTTTCCTCATAGGTGAATTGCTCCAACTCCAGAATCATTTTACTTGCCCCTTTCTGAAGCTTTTCCAGCTCTACAGTATCCTTTCTGAGGTGAGGGAACTGTACACAGAATTCTAAGAGTGGTCATTACAGATATTGGCAGCCTTATTTTCAATTCCTTTCCAAACAATCCCTAACATGCAATCGCCTATTTCACAGCAGTCGCACTCTGGGCCAACGTTTTCACCAAACTATCCACTACGACCCACTGTCTCCTGGATAGTCACCGGAAGCTCAAATCTCCTTACTGTATATGTGAATATATGATTTTTTTGCCCCAATGTGCATCACTTATACTTGTGTGCATTGAATTGCACTTGCCATTTTACTGCCCATTCTTTCACCTATTTTAGAGGGGTACTTTTGGAGCACTTCACAATCTCTTTTTGTCTTAACCACCCAAAAAACTTGCTATCAAAACGGTATCAGGAATCTCTTTTGTGTATGCATAGCTGGCCAAAGCCAACCAGAATATTTGGTGCAGAGTTGGCTATAAATATTTTTAAAGTATTCTAAAGTGTCTTGCGGCCTACCTAAGGTGACATCAGAAACAGGGACAAAGAAGCCACAGATGAGGAAACCTTCACTTTTCTTGAATAAATTTCTAAAACTATGATGTTATGCGTCAAAACTTTGGATCATCTCATCCTGCGCAATAGGTGGACAACTGAGAATTTTAATGTCATGAGCATACGAAGAAGTATGGCCCTGAACAACTTCTGCGCAAGAAAATACAAAAACCCCTCTACTCTAAGAAAAGCAGCCATGGCACATGATGAGATCCAGCAACACACAGTTAAATTCTGGTACGACGCCCTTACAACTGAGACTGCATCCCGGCTGATTTGTAAAACATAAATCTGGACTGTGACCCTTAATTCCACACTTTTTAACAAGGCGTCAAGGAAGTCTGTACACTCAGTTATGCTCCCTGGATCCTTAATCATCATCCCATCTCCTTGAATCCATGCATGAATTAATTACCAGATACACATATCTTCAAAATCCTAGCTCTGTGAGAAATCAGCTGAGAATGGATTTTCCAGTAGGGTCTCATGAGTCTCCACGCCAGCAGATTCCACTTACTGAGAGAACTGAGTTATCTTTGTCCAGATTAATGGACCAGACAGAAAAGCCATAACAAATTCCCTTCCTCTTCCTGCCTTGAGATTCTGCATGAGTCTTGGAACACCATCCGCTGCCAGAGAGGCATCCCTCATATCCCTAATTTGACTAAAAAGTGGGGCGGGGGTGTGAGTTACCTGCGCAGTAGATATGCCAATACCTGGGCCAGATCCACATCCTCGTCGTCCTCTTCCTCGCTGCGCAGTATCCCAGAGTCCCTTCGAGACCAGCTCCCCTGGTTATCCCGCCCCCCCGAGCCAGCGTTGCTACTACTGCGGGAGCCCATGTCTTAAGGCATTCTTCACGGTTTGTTTCTGGTGTGTTCTTCACTTCCTGGAGCTCAGGAACCAAACGGAGGGGGCAAGTCCTTCCTGAAAAGGAAAATCCTGAGCCACTAATTGCAGAACTTTGTACACAGTACGGGGGGGGGGGGAGGGAGAGAGAACAGTGTTCGTTCTTCTTCGCATGAAGGATTCCCTGCCTCTTACCAATCAAATCTACCCTCACTCAGAAGTAATAATAATACAGTGGTGCCTCGCAAGACGAAATTAATTCGTTCCGCGAGTCTTTTCGTCTTGCGATGTTTTTCGTCTTGCGAAGCACGGTCCGTCGCAACTGCGCCTCTTCAAGCGGCTTTAGGAAAAAAGCGAACAAACTCGCAAGACGTTTTCGTCTTGCGAAGCAAGCCCATAGGGAAATTCGTCTTGCGAAGCGACGCAAAAACCGAAAAACCCTTTCGTCTTGCACGTTTTTCGTTTTGCGAGGCATTCGTCTTGCGGGGCACCACTGTAATAATAATTTATTATTTACACCCCGCCCATCGGGCTGAGTTTCCCCAGCCACTCTGGGCGGCTCCCAATCAAATGTTAAAAACAGTACAGCATTAAGTATTTAAAAAGTGTTGCTCTTTAAAAAATTAAAATTGTACCACAGCTTCTCACTAGAGCAGACTTTAACCCCACATCCAGAAGCCAAACATTCCCCTCATTTGTTTCCATGGGGCGCCCACTGCTTCCCATAGCCATACGCCCCCCCACCCTAAATTCACCCCCTTTTCATCTTCACCAATCACAGCCTCCAATACTGAAAGGGCTCCTCGGCTCCCATATCGAGGTGCCCTTATCTAGACGTCAGCCAGCCACCCACCCCGTCCTCTACGTGACTATACCACAGCCCCAGGCAACCAGTCAAGGGCTCGTAGACCTGCTGAACCCATTAAAGTACTTTTTTCAGACACCTGAGTCCTCTCCGCCAATGGGCACGGCCGTTGCTCACGGCTCCTCCAATCAACAGACGCCATAGAGCAGGGACACTCTTGCTCAGTTGCCGCCGCCGCCACCCCCCGCAACGTTCTGTCCCAACTGCCCGCTCGTCCCAACCAATCAGGACGCCTTTCGCATTTAACCTTGGCTCTTACCGAACTGCTCCCCTCTGCTCTTCCCCCCTCCCCGCGCGACCGTCGCGCGCCCACCTTGTCCAATCAAAAGCCTGCCCCCCCACCTTTTCCGGGAGCGCGAGACCCTCCTCACCCTCTAACGGCCGCTGCGCGAGGCCTTGTTTACATCTTAAGGCGACAGCCGCCTCTAACTGGAGTGGAGAAGTGAGATAGGGCGGGCCGCGCCGGCTGAGAATTGATTGGCCACCGTTCACCACCCCACGTGGGATAGAGTGCGGGGCTTTAAAAAGACTTGCTCTTCCTTGATTGGCTGCTGAAGCTCCTGTCTCGCTTAAGACGAGGGGCAGGGAAAGAACCGTTAAGCGATAAACTAGGCGATAAGGTGAATGAGCCGCCGATTGGACAGAGCAAGCGGATGACTCGTAAGAAAGGCGGGCAGCTGGCCGAAGGGGCGCTCTCGGATTGGTTCCCGGTAGCTTGATCGATTGCTGGGGCTAGTTGCGTAACCTCCGCCATTATCGTCAGGGCAGGATGATTGACGTCTCGGGTTAGAGGCGGGCTCCTGGGGGCGGGGCAGTGGCTTACTCTCTGATTGGACAGTGGTGAAATGATTGACGTTGTTAAGGCAGGTTACGAGTTCTATAGTGTAAACACAGGCGTTTCAAAACCAAATAGCTTCGGTTTGTAGACCGGCTACCCCCCCGTCTTTAATCAGAGCCTTTTGTTGCCCTTCATAGGCAGCCCTGCCCCCATGCAAAATGTGCTGCTCTTCTTGTGCGCCTCAAGTATCTCTTGACCCACAAAACGTATTCACACGTTACATGCACGTGTGAATGCTCTAACTCATTTGGAATCCTGCCAAACTCTCTGCGCACAAGCCTAGTGATGCTTTCAGCTAAAAACCCTACCACTCCGTGCCCCAACCACTGGCTACTTCCTCCCCTGTTCCCTTCATATGTTGGCCCCCTATCTCAACTTTTAAATTGTAAGCTCTTCAGGGCAGGGACCTTGCCCTCTTGTGCTCCTTAAAGCACCACACATACTGATGGTGCTGTATTCAAAGGGGTCCCTCCAGACTATGGCTGTGTACATGGCAGCAGCTTAAAACACAGCAAGGTTGACTCTCATTTGTACACTGCCTTGCACTCTGGATATTAAATTTATTCTGGGCATGCTCAGCAGCTGCCTCTGATGTACACACCTCAGCTTACCTGCAAAGTGAACACAGCGTTCATTCTCAGTTGGAGGTGATCTGGTTTGAGGGACAGCGCGTCAAACAAGCAAGTATTTCTCAAGATACTGCAGGATCAATATGGATTGAGGCTAACATCATCATCATCATAATTTAATATTTGTACACCCGCACAGGGCCCAAGGGAAATTGGCTTGCAAGTTAAACAGGGTTAGGAACAAAGTTTTATCAGCCGGCCTTATGTAAACCTCTGCAATTGTCATTTAAAGATACAGTAACCTTATTGCAAATATAGAAGTCTTTTAAGAAGCCAAAGTATAGTGTTCACCCTGCCGTGCCTTTATATTTTAGAATAAATAATGTGTTGTTAATTTTGTTTAATTATAAAAGTGTGCCTGACTGGTTCTGCGCCACGAAAATAACACTGCAGCTACTAACTCAGCATTTCATACTGGTTTGATGTTGGTGTTGTGGACGTGTCTGCAACACATTTTGAAAATTCAGCGTGCATATACACACACACACACCAACCTACTGAATATTCTCCATTAGCATGGGACCTTGCACAAGCCATCGATTTAAAACACTCACTTCCATTTATTTGTTGATATTTTTTATTCTCATTCATGTTTGTTATTAACATAATAATGTGCATTTGATTTGATGTGTGTTAAAAAATAAAAAATTAAGCTGCAGTCAAATAGCGAGCTCACACTCCAAGTTTCTTTCCAGTTACTGCCTCACTTCTGGTTCAAATTCCACCAGTAAAAGTGTAGCCATACCTAACTTTCCTTCTTTTCTGCCCTCCTTGCTCACTTTCCCCAACACCCCCCTGAAAGACTGTCACTTCTACCAGGGATGGAGGGGAAGAAATATAAAACCCCATTAATCACTTGCATATGTTAATTCCCTGAAATGTAGGCAAACTGTATTCAGAACAACAGAGGGGGCGATTCTACCAACTGTAACCCACATACAAGAATGTAAAGAAGAGGGGGGAAATTAAAATCATAACACTGAGCACCAGTTAAAACAACAACAACAACCCACCGTATCTGATAACCAGCAGGCGAAATTATTTGCTGTAACAGACTCACATGGCTGTTTGGTGAGCGAGGACTCACGTCATGTAACTCACTTCTCTCATCAGACATCCCAGTATGTGTAATAGGCGAAAAGCTGCCTTGTTGCGTGCAAAACCTCCTCTAGCTATTGGCTGCACTGCTGTGATGTCACTCAATGTTCACGGAAATTCTAAATGCTCCGGTGGGGAATGTTAGCAATCGAATGTTGAGACAAGACAGAGCAAGTTAGGTAAACAGTGTCCTAGCTGAATTCTGAAGAAGGTCGATGGTGGAGTTATGGCCACGGGGAACCAAAACCTTGACCAAATATAAAACCAAAGGCGAGCAACAAGTTTAACTTGAGTAGCATATTTTAGCCCACAAAGGATGCTGTTCTTATCTCATGTGTCCCAACAACGACCCTGTGGGGTAGGTGAGGCTGAGAGTAGTTTTATCCGAGGCTCTGCCATGAGCATCATAATGGAGGAAAGATTCGATTCAGTGTCTCCCCAATCCAGGACCAGAACTCTCTCTGGCTGGTGTCTGATGGGTGGGTGAACTATACAGTTTGACTCTGAGTTGTTAATTTACCCAAAAGCCAACATGGGCGTACAGTATAAGTCTTCTGGAGAAGGCTGACTTGTTTGCTTGGGAATTTAATTGTCCCACACCTACTTGGCAGACAACTACTTTCTGGGGAACGAGCAAATCTGAAGTTGGGTAGAACCATTTTTTTGCATGGAACAGTTGCTGTGCTGGAGATGATGGTGGAGATTGAGTAATAAGGCTTGTTGGGCTTTCAGAAAACGGACTGGGCCGAGTTGCCATCATGCCATGAAACGTTCTGACTTCGCAGCCCCCAGAACACACACAGAAAGAGGATTCAAGCTCCAAATGGGTGTTGCCCGCTTCAGTTACAAGATTTCAAAGGCAGGCAACGAAATTATGGTTTTGGCAATGAGCTTGATGGTTTAGTCGCATTCCGCCTCACACACCCCATTCGCAGGTTTGAAGCTAGATAAGTGTGGGGATCAGAGGCTGATTGTACAAAGTACAACTCTGGTAAACTTGGAACCGAAACAGCAATTGGCGTCTTGGGCTCAAAAACAAAACAAAACAAAACAAAAAAACCAGAGGAGGGGAGGGTACTCCTGCTTGTGGATCCCGCTCACCACAGGCCATCTGATTGGCTGCTGTGAGAACAGGATGCTGGAGGAGATCAGCCACTGGCGTGATCCAGCAGGCTCTCCTTACATTCTTGTGGACATTTGAAGTGCAATATTTTGCTCTCCGGCGCGGAAGAACCGTCGAAACCTTCTTCCCCATTCCCCGATTTACAAACCATAAATCCAGCGGGAAGCACTGCGTATTGGGTGGGCACGAAGGAGAAAGTATGACGTTGCCAAACGCCCTACAATTTCTTACGGGCCTCGTGAGATTGGTCCCTTATGTGTGATGTTCAAGTAAGCCAATGTAAAGGAGGTCTGGAATAAGGGGAAATGTGGGTTTAAACAGCCAAGGGGTTTTTGGAAGGAAGGGCAGGCGTTGGCATGAAACCTCACGCCTGCTAAAAAGATCGCGGAACAGATTCCCGAGGGAGCGTAGTACATTCATAGGAGCCATGTAAGCTCGGTGGCATGTGTGCTAAGAGGTCCCGGGAGGAATCCTGGCATCCCTCGCTGATCAGCAAAGGCTTCTCTGCAAGGGCTCTTGAGAGCAACTAACTGTCGGTGGATAAGATAAGGCTAATGGGTCAGACTAAGGCAGCATCGTAAGTTTGTTTATCAACCGAAAGAAATAGGAGGAGAGGCTAGGCAAATTCATGAATGTGGCCTCCGTCGTGTTCCAGATGGTGTCAGCAATGGCCTAGAAGCGAAGGATTAGCACTTACTTGTTCAGGTCTCTCACTGGAGGCTTCTAAGTAGTTTGGATGGCTATCTATCAGGGATTTTGAGCTGTGACTCCTGCGGGGGGTTGGACTAGATGACCCTTGGGGTCCCTACAGTTCTATGATTCAGTTAGAGCTACCAAATAGGAAGGCTGGTCCTGAGGTTCTACTAAGGCAGGGGCGGCGAGAGGGGAGCCACTTCAGACATTGCAGGTCCCCAACCCCCATAAGCCGCAGCCGGCGTGGCCAATGGCCAGGGATGATGGGAGATGTAGTCCAGCAAAATTTGAAGGGGCAAGAGCTTCTCGGCGTTAAAGAAATGACTTCTCCTTTGAAGACCTATTGGCAGTACAGCTTCCACTGCATCCTGGCTGGCGAACAACTGGTTCCACATCCGTAACCCAAAGCTGCGTCAGAGGCAGCAAGTTAAGGTTTGAGGACATGCCGCAAGCTAGCCCGGGGTGTCCCTTTCCCCACAAGGCTTTCCATCATCTTTTTTTGCAATGTAAAAGTGTTCTTTAGAAGGAGGGAAAGGCATTCTACGAAAGGTCAAAAGCCGCTCAGGAACAAAGATGGCACACAGACACGGAACTTAGACCCAAACGAGAACCAACGGGCAGCTGCTGGAACAAGACGGCGGGTCACTTCCACCCAACAACCAGAGGAGGATAGCAGCACAGGAAAGGGGAAGCAAAGCAGATCTACCAAGAAAATAAAGAAAGCAGTATGCGCGGCTCATGTTGCCCAGGAGGCAAGATGGCCGCCTCATGGCCAAGGAAACAAGATGGCCGGCTCCTGAATGGCCAGAGAGGTGTAGCTGGAAAGAAGTGGGGAAGGGACATTTTGTAAACAAGCTCCCTGTCATCTCCTCCATCTCCCACAGGAGGTGCAGGGTGTGTGTCTTTGGTCTCTTTTTTTCCGGAGAGCAGGTGTGTTCCCTTTCCAGGTGCCTCACATCTTCTTCACCCGAGCTTCCAAGGCTTCCAGTTCCTTCATCACTTCCT
Source organism: Podarcis filfolensis (assembly GCF_964270895.1). NCBI lineage: Eukaryota > Metazoa > Chordata > Lepidosauria > Squamata > Lacertidae > Podarcis > Podarcis filfolensis. The sequence continues at coordinate 6,155,739 of NC_139615.1, forward strand.
TGGGCAGGTCCTCGTTCACTTGTTCCGTCAGGTACTGCCTCACTTCCCTCACTTCTTGTTCCCAGAATTCCTTGGGCAGTGAGAAAAGCTCCTGGTAGTTCACCTTGCTGAGGCCTGTCAGGTCTAAGGCGCCATCTTTGGGGATGTAGCCAATGGGCGTCTCCTTGGCGCTCTCCTCTCCGTCGACGCGGCGGAAGATCCAGTCGAGGACCCGGGAGTTCTCCCCGAAGCCCGGCCACAAGAAGTTCCCGGCCGCATCCTTCCGGAACCAGTTGACATGGAAGATCTTGGGAAGGCGGACTCCCTTACGGCCCTCCATGCTCAGCCAGTGCTCCAGATAGCGGCCAAAGTTGTAGCCGAAGAACGGGCGCATGGCGAAGGGGTCGTGCATGATGACCTTGCCTGGAACGATTTGGGGAGGGAGGGGAGCGGGGATAGGATACCTTAAACAAGTGTGCGTACGCCTCAGGTTAAACTAAGCTTCGTAAAGCTGTCTCTGAAGTAAAACTTCCCTCTTTCCATATACCGTATTTTTCGCTCTATAAGACTCACTTTTTCCCTCCTAAAAAGTAAGGGGAAATGTGTGTGCGTCTTATGGAGCGAATGCAGGCTGTGCAGCTATCACAGAAGCCAGAACCAGCAAGAGGGATTGCTGCTTTCACTGCACAGTGATCCCTCTTGCTGTTCTGGCTTCTGATATTCAGAATATTTTTTTTCTTGTTTTCCTCCTCCAAAAACTAGGTGCGTCTTGTGGTCTGGTGCATCTTATAGAGCGAAAAATACAGGTATTTTACTCCTCAGGGTACATATCTCGCTGCTCCTTCACAATAGAAAGGCTGCTGGTTTTATTATTTCTTAATAATACAGTGGTACCTCAGTTTTCGAACATCTCCATTGACGAATGATTTGGAACCCGAACGCCAAAAACCCAGAAGTAAATGCTTCCATTTTCGAACGTGCCTCGGAAGTCGAACGGCTTCCGCTGAGCTTTCTTTCAATTTTCTCCACTGAATTTGCAGGCGGCACTTTGCACCTTGAATGTTTCGGAAGTCAAACGGTCTTCCAGAACGGATTACGTTCGAAAACCGATATACCACTGTAATTGATGGCACTGAAAATGCTTGTTATATTTGATATGAATTGAACTCAATGAATTATTTGGTTTGTCATACTGAAACCATCTGGTGCTCGAATGTTGCTACGTTTTTGTTGTGTTGTGAACCGCCCCAGGGTATATTTCTACAAAAAAGCGGTATACAAGTTGAATACAGTGGTACCTCGGGTTAAGTACTTAATTCGTTCCGGAGGTCTGTACTTAACCTGAAACTGTTCTTAACCTGAAGCACCACTTTAGCTAATGGGGCCTCCCGCTGCCACCGTGCCACTGGAGCACGATTTCTGTTCTCATCCTGAAGCAAAGTCCTTAACCTGAAGCACTATTTCTGGGTTAGCAGAGTCTGTAACCTGAAGCGTATGTAACCTGAGGCATATGTAACCCAAGGTACCACTGTATATGAATAAAAAAAGAATAGGTATCTTTCAGCTCCAGAGCAATGCTCAAGCATAGGGGTCATCCACGTGCCCTGCTGATGTTGTGGACTACAACTCCCATCTGCATGGCCAATGGTCAGGGGTGATGGGAGCTGTGATGCAGGAACATCTGGCAGATTGGCTACACCTGTTTTAGGCTACCTGCTTGCTGTCTTTGCCTTGTACCTGGAGCTCAGCCTGTGCTCTGATACCTCACCTTTCGGTTTAGACTCGGACCATGCGCTTATCATTGCCCCACTGCTGCCAGTCTGCCTGTCTCTGGCTCCACCAATTACAAAGGTTTAAAGGAGGAATTGGGAATATTCAGGCCTCTCTATCTGGCCCTCAGACTCTCCCCAAAATAATCCTAATAATTTGTTTCTTACACCCTGCCCGCCTGGAATGGGTTGCCCCAGCCACTCTGAGCGGCTTCCAGCCAAAATGCAGAAAAAGCCACACATTAAAATCTTCCTGAAACAGGGCTGCCTTCAGATGTCCATCGAAAATTACACTGACAGCTGACGGGAGGGCAGTATCACAGGGAGGGCGCCACTATAAAGATACACTTCTCAGTTGTTGCTCCTCTGGCCTTGCCAACTACTGGTGTGCAGGCCCCAGAATCCTGCCTGGGTGGGAATGTCTCCCTTTTGCTGAAAAATTCTCCCCACCCTTCATTTAAACGTACAGTGGTACCTCGGGTTAAGTACTTAATTCGTTCCAGAGGTCTGTTCCTAACCTGAAACTGTTCTTAACCTGAAGCACCACTTTAGCTAATGGGGCCTCCCGCTGCCGCCACACGATTTCTGTTCTCATCCTGAAGCAAAGTTCTTAACCCGAGGTACTATTTCTGGGTTAGCGGAGTCTGTAACCTGAAGCGTATGTAACCCGAGGTACCACTGTACTCTCCATGGCCTTGGTTCCATTACCCAAGGTGGACGGGCAGGTCTTCCCTGGACTTTAGCCCTTGAGATGCAACCAGATCTACATAGAAAACAGATCCACCAAGCCCCAGAGATTCCTCACCTTTGTGTTCAGCGGCTGCGGTGGATTCTGATCTCATTGCGCTGCCCACGAAGACGCCGTGGCGCCAGTTGAAGGCTTCGTACACCAGGGGCACGCCTGTGGGGGAAATCAGTTTAGCGGGTGGGGTCCCTCAGTGGGTGCCCACAGAGTCTAGGAGGAGGAACGGGAGGCCAGGGAGCTTACCTGCAGGTCTCCTGCCCCCAAAGATGATGGCATCGATAGGGACCCCCTTGGGGGACTCCCAGTCCGGGTCCATGATAGGGCACTGGCGGGCTGGCGCACAGAAGCGTGAGTTGGGGTGGGCAGCCGGCCCCGCGTCACCTTGGCAGGAAGAGAAGGGAAAAGTTCAGGTTACCGGGGCCTATGCGCGCCTCACTCCCCGCTTTGTTCTGTGCGACTACCCAGAATGCTTTGCAAACAAGCCGCCCATCCTTGCCTGGTTTCCAAGGCTTGCCCTGCCAGGTGCTGATGGTCACTCCCGCGGGGATCATCTGGTCGATGCCCTCCCAGTAGACTCCCCCTTCGCTGGTCTCGGCCACGTTGGTGAAAATGGTGTTCCGCTGGATGGTGTGCATGGCGTTGGGGTTGGTTCTGGTGGACGTGCCAGGCGCCACCCCAAAAAAGCCGTTCTCGGGGTTGATGGCCCGCAAACGGCCTACGCGTGAGAGGGGAGAAAATAATGAGCCGCAGAAAATTCTGCTCCGGATCCCAGGGCCTCTTCCCGCCAGCCTTTCCCACGTGAGCCTCTATTTCCCCAGGCTTCCTTCTCTCCTTCACACGAGGAGCCGCTGTCTCTGCACAAGCTTCTCTCTTTCCACCCACCAAATCCGCCATTCCTGAAGGAGCGTCTCCACCCCCATCGTTCTGCCTGGACACTGAGGTCCAGTGCCGAAGGCCTTCTGGCGGTTCCCTCGCTGCGAGAAGCCAAGTTATAGGGAACCAGGCAGAGGGCCTTCTCGGTGGTGGCGCCCACCCTGTGGAATGCCCTCCCACCAGATGTCAAAGAGAAAAACAACTATCAGACTTTTAGAAGACATCTGAAGGCAGCCCTGTTTAGGGAAGCTTTTAATGTTTAAGAGACTATTGTATTTTAATATTCTGTTGGAAGCCGCCTAGAGAGGCTGGGGAAACCCAGCCAGATGGGTGGGGTATAAATAATAAATAAATTATTATTATTGTTGTTATTATTATTCCCCTTTGAGCCATCTTAAGACTGGGGAGGTCAGGTGATCAACAGACAGGATGAGCAACAGACTACCTGGGAAATTAGGGGTGGCGGTACCTCAGTCCCAGGGGCCAAATGTGGACCCACTAGGCTATCTGCCTGGCCCTCAAGATTTCTCTTTAGGCCACACCCTCTCTTAGTAGGCCACACCTCTTACCAGCTTGCTCTGCCCTCAGAGCGGTTTAACTGTCCTGACAGGGAACTCTAGGCATTGGAGCTTTGTGATATTGGCCTCCTAACACCTCTCAGCACCCTTAGCAAAATGACAGTTCCCATAATTCTTTGGGGAGAAGCCATGATGGCTTGAACTACTTTAAATAGGTGTGAAGGTGGCCAAGGCCCACAACCTGGAGTACCTTTTCTGTGTACTTTTCCAACCTGAGGGGCCACATTCTCCTCTGAGCAACTGCCCAAGGGCCACCTGCCCGTGGTGGGCGGGGCCAGGGGCAAAAGTAGGCGGAGCACCAGGTGTACATATCACCTTGGAAGCCAGAGGTGTTGTCAGTCGGCCTGAGGAGATGCCCTGGGGATAGTGTTCCACGGGCCACACAGCAATGCCTGAAGGGCCACATTCTCACCCTTATGAAGCGTATTTATTTTCCCCCATTTTTATCCCGCTCTTCAAGGAGCTCGGGAGAGGGTATATCAGCTCCCAGTCCCCTAACTTTTATCCATACAACAACCCTGTGTGGTAGGGTTAGTCACAGAGAGAGGGGGAGAGAGTGAAACTGGACAAAGGTCATTCAGTGATCTTTGCGGGCGAGCAGAGATTTGAATGCGAGTCCCCTAATTCCGGCACGCTAACCACTGCACCGTACTGCCTCTCGTGACACAGCAAGCATGCTGCGCCCTGCTCCTCTCATCCGGATCCAAACTCACCGTCACTGTCGAACTTCATCCACGCAATGTCGTCCCCCACACACTCCACCCTCCAGCCGGGAAGCGTGGGGTTCATCATGGCCAAGTTGGTCTTTCCGCAGGCGCTGGGGAAGGCTGCAGCCACATACTTCTTCTTCCCCTCTGGGTTTGTGAGTCCCAGGATCTGGAAGGGGGAAATTAGCAACATATAAATGTTAGGGACGCGGGTGGCGCTGTGGGTTAAACCACAGAGCCTAGGACTTGCCAATCAGAAGGTCGGCGGTTCGAATCCCCTTGACGGGGTGAGCTCCCGTTGCTCGGTCCCTGCTCCTGCCAACCTAGCAGTTCGAAAGCACGTCAAAGTGCAAGTAGATAGATAGGTACCGCTCTGGAGGGAAGGTAAACGGCGTTTCCGTGCGCTGCTCTGGTTCGCCAGAAGCGGCTTAGTCATGCTGGCCACATGACCCGGAAGCTGTACGCCGGCTCCCTCAGCCAATAAAGCGAGATGAGCGACACAACCCCAGAGTCGGTCACGACTGGACCTAATGGTCAGGGGTCCCTTTACCTAAATGTCTCAGGAGACGCGCAGGGAGAGGAAGGTGATGCGCAGGCGCCCAAAGACCAGAGACCCGCGCACTGGCAACGGCACCCAAATTTTAGATGAGTTTCTTGTTTTAAGAAATCTAAGCCAACTTTAGGATACATGTAATCAGATATTTGCAGTGAAGGCTGTTTGCATCATAAAGCCTAGTGTGGTTTAAACTTTAATGAGACATTTCCATGTGCTCTTTCCTAATTTTCTGGCGCAGCAGGTCAGGAAATTCAACAGATGATGCTTTTATAGCACAGAGAGGCAGCAGGGGGTAGATCGTCATCTGTTGAATTTCTGCCTGTCACACAATTTCTAAACACAGAGAAGCTTTCCTCCCCCCCCTTTTTTTTTAAAGGAAGGAACTTTGGTTTCGCAATGAAACATAAAAGTACCAGAATGCATTGTAATAAATGCCAACCCAAAGCCATTATTTTAGACTAGCCTTCCCCCATCCTGGTTGGAGCTTTTTAAAACTGTAGTCCAAAGGATCTGGAGAGCACCAGGTTGGGGGAAGCTGTTTGTCTAAACACCTGCCGAGTCTTGGATCAGAGGGTTATCCGAAGCAACTCTTTAAAATGGCTCGACCAGAAGCAATGGATTGTTAGGGCCATTTTTTAAATAATGAAACCTTCACTCAATGCACAGAGGTAAACTGCTCTTCTGGAGAGTTAATGGCATTCCCCAAATTACCCACGATGCTTTGGAGGCTGTTTCAGCCATGAACACTTATTTTGCAGCGAAAATCCTCACAAGTTTTCCCACAAGGCTTTGCTCTTACACACCCGCCGTCGTGGGTCCCCTAGACTGCCCTTCCACCTGGGCCAATGCCCTCTGGGTCCTGACGAAAGACCTTAAAAATTCACCTCCACCCTTCCCTTCCATGCGTCAGACCCATCCTCGCACGTTTGGGATTTCAGCAGTCCTCTGCCACTCATTAACCAATTAATATTTGCTCGTTAAATATCCCCCTGAGGCAATGTAAACACCCCGTTGTCCTTTGGCCTTTCTCCCAAGCCCCACATCCCTTCCCCAGTCCTGGCTATCAAGCCCCGGCCGAACCCAAACTGAATAATATCCCAGGTTCCCAGAACCCTTTGCAGGAAATCCATTGCGCCGCAGCCACCCGGCATGCGAGACTGAACCCGCAAAGTCAGGATACGGCCCCGGGGCTCCGTAAAGAGGAGCCAAGAGTGCCTCTGAGCATGTACAGACTATGAAACTGTGGAGGGAATTTAGCCACTGACTCCCAGTTCCCCTCATCCTGCCCTGCCGGAGCTGCCTCTTCACAAAATATCTTCACAAACCATTCCTCTCACCAGCATATGCTCTGCCAGCCAGCCCTCGTCTTTGGCAATGCAAGAGGCGATGCGCAAGGCGAAACATTTCTTGCCCAGGAGGGAGTTGCCCCCGTAGCCGCTGCCGAAGGAGACGATTTCTCGGCGTTCTGGGACATGCGCTATGAGGGTCTTCTCGGGGTTGCACGGCCAGTTGTTCACCAATTCATCTGCATTTGGAGGAGATAAACAGAGGTTGGCAATCTTATGGAAGAATTCCACACCTGCCTCTGAACAACAGGACTTGGAGGGTTCCCAGCAGCTGTACTGGGGAGGTTTGGTTTTGTTCCAGTTTTCATTATGCATTTTGTGGTTTTATCTTGCAGTTTTACGCGTGAACTGCCCTAAAATCTATGGATAAAGGACGCTATACAAATTTAATAATAATAATAATACTGTAGGAAACTAAGGCCGCATTCACACCCTACATTTAAAGCATTACTATATCCCTTTAATTCTTAATGAAATCAGCCCTGAGTGCTCACTGGAAGGACAGATCCTGAAGCTGAGGCTCCAATACTTTGGCCACCTCACGAGAAGAGAAGACTCCCTGGAAAAGACCCTGATGTTGGGAAAGATGGAGGGCACAAGGAGAAGGGGACGACAGAGGACGAGATGGTGGGACAGTGTTCTCAAAGCTACGAACATGAGTTTGACCAAACTGCAGGAGGCAGTGGAAGACAGGAGTGCCTGGCGTGCTCTGGTCCAGGGGGTCACGAAGAGTCGGACACGACTAAACGACTAAACAACAACAACATATCCCTTTAAACAGTCATGGCTTCGCCCGGAGAATCCTGGGAGCTGTAGTTTGTTATGGGTGCTCTCAGATCAGTCTTCTTCAGATAGTTCTGGATCACAACTCCCATCATCCCTGACCATTGACTGAGGGCAGTGGGAGTTGTAGTCTGACAACACCTGGGGACGCAAGGTTTGAAGAACACGGTCTTGGGAGACCCGCTCACAGAGCTACAATTCCCAGAGCTCCCTGTCAAGAGGATTTGATTGTTAAACCACTCTGGGAACTGTAGCCATGAGAGGGGAATGTGTGTCTCCGAAAGACTCTTAACAAACGACATCTCCCAGAATTCCTTGGGGGGGAGCCATGACAGTTCAAAGCGGTATCACAGAGCTTTAAAATGTCTGGTGCGAATGTGACCACGCTAAAGCTCTGACTCTTTAAGGATCTTTGTTAGAGCTAAACAAGGATCTCAAAAGAGAAGATAGACAAGGACTGGAAGGTGTTTAAAGGATACTTGCAAAATTATATTGAAAAATCAGAACTCCTATTACAATAAACAAGTTCTGTTATAAATACTGAAATACTAAATAAGACGGATAAAAATGTGTAACAGAAAAAGAAGTAGAAAATGGGTTTAAAAGTGTGTGAGAGAAAGTAATAGAAGTGGAAAGAAATTGCAATTGAGTAGATTGGAAGTCTAACACAAGGGTGGGGTGACGGGTGGTGGGAAAAGGAAGTATCTGTGGGATTGAGTGAGGGTATGTATGATTATTTTTAAAGATTGTATGAAATGTATGTTTGTATATTCGTAACATGTATGTATTAATGTTGAATTATTTTAATAATAAAAAATATTTAAATTAAAAAGAAAATGTGTATCCAAACTGGCCTTTCCCCACACAATCTCTCTCTGCTACTAATAATTTAAGCAGAAGTCAGTCTTTGGCAGAGTTTTTACACTTCCAGAGGATCTACTGTATTTTTCGTTCTATAAGACGCACCAGACCATAAGACGCACCTAGTTTTTGGAGGAGGAAAACAAGAAAAAAAATATTCTGAATCTCAGAAGCCAGAACAACAAGAGGGATCGCTGCACAGTGAAAGCAGCGATCCCTCTTGCTGTTCTGGCTTCTGGGATAGCTGCGCAGCCTGCATTCGCTCCATAAGACGCACACACATTTCCCCTTACTTTTTAGGAGTGAAAAAGTGAGCCTTATAGAGCAAAAAATACGGTATTCTGCAGGGCTGTCAGCCAAGGAACCCTGCCCCTAATTCCCCCCTGGCAGGGGGTTAGACCACATGACCTGGTCCCTCCCAACTCTACAATCCCTTGATTTTCATTCCGCTAGCAGCCATTGCAAAACTGACCAAGGCTCAGTGGGGGAAAGCAAGAAACTGCTTCGAAACCCCAGCCTCGTCCCTAACCATCGGGGAGTCCCGAGAGGGGTGCCCCCCCACTTCTGAAACCCCAAAGAGGACCCTCTCACCTTCCAGGGGTAAAGGTCGCCCCACCGAATGCAAGCACTTGACAAACTCCCCGTCGCCGAGCGTGCGGAGAGCGGCCGTGCCCATCCGGGTCATGATCCGCATGCTGGCGACCACGTAGGCCGAGTCCGTGAGCTGGATGCCGATCTTGGAGAGGGGCGAGCCGATGGGCCCCATGCTGTAGGGGATGACGTACATGGTGCGGCCTGCGGGAGAGGAGGCACAAAGGAGTCACAGGCGGCAAGGTTATCGATTGCCAAAAATTGGGAAAGCAGCAGCGTCCCAACTAAAACAGACTGGTTTCCTAAAATGATGGAGTACTTCCATATTGCCGAGCTGACAGGGAGGATAAGAGGAGACATGGTACAAAAAGCGAATAAGGAGTGGGCTATCTTTAAGGAACACATCAAAATTTAGGTGGAAAAAGTAGAATTTCTGACAGATACGGAGTGGATCCAGAAAATGATTAGAGTGAAAGGAGAGTTAAGATAAGAGAAGAGATTAAAGAAATAATGAAATGCATTTAAGCTAGTTGGAAAAATAAAGTAGCGGAACTAGAACGGCTAGAAGGGTGCAAAGGAGCAGAAGGACAGGCCTATGGACGGCTAGAGAAAAAATAAAACTAGGTCCAGGAGGAATTTAGCCCCATTGCTCCGCCCAGACACTGAGGTCCAGCTCCAAGGGCCTTCTGGCAGTTCCCTCATTGCGAGAAGCGAGGTTACAGGGAACCAGGCACAGGGCCTTCTCGGTGGTGGCGCCCGCCCTCCCAGCAGATGTCAAGGAGTTAAAGAATGACACAACTTTTAGAAGACATCTGAAGGCAGTTTTTAATGTTTGATGTTTTGTTGTGTTTTTATATCTGTTGAGAGCCTCCCAGAGTGGCTGGGGCAACCCTGTCAGACGGGAATTATTATTATTATTATTATTATTATTATTATTATTATTATTATTATTATTCTGCTAATTTTGCCCAACCCTCCTCAGAAAGCCTCCCTGTCCTATCCACTGTCTATTCTCTCTTTACCTTTCATGCAGCCAGGAAAACGCTCATCCACTGCTCCCTTGAATGTTTGGGGGTTCATCCAGTTGCCCAGCTGCCCTTTGACCCCCGGCGCAGGAATGGGTACTGTGTCCCTCTGGTTTTCCGTCACAATGACCGTACGGCTCTCCACTCGTGCGACATCCTTGGGGTCCGTCTTGGCTAGCCAGCTACATGGGAAGACAGAGGGGGGAAGCGAGGTTCGTTCTGTCGCCCCAAAACCTGCGTGGCATAGCCAACCAATGACAGGATTGTGGCAGCAGTGCCCACATCCCCCGGCCAGTGGCTCCGCAGAGCCACCTCCCAGGATGCTCTGCAGGACATGCGCTGGCCATGCGCTTCCGGGGGCGGCCGCCTCCCACCCTCCAATGCGCTCACCAGTTCTCATATTTCCCCAGTGGCTTGATGACACCTTCGGACTCCAGGTAGTTCAAGATTTTGACGTTCTCCTTCTCAGTGCCGTCGCAGATGTGGACGCTGTCCGGCTGGCAGAGTCGCACCCCGTGGTCCACAAACTCCTTCACCCGGCTTGAAAGTTTGCCCAGGTCCCCGTGGAGCACCCGTGGGGCATGCGCCCAGCGCACTGGGGCTACAAACCAACATCTGAGAGACGAGGCTCCAAGGCTGCAAGAGACACAGAGAGAGAGAGAGAGAGAGAGAGAGAGAGATCAAGCATGGAGCCACATGAGCAGAAGAAAATAAAAAGGAGTGGAGCTGGAGGAAACCTAGATGGGCATCTCAATTTTCCCAGGCCTCTTGTTTGCCCAGGCCTCTCCCGAGTCCTTATCAGAGCATTTAAATCGTGCAGAAATAGGCAGAGAGATTCCCCCAGGGGCACCCACAGCCTTCCAAAATGTGCAAATTGTACGCAAGCTTGGGCAGGCAAAAACCGGTGCGTGCGCGACCCGTGAGCATGTGTGCCGGAGTTTATGCGCAAAGCCAGACGCCTGCGTTCCCCAGAAACTTTAGATGCCGCTGCACAACAGCGCGGGCGCATTTCTGCACAAGAGGCCCAGGCGCCTTCCTCATCGTTTTCAAATCTATGCAATAAACAACACATTGGGGATGCACAGGTGGGGTGCGCTTATCTCTACGCAGCTCACGTTTATATGCAACATCCCCCCAAAAGTCAGCGTCCCCCCCAAAAAAAGCTACCTCCGCCTCAAGGTTGAAACCAAGTGTGTTAGACAGGCTGGAACCACACGAGAAAAATGAGGATGTGGAACGAAACAGCTCCATTGCCAAAATGAGTGATAATGGGAGTCTAACTTAAATTGCCTTTTTGGGAATGGAGAGGAGGTATCGCATAAACGCTGGCAGATTTCCCCACAATGCACAACAGTACCTGGGGCAGGTGAGAAACACTAAGATGAATACAGTGGTACCTCGGGTTAAGTACTTAATTCGTTCCGGAGGTCCGTACTTAACCTGAAACTGTTCTTAACCTTAAGCACCACTTTAGCTAATGGGGCCTCCTGCTGCCACCGCACGATTTCTGTTCTCATCCTGAAGCAAAGTTCTTAACCCGAGGTACTATTTCTGGGTTAGCGGAGTCTGTAACCTGAAGTGTATGTAACCCGAGGTACCACTGTACTTGTGACGGGTGAACATCTGAAGGTACCTTTCCCTGAGTGAGACCATTGATCCACCTTGCTCCTTATTGTTTACACCAGACAAAAGTGGCTTTCCAGAATTCCAGGCAGGGCTAGAAACTCAGATACATGAGCTAGGCAGAGAATGGATCATTGTAAAAGGGTTACAGTTGCCAAAACCGATAGTCCATTTGCCATTTTGGGGCTGGAAAGCTCTGAAGTCGTATTTCCCAGCATGAGACTTTTGGGTTCCCGAAATTCATTCTGACTGTGCGGATAAAACATCACGGCTATAATTTGCGGGATGTGTTGCTGGTCTGAGAAAACAAGGCATATCCAAGGATCCCCAGGCACGGGGGGAGAAGTCAGGCAGCATCCTGGCGCCCGGGCATATTCACTTGGCCACAGGTGGCCAATAGCTGGGTGCAAAATGCCCCTGGCGAATTTTGAACGCTGGTTTTGGGCAGGGAGTCTTACCTGGAAAGCTAGAACCTGGGGTTTTCTGGACGCTCTATCAATGAGATACGGCCTGTCCCCTATGCGCAAAGCAGCAGGTTGCAGACGGGAGAGGGTGGCACACATGCCGCCTTGCTAGCAAGCTCCCCGCTCAAAGCGTATTTTCTTTTTAAAAATAAAATATGGCGTTTGCAAGTTATCAGGAGCTTTGCTCAAGGGTGAAATAACAAGCAGCTGCCCTAACCCCTTTGTCGCCAAGGCAAGCAGGCAAATCCCACTGGCAAAGCCCAGCTCCGTGCCTAACACACATGCACCATGCGCCACAAAACTCTGTGTGCACGCTCGTGAACTTGTGTGCGTGCGACCAGGGTGACTCTCCTATCCTTGGAGGTTGTTAAGCAGAGGTTGGGCGGCCATTTGTCACGGCTGCTTTTGTCGAGATTCCTGCATTGCGGCGGGTTGGACTAGATGACCCCTGGGTCCCTTCCACCCATAGCTGTCAACTTTTCCCTTTTCTTGCAAGAAATCCTATTTGGAATAAGGGAATTTCCCTTTTAAAAAAAGGGAATTTCCCTTTTAAATAAAGGGAAACGTTGACAGCTATGCTTCCGCCTCTTAAGATTCTAGGACTGGCTTACTCAACCTTCGGCCCTCCAGATGTTTGGAGACTACAATTCCCATCATCCCTGACCACTGGTCCTGCTAGCTAGGGATCATGGGAGTTGTAGTCCAAAAAAAAACATCTGAAGGGCCGAGGTTGAGGACGCCTGTCCCAGGACAATATCGACGGCTGTGGATCTGTGGACCCTAGACTGTTTGTGAGCATGTACGCACCTCGCTGACCCTTGCACGGGAGATGTGGGGAAAGGATTTGCTTCTCCCCCCCCCTGGGATTGGCAGAGGACCCACAGCGAGGAGTTGAGGAGTCTTGGCTCGGCTCCAGGCGGCAGGGCAAAGGGCAAAGGGCCAGGCCACACGGTGGCGTGGACTTTCACCCGAGCCAAGGCTCCCGGCGGAGGGGGGGGAGGTCCCGGCCATGCCCCCAGGGCACCGGGTCGGAGGCCTGCCTGCGTGCGGGAACATGTTGTTCCCAGATAGAGGCGCAGGCCCTCCCCGCCTTGCCCCACAGCTCCTATGTAGCATCTCCCCACTGCCGCCGGAGTTGTCTTAATTAAAAAAGAAGGGGGGGGGGGAGGCAAGCCTAGATCAGATCACAAAAAGTGTGCCACTTTGTCTGCAACTTTGCATGGGGTGCGGGGGGGGGGAATTAAGGAGACTGGATCCTGCTTTGATCAACCAACAACCTCAGAGGAGAACTCCGGCCCATACCAGGGGTTTGAACCCGGGGCCTTGTGCATGAGCTACCTGTGAGCTACAGCAATTCCTCTCCCCCACTGATTTCCTCCCCAGCCGCTTTGACTCTGACGCTGCGGGGACCAACAGAGTCATTCCGATTCATTCGGAGAGGGTTCAGCTTTTGCACCTTTCCACCTACCTAACTGCTCAGCCTCCAACAGAACACTTAAAAAACTACAAACCACCGGCCTCAGTTTTCCATCTGTAAAATGGGAACGCTTGATGTGTATGGAGGGGAAGAAGGACTGTCTTGCAGACAGGCTACAGGACGTCGCAATGGATCGTTCTTGCAGAACACTCCATTCATTGTTTTGTTTCGTTTAAAAAAGTGGACGCACACCACAAGAATGCTGTGGTGTCGGTTTCCTCTTCCCTCCTGTACCTTTTTCCTTGTGTGTCATGGTTTTTTTCCCTTTGGGGAGGGGGTTAAATTATAAGCCTGTGGGTAGCGACTGTTTTGTTTTGATTGTATGTAAGCCACCCTGAAGAGCGGGGCACAGATGCTCTAAATAAACCAACCATGACTGAATATCGCTCCCATTTTACAGGTGAAGGAACTGAGGCACGGAGCAAGAGAGAGAGAGAATGTGACTGACCCAAGGCCACAAAATGACTGTGGCAGAGATGGGGCTGTGCAACATACCCACGTTTTAAAATGTGTGTATTTGCTTTACGGTCACCCCCTAGCTGTCACTGCTGCTCCCATTTTACAGAGCCGCCCTGTGTGTGTTTTGTTTGTGTGTCCAAAGGCTAAAGAAGGTAGCCAAGGTGAGGTAATCTGGAGCCAGGAGATTGACAGCCATAAAACGGGATGAGTTCAAGCTGGCTGGGAGGCTTTGCAATGGAGAGGATGAGACCCAGTGCTGCAACTGGAGATTGCAGCGTGCGTGTGTGTGTGTTTGTTTGCAGGGAGAGAGATCTTCCTGCAACTCTTTAGGACCCGGATTAGCGTCCCAGCCTTGGTTTATCTGGAGGAGGGCAATCGAAGAGGAAATATTAAGAGCTGTTAAAACAAAGCAGAGGTGATTGGGCTTAGAGGGTTGCTGTTTCCTCTTATGGGTAAAAGGTTGTAGTGGAAGGGGGGGAGGGTGTTTGTGGGTGACGTGGAGAGCGAGAAGCAGGAGGCAGAGGCCGCCTAACAAACAAGGGTGGCGTTGCCAGAGCACAAGGACCCATCTGTGTCTCCGGCTGCAAGCACTCTGCCTGCAAAGAAAGCAGGTCACCCAGAATTTAGAAGCTCCTTTGCACAATTGGGGTGGGTTTTAGAGTTTGAACCTCAGAAGGGGGTCCACATTTGCATCTTAGACAGGGGCACAGACAAGGAAGGGAGATAGATAGACAGAATAGAGGGAGGGGGAGCATCTCTAAAGGAGATATAGGCAGGATCATCAAATCTCAAGAGTTGGAAGGGACGGTGGGGGGGTGAGCTAGTCCAATCCCCTTGCAATATTCAACTATGTGTTAGGAAGGGATACATGAGCACAGTTGGGAAGGGACAGGAGGCCTCGCTTGGTGGAAGCAAACGGCTCCAGACGCCTTATACCCATTTCACAGACTGTGCAAACTGAGGCTGGACTTCTCTTCACCCCCAGGGAGACAGTCCCGTTCTTGCTCCAGTCACATGAAGTAAGAGGAGCTTTGCGTTGTATTTTTTTTCTGAATGGCATCACGTTATTCTAAAAATCACATGCAGATTATTATGGAATAAAAACACACCAGGGCGGAGGGGTATGTTTGTTTGCTTTTTGCATGGGTATTTGTCTTCCCGCCCGCCCCGCCCCACTTAAGCGAACCCCTCTCCTCCAGGACCACCCCAAAGAAGAGTGGGGTGCAAAGCAATCGCTATGGGGTGGGCGGAAGGCTGAGACCTCAAACACCCTTCGAAGCGAAGGTCATTCATTCCCTTGAACTCCATGAGATCTGCCGAAAGGATTGAAGCAGAAGTTGGGGGGCCAAGGATGGGATGGGGGGGTGGAAAGAGAGAGAGGGACAGAGGCTTGGAGAGGCGAGATCGCGGAGGCTGGAGACTGGGGAAGAAAGGGGAAGGGGGTTCAGCGTTGCACTGAAACGGGGGTGGGGGGTCAGGGAGAGTCAGAAGTGGGGTGCAGACAGAGGGAGTCGAGGGGGCCACGGCGGGCGTGTGCTCACCCCAGGATCCGCGTGTAAGGCGCCGGCATCGCGTCCCCCCTTCCCGCAGCCCCCTCGCAGCGCAGGATGGACCCAGGCGTCCGGGCGCCCGATTTAAAGAGGAAGGGGGAGGAGACCCACGTCCTGGCCCGCCCCATAGGCTGCTGGGGGACGGGCCCCCCGCCCGCCCCGCTCCTCCTCCTCCTCCGTCCTCCTCTCCACGTTGCCGCCGCCTGCAAACGGGCATGATGTAAGAGCCGCCCGCAATTGCCAGGAAGGGCCGCGGAGGGAGAGACAGCGCTTGACTCCAGGCTCTGCCACTGGGAGTCAGGCACGAAGGGGTTAAGAGCGCAGAGGAAGCTGCTGGGCCAGGCGCGACGAGGTCACGCCCCCTCCAAAAAAAAGGAAAATCAGGGCTTTCTGTTTTATTTTTGCAGTCTACCCTCTGAGATCATCATCGACTTCGAAGGGAGCCGAGGGTCATCTAGTCCAACCCCGTGCAATGCAGGAATTCTGCCCAACAGCTGTCCCTGCCTGGGCTCGAACCACCAGCCTTCTGGTTGACAGCCAGGCACACTGACCGAATGGTCAACTTTGCTCCGGGATCAGACCGTGAATGGGGCTCAAAAGGCAATTTTGTATCTCTAGACCTGGGTTTCCGGAATTCAGGTCTCTGGCTGTTTTTGGACTGCAATTCCCATCACCCTGACCACCAGTCTTGCTAGTTGGGGATGATGGGAGTTGTAGTCCAAAAACAGCTGGAGACCCAAGCTTGGGGAAACCTGGTCTGGACTTTGTTGTTGTTGTTTAGTCGTTTAGTCGTGTCCGAGGAGGAAAAAATCCTTAAATAAGAGACACGGGGGAATGATTAATGGACTTCAATGTCTGTACACTAATGCGCAAAGCATGGGAAATAAACAAGATGAGCTTGAGCTCTTGGTGCAGCAAACTAAATATGACATAATAGGAATCACTGAAACCTGGTGGGATAAGTCCCACGATTGGAATGTAATAATGGAGGGATACAATCTATTTCAGAGAAACAGACCAGACAAGAAAGGAGGAGGAGTGGCGCTATATGTCAGGGATGTGTATACCTGTGAAGAGATCCAAGATTTAGAACCTCAAAGCCAAAGTGAGAGCATTTGGGTCAAAATTAAGGGAGAGAAGAATAACAGTGACCTCATTGTGGGAGTTTACTATAGATCCCCAAGCCAAACGGAGGACATAGATGATGCCTTCCTGGAACAGATGGCCAAGCATGCAAAAGGAAGGGAGATAGTAGTAATGGGGGACTTCAATTACCCGGATATTTGTTGGATGTCAAACTCAGCCAAGAGCATAAGGTCAAACAGATTCCTCACTGGCCTTGCAGACAACTTCATTGTCCAGAAAGTGGGAGAAGCAACAAGAGGAACAGCCATTTTAGATCTGGTCCTAACCAATGTTGATGACCTGGTTAGTGGCGTAGAAGTGGAAGGATCATTAGGCGCGAGTGATCATGCTCTTCTGAAGTTTACTATACAGCGGAAAGGAGCAGCCAAGCATACTAGGACTCAATTTCTTGACTTTAAGAAAGCCGACTTCATAAAACTTAGGGAAGTGCTGGGTGAGATCCCATGGACAGTAATACTAAAAGGAAAGGGAGTTCATGATGGCTGGGAGTTTGTTAAGAGGGAGATAGTAAAAGCACAACTTCAGGCAATACCAATGAGACGGAAACATGGAAGGTGCCTAAAGAAGCCAGGGTGGCTATCTAAAGAACTTTTAACTGAGTTAAGATTAAAAAAGGATGTGTACAAAAAATGGAAAAGGGGGGAAACCACCAAAGAGGAATTCAAACAAATAGCCAGCACGTGTAGACACAAAGTCAGAAAAGCTAAAGCACAGAATGAACTCAGGCTTGCTAGAGAGGTTAAAAGCAACAAAAAAGGCTTTTATGGGTATGTTCGTAGCAAAAGGAAGAACAAAGAAACAGTGGGGTCACTCAGAGGAGAAGATGGTGAAATGCAAACAGGGGACACAGAAAGGGCTGAACTCCTCAATGCCTTCTTTGCCCCAGTCTTCTCCGATAAAGAAAACAATGCCCGACCTGAAGAATTTGGAGCAAATGATTCAGCAGAGGAAACACAGCCCAGAATAACTAAGGAGATAGTACAAGAATACTTGGCTAGTCTAGATGTATTCAAGTCTCCAGGGCCAGATGAACTGCATCCAAGAGTATTAAAAGAACTGGCAGATGTGATTTCAGAACCACTGGCAGTCATCTTTGAGAATTCCTGGAGAACAGGCGAAGTCCCGGCAGACTGGAGGAGGGCAAATGTTGTCCCTATTTTCAAAAAGGGGAAAAGAGAGGACCCAAATAATTACCGCCCAGTCAGTCTGACATCAATACCAGGGAAGATTCTGGAGCAGATCATTAAGCAAACAGTCTGTGAGCACCTAGAAAGGAATGCTGTGATCACCAATAGTCAGCATGGATTTCTGAAAAATAAGTCATGTCAGACGAACCTGATCTCGTTTTTTGACAGAATTACAAGCCTGGTAGATGAAGGGAACGCAGTGGATGTAGCCTACCTTGATTTCAGCAAGGCATTTGACAAGGTGCCCCATGATATTCTTGTAAAGAAGCTGGTAAAATGCGGTCTTGACTATGCTACCACTCAGTGGATTTGTAACTGGCTGACTGACCGAACCCAAAGGGTGCTCATCAATGGTTCCTCTTCATCCTGGAGAAGAGTGACTAGTGGGGTGCCACAGGGTTCTGTCTTGGGCCCGGTCTTATTCAACATCTTTATCAACGACTTGGATGATGGACTCAAGGGCATCCTGATCAAATTTGCAGATGACACCAAACTGGGAGGGGTGGCTAACACCCCAGAGGACAGGATCACACTTCAAAACGACCTTGACAGATTAGAGAACTGGGCCAAAACAAACAAGATGAATTTTAACAGGGAGAAATGTAAAGTATTGCACTTGGGCAAAAAAAATGAGAGGCACAAATACAAGATGGGTGACACCTGGCTTGAGAGCAGTACATGTGAAAAGGATCTAGGAGTCTTGGTTGACCACAAACTTGACATGAGCCAACAGTGTGACGCGGCAGCTAAAAAAGCCAATGCAATTCTGGGCTGCATCAATAGGAGTATAGCATCTAGATCAAGGGAAGTAATAGTGCCACTGTATTCTGCTCTGGTCAGACCTCACCTGGAGTACTGTGTCCAGTTCTGGGCACCACAGTTCAAGAAGGACACTGACAAACTGGAACGTGTCCAGAGGAGGGCAACCAAAATGGTCAAAGGCCTGGAAACGATGCCTTATGAGGAACGGCTAAGGGAGCTGGGCATGTTTAGCCTGGAGAAGAGGAGGTTAAGGGGTGATATGATAGCCATGTTCAAATATATAAAAGGATGTCACATAGAGGAGGGAGAAAGGTTGTTTTCTGCTGCTCCAGAGAAGCGGACACGGAGCAATGGATCCAAACTACAAGAAAGAAGATTCCACCTAAACATTAGGAAGAACTTCCTGACAGTAAGAGCTGTTCGACAGTGGAATTTGCTGCCAAGGAGTGTGGTGGAGTCTCCTTCTTTGGAGGTCTTTAAGCAGAGGCTTGACAACCATATGTCAGGAGTGCTCTGATGGTGTTTCCTGCTTGGCAGGGGGTTGGACTCGATGGCCCTTGTGGTCTCTTCCAACTCTATGATTCTATGATTCTATTCTATGATTCTATGACTCTTCGTGACCCCACGGACCAGAGCACGCCAGGCACTCCTGTCTTCCACTGCCTCCCGCAGTTTGGTCAAACTCATGTTCATAGCTTCGAGAACACTGTCCAGCCATCTCGCCCTCTGTTATCCCCTTCTCCTTGGGCCCTCCATCTTTCCCAACATCAGGGTCTTTTCCAGGGAGTCTTCTCTTCTCATGAGGTGGCCAAAGTCTTGGAGCCTCAGCTTCAGGATCTGTCCTTCCAGTGAGCACTCAGGGCTGATTTCCTTCAGAATGGAGAGGTTTGATCTTCTTGCAGTCGATGGGACTCTCAAGAGTCTCCTACAGCACCATAATTCAAAAGCATCAATTCTTCGGCGATCAGCTTTCTTTATGGTCCAGCTCTCACTTCCGTACATCACTACTGGGAAAACCATAGCTTTGACTATACGGACCTTTGTTGGCAAGGTGATGTCTCTGCTTTTTAAGATGCTGTCTAGGTTTGTCATCACTTTTCTCCCAAGAAGCAGGCGTCTTTTAATTTCGTGGCTGCTGTCACCATCTGCAGTGATCATGGAGCCCAAGAAAGTAAAATCTCTCACTGCCTCCATTTCTTCCCCTTCTATTTGCCAGGAGGTGATGGGCCCAGTGGCCATGATCTTCGTTTTTCTGATGTTGAGCTTCAGACCATATTTTGCACTCTCCTCTTTCACCCTCATTAAAAGGTTCTTTAATTCCTTCTCACTTTCTGCCATCAAGGTTGTGTCATCTGCATATCTGAGGTTGTTGATATTTCTTCCAGCAATCTTAATTCCGGCTTGGGATTCATCCAGCCCAGCCTTTCGCATGATGAATTCTGCATATAAATTAAATAAGCAGGGAGACAATATACAGCCTTGTCGTACTCCTTTCCCAATTTTGAATCAATCAGTTGTTCCACTTAGGAACATTTAAACTCATTTCTGTAACTGCAGGGTTTGGCGTAGATGACCCTTCCAACTCTACAATTCTATGTTGCTAAGTTTTGCTGCCTGGGTTTTCTTGCTGCTATATAGAGAAGCACAGGAATCTGACCTTTGAGAAGTTTGTAAGTAAAACCATCTTGACCGGGCCACAGGTGTGGTATCTTTTTAGTACAGAAGAACAGAGGAACTTTGGAAGAGCTTGGAAGGGGCTGTTTTAAAGGTCCCACACTTTGCTGTGGGTTTTGTGATTTTAAATCTCTGCTGGGGCTATTGCACCAAAGAGTTACTTGCCCCAAACCTGGATCTAGATCTCCACCAGGGAGGCACTGAGAATATTAATCCATCAGTGGACAGCAGTCTTTAAATTGCAAATAGTGATTCCCATAAAGATTTGCGGGATGACGGTAAACCCAAATGCACTAGTGTGTTAGTTGCACCACCGAGAGAAGTACCAGGATGATAGATTTAATCTACGTACAGTGATGTGTGTGGCCCACTTGAAGTTCCCTCTCTAGGGGAAAATACAGTGGTACCTCGGGTTAAGAACTTAATTTGTTCCGGAGGTTCGTTCTTAACCTGAAACTGTTCTTAACCTGAAGCACCACTTTAGCTAATGGGGCCTCCTGCTGCTGCCGCGCCGCTGGAGCACGATTTCTGTTCTCATCCTGAAGCAAAGTTCTTAACCTGAAGCACTATTTCTGGGTTAGCGGCGTCTGTAACCTGAAGCGTATGTAACCCGAGATACCACTGTAAGTACATACAAATTTTATGGGGCGATTTCTCAATGGGCTGCATCAATAGGAGTATAGCATCTAGATCAAGGGAAGTAATAGTGCCACTGTATTCTGCTCTGGTCAGACCTCACCTGGAGTACTGTGTCCAGTTCTGGGCACCACAGTTCAAGAAGGACACTGACAAACTGGAACGTGTCCAGAGGAAGGCAACCAAAATGGTCAAAGGCCTGGAAACGATGCCTTATGAGGAACGGCTAAGGGAGCTGGGCATGTTTAGCCTGGAG
Source organism: Podarcis filfolensis (assembly GCF_964270895.1). NCBI lineage: Eukaryota > Metazoa > Chordata > Lepidosauria > Squamata > Lacertidae > Podarcis > Podarcis filfolensis. The sequence continues at coordinate 6,176,786 of NC_139615.1, forward strand.
AAGAGGAGGTTAAGGGGTGATATGATAGCCATGTTCAAATATATAAAAGGATGTCACATAGAGGAGGGAGAAAGGTTGTTTTCTGCTGCTCCAGAGAAGCGGACACGGAGCAATGGATCCAAACTACAAGAAAGAAGATTCCACCTAAACATTAGGAAGAACTTTCTGACAGTAAGAGCTGTTGGACAGTGGAATTTGCTGCCAAGGAGTGTGGTGGAGTCTCCTTCTTTGGAGGTCTTTAAGCAGAGGCTTGACAACCATATGTCAGGAGTGCAATGATGGTGTTTCCTGCTTGGCAGGGGGTTGGACTCAATGGCCCTTGTGGTCTCTTCCAACTCTATGATTCTATGATTCTATGATTCAAGGTACTGTGTTGTATACAGTGGACGCTCGGGTTGTGAACATGATCCGTGCGGGATGCACATTCGCAACCCACAGTGTTCGCAATCTGCAGCGGCGCATCTGTGTACGCATGGGTTGCGATTCGGCACTTCTGTGCATGCATGACCACCAAAACCCGGAAATAACCCATTCCGTTACTTCCGGGTTTCGGCAGTCCATAACCCAAAAAAACGCAACCTGAAGCATCTGTAACCCGAGGTATGACTGTACTTTCTCCACAGTAGGCATGGGTGTTCTATGCAGGGGCTGACTCTTGATCTTTTGGCCCCGCCCCTTTTTGAACCACGCCCACTAGGCCACACCCCCTCCCATGCTCCCTCCTTTATGGAGCCTGAGCTGGAGGTCATGTTATAGGTACTTGTTTTCTGCCTGCAGAGAATTTTTATTTTTATCTCATGGAATGGCAGAGATGGAAGGGATCCCAGGGGTGCTCTAGTCTGACCCTGCTGCAATGCAGGAATCTCAACTAAAGCATCCATGACAGAAGGCCCTCCAACCTCTGCTTGTCCTACCCTCCAGAGCAGGAGAAAACAAACTTGCTCCATCCTCCATGTGACAGCCCTTGAGATATTTGAAGACGGCTATCATCTCTCCTCTCAGTCTCCTCTTTTCCAGGTTAAAGATACCCAGCTCCTTCAACCATTCCTCATCAGGCTTGGTTTCCAGGCCATTGATCATCTTGGTCACTCTCCTCTGGAGCTTGTCAATATCCGTCTTAAATTGTGGTGCCCAGAACTGGACACGGTATTCTGGGTGTGGTCTGACCAAGGCAGAATAGAGTGAGACTATGACTTCCCTTGATGGGACGCGGGTGGTGCTGTGGGTTAAACCACAGAGCCTAGAGCTTGCCGATCAGAAGGTCGGCGGTTCGAATCCCTGCAACGGGGTGAGCTCCCGTTGCTCGGTCCCTGCTCCTGCCAACCTAGCAGTTCGAAAGCACGTCAAAGTGAAGGACCACACATATCTGCTATTTGGGTCCCTGAAGCACAGATTCACACAAAGCGGCAAAACGCTCTTGCAGGTTATTCTGGGTGTGGTCTGACCAAGGCAGAATAGAGTGATACTATGACTTCCCTTGACCCGGTTAATAATAATAATCATAATAATAATAATAATTCATTATTTCTCCCCGCCCATCTGGCTGGGTTTCCGCAGCCACTCTGGGTGGCTTTCAACAGAACGTTAAAAACATATTCAAACATTAAAACTTCAAACATTAAAAACTTCCCTAAACAGGACTGTTGATGAAGCCTAGGATACCGTTCTCTTTTTTCCTGCTGCATCACGCTGCTGACTCATGTTCAGCTTGTGGCCAACCAAGACCCCTAGATCTTTTTCACGTGTATTGCTAGGAAGCCAAGTTTCCCCCATCCTATATTTGTGCACCTGATTCTTCCTAAGTGCAGAACCTGACATTTGTCCCTGTTGAAATCCATTTTGTTAGTTTGGCCAGACCCTTGATAGTTGGTTCCCAGACCAACTTGATCATCTTGGTTGGCTACCACTGCACACCTTCCAGTTAGTCAATATCCTTCTTAAATTGTGCCCAGAATGGGACTTAACTTTCCAGGTGGTCTGACCAAGGCAGAATAGAGTCTGACTATGACTTCCCTTAGGGACACGGGTGGCGCTGTGGGTTAAACCACAGAGCCTAGGGCTTGCCGATCAGAAGGTTGGTGGTTCAAATCCCCGCAACGGGGTGAGCTCCCGTTGCTCGGTCCCTGCTCCTGCCAACCTAGCAGTTCAAAAGCATGTCAAAGTGCAAGTAGATAAATAGGTACCGCTCCGGTGGGAAGGTAAACAGTGTTTCCGTGCACTGCTCTGGTTCACCAGAAGCGGCTTAGTCATGCTGGCCACAGGACCTGGAAGCTGTACGCCGGCTCCCTCGGCCGATAAAGTGAGATGAGCGCTGCAACCCCAGAGTTGGTCACGACTGGACCTAATGGTCAGGGGTCCCTTTACCTTTACCTATGACTTCCCTTGACCAGGACACCATATTACTGTTGATGCAGCCTAGAATGGCATTAGCTTTTTTTTGCTGCTGTATCACACTGAGGACTCATGCTCAGCTCATGAACATGACAAAAATGTGCCGGTCGGCCTGCTAACATATAGACTGATGGAGGCTTCTGAGGAATAGCAGTGAAATATACTCAGAGTCGAGAGTGGATTTCATGCTCTTTCTTCAGCTCATAGCGGTGAGGAGGAATGGAAGTTCCCCCAGAATGTCTGCTTTATATACATTATTTACACAATGGGCCCCACGTGATTGGCTAATTCCGGGATTCACCTGTAGGCCAATCAGGTTGCGGATTCACTTCTACCTGGAGCTGGATTGGGTGGCTCCTGTGGACCAATCAGGTTGCTGCATTCTGAATCCTATTGTTCTAGGACCAATCAGACTGCTGCATTCTGAATCCTATTGTTCTAGGACCAATCAGACTGCTGCCTTTGGATCCTATTCAACTCAGTACATAACAAACAGGAACAACCTTCTGTAAAACTTCCTCTGCGTGGTCGCCTAGAGGCAGTTTCCGCTCACCTCTGGCGACTTAGTCGCTCTTGAGAAGGCTGGTCTGAAGAATGACAGCCGTCCGTCTTTTCCAGCTGTCAGGCTTCCACACAACAGACCACGGGTGGGTTGTTGTAGGGGAAAGTCATTGGTGGTAAGAATGTAGAAGGAGCCTCTGAGCACATGCAAAGAGCACTAAGAAATAATCAGTCTTCAAAACTGGAGGAATGCTATATAGCGGCACCTTGGTTCTCAAACTTAATCCGTTCCGGAAGTCCGTTGCAAAACCAAAGCGTTCCAAAACCAAGGCGCACTTTCCCATAGACAGTAATGCAAAACGGATTAATCCGTTCCAGAGTTTTAAAAGCAACCCCTAAAACAGCAATTTAACATGAATTTTACTATCTAGCGAGACCACTGATCCATAAAATGAAAGCATTAAACAATGCACTGTACTGTACTGTAAAATAAATAAGAGTATTATAGATGATAAAAATTAAAATTAATTTTTTTTCTTACCTGCCCTGATGAATAGTCATTGTTTGGATGGGGGGCTTTTATCCATTTCCACAGTCGCACAATCAATCAATCAGTAGCTGAACTGGGTTCCACACAGTCATAACAACAAATTAACCGAAAAAGCCTCAAAAGCAAAAACGCAAAATAAATAGCAACCAAACTTAATCCGTTCCGGAAGTCCATTTGACTTCTGAAATGTTTGAAAACCAAGGCACGGCTTCCGATTGGTGCAGGCGCCCCGGAAACAATAGCCAACAGTTGCATCGGATGTTCGACTTCTGAAAAACATTCAAAAACCAGAACACTTACTTCTGGGTTTTCAGTGTTTGAGAACCAAGGTACACTGTATATCAGACAGCCCTGTATGATCTCTTTCTGTGCTGTGCTGACTCTGGCCACGAGGTGGCACTGCCAGCCTAGGGAAAAAAACACATTTTTACCCTAGAGCCTGCTTAGTTTTGTCCAGGAGATCACTAGCTTTCCTGGGGAGGAAGGAAATCCAGATATCCTCTCCTTTGGTAGGCTTCCATTCACAAGCTGCAATACCTTGTCGCTGGAGAAAAACACAAATCCAGCTGTTCCTGCTGTTGTTGTTTAGTCGTGTCTGACTTCGTGACCCCATGGACCAGAGCACGCCAGGCCCTCCTGTCTTCCACTGCCTCCCGCAGTTTGGTGAAACTCATGCTGGTAGCTTCAAGAACACTGTCCCACTATCTCGTCCTCTGTCGTCCCCTTCTCCTTGTGCCCTCAATCTTTCCCAACATCAGGGTCTTTTCCAGGGAGTCTTCTCTTCTCATGAGGTGGCCAAAGTCTTGGAGCCTCAGCTTCAGGATCTGTCCTTCCAGTGAGCACTCAGGGCTGATTTCCTTCAGAATGGAGAGGTTTGATCTTCTTGCAGTCCATGGGATTTTCAAGAGTCTCCTCCAGTACCATAATTCAAAAGCATCCATTCTTCGGCGATCAGCCTTCTTTATGGTCCAGCTCTCACTTCCATACATCACTACTGGGAAAACCATAGCTTTTACTATACAGACCTTTGTCCGCAAGGTGATGTCTCTGCTTTTTAAGATGCTGTCTAGGTTTGCCATCGCCTTTCTCCCAAGGAGCAGGCATCTTTTAATTTCGTGGCTGCTGTCACCACCTGCAGTGATCATGGAGCCCAAGAAAGTAAAATCTCTCACTGCCTCCATTTCTTCCCCTTCTATTCGCCAGGAGGTTATGGGACCAGTGGCCTCAGAGATATACATGTAATAATAAATGAAATATACTCAGAGTCGCAAGATGATTTCATGCTCTTTATTCAGCTCATAGTGGTGAGGAGGAATGAATGAATGTCCCCTCAAAGTATCTGCTTTATATACATTATTTACACAATGGGCTGCACATGATTGGCTAATTCTGGAATTCTACTGTAAGCCAATCAGGTTGTGGATTCACTTCTATCTGGAGCATGATTGGGTGGTTCCTGCCAACCAATCATACTGCTGCATTGTTCTAGGACCAATCAGACTGCTGCATTTTGGATCCTATTGTTCTAGGACCAATCAGACCGCTGCAGTTTGGATCCTATTCAACTCAGTACATAACAATAAATCAGTTGGAAGCATCACAAGCATCGGCACCGCCCCAAAGAATTCTGGGAACTGTAGTTTGTTAAGGGTCCTGAGGACCGTAGGTCTGTGAGGGGGTCTGGCTCAGCAGAAGGCAGCTTCCTGTCTTTCACAGCCTGCATCTTCCAGGGTAAGAGGCCCCACAAAATCCTGGATTAAGCAGTAGCCGCCAGCGACGTCACGGGCACTAGCCAATAGGTGCTGATGGGAGCAGCTGCTAACCACTGGACCTAGTGGGGGTGGCCAAGGAGGATCTGTTTCTTGTTTTCTCCCCATCCTCCTCTCTTACAGAGATATTGTAACTGGACATTTAAGCAGTGCAGTAGTAAATATATCCGAAGGGCTCTGACCCACCTTGCCCTAGTGACCAGCTGACCATTGCAAACGATTGCCAAACGAAGATCATGGCCACTGGTCCCATCACCTCCTGGCAAATAGAAGGGGAAGAAATGGAGGCAGTGAGAGATTTTACTTTCTTGGGCTCCATGATCACTGCAGATGGTGACAGCAGCCACGAAATTAAAAGACACCTGCTCCTTGGGAGAAAAGCAATGACAAACCTAGACAGCATCTTAAAAAGCAGAGACATCACCTTGCCAACAAAGGTCCGTATAGTTAAAGCTATGGTTTTCCCAGTAGTGATGTATGGAAGTGAGAGCAGGACCATAAAGAAGGCTGATCGCCAAAGAATGGATGCTTTTGAATTATGGTGCTGGAGGAGACTCTTGAGAGTCCCATGGACTGCAAGAAGATCAAACCTCTCCATTCTGAAGGAAATCAGCCCTGAGTGCTCACTGGAAGGACGGATCCTGAAGCTGAGACTCCAAGACTTTGGCCACCTCATGAGAAGAGAAGACTCCCTGGAAAAGACCCTGATGTTGGGAAAGATGGAGGGCACAAGGAGAAGGGGACGACACAGGGGGAGATGGTTGGATAGTGTTCTTGAAGCTACCAGCATGAGTTTGACCAAACTGCGGGAGGCAGTGGAAGACAGGAGGGCCTGGCGTGCTCTGGTCCAGGGGGTCACAAAGAGGCGGACACGACTAAACGACTCAACAACAACAACATATCTCTGAGGAGCTCGAGGGGGCATCCATGGTGCTCCCCCGCTTCTTCTGTGCTCACAGCAACCCTGTGGTGCAGGTTAGGCTGAAAGATTGTTACTGGTGGCTCAAGGTCAAGCAGAGCTGTCTTACCCATAGGCCCTAGGGGTGCAGGGCACCCGGGCTCTGGGCTCCCAGGGGCGCCAGGCCGAGAGTCCGGGGCCCAAGAGTTGAGTCCAGGGAAGAGTTCACCTGTTGGTCGGAGCGCTGCTGTGGGTGGGGGTGACCGAGCCCGCGAGACGCTGAGGCAGGTTGGCGAATCTGCCCTCCTGTGCACCTGGGACTGGGCAACCGGGCGGATCTTTGCACCCTGGCGTCATGTTTAGGGAAGCTTTTAATGTTTAACAGACCACTGTATTTTAATATTTTATTGGAAGCCGCCCAGAGTGGCTGGGGAAACCCAGCCAGATGGGCGGGATATAAATAATAAATTATTATTATTATTATTATTATTATTATTATTATTATTATTTGCTTAAGACAGCCCCGAGGTCAACAGCAAGCAGACGGTGGAACTGAACCCGAGTCTCCAAAGTCCTAGTCCAGCGCTCTAACCGCTGCACCACGCTGCCTTTCTCTGGCATCTGGTTGGCAACAGAGGGTTGGTCTGGAGAGGATTCTGCTTGCGCTTATGAAACATGGAGGCCAAGATCATAACACATTGGTTGATTGATTGAGTCTTTTAATTTTGACACAATATATTGAAAATACAGTCAAACCTCGGTTGCTGAATGCCTCTGTTTTGGAACGTTTCAGCTCCTGAACGCCGAAACCCCAGAAATAACTGCTCCGGTTTTCAAACGACTTTCAAGCCAAATTTTCCTTTTTCTTTTCCGTTAACTTTGCAGCCAGCCCATTGATCCTCAGTTTTCGAACTTTTTGGAAGCTGAACGGCCTTCCGGAATGGATTAAGTTTGAAAAACGAGGTTCCACTGTACAGTATCTCTAGGTGGTATGCAGAAAACTGAAGCCACAACAGACAACTTTACATTTTACAAATGCACACCGTTACGTATTAAAAAGTTACATTAATACAAAGTTACTGCTATATAAACATTAATATCAATTCATTTTTTTCTTCTGATACATAATCTCAGCCTCCGAATTCTAACTCAGGGTCCAAACAAACTCTCAGCTCACCCACAAAAGTCTCACAACGAGAAGAGTTCTTGGAAACAGTGGGCATCACCCTGGTCTCTCATTCATATTTTCATGGGCAGGCCTCAAGTGGATGGGAGTTCCTCAGGCTGCCCACATTCAGCTGCACTCTCTCCACCCAGGTGCAGCCGACCTGTTGTGTTTCCCGGGGGGGGGGGCAAAGGATGGGGAAAGGGACCCCCTGAACTCACAGCTTTTTCTTTTTTAAAAAATATATATGTGTATTTATCAGTTTCCCCAATAAACAAACAAACCCAAATTGCACAATGTTTTCCCATTAGCATCCCATTAGTGTGCGACTTCCCCTCCACCCCTCCATGGTTTCACCACATTTTCTAATACGGCTGCATATTATAATTATTCTATAAGTTCTCTCCTCCACCATATTCTCTGTGAGAATATTCAGAGCAGATAGAATGCTCGTGCACATTCCATGATGTCACAGCAGCCCGGCCAATGAGGGAAATGGACGCAAGCTTTGCAGCCAGTGCCCGCATAATAAGCAGGCCTCTTCCAGATTACATACACTGCTGAGGGCTTTCCCTAATAGGATTCTCTCGTTCTCCTCTGCTGATCGGGGATCCGGTGTGTTTGCGTTGCTACTGTTGCCCTTAGAGAATAGGCACTTTTCTTAGTGAAGGCTCCTTTGCCACACAGCTTTGGCAGAGGGAGCCTTTGGAGCTCTCAAGACTTTTATCTGCTTGCTTTCTCACTTTCCTGACTCTCTCTCTTTCTCTCTCTCTGAGGCAAGTTCCTCATTTGGGGCTGCTGACTGGTGCAAGAAACTTGCTTCACCCCTTCTCTGCTGAGGTCATCCCATCCCTGGAGGAGAGATCACGAGTGGGTCAGATGAGCTGACTGGACAATATGACTCTCCCCCCCCCCTTCCCCAAACTCCCACATTCACCTCCAGATGCCTCACGTTTTCGAGCAGATGGCGAACCCCGTTTGCTGAACCTTCTGCAACTGGAGAAGTGACCTCACTCCTTAATTTTGTCTCTGTTTTGCAAAAAAAAAATAATCCAGATATTTCCAGGGCAATCCAGTAGCAGCAGCAGCCGACGCCTCTCCTAGATTATTTCTGCAGATCTGGACTTCCGACGCTGACGGGGCTGGGCACTATAATCTTTAAAGCACATCCGATGCCCATCCTTTCCCTCAAAGAATTCTGGGTACTGTAGTTTGTTAAGGGTTGCTGGGAATTGTCACTCCGTGAGGGGTGCACTACAGTACCCAGAATTCTTTGAGGGGAAGAAGGCACTTTGAAAGTGCTTTAGTGTGTACACAGACTGGGCCAGGCCTTGATAACTTGTTTTTAAAATTCTACAAGGCAGGCTTAGGCAGTATGTGGACCGAAAACTCCCAGAAGTGCAAGCCGGATTTCGAAGGGGCAGAGGAACCAGAGACCAAATTGCAAACATGCGCTGGTTTATGGAGAATGCTAGACCGTTCCCAAAAAACACCTACTTCTGCTTCATTGACTATGCAAAAGCCTTTGACTGTGTCGACCACAGCAAACTAAGGCAAGTTCTTAAAGAAATGGGAGTGCCTGATCACCTCATCTGTCTCCTGAGAAATCTCTATGTGGGACAAGAAGCTACAGTTAGAACTGGATATGGAACAACTGATTGGTTCAAAATTGGGAAAGGAGTACGGCAAGGCTGTATATTGTCTCCCTGCTTATTTAACTTATATGCAGAATTCATCATGCGAAAGGCTGGGCCGGATGAATCCCAAGCCAGAATTAAGATTGCCCAACATCAGGGTCTTTTCCAGGGAGTCTTCTCTTCTCATGAGGTGGCCAAAGTCTTGGAGCCTCAGCTTCAGGATCTGTCCTTCCAGTGAGCACTCAGGGCTGATTTCCTTCAGAATGGAGAGGTTTGATCTTCTTGCAGTCCGTTTCTCATTGCTATTATTATTATTATTATTATTATTATTATTATTCCCCAGCTGAGTTCTACATCATACTAGCTCTCTGCAATCTGGCAACCTCCAGGTCTTGACTACTGCAAAACACTCTACATGAGGGTTCCCTTGAAGACTACCCAGAAACCGCAGCTAGCATATGCCCCCCAACCCCCGGGCTACTTTGGGACAAAGGGAGGGACGGAAATTCAACTAATCTGCTATATATTTTGGAAAATGGGCCACTCAGCGCTATTGTAACCAAACCGTCTAGGTCTGGGTACAGGTCAACCCTGAGCCTTTCAGAACTGCGCCGATTTTAACCACTGCAATTAATTTTGGGTTTCTTTGGATTCCTGAGCAGTAGCAGTAAAAGGCCTAGTGGATAATAATAGCAGCTAGACTCAGGGATCAGCCAACCTTTTCAGCAGGGGGCCGGTCCACTGTCCCTCAGACCATGTGGGGGGCCGGACTATATTTTGAAAAAAAAAATGAACGAATTCCTATGCCCCACAAATAACCCAGAGATCCATTTTAAATAAAAGCACACATTCTATTAATGTAAAAACACGCTGATTCCCAGACTGTCCGCAGGCCGGATTTAGAAGGCAATTGGGCCGGATCCGGCCCCTGGGCCTTAGTTTGCCTACCTATGAGCTAAAGGCTCAGGAATATGACTGGCTCCTTTCCCCCCCAAGTCAGTTGCACACTGGCACGTTGTTCTTCTTAAAATACAGCTGCTTTGGTGTTGCTAATAAGTTCATCCAGGGCAGACAGTTAAACTGTGGAACTCCCTCCCACAGGAAAAATTCATAGAGGAGAAGGCTATCAGCTTTGCTCTGGCTGCATGCTTGAGGCGACAATGCTTCTGAAAACCAGTCATTGGAAACCGCAGGAATGGAGGGGGGTCTTGCGTTCGAATCTTGCTTGTGGATTGGCGTCTGTGAGACCAGGATGTTAAATTAGATGGGCCCCTGGCTCTGATCCAACAATCTCTTCTTATGGTCATGAAAAGAGAATAGGCTCCCTACAGCCGATTGCTTTGCGCTGAGTCAGGGTCGTCGGAGTTGCGAAGATGCGCTGAGTCACTTTTTGCTCCCCGCTGGTTCCTCTCTCAGCCGCCTCTGGTTTCTCCTCCGCACCCAGCTTTCATCCTGTCATGCCTCTCTCCCAAGGCCCCAGAATAGCAGCTACAGAAACCACAGCAAGAGGGAGGGTGGAGGAAATGCAATCCACTGCTTTAAGCCCAGAGTCAGAGCTAGCACCCCAGAATTTTAAATATATATATTTTTTGGACCCATATCCAGAGTTGAATACATGTCAAGAGTCGCTGGGGCTTAGTCTCTTTTTTCAGAACTTTGGAGCCTGTAAAGAAACAGAGAGCGTCTGAACATGCACAGAGTGCCTTTGCTTTGCCACTGTGCAATTCCAGCCAGTCTCCAGACATCCGAATTTGGGGTTAAAGCTTTCCAGGATGGAAGGGTGTCTTGGTTTAGAGAGGTGTGCATAGGACATAATATCCCTTTGGATCCCTTCCAGTCGGGATTCAGGCCTCATCATGGGACTGAAACTGCCTTGGTCGCACTGGTTGATGATCTCCGGCGGGCTAGGGACAAAGGTGAGAGCTGTTTCCTAGTTCTGCTGGATCTCTCAGCGGTGTTTGATACCATCGACCATAACATCCTTCTGGACCGTCTTGAGGGGCTGGGAGCTGGGGGCACTGTCATACAGTGGTTCCGCTCCTTCCTCCTGGGCCGTGTTCAGAAAGTGGTGGTGGGGGATGAGTGTTCAGACCCCTGGGCTCTCACTTGTGGGGTGCCTCAGGGTTCTGTCCTCTCCCCCATGCTTTTCAACATTTACATGCAGCCACTGGGAGAGATCATCAGGAGGTTTGGGCTGGGTGTTCATCAGTATGTGGATGATACCCAGCTCTACCTCTCTTTTAAATCAGAACCAGTGAGGGCGGTGAAGGTCCTGTGTGAGTGCCTGGAGGCAGTTGGAGGATGGATGGCGGCTAACAGATTGAGGTTGAATCCTGACAAGACAGAAGTACTGTTTTTGGGGGACAGGAGGCGGGCAGGTGTGGAGGATTCCCTGGTCCTGAATGGGGTAGCTGTGCCCCTGAAGGACCAGGTGCGCAGCCTGGGAGTCATTTTGGACTCACAGCTGTCCATGGAGGCACAGGTCAAATCTGTATCCAGGGCAGCTGTTTACCAGCTCCATCTGGTACGTAGGCTGAGACCCTATCTGCCTGCAGACTGTCTCGCCAGAGTGTTGCATGCTCTGGTTATCTCCCGCTTGGACTACTGCAATGCGCTCTACGTGGGGCTACCTTTGAAGGTGACCCGGAAACTACAACTAATCCAGAATGCGGCAGCTAGACTGGTGACTGGGAGTGGCCGCCGAGACCATATAACACCGGTCTTGAAAGACCTACATTGGCTCCCAGTACGTTTCTGAGCACAATTCAAAGTGTTGGTGCTGAGCTTTAAAGCCCTAAACGGCCTCGGTCCAGTATACCTGAAGGAGAGTCTCCTCCCCCATCGTTCTGCCCGGACACTGAGGTCCAGCTCCGAGGGCCTTCTGGCAGTTCCCTCACTGCGAGAGGCCAAGTTACAGGGAACCAGGCAGAGGGCCTTCTCGGTAGTGGTGCCTGCCCTGTGGAACGCCCTTCCATCAGATGTCAAAGCGATAAACAACTACCTGACATTTAGAAAACATCTGAAGGCAGCCCTGTTCAGGGAAGTTTTTAATGTGTGACATTTTAATGTATTTTTAATCTTTGTTGGAAGCCGCCCAGAGTGGCTGGGGAAACCCAGCCAGATGGGCGGGGTACAAATAAAAAATTATTATTATTATTATTATTATTATTATTATTATTATTATTATTATGTTTGAGGACTGGGAAAGATTGTGGAAGAAAGGGGTCAAGTTCATTGCATGTACTCTGTTAAAGGAAAATATAATGAAAATGATGTATAGATGGTATTTGACTCCTGTAAAATTAGCAAAGATATATCATAATTGTGACAATATATGTTGGAAATGTAAAGAAAAGGAAGGAACCTTTTATCATATGTTGTGGACCTGTCCCAAGGTGAAAGACTTCTGGGAAAAGATTTATAATGAATTGAAAAAAATGTTGAAATATACATTTATAAAGAAACCAGAGACCTTTCTTCTTGGAATAACAGGTTTGGAATTGCCCGAGAAAGATGTTAAATTATTTTTGTATGCCACAACTGCTGCTCATATTTTGTTAGCTAAAAAGTGGAAAACCCAAGAATTACCAACAATAGAAGAATGGCAGATGAAGATGATGGATTTTTCGGAGCTAGCCAACCTAACCGGAAGAGTCCGCGACCAGAAGGAGGAGGAGTATCAGGAAGAGTGGAATAAATTTAATGATTATCTAGTTAAATTTGTTAAGTTAAATTAAATGAAAAGAGCTTGCAGATACTTAATTGGCTTAGGATTTTATTTATGTTAAGTGATGAATTAATATGTTTAATTCCATAAGGTGAAGATTTAAGGATGTTAATGTTTAAGTTAAATTTCATTAGAATTGGGATTTGGAAAACCGTTAAAAGGACATGCAATGAAATTCAACCAAGGGGAAGCGAGGAAGTCACTTAACAAAGTTAATAAGTGTCATTTTCAATAAGGCTATGATTTATGTTTGTTTGTCTTGTGTGTTTGTTTGTTTATAATATTGTGAAAACTAATTTAAAAAATTGGAAAAAAGAGAGGGCTGCAGACCCTGCTTTCTGTGGAGGAAGCTTAAAGTTGTTTCACTGTATACTAGTATTCAGCCATCCCACCCCCTAATTCCATGTGCTGTTCTCCCACCCCCCAATTTGCACCCTCCCATGGCGAGACCAAAGGGGTCCAGATGGCTATAAGGGGAGAAACGACCATCAGTGAGGGTCTAGGAATTGTCTGTTCTTGCCCTCCCTCCTCTGCAAAAAGGCAGAACGGTTTGTGATCTTGAGCATATCTTCCTATATACATAGAAATGAAGGCTGTCGACAGGTTCGGCAGTTTGCGAGATCGCCAACTGGTGGCCGTGGACAACTCTGGTGTGAGAAACGACTGGTTCAGGCAAGCTGTTTAATGGTGGGGAAGAAGCACTGTGAAGCACCCCCTCTGCTCAATACATCTGCAGCAAAATCTACCGTATTTTCCGTGTATAAGACGACCCCATGTATAAGATGACCCCTATTTTTTAAGACTGCAACAAAAAATTGCCCAAAGTTGTTGAGCTTTTTTTGGGGGGGGGGCAGGAGATTGCAACCACACCTCGACTCTGCCTATTATCTCTGAGGAAAAAATATTTTCTTATTCACGGAAGAATATGGTAATTTTTATAGGGTGGAGGCTCTTCAGACAGCAGTTTATTTATTTTTCCCAAAAAAAAGTTTATTAGTTTTCTCTTATAACACACAGACAAAAAGACAAAAGAAAAACATTACATTTAACACAACATTAAAACTTAACAACAATAAAAACACACAAAATAAAAGAAGAATTTTTTCTTCATATTCCCTGGTGTATTTACATTGCTAAAAGACTTCCTCGACACCCTCCAATCTGAATGTCATCATATCACATATTTAGCAGTTCCCAATTTCCTATTTATAACATCAATCTCTTCTTTCATTACATACTTCTTAACCTTACTTCCAATTGAAATCCATAATAATCTTTATTATTAATATTTTTCTATTCCTTAGCCTAATCTGTTACTTCTAGGGATTTCTTAATTATCTTCTATTACAGTATCTCACTAAATATTCTTTAAATTTCTTCCAGTCTTCTTGTGTTTCCTCCTCTTTCTGGTGGCGGATTCTTCCAGTCAGGTCAGCCAGCTCCGAAAAGTCCATCATCTTCATCTGCCATTCTTCTATTGTCGGTATTTCTTGCGATTTCCAATTTTTGGCTAATAAAAATCTTGCTGCTGTAGTGGCAGACAAAAACAGTCTAACATCCTTCTTGGGTAATTCTGGTCCTGTTATTCCAAGTAGAAAGGCTTCTGGTTTCTTAATAAATGTATTTTTCAACGTTTTTTTCTGCAAAACTCCTCCCTTTCTTTAAAAAGCGAATGGGGAGGTTCCTAGAGTATGTGTACTACCTTTATATACTGCCTTTTCCTCCAAGGAGCTGAAGGTGCTGTACACGGCTCTCCAATCCCCCATTTCATTCTCACAACAACCTTGTGAGGTAGGCTAGACCGAGAGACAGTGACTGGCCAAGATCACCCAGTGAGCTTCAGGGCTGAGTCGGGATTCGAACCCTAGCCTCCAAGGTCCAACACTCTAACCAGTACACCATACTGGCTCTCAATAGATATATGCTAGGTTGTGGGTGAACATATCAGACGACACAGCGATTCTTCAAACAGCTCTTGTTTATTCACAGGCCAGAACAGAACTGAACTGAAGGGTTCAGCCAGCCTGCTTATATAGAGCTCCAGTACAACGCAACTGTAACAACTTTCTGTAACTATCCAATCACTGAACATCACTTTCAATCCCTTATTTGCATATGTGGACCTGAGTGAAAACTATCTACAGTATCCCCCTGCTGGCCCAGGGTGAGAACTTCAGTACATAACAATATAGAGTGGTACCTCGGGTTACATACGCTTCAGGTTACATACGCTTCAGGTTACAGACTCCGCTAACCCAGAAATAGTGCTTCAGGTTAAGAACTTTGCTTCAGGATGAGAACAGAAATCGTGCTCCGGCGGCAGCGGGAGGCCCCATTAGCTAAAGTGGTGCTTCAGGTTAAGAACAGTTTCAGGTTAAGTACAGACCTCCGGAACGAATTAAGTACTTAACCCGAGGTACCACTGTATATAGTTTGCCTCCACAGTACATGGCTTGACTCGCTTGCTTGAGTCATTCGCTGCCACCTTCCAGGGCCATGCTCATTCACATTGACACTTGTGGCGACGGTGGCAAAGCTCTACTTTTTCTCCATCTTGGTGCATGTTAACAATGACAACAAAAACAGTGGACACACAAATTTGTGTGTCGCAGGTCGGGTTGCTAGGAGGCAGCGATTTCCATCATGTCGTGCGTCCGTCTCAATTGGCGATGTTTCCGTTCCGCTACAGTTCGGCTTCTGCTAAAACCTATGATATCGGTCTCACTATCCCCTATAGACAAAACAAATGTAGTTAGTTGTGTATTTAATTGTGGGATTAACTTTAGTACACCTCAGTGGAAGGGAAATATCAAAAAGAAGGTGGGAAATGGCCGACATTTATGTAATTATTTATGAATCGTGGCAAAACCTACTCCAATTTCCGTTTCCGACAGAATTCTCCGACATCCCTAGTTATGGAACTTTTTGGACTTTCCCACGTGTTTCTAAGCATAGTTTTGCCACCACGAGGCCTAGAAACTCGCTGAGAAGGAGTCAAAGGAGACGGAGAAGGATGAGAAGAGGAAGAAATGGAGTAAAACTGAGAAGTCAGGGTTCCTGGAAAGCTGATGAACATGCTACCCCAATAAGAATTTTACGCAGAAATACAAAGGAACCCAAGCCAGAGTTCATCCTAAAATGAAGGCGCAATTAGTATATTATTATTATTATTATTATTATTGATGTTGCTTCTGTTGGCTCCCCAAATCAGCACAGACTGTGGAAACTTCACACTGGACTTCAAGCATCCGGCATTGTGTGCCTCCCCATTCTTCCTCCAGACTCTGGGTACTTGGTTTCCAAATGGGATGCAAAAGCTGCTCTCACCAGAAAAGAGATTTGGGGAGCCATGTCATCAGCTGGTGTTGGTCCACTGTGCTCCCTTAAGTCCAGGGTCAATGCAACCATCTACCAGGAGATTTTGGAGCACTTCATGCTTCCTTCCGCAGACGAGCTTTATGGGGATGCTGATTTCATTTTCCAGCAGGACTTTGTCACCTGCCCACACTGCCAAAAGTATCAAAACCTGATTCAATGCCCATGGGATTACTGTGCTTGATTGGCCAGCAAACTCGCTTGACCTGAACCCCATAGAGAATCTATGGGGCATTGCTAAGAGAAAGATGAGAGACATGAGACCGAGCAATGCAGAAGAGCTGAAGGCTGCTATGGAAGCATCCTGGTCTTCCATAACACCTCAGCAGTGCCACAGGCTGATAGCATCCATGCCAAGCCTCATTGAGGCAGTAATTGATGCAAAAGGGACCCAAACCAAGTACTGAGTACATGTGCATGCTTCTACTTCTCAGAGGTCCAATATTGCTCTATTTGCAGTCCTTGTTTTGCTGATTTCATTTAATATTCTAATTTTCTGAGATTGGGGTTTTCATCAGCTGTACGCCATAAACATCACAATTATAACAAATAAAGGCTTGACATGAGTCTATGTCATATATTAGTTTCACCTTTTAAGTTGAATTACTGAAATAAATGAATTTTTCCACAATATTCGAATTTTCCGAGTTTCACCTGTATAACTGCAGCCTGGCGGCAAAAATGTAAGAAGTGAAGTCTCCCACTTGCCAGGAAGATAAACTTCACCTGTTGAATTTCTGCCTCCAGCTGCGAAAGGCCCAGAACCATATAAGAAAAAGGGGGGGGGAATGGGATCAGTTCAGAAGTGAACAGATGTACCCAACAGGGAAGAGAGAGACAGGTGTCTGGCTTAGGAGAGATATGGCCATCCTCCTCCCCCCTTGCCCTCATGTTCCAGCTTTTAGCAGAGGTGGAGACACCTGACGAGGGGCCATAAAAATAACTAAACCTGTTATGAGCTGATTAGCGATAATCTCCGTCCTCCACCCTCACCTGTGGGAAGGGATCAGAGGCAGCAAAGGGGGGGATGATTTGTTAGCGACCCTGGGAGGAGACCGGACCCAAGAGTTCTGGGTTCGAGTCCCGGATGCTTCCCCACTTTGACTCCTCTGACTCCCCTCTTTCTTCTCACAGAGGACCCAGGTATCCTGGCTCCCCCAGGCCTGCCCCACCCACTAGGCCTTACTGCCTGCCCCAGAGTGTTAAGAAATCTGCCCTGTCTAATCCTGACGTGAGTGGCACCTTTAATGAGATCAGATCTCCCTCCCCAACAAAGCCGATTCGTCCCCCCCTCCTTCTTCCACCCATTCCTTGATCCCAGGCAAAAACAAACAAAGGGATTAGCTGCCTTGGGGAGACTTTTAATGGGATCGCTGTCCCACAGGGGACCGATTTCTCCTGCTGTGGTTCAGTCAGGGTTCCAGAGGGGTTAAACTTTTAACCCCAATAATCTCCCCATAGGTATGGAATGGGGGCAGGGGCAGGAGTGAGTCTGTAGGTCAGGAAAGAGGGGGTTAAAAACTTGTCGGTCTGGGTTATACATTAAGATGCCTAGGTGCCTGTCGGAAAGTTCCTCCTGATATTTAGCCAGAATTTCCTTTCTTGTAACTTGAAGCCATGGGTTCGAATCCTACCCTCCAGAGGAGAAAACAGGTTTGCTCCATCCTCCATGTGACAGCCCTTGAGATATTTGAAGATGGCGATCATCTCTCCTCTCAGTCTCCTCTTTTCCTGGCTGAACATACCCAGCTCCTTCAACCATTCCTCATCAGGCTTGGTTTCCAGGCCGTTGATCATCCTGGTCACTCTCCTCTGGAGCTTGTCAATATCCGTCTTAAATTGTGGTGCCCAGAACTGGACACGGTATTCTGGGTGTGGTCTGACCAAGGCAGAATAGAGTGAGACTATGACTTCCCTTGATGGGACACGGGTAGTGCTGTGGGTTAAACCACAGAGCCTAGAGCTTGCTGATCAGAAGGTCGGCGGTTCGAATCCCTGCAACGGGGTGAGCTCCCGTTGCTCGGTCCCTGCTCCTGCCAACCTAGCAGTTCGAAAGCACGTCAAAGTGAAGGATCACACATATCTGCTATTTGGGTCCCTGAAGCACAGATTCACACAAAGCGGCAAAACGCTCTTGCAGGTTATTAACAGGATTTTTATTTGAAGTGCATATGCAGAACAAAGGCACAGGGCGATCAGTACGGAGCATATTACAATATGCTCCTTCAAAAGTGCAAGTAGATAAATAGGTAGCGCTCTGACGGGAAGGTAAACGGCGTTTCTGTGCGCTGCTTTGGTTCGCCAGAAGCGGCTTAGTCATGCTGGCCACATGACCCGGAAGCTGTACGCCGGCTCCCTCGGCCAATAAAGCGAGATGAGCGCCGCAACCCCAGAGTCGTTCACGACTGGACCTAATGGTCAGGGGTCCCTTTACCTTATACCATTCAGAATTCCATTATTGCATCCATCAAAACTTGTTTACACTGTTGAATTTATCTTAATGCTGCCGGCGTTTTCAGCTGTACACAATTATTTCCCATATATTCAATAAACCTTTCCCAATCTTCTCTAAACGTATGTTCTTCCTGTTCTCTTACTCTATATGTTAAGTCTGCGAGTTGTGTATATTCTGTTAACTTAAGTTGCCGCTCTTCTTTAGTTGGGACCTCGCGTGTTTTCCATTTTTGGGCTAACAAAACACAGGCAGCAGTAGTGGCATACATAAATAACCTTTTTCTGACACCTGGGAATTTCAGTCTGAATTACTCCCAACCGAAAGGTATTGGGTGGGGTGGGGTGGAGTACTATTAAAACCATTTTTTCCCAATTCATTATGGATCATTTCCCAATTCGTTAAATACAGTGGTACCTCGGGTTACATACGCTTCAGGTTACATACGCTTCAGGTTACAGTCTCCGCTAACCCAGAAATAGTACCTCAGGTTAAGAACTTTGCTTCAGGATGAGAACAGAAATCGCGCGGCAGCAGCAGGAGGCCCCATTAAGTAAAGTGGTGCTTCAGGTTAAGAACAGTTTCAGGTTAAGAAAGGACCTCCGGAACCAATTAAGTACGGAACCAGAGGTACCACTGTATGAATTTTGGATCCCCTCCAGACCCATGTCAAAGTTTTGCAGCAAAAAATCAGTGTTTTGCGGTGTACTGCAGTCTGAGCAATTGTTTCATCAAACCGGGGTTCCCAAACTGTCCACAAAATTTGGCAATAGTTTTGCAGGTGTTTTTAAGGGGGAGGCTGTTTCTGCCTGGCCTTGCTGTTCTTCGCTGCCTCCATATCTGGGTCTATTTTTAGGAAGTTCCTTCTGTTAGTCACAGATGAAGCCAACCGCTTACGTTAACAGTTATGCTCTACCCTGGACTGATAAAAAGTGGGCTATCATTTCCCACAAAGTAGATAATGAATAAATAGTAAGCAACCATGCTTGTCTCTTTGTTTATGGGGAAGGGCTGTACTCAGTGGTTAGAACAGCTGCCTTGCATGTAGAACACCTTGGGTTCAAGTCCCTTCCTGCAGCCCTGGAAAGCTCTGGGGTCAATTCACTATCACTACTGCTGCAACAATGATAAACACCACAGAATTCAGCAGTCTGGGGCTGACGGGAGACTCTGAGAATCCTGATCCGAGAACTTTGTCCCCGAGGGAAACGGAGGAATCCCAGTGCCCTGTTCCAGCTTCATCAACGACGGACCCCAAAATTTGCGATCCCCTCCAAGCTAAGGTTACCAGATGTCCGTTTCCTGGGGACAGTCGCCGGATTTACAAATCAGTCCCCATACAAAATCCATTGAAGTGAAGTGTCCCTGGATTCATTGAAAAGAATCTGGTAACCTTACTCCGAGCCTGTGATAAAAGTTTTGCAGTTATTTTGCACTGAAAACCCCGTGTCCTGCAAAGTACAGTGGTCCTCGGGTTACAGATGCTTCAGGTTACATACTCCGCTAACCCAGAAATAATACCTCGGGTTAAGAACTTTGCTTCAGGATGAGAACAGAAATCGCACGGCGGTGGCATGGCGGCAGTGGGAGGCCCCATTAGCTAAAGTGGTGCTTCAGGTTAAGAACAGTTTCAGGTTAAGAACGGACCTCCGGAACGAATTAAGTTCTTAACCCGCGGTACCACCATACAGTGGTACCTCAGTTCTCAAACACAATCCATTCCGGAAGACCGTTCAAGTTCCGAAACGATTGAAAGCCAAGGCGCAAAGGAAGGGCTGTCCGCAAATTCAATCGAGAAAATCGAAAAGCACGCAGTGGAAGCTGTTCAAAAACAGAAGCTTTTCCTTCCGGGTTTTTGGCGTTCCGGTTCCGAAACGTTCGTCGACAGAGACGTTCAAGAACTGAGGTACCACTGTGATGGATACCCCAAGCCGGAGCTTGTAACTAACACCCAGAAATCCAGCTTTTGTCAGAATCCCTTAAAACCAAAGTTTTATTTTATTTTATTGCCAAACCAAAGTTTGGCAATAGTTTTGCTGCGAAAACCCTGCGTTTTGTAGCGTCCCCAATGTTTGAGGTTTGGAGAGAGGGGTTCTCATATTTCAGGGTTTGTAGTGAAAGAAGCTCCTGTCTCCAACTGATTCAACCCTTCCTTCTCTCTCCCCCCCCCAGCACCTTTCACCTGGCACCCTGCCCAACACCCAATGGTTTAACCCCTGGCACCCTGGAGAGATAATCTCCCCTTCCTTATCTGAAGTTGGAGGAGGCGGTGGAGGCTGTGCGGACTGCTGGGGTTAAAAGTTTAACCCCTGGCTGATCCGGCAGGAGAAATCTTCCCTTCTGGCCCACTCCCACTAGATCCCATTAAAAGTCTCCCCATTCTGCTAATCTGCCTGTTTGTTTGCCGGGATCACGGCAGGGGGCATTGGATCGGCTGGGCTGGAATGGTGTGGTCAGGATTAGTCAGGGGAGAATGTGGGTCAGCGAGGTCGAGACACGAGAGCGGGGCAGGGAGAAGGGGCCGATGGGGGTGGTGGGAGATAATAGAAAGATTGGCCAATTAAACAGAGAATATACCCTGATGCGATTAGGAGAGCTCAGTTTTATTTACAGACATCTGGAGAATCTGGTTATCGAGAAGGCTGGGACCGTGGTCTTTCTTCAAGGGGGTCAGTCAGCATTTTGTATGTGATAAAATACACTATACAATGAGCAAAAATCATAATAACTATTATTTATTCAATCTCCATACGGTTCTTCCCAGAGGAGCCAGAGTGGCGAGCATCAAAAATGTAAAAGAATGCGATTTTAAAAAGTATTTAAGAGGAATTTTGAAACCACCTGAAAACATTGAGAGCGTCTGAACGCATTTAACAGCTTTTTAAAAAACCAAAGCAATGTTATGGACCATCCGGGTGGATAGAAACTGTTACAGAAATTACCGGGGGGGGGGCACATCTTTAAAGTTAAATATTACAAATATTATGCCTGAATGTATCCTTTCAACTTGACAGCTCAGGGAAGTTACCTAGCTTTAAAAATAATATAAAATCATCTCCTTTCCCAGTTTCATCCGTTCCAAAGCTATTATCCCCTTGAAAAAGCCTAGCTGTGTTCATGTGGGAAGGAAATGGCTTTCTGGCTCTTGAAAAGGTCAGGGGTCAGCTGTGAAAAACATATGTGGCACAGCAGAACCAGATTCACTCCATGCTATGCGCTGCGACCTTGTTTCACAGAGCACTGCAGAACAACGACAACCATCTTTGCCTCCTGTCTCGTTGGGCGTTTGGGATATGTGACCAACCTGAAAACTGCCCCGATATTTACATCCTTTCTCCCCATTGTATTGTCATGTTTTGTATTTTAATTTTAGGGATTTTTTATTTTCTAAACTTTCCACTTATCTGAAAACCAAATAAATAAACTTGTCACGCAGCCCTTCATCCACAGATCTCAGGGTGGTTTGCAACATAAAATCACAATATGAAAAGCACAAAAAGCATAGTAAATGAATAACTAAACATAATAACATAACAGGACAGCCATCTTTTCCCCCTGGCTAAGCTCCTCTGCCCTTAAACAAGCAAAGCTGTTGCACACATTTAAAGCCCATTGTTGTTGTTTAGTCATTTAGTCGTGTCCGACTCTTCGTGACCCCCTGGACCAGAGCACGCCAGGCACTCCTGTCTTCCACTGCCTCCCGCAGTTTGGTCAGACTCATGTTTGTAGCTTCGAGAACACTGTCCCACCATCTCGTCCTCTGTCATCCCCTTCTCTCTTTTTTTTGTAATTATTTTTATTAGTTTTCAATACAATCATACAATTTTATCCAAATTTTACCTAATTTTAACAAAGTACAAATTTTGGTCTTCCTTCAGCTTCTCTGGTAATCATCCATTTTTACCCTTCAATACACATTTCTTTAATTGCATTGCCATTTATCATCCCTCCTTTTTTCTATTTTCTTTCAACAATACCTCTTAAAGTTTTTACAGTGCTTCTTGGAACCCCACTAGCGTTGTTTGCACCTCACATATATTTTTCAGATATTCTACAAATTTTCCCCAATCCTCGATGAACTTTTGGTTTCGGGCATATCTTATTTTCCCGGTCAGTTTGTCCAGTTCCAAATAGTCAGTTAGTTTCATTCTCCATTCTTGAATCGTCGGTATTTCCTCTTGTTTCCATTTTTGGGCCATTAAAATTCTTGCTGCCGTAACTGCATACTGGAAAAGTTTACAGTCCTTACTTGTTATTTCTTTTCCTGTAATCCCTAAAAGAAGAGCTTCTGGTTTCTTAACAAAAGTATATTTTAACATCTTTTTCAATTCATTATATATTGCTTCCCAGAAACTCTTTACTTTTTTACACTCCCACCACATATGGTAGAATGTGCCCTCCTTTTCTTTACATTTCCAGCACTTATTACATGTTTTGTACATTTTTGCCAATTTTGCCGGTGTAATATACCATCTATAAAACATTTTCATTACATTTTCCTTCAACCCCATGCATGCAGTAAATTTTAAATTTTCCTTCCAGAGTTTTTCCCAATCTTCAAATTGAATGTTATATCCAAAATCTTTGGCCCACTGTATCATTACCGATTTCACCTCTTCATCTTTCGTAAGCCATTCTAACAATATCTTATACATTTTTGACAGAGTTTTACATTCATTATTTATTATCTCCATTTGGAACTTTGAACCTTTTTCTGCAAATCCACTTTCCTTTATATCTTTTTTAAACATTTCATTTACTTGGAAATAATGCAACCAGTCATACACATAATCTTTTACCAACTCGTATGGTTTTAGTTTCCATTTTCCTCCTTCTTTAGTTATTAAATCTCCGTATGTGGCCCATTTCCCTCTCATATTGATATTCTTAACACTTATAACCTCTAACAGAGATAACCAATGTGGAACTCTTGGCTCCAGAAGGTTTTTGTACCTGTCCCATACTTCTATTAATGAACTCCTGAAGATGTGGTTCCCAAATCCTTTATGAACTTTCTTCTTGTCACACCATAGGTAAGCGTGCCACCCAAATCTGTTATCAAAACCTTCTAAGTCCAATAATTCCGTATTTTCTAATTTGATCCATTCCTTTAACCAGCAAAGACAAGCTGCTTCATAATATAATTTCATATCTGGCAGGGCGAAGCCTCCCCTTTCCTTTACATCTGTTAATAATTTATATTTTATTCTTGGCTTCTTGCCCTGCCAGATATACCTTGAAATCACTCTTTGCCAATCTTTGAAAATCCCTACCCCTTTAATAACAGGGATAGTCTGGAATAAAAATAGCATCCTTGGGAGCACGTTCATCTTTATCGTAGATATTCTGCCCCAAAAGGACAGTTTCATTCTGCCCCACACCTCCAGGTCATTCAATTCCTTTCCACACCTGAACGTGGTTATTTTGGAACAGGTCAATGTTTTTAGGAGTTAACCAAATTCCTAAATATTTTACTTTCTTTACCACCTCTATCTCTGTCCTGTCATCCCCTTCTCCTTGTGCCCTCCATCTTTCCCAACATCAGGGTCTTTTCCAGGGAGTCTTCTCTTCTCATGAGGTGGCCAAAGTCTTGGAGCCTCAGCTTCAGGATCTGTCCTTCCAGTGAGCACTCAGGGCTGATTTCCTTCAGAATGGATCGGTTTGATCTTCTTGCAGTCCACGGGACTCTCAAGAGTCTCCTCCAGCACCAGAATTCAAAAGCATCCATTCTTCGGCGATCAGCCTTCTTTATGGTCCAGCTCTCACTTCCATACATCACTACTGGGAAAACCATAGCTTAAACTATACGGACCTTTGTTGGCAAGGTGATGTCTCTGCTTTTTAAGATGCTGTCTAGGTTGGTCATTGCTTTTCTCCCAAGAAGCAGGCATCGAGTCTTTTAAAAAATGTTTAATGTTTTATTCTGTTTCTTATATACCGTATTTTTCGCTCTATAAGACGCACCAGACGACAAGACGCACCTAGTTTTTGGAGGAGGAAAACAAGAAAAAAAATATTCTGAATCTCAGAAGCCAGAACAGCAAGAGGGATCTCTGCGCAGTGAAAGCAGCAATACCTCTTGCTGTTCTGGCTTCTGGGATAGCTGCGCAGCCTGCATTCGCTCCATAAGACGCACACACATTTCCCCTTACTTTTTAGGAGGGAAAAAGTGAGTCTTATAGAGCAAAAAATACGGTATGTTGGAGTGCTGGGGCAACCCAATAAAACGCTTGGGGTAGAAATAGTAAAACGTTAACGATGAAACGCGACGTCCCTATTTCCATCGGAGAAACGTCGGAGGGTATGTTTGCATCGGGTTCACTGCTGAGCCTTTTCTGCTCCCACAAGGCAGCAGAGGATTCAGAATCGAGCCCATCAACACCCCCTGCAAGGCGGTCCACTCAGATGAATCAACACGCAGCAAGAAGAAGAAAAAGCGCATTTTGTGCACAACCTCCCAAACTTTTTTGGTTTGTTTGTTTGAGCGCTGGGTAGCGGACAGAGAGGACCGGCAGGGGCTAACAGGACAAGGGCCTGTTATTTTGCCAGGGGAGGCTCTCTCCCCCCCCCACTTTACCCCCACTTTTCGGCTTAACAACAGGGCCCGGTCAGGTGGGGAGGTCACGCCAGGGTTGGCAGTGTCCGGGCCAGCGGTGGGGTGAGGCCTGATGACAGGGTGACGTCACCCTGAATAGGCCGAGAATCCCCTGTCACAAAGGGTTAGCAACGCTCCCCGGCCCCTTTGTCCTAGCAACCGCTGGGTATTAGGAAAGCGTAGGCCGGGGCAGAAGCCATGGCAACCGGGCCACAGGCTTGGGCTTGGACAACATGTCGTGTCCCCCCCCGGGCAGCCCCCCAGTGCCCCAAACCTGCCCCACGAACGGGGGCCTTTTAATGTGCCAAAGTGTGGTTTCGCCCGTTTTCTGTGTGCACCCCCCCCAGCCGAGCACCGCACTGTTGCATCAAAATGGACTCAGCTGAGTCACCCGAGAGAGAAAGTTTGCTTTTGAAAGTTCTGGCAATTCTCCCTGACCACGACTCTGAACGTAAGCAGAGTGCGTTTCCCCCAAGGGAGGAAGAACCCTGCATGAAAATTAAAAGGGTGAAAGGGCAAAAGAGGTTTCTAGAATGCCTTCCTGGAGGGAGACGGCTTCTGCTTACAAAAACGGCCTTGTCTATGAGCATGTGCAGAGTGCTTCTCCTCCACGCAAAACAAGAGGCAGTTTTCTATATTTTAAATGGACCCGGAGAGCGACCCGGCTTTGATTCCCTCCTCCTAGCCCCAGGCATGTATGAGGCGAGCTGTGGTTAGGGACACAAACGCCCTCTGTATATGCTCAGATGTGCTCATTATAACTGTTTAGTAGCTTCCGCCGTGACCGAGCGGCTGAAGGGTTCAGCCAGGACTGGGAACTGGGAAAGTGGGGAGCAGAGGAGGGGAGAGGAACCCCAGAAAGCAGCCTTATGCCAAGCCAAATTGATGGCCCATTAAGCTCAATACTGCCTACACTGGCTGGCAGTGGCTTTCTAGGGATCCAGACAGGGGGTCTCTCTTAGCTCTGCCTTTATATGTGGCCTCAAAGCAATCTCCCCAATGTTCTTCAAAGCAGATCCTGTACTCTACCGCTGAGCTAAGAGGTTTTCTTGGCTCCTACGGGGATTCGAACCCACAGCCTTGGCGTTATTAGCCCTGCACCTGAGCTAAGCGGCACAACCTCGCACAGTCCCATCTCAGCTGCCCCCACCAGGACAGCTTTCCGTCACACCCTGCTCTCTCCCTTTCTAGATTTCCTCCCTGCGAAACGTTCCTTTTCACTGCGCATTCGTCACGATCCGCACTCGGGGCTCAATCAGGAAGGTCACAAGCAATCAAAGTTTGCCCCTAAAAAACCTTTGGTGCGGCCACACTGCTTCATTCTTTTCTGGTGAGCACCCTGCAGCTTTCTGCCGAAATCCCGTCATTCTGCCTCAAATCTTCCAGTTTTATTTTGGCCCTGCTTCCGTCGTGTTACAGAACCAACCGAAGTGGCGCGACTCCACCGCAGAGGTTGTGTCGACACCGCACATCACTTTGAAAGTCACACCTTCCCGCGAAGAAACTATAGTTTACCCGCTCACAGTGCTACAAACCGTGGCATCCTCAATAAACTACAGTTCCCAAGATTCCTCACAGAATCTTGTGACCCGATGTGCTATTCTCGTGCCCCGAAAGCCAGTGTGGGGCAGCGGCGAGAGTGTGGGGCTCCCCATTTGGCCATGAAGCTTGCTGGGCGACCTTGAGTCGCTGCCTCTCAGCCTAATCTACCTCGCAGGGTCATTGTGAGGATGAATCGAGGGAGTATGCGGGAGGACGCGGGTGGCGCTGTGGGTTAAACCACAGAGCCTAGGACTTGCCAATCGGAAGGTCGGTGGTTCAAATCCCTGCGATGGGGTGAGCTCCCGTTGCTCAGCCCTTGCTCCTGCCAACCTAGCAGTTCGAAAGCATGTCAAAGTGCAAGTAGATAAATAGGTACCTCTCCAGCGGGAAGGTAAACGGCGTTTCCGTGTGCTGCTCTGGTTTGCCAGAAGCGGCATAGTCATGCTGGCCACATCACCCGGAAGCTGTACGCCGGCTCCCTCGGCCAATAAAGCGAGATGAGCGCCGCAACCCCAGAGTCGGCCACGACTGGACCTAATGGTCAGGGGTCCCTTTACCCTTTTTACCCTTTATGGCACCTTGATAAAAGGGTGAAATCATGAATGTGGCGAAAGGGACGAATGTTGCAGAAACATCACTCTGGAGGGGGCACAGCCCTTCCCAGCTTTTCTGCCTGGAAACTGTGACTCAGGCCTCTCCGGCGCTTGTGTGACTGGCTGCACAACCGCAGCTGGGAGGCCGGAGGAGCGAAAAACAACAACAACTTGGCCTCTGTGCTTTTTTCTTCTTCTCTCCAGATGAGGAAGTGCTGAGCAGAACGAAACTGGCTTCCTTGGTGCAGAGGGTTCAGGGACACCCTCCAGCAACTCCCACAGAAGTGGGAAGAGGCCTCTGGGCTGGGGGGTGCAGAGCCAAAAAGGTCCTGGGCCTGCCCCCTTTCCCCGGCATGCTAATGAGGTCCAAGGTCCCTTCTCCATTGGCCGGTGCCTAATTGAGCCCTGTGAGCTCAGCCTTCCCCGGAGCTTTAAATGGGACCCCGGAGTCCGGGCTCTGGTCTCTTGGGCTGGGCGACTGCCACCCTCCCCTGGCAGCAGCGGGCAGGGGCCAGGAAGGTCAACAGCTGGACCGCAGGAGCTGCGAGGAGGAGGCAGATGGACTCCCAAACAAACAGGTGGGCAGGGAGGTCGCAGGCTAGGCCAGGGTTCATTCCTGGTGTGTGTGTGTGGGGTCTTCCTCCCCCCACCCCAAGGTGCCTCAAACCTATTGGGTGCTGTTTTCCCCCTTTCTCTTCCTCTCTCCTTGAGATCCACAGCAAAACAGCCTTGGAGAGGCGTTTGAGGGTTTGTGTCTGTGTGTGGGGCGTTTGGGAAGAGCGGTGAGCAACTTGTGGTCTCCTCGCTTTCGTTTGTTTTTTCTCTCTCCCCTAAATCACTTTCCTCAAGCTTTCCGCTTTCGCCTGGAAGGCTGCTGTAAGAAAGGGCTGCATCTAGAACAGGCCTCCCCCGGCCCCACAACCTGGCTCCCTCCAGATGTTTCGTACTACAACTCCCGGCGGGAACCAGGTTGCGGGGACGTTGCCCTAGATCCGGACTCTGGGATGTTGTGGGCTCCCCTCTTCTCTCCTGTTGGGCTTCTTTCTTCAGAGGTAGGTCCCTTTTAGCTTGGGGGGGGGGGCTCACTCCTAAGCAAGTGGGTTTAGGGCAGCAGCTTTGAATGTGGGTTTTATTTAAGGACGGGACACAGAAGGGGCAGGACTGTGCAAAACCAGTCAGAGCGAATGGGACCAGGAAGCATTGCGTGTCTCTGAAAGTGAGGGATATGAAAACCAAACTCGAGGGACCCAGGAAGGGTTTTCTGCTGCGATCAAACCAGAACCGACAGAACCCGACGGCGTTTTCAAGCAGTGCGGTATAGTGGTTAGTGCGCTGCCGGAGACCAGAGTCTTTGGTCTGCTCCTAAGAGAGGGGAAGAAGACAGGTTGGCCAGGAATGGGGTGAAGGGAGAGAGAGAATTGCTGCTTTTTATAGCTGCTCCAGCCTGATCAGAAGCCCCCGACTTCTAACTTCACCCTAAACACTCTGCGACGGCGCCCAGTGATACCCACAACCTTGCACCCCCTCCAGCAAGAGAGGCGGGAGATGTCCCAGGCAGGCAGGGTGGGGCGACCAGAAGTTCAACAGGAAACAGCTGTTTGCAGCGGGTGATTAATGGAGGTGCTTGGAGAGAAAAGGCGAGATTTATTTCTGCAGATCTTGATCATAATCCTAACAGGGACAGGCTAGCTGCTCAGGGCAGGATCAGAAAGGGGCTGGCTGGCTGGCTGGCCTTAATGTGTATAGGGCAGACCCACACTATTTAAAGCACATCAGAAACTGCCCCCCCCAAGAGACTCCTGGGAAAAGTAGTTTGTTAAGGAACTGGAACTCTGCAACGGGAAAAGTGCAGTTCCCAGAATTACTGGGAAGAAGTCATGTGCCTCTGCTTTGAGCATTTATCTCCCACCTTCTTGTTCAAGGTGGCGGGTTCATGGTCCTCCCCCCCCCTCAGAAAACTAGGTTAGGCTGAGGGGGCAGCGGCCGTGTCACCCAGTGAGCTTTGTGGCCGAGTGAAGATTCGAACTCGGGTCTCCCAAGTCCTCGTCCGGCACTCTAACCACTACACCGCACTGGCATTAAACGTGAGACAGCCCTTTGTTATGCCCCTTTAGGTGCCAGGCGGCAACGGTCCTCTTCACCCAGGCCTTGAGCTGATTGACATCTGACACCCTTTGAAATCTGTTGTGGGAGAGGGGATGGTTGGTTTGCCGCCGTTGTCCTTGTTTTTATATCCTCCTTATTTTTACTATGTATTCTGTGGGGTTTTTTGTATCAATATTTTGACGGAAAAGGTTTCGGTTACGAAGAAAGGGATGCAAAGGGGAAAAAAACGAAAAACAAAAAGAGACAAAAATGCGTAGAAAGAAACAACATACGAATATATACAATGTAGGGGGGGAAATACAATGTAATGTACTCCCATGCATTCTGGAACGGATTTGATATTATTATCCTAATACATATGTAAACATGAATAGCCTACTGTTGTCGTTTTATGTTGCGAAGATCTGTTCTGAGATCTGGCGGTATACAAATTTAATAAATGATCAAAAATAAAACAACGGTCCGAAAGCACCCTCTGGCTAGGTAAGGGGTTCCCTTTCTGTTTCAGAATTTGAAGCAGCCCAGCCTGGGTTAACGTTCCCCCTCCCAATGGCAGGATTTATTGGCACCTGATATACTAGTTACCCTGCTCTGCTGCGAGGCATCAGAGAGAATCTAGGAAGCATGGGGGCTGGTGCCCTCAGTTGGGGGGCTGGTGTGGACCAATAATAATAATAATAATAATAATAATAATAATAATAATAATAATTTATTATTTATACCCCGCCCATCTGGCTGGGCTTCCCCAGCCACTCTGGGCGGCTTCCAAAATATTAAAATACTGTAATACATCAAACATTAAAAGCTTCCCTAAACAGGGCTGCCTTCAGATGTCTTCTAAAAGTCTGGTAGTTGTTGTTCTCTTTGACATCTGGTGGGAGGGCGTTCCACAGGGCGGGTGCCACTACTGAGAAGGCCCTCTGCCTGGTTCCCTGTAACTTGGCTTCTCGCAGCGAGGAAACTGCCAGAAGGCCCTCGGCGCTGGACCTCAGTGTCCGGGTAGAACGATGGGGGTGGAGACGCTCCTTCAGGTATACTGGGCCTTTGAGGCCGTTTAGGGCTTTCAAGATCAGCACCAACACTTTGAATTGTGCTCAGAAACGTACTGGGAGCCAATGTAGGTCTTTCAAGACCGGTGTTATATGGTCTCGACCAAGTAGAGAAGAACAGGATGCTGGGTTTGTTTTGACATGGAGAGCTAATCCATTAAGCCGACCTTCAGGCTTCCAAGGTCTGCCCTCCATCCCTGGGGAAAGCTCAGGGGGAAGTCGTCTAATCTCCCCCTTTCCTCTCCCCACCTGCGCAGGATGGGTGCCCCGCTGCCCAGTCCCCTGAGCCTGGACTACCTGGACGACATCGACCTGTTGCGCTTCGAGGTGAAGCAGGAAGTGTCCCGCACGGGGGGCAGCTTCTCCCTCAGCTCCACGCCCTGCAGCTCCGTGCCCCCTTCGCCCACCCTGGACAAGGCGGGCGACCCCAAGTCCACCCTTGAAGAGTTGTACTGGATGGCCACGCTCCACCAGACGCTGGCGGCGGCGGCGGCAGGAGGCAGCCCCGAAGCCCAGCTGATGCCGGGTCTGGACGAGGCGGTGGAGGCTCTCCTGGGCGTCCCGGTGATGGACGGGGGTCTTCGCGGCGGAACGGCCCCACAGCTCCAAGGTTTCTTAGGGGCCATCGAGGGAGCTGGTGGGGAACAGCAGCAGGTGAGAGGGAGAGGGAAGAGGTTGGCGGGTGGCTTTGTGGGTTGAATTATGGGCATTCGGGGAGTGGGAGACAGAAAGGGGGCGCTCTGTAAAATGCCGAGAGGTTCGTAGGTGAAAGGCGGGAGGGACGGGAGGGTCCTTTTTCAGATCAGAGGCCTATTTTTCCATTCTGGAGTTCAACAAAGAAACGCCCCCCTGATACAGCTCAGTTGGTTAGAGCTGGAGGGTCTTAATCACAAGGTGGTGGGTTTGAGCCCCATGTTGGGTGGAAGATCGCTGCATTTCAGGGGGTTGGACTAGATGACCCTCGGGTGCCTTCCAGCGCTACAATTCTGGGATTCTAACATGTGCAATGTGTCGTATGGTAAATAAACAAGCACAGCCCCTCCCACAGCTGTAGTTAAGAGGGTTTTACACCCAAGATTTTACTGCCTGCTATTTGCTTTCCAGGCGCTGGAGATGTAAAGACGAAAGCTCCTGAGCATGTGCAGAGCACCCTTCCCTTACATGCCTCTGAGACCCACAATGTGGAGATCTACCAGAAAAGTACAGTGGTACCTCTGGATGCGAACGGGATCCATTCCGGAGCCCCGTTCACATCCTGAAGCGAACGCAACCTGCATCAACGGGTTGCAATTCACCGCTTCCGTGCATGCGCGTGATGTCATTTTGAGCGTCTGCGCATGCGCAAGCGGCGAAACCCGGAAATAACGCTCTCTGTTACTTCTGGGTCGCCGCGGAGCGCAACCTGAAAAGGCTTAACCTGAAGCGACTTTAACCCGAGGTATGACTGTAAATAAATATAAACAAACATAACATAAAATCATACAATTGTAGAGTTGAATGGGACCCTGAGAATCTTCAGACCCAACGCCCTACGACGCAGGAATGTTTTGCCCAATGTGGGATTCGAACCACCCCACCCCAAGTTTAAGAGTTTCACGCTCTGCCGACTGAACTATCCGGGTGGGGACAAACGTTGGCAAGGAGTATTCACAGATAATTCTGCTGTGGAGATTTTCTTCCACCGGGGAGGCCGGCTGCAGGGAAAAAAACCCGAGGGATTTCCTGAGGGAAATGTCTCTGGAGGGATTTTCGGCTCACCTTCTCACTGGCGTTCCTTCTCCCTTTCCCTCCCTCCCTTCACAGCTGTCCACGCTCTGCGACCGCTTCTCCGACGCGCAGCTGGTCTCCATGTCGGTGCGCGACCTCAACCGCCAGCTGCGCGGGTTCGGCAAGGACGAGGTTCAGCGGCTGAAGCAGAAGCGGCGCACGCTCAAGAACCGCGGCTACGCCCAGTCGTGCCGCTTCAAGAGGGTGCAGCAGCGCCACGTCCTTGAAGCCGAAAAGTCCCAGCTGGCGCAGCAGCTGGAGTCCCTGCGCGCCGAGGTGGCGAGGGTGGCTCACGAGAGGGACATCTACAAGGCCCGCTGCCAGAAGCTGCTGGGGGACGCCGGGGGGCACTGCGGTGAGGGGGCGGAGCCTCCGGCACCTCAGCCCACCTCGATGGGACATTTTTACCTATGAGCGGCTCCCTTCCTGGCACGACGGACTGTGGGTGGGTGGGTGGGCGAGGGAACTGGGTGGGTTGCTTTCTTGCCCCACCAGCTTGGCCACTGGGGGTCGCTGTGGACCAAGGGGCTGCCCTCCTCTTTCCCTCCACTAGGGGGCGACATGAACACAGGCACTCCCCTTTTCCGACACCAGGTGGCGCAAGAGAACATAGGCCGCCAGGCGAGGAGACAATCTCCACGGCAAAAGCATCTCTCAGGTCTTGCGGCTGCCGTGGCTCCTTCCCTTCCAGGGAACCCCGGGAACTGAAGTTTCCCATGGTTCCTGGTGGCGCCAAAGCCCCGTCGAGTCTGTTGTGTAGCTATCCCGGGAGCTCTTGGGCTTTCTGAGAAGTGTGCTTTCTGCATCGTTCTTACCTCCACCGCCAGGCAAAGGAAAAATAATAAAAGCCAGAGAGTGTGTGTGTGTATGAGAGAGATGATTGAAGACGGCTTCCATTTTCTCCCCAGAGCGACGGTGCATTGGGCAGTGATGTCGTTGCAGCGGGGCCTGGGGAGGCAATTGGGGTCACCGGATTTGGGTTCTTGGGGATCCATGCACCCCGCTTTTGAGCTCATGTCCTGCTTTGCAGATTTCCTCTTAGGGCATCTAACCGGTCATTGCAAGAACAAGATCCTGGGCTAGGTGGGCCCTGGGCTCAGTCCAGCAGGCTGTTCTTATGTTCTGAGGGCCACATACAAAATATACAATTTCGTATAGGGAAACCAGGCGGATGCCACAAAGCAATTTGAGCCCATTTCCAGCAAGGAAAAATGTGTGGTGTTTTTTGTTTTTTTTGTACACAAATAATCTCACATTCAGTAGCGGGGTTTTCCTTTGTGGCTCAGAATTCCAGGCCTGCCGGGCTGGTTTTTGAGGTGGGGAGAAATGGGCTAACATAAAGGGAGCAGAGCGTGTGGGCCTAGCGTGTCGGGATAGAAACTTCCGGAAATGGGGAAGGAAGCACTTGCTGCAGTTGCTAAGCAACAGCCCCAGCATCCCTCCCAGCCCCTTTCTCAATCCTGGCAAAACAGCTCAGTGGAACTGAAGTGCAGCGGCCATGTCGTGACGGGGAAGAGAATCGCTGCGCACCCTCTGAGGATTTGGCTTGTTTTGCAGGGAAATTGTTAGGGAAAGGGGTGATATCTAACAGTGCATCTCAAGGATGCTTTTTGCTCCAAAGGGAGCCACAGTCTCAGGCCTTCCTCCTGTTGATAACATGCTATTTTAAGAGTTTCCCGCTCCCCACACGCTAATTCCTCCCAACGTCCCAGGATTAAATCCCCGTCTGTGAACCTCCGTTTTCGACAAAGAGGAGAAACAACACCACTGCAGTTTGTGTGCTCTGTCTTTCTTATTCCAAGAGTCCAAAGAGCAAAGGGCAAGAGGAGTTTTAAAGGAAGATGGAGACAGCACCTTGGAACATAACCACGAGGGAAGGCTGGGAAATCTAGAGAGTCCACCTTCCCTACTGCCTGGAAAGGGATAATTATATTAATGATTTTTTTAAAAACTGCATTATATTAGGCAGGTCCTATTACTATAAAAAGTGTCTGTGTGTGTGTGTGGATTTCAGTGCGATCATAAAAGAGTGCATGTTCAGAATGGAACATAGCGTGCATGTAAAATATGGAAAGGAGATGTAATGCATGGATGCAAATCTGTGTTTTGTGTGTGTGTCTGTGCATGCTGTTGTAGCCACACACTTGCATTAGCTGTGCATGCAACGATGTGTGACAGGGTTTTATGTCTGCACAATGAGCGTACCACACGTTTAAAGCACACTTAAAGGGCATTGCATGCCCCCAAAGAACCCTGGGAGCTTGTCAGCTCCTGGGATTCACTGGGGGAAGTCGGATGCATTTTAAATGTGCGTTGAATGTGCTTTAAATGTATGGTGCCGTCGGAGAAGCACTCAGAAACAGCGGCGTGCAATCGAGCGTTCCCACAGCAAGGGATGCGCAAACGCAATTTATTGTGCAGCTGTGCGCTGTCCCGTTGCAGTCATCCTTGTTGTTAAGCGCACTTAAGATGAACCCTGCGCATGACTCTGAGCATGGACTCGCGCAGGGGTGATTGTGAGTGATCCTTAGTGTGTGTCTGACCGGGTGGCTTGTGGTTTGCTTGCGCATGGGGCAGGGAGGTGGGCATGGGGAGAAAGCAGGACGGGGCTGTGGGCAAACGGGTGACTCCCAAATAGGTGCGTTGTGTGGCGCAAATTTATCGCTCCCTTTGACGCACACGCAACAACGCCACCCCACCCAGGCAGCTGCCTCAATCTGTTTAGCTTTCCAATATTTTCTACTATTTATTTTCGAAACGACTCCTTTTCGCTCCGAGTGAAAATTCTGAGCCGGTGGGCGGCCCAGAAGGGGGAAATCAGAGACAGAAGGTTTTCTGGTATGGATGGATTTTTAAAAATAATAAAAGGACCCTTTAAAAAAACAAAAGAAGGTAACAAAGAGTGTGGAGTTCTTTCAGTTTCTGCATGGTGCCTGTTTACGGCCTGTTTACGGCCATGTAGTCAGGCCTGGCTGCTTTCTGAACATTTCGAAGAGAGAAGACTGCTTAGCTTTCCTGTACTTTACTCCCTTCTTGTGCTAAGATAATCAATGAGAGACTTTTCCCTTTTGCTCCCTGGCAATCTGATCTGGATACAATCCAATGGATAAAAGGCCCAGATGTGAAGAGACCTTGGCTCAAAGTCTGCCTAGCCGTGGTCTTATCACCTGGGCAAGTCGCATATGCCTCAGTTTCCACATCTGTACAATGGGATGCTAACAATGTTGGGTGGGGTGGGCACTGGAGGGCTGTAGCTCAGTGGCCGAGCATCTGCTTGCATGGAGAAGCTGCTAGGCTCAATCCCTGATTGGGAGAGAGAATCCTGCAGATCTAGATAGACCAATGGCTTCACTTTGTGTAAGACAGCTTCCTGGCAAGTCTATTCTGCACGATGTTCACAAGCAAGGACTGCAAAAACACCACGTATATTATTTCTCTGCCCCCTCTAAAAAAAAGTGCTGAACTAATAAGTGCTGTGATTAATAATATGGTCAAAGCTCTACTGAAAGCATAGCTGGAAAAAACAACAGCCCACCTCCTGCTGGATGCTTCAGTTTTGCTGAGTTTTGTCCCTGGGGCCAAAGGAGATGATGAACCATAAGACGGGGTGTTGCCATACCTGAGCACAAGGTGGCGCCAGAGGACAAGCAAGATCCAAGGACCAGAATATAAAATAAAATAAAATAATTTATTATTATTATTATTATTTATACCCTGCCCATCTGGATGGGTTTTCCCAGCCACTCTGGGCAGCTTAAAGGTAAAGGTAAAGGGACCCCTGACCATTAGGTCCAGTAGTGGCCAATTTTGGGTTTGCGGCGTCGACCATCTGATCGGCAAGTCCTAGGCTCTGTGGTTTAACCCACAGCATCACCCCTGTCCTACAGCTTACAGCTTACAGCATATCTAAAAACATAATAAAAACACCAAGTGTAGAATGAAATGACCCCATGTTTTGCCACAGATACTGTGCCCCCCCACCTCCCTGCTTCCAGTCCTAGAGATGCAAAGGTTACAGAAGGAACTCTGTACATGCTCAGAAACATTTGTTCTGAGTTTCTGCCTTCCCATGTGAATTTGATTAATCACAGCCTCTAACCCAGAGCTTTTCAAACTGTGTGTCGCGACACATTAGCATGTCGGCTGCAGTGTGCAGATGTATCGCACAAATACTCCTTGTGCTCTTTCCGGGGCTGGAAAAGGGTTAGTTTAACCTCTGGTTTGCTAGTAAAACTGAATTACTGTGTCGGAAAATGATGCAGCGTTTCTAAAAAGTGTGTCACAACATGAGAAGTTTGGAAAGCTCTGTTCTAAACGTTTACGCTCTCATTCCTTTGCACCTCATCAAGAGGAACAAACCA
This sequence comes from Podarcis filfolensis, assembly GCF_964270895.1. NCBI lineage: Eukaryota > Metazoa > Chordata > Lepidosauria > Squamata > Lacertidae > Podarcis > Podarcis filfolensis. The sequence continues at coordinate 6,213,264 of NC_139615.1, forward strand.
CTCCAGTCCAGCCATCAGAGATAACTTTTCATTGGGCATTTTCTTGGTGAGCAAAATATTAACCGCATAGATTTTGGAGGCAACCGATGTGCCAACTCGCAAAGAAATGATACACGCATCACTATGAACTTGTCACATCGTCAACTCAGATACCAAACTTGTTCGGGATAACTGATAAGGGAATGACCCTGGAGTTTTGTTTTATTTATTACTGATTCCAAGGCATCATGTAAAAAGCGAATGACAATTGACTATCGTGTACGGAATAGTGTGATTATGTTACTGTAAGTTTATTTTAAAGTAAAGGTAAAGGGACCCCTGACCATTAGGTCCAGTTGCGACTGACTCTGGGGTTGTGGCGCTCATCTCGCTTTATTGGCCAAGGGAGCCGGCGTACAGCTTCCAGGTCATGTGGCCAGCATGACTAAGCCACTTCTGGCGAACCAGAGCAGCGCACGGAAATGCCGTTTACCTTCCCGCCGGAGCGGTACCTATTTATCTACTTGCATTTTGACGTGTTTTCAAACTGCTAGGTAGGCAGGAACAGGGACCGAGCAACAGGAGCTCACCCCGTCGTGGGGATTCGAACCGCCGACCTTCTGATCGGCAAGTCCTAGGCTCTGTGGTTTAACCCACAGCGCCACCCGCGTCCCTAAGTTTATTTTAGGTTTAGTTTATTAGGACAGCCTGAGTGGGGTTTTTCCTCGCGTGGTAGTGACTTCAGTTTATTTCAGCACGTGATGAATTCTGAATTAGATATATACAGGGGCACCAAAATCTTTTAAGTGCTCAAGGCCTCTAAAGGTCTTAATCTGCCCCGGGCGCCACAACGGGAAGCCCAGAAGACCTGAACACAGCAGCCTTCTCCCCTCTTGCAATTCCCAACAACTCATCAACTCCCTTCCCTATTCCTTCCCTGAGAGGTGGCAGTTAGGGACACCCCCAATTTTTTTGTTTTTTCCCCGGAAACATCTGCTAGGAGGCTGGGCTGCAGATGGGTGCATAATAGGCTGTTGCCTCTGTGTGGCGCCCCCTGCTGGGTAAATGTCCACCCTCTCAGGAGGGTGACACAAAGACCGCCTGCCAGCTGCCGTGCCAGCCTGGTTCCTGGCAGCTCTGTAATTAGACCCCAAAGCCGCGGATCTCAGATCAGCCTGGCAGAACCGCTGCAAAAGTTGGCTGCTGTCCTGAGCCCTGGCGTCTCCTTGGCAGTTTCGCCCCACACGATCCGTAGCCTTCCTTGACCCCAAGGTTTGCTTTCCTCCGTTGCCCTCCTCCTCCTCCTTCCCCTCCACAAAAAGTATGACTAAATTGCGATTAAAAAATATGAGCTATTGGTGGAGGGTGAAGGGATTTGTGCACAATGATACCCAAGATCGGGGGCATGTTGGATGTAAATTGGGTCAGGGTTTAACCCCCCCCCCCTGCCTCCAGGTCTGGGATTCTGGCAAAGGATGCTGTGCTGTGATCTGAACTGGCTTTGCAACCCGGGTACAACTGAGCTCTGCCCTAAGTGCTAAGGGATCATGCCCATGCATGCTCACTTCAGAAACCGAAAGCTCCCCAGCAGGGACTCAAAGCAGCGCCTGCGAGGGCAAGGCTGTGATTCTCAAATGGTGGTGGTGAGGAAGAAAAGCAGCCTGCACGTGCTCAGAGGTACTTTGTTTATTGCTTCCAGAAGAGCCCATCTAGTCCAGCATTCTGTTCTCACAGCGGCCGACTTGATGCCGGCCAGCAGGCAGTAGCCCTCTCACTCAACCCAGGCTTCAACACATTAAAAAACAAAACAGTTGCTAAGATTTTCAGGGACACTGAATTCCACTCAGGGTCTCATCCGTTTTCCCAAAGATGCTGACACCCTCCAGGCTTGCTGTAGTGTAGAGGCTGGCCGGCCACTGTGAGAATTGATAAAGGTAAAGGTAAAAGGACCCCTGACCATTAGGTCCAGTCGTGGCCGACTCTGGGGTTGTGGCGCTCATCTTGCTTTATTGGCCGAGGGAGCCGGCGTACAGCTTCCGGGTCATGTGGCCAGCAGGACTAAGACGCTGCTGGCGAACCAGAGCAATGCACGGAAACGCTGTTTACCTTCCCGCCAGAGCGGTACCTATTTATCTACTTACACTTTGATGTGCTTTCGAACTGCTAGGTTGGCAGGAGCAGGGACTGAGCAACGGGAGCTCATCCCGTCGCGGGGATTCGAACCGCTTACCTTCTGATCGGCAAGTCCTAGGCTCTGTGGTTTAACCCACAGCGCCACCCGCGTCCCTGTGAGAACTGGATTCTGGACTAAAAGCCCTGATGCTGTGAGCTCTTCTTCGTTCTTATATCCACAGCCCATCATCCCAATCATACCCAATCAGCTCTTGGCTTCAACACCCCGATTAACAGAAAAAAGGGGGAAGATTATGGCGAAGATCCTTAGATTGCTTCTAAACACGATTGCTGAATGGATCCTCAGCGTTCAAAGGCACTCTATCCCTGATTACCAGTTGCTGGCAGGTCAGGCAAGTGGAGCGGTATTTTATTTTTACTTCTCGGCCCTGCTTGTGGGTTCTCCAAGTGTCTGATGCCCAGTAGGCAGGATGAATGGGCAGAAAGGGGGCGCCTCCATATGCTCAGCTCTGCAGGTAAGTTCCCCAAGGTCTTTCGCCCTGACCCCCTGCCAGTATCTCAGCCCTGCTATCACCCACCCCAGGAACCCTGCCGAAGAGCTGTTGTGAAATGTGCTTTCTGCTTGCAAAGCTGGCCTGTGGCCAAGGCTGGCACCCTGCCCGGGCTTTTTCTCATCGGAAAGGGGGGTGGAATTGCCGTTCTCGGTAGCCACCCTGTCGCCAGCAATCCCATATTTGCCCTTTCTCCTCTTAATGAATATCCCTGTAATTAATATCTCTGCTCCCCACCTCCTCCCCTCTCCAGCAGCCCCTGGGGCGGCTGTTTTTAGGACATGATGGCATCGAGGTAGGAGAACAGATGACTGCATTGCACATCATCTACGAGGCCTTGAGAAAGAGATAGGGGAGGAAGGCACACTCGGTTTCTCCCGCGAGTCTCTCCTTCTGTTGAAAGTGGGAGAGATTGTGTTTTTGTTTTGCTTCTTCAAATTCCTACTGACAGTGTCCCAAATACAGAGCTTCCCCCAGCGGATGGGGGGCAGGCGTGGGCGGCTATCTGGCACGCTGATCGAGGAGGAAGAAAAGAGCTCTCGCTGCAGAGCCGACGTTTAAATTGTTCTGAAACGGGCGAGGGAAGCGACAACCGCATCTATCCGGGAGACACCCCCCACTAAAAAGCCTTCATGGAATTGTAGCTTTGGAAGGGGCACCAGGGTCATCTAGTCCCACCCCCTGCAGTGCAGGAATATTTTACCAAACTTGGGGCTCAAACCTGACCCTGGGATTAAGAGATTGTGCTCTGCCGACCAGAGCTATTCAAACTCTTTATCATTAAGAAGGATGTCACAGAGAACAGAATATAACCCAAGACCCTGGAGATACAGTGGTACCTAGCAAGACCTCGCAAGATGAAAAACGCGCAAGACGAAAGAGTTTTCCGTTTTTTGAGTCGTTCCGCAAGACGAATTTCCCTATGGGCTTGCTTCGCAAGACGAAACGTCTTGCGAGTTCTTGCGAGTTTGTTTCCTTTTTCTTAAAGCCGCTAAGCCGTTAATAGCCACTAAGCCGCTAATAGCCGCTAAGCCGCTAATAGCCGTGCTTCACAAGACGAAAAAAACGCAAGACGAAGAGACTCGAGGAACAGATTAATTTCGTCTTGCGAGGCACCACTGTATAGTAGTTTGGGCAGACTGAAGGAAAAAATCTGGGTTTTGTTTTGTTTTCCATGCTTCTGGTCCTCATTATTTACTTATTTAAGTATGCCCCGTGGAGGACGTTAAGGTCCACAAATGACAACATTTTGGAGGTCCTAGGTCGCAAGGTGGTTAGATTGGTCTCAACTAGGGCCAGGGCCTTTTCAGTACTGGCCCCGACTTGGTGGAACGCTCTGTCACAAGAGACTAGGGCCCTGCAGGATCTTTCCGCAGGGCCTGCAAGACAGAGCTGTTCCACCAGGCCTTTGGTTTGGACTCAGTCTGACCCTTATGTTTCCCTCCCCTTAGGGTTTTGATCTATGGGCTACTTTTAAAATGAGGCTACATTTTAAATTGCATTTTAACCTGTATTTTAAATTGTCCCCCCCCATTATGTTTTTACTGTAATTTTACTGGTGTTAGCCACCCTGAGCCCAGCTCTGGCCAGGGAGGGCAGGGTATAAATAAATAAATTATTATTATTATTATTATTATTATTATTATTATTATTGCATTTTCTCCCACCTTTTTCTCCAAGGAGCTCCACGGCGTATGTGGTTCTCCCCTTCATTTTGTCCTCACAACAGCTCTATGAGGTAGGTTAAGCTGAGTAGGAGTGCGTGGCCCGAGAGTCACCCAGAGAGCTTCATGTCCGAGTGAGGATTTGAACCCTGGTCTCCCAGGTTCTCGTCCAACACTCTAACTGCTACAGCACACTGGTGTCACTGTAGTTAATTCCTCTTTCAGGTCTCAAACTCCACCCAAACTGCCCCCAGGGTGCCAAATCCTCTGGTTGTGTGAAGAGTCAGTGACGAGGGAATTGCACTCTGCGCACGGTCAGAAGCACTCATTGCTGCTTCTGAGCATGGACATGCTCTTAGGCTGAATTCTGCAAGGGGGAGCAAAAGGAAAACTGGTGGTTGCAAAGACGCCAGCAGGATGCGCTGCACTTTATTAAGCTTAAATTTAAGATCTGCAGAGTATAGAATGCACGGGTGTCAGCTGCACAATTGTGTATCGGAGCAGCAGTTACACTTATTTCTCCTTCTTCTGGCACCCCACCTTCACCGTTCATTTCCCTCCAATGACCACAGTGCGGCCTAGTAGTGGTTGCCTTTTATCTTGCGGCGACAACCATGCGGGGCGGTTTAGGCAGGGGGAGACCACGACCGGCCTGAGAGAACCCAGCGAGCCTCATGGCTACTGAAGGCTGACTCCCGTGCGAATCTGCCTTGGGGTTTTCTTCCTCGCTGGCTGCAATGCGGCACCCATCGGGCAGCCGCTCTGAGCATCCTGCCACGGCGCCACTTTCCGCTTCCTCCTCAATTACTTTCCCCGCCACAGTCTGAGGCTTCTTCTATAGAGCACGCTGGCCAACTGAGTTCCCTCCAAGTCCCAGGACATCTTGCTATGCTGTTCCCATTGTGCTGGTCCAAAGGGACAGTTGTGCCAGGCTTGCAAGAGGTGGGTGGGGAAGGTGCCAGGGCAGGGAGCTCATCAGGCTGCCAGGATTTGCTCCCTAGGCATCTCTCTGGTACCTGTTGCAGGAATTTATGTATAGGTTGGGGGGGCTGTTGCCCCTCCAGCAGATATCATGCACATGCAGCCCACTACCAAAACCAGCAACAATCACTTTTGTGACTTTTGTGATTTGTCCCCACAAAACACTTCATCACAGTTTCTCCCTATCTATTCAAAGGGCCTTTGCTGCACAATACCAAATGTAAGAATTCACTGATCAATGTATCTATGTACTGGCTCACTGAGAAAACTTCAGAAATTCATATAGACATGTGAGCTCAGCTACTCAGCAGCCCCTCTGCCTGAGTGATAATCCCTGGCATCCTGATACCTGAGTGCCAGACAGGTAGCCATTCCAGAAATAACAAACCCAGATGAAGACAAAAGGGTGTGATGAACTTGGCTGGGAAACAGGGAAATGTAAAGATCTCTTTTGTTACACTTGATGGGTGTTTGGTGGAGGGCAAGGAGAACCACGGGGCAGGGTCCAGGATGCTCAGATTACTGCCACCAGACCTCCCCTTTCATGATGTAACCGTGATGAATGAGTGATGTAGTTTGGGGGGGGTGTAACATGGGGATGAGCAGCTAATAAAAGTTTGGGTTCTCTTTTGTTCGGGGCTTCCATCTTGTTCCACCTTGTGGCAGGTGGGAGTCCTGTCTCAACAGTCTTCAATAAAGACCAAGCCTACTGGCTGCTGTTTTGCTCTGGTATTCCTGGCTGCTGTCCTTGTTTTTTTTGTCCAAGGGAGCCTTCAGATTTCTCTGTTAACATACCCAAGGTGGGTCAGAGAATGCAGCAACCTGTGGTTGCCTAGCAACCATGGAGCTCACCCCCCATGCCTTATCTCACTGCCCAGCAAAGCAGCCAGGCTTGCAATCACTAACTAGGCCCGAGCGGTTGCCTAGCAACCAGGCCTAACTCACTTCTCCCTTTCTCCCAGCACTGCAACAACAATTTTATTAATTTGCTTTATTTTCGTTGTTGTTTTCCTCAAAGCCTCCAAATGGCTTAGTGTGGTGCACAGGCTACCCCTTCCCCTTACAACAAGCCTGCGAGGTTGTCTAGCCCACAAAGGTCCCCTTTGACGTGCAACACCAGCCACCAGATCCACATTTAAAGCACCATTGTGCCACTATAAACACTCATGGCTTCCCCCAAAGGATCCTGGGAAATGTAGTTGTTTGGAGACCCTTCACAGAGCTACAGTTCCCAGAGTTCCCTGGGAAGAGGGATGGATTTTCCTGAACCCCTCTTAAGAACTGCAGCTCTGTGATGGAGGGGACTGGGGCTCTCCTAACAACTATGGTTGCCAGAATTGTTTTGGGGTGAAGCCATAGGGATTAAAGTAGTACAAAAGCGCTTTAAATGTGTGGTGTAGATTTGGCCAGAGAGGGTGACCCTGGGGAGACAGAACAAGGGCAACACACCCGCTTCCCAAAGGGGCCTGATTAGGGCTGCCATATGTTGGATTTCCCCTGATATTTCCGGGATTTCAAAAGTGGAATTGACATCTGGGGGGGATTTCCGAAAGACAGCGCTTTGTCCTGGATCTTAGACAAGTCAATCGAAAAATTGCGTGTTTTTGTGTTGGTAGAAAAAAACTCAACAATTTTGGGGTTGGCTTCTGAAAGATCCATACTCCTGCACCTCCAATTTTTTTTAAGGTTTCATATTTTATCGTGTTTTTAGTATTCTGTTGGGAGCTGCCCAGGGTGGCTGGGGAAACCTAGCCAAATGGGTGTGGTTGAAATAAATTATACAATAAATAATATGATTATTATTAAATTGGCCCAGGAGGTTCTGGGAGCCGACTCTTGTACCAGACATAGACCACATTCACACCATACATTTAAAACAGCCCTGGCTTCCTCCAGGTAATTATGGGAATTGTAGTTTGCTAAGGCTGCTGGTAGGGACGCGGGTGGCGCTGTGGGTAAAACCTCAGTGCCTAGGACTTGCCGATCGTATGGTCGGCGGTTCGAATCTCCGCGGCGGGGTGAGCTCCCGTCTTTCGGTCCCAGCTCCTGCCCACCTAGCAGTTCAAAAGCACATCAAAGTGCAAGCAGATAAATAGGTACCGCTTTATAGCGGGAAGGTAAACAGTGTTTCCATGTGCTGCGCTGGTGCTGGCTCGCCAGAGCAGCTTCGTCACGCAGGCCACGTGACCCGGAAGTGTCTCCGGACCAGTGGCGTAGCGTGGGTTGTCAGCACCCGGGGCAAGGCAAGTAATTTGCGCCCCCTAACCCATGGATTTGCGCCCCCTAACCCATGGATTTGCGCCCCCTAACCCTAACCCCCAGATGTTGTGCCCGGTGCGGCCGGCCCCCCCTGCACCCCCATGCTACGCCACTGCTCCGGACAGCGCTGGCCCCCGGCCTCTTAAGTGAGATGGGCGCACAACCCTAGAGTCGGACACGACTGGCCCGTACGGGCAGGGGTACCTTTAAGGCTGCTGGTAGTTGTTAAGAGTCCCCCTATTCCCCACACAGAGCTACAATTCTCAGAGCGGTTTAACAATCAATCCCTCTTAACAGGGAATTGTGGGAAGTGTAGTTCTCTTGAGGGCAATATGGGTCTCCTTTCAACTCTCAGCACCCTTAACAAACTGCAACTCCCAGATTTTTTTGGGGGGGGGACCATGATTTTTCCAAGTAGTATCAAAGTGCTTTAAATGCACTTTAATTTGTGCCCAGTCACAGCTCTGGAATTGATTTTCAACACAGACACTAGTCCATATGAAAGCAATTAACATAACTAAGCTGACTAAGCGCACACACAGTGTTTCCTTTCGATTCTGCAGAGAGCAGGGCTTTAGGGCTGGCGTTCTACCTTCCAGGAAAGCTTGGACCGGCTGATGTTTCTCTTCACTGAAAAACTAAGCAACGCTGGAGGATGCGCAGGCAAGGAGATTTAGGATCTCCGCTTCCTCCCACTCTGAGTTCCCAAATATCAGACTTGGTCACAAACAGCGTTGGAGCATAATTAAAAATTCCACAGCTGCAAGAATTCATAATGCCATCTGAGAGACGCAGACGCAAGCAATATATGTGATGATACCAAAGGAAGTGGGGGGGGGATACTACTTTTGCATCTGAGATCTGGGGCTGACACAGCAATACCCCACCCCCATGCAAATCTTTTGATAATAACGGCTCCCGCAAGCAGGTGTGATTTAACAGTAGCACGCGCACACACACTCTTGGAAATATTAGAGAGGAAAATTGATATTATTTATGAATCGCCGAGAGCGAAATGGGAATCGTTGAATGCCCTGTGCACGGAGAAAGCCATCAGTGATAAATATCTTAGCAAGGTGTTGGGGGGGGGGGGAATAGAAATGGACTGCCATCAAGGCAAAATGAGACTCAGAAACTTAGTTTTCCTGTAAACAGAAAAGCTGGCCTGTGCATGCAAGTGGGAGAGTTTTGTTCTGCTCCTGTGAAAATTACTTCAGAAAATGGACCCTACAAAGGCTCCTGTCATTTGGTTGGGGGGGGGGGGAATATGCTATGTACTGAAGTTCTCACCCTGGGCCAGCGGGGGGGATTCTGTAGGTAGTTTTCACTCAGGTCCACATATGCAAATAAGGAATTGGAAGTGACGTTCAGTGATTGGATAGTTACAGAAAGTTGTTACTGTTGCTTTGTAGCTGAGCTCTATATAAGCAGGTTGGCTGAATCCTCCAGTTCAGTTCTGTTCTGGCCTGTGAATAAACAAGAGCTGTCTGCAGAATCGCTGTGTCGTCTGATATGTTCACCCACAACTTAACAAAATAAAATACCCCTCATTCCACACACCCCCCGGTAATCCAGGTTTGCTCTCCCCCCAAAAAACTCCACATTTCCTAACTTTGGAGACCCCTTCCCATCCCTGTTCATTTGTCTGCTGACAAACTCCTGCATCCTGCAAAGGATTCTGGGAAGCACAGAATGGCAACCTTCCTAGAATATACCTGCCCTTCAAACATCGGTTTTATGCCAGTTTAAGCATCACGGCTCCCCCAAGAAATCTGGGGAATTGTGAGAATCCTCTGTGGGATGACATTTGAAACTGGGATGGCGATGGGAAAGGGGTACAGTACCCTTAGCTGCAACCATTTACGCTGGGCCTGTTGGGTCGACTTGAGAGAGTAATAAGTGTGCTTTCTGGGAGGGGAGCATGGGAGATGTGTTGGCAAACTGATTTGGAAGGTGGCTTCTCCGCCATGGCTGATCTCACGCTAAGGAAGCAAGGAGAGGCTTCTGAGGCACTCTGGGGTTCCTGTGAACACAATCAAATTGGTGCCGTTCCTTGGTGTACTTTGCAAGACACATAGCTGTCAAGTGTCCCTTATTTGAAGGGACAGTCCCTTATTCCAGCGCCATGTCCCACTGCTGTCTCTTATTGATGGATGTCCCTTAAATTTCAAAGGAAGCAGCTCCTCTCCCTCCTTCCCTGCTGGCCAGGGAGGAGGAAGGCTCCAACTGTGTTGCTTGGCTGTGTTGCTCACCCAGTAAGAAGTCTAAGAACGACTGGGGGGGGGGGGTCGAGCTTGCATGCCTTGTGTGTGTGGCTAGTTAATGCAAGCTGAGGGGGTTTTTGAATGCTGGACGCCATTTTGTTGCATGTGCTGCTGCAAACTTTGCAGTGCAAAGCCAGGCCAGGGAGCCATCTTAAGTTGAGGCTGCATAGGCCTTCTGGTGCATGTGATTCAGATTCTATTCAGTTGAACCTCTGGTTACAAAGTTGGTTGGACAGTGTTCTCGAAGCTACCCAGCATGAGTTTGACCAGACTGCAGGCGGACAGGAAGACTGGAGTGCCTGGAACAGGTGAGGTTGCAGGTCCCTTATTTTGGCTGCTGGTCCCTTATTTTCAAGGCTGCTGGTCTCTTATTTTCAAATCTGTAAGTTGGCAGCTATGGCAAGACACCAGCTTGATAAACGCCGACCTCTTAAGCCTCAAGGAATTTTCGAAAGCAATTCTGGCGGAGAGCAGGGCCAGGGTGGGAAGCTTCCATGTAATCACCGCGTAGCCTGGGGACTCCGATTTAGCTGAGGCGGCCGGTTCTGCGGCGCACTCAGCACAACAGCAAATGCAATCTGGCCTGTGCGCTCCACATCACGAGAAAGCGTCTGCAGAGCAAACCGCTCCTGCTCCCTTGTATCTGTGAGCTGGCTTGAGTCAGCACCTGCCAAATTTCAGAGCTGGAGTGGATATGGCACCTGCAGAAGGGGTGTATGGCACAAACCTGCAGTTTGCTAAACTCAAAAGAGTGCTTCTGAGCATGTGCAAAGGGTATTTCTCAGTAAGTAGGGCGGCTGCTGTGCATAAATGCTTAAGGTTGGGGGAAAGGATCAACGCCAGCAGTTTAAAGCACACCCGATGCACACATAAGTTACAGAGAAACAGGCAGAGGGCCTTCTCGGTAGTGGCGCCCTCCCTGTGGAACGCCGTCCCACCAGATGTCAAAGAGAACAACTACCAGCCTTTTAGAAGGCATCTGAAGGCAGCCCTGCTTATGGAAGCTTTTAATGTTTGATGTATTACAGTATTTTAATATTTTTTTTGGAAGCCGCCCAGAGTGGCTGGGGAAGCCCAGCCAGATGGGCAGGGTATAAATAAATTATTATTATTATTATTATTATTATTATTATTATTATGCACTTTGCTTCCCCCAAAGAATGCTGGGAACTGTAGTTTTCTCCCCACAGAACCACAATTTGCAGTATCCTTAACAAACGACAGCTCCCAGGATTCTTTGGGGAAAATAATTGAATGGATGGTGTAGGACTGCCCCATTGTAATGGGTCATATGTTAGCTATACTCAGCCTGGATGGACATGACAAACTTAAGTCCATTAGTTTCATTGGGTCTACTCTGATTATGGATTCAACCCAGCGGGTTCTTTTTAAGCAACAGGACCGGCTGCATTCAGAAACCATTCCATGGCCGGCTTCCATTCCCGAAACAGCCTCGGCGCCAGGAGAACAACTACGTATCACCACCAGATTAATAGGGTTTCTCAGAGGTTACCACAAATGAAAGACGAGGGAACACCGCAATGGAAGGAAGCCATGCCAGGAGACTCATCGCAGCCCAGCTTGGGAAACAGGGCCTCGGAAGAAGAAAGCAAATGTCGACTTTGCCTCCTTTTAAATAAATTAATTCCCAGCTGGTGCTGGTTGTGGCCGTTGCATGGTGAGGAGGCCTCACTCTGCACATGCTCAGAGGTAATGCCATTTTGATTAATACTTTGACAAGTATACTTCAACAAATAATAATAATAATAATAATAATAATAATAATAATAATAATAATAATTTATTCTTTCCCCAGCCACTCTGGGCAGCTCCCATTCGAATATTAAAATACTGCATTAAACATTAAAAACTTCCCTAAACAGGGCTGCCTTCAAATGTCTTTTAAAAGTAGGATAGTGGATTATTTCCTTGACATCTGATGGGAGGGCGTTCCACAGGGTGGGTGCCACCACCAAAAAGGCCCTCTGCCTGGTTCCCTGTAACTTTGCTTCTCGCAATGAGGGAACCGCCAGAAGGCCCTCGGAGCTGGACCTCAGTGTCTGGGCTGAACAATGGGGGTGGAGACGCTCCTTCAGGTATACTGAGCCTTTGAGGCCGTTTAGGGCTTTAAAGGTCAGCATCAAAACTTTGAAGTGTGCTTGGAAATGTACTGGGAGCCAATGCAGGTCTCTCAGGACCAGTGTTATATGGTCCCGGCGGCCGCTCCCAGTCACCAGTCTAGCTGCCGCATTTGAACATGCCTTGTCGACCACTTTGATCAGCGGAACAGACACTTTTACAAGCGCCATATCACCTGCAAGGAACCAGTCTTTTAGTTTGGCAGCACCTCTGAACCTCCCTGCCTTTGCTGTCCAGTTTTTGACATCTGCTGAAACCTTTTCTGTTTATGCGATCTTTTATTACATATGATTGTTCTTACTCTGTTGCCTATATCTATATCCTGATAATATCATCATGCTTCCTTGTTTTTCAAGCCTGTTGATTTTATTGGAATACTTTTTTCTCTCTCTCTTTTATGTGTGTGACATGAGAGAGGGCCTTTTCTGCAGTGGCACCCAGATTGTGGAATTCCCCCTCAGGAGAGGTTAGACTGGCTCCCTCTTTATCCGCTGGCAGGATAAGACCTTCTTGTTCAGACATTGCCAGGGGGCAATTTTAGTTGATGGAAGATCAAACAGTTCCTTAAAGTTGCCCCCTTTCACCGCCGTCCTCCATCCCAGCATTGGGAACGATGAATCTGAAAATTTCAGTCTCTTTCAATTTCTCGTTTTGCCCTTCTTGACTCCTCCACCTCGGTTTGCAAAGTGTATTCTTAAAAAGTCCTCGTGAAAATCCATCAGGATCTTAGATGTGTGTCTGCATGCTATTGTCCATAACACGTGCATTTTTGCAAAGCGATTTCCCCGAATGCAGTGCATTTTCACCAGTACAGTGGTACCTTGGTTCTCGAACTTAATCCGTCCGACTCCCGAAATGGTTCAAAAACCAAGGCGTGGCTTCCGATTGGCTGCAGGAGCTTCCTGCACTCAGCTGGAAGTCGAGGAAGTTGCGTCGAACATTCAGCTTCCGAAAAACATTCGCAAACCGGAACACTCACTTCTGGGTTTGTGGCATTCGGGAGCCAATTTTGTTCGACAACGAAGCCATTCGGGAACCAAGGTACCACTGTAATACATTTTAACGCATCACTGGCCTGGTATAGGTAAAGGTAAAGGGACCCCTGACCATTAGGTGCAGTCGTGGCCGACTCTGGGGTTGCGGCGCTCGTCTCGCTTTACTGGCCGAGGGAGCCGGTGTACAGCTTCCGGGTCCTGTGGCCAGCATGACTAAGCCACTTCTGGTGAACCAGAGCAGCGCACGGAAACACCATTTACCTTCCCGCCGGAGCGGTACCTATTTATCTACTTGCACTTTGACGTGCTTTCAAACTGCTAGGTTGGCAGGAGCAGGGACCGAGCAACGGGAGCTCACCCCGTCGTGGGGATTCGAACCGCCGACCTTCTGATCGGCAAGTCCTAGGCTCTGTAGTTTAACCCACAGCGCCACCCGCGTCCCTGGCCTGGTATCTATGTGCATTTTTGTACACGTCGAAGAAACGCGTTGCAAAATTCAGAGAAGTGCAAAGGTCAAAAGACGGTTGTGGTTTGGTTCTCGGGTGGTTTCGCAGAGCCATAGAAGGGTGGGGTTGGAAGGGACGCCCCCCAAAAAAATATTCTAGTCCAACCCCCTGCAGTGCATAGCTAAAGAATTCCTGACGAATGTTCATCTAACATCTGTTTAAAAACCTCTAAGGAGGGAGAGCCCCCCACTTTTCTGATGGGGTCCGTTCCACTTTCAAATGTCTCTTTCCACTGGAAAATTCTTTCTCATTTACAGTCGGAATCTCCTTTCATGGAATTTGAATCCGTTGGTTCAGGTCCTAGCCCCCGGAGCAAGCAGAGAGTGTGAAATAGATAGGTTCACCTTCAAATGTGAATTTAATCCAATTTCTCCCCCGCAATTCTATCCTGGGGAATCTCCCACCCGGCTTATTGTGGCCCCGGGCTATCACTGGGAGAGTTCTGCAGCCACCATCCTCCATCTATCAGCATTGCGTGACTGCGCTCAAAACAGCCAGCTCCAAGAGCCGCATATGCGATCGGGCGCTCTGCATAAATAAGTAAAGGCAAGTGTTTTCCGGGCCCCTCGCTTTGCAGAGAATTGCTGCTTATCAAGGGAGAAGCAACTTAGTGAAGGGGGTTGCAGGCATCCATTCCTCGCCCCACTTCTGGATTTTTATGCAAGCGAACTTAGCATCTTCTAATGCACGCTCCATCGTGGCTCTCGGGGGAGGAAATATGAAAAAGCAGGCATAAATTCTTTATGGCATACAGGAAACCGAGGCTCCGAAAGACACAGTGCTGGCCCAATGTTTACTTTCTTGCCATAGGCCTCAGCTCACCCCGGGCGAAGCGCTCTCTGTTGAATTTCTGTCTGCTGTGCAGCTGTTCAAAGCCAGAGGGCAATTTCAGCAGCCAGGGCTCCAGCCTGACCCGTAAGCCACTGTGTCCTTTGATGGGCCACAGGGAACAGATTGGCTGTGCTTCCTTGTTTAGTGGTCTGGCTAAGGCACTCTGTGCATGCTCAGAGGCACCCTTCACAAATTTCCAGGGGCTGGCTGAGTTAATTATGCTAAGCCATTGTTTCTACCACTTAGTAGGTTTATTTCCCCTATTTACAACCCCTGATGGTGCCTATAGGGTGCTCTCTCTCCCTCCCAGCCCCCCATCTCCCGTCTGGGTCCCGATCCCAATATGGTTTGCTTGGCACATCTCCTCTGAGATCACTGCCTGCCTCCGGAACAAAGGCATGCACTCTTGCCAAATGCCAGGAAATGGGGATTGCCAACATCTGCTGGCCAATATCGATAATCTCTCCACTAAATTAAATTTCACTCTGTTTTCGTTTTATGTTGCATGCATTATTTCGCAGAATCAGGGGCCCTCGAGGGTCATCTAATGTTTGAAGTTTTATTCTGTTTTTAGTGTTCTGTTGAGAGCCGCCCGGAGTGGCTGGGGAAACCCAAGCCGGATGGGTGGGGTATAAATAATAAAATTGTTATTATTATTATTATTATTATTATTATTATTATTATTATTATTATTTAGCTGAACCTGTCACAATGCAGGAATCAGGGCTAAGGAATCCCTGACTGATGACCTGTTTAAAGATCTCCACTGAAGGAGAGCTGCTGGCTGTAACTGGCTTTGAGTTAACTTTTTGCAAGAAGGAAAGAAAGCCGACGAATGATTCTAATCAATAAAAAAAATATGAACGTTCACCGCTGCGAAAACAGGTGCCGACCGTCTCCCGTTTTTCTAGACTTTCGCGAAAGATTAGAGGCGGAGAGAAGAAGGAGGGGGGAGAGAGCCCAGTTTTTTGGGGGGAGACAAGCTAGTGAAGCTGAGGCTCCAATACTTTGGCCACCTCAAGAGCAGAGAAGACTCCCTGGAAAAGACCCTGATGTTGGGAAAGATGGAGGGCACAAGGAGAAGGGGACAACAGAGGACGAGATGGTTGGACAGTGTTCTCGAAGCTACGAACATGAGTTTGACCAAACTGCGGGAGGCAGTGGAAGACAGGAGGGCCTGGCGTGCTCTGGTCCAGGGGGTCACGAAGAGTCGGACACGACTAAACAACAACAACAACAAAGCTGTGTTCAAGAGAGCTGGTTTATTAAAGGAGATGGGAGTCACAGTCGCAGGCTTATCTGGGGTGAGGATCTGTGAGGGGGGCGGGAGGAAGATGGGGAACAGCTGAGAACGTCTGGATGGAATGCAGTTCCCGCTGCCGTCCTGAGTCGTGGGTGGAGGCCCAAGGCCAGAGGCGAAGTGCGCTCTCTCTCTCTCTCTCTCTCTCTCTCTCTCTCTCTCTCTCTCTCTCTTCTTTCTCTTTCTCTCTCTTCCCCACCAGAAGAGGCAGAGGGGAGGGGGGGAGGGCGCCTACAGGACCGAGGGCTGGAAGACAAAGGTGTGGGGAAAGAGAAACAGGCACCTGTGCAGAGAAAGAGGGGAGGGGAAGAAAGGAGAGAATCTGTGAGCCCAGGTGTGCGCATGTCGCAAAAAGGGGGACCCACTTTATAGCCACCCCCTCCAGGGGGCAGGTCCAGGTTTCAGGGAGACTTCAGCTGGAGGGGACATACAGTAGACCCCCTTTTCCATGGGTGCCCTCCTGCCTGCGGACACCATTTTGCGCCCCCTCCCCAGCGCTTCGTTCTGAGGCATTGTGGGAAAATACGCTGCCCCGCTTCCGCCAGCGGCCATGATAGCCGCAGGATGGCACATTGCTTGCGCCAGAGGCATTATGTATGCAAGTAGAAACAAGGGAACGATGAAACAGCCCACCCATCTCTAGAACTCACCTCCCGTCTGGCGTTCCAGTCGCCCACCAACTGATAGTGGCCCCAAATTCAAAGGCAGCCATCTTGGGACGTACCTGCCATTTTACCACCGCCTCCCCAAAAATCCTCTGGTATTGATTGGCCAGGTTGATCTCCCACCCTTCCTCGAAGGAGAGGCGGTGCGGCGTAACAGATCGAATAACGGGTTCAAATCTCCACTCAGCCACAATCATAGCTGTCAATGTTTTCCTTTTTTTAAGGGAAATTCCCTTATTCTGAATAGGATTCCTCGCAAGAAAATGGAAAAGTTGACAGCTATGGCCGCAATGCCCACTGGGTGTGGCCTTGGGCCAGTCACCATCTCATCTACCTCACAGGGTTGTTGTGGGGATGAAATGGGGAGGAGGAAAACCATGTCCATTACCTCAAGATCCTTGGAAGAGATCGTAAAGGTAAAGGTAAAGGGACCCCTGACCATTAGGTCCAGTCGTGACCGACTCTGGGGTTGCGGCGCTCATCTCGCTTTACTGGCCGAGGGAGCCGGCGTACAGCTTCCGGGTCATGTGGCCAGCATGACTAAGCCGCTTCTGGCGAACCAGAGCAGCGCACAGAAACGCCGTTTACCTTCCCGCCGGAGCGGTACCTATTTATCTACTTGCACTTTGACATGCTTTCGAACTGCTAGGTTGGCAGGAGCAGGGACCGAGCAACGGGAGCTCACCCCGTCGCAGGGATTCGGCAAGTCTGATCTGATCGGCAAGTCCTAGGCTCTGTGGTTTAACCCACAGTGCCACCCGCGTCCCTTATAATATAAATATAAATGTAATATAAATGTAATAAATAAAATAAATGAGCTTGTGTAGTTGCTGCCTCATTCTCCACTCACTGCAAGCCTGCGAGGTAGTGTTCCTGGCTATAGGGGGGGATTTGAAACCAGGACTCACCCCCCACCCCCCCGCTTGTTGAAATTCAAGCGCTTAGGCCCATTTTGTCATTTCACCGAATCTCATCTCTCAGCCCATCTGTGGATCAAAGCTTCCACCGTCTTCTTCCTCTTGTCAACACCCTCCCACTCTCCCGTCAATCTCCATCTTTCCCATGTCTCCGTTATCTCCATCTGCTTCCTGCCCCCGCACACCCCCTTTCGGGAAACTCACATTAAGGTGCTGGACAGACCATGCCCATGGGGGGATAGGTGCGCGTGGGTCTCACTGGGGCAGGGGGGAAGAGGACCTCTGTGTTGCTGGGGCGATGCCTTTGCTGCCATAGTATTCCACCACCTGTTTGGGGACCTCAGCCAGAACACACTTGGCCAGAGCGTTGGGTGGAGCCTAGACAAGGAAAAAATATATATTTAAAAATGCAGTCAAACCAACAATCTGTGCCTTGCTAGATAGGGCACACGACAGGGGCTGAAGCTCACAGAGTTTTCCTGCAAATTGGCTACACAGCAGACGTTATATTTTCTGAGAATCCGGAAAAATAATCTCTCAAAGGATCTGTTGATGGCATTCTACCATTGTACTGTGGAGAGTATATTAACATATGGTCTGCGTGTCTGGTTTGGGAGCTGCAAGGACAGGGAAAAAACAATGCTGTCCAGGGTTGTAAAGACTGCGGAGAGAATAACTGGGTGCACTCTTCCCACCTTGGATCAAATCTATGCTTCCAGGTGCCATAAGAAAGCTGCAGAGATAGTGCAGGATAATGCGCACCCCGGAAATGATCTCTTTCAGCTTCTGCCATCTGGAAGAAGGGACAGGGTTATAAATGCTAGGACTAGCTGCCTGAGAAACAGTTTCTACCCAAATGCGATTTTGGTTTTAAACGCAGTGTAAGGTAGTCTCTGTGGGAGTATATTGTATTTAATTATGGGGTATCAGAGTTTTTAGGGGGTTAACCAGGCTGGGATAGCTGGGATAGCAGGCTTGTTGGTTTTTGAATGTCTGATGTAGATTTTTTCAATTTTGTTGTTCTGTATGAGACAATGGCAATAAAGATTATCGTATTGTATCGTATCGTATTGTGAGACACTCCCACTGGACCCTGACAGGCAGAGGGCATAGCTAAATATTTCCTCTCATCCTCTCTTTTTCGTCTCTTCACCCCCCAAGTCAGAAATGAGGGAACATCAGCTAGGTCTGAGCTTCACCCTTTTAAGCTAGACCGAAGGATATCTTTGTAACCGAATCACCATTTTAAGACACCTGAGCAAAGCTGCTGCAGCTGTTACTCTCCAGCAAGCATTCCGAGTGAGTAAATGTCTTTTTTACCTTTTGCAAGGTTGTCTCTGCGATTATTGTTTTAAGGGGCAGAAAAAGGGGGAAATAGCAGGAGAATCCCGTCTGCCTTAAAGCATCCTGGATTGTTAAACTGAAAAGCCAAAGACTAGCCTGTCTAAGCTTCTCTTTAAGCTGCAAAGGGATTCACTCGGATTTCTTTCTTTTTTCTTTTTTTTTTTGGATGGAATTACAAATTTGGTAGATCAGGGAAATGCTGTGGATGTAGTGTATCTTGATTTTGGTAAGGCTTTTGAGAAAGCTCCCATGATTCTAGGAACTTGAAAACGTGACGAAGGAAGGAAAATCTTTAATAAATACAGCGAACGCTTGGGTTGCAAACATGATCCATGCGGGAAGCACGTTCGCAACCTGCAGCGCTGCGTCTGCGCACGTGCGGGTTGCGATTCAGGGCTTCTGTGCATGCGCAAGCACCAAAACCTGAAATTAACCTGTTCCGGTACTTCTGAGTTTGGCGTGGTGAGCAACCCAAAATTGCGCAACCTGAAGCATCTGTAACCCGAGGTATGACTGTATCATAGAATCTAGTCCAGGCTTCCTCAAACTTGGCCCTCCAGATGTTTTGAGACTACAGTTCCCATCATCCCTGACCACTGGTCCTGCTAGCTAGGGATCATGGGAGTTGTAGGCCAAAAACATCTGGAGGGCTGCGTTTGAGGAAGCCTGGACTATGGAACTTGCTGCCACAAGAGGCAGTGACGGCCACCAAGCTAGATAGCTACTAGTGACTACTAGTTACTGAGCACACCCCCAGCTGCTGGTGTGGCCCCAGTCCCAGGAACAAAGAATAGCCTGCTGGATCAGTTCCATAGTCTAACCATGCAAAGAAGGACCTCTTTTTATATCTGCGTCCTGAAGTCTCCAGGGAGGCTCCCTCACCTTCTTGAATTCACGGAGCGGCACAAACTGGACGATGTCGCGGACGGCCCGGCCCTCGTCGGACTCCAGCATCCCGCGGTCCCCATTGAGCTCTCGCATGTCGGAGAAGTCGGCGTTGCCGATGCCCACGATGATGATGGAGAGGGGAAGGCGGGAGGCCCGGACCACGGCGTCACACGCCTCGGGCATGTCGCTCACCACGCCGTCCGTCAGAATCAGCAACACGCGGTACTTCTGCGGAGAGGGAGAGGCGACGGGGTTGGACCCAGGCCCAAACTCAGCCCGAGCCTCCCCTGGGCTCCTTCCCTCTGCTCCAAATACAGTGGTACCTTGGGTTAAGAACTTAATTCGTTCCGGAGGTCCGTTCTTAACCTGAAACTGTTCTTAACCTGAGGCACCACTTTAGCTAATGGGGCCTCCCGCTGCCACCGTACCACCGCTGCGCCATTTCTGTTCTCATCCTGAAGCAAAATTCTTAACCCAAGGTACTATTTCTGGGTTAGCGGAGTCTGTAACCTGAAGCGTATGTAACTTGAAGCGTATGTAACCCAAGGTACCACTGTAAAGGTAAAGGACCCCTGGACGGTTAAGTCCAGTCAAAGGCGACTATGGGTTTGCGGCGCTCATCTCGCTTTCAGGCCAAGAGAGCCAGCGTTTGTCCGCAGACAGCGTTCCAGGTCATGTGGCCAGCAAGACTAAACCGCCTCTGGGACAACGGGACACCATGACGGAAACCAGAGTGCATGGAAAAGCCATTTACCTTCCTGCCACAGTGGTACCTATTTATCTACTTGCACTGGCGTGCTTTCGAACTGCTAGGTTGGCAGGAGCTGGGGCAGAGCAATGGGAGCTCACCCCGTTGCGGGGATTCGAACCACCGATCTTCCGATCGGCAAGCCCAAGAGGCTCAGTGGTTTAACCCACAGCGCCACCCGTGTCCAATGCCCCCCCGGCGCATCTTCACGTACCGTTGGCAGCCCTGTTTTCTCCTCCTCAGCTGCAGGAGCCGCCACCTTGTTGATGATGGGGGCGACGTTGGTTGGGCCATAGAGCTGAATCTGGGGCAGGCAGCGTTTGTAGGCCTCAATCACACCGGCGATCCCTGTGGGGGACGAATGGACAGGAAATGAAGGAGCAGAAATGCTTCTATACTACGAATGTGAGAACAGCTTGCTGGATGAAGTCAATGCCCACCTAGTCCAGAATCCTGTTCTCATACAGTGGTACCTCGGGTTAAGTACTTAATTCGTTCTGGAGGTCCGTACTTAACCTGAAACTGTTCTTAACCTGAAGCACCACTTTAGCTAATGGGGCCTCCTGCTGCCACCGCGCTGCCAGTGCACAATTTCTGTTCTTATCCTGAAGCAAAGTTCTTAACCTGAAGCACTAATTCTGGGTTAGCAGAGTCTGTAACCTGAAGCGTATGTAACCTGAGGTACCACTGTAGTGGCCAAACAGTGTTCAAAATTAACCAGTCACCAGGCGCATTATGCATTTGGCGCAGGTCCCAGACCCTCCAAGTGTCCCTATTTTCCAAGGACAGTCTGGATTTACAGAAGCCGTCCCAGTTTCTGATCTGATCCCGCAATGTCCCGCTTTTCCTTATGACATCCCTATTTTCATCGGAGAAAATTATAGGCAGTTATCTGACCCCCGAGCCAAGGAGATATGTAACTTTACAACCTTTAGAAGACATCTGAAGGCAGCTCTGTAGAGGGAAGTTTCTTTTAATGTTTAATTATGTTTTTTATATATGTTGGAAGCCCCCCAGATTGGCTGGGGCAACCGAGTCAGATCATGGGCGGGCATCAGGTTGGAAAACGATGGCCTATCCTCGCCCAAATCTTTGCAACAGAGGGTCTGTATATGTGCTATGTTTAAAAGACTCCCCACAAAGGACCAGGGAACACCCCTGTTTTATTTCTTAAGGCCTCTAGAGCTTTCTTCCTCTCCAGTGTCAATCCATTCCTTCCCACACCCCGATCCCTCAAAAGCCCCAGGTTTTCAGTCTCAACCTCTGCCCTAAAATATCCCCCTGTTGAGAAAGGCTATAAATCATCCGCCTTTCCTAAATGCATCTGATCTTCGTACTTTCACATTCCGGGTTGTCCGGCTCAAAGTTGATGGCGAAATCGTGAGACACCTAGGAAAAGACAAAGGAGGAGAAAAAGGTCAACGAGCAAGAACAGAAGAAGATGAATGACTCACCGCCAGCCCCGTCTAATCTGATCCCAGAATCCCCCGGGCTTTACCTCAAAGTCTGGAGGAATCCGTGCGCCGAAGCCAAACGCCGGGAACTGCTTGTCACTGGAAGAGAAAAATCTGGGTCACCGAAGAACGAGCGGCACGGCTTCCTGCCCGCGTGCAGAGCGCAAACGTTACCTGTCATAGTCCTGGCAGATCTCGCCCACGGAGGACAAGGTCTTCAGGTATTCGTTCGGCTCCTTCGGGTTGATGAAGTGCAGGGAGTGTTCGCTGCGGGGGTCTCCGTTGGAGGCTGTGAAGTCGATGGCCACCTGGGCAAGCGAGAAAGCAGAGCGGGGGGAACCAGGGTTACGGTGTCCTCTTGACAAAATCCGGGGTCGCACACCCCTTTTCGCCAAGAAGCTCGCTGGGGGAGGCTTGAGACGGCCGCTCCCTAACCTGCGTTTCCCCTCACGTTACTTGATCAGAGAACAGCGCCCCAAAATCAGGAGAAGTGCAAAGAGTGCAACGTTGTTGATTTGTGCAGCTCGGCTGCCGTGTAAGCGGACACACAGACCCTGCACTCTGGTGAACATTGTGCACGAAGATACACACACTGCACACTCATTGAAGGTAACTTGTGAAGGAACGCGCCTTACACCAAGGTAGATCTTCCCTGAGTTGTTCACCCCCTCTTGGCCCTCCTGAGGTCTTTTGCCCACTAATTCTCTTTTTCCTTTTTTTCTCCCCCCCCCCTTTTTAACACTATAAACACATTTATATACAGTGGTATCTCACGTTAAGTACTTAATTCGTTCCGGAGGTCCGTACTTAACCTGAAACTGTTCTTAATCTGAAGCACCACTTTAGCTAATGGGGCCTCCCGCTGCCGCCACGCCTCCGGAGCACGATTTCTGTTCTTATCCTGAAGCAAAGTTCTTAACCTGAAGCACTATTTCTGGGTTAGTGGAGTCTATAACCTAAAGCGTATGTAACCTGAAGCGTATGTAACCTGAGGTACCACTGTACATGTTTCCAAAATGCAAACAACAACAAAAAGACAAAAGGGAAAAAATACTTTTCATAAACAATAATATTACCAAATTCATAATTCTCTTTTTCTTACCGTGAAGGAAATTTGTAAACCACCCATGATGTAATCCAGGAAGGTGTGAACTTTCTCCATCTGCAAAGGGAAAAGGGGGAAAGGAATACTGTCAGCCATTTTCAAATCCCCCCAATTTCTGGTGGCTCCCCACTCACAACCCCTGAGGTTTGGTCAGCCTTCCCTAGGGACTCAGTGTGGCAGATCCCGCCCTGTGGAACTCCCTGCCAGTAGAAGTTTTGCAGAAACTGTCCTTGCCTTCTTTCAGGCGTCTTCTGAAAAATATATTGTTTAGATGGGAGTGATGGAACCCCAAAGGTCCAGCTCCCTTGCCCTGGTGGATGAAGCAATCCCCAGTTCTGCATTGAGGCTCCAGCAGCCACCCACCCAAACAATACCCAGCAACTTGACTCATCTGTTCCTGAAAACAGAACCAACATTTTAGGAAGAGGGCAAGGTTTGCAATTGCTGAGGTTCTCAAGAGCATCACCAAAGGCTTTAATCGCTTTGCACTAATTAAGCACTTCCCAGCTTAAGAACTTCAAAGGCAATTGCCTGGTTTTTTGGGGGGAGTTGTTTTCGAATGCTCAATATTCCCTAGACCACATTCTCTGCATGCAAAAATTGGTTGAGTGGAGGTGACCAAGGGTGGGTCCGACGGTCAAGAACAGGGGGCAGCAAACTTTTTCAGCAGGGGGCCGGTCCACTGTCCCTCAGACCTTGTGGAGGGCCGGACTATATTTTGAAAAAAAAATAATGAACGAATTCCTATGCCCCACCAATAACCCAGAGATGCATTTTAAACAAAAGGACACATTCTACTCATGTAAAAACACACTGATTCCCGGACCGTCCGTGGGCCAGATTGAGAAGGCGATGGGGCCGGATCCAGCTCCCGGGCCTTAGTTTGCCTACCCATGGTCAAGAAGGTGGTTTCTGTGTTAAATTGTGTTATTAGTGTTAGTGTTAAATTGTGTTATTAGTGTTAATTGTATTGTTGTGCCTTACATTTTTTGTGTGCTTTTATTGTATTATGTTTGGTTGTATCTTTTTATTGTTAAACCTAATAAAATATTATTATTAAAAAAAAAATAGTGTTAATGTGGTTTTTGTTGTATGTGTTTTTTGTGGTTGTTGTTTGTATTGAAAAAATGATTAAATAATATATTTTTTTAAAAAAAAAGGTGGTTTCTTCATGTCTTGTAGAGGGCAGACGGCACTCGCCCACCTGGGAAAGGAGCCCATCTAGGAGAAGGAAATCTCCACTGTCCTAAATCTCCACTGTCTTGTGGGCCAGGGCTAAGGAGTAAACCCTACTCAGATCCGGAGTGGAGTCCCTAAGACGGTTGGATGGCACCCTGTACGCCTCCTTCCAGCAACTCCTGCAGCCAAGCTGGTACCAAACACCTTGCTCTGTTTTCCATTGGACCACATCAGCCAGGCTGAGAGGGGGGTCCTGTCATCTGGGCAGCCCAGGACCTCCAGACACACTGCCCAGGCTTGTGCCCCAAGGAGGTCATGTTGGTGCTGCAACGCAGCAGCTTGACTTCACCCCCAGAGGTGCACTCCATTGTCTCTCAGGACAGACAGACGCCAGCAACAATTCCCTAGATTGTCTGTGCGATACGATAACGGCGACTTCCGGACTGCCGACTTACCTTGCACTGAGCGAGGACGATATACCCGGAGTTCTTGTAATGCTTTTTCTTTTCTTGATATTTATGGTTAATACATTCCCATTTCACCTGCCGGGAGAGAAGGATACAGGGTTTTCTGAGCACCACATGACATCTGAAGGCAGCCCTCTTTAGGGAAGCTTTTAATGTTTAACAGACTACTGTATTTTAATACTTTGTTGGAAGTCGCCCAGAGTGGCTGGGGAAACCCAGCCAGATGGGCAGGGTATAAATAAATTATTATTATTATTATTATAATACAGACCACCACAGTCAAAGGAGAGCCTTGCTGGATCCGTCCAGGGGCTCACAGAGGCCACCGCTCTGCTCCTCGAGCTGGTGAAGCAGGCAGAATATAATAATAATAGAATATAATAATAATAATAATAATAATAATAATAATAATAATAATAATAATTAACAACAACAACAACAATTTATTATTTATACCCTGCCCATCTGGCTGAGTCTCCCCAGCCAATCAAATGTAGAATAATGTAGAATAATGCACGA
This sequence comes from Podarcis filfolensis, assembly GCF_964270895.1. NCBI lineage: Eukaryota > Metazoa > Chordata > Lepidosauria > Squamata > Lacertidae > Podarcis > Podarcis filfolensis. Next base: position 6,238,152 of record NC_139615.1, read on the forward strand.
ATCCTGCCCACAGCCATTCCCGGGTGGGCTCGAACCGCCAGCCTTCTGGTTAACAGCCAGACGCATTGACCCATTGTGCCAAAGGAGGGAACAGATGCTTCCGGCGAACTCCCAAACCGGGCACCTGGGCCAGAGTGGGGAAACTTCTCTGCCCAAGAACGGCAGAGGCGCTTGCCAGAGGTGGGCGGGGCCAGGGACAGAGGGGCGGGGCCAGAATGAAAGGGGCGGAGCAACCAGTGCGACTCTGGCCTTTGCACAGTAATATCCAAGCTATGCCGATCAGATGGTCGGCAGTTCGAATCCCCACGACGGGGTGAGCTCCCGTTGCTCAGTCCCTGCTCCTGCCAACCTAGCAGTTCGAAAGCACGTCAAAGTGCAAGTAGATAAATAGGTACCGCTCCGGCGGGAAGGTAAACGGCATTTCCGTGCGCTGCTCTGGTTCGCCAGAAGCGGCTTAGTCATGCTGGCCACATGACCTGGAAGCTGTACGCCAGCTCCCTCGGCCAGTAAAGCGAGACGAGCGCCGCAACCCCAGAGTCGGCCACGACTGCACCTAATGGTCAGGGGTCCCTTTACCTTTACCTATACCAGGCCAGTGATGCGTTAAAATGTATTACAGTGGTACCTTGGTTCCCGAATGGCTTCGTTGTCGAACAAAATCGGCTCCCGAATGCCACAAACCCGGAAGTGAGTGTTCTGGTTTGCGAATGTTTTTCGGAAGCTGAATGTTCGATGCAACTTCCTCGACTTCCAGCTGAGTGCAGGAAGCTCCTGCAGCCAATCGGAAGCTGCGCCTTGGTTTTTGAACCATTTCGGGAGTCGGACGGATTAAGTTCGAGAACCAAGGTACCACTGTACTGGTGAAAATGCACTGCATTCGGGGAAATTGCTTTGCAAAAATGCACGTGTTATGGACAATAGCATGCAGACACACGCAGACATTTCCGTGCGCTGCTCTGGTTCGCCAGAAGCGGCTTAGTCATGCTGGCCACATGACCCGGAAGCTGTACGCCGGCTCCCTCGGCTGATAAAGCGAGATGAGTGCCGCAACCCCAGAGTCGGCCATGACTGGACCTAATGGTCAGGGGTCCCTTTAACTTTATCTTTTATCCCAGCCATATAGAAGGCAGGTGTTTGCTCACATACGCGACAACCAGTCTCTCTCCTCCAAACCACAGTTTTGATCGACCTCTGTTGCGTCCCTTTGCATCATTCCCTCCGCCCAAAAATACACTTTCCAGGAGTATTGGGGGCAAGGAGAAAAGGACTGGGAAGATTTCTGCAGTCAAAGATTCCTGGATTCCGGCATTTGCCAGTACAGTGGTACCTCAGGTTACATACGCTTCAGGTTACACACTCTGCTAACCCAGAAATAGTGCTTCAGGTTAAGAACTTTGCTTCAGGATGAGAACAGAAATCGTGCTCCGGAGGCGTGGCAGCAGCAGGAGGCCCCATTAGCTAAAGTGGTGCTTCAGGTTAAGAACAGTTTCAGGTTAAGAACAGACCTCCGGAACGAATTAAGTACTTAACCCGAGGTACCACTGTACAGGTGTTAGACTTCAAGGCTTAAACCAGAGTTGGCTGGCCTTCTTGGGACAGGGGACCCATTCAGCCACAGCTCACCTGCCGCATATCAGCAGTGGGCGTGCCCTAAAGTGGGCGTGGCCTCCCTCCCACACAGGACACGCCCCCTCCCATAACTAAGGGGCCGTCACCAAATTCCGTTTTCACGCGAGGCCTGTCCTCACTCTTCTCCGCTTTCCTCGCTGCCCCACACCCCGGGGCATCATTCCCGGCTGACCGTTCAAACTACCTCATCCCCCGAGGAAGCCTGAAGCATCTCCTGGAAAGTGGTGCTGAACTCGCCGATGTAGTCGTGCTTCCCGCTGGAGTCGTGGTCGTAGATGATGCACTAGGAGGAGAGGAGGAGAAAGCAGGTGAGAGGCTGGGAATGGCAACCGGGCGCCCTGGGGATACCTGCTCCTGTGGTTTGTCTGCCCCCCCCTAAAAAAAATGCAACAAACAAGTTCAAGTCCCATCAGTATTGTGGGAAATCCCGATGTGAGACCCAGAATGACTGAAACTGTCTGTTCTCATTGCCTGTGGCTTCTAATCCCAGAAGAAAAGGCTAATGCAATATAGTGGTACCTCGGGTTACTGACGCTTCAGGTTACAGACGCTTTAGGTTACAGACTCTGCTAACCCAGAAATAGGGGCTGAGCTGGGATTTGAGCCACCACATGAATTGAATTTTATTATTTTGGTCACAGACCAGTTCCAGCCCACATACAATATCAAGGAAATTATAAAACAAGATAGGGATACATTTGAATTTGCAATTAGGTATACAGTGGTACCTCGGGTTACATACACTTCAGGTTACATACGCTTCAGGTTACAGACTCCGCTAACCCAGAAATAGTGCTTCAGGTTAAGAACTTTGCTTCAGGATGAGAACAGAAATCGTGTGGCGGCAGCGGGAGGCCCCATTAGCTAAAGTGGTGCTTCAGGTTAAGAACAGTTTCAGGTTAAGAACGGACCTCCGGAACGAATTAAGTTCTTAACCCGAGGTACCACTGTACTGACAGAATGCGAACATGTTAATTTAATTTTAATTTTAATTGAATGCTCTTTGCTCAGCCAAGTTTATGCAAACGTTCCTAAGCATATGGACTTAAGTGCAATGGGTTCTAATCCCCTGGGGAAGTGTGCTTAAGATGGGAAGAAGAAGAAGAAGAAGAAGAAGAAGAAGAAGAAGAAGAAGAAGAAGAAGAAGAAGAAGGGGAATAATTTTATTTATACCTGTCCCAACACCTGAAATCATGAATGCAACACACGGAAACATGCACACACAGAGAGAGTCCAGCCATTATTTATCATTATTATAACAACTTATTATTATTTATTAAATTTAGATGCTTCACTTCATCAAAATATCCCAGGGTGGTATACAACGCCATGCCACCTTATAGCCTAGGCTTGCCATAAATCAGGAAAACTCCTGACAAGTCCTGGTTTTCGGGCATAGAACTGGCATCAAGGAGGAATTGGCAAAATGTCAGGGAAAACCCGAATGCAAAAAGGTTTCCCCAAAAAAGCTCAACGGGTGTCAGGAATTTTACTTTTGAAATATGCCACCCCTATTACATCCCTATAGATATGTAATAAAAATAAAAATAACATTATTTTTACCCTGGGTGCCTGGGTCCCAATGTGCGCCTGTTTCCCCGTAGGTCCTTGACCCCCTGCCCTAACCCCCGCCCCCACCCCTTTGACTCTCCTGGAGTTCCTGCGCTCCAGAGGAAGCTCACCCGGATGCTTTTCCCCGGATCGCAGCTGCACAGGGACTGCAGGGAGACACGGAAAGGTTGCCATCGGGGGCTCAGGTTGTTCTTCACCACCTGGTGCATGAAGGGAAATGCACAAAAATCAAGTAGACCCACAAACTGGTACCAAAGATGTTCCCGCCCCCGCCCCCCCCGTCACTCACATCACACAACGTCCTCTCCCCAAAATGGATCTCTACTCTCCTGCTCAGGCCAGCATAAAGCGACGGGGACTTTTTGGTGGCTGCACCGAAATTCCAGGATACCCTTCACAGAGAGTTCTGTCGAGCCAGCCTTGCCAGGAAGTTTTGTTTTGGACCTTGAGACTCTTATCTTACATGAAGCGGCTTGTTTAAGCACTGTATCTGCTGCCTTCTCATCTTGCTGAGTGATTGTCATGAACATTTTGAACGTACCAAGTTTCTTCTAATCCTTATTGTTGTACGCCGTATCTGCAAAACTGGCACTTTTACAAGCCCTAAAAATACTGTATTTACTCAAATGTAATGCACACCTTTTGGGGGGGCAAATTACAATGCGTAAATTAAGATTCGATACCACATTTGCATTCGCCAGCAAATCCTTTTTTGGTTTCAAGGTTCTGAAAATTGAGGCGTGCATTAGATGCAATGGCGCCTTAGACTCAAGTAAATAAGGTACTTGTTCTGCAGTTGCAAGAAATCAACCTTTTCGTGTGCTGGAATGAGCACCATGGAACTCACTGCTTATTGATATCAAGCAGGGGCCTTCACTGTATTTTTTAGAAACATTTTTGCCTAGGCAAGCCTAACCAGACACATAGATGTTGACAAGTTTCAATCCCTTTTGTTGGTTTATTTATTTTGTATACTGCCCTTCACCCATAGATCTCAGGGCTGTTCGCAGCATAAAAAAAAAACAAGATTAAAACACCGTTTGCTGTTCATTTTAAATTATCTCTCTATGTGTTGTTAACTGTTTTTGATCGAAACCTCTAATATTTCTTGTAAACTGCTTAAAAGGTTTGAATACAATCAAGAGGTACATGGATTTTATTAAGTAAAAGAAAATAAATACTTGGGTGAAAATCCTTGTGGGGAAACTGCGGGACAAACTGAGATAATATAAACCAGCACTATCAGTAACAACAACCTTAGCCGTGTTGCTGCTACTGCTATTGTTTTACAAATGTTTGCCAACTTACCATATTTTTTGCTCTATAAGACTCACTTTTTCCCTCCTAAAAAGTAAGGGGAAATGTGTGTGCGTCTTATGGAGCGAATGCAGGCTACGCAGCTATCCCAGAAGCCAGAACAGCAAGAGGGATTGCTGCTTTCACTGCGCAGCCATCCCTCTTGCTGTTCTGGCTTCTGAGATTCAGAATATTTTTTTTCTTGTTTTCCTCCGCGGCCTGGTGCGTCTTATAGAGCAAAAAATACGTACTTAAGAAGGCTGCTGTCAGTCAGAGTAAACTACACTGAACTAGATGGACCAAAAGGGTGTGGGTTTAGGGTCGGGCAACTTCCTGTGTCCCTAATCTTATATATTCCCATACTTAAAAGGGGAGGGAGGCAAAACTATGTGTGGATCAGCTCGGCGGCTGTGTCTCCGCGGCAGATTGGATGGGAACATAAATTCTGATTCAGAGGTTCCGGGCAGCTGGTGTCTTTGGCAAAGACTCTGTTTATGCCAATGCAACTGGTTAATATGGAGCCCTTAGCCATCAACGGTTTGACCACCCAAACATCCAAACCTCTTTTCCCGCTGCCTGAAAGCATCTCCTCCTCATGGTCCTATCACACACCCCCTGCCTTCAAGTCATCCTTCTCCACCTTACGTGCAATTTCATCTTCCCAGCCCATGGATGAATCGGAAGATGGTGATTGCAGTATTATAGGGTTGACATACATCCAGATATTTTTGGATTGTCCAGGATTCAAGTGGTGGAATTGGGGGCAGTGGCGTAGCGTGGGTTGTCAGCACCCGGGGCAAGGCAAGTAATTTGCGCCCCCTAACCCGTGGATTTGCGCCCCCAACCCGTGGATTTGCGCCCCCTAACCCTAACCCCAGATGTTGCGCCCGGTGCAGCCGGCCCCCCTGCACCCCCCACGCTACGCCACTGATTGGGGGGGCGGATTTCAAAAATATCGGGTTTTTTGCCAACAGAACCAGAAAGTGCCTTTGGGGGAGTTATTTTTTTTAAAAAAGAAGCTCGACAACTTCTTTGTGTTCAGATTTCTACTTCTTGAAATACACACACACACACACACACACACACACACACACGGTAAAGGTAAAGGACCCCGACTATGGGTTTGTGGCGCTCATCTCGCTTTCAGGCTGAGGGAGCCGGTGTTTGTCCACAGACAGTTTTCCAGGTCATGTGGCCAGCATGACTAAACTGCTACTGGCACACAGAAGACCTTGTCGAGTGCCAGAGCGCACAGAAACACCGTTTACCTTCCCGCCACAGTGGTACCTATTTATCTACTTGCACTGGCATGCTTTCGAACTGCTAGGTTGGCAGGAGCTGGGACAGAGCAATGGGAGCTCACCCCGTCGCGGGGATTTGAACTGCCGACCTTCCGATCGGCAAGCCCAAGAGGTTCAGTGGCTTAGACTACAGCACCACCCACATCCATATATATATATATATATATATATATATATATATATATATATAAACACACACACATACACACACACCGTGCCTTTTCCCCTGACAGGGAGTCAAGGCGGCTTAAATATAAACAAAAACAGCTAAAGATATGGGGGGGGGGGTAAAAAATGATTAAGCATTAATAGAATTAAAACTGCATATACAGCACAAAACCAGCCCCCTCATTAAAAGCAGCCAGTTCCTAATAATAATAATAATAATAATAATAATAATAATAATAATAAATTTTATTTATACCCCGCCCTCCCCAGCCAAGGCCGGGCTCAGGGTGGCTAACAAGCAATAATAAAAACAAGTTGAATGAATACAACTTAAAAACAAGATTAAAATACAACATTAAAACTCCCCCTTAGTCCTCTGCCACTAAGCACGCCATGCAGCCCATAATAGCTCACCTCTGTCCTCCAGACCAGGTGTTCTTTTTCGTTGCTGTTGACCTTATAGATCTCCAGGAAAGGATCGGATTTGCTGAAGAAATCCTACAAGGATCAGGGAGAGGGTTCAGTCGTCTGAATGCTATGGGGCAGGTCAGAGCTGAGGTTCGGCTAGGGATGGGGGGCTTAATCAGTCAATTTCAGTTTCTATCAGCTTCTCATTTTTCCAGTCTTACATTTATTTCTCCAGATTTCCACATCAGCTTTCTTTCATTCTTTTTAAAGTCTTTATTAAAAAATTCTTTTGAAAGTACAAACGAAAAATGAAACGAAGGAAAGCAGATGTAGAGGCTGAGTCATTAACATAACCAGCTTAAGACAGCTTGATAACGAGGCATACTGATAATCTTAACTATTTCTTTCTCCTTTATGTTTTCTTTACAGTGTTTCAAGAATTAGCTCAAAAGATCCATGGTGTAGGATACATCAAGGGCTTATTTAAATCAGTAAACACATCAATTCAGTTTGTGATTTTTTAAAAAGTGTCCTTGTGAACATTCATCAGGATTTTAGTGCGACTTTATGCAAATATACCTAACAGGCAACCAAATCTCCCCCTTTCTCCACTTCCACATCTAGAAATGTATGATTGATGAGATAATCCTGTCTATTGGACCAACTCCAAACACCTCAAAATGTGGCCAGTTTTCGGGTTCCACAGAGCTCTGCTCTGTGTGATCTGCCTTATAGCTGCAGTCTGTGATTTCAGCTCAGCAGTGATTTCAGCTTGTGGAAACTAGCCAGGGCTGCATACCTAGCCTCGCATCCCATCCTCGTCGCCAGTGAAGTCTAGGTGGGTTCCCACGAGGCAAGACACAGTGATAACAGCAAGAACCTTTATTGAACTACATTACTGGGAAACAGAGGCAAAGCAACTGCCTATATACATTTCTGAAAGCCTGAGCCACTCCCACTCCCAACGTGATTGGCTGTCTAAACTTCCAAACTGCGAATCACGACTCAGAGTTGAAGGGCCAATGGCAGAGGCCCAAATCCTGAAATGTTCTGTGATTGGACATCATGTATCAAATCAGAACACAGGAGCTCAGAATCCTTAGTCCAGACTCAAGCTCAGGCAAACACAGACCACTGAATACATAACACTTCCTTCCTCAAAGCGAAGAAGAATTCTGTGGAACTCGAAAAACCACTTTTTTTTTTTGCAAGGCTGGCACTTTGCTTTTTACCTACCTTGTCGTCCAGCTCTTGCCCATGAAATTCCAGTTGCACAAACTCGTTGGTTCTGGACACCTCCTCCGCTTCAATCTGCGGCGATACAAGTCCCAGGTAGATAAACATCTCCAAGCCTTCATTCTGTTTTCTTGAACACAGGCTTCTGACTACCATAAAAAAACTTGCAGCGTGCCAAATGCCCCCCCCCCCCAACCCCTGGCACTGGCCCTGTTCCCGCTCCCCATAGACTGTGCTTAAATATAGAAGAGTCGCTGCATACCCATGTTCAAAAACTCAGCGGATGACCTTTACTCGGTCATTATCTCTCAGATAACCTACCTTGCAGGGGTGTTGTAAAGGAGGGAAATGAGGGAAATGAGGGAGGGGGGAGCCACGATCTCCTTGGGGAAAGGCAGGCCATCAGCGTAATGCAAAACGAACAAGCACACTATGAACAGGCTATCTTGGCTCCTGAAATCAGAGCAGGTGATTCCAGAAGCCTCGTGTAAGTAAGCCAAGCTGAAGGTTGGGTGGAAACTGAGGTTACGGCCAGGCAGCCAGGGCAAAAACTCCTTCGGACTTCAAGGCACCAGATTCACCCAGCTCATTTATAGTCCTATATTCCATTCCTGCCCGTATTGACAAACGACAGCTGAATTAATTTGCACGCCACTTAATGCCAAGACAGGTGAACAGTTTCCACGTTTAAAAACCAGTCTGACAAGCATTCAATGCCCAGGATTTATTTTATGTTGGGGGGAGTCTGGACACCCCCCTGTCATTATCCTCTGTCCGGCTCCGTCTAGCAGATTTGGAACGAAATGTCTCAACAACAGTTCTTTTAAATTACTTTCTTTTGCTCTCAAGCGCTCTGAAGAATCTGTCAAAAATCTTCCTGCAATTTCTACTTTTAGTTGAGTGTTTTTATTTATTTACTTGATTTAGGGGGCCAGCTGCCCTCCTGCCCCTATAATTAAAATACGAAGTAAAGAAAACCCATCGAAACATTAAAATATATACCGTATTTTTCGCTCTATAAGACGCGCCAGGCCACAAGACGCACCTAGTTTTTGGAGGAGGAAAACAAGAAATAAAATATTCTGAATCTTAGAAGCCAGAACAGCAAGAGGGATCGCTGCGCAGTGAAAGCAGCGATCCCTCTTGCTGTTGTGGCTTCTGGGATAGCTGCGCAGCCTGCATTCGCTCCATAAGACGCACATAGATTTCCCCTTACTTTTTAGGAGGGGAAAAGTGAGTCTTATAGAGCAAAAAATAGGTAGTTTAAATGTGCAATAGATAAACTGGGGGGACTTGCACTGGTGAAGCTGGTGTCTGAGGGGACGAGAGGCGATGCGAATGTTCTGCCTGAGGGGTATTACGTCAAGAACTGGCAACTGCAAATGTGCCGGCCAGACCCACAGTAAGAAGCGCAATCCTCCTGGTGCGCTGGAACAAGGAGGTTTAGCTCCCTGGGCCTCCAGTGGGGAGAGAAAGCGCTGTAGCTAAAGGGTAGAGTCTCTGCCTTGAATGCAGGGGGTCCTGGGTTCGAAAACCAACAGCATCTGCAAGCAGGGCTGGGACAGACGCCTGCCAAAAATCCTGCTGTCACGTCAGTGTGTCCAACATTGAGCTAAACGGTCTGGTGGTCTGGTTCAGGATAAAGCAGGTTCCTGCATTGGCTGGGAACTGCCTAGTTTTTTTTTCCTCACGGGGTCCCTGCCATGGGAGCATATTCACCCAGTGCTTTACCAGTTGCACTGGCTCCCGGTGGAGTATCGGGTCAGGTGTAAGGTGCCGGGTTTGACCTTTAAAGCCCTTTGTGGCTTAGGGCCCTCGTATTTACGGGACCGCCTCTCCTGGTCTGCCCCGCAGAGGACCTTAAGGTCCATGAATAATTAGTTTAGAGGTCCCGGGCCCTAAGGAAGTCAGATTATCCTCCACCAGGGCCAGGGCCTTCTCAGTGATGGCTCCGACCTGGTGAAATGCTCTGTCCCATGAGACCAGGGCCCTGCAGGATTTAACTTCCTTCCTTCTGTAAGACAGAGCCATTCCGCCTGGCTTTCAGTTTGAACTTAGCCTGATCTTTTATTCCCCTTCCTTCCCTCCCCCTTCCCTTTTTATGAAGATTACCCGCTCTGGGATCCCACAGCTAATTCTCTTTTTTTAAAAAAATAATAATACTATTTATTACTTTTCCAACAATTTAAACACTACAAAACAAAATGAACAATACAATACTATACAATACAAAAGCACTACATAACACTAACACGTTAAACTAACAAAACAAACACATTAGACTAACACCCACAGCTAATTCTCCCCTGGTCTCCTCGCTGGCCCAAATAGGACTAATTTAGCCAGCTAGCCCTGGTGATCATCTAATGTTTATTGGATGGATTTCCCCCCTAAATTGATTTTTGAATTCTGAGTTTATTGTTACTTACGTTTTATGCTGTATTTTATGCTGTTTTTTGTTGCATCAATTAAGTGTTTTAAATCTGTTGTTAGCCACCCTGAGCCTGGTCTTTTTGAACTGGGAAGGGCGGGGTATAAATAAAAAATTATTATTATTTTAAAAAACCAGGTCCTTGGAAAAGCAACGGCAAGGTATTCATCATTCGGCATTTCCCGAGTGTTCTGGTCCAATCTCCTTCGCGACACCCCTGCAAGGTTGGCCAGTCTGGTAAACAAACGTCACACCTTAAGTAAAGCCCTGCCCCTTTCTGACAGCAAGAGCTGATTGACAGTGGAATGGTTTCCCTCAGGAGGTTGTGGGCTCTGCTGCCTTGGAGGTTTTTAAGCAAAGGTTGGGTGACCATCTGCCATTCCTGCACTGTTGTGATTCCTGCATTGCAGGGGTTTGGACTACATGAATCTTGAGATCACTGCGAACTCTACAAACCTGTGATTCTATCATTTTAACCCCAGCGGACTCCAGGTAGCCAACTGCACTCTGTGCATGCTCAGGAGCGCTCTTGCGACCCGCAGATTCCGAGGCTGACGTCTAGACATGGAAAAGAGGCTCCCTCCTGGCTCTTTGTCTCCTACCTGTCCTTTGAGTGTCTTTGTCCTTCCTTGTCCCTCAACAGGCTCTCCCATCCTCCTCCCCCCGCCATCCATACCCCCCAACCGACCGATTTCTGTACCGTGATGGTTGACTTCTCCACAATCTCTCCACTTGTCAGCTGCAGCTGCTTTGTGACCTTGGTTTGGGAGACAATCTGGGGAGCCGGCAGTTGAGTCACAGGCAGCAGGCAGGCGAGGAAGGAGGGAAGAAGGGCAGAGAATTAACTGTGCTTCAGGGGAAGGAAGAGAGGGTCATATTTATTTGTTTAAAATGTATACACCGCTAGGCCAAAGCGGTTTACGGAAAAAGATAAAAACCATAAAATCAGGAAATATTCGTAATGCGTTAAAATATTGAAGTTAAAAACACTAAACAAATTAAAATCCACATCAGCTGATGAAGAGAAGGGGAGAAAGAGAGAGGGAAGGAAGGATGGTAGAAGGAAGGAGGGAGAGAAAGAGAAAGAGAAAGAGAGAGAGAGAGAGAGAGGGGGGGGGGGAAGGAAGGAGGGAAGGAAGGAGACGAGAAAAGAAAGGAGGGAAAATATAGAATGAAAAGGGAGGTGGAAAGAGTCTTCCCGTCCCAAATTATAGGGATTTCCAGACTGTTTCTGTTTTCAGGTGAGACTCAGATTGTATACCAACAAATTCAGCTTGTAGGATTAATATTGGTTAATATTAATATCCTGCCGTCAGACTTCTTGCAGTAACAAAAGTGATGGGAAAATGCACTGGAAACTGTGGAATTAATGAATAGCTGGCATCGTCTGACATTCCTGCAAATGTCGTACAGTGGTACCTCAGGTTACATACGCTTCAGGTTACAGACTCCGCTAACTCAGAAATAGTGCTTCAGGTTAAGAACTTTGCTTCAGGATGAGAACAGAAATCGTGCTCCGGCGGTGCAGCAGCAGCAGGAGGCCCCATTAGCTAAAGTGGTGCTTCAGGTTAAGAACAGTGCTTCAGGTTAAGAACGGACCTCTGGAACGCGGTACGACTGTACAAGCAGATCTGGATGAACGCTCAATAAGCAGGTCCACAAACGAGCCTTTGCATATGGCAAGGTTCAAAACCTAGCATATGATTTAGCTCCCTGGAAATTTCCACTTTCCTTTTTAAAAAGTCATTCAACAAATTTCCAGTCCTCATGAGTGACTAGGACACTGCACTTCATCCGGGGCCTAAGGACAATTGTTATTATTGTTATTTATTAAATCTGTACACCGCCCATCATCCCCAAATCTCAGGGTGGTTCATAAAAATGCAAGCCACATTCCCAAGAAGAGTTTAAACATGCAGAAAGCTTTCTGGGTTTATTCTAGAAAATCAGCTGGGCATTACATTAGCTGCCCCCCCTCAATGTTTAAACTATTTAGAAGGAAGTCGGCAAGATCAAGCTCTAGGCATCATAAATCCAGCAGGAATCCTTTATCCAAAGGCTTGGGGAGACCAGAAGCCTAATAGATCAGATTTTAGTAAGGGAAGTATTGGAACACTTAAATATTGTTCAGCTAACAGCCACACGTAAGGAGGGAGAGGAGTTTAGTATAAATAAATGGAACCTAGTAACTGATTGGGATGCGGGTGGCGCTGTGGGTTAAACCACAGAGCCTAGGACTTGCTCATCAGAAGGTCAGTGGTTCGAATCCCCGTGACGGAGTGAGCTCCTGTTGCTCAGTCCCTGCTCCTGCCAACCTAGCAGTTCGAAAGCACGTCAAAGTGCAAGTAGATAAATAGGTACTGCTCCGGCCGGAAGGTAAACGGCGTTTCCATGCGCTGCTCTGGTTCCCCAGAAGCGGCTTAGTCATGCTGGCCACATGACCCGGAATCTGGACGCCGGCTCCCTCGGCCAGTAAAGCGAGATGAGTGCCACAACCCCAGAGTCGTTTGCAACTGGACTTAACTGTCAGGGGTCCCTTTACCTTTTTAGTAACTGATTATATTGAAAGGGAATTGGGAATTTCAGAACAGGAAATGGATTATCTGTGTTTAGCAAGGAATGGATCGTCTGTGTTTAGCAACCGAAGGAAATAATAATAATAATAAATTTTATTTATATCCCGCCCTCCCCAGCCGAAGCTGGGCTCAGGGCGGCTAACAACAATAAAACAATACAAAAGTACAACACAAAACAACACTCTAAAATCATTCATTATAAAATTAATTAAATTCAAGCCACTGGCCACTATTGGGCCAGAGCTCCGCGAAGATTGCCGAGGGAGGGAGTCAGGCTGTGCCCTGGCCAAAGGCCTGGCGGAACAGCTCTGTCTTGCAGGCCCTGCGGAAAGATGTCAAGTCCTGCAGGGCCCTAGTCTCTTGTGACAGAGTGTTCCACCAGGTCGGAGCCACAGCCGAAAAAGCCCTGGCTCTAGTTGAGGCCAGCCTAACTTCTCTGTGGCCTGGGACCTTCAAGATATTTTTATTTGAAGACCGTAAGTTTCTCTGTGGGGCATACCAGGAGAGGCGGTCCCGTAGGTGCGAGGGTCCAAGGCCGTATAGGGCTTTAAAGGTTAAAACCAGCACCTTAAACCTGATCCTGTACTCCACCGGGAGCCAGTGCAGTTGATATGTGTTTAGCAACCGAAGGAAAAGCGGAAAGCTTTAGACAACACGGAAAACAAGTCAAACACCTGTTGAAGGTTCTGCTCCAACATATCAGATACTATTTCGATCATTTATTCTAGCTCCCAAATAGTGAAATGATTAAATTTTACACACGTTTTGAAAACCAACTCTTTAACTATTGGCATTCTCAAAACCTCGGGCACGTAGATTGTGCCTCGGCTGCAGGAAACGACGCTGCCTATTTAAAAGTGAAACGAGCATACCACGCCACGAAACTTGAAAGCCTCGTTATCGCCGCATTTGGTTGCCGGAGCGAGGAAAGCCCATGAGTTTCCCGAGTGCTGCCCCCCCGGCAGATGACATCACTGCTCCTGCTGTCCTTTCCCCACCCACCAACCCTTTGGAGAAATCCTAATAAATTGATGTTTGGGCCTCTATTTCCCAAAAATACAACAAGAGAAAGGTTTATTCCCCCCCATGGGGTCAAAGCAGCCTTACCTGGCCTAAGGTGCACTCGATGGTGCCCAGAAGGACCCCCGTTTCGGAACCCAGGTCTTCGGCGCTCTCTCCATCGGCGTCGAAGACGTCGAACCTCAAAATCTGCATCTCTTCGAAGAAGTAGTCCAGGGCAAAGACATGACCAAAGACAGGGTTCTGGGAGCTGCGGAGGACCTCGGAGCGCCCCACCTGGGAGGAGAGGCAGAAAGGGGGAAGGAGGGAGTTTTGGGAGGTGGTTTTGGTGCGGGTTGGACTAGATGAGCTCTGGAGGTGCCCTTCCAACTTTGCCTTTCTATGCTCCTTTGATTCTATGAATTGACCTTCAGACCAGGTTCCTGCCAATCCAGGGCCTTTCCTTTTCCTTTTCTAAAAAGTTTTTATTATTAAAATAATTCAGCATTAATACACACATGTTACGAATATACAAACATACATTTCATACAATCCTTAAAAATGTTCATACATACCCTCACTCAATCCCACAGATACTTCCTTTTCCCATCGCCATCCCTCACCCCACCCTTGTGTTAGACTTCCAATCTACTCAGTTGCAATTTCTTTCCACTTCTATTACTTTCTTTCACACACCATTAACCCAATTTTCTGCTTCTTTTTCTATTACACATTGTTATCCATCTTATTTAGTATTTCAGTATTTAAAACGGAACTTGTTTATTCTAATAGGAGTTCTGATTTTTCAATATGGTTTTGCAAATCAAATATCCTTTAAACACCTTCCAGTCCCTGTCTATCTTCTCTTTTGAGATCCTTCCAGTTTCTCCCATTGTTTTGGATATATTGTAATACTCCAGTAATTTGGCAAGCCACTCTCTTTTTGTCGGTATAATACCACTTTTCCAATTTTTCGCAGTCAATAGCCTTGCCGCTACTGTTGCGTATAAATATAATGTCTTGTCTTCCTCCAAACAAAAAATTTTTTTTCCTTCCAGTAGCACCTTAAAGACCAACTAAGTTAGTTCTTGGTATGAGCTTTCGTGTGCATGCACACTTCTTCAGATACACTGAAACAGAAGTTGCCAGATCCTTCTATATAGTGAGAAGGTGGGGAGGGGTATTACTCAGAAGGGTGGTGGGAATGGGTGATTGGCAGATAGCTGTGATGAGCCTGTTGACGACTCTTAACGACTGCAATAGGTCTTACAGGAAAAAGCAAGGGGTGAGAAGGTGAAAAATGGCTTTGTCATGTATAATGAGATAAGAATCCAATGTCTTTGTTCAGACCAGGTCTCTCCATGGTTTTAAGTTTGGTAATGAGTTGCAATTCAGCAGCTTCTCTTTCCAGTCTATTTCTGAAATTCCTTTGTAGTAATACAGCTACTTTGAGATCTTGTATAGAATGTCCTGGGAGATTGAAGTGTTCTCCTACTGGTTTCTCTGTCTTGTGATTCTTGATGTCCGATTTATGTCCGTTTATTCTTTGGCGTAAGGTTTGGCCTGTTTGTCCAATATAGAGAGCTGAAGGACACTGCTGGCAGACCAACACGGCTACCTATCTGTAACTTGTCTTCCTCCGTTAGACTTCCTGGTACTATTCCCAATAGAAAACCTTCTGATGTTTTCCAGGGCCTTTCCAATGTGTTGGACTACAAATCCCGTCAGCCTCAGATTGGCAGAGGCTGACATAGGGCTTATCCCCCTCTTTCCTTTTGTCCCGCTGACGCTTCGTGTCCGAGTGTGGGGTTTTGTGCAGGTTTTCGCAGGGGAAGGTCTAGAGCAGGGGTCAGCAAACTTTTTCAGCAGGGGGCCGGTCCACTGTCCCTCAGACCTTGTGGGGGGCCGGACTATATTTTGAAAAAAGAACGAATTCCTATGCCCCACAAATAACCCAGAGATGCATTTTCAATAAAAGCATACACTCTACTCATGTAAAAACACCAGGCAGGCCCCACAAATCACCCAGAGATGCATTTTAAATAAAAGGACACATTCTACTCAGGTAAAAACACGTTGATTCCTGGACTGTCCAAGGGCCGGATTTAGGAGGCGACTGGGCCGGATCCGGCCACCGGGCCTTAGTTTGTCTACCCGTGGTCTAGAGTTCAAAAAGAGGGGTGCTTGGACAGAGAGCTTTAAATCACTGGTCATCCTGGAAAGAGTGGAGGGAAGGTTAGTTTGGATAAGCTCTTAGCTAGAAATGGAAAGCCATTTTTTAAAAAATCTGTAGCTTGTTGTTGTTGTTGTTAAATTAATATTTTATTAGAAGAATTTCATTCGTAAAACGAAAGAGTGATAAAAAAGGAAAAAAGCGAATGAAAATAGAAACAAAAGGAAAACAATCACATTTCCGTACATTCGTATACAGATGTGTCTGGTCTTATTATCCTTGTACAGATATATTCATCAGTAACCTAATATATTCTGTGTATAGTCGTTCCAAATATCACTATATTTCTCCAAAGAAAGTCTGCGTCTATATATTGCGTTCATATATTGCCAAGATTGTCATATTGTCAAGCCGTTGATTAAGGGAATCATATCTGTATTCTTCCAGTTCGCCAGAAATTTTCAGTAGCTAGTTAACATGTGATTCGGCTGCCGTTTTGAACTGATTTAACTTGAATTTATTCCCTGTTTGTGTCATCTTTCCTCCAAAGAATTCAAGGCAGCTTTTAAAAGCAATACAATAATAAAACTGCTATAAGAGTTAACTATCTCCTACCTCTCCCCAGTACTAAAATTTTCGCTTAAATACTCATCCATGGGTACATTTTATCCCAATAGCTAATCAACTTCCTCCCAATGCTCTTCTTGAAAATGGCCATGTTAGCATTTTTAAAATCGCTGATATTACAGATATAATCATAATGGGTGAAAAAGGAGCAAAAGGGATATTTACAAATCAATTCCTGCTTTCAGACGGCAATGTTTTAAATATGTACTTTGTGTTGTTGTGGTTTTCTTTCTGATGAAATCTACTCCAAGTGCTTTATAAGCAGAAAGTCAAGATGATGCCAATAATATTATTATTTTTTATTAATTACATAATATTTATACACTGCTTGATCGTTGGAAAAAACCACACACCTCAAAGCAGTTTACGAAAATAACAAACCTCTCTGTGAGAACAGTTTAAAACTATTAAAAACCTTTAAAAAAGTTAAAATCAGATTAAAACACACATCAGCATTCTAAATATCTGGGTAGGCTTGCTGAAACAAAAATGTTTTTAGCAGCTGCCGAAGAGAGAACAGGGAAGGCACCTGCGGGATATCAAGTGGCAAGGAGTTCCCAAGTACAGGTGCTGCCACACTAAAATCTGACAGGTGCAAAACAGGTCTGATGTTTCACCTGTAATCTCAGGGGTTTTATATCCTAAAAGTAATCCTTTGAACTTGGCCATGTAGCAAATTGGCTACCAGTGTCAGATCTCTGAGCACAGGTGCTGTGTGCTGACAAGGCCTCACCCCTGTCAGCAATTGTGCTGAAGCATTCTGCACCGGCTGCCGCTTCCGAATCAATATTATTACTATTGGTACTCGTGGCGTTCCTGCAGCCACGGAATAAATGTTTTGTGGGACTTGCAAAAGTGCCTGACCTGCAGGTCGGAGTGGTCAGCCACGCACAGGTGAGGAATTGTAAATCATAGAATTGCAGAGATGGAAGGGAACCCCGGGGTCATCTAGTCTGACCCGCTGCAATGCAGGAATCTTAACGAAAGCATCGCACTCCGGGCTAGCTCAGTCGGTAGATCATGAGACTCTTAATCTCAAGATCGTGGGTTCGAGCCCCATGTTGGGCAAAAAAGATTTCTGCATTGCAGCGGGTCAGACTAGATGTCCTTTGGGGTCCCTTCCCACGGTATGATTCTGTGACCAATGGCCAGAATCAGGAGTCTGGGGGAAACCCCACAAGGTTTGCAGATAATATTATGGGGGAGGGAAACCTTAAGCACAGAGAGACGTCTAAACAGGAAGACCTGCGCACTGCAGCAAAGTGTTACAGTTCCCACTCATCACATACATTTCTCTGACGAAAATAGGGACGTCCCCTTCCATCATGATAATTTTACTATTTATACCCCACACGCCTTACTGGGTTGCCCCAGCCAGCTTCTGGACAGCTCCCAACAATATATAAAAACATAATAAAACATTAAACATTTAAAAAACCTTCTAGTTTGCCTTCCAGCGGCTCGGGAGTCGGATAGCTCCATACCCTCCAAGGAAAATAGGGACATCCTAAGGGAAAGCGGGACATTCAGGGATCAAATCAGAAACCGGGACGGCTTCTCTAAATCAGGGACGTCCCTGGAAAATAGGGACGCTCGGTCAGCCTCTGGAGGCTGATCGATCGCCAAATGACTGGTATTTGTGGAATGCAGCTTATTTACACTGCAATATTGCAAGCAGTTTTGCCCAACAATTTAACGTGGAAGGCACTGGTTCATTTAAGCTCAAAAGGAAGGTTTGGACAATTAATGATTGGGAGTTGCTGCGCCATTAAACTTTGGATAACATCCTGGATTGAAATGGAGTCAGAGGAAGCTGCGCTGGTTAAAAAGGCAGTAGGAAAAATATGTATATACAAATAAAGCTGTATTCGACGGATGAAAGGATATATGACGTTTGACATGATTGAGAATCGTGGAACCAGGGAAGGAGAATTTTAAAGCCTTAAAATCAAGATGTGGAAAATATGGGAGAGACAGAACTGAGATGTGGAGATATGCTTCAGAGGTCCAGACTGTGGGGAGCTCTGAAAAATCAATAATTATAATTTGGATTATAATTTTTAATCTTAGTTTTTTATTTTAATTGGATTATCACAAATGGATATATTAACAGGATGTTTTTTATTGGAAAATCAATAGAAATGATTTTTAAAAAGAAAATAGGGACCCTCAGAGGCTATCAGCCCAGTCGAAAGCGGCGCTCTTACCTCGCTCCATTGTCCAGCGCTGAGCTGGTGAAGAACCAGGCATGGGTCGGGTTTGGCGGCATCTTCGCGCTCCGACAGGCTCCAGCAGGAAACTCTGAGCTCCACTCGGCTGGCGCCCAGCGCCACAGGTTGAGAGTCGACCCCTTCCGACATGGCGGGTCCTGAGTGGGGTCAAAGGGTCGAAGGGAGCAGAAAGGAAGAAGGGGAAGAGATTGGCGGGTGGACACAAGCAGAAGGATATTGCTTAACGGAACGGGGAGCTGGGTGGATGGGAAAGAATGGATGGAACTGGGAGAGGTCCGAGTGAAGGAATAGGACAATAAGAAAGGAGAGGAATGGAAAATGTCCAGATATTCATGGGACAGCCAAACGGTCAATTGCACACAGCCAGAATGGCAGAGGACAGTTTCTGGAATCTAGCGAAAAAGGGGGCTCATGTCAATCTGGAAATATCTTCCACCTAATGTGCCCCCCAAAATATATTCCTGGCTTGTGGGGTGGGTGGGGGAACTCTGCAGTTCCTCCCCAGTGAGAGAAACGGGCTCTTCACCTGCTCAGTCAGAAAGGCCTTTCCACTTCTGTTCAAATCCTTCCCCACAGCTGAGCTTTCGAGGCAGAAAACAGATGCCTTTGGGAACCCCAGCCCATAGCAAAAAAACAACAACAAACCGAGGTAAAAGTTCAGAGAAAGCATTTTTCGTCCAAGTGCCTCAAAATTCTGTTTCGGGCAGCGCCAGGGCTCTTCAGAGGTGTGGGCAATCAAAAAATAGTCTTTTTTTGCAAAAAAAGGAGGGTTGCAGTTGTATATAAGAGTCTCTGAGGGGGACGGAGGTCCAATCTGAGGGGGTGCTAAAAGGAGGGGGTGCTGTGAGTCAAAAAAAGGTGGTGGCCTGCGGGGGGGTGAGAATCACATAATTTTGGGCGGATTTGGCAATGACGATGGCGCTCTGTGCGTGCTCAGAAGTCTGAGCAGAAAAATGGCACTGAAAAGAAGCTTCTAGGTTTTCAAGTCGGGGTGTGGGGGTGTTATGGAGATTCCCGCCCCATTCCCCCAGTCTGCCCCCCTCCCTTCACCATCCGCCCTGCTTCCAGCTCTGGATGCAGAATTTTGGGAGGAAAATATATATTGACATGTTCCAAACTGGCAGGGGAGCTTCTGGGACCAAAGGGTGCTGAGTCAGCTCCAGCCCTGATTTATTACACTGCGGCCTGGACGGCTGGTTTGGCTCCCACTAGGGACCTGAGTCAGGTCAAAAGCGAGAGGCTCCAGCCTGTGTGGGGAGGAGCAGAGAGCCATGGGGTGGGGGTGGGCGAGAGGGACATCTGAGCAGACGCCGTGGGTTTAGTTTCAAGGGCCGCCGTAGACCTTTGCATTTGTAAAAGCAACACACACACACATTCATAACAACACGAAGACTCGGTGGCTAGTGGGACAGCTGGTCAGATGGAGCCCTCAGGTTTAGAAGCATTCTATCCCTGAACGGTGCAGAACAGCAGAGGGTACCCGTTGCCTCCCTGCCATGCTCAGCTGTCCGCTGTGGGGAACAGGATGCTGGACCGAGCAGGCCTTGGGTCTGATCCAGCAAAGCTTGCTCGGAGCCTGCGCTGATGCACCGCAGCCAGCCTCAGCAGAAAAGAAAAAAGGGGAAATTGTACCCACTGAGTATTTCCTGGAAAAGGTTTTAAGGACACTGCGATGTGCATTAATGCGCCGGGGACCAGCGCTTTGCTCCAGCGCTCAGGTTCTGTGATAAGGGAACCTCGGCTGCACAAAAAATGTCATTTCCTGGCTCGCTGCCTCTTCTTCCTGCTCGGCTCCTCCCCCCATGTCCTGCTTTTCCAAATGCATGAAGATTTTGGTGTCTGTGTATTTTGGGGTGTGTGTGCTGTACCACATGGCTGACTGCACACCGATTTGGTGTACAAGAGAGAGATCTCCGCCCAGTTCAAAACCCCTTCCTAGCACGACAGTGGCTGACGAAGGATTTAAACAGAAAGTACCACGGCACTCTCGGATTATTGTTATAATTTATTGCACTGATATCCCACCTTTTTCTCAAGGCGGTGTGCATCGTTCTCCTCATTTGCCCCCCACAACAGCCCTGCGAGGTAGGTGAGACTGAGAGGAAGGGAATGGCCAAGGTCACCCAGCGAGTTTCACGGCAGAGTGAAGGTCTGAACCCTGGTCTCCCGAGTCGTAGTTCAAGGCTCTAACCATTACACCAAACAACACTGTGGTTCATCCACACTGGCTCTCTTGACTCATTTCAGGCCTCAGTGAGATTTGGGTGCATTTGTGCGGCAGTGTGCATAGCAGTTAGAGCATTGGACCAGGCCCTCAGAGACCAGGAGCTCGGATGCTTGCTCCAAACTCAGATACCCCAAGGAAGTTGAGCTGAGAGCGGTGCATAGCCCCACTTCATTGTGTAAAGTGTGTGAGGGGAAAAACAGAGGAGGACCTCTGTCCTCTTCTGCATGAGTCCCTGTTCTGGCACGACTCCTCAGGGTGAAGAGGAAATTGTCGTGTCTCCGAACGATCCGAGCACACAGCCAGAACTGTTTCCCAGTCCCCACCTCCTTAAGCAATGTCGATTTCCCTCTGAGCAAAGGTTACAACATTTGGGTGGGGTTTTTTTATATAGTTTTTTTGGGGGGGGGAATGGCAAGCAAGGGATATGAGATGTTCCAACTTCTGCACAGTGTGGCGAAAGTGAAGAAAGAGAGCTTTTTCTTCCTCTTCCACAAGAGTAGAAACCCGTGGTCGTCCTCAAAGGAAGCTGAGCGGGACCAGATTCCAGACAACAAAAGGAATTCCTTCTTCGCACAGAGCATAAGCGGTGGAACCCACTGCCACATGAAGCAGCAACGGCCGCCATATTGGATCGCTTTAAAAGAGGATTAGACAAATTCCTGGAGGAGAAGTCTCTGAATGTCAGTTGCTGGAAAAGGCAGGAGGGGAGATGGCTGTTGTGCTTGCGGGTTTTCCATATAAACTTCAAGCCAGCCACTGTGAGAAAAGGGTTCTGGGATAGGTGGGCCTTTGGCCTGATCCAACTGCAGAACTCAGCCTATGCTCTGTTGACTGAACAGAGGCAGGATCAGAGCAGTTTCTCATCAAGAGACACAACACAATTGCAGTTTCCGAGGATCAGCATGTCTAGAACGAAAAGACTTGTTTGGGGGCAGTTTCAGTGCTGTGGCAATTCCACAATCTTCTATTCTTAGAGGCTGCGCTGGTGTGCAGCGTATGGATGCTCAGTTGCCTTTGGAACTTGGGCCGCTTTTGGCTTTGAAGGAGCTGCCTAACTCAACAGCATCAGGGAGATTTTTTTGGAAACCTAACAGGAACAGGGCAGCCCTAGCCCATGCAGAGAGGAGAGTCTGGCAACCCACCAAGTTTGTTGCAAGGAGGCAAATGTTCTCAAGAAACATCCAAATGGCATCACGTCTAAAGAGTTCAAGGACCAAGAGATGAGGCATGTAGCACAGCAGGCTAAAAGCAGGTCAGTTGTAGCTGCAATTGGAACTGTTTCAGTTAGGGTCTGGGTATGCAAGCTTCGGAGGGCCACAGAACGCTTTGTCAGGCTGAGTTCATGAGAATGGAAAGGCTCCTCCCGATTGGTCCAGAGGCCGATCAGGTGTTGCTGGGCAGCTCATGAGCCTGGCCTGACAGAGGGAGATGGCCTATAATTGTCCACCACAGCTGCCCCCCAATGCGTAACGATCTCTTAGCTGTCCCGGCTAATTTCTGTTGATGCAATCATTGGGAAAATCCCATTTCCAAGGCCAGCACAACAGCTTGCAGCAGTCAATCCCATCAGTAAATCTCGGCGTTGCATGGAGAATCATTTCCCTACCCCAGAATTGCCTTGCCAAAGAGCTCTGTGGAACCCCGAAGCTTGCACACACGCACCTCTAATGATGAAATCTAGGTTAATGCCATGAAACGTCATTTGACTTAATTTGTACACTTTGTAGACCAAAGAACTCCCATTTGCTGGTAGAGTACACACAGCCCGGGGCAAGCAAAGATTACACAGCAAAATGTGTTAGCTACATAGGAAACTGCTTTATCCTGAGTCAGACCACTGGTCCATCTAGCTCCATACTGTCTACACTGATTTCCAGCAGCTCTCTGAGATTTCGGGCAGGGAACGTCTCCCAAATCTTCCAGGAGGCGCCAGGGATCGAACCTGCGACCTTCTGCTCTGGCACTGAGCTACTGCCTTTCCCCAAAGGACATGATAGATTGAGGGTATGTGACAACCCCACCAGCACTGTTGAGGAACACAGAAGGTGACTGACAACTGATGGCCTGAAGGAGGCGATGTCTAAGGGGCTGGGACTGCACAATTCGAAGTCCAGGCACACCCTATGCAGAGGCACCAAGAGGACTAGGGACTTGAGGGTAACACAAGCTGAGGATCAGCTGGGAGAATAACTATGGCCAAGCCCCACAGCTCAGAATGTGGAGAGATGCAGTGAAATGGAGCAGCCCACACGGAAGAAAACTACACATACACACAAACTGTGTATAAGACCAACACCTGTGCAAAACCGGGCGGCAGTTTGACAGAGTGGATCAAGGGCTGAACCGGGTCCAGAAAGACTCAGGTTCAAATCCTCGCTCACTGGGGCGGATGCCGCCTCTCATCTTGGATTGTTGTGCGGCTGAAAGGCAAGGATTGGAGGAAACCGTGGGAGACGGGTCCACAGCAAGCAATTGGAATAAGGGGCGGTATATCTCTGAGAAGCAGAGGGAGGCCAAGGTGGGAGGTGGGGAGAAGCCACGTGGCCACAGGGAAGGGGGCAGCGCAGGTGTGGTCAGCGGAGACCCCCAAAACCGCAAGGACCCACATCAGAAAGGAGGAACGACATAAAGCACACACACACAAGAAGAAGAGATCTAACAAAATGTGAAACAGACACCCCTTGTAGTTGTGCAGTGTTGTCACAAAGCACGACACCAAAGGCACAAAATAGGACCCCTTTTCTGATCCTGCTGAAGGGGACACCCAGACACCCCAGGTGCTCCCAAGCAGGCCAGAAAGGTGGTAATAATCCCCTGCATTTTGTTGTTGTCTGTCTCTAGAGCTCTACTGCGACTGAATGTGGAGGCTCCATTTTTTTTCACTCTTCTAGGAGAAGGATTATGAACCCGCCCAGAATCTGTCTAATACTTTTCACATAATAATAACATAATTTTTGCAAAACCGGGCCTGAGTTCAGGCCATTGCAGCTTGTCTAAGTTAAATAAAGTTTTGCCTGCAAACTCCTGCTTTCGAATCGTTGGGTGATCCTGAAAGGTTTGCCTGGAGACTGGGAAGAACTAAGTGCAGTTCCACGCAGTACCGAAAGAGACCGGGACACAGGGAGGGAGGAGAGGGGAGGGGCTGTTTTCATAATCTTTCCGTGGGCAAGGAGAGAGGCGAGGAAGAGGGGCCAGCAAGCCTAGCCAGGGCTCAGTTCCTGCCACACCCAGGGCAGCAACTCAGCCGAGCCCTGCCCTGCAAAGCGGGAGGGCATGCGTAACGCACATGGTTAGGATCTCCTAAAGATGGACAGGATTCGCAGTGCCAGACACACGCAGGACAGGGCAACACCACAACAGAGGGAAAGGTGCACAAACATGCCAAGCGCGGTGCTCAAGTTTGTGACATACGTCACTGGCCCCAGGCGGGCGCACGAGACACGGGGGTGCAAGGCAGCTGCGCGACGCATGACCTGACTCGTGGCTGGAGGCGTGGGGCACGGAAGGCGCCACGATCCGGGCAGAGGAGCCCATGAACGCACACATAAGCAGGCACAGCCCCGTGGAAAGAGACGCGCAGCCACAGGGACCCCTAGGTGGGAAGGGGTTCCTCCCCACCCGAGGGGCACTCCTTCCTGGGGGAGGGGTCCCGGGACACCGGCAACATCACACAACTCTGCCAAACGCGTCGCAGCAGCAGCAGCACCCGCACAGACAGGGCAGTGCGCTGCAGAGCATCCTTTCAGCACCAGGGACAGCTCCCGGAGCATCCCTCGTGGGCGGGGGAAATGGCTTTCCTTGGGTACCACTGCAGGGCTCGGCTGAGACAGAAGGAGGCGAGGCAGCTGTTACCTTGGCAGAAGGCTGCGGAGGATGGAAGGTCCTCTGGGCTGCTTTCTTCCTTTCCTTCCTCTCCTGCTGATCGGCTCTTTTCTCCCCGGCAAGTCCTTGTTGTGGCTCTGTCGTTTCCCCCTCCACCTCCTCGCTCCTCCTGCCGTCTCGTGCGCGCTCTCTCTCTCTTTTTCTGCTGCTGTCACGTTCCCTCCATCCCATGTCTTTCGCTGGCTCCTCCCCCTTCCTAGACTCCGCAGTGTAAGGGAGGGGGAGGCCACACACTCACTCAGAGCCATGCCTGGCGGTGGCAGCGGCGATGGGACACCTCTGGCTCCGCAAGGCGGGCGGAAAGATCAGAGGCACTTCTGGGCGGAAAATATCTGGGCTTGGGACGCTCCGCGCAGTCTTGGTCGTTCCCGTGTGGGAAAAACAAAACCCACAAAATTGTTCTAAAGATGCAGGGGAAATAGATAGATATATAAGGGGAGACAGAAACGATCGAGGAGTTGAGTCACTTTCTGTGCAAGAGAAGATACAGTGAAACGTTTGGGTGGTTTTAGGCACCGGACATCACAGAATTGATGTGCGTCTGTGCGTCTAAGGTGATATCGCTTGACTTGCATCCAGGGAGGGAGTTGATCTGCCAATTTTGGGCTCGTCCTCAGCTTTTCCTCCTCCCCCATTTCCCCAATCGTAAATTCAGTTCTTCACGTTTCCACATCAGGATTTCTGGGTTTGTTTGTTTGTTGTTTTTTAAGTCCTCGTGAAAACTCATCAGCATCTTTGTGCAAACGCTTCCCAATTCTATTATGCAATTTTGCCCGTTATATACTTTTTTTTCTCTTTTGCATAGCATTCCCCTTCCCAGATGGGATGCGTTTCAATTATGTTATTTTCACTAACGCATGCATATTGTTCAAAAATGAATGCTTTACCCTAATAAATGCAATTTTGTGCACATTTACTGGGCTGGATGGAGAACAGCGTTGCAAAACCCAGAGGGGTGCCAATTCTGAAGGACAACTGTATGTATTCGGTCTGTGCGTTGTTCGTGGAAGTGGGATTGGGTGTAGGGTTGCCTTTAAATGCTAATTGAACCCAGTTCCCCCCTCCCCACCCGCCCAGCCCTCCTTATATCACAATATGGCAGGACAGCTGCCCTGCTGTGTTTTTGGGGGGGAGCTTCTGCTCATTCTGCTGAGTGGGACTGCAGATTTATTCCCAAAAGTCCTTACCCTGACGGCACCAGCTGGAGATCCGTAACGCTGTGCAGGGAACGAACATAAAGAGGAGAGGCAGTGTGGTGTAGTGGTTAGAGTGTCAGACAAGGGCCCTGGGGGAGCAGGGTTCAAATCCACACTTTGCCATACAGCTCCCTGAGTGACCTTGGACAGGAAGGTGGTAATAATAATAATAATAATAATAATAATAATAATAGTTTTTCTCTCTCTAATAGTAGATCATTAGGTCATCCCATGAGTAAATTTAGGACAGACAAAAGGGACAAAAGACTTTTTAACAGCACATATATTTTTTCCTGGAATGGGATTGTTTCAGATTTGCGTTTCCATATATCTGAGGCGATCCCACACAAAAAAGCTGGCTGAGCTAATAAAGTTGCTTTCATTACAAAGTCTCCGAGCACCTATGCTCAGCTGACAGGCTGAGCATTAATCTAACTTTGGAGAACAGACCTCCCCGCCCTGCTGTGCTGATAAATTGCTGCCAGGATAGCAGGGGATAGCAATGAAAACAGCAGGGGGGAGATTCTTCCACGCAGGCTGGAGCGATGGGTCCCCTTCTGACAGCTAATCGAATTCGGAACATAATACATCTTGCAGGAAAATTCAATTACGTCCCTTAGCAAATACTCCTGAGCAAACCTTGCATTTGTGGGGCAAAAGAAGAAGCTCCATTTGTGGATTAGTAATTTGTTAAGCAGCAGGAAGACGAGAGAGCAGGAATAAATGGAGTTTGTTTTCCCCACGGACGGACGTAGAAGGCAGAGGCTTCCCCAAGGATATGAAATGGGGCCTGTGCTTTTTAATTTGTTCATAAATAATCCAGAGCCGGGGTGAGCTGCGAGGGAGCCAAGTTTGCAGAAAATACCTAATTGTTCAGGAGGGTTAAGGCAAAAGGGGATAGCGAGGAACTCCACAAGGAGCAACCCCAGACTGGGGGGGCAGGCATGAAAACTGGCAATTGCAGCTCAGTGTGAAGAAGTGGCATGTTGGGGAAAGAAGAAGAGGAAGAAGAAGAAGAGGAAGAAGAGGAAGAGGAAGAAGAGGAAGAAGAGGAAGAAGAGGAAGAAGAGGAAGAGGAAGAAGAGGAAGAGGAAGAAGAAGAGGAAGAGGAAGAAGAGGAAGAAGAAGAAGAAGAGGAAGAGGAAGAAGAGGAAGAAGAGGAAGAGGAAGAAGAGGAGGAGGAAGAAGAAGAGGAAGAGGAAGAAGAGGAACAAGAGGAAGAAGAGGAAGAGGAGGAGGAAGAAGAGGAGGAGGAAGAAGAGGAGGAGGAAGAAGAATAGGAGGAAGGGGAAGAGGAAGAAGAGGATGAAGATGAAAAGGAAGAAGAGGAGGAGGAAGAAGAGGAGGAGGAAGAAGAGGAGGAGGAAGAAGAGGAAGAGGAGGAAGAAGAGGAAGAGGAGGAGGAGGAAGAAGAGGAGGAGGAAGAAGAGGAAGAAGAGGAAGAGGAAGAAGAAGAAGAAGAAGAAGAAGAAGAAGAGGAAGAAGAAGAAGAAGAAGAAGAAGAAGAAGAAGAAGAAGAAGAAGAAGAAGAAGAAGAAGAAGGAGAACAACAACAACAACAACAATCTCATATAGATGGGGTGTTAGGGGAGGGGCAGTCCTTCTAGTGGCAGACATGCCATGCTTGTTCTGGGGTGGTTTGCCTGCCTTTGGTCCCCACTCAGCTCTCACCTGTGGTTTCTAGAAGCTGCCGGCATGTGACAGTGGCCACACCCTGGGAAACAGCTTCAACTGGCCAGCTAAACCAGGTGAGGGCAGCCGATGGGTCTCAAAGTCTCATTGAGCGTCTCCACCCCCATCGTCCAGCCCGGACACTGAGGTCCAGCACTGAGGGCCTTCTGGTGCTTCCCTCCCTGCGAGAAGTAAGGTTGCAGGGAACCAGGCAGAGGGCCTTCTCGGTGGTGGCGCCTGCCCTGTGGAACACCCTCCCATCAGATGTCAAGGAAATAAACAACTACCTGACTTTTAGAAGACCTGACTGTTTAGTGAAGCTTTTAATGCTGTGACATCACATTGGTGGGGAAGGGGAGAAGGGAGGACTCGAACCCACAACCATGAGATTAAGAGTCTCCTGCTCTAACTCTGTCACTGCATGTGAAAAAGCGCTTTCTTTTATTTGCCCCAAACCTTCTGACGCTCAGCTTCATTCGGTGACCC
Organism: Podarcis filfolensis; assembly: GCF_964270895.1. Classification (NCBI taxonomy): domain Eukaryota; kingdom Metazoa; phylum Chordata; class Lepidosauria; order Squamata; family Lacertidae; genus Podarcis; species Podarcis filfolensis. The sequence continues at coordinate 6,266,261 of NC_139615.1, forward strand.
GGGTTCGAGTGCTGCGAGACAGGGTCTCCGGCATCCATGCAAGCACATGTTTCCTTAAGGCACCATGCGGTGTGCAGCTCCTTTTTCCTCACCCTGCAGCCGCCAAGGCAGATTGTGGATGGTTGAGAACCTCTTGCAGGACAACTTATGGTTTCCTGAGCCATGGGAGCATGTTCACCCAGTGCTTTTCCAGCTGCACTGGCTCCCGGTGGAGTACAGGGTCAGATTTAAGGTGCTGGTTTAGACCTTTAAAGCCCTTCACGGCCTAGGACCCTCGTACCTACGGGACCGCCTCTCCCGGTCTGCCCCACGGAGAGCCTCAAGGTCCATAAATAGCAACACCCTAGAGGTCCCGGGCCCTAAGGAAGTCAGATTAGCCTCAACCAGAGCCAGGGCCTTTTCAACACTGGCCCCGGCCTGGTGGAACGCTCTGTCTCATGAGACCAGGGCCCTGCGGGATCTGATTTCTTTCGGCAGGGCCTGTAAGACAGAGTTGTTCCGCCTGGCCTTTGGCTTAGAATCAGTTTGATTCCCTCCCCCTCTTTCTTTTCCCTTTCTCCTCCTATGAAGAGGCTGCATCCTAATGTTTTAATGTTGTATCTTAATCTTTTAAATTGTATTTTAATCAACTTGTTTTTATTATTGGTTGTTAGCCGCCCTGAGCCCGGTCTTGGCTGGAGAGGGCGGGGTATAAATAAAGTTGTTGCTGCTGCTGTTGTTGTTATCATATTTACCCAGAAGGGCATAACGCCCTGCTCTTGGTTTTGAAGCTGGCAGGAGAAAGGGCGAGCTGAAGGAAAACAAGAGTATTGTGTTCAGAGTCTTCCTCTGCACCTCTACAAAGTCCACAGAGGCTGCGATGCTTCTGAATCACAGCTGCTGAAAATCTCAGGAGGGGACATGGTTCCTGTCAGTGTGGTGTAGTGGTTAAGAGCGGTGGACTCGTAATCTGGTGAACCGGGTTCGATTCCCTGCTCCTCCACCTGCAGCTGCTGGGTGACCTTGGACCAGTCACACTTCTTTGAAGTCTCTCAGCCCCACTCACCTCACAGAGTGTTTGTTGTGGGGGAAGAAGGGACAGGAGAATGTGAGCCGCTTTGAGACTCCTTAAAGGGAGTGAAAGGCGGGATATCAAATCCAAACTCTTCTTCTTCTTCTTGTTTCAGGGCCAGATTTAGGTTTGATGAGGCCCTCAGCTACTGAAGGTAACAGGGCCCTTTATATGTCCAGCTGTCCTTTGTCAACAACATATTGTCACTGTATTTTTGTGTTGATTATATGCTATATGGTAATTTATGGACCTAACAAGTATCTAAAGCCATTTGCACATAACAAATTATGCATTTTATCAAAGTAATTGTTGAACTGAAATACAGTTAAGAAGAAATATATTAATAGTGAAATACAGTTAAGAAGAAGTATATTAATAGTGAAATAATTATTAAGCTCTAACTTAAAATGATTTTTTATTCATACCAAACTTAATAATGCAAACGCATTGGCATTTGGCAATACAGTGGTACCTCAGGTTAAGTACTTAATTCGTTCTGGAGGTCCGTACTTAACCTGAAATTGTTCTTAACCTGAAGCACCACTTTAGCTAATGGGGCCTCCTGCTGCTGCCGTGCCGCTGGAGCACGATTTCTGTTCTCATCCTGAAGCAAAGTTCTTAACCTGAAGCACTATTTCTGGGTTAGCGGAGTCTGTAACCTGAGGTGTATGTAACCTGGAGTGTATGTAACCCGAGGTACCACTGTAACTTTCTAGGGGAAAGCACACCTTGGTTTCGGAACGCTTTGGTTTTGGAACAGACTTCCAAAACGGATTAAGTTTGAGAACCAAGGTACCACTGTGTATAAAAATGAATGAGCAAACCAGTGATATTTTAGGGAGCAGGCTAGCAGGTGGGGCCCATTACTTACATCACAGGAGCCTGCACAACACAAAACACTGTTGCTATATGTAGGTTTTATTTTATTATTTTTTTTATCTTATATTTTGGAAATGTACATCCAGTTTTTCCCCCCTTTAATTTTTTTGGGGGCCCCCAAGAGAGTGGGGCCCTAAGCTATACCTTGTTTAGCTTATACGTAAATCCGGCACTGGTTCCTGTGCTCGGATCCTGCTGACGAATTTCCCGCTGGAATATCCAGCTGGCTACCGTGAGAACAGGATGCTGGACTAGATGGGTCGTTAGACTAATCCAGCACTCTCATCGTACGCTCTCGTGTTGTTCCACCTCCAGTTTCAGAAGGGTATTGAAAAATTCAAAAGCTCGCTCGCGGCTGTGGCCTGGCCCAAACAAATGACCTGTTTATTGAGCTTTCGCCCTGATCTGCTTGCTGAATTATATCACAGAGGCTGCATTATAGCTGCACATTTGTTCCGATTGGTTCACGGGGACTGTTATACAGCAGTGACCAAGCCCCCATTCGTCCCAAATTTGCCAGGACCACCACAAAAAGCCCTTAAGCTGCCAAAGCTACCGTATTTTTCGCCCTATAGGGCGCACTGGCCCATAGGACGCACCTCGTTTTTTGGGGGGGAAATGAATAAAAAAAATTATTTCCCCCCCCGCCTGAGCTTCCCCCGACCCCAGCCCCCAGAACAGGCGGGCTCGCAAGGCTTGCGGACACCTGCGCGAAGCACGGGGCGCCCTCCGGAGGGCGCCCCGTGCTTCAGGCTGCAGGCTACTGCCTGCAAGCCTGGAGAGCCCGGCGGCAACTCCCGCCGGGCTTGCAGGGCTTGCAGATAGCTTCCTGAAGCCTGGAGAGCGAGAGGGTTGGTGTGCACCGACCCCTCTCACTCTCCAGGTTTCAGCGAAAGCCTGCATTCGCCCCATAGGACGCACACACATTTCCCCTTCATCTTTGGAGGGGGAAAAGTGCATCCTATAGGGCGAAAAATACGGTACTTCCTGTGCCATAGGTAAAGGTAAAGGGACCCCTGACCATTAGGTCCAGTCGTGGACGACTCTGGGGTTGCGGCGCTCATCTCGCTTTATTGGCCGAGGAACCGGTGTACAGCTTCCGGGTCATGTGGCCAGCATGACTAAGCCGCTTCTGGCGAACCAGAGCAGCGCACAGGAACGCTGTTTACCTTCCCGCTGGAGTCGTACCTATTTATCTACTTGCACTTTGAGGTGCTTTCGAACTGCTAGGTTGACAGGAGCAGGGACCGAGCAATGGGAGCTCACCCCGTCACGGGGATTCGAACCGCCAACCTTCTGATCGGCAAGTCCTAGGCTCTGTGGTTTAACCCACAGCGCTACCCTCGTCCCTTTTCCTGTGCCATAGGGTGTTGCAAATTAAGCTGTATTTAAAGGGGCCATGGGCAAAGTTGCTGGTGGCTTACAGTTTCAACATGTTGTTGTTGAGTCGTTTAGTCGTGTCCAACTCTTCGTGGCCCCCTGGACCAGAGCACGCCAGGCACTCCTGTCTTCCACTGCCTCCCGCAGTTTGGTCAAACTCATGCTGGTAGCTTCGAGAACATTTTGGCCATGTGAAAAAATGTTCGGGGATGGTGTGAAGCTGGATTGGTGAGGGGGCAGGGCCTGAGGAGAGAGGCTACAAGGTGGGGAGAGTGCAAAGACCCAAATTGAGAGTTTTTGGGGCTCAGATTTTGCCCCTGAGCCTAGGAAACCTGGCAGGAATGATATATATGTTGATTTTTTTAGGGCCGGCTCTATGAGTGAGGCAGCCACCCCAGGCAGATGGTTTGAGGCCTGTGAAAGCAAAAGGCAGCGAATTGCTAATTATTGCTGTATTTGTATTTTTCCCCCACCTGGGAGTGAGACAGGCACTTGGGGGAATGATTGGTGTCCCAGTGCCAAAATAACTTGGCCTGCCTTAGATATTATGCAACTTGAGTTTGTGCTGGAGAGGGAGGGGCGTCACTCTGCTCCAGCAGGAAAATATCTGCCTATCTGGAAAAAAAGGTACCCAGATAGTTGAGGTTGGTGATTGGGAAGGGATCGTTGCAAGAGTGTCCCATTTCAATCAGGATAGCCTAACTTTTTTGTGCATGTAACAACAGCTTCTAGGATTCTCAGTGCACAAAAAATGGAAGGAATAATAGGTGCCCAAGAAAGAAGAACTGATAGGTCAGGTGCTGGACTCTGCAAAATGGCTGACGTTAACAGCTAAAATAAGAGAATCGAACAATGATTGCTTTGTGGAGGAACGGAAGCCCTTTTTGGACTATTTAAGGAAATGCTATACAGTGGTACCTCGGGTTACATACGCTTCAGGTTACACACTCCACTAAGCCAGAAATAGTGCTTCAGGTTAAGAACTTTGCTTCAGGATGAGAACAGAAATCGTGCTCTGGCGGCACGGCGGCAGCAGGAGGCCCCATTAGCTAAAGTGGTTCTTCAGGTTAAGAACAGTTTCAGGTTAAGTACGGACCTCCGGAACGAATTAAGTAATTAACCAGAGGTACCACTGTAGATCATGGGTAGGCAAACTATGGCCTGGGGGCCAGATCTGGCCCAATCGCCTTCTAAATCTGGCCTGCAGATGGTCCAGGAATCAGTGTGTTTTTACATGAGTAGAATGTGTCCTTTTATTTAAAATGCATCTCTGGGTTATTTGTGGGGCATAGGAATTCGTTCATTTTTTACCTTCAAAATATAGTCCGGCCCCCCACAAGGTCTGAGGGACAGTGGACCGGCCCCCTGCTGTAAAAGTTCGCTGACCCCTGCTATAGCGTGATGGACTTGTGAGCTGTATTTGAAATATGAGCAACAGAAGGAATTAGAAAATACAGTATTGATGTGTCAGGATAAGGAAAATAAGGCATTGTACAGCAGAGGGGGGAATTAAAACACTGGAAAACGGGGTAGGAACTCGCAAAAAGACAAATTTATTATATATTAAAGTATATATGGTAAGTTTTTGAAAATTCAATAAAAAAATTCTGTTATAAGAAAGGATAGTCTAATGTCTGTCGCCTAGGTTCTGGTAACCTCTAGGTTAGATGACTGAAATGTGTTATACAAAGTGCTGCCTCTGAAGGAGGTTTGGGAACTTCAGCTGGGGCAAAATTTTGCAGCCAGGCTGCTCAGCGGGGCAAGACGGTTTGAGCATATTACACCAATCCTGGTCAGACTACACTGGCTGCCAATTAGTTTCCGGGGCCAATTCAAAGTGCTGGTTTTGACCTATAAAGCCTTAAATGGCTCAGGACCGCAGTACCTCAAGGACCCCTCTTTCCATATGAACTGACCGGGACTCTGCAATCATCTTCTGAGGCCCTCCTTCGTGTGCCTCCTCCACAGGAAGTTTGCCTTCAAAGCCAAATTGACCCAATTCCCGCTCTCCAAAACAACACAAGAACCAAAATGCAGCCTTCCTTTGAAATTCGCACTTATCCAAAACTTGCTGTGCAGCCAGCAAGGGTTTATAAAAATGAATATATTAGAGGGAATGAAAGCATAAATAATGAACGCACCGAAGAAAATGTCACAGAAAAATATGCATTCCGTTAGGAGAAATTGCCTGTACAATGTGTACCTTAGTCAAAGCGGCATACGAGAAAAGGGGGTCACTAGAAGAAATCTGCACAGAAACGCAAAAGAATATTTGTGAGGAGTTTTTAGAAGAGAATTTGTAAATTGCCGCCATAATGTGGAGAAATGGGCTTAATGCTGGAAAGAAGAGACACGGAGAGAACGGAAACTGTCCCTCTGGACACCTCCTGTTCAAAGAATCAGTTTGCAGGTAGATTCGGAGAGAGTGACTGCCGGCCAGAGTATGTAATATGGGCCTGTATTGAGATCGCCTGAAGCTGTTTTCTTTGCTCTGTCATGGCCTGAGGGTCCCATGAGAGAACATGTTTAAGAGTAAGTGGAGCAGAAGGAGAGAGAGAAAGAAAGAAGAGGAGATCTCAAAGAGAGAGAGGGGAGAAAAAACCTGAAAGGAATAATGCAGAACAAATTCTCAAATTCCTTTTAACAATACCGCTCCTGCCACCTGCTGGCCATTTGGTGGTACTGCAGCCATGTTTCTCTCTCAACCAGCCTTCCCAAGCTCAGAGTATTCCAGATGTTTGGGGCTGGAAGGAGCTGCAACCCCAGTAATCTCAAGGGCACCAGATTGGGGAAGGGTGCTCTTCTTTAGCTGCACCCACCCATGCACTCAGCAATGGGCACCGTGATTTTTAATCGAATGCCAAATTTTGGGGGGGGGGGGTTGGTTGGTCTCTGGGTCCCTGCTGAATTAGGTATTGTTGAAACCCAGAGTCCTGAGTCATGGATAGATTCAGAGAAGGGAGAGTCCCTCACTCCCAGAGAAGCTGGGCTGCAGACCTCATGGCCGGGCAATTTGCACCACAAAGTCCCTCGCAAGCAGAACTTCCTTTCTGACCTGAAATTTGATTTATGATGCCCTTTCGTTAAAAAGGGTGGCATGGGAGGAGAGGGGCAGAGTGTGGGCTGGACCTAATAGGGTTGCCATATTTTTAGGAGCACAAAAGAGGGTGCTATGATGACTCTCCTTTTAAATCCCCCTTATAATATGTAGGGGGACGCGGGTGGCGCTGTGGGTTAAACCACAGAGCCTAGGACTTGCCAATCAGAAGGTTGGTGGTTCGAATCCCTGCAATGGGGTGAGCTCCCGTTGCTCGGTCCCTGCTCCTGCCAACCTAGCAGTTCAAAAGCACGTCAAAGTGCAAGTAGATAAATAGGTACCGCTCCGGCGGGAAGGAAAACGGCGTTTCCGTGCGCTGCTCTGGTTCGCCAGAAGCGGCTTAGTCATGCTGGCCACATGACCCGGAAGCTGTACGCCGGCTCCCTCGGCCAGTAAAGCGAGATGAGCGCCGCAACCCCAGAGTCGTCCGCGCCTGAACCTAACGGTCAGGGGTCCCTTTACCTTTACAATATGTAGGCGATAGAAGCTGTGATATATTGCTGAGGGGGGCAGGAGAAGAGGAGAGGAGAGGAGAGCAAGTCTTCAACCACCAGTTATGTCTAGGTCTCATTCAGAAAGTATAGCCAAAAACATTTTGGCAAATATATATATTTAAAAAACCCACCCAGAAAGAAATTTAGCCTGGAAAAGAGGACCTGTCCTGAAAAAAGAGGACACATGGCAACCCTAGACCTACAGAGCTGGGGGCAGTTTGTTGTTGTTGTTGTTTAGTCGTTTAGTCGTGTCCGCCTCTTCGTGACCCCCTGGACCAGAGCACGCCAGGCACTCCTGTCTTCAACTGCCTCCCGCAGTTTGGTCAGACTCATGCTGGTAGCTTCGAGAACACTGTCCAGCCATCTCGTCCTCTGTCGTCCCCTTCTCCTTGTGCCCTCAATCTTTCCCAACATCAGGGTCTTTTCCGGGGGGGGGCAGTTTACAACTTCCCAAAGTGGGCAGTACGACCCCCAAGCCATCCTGGGGGACAGTGGCATTACTGTGGGGAGTGCTAGGAGGCAAGGGGGCGGAAGGGGGGCACTGGATGTGAGTCAAAGTGCATCAATCTCTTCCAGATCTAGAGCCTAGACCAGGGTTTCCCAGCCTTGGGTCTCAAGCTGTTGTTGGACTACAATTCCCATGATCCCTAGCTAGCGGGACCATCGGCCTAAAGTGGGGGGAAACACTTTCCTCACTTTGTATTACCACCCTTCTCATTTTCAAAGCTATTTCCTCTGGTCACATTGTTACAGGAATTTTTATAATGATTTGGAAGGGGGGGTTGCCTCTCCAGCACGCAGTGTGTACCCCAACCCCTTTGTTCACATACACAATGTCTCCTCAAAATACCACATAATGCACGACACCACACAATTTCCAGCAGTTGTTCCACTCGGGGAAAAGATGGCTACCGAAGGGGGGACTTGGGGGACTGGAAAAAGATAGCCATAATCCCTGAAACATAGGATTATGTACACAGCAGCCTCTTGCTTAAGAGATAATCACTGGCATCCTGGCAAATGGGTGCCAGACAGGTATAATCCTGTGGACAACAGCAAACCATCCAGGAATGCATTTGGTAGGGACAAAGGGGTGTGATTAACCTGGCCTGGGAAACCAGGAACTTGCAAATATTTTTTTGTCTTACTTGATGGGTGTGAGGTGGATTCAGCTGCCGTGATAGCACAGTCAAGAAAGCAATTTTCTCGTAGTCCTTTGGGCTGGACTGTAAGAGGCCCACACTACCCAGAAAAGCTGCGCTGGACGGCACAAGAAGGAATCAACAGAGGCAGCAAAATATGCCTTATTTTCTGCCTTTGCTGCCACTAAGGAGGCTCAGGGATGAGCCCTCACCAGCGTCCGATTGCTTTTGGCCGGAGTTTTCCTCCAAGTTTTAGTTTGGAGAATAGGCAAGTAAGCGGCGACATGATAGAACTTTATAAAATTATTCACAGACAAAAGAAAGTGTTTCTCCTCTCGTAAACACAAGGACTCGCACTCAGAGCCAGAGATGCTTCTGAATGCCAGTGGCTGAAACCAGAGGAGGAGAGAGCGGTCTTGTGTTCGAATCCTGCTTGCAGGTTTCCCACTAGATAGGCCACAGGCCACGATCCAGCAGGCCTTTTCTTATGTTGGAAAAAGGAAACTGGGGTAGGCAGAATTTCTCAGTGCAGGCTCCTGTGATAGGAATTTTGAGGTCTTAGATATATGGTAATGTTCATAACCACACGTACATAGATCAGCACAGGAAGACAAACCTGGAACCATTTTGATTCCTAAACTGACCAAATGTTTTCTCTGCAAGGTCAAAGTGGGAAACCTCCCCATTGTCTCTTTCCTCACAAATCCTGTCTTAAGGACACATTTAAGATATGAATAGGGTGTGAGCCTGTGACCTGGCCCAGGAAATAAGTATTTATCACTACAAAAGACTGGCCGGGCTCCCCAGGCAATCCAATCAAGTAACCTGCCAGACAGGAGATAAACAACAACAGGAGAAAAACAATATTCAAATTTCTCTTTTAGACCGCCTTTTCTGTGATGTAGGTGTGATGTATCTGAGGGGTGGTCTTAGGTTACACCCCTTCTGTGATGTATGTATGATGTTTCTGGGGGTGGTCTTGATCTACAGGATGGGAATTTCAAAAGTCTTTATAAGGCCTTGCATGCCATTTTTCTGGGTCCCTCCTCCTTTCCTGCGTGTGAGGGGAGCACCCTGTTGCAACAGATCAATAAAGATCAGGCTTACTAGCTGCTTTGCTTCTCAATATTCTCTGGTTGGCCTCTGTTATTTTCTCCTACCAATAGAGAACCTATGTGGGCTCTTGGATACCCTATAAGGGAAAAGGGCAATTTTTGTTTACAACAGCTCCTCACCCTCAAGTTAGCTCAATAGCCATTTAATCAGCGGTCAGCCACAGACCTTGCTCAAAAGTAGAGGCCTTTGATTCAGTTCGCATCTCGAGGACACCAGAGCAATGTGCGAAACGACACACAGGGAACCTTTGAAATTCGCACCTGTCCGAATTTTGCAACGCCGTTCTCTGGCCAAGCGAGGCGTACGAAAATGTGTGTGCACAAGGGCAAAAAGTGCGCCTGTCAATGCGCAGCTTCGTGGAAACAACAGACGAAAAGGCAACATATCAGGGCGAATCGCCTTGCAAAAACGCCAAGTTGCATATAAAACAGTAGGAGAAATTTGCACAAAAAGGCTGAGGGCGTGAGAATTTTTTAAAAAGTGTATAAACTGCAAACGGGTGTAAAACTGTGGGGAGCTGAAAAATGCGAAACTGAGAGAACCTGCGAAGGCGGGGGACTCTCCTTCACTGGAGGTTTTTAGAGAGAGGTTGGATAGTCACCGGCCAGGAATGATTCAGCTGTGATTCCTGCATTTTAGGGGGTTGGACTAGATGACCCCGGAACCCTTTCCAACTCGACAATTCCATGAGAAACTGAAATTGGCATAGTGACCCACCCCTGCTCAAAAGGAAGGAAACTCAAATTATCAACCTGCCCACTGGACTTGCGAATCCTCTGTAGGTGACAAGGGGGCAGGGATATTAAAACTCAGATTCACGGCCCCACATTGGGTGAACGATTCCTCATGGTCTCTTTCCAACGCTACAATTCTAGGGAGGGTCTTTTTCCTTCCCGGTGCGTTCCCCAAAGCAGGCAAGACGCCCCAGCAACACCCGACAAGCTTCTCGCTTTTATTTATTTCCATATATAATTTATTATGATTCTCTTTCTCTTTCCCTTTTGTACAAGCTTAAAATAGAACGGTAAGAATGTAAGGGAGGAGGAGGCGCGAAATGCGAGGGGCCGGCAGATTATGGAGAGGACTTTGGAGGGGGGGGCAGCAAAGGCGTTTGGGGGGGCAGGGGAGAATGGTGCATATTTCACCCGAGTCTCGACAACAACCCAAGTATTATGGGCGAAAGGGAGCAGGAGGGGGGAGGGGGGTGGTTCATTGTGGCTTTTCTCTTTCTCACCCCCCCCCCGATTTTCAAAAGGGGTGGCGGCGGTGTCCCTAGTCCCTCTGGGGCATGAGGGTCGGGGGGTGGCTCCGACCCAGAAGCGAGGGAAGGATACAGGCACAAACGGAGGAGGGCGGGGAAGGAGGAAGGGTGGTTGGGTGGTTGGGGTCAGGGGTCAGCAGCACTGGAGACCCAACAGGTCCCGACGGACACTTTCTCTAGGGCGGGAGGTCAGCCCCTCTTCTGAGGGAGGGGGAGAGCTGAGGGCAGCGGGAGGAGGACCCCCCAAACCTCTGCCCCCCTCTCTCATGTTTCTTCACTCGTTCCACCAGGAGATGAAAGGGCATCGCAGCTTCCGGCGGTTGCGGCGACGTCGAGGGATCTCCTGTCCATCATTCTGTCCCAGATTCGGGAGTTCCTGAAGAAAGAGGGAGCTGTAAAGTTGCAGGGGGGAGAAGGGGGGAGAAAAAACCGAGCGTGAATCGTTTTCGTCGGCCCCCACGCTACGGGGCAATGGAAGGCGCTGGAATCTTACCGGCGGTCCGGTCCGGAGGAAGGAGAGGGTGGGAAACAGCGGGGCGGGAGTTCCAGCTGTGCAGGCCGCATTCAGGGGGGGCGGGAGGGGGGTCAGGCAGGGGTGTGTCGCTGGCACCTGGTGGGGGGGGGAAGGAAGGTGGTGAAGGAGGACGGGGAGAAAGGGAGAGACGAGAGGAAGTTAGCCACGGGGACCAAGCGTTCTGCGCATGAGCAGAGGTGGTTTTTGGGTCGCGTGGTCAGATGGGCTGTGCTGCGGGGGCGCCACGGCCATTCTGCGGAATGGAGTGCGAGAGGTGGGGTGTTTTAGCGTTGCACAGGACACCACCGATATGGGAGAGCCCAAAGTCCGCCACTGTCACATGAGATATCACAACACTTTAAAAATAATTTAAAGTGTCCTCAAGGGAGGATTCATGCAAGCTAGGGAGGAATAATAATAATAATAATAATAATGCAGATCTATACAGTGGTACCTCTGGTCGCGAATGGGATCCGTTCCGGAGGCCCATTCGCAACATGAAAAGAACGCAACCCGCAGCGGCGCGTCTGCGCACGCATGGGTTGCGATTCGCCACTTCTGCGCATGTGCATGACATCATTTTGCGCTTCTGCGCATGCACGAGCAGCGAAACCCGGAAGTAACCCTTTCCGGTACTTCCAGGTCACCGCAGGACGTAACCTGAAAGAACGTAACATGAAGCGGACGTAACATGGGGTATGACTGTATAGGGAAGTTTTTAATATTTGATGTTTTACGGTGTTTTAATATTTTGCTGGAAGCCGCCCAGAGTGGCTGGGGAAACCCAGTTCGATGGGCAGCACATTAAATAATAAAATCATCACTATTATTATTAATATCCCACCTTCATCCAAGGAGCTCAAGGCGGCAGCCTGTACTGTTCTCCTCCTTCCCATTTTATTGCCACAACAACCCTGCGAGATTAGGTTGAGAGCAGGGATTTGAACCCTGCTCTCTCCCAGGCCTTAGTCCAGCACTCTAACCACTGCACCACGCTGCCCTGCTCTCCAATGACTAGCCCATGGACATACCGGGTGCCCTCCCACTGTACCCACGCACCCCCAATTTGACTCCTGCCACTCTGGGCTTGCACTGGGGGACCAGCACTGCTGTTGCGCTTGGGCCCTTTGGTCGCCTTCCCTTTGGGGGTGCCCATTTGGCCCCCATGGATGCTGGGCAAGTTTGGACCCCGCTTTGGCCTGCATCTGACCCCTTCTCCCAGTCCTGCCCCAGGGGGCTTCAAATGGGTACGTTGTGAGCAGAGTACAGAGGGAAACGAAAAGGCCTCTCCGCAGCTGCCCTGGGACCAAAATGGAGCCTCCAGCTTCCAAGGCATTGTATCTGGAAAGGGCCGCTTTGGGAAAGCAAGCCGACGAGAGTCTTCTTGATTTCCTTCTCTCGGTGGAAGGGCCTCAATCTCCGATGGCCAGATGCTTGGGGGTGCGAAGAGTCATGCTCTAAATGTCCTTTAAGCGCCTGGTGCGTTTGCAGCCCGGCAGAAGCAACAGGCAGGCAGCGGGGGAATGTGCAGCCCACCCCTTTTAGCTCCCCCCCTCCCGCTCCCCTGCCAGGTCCCATGCCAGGAAGCAGGAACCGTGCTTGTAGGAAGAAGGGCTTCACCTCCAGAGCCTGGGTTTCGGCCCCGATCCGACTCCAGCTTGTCGCACGACTGCGCCCGCCGCGTCCTCTTTGGTTTGAGGGGGGCTGCCTTCCTTCCCACCTCAGGGTCCCCTGGAAGGGAAAAAAAAGTGTGAGATTCAGCAAGCCTTGCGTCTCCTGTCCCCCATCTCTGCCGCTCTTTCCAGAACCGAAAGGTGGGAATTGGGCCAGCTTACGGCATTTAAAGGCTGCCCCCTCTCTGGGAAAGACCCCCGGAGGAGAATTAGGAGATGTACTCATGGCGAACGTTGCCATTAATTTATTGGCTCATTGTATTTGCAAGAAATAAGCGCACCAAGAACTCAGGCCAATGTAAGTTTCAGTAGCGGGAGTGGTCCCTACTCACAAGTCAATAGTCAATAATAACAATCCATTCAAAAGTATGTATTACGACAAGAATTACAAACTCAAATAGAGATTACAAATTCTAACAAAGATTACAAACTCTCATAAAGATATGTATAACACAATTATTCGTTACAAAGATTTTCTCTTTTTCACTCGACAGTATTGTTGATCCTCATACGGTAATTTATCAGCTTGCAGATGGAGACTCAGTTTCAATCATAGAACAGATGTCAATTATGGATTAGAAGCCAGTAACGAATTATTGTGTTGTGAGCAGGGACAACTCCCACTACTGAAACTTACATGGGCCTGAGTTCTTGGTGTGCTTATTTCTTTTTCTTTTTTTTTAAATAATATTTATTAAAGGTTTAAAGATTACAGAAAAAAGAAGAAAGAAAAAAAGTTAAACAGAACAAATCAATACAATACATAGGAAAAACAAAACAAAAAACAATACAGCAAAACAAAACAATAAAACAAAAACAATTTAAAGCACATCCAATATTTCCATATCTTTGTCTTTCATTTACTTGTTTCATCGACCTCCTCACACCTCCCTTTTTTGTATTCTAATTCAATTAGCTATTTCAGCAAATCCTTTCCATCTTACTCAATTTTTGTTCTATAATTTATCTTAACACAATCTAACCTTAAATTTCCGGTGTGCTTATTTCTTGGTATATTTAATAACAAGAACTCCAATTTATTTATCATTGTATTTGCAGCCTTCTGCCCAAGAGCTCAATGAGGCGGGTGACGTTCTCCTTCTCCCCTTATTAATCCCAATAACAACCTGTGAGGCAGCTCAGGCTGAGAGAGGCAGGGACCGCCCCAAGGTTGGCCAGCAAGCCTCAAGGCTGAGAGAATCAGAGAACGGCCGAGTTGGAAGGGAGCCTGAGGGTCATCTAGTCCAACCCCCTGCAATGCAGGAATCTTTTTACCCAACATGAGACTCGAACCCACGTCGCTGAGGTTCACAGCGACTGAGGTTCAGAGCGACTGAGCAAGGAGAAGGGGATCTGAGCCCGGTGTCCCCGAGGTCCTAACCCGACACTCTAACCCGCTCGCTCTCTAAAGGTTTTTCTCTGGGCCATGCCTTTCAGGATAAAACTTTGCTTGCGCCACATTGAACTTTGTAATTGATAAGCAATAAACTGGAAAGCAAAAAACAACAACAACGCAGCTGGTATTGTCCTCCGTTATCACTCGTTACTCTCCTGCTCTCATTTGGAAAAAGTACCGGTATCTATCCGTATTCTGCAAACAATAAAAACAAAATATTTTGATACTAGTAAAGGTAAAGGGACCCCTGACCATTAGGTCCAGTTGTGGCCGACTCTGGGGTTGCAGCGCTCATCTCGCTTTATTGGCCGAGGGAGCCGGCGTACAGCTTCTGGGTCATGTGGCCAGCATGACTAAGCCGCTTCTGGCGAACCAGAGCAGCGCACAGAAACGCCGTTTACCTTCCCGCTGGAGTGGTGCCTATTTATCTACTTGCACTTTGACGTGCTTTCAAACTGCTAGGTTGGCAGGAGCAGGGACTGAGCAACGGGAGCTCACCCCGTTGCGGGGATTCGAACCACCGACCTTCTGATCAGCAAGTCCTAGGCTCTGTGGTTTAACCCACAGCACCACCCGCGTCCTACAGCATGCTAAAATGTTTACATGATTGTCCTTGAATCTTTCTGCCACGCTCGCCGTCCTCTCTGGCGCCACACCCTTTGAGAACCACTGCTCTAATCACTGCCCCACACTGCTGCTCCAAAAGCTTTCAGGAAAGGGCTGTAGCTCGGTGGCTGCTTTTCAGGAAGAAGGCCCCAGGTCCAGCCCCTGACGGCATTTCTAGGTAGGGCTGAAAAACCCTGGAGAGATGTTCACAAGAGCCCACTTTATGGCATGGAGGGAAACAGCCACGGACCAAGCAGAATCCGTGGCCCCCAGAAGGAGTTCCTTCCGCCAGACACTCCCAGGGGAGAGAACAAGGCCCGGTCGGGTCCTGCTGCCCCAGTCTCACGTCACCTTCGTTCTCCCGCTCCTCGGCTTTGCGTCGGGGTTGGGCAATTGGGGGGGACGTACGTGTTTCCTCCGGGACTGCCCCTCCTCCTGCACCGCCTGCTTCCTCGTTGCTGCGGCTCCTCTCGGGCTGGCTGGGGGGCTTCCGGCCCCGGGGGAGGGCGACGGGCTTGGGAGGCCGAGGGGCGGGCGGGGGATCCCTGAATTGCTGCCAAAAAAAAAAAAGGAGAATCATAGAGTCAAACAGATCTTATTGTCAGAAGCGTATATTGCAGAAGAGTTCTGTTAAATGCAGAAGGCTGCAGGGGATTCTGCCAATCTCAACAGGGTCAATGTAAGGAACTAATTATTATTATTATTATTATTATTATTATTATTATTATTATTATTATTTTCCTTTAAAAATGTTTAAGGGTACTTTCATTTTGACTCAAGAAAATCACCATTTTATAGTTCAAATTGGGGAAAAATGAATACAGTAAATGGACAAAAGTACAAAGGTTCACAAAGTGTTTAGGGTATGCGTACCCCTGTGTACCACCGGGGGAGGGAAAGGCACTGATTATTATTATTATTTACTATTATTATTATTCTGCCCTCTACGTGTAGATCTCTGGGCGGTTCACAACATAAAAATTACAATACAGTGGTAACCTCTGGTTGCGAACAGGATCCGTTCCGGAGCCCCGTTCGCAACATGAGCAGAACGCAACCCACGTCTGTGCATGCGCAGGTCACGATTCGCCGCTTCTGTGCATGCACGTGATGTCATTTTGAGCATCTGCGAATGCGCAAGCGGTGAAACCCGGAAGTAACCCTTTCCAGTACTTCCAGGTCGCCCCAGGAAGCAGAAAACGCTCAGCCTGAAGCAAACGCAACACGAGGTATGACTGTATGAAAAAAACAAAGACAACTCAATAATCTTGCCTTCCACAACACATTTAAAAGGGCATCATCAGATGTCCATCAGCCAAAGGCCTGCTTAAATTTGTGAGATGTTCCTGGGCCTCCTAAGCGGGGCTGGTGAAATCTGTGCCCCTGCAGTTGTTGTTTTACCCCCAACAGCCCACATGACCGATGGTGAGGGGATGATGGGAGTTGTAGTCCAACATCTGGCAGGCCGGGACCAGCTTCAGTTGGGTGAGTTTTGCCGACATATGTTTCACTCATAACTTTTCTGAGTGTTTCTAGGGGACCAATTTGCTGAGTGTCAGTCTTGATTGATCTGCTGGGAAGTTAGATGGGCTGTTTAAAGGTCGTTTGTCGTAATTCCTTCATGGGGAGGTAAGAAGGACTTGCTCTGGCATGCCAAACTTTTGCCCTGTTACTTTCCTCATAGCAAAAAAAAATAGAAACCCAATTTCTTGAGTTCGTTGTGCAGCAGCTCCCAGTCAACCCTCATGATGCAACCTGACTCAGCCGATATGTGACTGAATCCGTCCCGAAAATAGCAATGGTCTTTGTGGAAGGAAGGTATTGATTTTACTGCATGCAGTGCACTTAAAGAAAATGTTATGAAAATGATATATAGATGGTATTTAACACCAGCTACACTTGCTAAAATGTACAAGCAATGAGTGTGGGAAATGTAAAGAAAGGGAAGGTATCTTCTACCACATGTAGTGGACTCGAAAAGAGGTAAAGGCTTTCTGGGAAATGGTATATAACTAGTTAAAGAAAATATTTAAAAATACTTTTGTTAAAAAGCAGAAGCCTTTTTATTGGGTATAGCAGGTGAAGAGATACCGTATGCAACAACTGCGGCAAGAATTATTTTAGCCCCAAAATGGAAACTACAAGAAGGACCAACGAAAGAAGAGTGGCAGATGAAGATGATGGACTTTGCAGAACTGGCGAAGCTGACAGAAAAAATCCGAAACCAGCATGATCGAGTATTCCAAAAGGACTGGAGTAAATTTATACGATATCTGAAAGATTATTGTAAGCAATTCACATCACTAGCAGGGTTATCCATGGACTTGTAAGGAGAAGCTTTCTACCTTTCTATATTTATTTAAATTTTGAGTTACAGTGGTACCTCGGGTTACAGACGCTTCAGGTTACAGACTCCACTAACCCAGAAATAATACCTTGGATTAAGAACTTTGCTTCAGGATGAGAACAGAAATCGTGCGGTGGCAGCAGGAGGCCCCATTAGCTAAAGTGGTGCTTCAGGTTAAGAACAGTTTCAGGTTAAGAACGGACCTCCGGAACGAATTAAGTTCTTAACCCGAGGTACCACTGTATTAAGCAATGAGTGCAATCAGAATTGGGAAACGTACAAAAAGGTAATGACATAAAGTTTAATTTTGAAAGCCATGAGGAGAGAGGGAAGGAAGTTGATAGGCTCTAAAGAGTCAGGGAGGTAAAGTGGATAAAAGAAAATACTGATGGTGCGGAAATGCCGTCTGCACCAGGGTCCAGTTTGGCCGGGGACCCCCCCCTCGCAAGGGAGGTATGCTTAAACATAGAGCGCAATGTGCCTTGAGATGAGAGCAACGAAATTGCCTGCTAGCAATTTGAGATTGGTATGGAAGTGAGAGCTGGACCATAAAGAAGGCTGATCGCCAAAGAATGGATGCTTTTGAATTCTGGTGCTGGAGGAGACTCTTGAGAGTCCCATGGACTGCAAGAAGATCAAACCTATCCATTCTGAGGGAAATCAGCCCTGAGTGCTCACTGGAAGGACAGATCCTGAAGCTGAGGCTCCAAGACTTTGGCCACCTCATGAGAAGAGAAGACTCCCTGGAAAAGACCCTGATGCTGGGAAAGATGGAGGGCACAAGGAGAAGGGGACGACAGAGGACGAGATGGTGGGACAGTCTTCTCGAAGCTACTAACATGAGTTTGACCAAACTGCGGGAGGCAGTGGAAGACAGGAGTGCCTGGCGTGCTCTGGTCCAGGGGGTCATGAAGAGTCAGACAGGACTAAACGACTAAACAACAAGGGGGAAAGGAGGGAAGCCAACAGTAGATGGCGCCAAACTAGCGGCAGAGCCAACTCGTTCTCGCTTGGTTCCTGTCCTCCCGCTGCTGAGTTCTATGACGGCAAAACACCCAACTGAATTGGGGGCGGGGGGGGGGGCAAGGAGAGAAAATTAGTACTACAGGCCCAGTTCGCCTGCAGTTTTCACTCTCCCATAGGGGACTGTTTTCAACTGTTTTCATCTGGTTGTCAGGCATTCTTGCTGTTAATGTTGTGCTGTGTCTTTAATTTCCCTTACAGTATATTAGTTTCACCTGTGGCTAACTATATTATGTTCTTCACAACTTTATACTAGCATCAGTGACTACAGTATCATATGAGCACTATGCGTATTTTCCACAGCGTTTGTATTTGCTTACATGTAAGATTGGGTATGTATTTTAGTTGTACATATTGTATTATGCATTTTATTTTATTCAGATGCAGGTTTCATCGCATGTATATTGCAATTTCAGGTTGTTAACAGTAATAATAATAATAATAATTTTATACCCCGCCCTCCCCTCAGGGCGGCTAACACCAGTAAAATTACAGTAAAAACGTAATGGGGGGGGGACCCAATTTTAAAATACAGGTTAAATGCAATTTAAAATGCAGCCTCATTTTAAATGTAGCCCATAGATCAAAACCATAAGGGGAGGGAAACATAAGGGTCAGACTGAGTCCAAGCCAAATTGAACTGCATCCCTCTCAGATTAATTCTTACAAGTCTGGCTGACAAAGAATTGATCAAGATTGGCTGATGAAGCATTGAACGAAACAGATTGGTTATCTGGAAACTCTGTTCGGGCGATATTTGGTGACAGATTATTTATATATCAAACTTTTGAATTATTCTACCGTGAGACTGGTGAAGAAGATTGAGAGACCTTGGCTGTATTTCTGATCATTTGTATTAGTCTATAAATAGCGTTTAGTGCCATTCTTATGGGCCATCGTGTTGTGTTACATTGTTCAGCAGGGCTGCTTGCCTTGGCTGGTGGCGTTGGCCGGTCCTTTTCGGAGGTCGGTGTTGCCACGGCAACAGCCCTTTCGTCCGTTTCTTCTGGGGGGGTGTCTCTGAGGGGTTCCTGTCCCCTGCTCTCCCTCGGTGAGCTTTCTTCAGCTGTTGGCGACCAGGAGTAGGAAAATGAGATGCATGTGGCAAATCCTTTTTTTAAAAAATATTTCCTTCTACCTATTAGAAGCGTAAAGGGATGTCTGGGGGGGGGGGGGGGACCTGGTGGCAAGAGCTGCCCTGCCTTGTTGATTCCTGCATTGCAGAGGGTTGAGCTAGATGACCCTCAGAGGTCCCGTCCAACTCTACAACTTATGATTCCATGAATTCTGATTCAGGGCTGCCAGTTCTGCTCCTGGGAAATGGAGGAACTGCTTTTCATCAAGGGGCAAGATAGCTGCTGACATTGGCTAACTAACATTGGCTGAAACTTAAAGAGTTGTGCTTCGGCTTGCTTTTTCCTCCTCCCTCCGCACACGCCTTTCCTCGCGTGCTGTGTCTTTTTAAGAGACTGTGTGCCTGAGGGAAGGGGCTGCCTTAGAGCCGCTCTGAGAGTCTTTTTAGCTAAAGAACGGGGAATTAATGCTGTAAATATACAGGTGAAACTCCGAAAATTAGAATATCATGGAAAAGTTCATTTATTTCAGTAATTCAACTTAAAAGGTGAAACTAATATATGAGATAGACTCATGACATGCAAAGCGAGATATGTCAAGCCTTTATTTGTTATAATTGTGATTATTATGGCATACAGCTGATGAAAACCCCAAACTAACAATCTCAGAAAATTAGAATATTAAATGAAATCAGCAAAACAAGGACTGCAAATAGAGCAATATTGGACCTCTGAGAAGTAGAAGCGTGCAGCTGATGACATGGCTCCCCAAATCTCTTTTCTGATGAGAGCAGCTTTTGCATCTCATTTGGAAACCAAGGACCCAGAGTCTGGAGGAAGAACGGGGAGGCACACAATGCCAGATGCTCGAAGTCCAATGTGAAGTTTCCACAGTCTGTGTTGATTTGGGGAGCCATGTCATCAGCTGGTGTTGGTCCACTGTGCTTCATTAAGTCCAGGGTCAACGCAGCCGTCTACCAAGAGATTTTGGAGCACTTCATGCTTCCTTCCGCAGATGAGCTTTATGGGGATGCTGATTTCATTTTCCAGCAGGACTTTGGCAGCTGCCCACACTGCTAAAAGTACCAAACCTGGTTCAATGCCCATGGGATTACTATGCTTGATTGGCCTGAAGGGCTTGACATATCTCGCTTTGCATGTCATGAGTCTATCTCATATATTAGTTTCACCTTTTAAGTTGAATTACTGAAATAAATGAACTTTTCCACGATATTCTAATTTTCCGAGTTTCACCTGTAGATACAAACACAGCACAGGAGACCCGGGCTAAGGTGGCTCTGGACAAGGGAGCTGCTTGTTTTAGGGGACAGGGTGAGGGCGGCTCCCTAAAACAAGAACCAAGCATCACATTGAAGAGCATCAAATCTGAGCCGTCGGCAGTGATCTTACCCAAGAAACTCACAAAACCTCACATGCCCACCTATGTCCCAGCTGGCTTCTGCCCGGCGAATGGTGGCGAAGCTTGGCTTGGTGCTCTGCAGTGGGGGGTGAGGCCTCCACGCCGCTTGCCCTGTGGGGTTCAGAAAACCAGAAAAGTCCATCTTTCTATTTCAGCCAGAGCTGCAGTCCTGCACGCACACACTTAAAATGTGGGGCCAAAATTGCAGTTGTAGGTATTCTAGCTCCAAACACCGTATTTTTCACTCTATAAGACACACTTTCCCCTTCTAAAAACTAACCGGAAATGTGTGTGCGTCTTATGGAGCAGGCTGTGCAGCTATCCCAGAAGCCAGAACAGCGAGAGCGATCTCTGCGCTCCCTCTCGCTGCTCTAGCTTCTGGCTTAGCCGCGCTCAGTCCCTTCCCCCACTCCCGGAAAAGCCCCCAAGAGCTGCACAGAGCGTGTGTGCGGCTCTTGGGGGCTTTTCCCCGAGGAGCGAGAAGGGCAGCCCGTCAGTGATGGGCTGTGAAAGGGAGTGCTGAGCAGAGCCTGGGATGCATACAGGCTCTGCTCAATGCTCCCTTTAAAGAATTCCCCCCCCCCTTGCATTCCTCCTCTAAAAACTAGGTGCGTCTTATGGAGCAAAAAATACGGTGCATCCCCTCCCCAGTTCTTCAAATTGTTCACAGAATTCCACCACCACCACCCCGTGCAAAATAATAATAATAATAAATCAGATCATCCTAAAAACTGTGGTTTTGATCGTTTTGGGGGGGGGGAAGGGGGAAAGGGTAAATACATTTACTTATTTGCAAGCAAGACTTCAAAATTCTTGGGGCACAATTCAGCCTAGATTGTGCACCTTTGAGTCCCCATGGGCTGCTCAGCTCCCTCACTGAGCTCGGTGGGACCCCAGAGGGCTTAATTTTGGCAGAATTGTGCCCCTGGGATTTAAGGCGCCCCAAGAAAACTGAACCGGGAGGGGGGGGTAATATTGAAACCAGGCAAATTTCAAGATGCATGAAACGTCCTATTGCAGGGATTTATGTATAGGTTGGGGGGGGGGTTGCCCATCTAGCAGATATTATGCACACGCAGCCCACTACCAAAATCAGGACAATCGCTTTTGTGACTTTGGTGATTTGTCCCCACAAAACACTTCATCACAGTTTCTTCCTATCTATTCAAAGGGCCTTTGCTGCACAATACCAAATGTAAGAATTCACTGATCAATGTATCTATGTACTGGCTCACAGGGAAAACTTCAGAAATTCATATAGACATGTGAGCTCAGCTACTCAGCAGCCTCTCTGCCTGAGTGATAATCCCTGGCATCCTGATACCTGAGTGCCAGACAGGTAGCCATTCCAGAAATAACAAACCCAGATGAAGACAAAAGGGTGTGGTCTTTTTTGTTTCACTTGATGGGTGTTTGGTGGAGGGCAAGGAGAACCATGGGGCAGGGTCCAGGATGCTCAGATTACGGCCACCAGACCTCCCCTTTCATGATGTAACTGTGATGTATGAGTGATGTAGTTTGGGGGGGGTGTAACATGGGGATTAGCAGCTAATAAAAGTTTGGGTTCTCTTTTGTTCGGGGCTTCCATCTTGTTCCACCTTGTGGCAGGTGGGAGTCCTGTCGCAACAGTCTTCAATAAAGACCAAGCCTACTGGCTGCTGTTTTACTCTGGTATTCCTGGCTGGTGTCCTTGTTTTTTTTGTCCAAGGGAGCCCTCAGATTTCTCCGTTAACAGTCTGGACTCATGCAGAAGGAAGTGTCTTCTGCTCAGTCCAGTTCATAGCATCTTATTAAGAGTTTTGCTTGGGGGGGCAGTGGGAGGGGGGCGAGGAAGGAGCGAAGATCAATGGGGAAGGGTTGTTGGGTTGTGGGATGCTGACCTGAGTCGTCCGAAGAGCGCCTTCTCTGCTGCTCCCTCATGCTGCCTCCTCGCCCCAGGTCCACGCTCTAGAACCGGAAGAGGAAGCAGGTGGGTTAAGAATGTTGGAGGAGGCTGGTTGCTGGATCAGGACCAAGGGGAGGGGAGGGGTCATCTAAGTCCAGCATCCCTGTTCTCACAGCGGCCAAACAGAGGTCCCAATGGGAAGTTTGCAAGCAGAACTTCAGGGCAACAGCGACACTCTCCTTTTTGCATTATTATTATTATTATTATTATTATTATTATTATTAAAGCCTTTTTGAGACAGACAGATTTAAAAGGGGGAAATGATAAAAAAGAGAAGTGATAAGAAAGAAAGAAAGAAAGAAAGAAAGAAAGAAAGAAAGAAAACAGAAGAAAAGAAAAAGGGCTTCCAATTCTCTCTGTTGCATAAAATGAATTATTCAAAACATTTTCTCCACGACAACGACAACATCCAACTACTCCACTTTCTGTAGAATGTTTTATTAATCTTTTCATACGCTTTCACAATAATCTTCATATCAAATAATTACATTGTTCCGCAAGACGACTTCCCGTACCCATCTCCACAGTGTTTTTCCTCTAACCTTTCCTTCCTAAACCTTTATATCTTTATCCATTACAAAAACTTTCTCTGTTATAGTTATTTTATCATTTTCCTTCTGCTGCTTTTATCTCGAATCCTGCTCATTTGACTCTAATACTATTCCACTTCCCACAGACCGGTATTTTCCCAGTCATCAAACCCAACTATCACGTGCTGATCTCCATTTTCACACGAAAATTCCCCAAAGGGGTTTCCAATTGATGATATTGATAGAAACAGCGACACTCTCCCTCTCCTGGGGACTGGGCTTTCAGAGGCAAACACCTTCAGGCTTCTAAAGTGGCCGGCAGCCATTGACAACGTGAATTTGCCTAGCCCCGCCTCCTCCCCAGTAAGCCGCCAATTACCTCCAGCTTGGCATCCAGGCTCCACCCCTTAGCGCGCCCCATTCCGGGCAGGGCCACGCCTTGGACCCGCGACGGCTGCAGGAGCTCCGCCCCTTTGGAGTCTGGCTCCGCCCTCCCCGTGTCAGGATTGGAGCTCTTTTTGCGGCGTGGGCGGGAAGAGAAGAGAGCAGAGCAAATGAAACGCAAGAACCCCTTGGACAGCCCCCTACTTTCTACCCTCCCGCCATTCCCGGGAGCAGAGACTTCCTTTACCTGCTTAGCCCTGCTGGGCAGACCCTTCACCCCACTTCCGGGGCCGAGGACCCCCATTCCCGGAAGGGGCACAGCCGCCCCCAGGCCATCCTGCCCCAGCCGCCTCTCCTCCTCTTGGCTGCCCGAGGGGCGCAGCGGGGGCTTCTGGTCGTCCCCACCCACGGGTGGCGGGGGAGGGCTGGGGGGCAGGTCCTCGGGGTCTCGCTCCCCCTTGATGCTGCGATGCTTGCGGAAGTGGAAGAGGCCCCTCCTCCTCTTCTTCTGGAGGGGCGGGAGGGGGTCGGAGGGTCCCGGCCTCACCCCACAGCCCTTGGGCGTCCGAGGGTACCTGGAAGAAGGAAAAGTCGGAGGAACTGAGGGAGGGGAATCTCAGCTGAAATTCCTGCATTGCGGGGGGGGGGGGGGGTTGGGCTGGATGACCCTCGGGGTCCCATCCAGTTCTGTGATTCTTGAGTGCTGCAGTGGCTGCGGAGGGGAGAGCCATGGGGCCCCTCTGGACTAGCACTTTTTAAAAGTTCTCCATCGTGGAGGCGCAATAAAAAGGACGTCTGGGGGGGGGGTCTATAT
Source organism: Podarcis filfolensis (assembly GCF_964270895.1). Classification (NCBI taxonomy): domain Eukaryota; kingdom Metazoa; phylum Chordata; class Lepidosauria; order Squamata; family Lacertidae; genus Podarcis; species Podarcis filfolensis. The sequence continues at coordinate 6,290,406 of NC_139615.1, forward strand.
TGCAAATTCTGAAACGATACCGTTATGTATTGAAGTTCTCACCCTGGCCACCAGGAGTATCATGTATATAGTTTTCACTCAGGTCCACGTCAGTTACTTTAGGCGGGAAACCCTGGGTTGTTGTTGCTACAATGTTGACAGCCGGCTGCCTATAAAAGCAGGCCGGCTGAGCTGTTTGCTGTTCAGTTCTGTTCCAGCTTACAACTAAAGAGCTGCTGTGTCGTTTGCTATGTCCACCCACAATTTAACACTGGCGGCGAAGGTGGGATTGATGGACATCAGAGCACAGCCAGATGCGGCCACCCTCTGAGCTGAGCTGAATCACGGAGCTGAAACACTGAGCGAAATCACAGAGCAGAACCAATTCAGAGCTGACTGTTCTGGCTAGAGCACTGTGTTCCATCGATCACCCTCCATGTCGGCATCAGAACCATGGCTTCACTCGTGCCTCTACTGCCGTTTGCTGATCAGTTCTGTTCCAGCTTACAAACAAAGAGCTGCTCTACCCACAATTTAACAGATACGATAAGCTTTATTGTCATTGTCCCATACAGAACGACGAAATTGAAAAAACCTACATCGGACATTCAGAAACCAACAAACCTGCTATCCCAGCCTGGTTAACCCCCTAAAAACTCTGATACCCCATAATTAAATACAATATACTCCCATAGAAACTACCTTAAAGGTAAAGGTAAAGGGACCCCTGACCATTAGGTCCAGTCGTGGCCGACTCTGGGGTTGCGGTGCTCATCTCGCTTTATTGGCAGAGGGAGCCGCCGTACAGCTTCCGGGTCATGTGGCCAGCATGACTAAGCCGCTTCTGGCGAACCACAGCAGCGCACGGAAACGCTGTTTACCTTCCCTCCGGAGCGGTACCTCTTTATCTACTTGCACTTTGACGTGCTTTCGAACTGCTAGGTTGGCAGGAGCAGGGACTGAGCAACGGGAGCTCACCCCGTTGCGGGTGTTCGAACCGCTGACCTTCTGATCGGCAAGTGCTAGGCTCTGTGGTTTAACCCACAGCGCCACCCGCGTCCCATAGAGACTACCTTACACTGTGTTTAAAACCCAAATCACATTTGGGTAGAAACTGTTTCTCAGGCGGCTAGTCCTAGTCTTTATAACCCTGTCCCTTCTTCCAGAAGGCCGAAGCTGAAAGAGATCATTTCCGGGGTGCGCACTATCCTGCGCTATCTCTGCAGCTTTCTTGTGACACCTGGAAGCATAGATTCCAGGGGGTGGGGAAGGGGGCGATGCCTAACTACTGTTGTCTATGCTCTGGTATCCTCAAGGTTAGATGATGCAGTGCGCAGGGCTGCCTCTGAAGACGGTTCGGAAACTTCAGCTGGTGCAGAATTCAGCGGCCAGGTTGCTCACCGGAGCAAGACGGTTTGAGGATATTACACCGATCCTGGTACGACTGCGCTGGCTACTGATGAGTTTCTGGGCCCAATTCAAAGTGCTGTTTTTGACCTATAAAGCCTTAAACGGCTCAGGACCGCAATACCTCAAGGACTGCCTCTCCCCTTATGTACCATCCTGGACCCTGAGATCATCTTCTGAGGCCCTCCTTCATGTGTGTCCTCCTCAAGAGAACACGAGAACGGGGCCTTCTCTGCAGTGGCTCCCTATCTGTGGAATGCTCTCCCCAGGGAAGTTCGCCCGGCCCCTTCATTATACACCTTTAGGCGCCAGGCCAAAATGTTCCTCTTCCCCAGGGAAGTTCGCCTGGTGCCTTCCTTATACACTATCAGGCGCCAGGCAAAAACGTTCCTTTTTATCCAGGCCTTTGGTTGATTTGATTGACGCTCTTTAAACTTTTTTTTTTTTTAGGGTGGGGCTATAGGGTTGCTGTTTTTATTTTTATTAGGCATTTTGTAGTTTTATATCTTGATTTTATTCTGTGAATCAACCTGAGACCTCCAGATAATAATAATAATTTTTTAATTATACCCCTCCCTCCCCGGCCAGAGCCAGGCTCAGGGCAGCTAACACCAGTAAAATTACAATAAAAACATAATAGGGGGAAAAAAGAAGGAGAAAAAACCAATTTAAAATACGGGTTAAAATACAATTTCAAATGCAGCCTCATTTTAATAGTAGCCCATAAATCAAAACCATAAGGGGAGGGAAACATAAGGGTCAGACTGAGTCCAAACCAAAGGCCAGGCGGAACAGCTCTGTCAAGTCCCGCAGGGCCCTAGTCTCTTGTGACAAAGCGTTCCACCAAGTCGGGGCCAGTACTGAAAAGGCCCTGGCCCTAGTCGAGACTAGTTGAGATATAGGGCGGTATATAAATTAAATTAAATAAATAAAAACTAATAATAATGAGGCTCACCCAGTGCTGTCGGCAAGGACCCTCCTGTTAAAAAATTCATCGAGACCTTCGTCCAGTCGGGGCACCGACCCGTTCTCCTGTTCTCGGGACTCTATAGAGCCCAGGATTCGGTTCTGAAATGGGGAAGGACGATGAATGCCTTGTTATCTTGCACCGCCTAGTTCACAAGGAGCATCTCCTCCTTATTCATAGGTCTAAAGGAAAAGAGGAAGTCCCACCTTCAGTGGACGAGACTTCCTGTCTAGGAAGGTTTGAAAAAGGTACATCCGATTTGTATTGTTCTATAGTTCGGTTTGGTTCAAAGCGTGAACGGACCGAAAGTTGGGAAATAGGAATGAATGAGGAAGAGGAAAGAAGTGCATGGATTTGTTAAAAAGAACACATAGAATGGGAGAATAAAGTAACAAGAGAGGAACCTACAAATGGGCAAATGAATATAAAATGGGAATTTGTTGTTGTTGTTTAGTCGTTTAGTCGTGTCCGACTCTTCGTGACCCCCTGGACCAGAGCATGCCAGGCACTCCTGTCTTCCACTGCCTCCCGCAGTTTGGTCAAACTCATGCTGGTAGCTTCGAGAACACTGTCCCACCATCTCGTCCTCTGTCCTTCCCTTCTCCTTGTGCCCACAAACTTTCCCAAAACGAGGTCTTTTCCAGGGAGTCTTCTCTTCTCATGAGGTGGCCAAAGTCTTGGAGCCTCAGCTTCAGGATCTGTCCTTCCAGTGAGCACTCAGGGCTGATTTCCTTCAGAATGGAGAGGTTTGATCTTCTTGCAGTCCATGGGACTCTCAAGAGTCTCCTCCAGCACCATAAGGCAGAGGAAATAAATGAGGTGGTGGTCTTGTGTGATAGTCTTGTAATAAGATTAAAGCTTACTGGGAAATGATACATAATTGAAAAGGATGTTTAAAATAACCTTTGTAAAAACAAGCAAACAAAAAAAAAATACCCAGAAGCTTTTCTTTTGGGAATTATTGCGATAGAACTACCTAAATTGTATAGAAATTTATTCATGTATGCTACTACAGCGGCGAGAATGCTACTCGCCCCAAATTGGAAAGAAGCAGAAGTCCCAGCAAAGGAAGAATGGATACAGAAACTTATGGAATATGCAGAAACGGTGAAACTTACCGGAAGAATAAGAAATCAAGATAACAAACTTTTTTAAACAAATGAATGGAAATGGTTTATGGAATATTCACAGATAAATTGTTGACAGATAAAAAAACACTGGCAGGATTATTGTAATAACCTGCAGTTTCAGAAGAGTATATATTTAAATTAGATCATTAAATGAGCAAATTAAACGAATTTGGATATGCGGAAGGTATTAAAAAATAAATTTAAGGAGCCGCAGAAAGAGGGGGAAGGAAGTCAAACTATGAAAGGTTAAAATGAATGTAAAATTAACAAAATGTATCAACTCAAAAAAAGTATAAATAACAACTTTTTTAAAAAAGGAAGAAATGAGGAAGCTAAGTGAGTGGAAAGTGGGTGAATTCAACCGGTTGTGGACAGGAAACGAGGGAGGTGACGAACAGAGAAATCGAGAGACCTTTGCGTCAGGCTGGTGTGTGTGGATGGGGCAGAGATGCCCCTCTGCTGGGACCCTTCTGCCGGCCGAATCCAGCAGAAAGCCCCCAAATGCGGGCTTCAGAGGGTGGGAAGGCGGGGCTGAGCTGGGATTTGAGCCACCACATGAATTGAATTTTATTATTTCGGTCACAGACCAGTTCCATCCCACATAAAATATCAAGAAAGTCATAAAACACGATAGGGATACATTTGAATTTGCAATTAGGTATAACAGGGACAATACAGATATAGCAACAGTTAAAAAATATATAAATTAAAAGTTAGTCACTAACATATACCGTATTTTTTGCTCTATAAGACTCATCTTTTCCCTCCTAAAAAGTAAGGGGAAATGTGTGTGCGTCTTATGGAGTGAATGCAGGCTGTGCAGCTATCCCAGAAGCCAGAACAGCAAGAGGTATCGCTGCTTTCGCTGCGCAGCGATCCCTCTTGTTGTTCTGGCTTCTGAGATTCAGAAGATTTTTTTTCTTGTTTTCCTCCTCCCAAAACTAGGTGCGTCTTATGGTCTGGTGCGTCTTATAGAGCGAAAAATACGGTGACCTACAATTATCATTTAAAACCTTGATCATTATGATAGCACAGCTTGTTCCCTAAGTTTTATGGCAATCGCACAGAATTTGGCTACCCTTAACGTGATCTCGGGATCCTTGTCCTCTACCAGGGATTTTAGACATTGAAGTCCGCCGCCACATGATAGCATTAGGCACGAGATCAGCCAAGTTGCAAATGGCCTTAAGGAATTGTGCAGCCCCACCTCTCACACCAAGAGGCCAAATTTGCGCCCAGCGAGGACGGGAAAGCAATGGGGGGAGAAGCTTAGCAAGCGGAGGAACGGAAAGGCGGACAGGAGAGCCGAAAGCCGGAGGGGCTCGTGTGCAGGATACTCACACTGGGCCTGAACCTGCCCTGCGGGGCGGCACGGGGCGGCCGGGGGCGGCTGCGTGTGCGGTGTTCCAGCCGGGCCCCTTCCGTCGGCAGGTCGGAGAGCGCTTCGAAGGACGTGCTGCGGGAATGCAAATATTGGCTGCTGCTGGCCAGCGAGATCCAGCCCAGTGGGGAGTCCATCCTGGGCACAACCAGGTCGCCGTCCTGCTCAGAACCACCTGCAAAAAGAGGATGGGGGTCTGTCTGGTTGGAAAGACTATACCACTTAGAGGGGAGGGACGGGGGGGAAGCGTGCCTTGCAATGAGGTGGGCATTTTCAGATGCAATGGAAGAAACAGTGATGGGCTTCGGCTGCAGCAGCAGTTCTCAAAGTGGGGGGTAGTGGAATTACCTAGGGGGGATGCTGGAGGTTGGAAGCTGCCCAGAGTGGCTGGAGAAAGCCAGCCAGATGGGCGGGGTATAAATAATAAATTGTTGTTGTTGTTGTTATTATTATTATTATTATTAAATGACTAAAGGTAAAGGTACCCCTGCCCATACGGGCCAGTCGTGTCCGACTCTAGGGTTGGGCGCCCATCTCACTTAAGAGGCCGGGGGCCAGCGCTGTCCGGAGACACTTCCGGGTCATGTGGCCTGCGTGACGAAGCTGCTCTGGTGAGCCAGCACCAGCGCAGCACACGGAAACGCCGTTTACCTTCCCGCTATAAAGCAGTCCCTATTTATCTACTTGCACTTAGGGGTGCTTTCGAACTGCTAGGTGGGCAGGAGCTGGGACTGAACGACGGGAGTTCACCCCGCCACAGGGATTCGAACCGCCGACCTTTCAATCAGCAAGTCCTAGGCTCTGTGGTTTAACCCACAGCGCCACCCGCGTCCCTGTATTAAATGACTATCGGGTGTCAAAGAGCTGGAATGACCGCATCAAGTTCATCAGCTTTGTTGACTTGGTTAAAGAGTTTCAATTGGATTCCAGGGAGAAAATAATGTGCAATTAATTGTTTCTGTTCTGAATTTTATTGTGTTGTTATATTCCACAGTGGGAATATATATTTGTCCAAGAGAGCGTTATTGATGAGCTGGAAGAATAGAAAGATAAGATCCTCTTTAATCAATGGATTGACGACAGGACAACACTCACAGCACATGAGCGGACTGCTTATAGATGCAGACTTGGTTGGGGGGGAAATATATAGACATTTGGAGCGGGTTCAACCTTGGGTTCCGTGACGTTGCTTGGACTACAACGACCATCGTCCACGGACCGCTTAGCCAACGGACATGGATGATGGGAGTTGTAGTCCAGCGACTGGGGACCCAGGGGTACACTAGGGGTAGTCAATGCTCCAGATGTTGGGACCCAGATCTCCATCAGCCCCTGCCAGCACGGCGAACAGTCAGGATGAGAGCTGCAGCCCCCTATCTTCCAGAGGGCGCTGCGTTGGCCCACACTGGCCAGGGTTTTCCAGTCCTAGTTGGCATCACTGGGAATTGAGACTGCATGCAAAAGAGACACTCAACCACTGAACTACAGCCAGAGGCGAAATGTATGGTTGGGAGGGTGGCGTTTGGGGCAAGCAGCTCTCGCACTCACTAATGAAGGCAGAAGCGGGCCGGATCCTGCGGCAGTTCTTCCGCCTCTTGATGGCCATGGTGTCCTGGGGCGAGACGAGAGAGTGGTCAGGCGAACCCCTTCCAGGGCTATTTGGGAGCCTGGGGCTACCCCAGAGCTCACCCACTTACAATGCTGGAGCCCAGCTCGTCGTCCGTGGTCTCCTCGTGGTCGTGGAGACGGGGTTTCCCAACCTGCTCCAGGAGGGCGGCGTTGTCTTGGCCCTCGGAAAGCCGGCGGAGGTGGCTGATGTGCTGGGCCTGAGGTTGGAGATTGGGGAGGCATTACAGGCTGAGAGGGGAGAGGGAGGCCTCCCCGATGCAAGAGAGAGGAAGGCCTGCAGGTGAACGTCAGCATAAACCTGAAGGAGCGTCTCCACCCCCATCGTTCTGCCCGGACGCTGAGGTCCAGCGCCGAGGGCCTTCTGGTGGTTCCCTCATTGCGAGAAGCAAAGCTACAGGGAACCAGGCAGAGGGCCTTCTCGGTGGTGGCGCCCGCCCTGTGGAACGCCCTCCCGTCAGATTTCAAAGAGATAAACAACTACCTGACATTTAAAAGACATCTCAAGGCAGCCCTGTTCAGGGAAGTTTTTAACGTGTGACATTTTAATGTATTTTTAATCTTTGTTGGAAGCCGCCCAGAGTGGCTGGGAGACCCAGCCAGATGGGCGGGGTACAAATAATAAATTATTATTATTATTATATTATATATATAGGTGGCATCTGAAGTTATTTTCAACTGTGCTTTTCACACACTGAATGGCTTTCGATAATGCCAAGGTCGCGGGTTTGATTCCTGCTGCGTATCCATGTTTGAAGGGGGTCGGACTAGGTGACCCTCCCTTCCAAGTCTATGATTCTACAGAGAAATCGCTTTGAGATACTTTTAGGGGAAGAGACTTGTAATTGGAATCAGCTGAACACATACATATAGGACACAATTACAGCGGGTTTTGCGGTACACGTGCCTGAATTCATTCCCTCTCCTGCTAAAAATAGTGGAAGGGGCATTCTACCTGCTAATTCCAATGGGGGGGGCTTCTATGCATTGGCTCAGGGCTGGTGGCCAAGCACTCTGCACATGCCCTGGGGGGAGTTGGTTAGGTAGCAATTTGTAGAGGTCAGGGCTGAGGCCTGGTCCAATGCTCCCTCAGCACTGTTTCTAGCATTGAGCCATGGGTTAAATGAACCACCGGGTGTGTAATTTGGGGCGGAATGGGGCTTGCTCTCACCAGACTCTTGTGAGCGTAGTACAACTCCTGCAGCAGCTCTTCCACAATGGTGTTGGTCAGGTACGTCACCACCGACAGCTTGACCTCGCTGGGCGTGGGATCAGAGATCGAGAGGGTCAGAGAGGTTCGCGTACCCCCCTCCCAAACCCCTGTGCCAGTCCCAGTGACAGATTTACATATAAGCTAAACAAGCTATAGCTTAGGGGCCCCCAAAAAATTAAAGGGGGAAAAACCTGGATGTACACTTCCAAAATATAAGACAAAAAGCAAATGAAACAAAACCTACAGTGTTTTGTGTTGTGTAGGCTCCTATGATGTAAGTAATGGGCCCCGCCCATTAGTGGACAACTATGGTGACATTGATATTATATAAAAAATCCATCGTATTAACTACAATTGCATTGTACAAGTTATAACACACTTCATTTCATATTAATAAAGCTATTTATAATTATTACTAGTTTGCATCATATATTTACAACTATTATTATTTCACGTTGCAGCAAGTTTCTTGAGACTAGATTATGAGACTTTGTAAATTGTGTTTCTAAAGGAACTTTTGTTATTGCCAAATGCCAATGTGTTTGGATTATTAAGTTTGTTATGAATAAAAAATCATTTTAAGTTAGAGCTTAATAAATATTTCACTATTAATATATGTAAAGGTAAAGGGACCCCTGACCATAAGGTCCAGTCGTGGCCGACTCTGGGGTTGTGGCGCTCATCTTGCTTTATTTGGCTGAGGGAACCGGCGTACAGCTTCCGGGTCATGTGGCCAGCATGACTAAGCCGCTTCTGGCAAACCAGAGCAGTGCACAGAAACACCGTTTACCTTCCCACCAGAGTGGTACCTATTTATCTACTTGCACTTTGACGTGCTTTCGAACTGCTAGGTTGGCAGGAGCTGGGACCGAGCAACGGGAGCTCACCCTGTCGCAGGGATTCGAACCGCCTACCTTCTGATTGGCAAGTCCTAGGCTCTGTGGTTTAACCCACAGCGCCACCCGTGTCCCTCACTATTAATATACTTCTCCTTAATTGTACAGTGGAACCTCTACTCACGTACGGAATCCATTCCAGAGGTCTGTTCGTGAGTCGATCTGGGTCGCTGGGAGAAGCGCCATTCTGCACATGCGCGAATCACGGCAAACCCGGTATTTACTTCCGGGTTTGCCGCGGCCGCGAGTCAGATTGTTCCCGAGTAGGGGCAGTGGTCAGTCGAGGTTCTACTGCATTTCACTATTAATATACTGCTTCTTAATTGTATTTGAATTCAACAATTACTTTGATAAAATACATATTTTGTTATGTGCAAATGGCTTTGGGTACCTATTAGGTCCGTAAATTACCATACAGCATATATTCAACACAAAGGACAGCTGGACATATAAAGGGTCCCATTAGCTTCAGGAGCTTAGGGCTTCATCAAACCTAAATCCGGCCCTGGCCAGGCCCCACTTCGGATAGCACGACTGCCTTCCCCCCCCCCAAGCTTGTGGGGCGGTAGCTCAGTGGCAGAGAAAAGCGCCATTCTCAGTCCCCGTGTGGCATCCCCTCTGCGCCCTCCTGCTCCTCACTTGAGCTTGTTCTGAATGTCCTGGCCGGCCTGCTCCAGCAGAGCCCCCCGGATGAAGTTTCGGGGCACGGTGACGCGCTCCGAAACGGCCGCCAGCATCTTGTTGTGCTCTTCCGCCGCCTGGACGGCATGTGGGCACAGCTCCTGGGTGAGGGAAACCATGGACTCCAGGATCACCTGCAGAGGGGAGAGAAGAAGCAGGTGTGATGGCCTGGGACTCGGGCTCGGACTCGGAACCAGAGGAGTCTCAGTCTGCACCGGATCCTTTGCCCAAGGCAGCATCTGAACCAAGTCTGGGGCTTTTTCTGAAGAGCCGCAGTCTGCACAGGTTCCCCTGCGACAAGCACCAGCTGGGCCGAGTCAGGGGCCTGAGTCTGCCCTGGCTCCAGATGTGGGGATTACCTTCTTGCCTTCAGCTGGGCCATCACTTACAGCTGCTCCACTACCGGTTGGGTCAGGAGAGGCTGAGGCGGCCTCTGGGTCTAGTAACCCACCGACATCTCCCAAGCTGCAGAGACTGAGGTCTGAGAGAAGGAGAGACCTGAGTATTCGCAGGAGGAGTGCTCGCCTTCGGACGAGACAGGGAGGTGAGTCACCGGGGGATCAGGACTGGCCGTTACCCAGACAAAAATAAAAGGCTGTTGGACCATGCCTCAGGTTGTGGGAGCAACATTGCTGTTTGCCAGAACCTGCCTGAGATCTTGACCTTGCCTGGTTTTCTGCCTCATGTCCTGCCGTGGCCCTGTTGGACTGACTTCTCGCGGAACCCTTGGATTTGGGACCGGACCTGGACCGCGTTACTCGTGTTACCCCATGGCCCAGCACAGTAGAGCAGCCGGCTGGGCAAGAGAAGAGCATCGTGGGATGCCCTTATGCCAACCACGCGGTGGGCGTCTTTCTCAAGAATCAAACCTGCCCTTTCGCATAAGGCGACGGGTGTTCCTGCAGAGGGCTGACCGGTTCCCAAAGACCCAAGGGGCCTTCTCCTCCATTTATTTGGTCACCATGGCAACCGCAGGCTTCTTTGAGCCTCTTGGTGTGTTGAACCAAAGGTGAACCGTTCCAAAAACTCTGCAAACACCATCTTGGTCAGGCATAGGCAAACTCGGCCCTCCAGATGTTTTGGGACTACAATTCCCATCATCCCTGACCACCGGTCCTGTTAGCTAGGGGTGATGGGAGCTGTAGTCCCAAAACATCAGGAGGACCAAGTTTGCCTATGCCTGATCTTCGTAGTCAAAGATAACCCCACAATTAATTGGTAGCAGTTGCAGCAATGAGCTCATAAATGTTTATACTCCCTTGCTTCAATATGCTCTGGTTATTTCCTGGCTTGGACTACTGCAATGTGCTCTACGTGGGGCTACCTTTGAAGGTGACCCGGAAACTACAATTAATCCAGAATGTGGCAGCCAGACTGGTGACTTGAAGTGGCCACCTGAAAGACCTACATATAACACCTGAAAGACCTACGTATAACACCTGAAAGACCTACAACGACTCCCAGGAGGTTTCTGGGCACAATTCAAAGTGTTGGTGCTGACCTTTAAAGCCCTAAACGGCATCGGCCCAGTATACCTGAAGGAGCATCACCACCCCCATCGTTCAGCCCAGACACGGAGGTTCAGCTCCGAGGGCTTTCTGGCAGTTCCCTCCCTGCGAAAAGTGAGGTTACGGGAAACCAGGCAGAGGGCCTTCTTGGTAGTGGCGCCCGCCCTGTAGAACACCCTCCCCTCAGATGTCAAGGAAACAAACAAAGGCACCTGAAGGCAGCCCTGTTTAGAGAAGTTTTTAATGTTTGATGTTTTATCGTGTTTTTAATATTCTATTGGAAGCCTGGATCAGAGGGTTGGATTAGGACTGGCTTCTTCAAACTCCCGATGTTTTGAGACTACAATTCCCATCATCCCTGACCACTGGTCCTACTAGCCAAAAACATCTGGAGGGCTGAGTTTGAGGACGCCTGGATTAGGACATGGGTTCGGATAACGGGGCGCTCGCTGGGTGACCTTGGGCCATGCACAACTGCTCAGCCCAACCTACCTGACAGGGCTGTTGTGGAGATAAAACAAGGAGCGGGGAGAACAACATATGCCGCCCTTGAGCTCTTTTAGAAGAAAAGTGGGGTTTTTAATTGCAGTAAATGAAGAACAGAAAAGCAAAATGAAAACAGGACCGTGCCCTCGCAATACCTGCAGTTCCTTGTCGACTGCTTTTGAGACCTCGTTGGCCACTGATTCTAGCCTGTGCCGGACTGGACCGTCGCTGGCCAAAATGTGCCCAAGCTCATACAGGCTGGGGAAGAGCTAAGAGAGAAAAAGAGAAAGGATGCTTCGCGGGTGCTTTTCTCTCTCTCTGTGTTTTTTATTCAATAAACTGCAATAGAAATATTATCATTAAAAAGCACACAAGGAACACACCTACAGAGACCTTTCTGCAGTTTGGGTTTGGATACGGATTTTCACAGAGAACGTTTGGGAGAGAAATTCAGTACACTACAAATCTCTATTACGGTCATAGGTAAAGGTAAAGGAGACCCCTGACCATTAGGTCCAGTCATGACCGACTCTGGGGTTGCGGTGCTCATCTCGCTTTATTGGCCGAGGGAGCCAGCATACAGCTTCCGGGTCATGTGGCCAGCATGAATAAGCCGCTTCTGGCGAACCAGAGCAGCGCACGGAAACGCCGTTTACCTTCCCACTGGAGCAGTACCTATTTATCTACTTGCTCTGGTGTGCTTTCGAACTGCTAGGTTGGCAGGAGCAGGGACAGAGAAGCAGGAGCTCACCCCGTAACGGGGATTCAAACCACCAACCTTCTGATCGGCAAGTCCTGGGCTCTGTGGTTTAACCCACAGCGCCACCCGCATCCCTTTAAATAAATAAATAGCTGACAAGGCGAAGAAAGGGTGGTGAATACAGCACAAGATATTATGGGCTGTCCATGAATCCGCTGGATGAAATAGCGGAAGAACGTTGCCTCAGGAGAGTGAGGAAAATTCTCAGGGATGATTCACACCCTGGCCGGCACTTTGTTGATCTCCTGCCCTCGGGCAGAAGATATAGAAGCAGTTGCACCAAAAGGGTAAAGAACAGCTTCTATCCATGGGCTGTTAGGCTGCTGAATGAAAAGATAACAACAGGGCAACTAACTTTCGGGTTTGGTGGGTGTGCGTCAGTAAAAGGTAAAGGTAAAGGGACCCCTGACCATTATGTCCAGTCATGGCCGATTCTGGGGTTGCGGCGCTCATCTCGCTTTATTGGCCAAGGGAGCCGGCGTACAGCTTCCGGGTCCGGTGGCCAGCATGACTAAGCCGCTTCTGGCGAACCAGAGCAGCGCACGGAAACGCCGTTTACCTTCCCGCCGGAGCGGTACCTATTTATCTACTTGCACTTTGACATGCTTTCGAACTGCTAGGTTGGCAGGAGCAGGGACCAAGCAACGGGAGCTCACCCTGTCGCGGGGATTCGAACCGCTGACCTTCTGATCGGCAAGTCCTAGGCTCTGTGGTTTAACCCACAGCGCCACCCGCGTCCCTTGTGCGTCAGTAAATGTGGGGAATTAAAACTAAGAGAGCTGAGTGGGGAGCGCTCGTGTAATCTCACGGTATACAAGTTGTACAAGTGACAATAAAGTATTTCAATTTCAATTCAATTCAATTCCAATATGAAGTTATATCAACCACAAAGCTCCCCGGGTGACTTTCGTCCTCTCACTGCCTCTCAGTCTAACCTACCTCACAGGGCTGTCGTGAGCATTAAATGAGGAGGGGGAAATGAACCACGTGTGCAACGCCTTCAGATCCTCGGAGGAATGTAAATAAATAGATGAAGCTCACCGCCCGCGAGTTCTTGGCTTCCTTCATGAGTTCCCGGGCGTAGAGCACTTCCTCCTGAATCGTGTCGGCGGAGCAGGTCCGCAGCAACCGCACCTCTTCCTGGACCCTGACACAGAGGCGGCTCATCATCTAGGGAAGGGGCAAGACACGGGGCCATTAGCTCCTGCCCCTCACCAAGGCGCCAAGTCCCAAACCCGCTGGCAGGGGGCAGACAGGCCGCGCTCGTTCCCCACAGGAATTTGCAGGAAGGGGTGGCAAGTGTGTGCCGTACAGGGAGATGGGAACGTTTACTTGCTCGGCGCTATTGGTGACGATTCCCTGGTGGAGGCGGAAGGCTTGGTCCTGGGGGAACTTCTGCGAGTGGTTGTTCCTGAGGAGACACCACTGGATCTAAAGGGGAGAGAGGAAGGGGGGAAAGAGACAGGGAAGGGATCATGCCAAAGCTGGGATTTGCACGCCAGCAGAGGAAATGGGCATTTCTCCAGCGGTCCAAATCCATTCGTTTCAAGTTTCTCCGCTACAACTGCCACAGATGATGATTTCTAAAGCAATCCTCACAAAAACTCAATTTTTCTCTTGCCCTCAATTTCTGTATGCCGCTCCACCCAATACAGTGCATAGCTGTCAACTTTTCCCTTTTCTTGCGAGGAATCCTATTCGGAATAAGGGAATTTCCCTTTAAAAAAGGGAAACGTTGACAGCTATGATACAGTGGTACCTCGGTTCTCGAATGTCTCCGTTGATGGACATTTCAGAACTCGAACGCCGTAAACCCAGAAGTAAATGCTCCCGTTTTCGAACACACCTCAGAAGTTGAATGGCTTCCGCTGAGGCACTGCTGTATTTTTCTCAATTTTCTCTGTAAATTTGCAGAGCGTCCTTTGCGCCTCGGGTTTCGAACATTTCGGATGTCAAATGGTCTTCCGGAACGGAACCACTTTATACACGGTTTCTCAAGCAATTCTCCCTCATAAAATGCCCCTTGTGTGTTATTTCCACTGATAAAGGCTTTTGTAGGTAGACTTTCTCCCCATATGTCCATTTTTTACACACATGACTTGGTTGGGGGGGGGGGCCAAGTGCAAAATTCAGAGAAGTGCAAGCACTGAAGGATCGTTCGAGAGGAACGAGTTGGGTAGTTTCTCGCTAAAATGCAAACGGGACCAAATTATTCCCCTCATCCCTAGGCCTGTAGAGAAGGGGCAGGGCTCACCTTTTGCCACACCTCGTCCGTCCTCTCAGGGGCGTTTCGGTAGGCCGCCGTGATGTCACTCATGGGGAAGGACATGAACTTGAGGGTGTAGTTGCTGCAGAAGAGGCCGTTTTATTTATTTATTTGAAAGCATTTATAAACCACTTAACGTTTCAGAAACCTTTAAGCCACGTACTCTCTTTCTCTCGTGAAAATGTGAGCACGAGAAGCCATGTTGGCGGCTCCCCCCCCCATTCCCTCAAGGAAAAATAGTATGAAACCGCTCTAGTTACTCACTTCTCCAAGGCCCTGGCGATGTCCTGAAAGCCTTGTGCAGTTGTATTGTTCTTATCCCAGGAAATACTCCTTGAAAGCAAGAAAAGGGGCGGGGGAACAGGTAGCAGTTTATCAATTCCTGACCCACAACCAGCAATTGAGTTCCTTCCCTCCTTGGCTGCCAAACAGCAGTTATGTGAAGCATCCTCCATTAGCAACTACTCTATTCCGAACTTAAAAAGGGGAAGCGTAATGCTGGTGGTCAACAAAAGAGGTTTAAAGACTCTCTCAAGGCAAATCTTTAAAAATGTAGTATAAACACCGACAACTGGGAAAGACTGGCCTGTGAGCGCTCCAACTGGAGAACAGACTTGACCAAAGGTGTCGTGATCAACTCTCACCCGGAAACCGATGTCCCTATTGTGGAAGGACGTGTGGATCCAGAATTAGCCTCCACGGTCACTTACGGACTCACTGATAAAACTGTGTTTATGGAAGACAATCTTACTTAGCTATGAGTGATCGCCAAAGAAGATAGGAAGACACAGTACACCTGACCAGGAGCCCATTCTTAGAATACTCCATTACATGTTTCCTTCCCTGGTTTCCTATTTCATTTCCCACTTATAATCTCCAGGTTGTGGGATCGAGCCATACATTGGGCGAAAGATTCCTGCTTTGCAGCGGGTTTGTACCAGATTACCCTTCCAACTCTATGATTATATAAACCTCCATACTATTTTGGGGTTTTTGTGGGGGTAGAGTTGCAGCCAACACAGCGCTACCCTAACTCAGCACCCCCTCAGCGCAAGGCTACTGCCATTGGACTTCCCCACCCCTTCTCCTCCTCCACAAATTCACCCTCTAAATCTATTATTGGGGATTTCCTCGATTTGCTAGTGCAGATTTGAGGAAGAGAAGTGATCCCAGCGTTAATCCTTGCACAGATCCCATTGTGCGAGCAGCAGTCCTTGCGCTGATGGGCAGGAGTCGGAGAGAGCGCTGAGGTAAATTTCCTCTTCCCTCTCAAAGAAGTCCAGGCAGGCATTTTCGGGTCCACGTGGCAAAATTGGGGGGGGGCAAGTGTACCCCAGAGATCCAAAGGCTGGGCAAACCAACCAGGAAGCCCCCGCCCTGCCTGACCGGCCAGTTTCCCCCGCCCACCTCAGCGTGCTGTTGATCTGCAGGGCTTTCGACAGCATCTTGGCTCCAATGTCCTCCATGCAGTTCCCACTCAGGTCCACTTTGGTCAGGCAAGTGTTGCTGCCCAGGGCGTTGATCAGGATGCTGGTGCGGGTTTTCAGCCGGGAGTCGGCAACGGAAAAAGATTGCAGGGACTTCAGGGTAGCAGGCAGGAGAAGAAGAAGAAGAAGAAGAAAAGGACAGAGTGAGCATCTCATCATGGCACAGGGCTTAAGAGGGCCAGATTAGGACTTGGGGGTGGAGGGCAGCCGGGGTTCAAATCGCCACTCAGCCACGATGCTCAGAGGGTCTGCGTGAGCCAGTCACCGCCTCTCAGACTATCCTACCTTGCAGGGTTGTTGTGAGAATAAAATAATAAAAAAAATAAAAAAAATTAATTATACCCTGCCCTCTCCAGCCAAGACCGGGCTCAGGGCAGCTAACATCAGGTATAAAAACAATTGATTAAAATACAGCTTAAAAACAAGATTAAAATACAACATTAAAATGCAGCCTCATTTCAGTAGAAACTGAAATCAAAAACCTTTGGGGGGGATGAAAACGTCAAATCTTCACCAAGGCCAACTATCCAGACTGGTCCTACGTGGGCCAGAAAAAAGCCAGGGAAGTCCCCAAATAGGAGTTCCATCACCAAAGGAGAAAGGAAAGAGGAAAGAGGAAAGAGGAAAGAGGGGAAGGGGATCAAGTTGATTCCAAGCCAAAGGCCAGGCGGAACAACTCTGTCTTGCAGGCCCTGCAGAAAGAAATCAGATCCCGCAGGGCCCTGGTCTCATGAGACAGAGCGTTCCACCAGGCCGGAGCCAGTGTTGAAAAGGCCCTGGCTCTGGTTGAGGCTAATCTGACTTCCTTAGGGCCCGCGACCTATAGGGTGTTGCTATTTATGGACCTTAAAAGAGGAAGGGGAAGAATTGCCTGCACCTTTGTGGTACCAATATATATTGATAGATAGCCTAAGATACACAGGCAGTAAGAGAAAGTGTGAAGAAGACGTCGTGGCGCTTTCATTATACAGTGGTATCCTCAGTTTAAGAACAGCCCTGTTTACAAACGATTCGGTTTACGGACTCCGCAAAATTGGAAGTAGTGTCCCAGATTGCAAACTTTACCTCGGTCTAAGAATGGAAGCCGAACGGTGGCAGGGCACTGGCGGCGGGAGGCCTCATTAGGCAAAGCACGCCTCGGTTTAAGAATGGTTTCGGTTTAAGAACGGACTTGCCCATCCTGGCTAATAAAAGCAAGCCAGGAAGGGCTGGGCGATGGGCTTCGTGGGGTGGTGAATGCTTCCCTCCGTGAGGGAGCCTTCCCAGATCCGCTGAAAGAGGCGGTTATTAAACCGCTTCTTAAAAAACCATCTTTAGACCCGGCCAGTATGGCCAACTATCGCCCAGTCTCAAATCTTCCATTCTTGGGCAAGGTGATTGAGCGCGTGGTTGCTGAACAACTCCAGGCACGCCTGGAGGATGCGGACCATTTGGATCCCTTCCAATTGGGATTCAGGTCTCATCATGGGACTGAAACTGCCTTGGTCGCGCTGGTTGATGATCTCCGGCGAGCTAGCGACAAAGGTGAGAGTTGTTTCCTGGTTCTGCTGGATCTCTCAGCGGCCTTTGATACAATCGACCATAACATCCTTCTGGACCGTCTAGAGGGGCTGGGAGCTGGGGGCACTGTTATGCAGTGGTTTCGCTCCTTCCTCCTGGGCCGTGTTCAGAAAGTGGGGGGGGGGGATGAGTGTTCAGACCCCTGGGCCCTCACTTGTGGGGTGCCTCAGGGTTCCGTCCTCTCCCCCATGCTTTTTAACATCTATATGAAGCCACTGGGAGAGATCATCAGGGGGTTTGGACTGGGTGTCCATCAATATGCAGATGATACCCAGCTCTACCTCTCTTTCAAATCAGAACCAGTGAAGGCGGTGAAGGTCCTGTGTGAGTGCCTGGAGGCAGTTGGAGGATGGATGGCGGCTAATGGATTGAGGTTGAATCCTGACAAGACAGAAGTACTGTTTTTGGGGGACAGGGGGCGGGCTGGTGTGGAGGACTCCCTGGTCCTGAATAGGGTAACTGTGCCCCTGAAGGACCAGGTGCGCAGCCTGGGAGTCATTTTGGACTCACAGCTGTCCATGGAGGCGCAGGTCAATTCTGTGTCCAGGGCAGCTGTCTACCAACTCCACCTGGTGCGCAGGCTGAGACCCTACCTGCCCGCGGACTGTCTCGCCAGAGTGGTGCATGCTCTGGTTATCTCCCGCTTGGACTACTGCAATGCGCTCTACGTGGGGCTACCTTTGAAGGTGACTCGGAAACTACAACTAATCCAGAATGCGGCAGCTAGACTGGTGACTGGGGGCGGCCGCCGAGACCACATAACACCGGTCTTGAAAGACCTACATTGGCTCCCAGTACGTTTCCGAGCACAATTAAAAGTGCTGGTGTTGACCTTTAAAGCCCTAAACGGCCTCGGTCCAGTATACCTGAAGGAGCGTCTCCACCCCCATCGTTCTGCCCGGATGCTGAGGTCCAGCGCCGAGGGCCTTCTGGCGGTTCCCTCATTGCGAGAAGCAAAGCTACAGGGAACCAGGCAGAGGGCCTTCTCGGTAGTGGCGCCTGCCCTGTGGAACGCCCTCCCATCGGATGTCAAAGCGATAAATAATTACCTGACATTCAGAAGACATCTTAAGGCAGCCCTGTTCAGGGAAGTTTTTAATCTGTGATATTTTAGTGTATTTTTGGTTTTCTATGGAAGCCGCCCAGAGTGGCTGGGGAAACCCAGCCAGATGGGCGGGGTACAAATAATAAATTATTATTATTATTATTATTATTATTATTATTATTATTCTGGAACTGATTAAGTTCGTAAACCGAGGTACCACTGTATACTTTTAGGAGCCAGACGAAAATGTTTCTCTTTAACCAGCCCTTTGGCTGATTGAAATCTGATCCCTTTTAAAATGTGTTGTGGAAGGGTTGGGGTGGGATCACTGGTTTGTTGTTGTTCTCATTTTTATTATGTATTCTGTGTTTTTTATATCATCATTTTATGTTGTGAACCACTCTGAGGTCTGTGGATAAAGGGCGGTATACAAATATAATACATCAATGACAATAAATAAGCATATGTTTGTGTGTTTTAGAAGCCAACCTCGTTGTGTTTTTACATGAGTAAAATGTGTGCTTTTATTTAAAATGCATCTCTGGGTTATTTGTGGGGCATAGGAATTCGTTCTCTTTTTTTTCTTTTCAAAATACAGTCCGGCCCCCCACAAGGTCTGAGGGGCAGTGGACCGGCCCCCTGCCGAAAAAGTTTGCTGACCCCTGACTTACACACTCCTCTTCCTGGATCATCTGCACAATCTTCTGAAGGATTTCCTCCAAGGTCCTACAGAGAGACAACAGGGGGAACGTAAGCTGAGGAACAAGATGGGGATGTCAGGGCAGTTTGTTTATTTATTTGATTCCATTTACGAATTGCTCCCTATAAGGTATATCTTCAAATGATTCCGTAGCAGAATTGCTCCATGTGCTTGCATATCTCGCCAGGGGCATGTGGAGCTTCTGATTCTTCATGAATAAACTTAATAAGATGGAACCAAGCTTGCCTTTTGACAAATCTCTCCACAAAAAGGAACCTCCTGTTTGTTTTTAGCGTTCCACTGGGTTTCCCCCTGTGCTTTAATGACCATCAACTTGTGCATATTTCTTTTTAAAAATTTTGGATTTCAGCCGCACTTTATCAACATCTCGTACATCGATCAGAGATCTCTATGGTCAAACGGTTCACAAACCTTCCAAACGAGGAAGCAACTTAAGCGCAGCACCACCTAGTGACTAAACTACAGCATGACACCATTGCCCTGGATGGTCCTAGATAGCCCAACCCAGGGGCGACATGGCCCAGGGGCAGAATTTGGGCTTTGAAATTTCAGTGGTGCCCTGTGTGACAGCAACATTCAGCGCCCAAATGCCTCTCGCCTTCTGTTGCTCGTCATTATTGCAGTGTACCCTGTGGCTCACTCTTGGCTCAGCACCCAGTGCGGGCCAACCATTTGCGCTCCCCTAAATCCACCTCTATGTAGCCCAGGTTTTGTGAACCACCGTGAGACCTCCGGGTATAGGGCGGTATATAAATTCAGTAAATATATAAACCTACCGGGATTTGACGTTGAAGTTCTTGCCCAGCCAGAGGTGCTTCAGAGACTTGTTCCTGCCAAGCGCCGGGACGAGAGTCAGCAAGTCGGCGTCAAAGCCTGGCGTGAGGAAGAGGAGGAGGAGGGAGTGGCAGGATAGGTCAGGAATGTTAAGTACAATGCTTTAATTGACACAGAAATGAAAAATGGCTGAAGGTATATTGCAGAAGATTCAACATGGGGTTTTTCCCCACCATGGGGCTATATTAAAGCCAAGGAGAGCCCTCTGAGCTTTTGCTAAGTTAATGAATAACTAACTGATTGTTGTTTCTCTGGTAGCTAACACATAAGGGTTGTAACCTTAGATCATATCGTGAGAGGTATTGGGTTGCAAATCTCCATTTTGAAGGGAGCTGCCTTTGTGAGTCTTTTGTCCCAAATTCAATGGAGTGAAGATGTAAAAGGAAGCTCTCCCGAAGGGAGAGTAAATAGCCTGGAGGCTGGAATACAAGCTGTGGAGAGAGAGAAACCTTTGCTTATAGGTCTGTTTGGATTATTTCGTTTTTTGCAAGATGCTGGGCCTGTGCTGGAGAGCACAAGGCATTGTATGGATATTTCGGACGTATTATTTGCTTTATTCTGTTTTATTTTACAGAGATCTGTAGTAAAAGTTTGAATAATATTTTTTTTAATGGGTCTGGACAATGATTTATTCCAGAAGGAGTCGGTTCTTATGCTTCTAGTCACTTCAGACTGCACAATATCAATATCTGCAACAAGGAAGGGCAAACACAATATTTTGCTGTCGCTCTGAGCCCGGCTTCGGCTGGGGAGGGCAGGATATAAATAAAATATTATTATTGTTATTGTTATTGTTATTGTTATTATTAAGGCAGGAGCAGCAGCTGGGGAGCATCATGGTCTCACCATTGTCAGAAAGATCTAGACTACTCAAGGCGCTGATTCCAGACAGCTGCTCTTGAAGGACTTGAGCCCCCGGGGAGCGCAACTAGGTAGGAAGGAAAGGAAGACGAAGAGAGAGAAAGGGAGAGAGAGAGGTTTAATGAGTGACTCAGAGAAGAAAGAGTGCTCAAGAAGCCTATCATATCAAACGGATGCTGGGAAGCTCTGAGGTAAATCGCCTCACATGGAAGCAGCTCGGCCCCCAACGCCTCCTCTCTGAGAAGATGTCTGCACAAGAAGCCCACCCCATTCGCCCCGCCCCGATTTACCTCACATCCACTCAGGTCCAGGTGGAGTTCGCTGAGGTGGGTGTTGGCTGACAGACCTTGGAAAAGAGACCTGAGTGAGGAAGGCAAGGACATATTGTGGTTTAAACAAGCGAACCAGGGACATCTGAATGAGCGAAATCCTGCTCTGCATGCAGAAAATTCAACATTAATAATAATAATAATAATAATAATAATAATAATAATAATAATAATTTATTTATACCCTGCCCATCTGGCTGGGCTTCCCCAGCCACTCTGGGCGGCTTCCAAAAAAAATATTAAAATACTGTAATACATCAAACATTAAAAGCTTCCCTAAACAGGGCTGCCTTCAGATGTCTTGTAAAAGTCTGGTAGTTGTTGTTCTCTTTGACATCTGGTGGGAGGGCGTTCCACAGGGCGGGCACCACCACCGAGAAGGCCCTCTGTCTGGTTCCCTGTAACCTCACTTCTCGCAATGAGGGAACCACCAGAAGGCCCTCGGCGCTGGATCTCAGTGTCTGGGCTGAACGATGGGGGTGGAGACGCTCCTTCAGATATACTGGACCGAGGCCGTTTAGGGCTTTAAAGGTCAACTCTTTCTGCTTGTGGTTCTCAGAAACTGGTATTCTGTGGCCTACCCCGAACCAGAAGAGGCATGAAAGGGGAGGAAGAGAGGTTGGCTGCACGCAGGCGCAGTCTCTGATTCCTTGGGGGAAACCCCTGAGGAGGAGGAGGAGAGGACTTTCAGTCTCTGCAAAAGATTTTCATGGAGGAAAACCACAGGGAACAAGCAGCTCTGCTCATGAGGCCTGACATTCAACCAAGTCTGTGGAGGTCGTGTTTTTGCTGATGAAGAGTTAACGCCATCTTCGAAGTGTCTGATTACTGACTGCTCCTTTGACGCAGAGGGAGAGAACAGCCATTGTTGTCATGGGCCAGGAATTTGCTTCACCTGCTGAGCAGCAGCCTGAAGGGGCAGGAAGCAGAGTGACTCCACCTGCCGCTGATCAGCCTTCTTGCTCCTGATGTGAACCAGCTGGTTCTTAAACAGGGTTTCCAGCCTCAGTCAGTTGCTGGAAATGACGTTTGTCGTTCCTGGCCAGACCTTGCTGCTTCTTGCTTCTTGTGACTCTCGACTTTCTTGACCCCCGAATCGTCTGACTAAGTGAACTGAGATACTCCTGACCTTAGGACTGGACTGGACCTTGTATACAGACTCTGCCTGCAGCCAAGTCCCCCCCCCCTCCAGACATGGCTGCTTGGCTTGCCTCTCCCACCACTGAGCTCTGCTGTGGCCGGGCAGCAAGAGACGACAACCATTGTCACCAGTGACCGCTGAGAGCCTTGTTCTGCGTGAATCTGTCTAACCCTCGTTTGGTTTCTATACCGCCAGTTCACACAGTATAATAAGGCGTTGTGCAGCAATGTATATATAGTGGTACCTTGGGTTACATACGCTTCAGGTTACATACGCTTCAGGTTACAGACTCCGCTAACCCAGAAATAGTACCTCGGGTTAAGAACTTTGCTTCAGGATGAGAACAGCAGCGCGGCAGCAGCAGGAGGCCCCATTAGCTAAAGTGGTGCTTTAGGTTAAGAACAGTTTCAGGTTAAGAACGGACCTCCGGAACGAATTAAGTACTTAACCCGAGGTACCACTGTACACGGTAAAAACCTAGCAACATAAAAAACAGTACAAAGTTTAAAGCTTTCCGAGGTGGTGGCTATCACTCAAATAGTCGGGGCCTCCCTCCAGCAGAGGGCAGCAGAGCCCATGGACGTGGCACTGGAAGCTTGAACCAGTCTTAGGTTCGTCATGGCAATCATGTGAGAATGTTGCGGGAAACTGTAGTTTCTCAGAAGTCCTGGGAGCTAGCTAGCCTGTTACCCTACACCAGCCATCCTCACTCTGGCAATGTCCACGTGTTGAAGGTCCCATCCACACTATGCATTTAAAGCGGTATCATACCGCTTTAAACAGAATTGGCTTCCCCAAGAGAATCCTGGGAAGGGTAGTTAAAGGCGCTGAGAGTTATGAAGAAGCCACTATTCCCTTCCCAGAGCAACAGGCAAGGCACAGAAATGCTCTCATCCTTCTAGGCCTTTGTGTCTCTTCTTCGTTCAGCTCGGACACTGAGGTCCAGCTCCGAGGGCCTTCTGGTGGTTCCCTCACTGCAAGAAGTGAAGTTACAGGGAACCAGGCAGAGGGCCTTCTCGGTGGTGGCGCCCTCCCTGTGGAACGCCCTCCCATCAAGGAAATAAACAACTACCTGACTTTCAGAAGACATCTGAAGGCAGCCCTAAACAGGGACGTTTCAGATGTATGTCTTACTGTGTTTTTATATTTTGTTGGATGCTGGCCAGAGTGGCTTGCGCAAACCAGTCAGCTAGGCAGGGTACAAATAATAAAAAATGAGAAGAAGAAGAAGAAGAAGAAGAAGAAGAAGAAGAAGAAGAAGAAGTAGTAGTAGTCATTGACCACATTCTATGTATTAGGGTTTTGCTTTGTTTTCTGTCTTTTGTGGGATGGTGACCCCATGACATTGTGAGGTCCCCCTTGCCGTGAGGTCACTACACCCCATCTCATGAGCCTCAAAGACAGCTCAGGGACAGAGCTTTGCATGCAGACAGTCCCAGGAGCTGGGAACACCCCCTGCCTGAAACCCTGGGTGTCTGCTGCCAGTCAGTGTACGAACTGCTGAGCTAGACAGACCAAAAGGTCCGACTCAAAAAAGAAGCTCATTCTTGTTCGAATCCTATAATACTTTTTTCTTCTTGCTTTACTCATAAAAACAAAGATATCTTGTTCAGTGTTGCAAAATCCTCCATTTTGATTTGCCAAGGAGTCTGGTGGAGTCTCCTTCTTTGGAGGTCTTTAAGCAGAGGCTTGACAACCATATGTCAGGAGTGCTCTGATGGTGTTTCCTGCTTGGCAGGGGGTTGGACTCGATGGCCCTTGTGGTCTCTTCCAACTCTATGATTCTATGATTTAATATTCTATATTATTTTAATGAATGCTGAATGTTATTTTACTTGCATATTGTATATTGTATTTTGCATATTGTCTGGTTTTTATTATGTTAGCCGCTCTGAGCCCGGCTTTGGCCAGGGAGGGCAGGATACAAATAAAATTATTGTTATTGTTATTGTCAACCTTAAGGGGTCTTTCTGTGTTCCAGAGACCCGGCAACCCGAGAGAGGGGGGCACTCAAAGTGGCCAGCTGGAAAACCTAATGGCGGAATAGAATCTTAACGCGCATGTACATAGTGTTTTTGGAGCGACAGGGTGCAGGGGGGCAAGTGGCGGGTGCTCACCTTAATGCCTCCACGGGTATTTTGATGCCTGACAGGTTCACATAGGTGAGGGAATAGGCACTGCAGAAAAACTGCTTGAGAGATGGCTGCAGTCCCTTTCCTTTCCTGCAGAGGGAGACAGAGGAATAATAATAGTAAATTTTATTTATACACCGCCTTCCCCAGCCAAGACCGGGCTCAGGGCGGCTAACACTCGATATAAAAACAATTGATTGAAGCACAACTTAAAAACAAGATTAAAATACAACATTGAAACATTAAAACACAGCCTCATTTCAGGGGAAACTCAAATCAAAAACTTTTTGGGGGATGAAAATGTCAAGTCTTCACCAAAGCTAACTATCCAGACTGGTCCTACGTGGGCCAGAAAAAAGCCAGGGAAGTCCCCAAATAGGAGTTCCATCACAGAAGGAGAAAGGAAAAAAGAAAGAGGGGGAGGGAATCAAATTGATTCCAAGCCAAAGGCCATCAGAGAAGCCATTTACCCCACCTCCACCCCGCCACCGCCGCTCTGAGCATCCAGAAGTTGATCTGACCGGAGGGTCTCCAGGAAAGGGGGTAGAGAGACGAAGGGAGTTCCTTACCTGTGGGAGAAGGTGTTCCGTGCCAGGTTGAGGTAGCTAAGCCGTGGACAGCAGCCGTGCAGCAGAGCCCCAAAGAGCTATGGGGACAGATAGACAAGAGAAGAAGAAGAGTTTGGATTTGATATCCCGCTTTATCACTACCCGAAGGAGTCTCAAAGCAGCTCACATTCTCCTTTCCCTTCCTCCCCCACAACAACCACTCTGTGAGGTGAGTGAGGCTGAGAGACTTCAGAGAAGTGTGACTGGCCCAAGGTCACCCAGCAGCCGCATGTGGAGGAGCGGGGAATCGAACCTGGTTCACCAGATTACGAGACTACCGCTCTTAACCACTACACCACACTGGCTCTCTGACAAGATAGACAGACACTGACAAGACAGACACCCAAAAGGAGGAAGCATTTTTACTTGGCATTGTAGGAGATGATATAAATAAACAGGATTGTAAGTTGTTTTTATATGCAATGACGGCAGGAAGAATATTATTGGCACAAAAATGGAAACAAGAAGAATTACCGACGAAAGAAGAATGGCAGATGAAATTAACGGACTATGCAGAATTAGATAAATTAACAGGAAGGATTCGAAACCTGCGGGACCAGAGATTCTTAGAAGACCGGAGTAAATATACGAACTATTTGAAAAGTAATGGTAATGAACAGACTACGCCAGTAGGATTGCAAGACATTTTGTAAGGAGGATTATTTGAAATATTGCAAGAAGGACTATGAGGGGAATAATTAGTTAATGATATTTAAGAGTAATAGAGAAATTAAGAAATGCAGAATAAGTGATAAAAACGGAAAATCATCAGGGGAGTTGATGGAAGTAAAAAATATTGTATAAGATAAGAAATTATGTTATATGAATGTTGGAAATAATATGTTAAAAAAACCTAATAAAAATATATTTTTTGAAAAAAGGACACCCAAGAGGAGGAGGAGTGAGTAATTATCCCGGTCGCCAAAGGGCTGGGGCCATCCCTCTTTCCGGCATCGACACCTCATAACCCGGCAGGCTTTCCACGTCACCCTTGCCCCCGCCCCCCCGCCCCCGGAGTCTGCGGCTCTCTTAAAACCTTACGGCATCCACGGCGCAGTCTGTGGACGAGAGGTCCAGGTGAACCAGTGCGTTGGGCTGGGCCAGGAAGGAATAGAAGCCCTAAAAAAGAGGGGAAAGGAAAGGGGTGAGAGGGGACGAAGTACGTGGAGTGGTGGCGACACCAGGCAGAACAACCACGTCAAACCCGGAAGTGTGTGTCCCTTTTTTTGGATTACAATCCATTTTTTTTTATTACAACCCCCCTTTTTTTTGGGAGGCCCCATTGGCGAAAGCGCGCCTTGGGTTACAACCTGTTTTGGTTTACAACCGGACCTCCGGAACAGATTATGGTTGTAAGCCAAGGTACCACTGTATTTTGTATAGCTAGCCATCTAGCTATATCGGTATTTTGCTGTATTTGATTCCTTTGCTATGGCTTGCGGCTGACGCAAATAAATATTTTTATCTATCAATCTTTAGATGGTCACAGCTTCCCCCAAAGCATCCTGGGAGCTGTAGTTTAAGGGGGCAGAGAGTTATGAGGAAATGCCTATTCCCCTCGCAGAGTTACAATTCTCAGAGCGTCTTAACAGTCGCTCTCTTCCCAGGGAACTCTGGGAATCGTAGTACTGTGAGGGGAATAGATGTCTCCGAATAACTCTCAGCACCTTCACTGAACTACAGCTCCCAGAATGCTTTGGGGGACGCCTAGGACTGCTTAAAGCAGTATCATAGCGCACTAAATGTATCGTGCAAATCTACCCAGGGTGATAACACTGAGGAAACAAAGCAGAACAACTAGGAAAGCAGAGCTATGTGTGGCCGTCCAATACAAATGCACCACAATTGCGTCACCGCAAAAGTTGCAGGCTGGGGTCACTCACGTTTGCCTCCTCCGTCCCCAGTAACCCTGGGTTTTTGCTCAGGTCAAGATGGCGGAGGGAGCTGGTGAAGGCTGGGTTGGCTCCAAAGGTCTGGCACAGAATGGCGAGTCCTGGGAAAGGAAAACAGGCCACGAACTGTCACCACCATTCAATCTATGTAGCTCTTTGGACGCTTCCCCGTTCACAACTCATGAGGGAAGTGGTTCGCGATTATTACTTTTAAAAAAAATAAACCTCATCAACATTCCTCAGCATTTGAGTCTGAATTTCTCCTTATACACCTGTTCCTTGTACGCAGTTTTGCCTAATACACCCATTCCCCCCCATATAAATGCTATCTTCACAATATATGCTTTTTTGTGTGCACATTTTATCTCAAGTCTCTGCATTTTTTTTGGTACAAATTATTCAGCCAAAGAGCTCCACTGCAAAATTCAGAGATATGTCAATTCTGAAGGATGGCTAAATTTCGGTTTGCATATTATTTTGCAAAGTGCAAATTAGGTTTATCCTTAAATAAGAAATGAGTTGAATTTGTCCCCCCCCCCCCCAATAGTAACATAGCTGTCAACTTTTCCCTTTTCTTGCGAGGAATCCTATACGGAATAAGGGAATTTCCCTTTAATAAAGGGAAACGTTGACAGCTATGAATAGTGAGTCAGTCTTATTGGGGAACTCAGTGCAGCTTACTTCTGAGTAAATGTGCCTGGGACTGCACAGCCCTGGGCCTCTGGCCCTCCAGATGTTTCAGGACTACAACTCCCATCATGCCTCATTCCATAGGCCATGTTGACTGAGGTGCCTGTGCCCTAGGTGCCTGGCTCAGTTTGCCTCACATTGCCTCTGCCTGACAGCTGCATGAGAGGCAGAAACCCAACTGGTGAAGCCTCTCCCCAGGTCAGATAAATCTTGGTTTTTTTGGTCATGAGGCAGCCGGTAAATGTCAAAAACATCATAGAACAAATACACAAACAAATGAATTTTGACTTAATGCGTCAATCTACTAAATATTGCAGCTAATAATAATATAGGAACCGCCTGAGGCTGCCTTTAAATACAAACTGGACCAAAAGTGCTGTGAAAGCTCCTTTTTTCCTGTGCCCACTCTGCCCACTGAGCTTGCCACATTTCAAAAAGTGAAAATCCAGACACACAAGTTTTTGAGCAATTCTTTAGGAAGTTCCCCCAAAAAACCCCAACTCTTCCAACAAAGGTTGCCATATGTCCGTGTTTTCCCGGACATCTTTACCAGTTTTGTAAATTCTGTCTGGACACAATTTCCGACAGATGAATCCCAGATATTGTGGGATGTGATCCATGAGAGGCAGTCAAGTACAACGTTCCTTGAAAAGCTAGAGGAGACATGCGAGGGAAAGTTTGGTCCAGCCAGTCGAAACTTCCTGTTCCTCCTGGCTGGAGCATCCTTCCCTTTGCATGTGATAGAAGGTGGGCGTGGCCTAACCTGTCCAGGTAACAAAAGGACGAATCACGCAGGAACCTTTCCCTTTTTTTTTTACTTCCTTCTTCGTTTGACCAGCTTTTAGCTAGGACTGCTCTGCTAGCAGAAGCACTGGGATTATTCCCCCATATGGGGTAGATGTACATGTACGTATTTGTAACTAAGTCTGCCTTCAGGAATCCAACTGTGAACTGATGTGAGTAAACTTCTTTTATTGACTTTGAATAAGATTGTGGCGTCTTTATTCTTTTAAGAGGGATTCAAGGGAACTTACCAGGAACGTACAATTCAATCTAAGACAGACTGAATTGTATAATAGCGCGAGGCTCGCACGAGCCTGCAACCAGCTCTCTGCTGTGCATGTAAAAGGGGGGAATGTAACTCTGCTAAGCAAAGGAACTTGCTAGCATAAGTTAAGAAGGATTTTTTTTTTTAAGGGACCCCTGACGATTAGGTCCAGTCGCGGACGACTCTGGGGTTGCGGCACTCATCTCGCTTTATTGGCCGAGGGAGCCGACATACAGCTTCCGGGTCATGTGGCCAACATGACTAAGCCGCTTCTGGCAAACCAGAGCAGCCCACGGAAACGCTGTTTACCTTCCCGCCGGAGCGGTACCTATTTATCTACTTGCACTTTTACGTGCTTTCGAACTGCTAGGTTGGCAGGAGCAGGGACCGAGCAACGGGAGCTCACCCCGTCGCGGGGATTCGAAGCACCGACTTTCTGATCGGCAAGTCCTAGGCTCAGTGGTTTAGACCACAGCATCACCCGCTTTTTAAGACACTTGTAAGGTAAAGGTAAAGGGACCCCTGACCATTAGGTCCAGTCGTGGCCGACTCTGGGGTTGCGGCGCTCATCTTGCTTTACTGGCCGAGGGAGCCGGCGTACAGCTTCCAGGTCATGTGGCCAGCATGACTAAGCCGCTTCTGGCGAACCAGAGCAGCACATGGAAATGCCGTTTACCTTCCCGCCTATTTATCTACTTGCACTTTGGTGTGCTTTCGAACTGCTAGGTTGGCAGGAGCAGGGATCGAGCAACGGGAGCTCACCCCATCGCGGGGATTCGAACCGCCGACCTTCTGATTGGCAAGTCCTAGGCTCTGTGGTTTAACCCACAGCGCCACCCGCGTCCCGGACAGGAAGGATATTAATAAACACTATATCCTCTCCTGCCACCCTGAACATTCCCACAGGTATGTATGGGAAATTCTGGACGTATAGCATCTCTAGCTTGCCCACCCCTGCCAAGCGTACCTTTAGCAGTGATGCTGGTCTTGGAAAGGCAAAGTTTGCTGAGGCCTTTGGGGAAACACAGAAGCTGCTGGCTCAAGGCGCTGAGACCTGTTCAAGGGGGACGAGAAGCAAAGTGGGGCGAAGATGAGCAAAGAGCAGAGAAGCTTTTTTTACCCCCATTGTTGGTTCAGGATCCCTCCTCACCTTTGTCCTCCAAGGGGTTGTGGGAGAGGGTGAGGGCATGGAGGACGGCGTTTGGGTTCTCCGCCAGGACGCAGGCCAGTTTCAGGGCGAAATCTCTGCAAAAGCACCAGGAGAGATAAAAACAAGTGTGAGGAAAGCGCCCCAGCAGGGAAGTCACAGGGGGAGCTGGACTGAATCTAGGGTCGCAGGGCCAAAATGAGACAGGAGTGAGATCTCCTTTCATAATTAGGATGATTGCATTTGTTCATATACACCCTTGTGCAAATTAATTGAAACAAAGCATGTTTTCTATCTTACTCATAATCCTTTACAGTGGTACCTCGGGTTACATACGCTTCAGGTTACATACGCTTCAGGTTACAGACTCCGCTAACTCAGAAATATTACCTCGGGTTAAGAACTTTGCTTCAGGATGAGAACAGAAATCGTGCTCTGGCGGCGCGGCGGCACCAGGAGGCCCCATTAGCTTAAGTGGTGCTTCAGGTTAAGAACAGTTTCAGGACCTCTGGAACGAATTAAGTACGTAACCAGAGGTACCACTGTACTGCAAACCATGGTAAACAAGGCTGCTAGTATATGCACTTGTGTACTCAACTGATATTCATTTTACAGGTTTTTTTCTCCTTAAACCGATCTTTTAGGGTGTACACACCTTTGCAAGGTGGTATGTTTTTCTTGCGGCAACGCAGCAAAACCCCAGAGTATTCAAAGAATCGTGGGATTGCAGAGTTGGAAGGGACCCCCTGAGGATCATTTAGTCCAACCTGCTGCGATGCAGGAATACGCAGCTGCCCCATATGGGGAGGAAAACCTGCAACCTTCAAATGACATTACTGGGATATTTGAATATTTCTTTGAAAAGGTGTGAGTGCGCAGGTACAGAAAGACCTGCATTACGTGCCCAGAACAGGAAACGTCAGGGGATACGATCCGCCAAGCCCCTCCCATTCCACTAAGCCCCTCCCATTCCACCAAGCCCCTCCCATTCCACCAAGCCCCTCCCACTGGTGCAGACTGCAAGCAATGAAATAGCAATAGCAATAGAAACAGGCTCTCTGCGACTGAAAGTACAGCAATGTGCAGAAAGTCCAGTGCTGAAGGCGCGCACCGCAAAAACTGGACCCGATACTTTGCGGCATACCCTCAGCATCGCGCATGGGCTTGGCCCCGGCCGAAAGGCACCTACAAAAACCGGAAGACTCCCTCTCCCCCGCCCCCAATCCGCATGCAGCTGCGCAAAGGTGAATCTAGCAATGCCTCACGTTTTTAACCCCGCATTGTCCAGCACCAGCTCCTCTAGGTGGTGGGATTTGCTCACCGTGTGAAGAACCTGCTCAGCGACCTCGGAGCCCTAGGGAGGAAAGAAGAGGTGTGGGTGCCAGGGAAGGTTTGGGTGGGTGCTTTGAACGGGGTGCTTAGACTTTACCGAGTGGTAGGGTGAGCGGAGAGGGAGGAAGGAGTCAAAAGACACCGAGGTTGATTCAGAGAAAGAGTTCTTTATTTCTGCTCTCTGGAATAGCAGAAAGGCACTTGCGTGGTCAGTTCACAGCAAGTCCGAAGAAAGAGATTTCACACAGTATATATATCCTCCAGGCACCCTCTCCCCCCCTTCCCCAGGAATCCAGCCTCGTACGTTCATACACGTAAGTTGACATCCATAAACATAAACAGATGTTCCTGTTCCTGTACTCTTATCTTGGGGTTAAGAGGGTCACTCAGTTATAGGAGTTTCCCTTGACGCCATCTCTATCTCTGGCCGTGGGGGCTGACAGACCCTGTCTTGCAGAGTCTGTGCGTCAGTGTGTCAGGATATTTACAACCTACAAGATAAGATAAGCCCCAGCCCTGCCATCCCGTCTCCACTTCGGAACTGACAAGGCCATCCATTAAGCGTCACAGACTGATAAAGGAGAGGGCTTTGTTTATACAGCTGGGTTCCTGTTATACATTGGCTCAAGTGCTCAAGTTAACGGTTTTTAGCTAATGGACCCTTGGAGAAGGAAAAATGGGGATTTTGGGGCCCGTTTCAGACTGACTGCACAGTCAGGCTTTAGATTTGGGAAACTCATTCCTTCAGTGGGAAGGGAGTTAACGGCGGGAGGCGACGCTTGGAGCAAACCTGGACCGAGCATCGCTGCTGCCTTCTGTTGGAAGCCGCCCAGAGTGGCGGCAGAAACCCAGCTAGATGGGCAGGTACACATATTAAATTATTATTACTATTATTCTTATTCTTATTGCCAAAGCTGGTAGCCATTCCTCTGAACAGGCTCCTTTGCCTCTAAGATGGCGGAGCGAAAATCCCAGGTGTGGGTTATCCTAAGAGTGAAGGAAATTCTTTGTTCCGCACACCCATTTGGTTCCTGTCAGTGGAGGCACTCGTTCTTTTCAAAATTTATTTTTATTTTCCTGCATTTCTGCCCCACCTAAGTCCCTCCAAGAAGCTCAAAGTGGCGTACACAAGTTCTCCCTGCTCATTTAAATTCCCACAACAACCTTTCGAGGTAGGCTAGGCTGAGAGGCAGGGACGCGGGTGGCGCTGTGGTCTAAACCACAGAGCCTAGGACTTGCCGATCAGAAGGTCGGCGGTTCGAATCCCCACCACGGGGTGAGCTCCCGTTGCTCGGTCCCTGCTGCTGCCAACCTAGCAGTTCAAAAGCACGTCGAAGTGCAAGTAGATAAATAGGTACCACTCCGGCGGGAAGGCAAACGGCGTTTCCGTGCGCTGCTCTGGTTCGCCAGAAGCAGCTTAGTCATGCTGGCCACATGACCCGGAAGCTGTACGCCGGCTCCCTCGGCCAATAAAGCGAGATGCACACTGCAACCCTAGAGTCGGCCACGACTGGACCTAATGGTCAGGGGCCCCTTTACCTTTACCTTAGGCTGAGAGGCAGTGAGACTGACCCAGGGTCACCCAGTAGTGAGCTTTGTGGGTCAAGCGGGAAATTGAACCCTGGTCTCTCCCAGATCCTAGTCTGGCATGCTAACCACTACACTGCACTGC
Organism: Podarcis filfolensis; assembly: GCF_964270895.1. NCBI lineage: Eukaryota > Metazoa > Chordata > Lepidosauria > Squamata > Lacertidae > Podarcis > Podarcis filfolensis. Next base: position 6,323,205 of record NC_139615.1, read on the forward strand.
TGTCGGCCAGCCCCCGACTCGCCTTCCTGCTTAACAACCAGTCCCGGGGTTGCCATTGGCTGTCAGAATTCCTCCTCCTTTGTCTCAACAGTGGCCTTTGGAGGACTCGGCAGGGAGGAGGACCAAACTTGAATTACTTGGCTCTTCCGGTTGTGGGCTCTGGCGCCACCTAATGGTAGCCTCCCTGCCTCCCGACCCAATCGGCACCCAGCCGCCTGCCCGCAGTTTGGGAGACCTACCAGCCGCAAGTCCTTGCAGTAGAGTTTGGTGAACCACTGGTTGTATGCCAAAGCAGCCACGATCAGAGCCAAGTCCCTGCGAGGAGAAGCAGAAAGGGGGGAGAGGTAAATGGGATTAGAGGAGGGAGTGGCAAATCCTTGCCTGGACTGACTCCAGCTGCAAAAAGCTAAGGCTGCTGAGCCAATCTTGGCTGCCTCTCAGTGCAGACTCAAGTCACGGGGCCTGAGCTTCTGCAGCCGCTTCTGCCCACCATGAACCACCACTGACGGCGGCAGCAGATACCTTCCATTCTGATTTTATTCTCTTGCTAATTGTGCCGTTTGAAATGCGTGTTTTATATCTGACTTCCCTTAGCAATGTTTCGTTTCGACCTCTTTAATATTTCAGTGCCCTGTTAATTATGTTGCCCCAACAGGGCCGGATTTAGGTTTGATGAGACCCTAAGCCGAAGGTAATGGGGCCCTTTATATGTCCACCTGTCCTTTGTCAGCAACAAATTGTCACTGTTTTTTTGTGTTGAATATATGCTATATGGTAATTTATGGACCTAATGGGTATCTAAAGCCATATAGAAAGGAGCAAACCAGTGATATTTTAGGGAGCAGGCTAGCAGGCGGGGCCCATGACTTACATCATAGGAGCCTACACAACACAAAACACTGTTGCTGTTTGTAGGTTTTAATTTATTTGTATTTTATCTTATATTTTGGAAATGTACATCCAGGTTTTTTTTCTTTTATTTTTTTTGGGGCCCTCAAGAGAATGGGGCCCTAAGCTATAGTTTGTTTAGCTTATACGTAAATCCGGCACTGGCTGTACACTTAACGCACATCGCTTCTCCTCAAGGAAAACCTGGGAACTGCAGTTTGCCCCTGGCCCAAGCTACAATTCCCAGCACCCTCCACAAACAACAGCTCCCAGAATTCTCTGGGGGAAGCCGTGTACTTTAAATGGATGGTGCGGGCGACCTGGGTGCTTCACAAGGCAGTCTGCACAACAGCCTTCCAAGGTAGGCCGGCACTATTAGACCCATACTGCAGATAGAAGGGGAGAGACTGAGGCACTTGCCTAGTGAGCGCATAGCAGTTTGAGGATGGATTTGAGGTCTGTGGGTCTACATGGAGGGTGGACCATGGTAGCGTAGGGGTAAGCGAGTTTTTAATGTTCTGTTCAAAGCTGCCAAGAGTGGCTGGGGAAACCCAGCCAGATGGATGGGGTAGAAATAATAAATTATTATTATTATTATTATTATTATTATTATTATTATTATTATTATTAACAGAGATGGTTTTACGTGGCTTCTCCTCACCGGCTTTCCAGGTGACAGAAATCGAGGAGGTTGAATTCCCGGTTGTCTTCGGAATGGTAAATTGTGTCAACGTCCTACAGCACGAGGGATAAGACGGTAGCCAGAAAGGAAATAAATCAATTGATGATTAATATAGTTTGCCTTAAGGAGCTCAGGGCAACATAAAGGTTTTCTCCTCCCGAACTCTGTCCCCCCACAACAATCCTGTGAGGTAGGCTCAAGATGAGCCAGTGAGTTTCAGAGTTTTGAATGGAGGAAGAGGTAAATTGTGGCCTCCCCACCCACCACAAAAACCAAGATAACATATCCATCTTCATACACCCACAAAGCGTGCATGAAACCATTCTGCTGCCAGATCTTCTCCACCCCCAGGTTCTCCATTTCCAGCTCAAACTTCCCACTACAAAAAAACCAAAAACCAAAAACAAGCCACACACATATTTTTCCAAGGCTGCCATCATCACTGACTGTGGCCTGGATTTGCCTGTCACATTCGCCCAGAAACCTCCCAGAGCAGATTTGCATATTGCTTTTGAGCAGAAGAGCAGGAAGCGAGGGTTTCGGAAACAGAGCGAAGGTGCCTCGATTTGCACCAAACCCCTGGGCGAGGCGGAAGGGGGGGGGACCGCCACCCCGTGCGAGTTGCTCCACCTAAAAGTCCTTGTGGCGAGCGAGGAGGTGAGAAAGCCACAAAGCAGCCACATCCTGAGCAATTGCTGCTTTTCTGGCGGTTTCTCTTTCAGGATACAATCGCTAACCCCCTTGCTCTGGCGAAGGGGGTCTCTCTCCTCAAGGTTATCGGAGAGGGCGCCTGAGAATCGGGTCCACCGACTTACCCACTGCACCTCCTCGCGGCAAGAGTGTCCGTTGTAGTCGCAGAGAGCTGCGTAGGTTTCGGAAAAGCCTCCTGAGGAAAAGCAAAAGGGCGCATATTATCGCTCAGGCTCCTCCGTACGGAGGCTTTGTTCTCGCAAACGCCGGGGGATGTCTTTTGGCTAACTGTTACTCCAAGTAGACCTACTGGAATTCACAGGCCTCAATTCGCCACGGGAGCGGCACACCCGTCGCATTCAAGGCTCCTATTGATTTGCAATTGGATCTTTATCACTCACATTTTGTTTTACTGTATTGCAATTTGGATTCTGTGGGATTGAAATCGCAATACGATAAAATGCAGGATGTGAGCAATAAAGGGAGCGATTAAAAAAAAGATTAAGAATCATTCATTTCCTAGCACAGCGCATTACAAATGCTACCACAGGCAGAACAACAATTTAAGTGGTCCATCAAGACCCTTAGCAATTTTCAAGTCATCTGTGGGGGGGGGGGGAGATTTGGGAGCCACTGTCAAATTCAATCCAAACCTCCCGAAAACCCCTGTTTGTCACAGGCAGCAAGAAAATGGAATATCTTAGGCCAGGGGTCAGCAAACATTTTCAGCAGGGGGCTGGTCCACTGTCCCTCAGACCTTGTGGGGGGCCGGACTATATTGGGAGGGGGGAATGAACGAATTCCTATGCCCCACAAATAATTGAGAGATGCATTTTAAATAAAAGCACACATTCTACTCATGTAAAAACACCAGGCAGGCCCCACAAATAACCCAGAGGTGCATTTTAAATAAAAGCACACATTCTACTCATGTAAAAATACGCTGATTCCCGGATCATCCGCAGGCTGGATTTAGAAGGCGATTGGGCTGGATCCGGCCCCCGGGCCTTAATTTGCCTACCCATGTCTCAGGCTCAAATGGAGCTTCCCTGTCCTCATTCGTACTCAACCAGTGTGCCCTGGCACCCTGGGGTACCTTGAATGATAGTCAGGGGTGCCGTGGGCAATACTGGCCTCTGTCCCTCTTATAATAATAATTTATTATTTATACCCCGCCCATCTGACTGGGTCTCCCCTCCCTAGGCGGCTTCCAACCAAATATCAAAAACAATACAGTGTTCAAACATTAAAAACTTCCCTAAATAGGGCCGCCTTCAGATGTCTTTTAAAAGTAAAATAGTTGTTTATTGCCTTGACATCTGGTGGGAGGGCGTTCCACAGGGCAGGTGCCACTACCGAGAAGGCCCTCTGCCTGGTTCCTTGTAACCTCACTTCTCACAGTGAGGGAACCGCCAGAAGGCCCTCGGCGCTGGACCGAGTTGAACGATGGGGGTGGAGACGCTCCTTCAGGTCTACTGGGCCTTTGAGGCCGTTTAGGGCTTTCAAGGTCAGCACCAACACTTTGAATTGTGCTCAGAAACGTACTGGGAGCCAACGAAGATCTTTCAGGATCGCTGTTATATGTTCTCGGTGGCCACTCCCAGTCACCAGTCTAGCTGCTGCATTCTGGATTAATTTTTAAATTTCTTTCCTTCCCTCCATCCTCTGACGCCCTCTCATGTCTCTGCCCCCCAAAGGCTTGCACAGCTGTTGGTTGCAGCAGCCCTGGCTACAAGCTCTGCAGGCAAATGGTGCCTCTGGGGCTGGCCAGGGGGTGCTGGTTGCCAGCAGCTGGGGCGGCCTCAGAGTAAGCAGGCAAGTGGGTGAGGGAGTCCGGCCAGTCAGTCCGCCAGCGCTTGCTGTTGGGAATGGACAGATAGGTGGGAAGCTGGGCAGGCAGGCAGACAGACAGGTGCTGTGCTGGCATTTCTTGTGCTTGCTGTGTGCAATGCCTGCCTGGGAGCTGAGTGCCCAGTGCTGAGGCGGAGCCTTTCCACCATGCAGGCCTAGCAGTGCCTGCTGCTGCCTCCCAAAGTGAGTAAGATGCTGGCCTCAGCCCTTGCTGTTAATAATAATAATAAATTTTATTTATACCCCGCCGTCCCTGGCAGAGCCGGGCTCAGGGCGGCTAACACCAATAAAATTACAGTAAAACGTAATAGAAAAAGAAAAAAAACAGTTAATTAAAATACGGGTTAAAATATTAGTTAAAATACAATTTAAAATGCAGCCTCATTTTAGTAGTAGCCCTTTCTCCTCCTGTGATGAGGCTGCATTTTAATGTTTCAACGTTTTAATGCTGTATTTTAATTTGTTTTTAAGATGTAGTCATTCAACTTGTTTTTATTATTGCTTGTTAGCCGCCCTGAGCCCGGCCTTGGCTGGGGAGGGTGGGGTATAAATAATTGTATTTTTATTTTTATTTTTATTTATTTATTATTATTATTATTATTATTATGAATCAAAACCATAAGGGGAGGGAAGACATGAGGGTCAGACTGAGTCCAAACCAAAGACCAGGCGGAACAGCTCCGTCTTGCAGGCCCTGCGAAAAGATGTCAAATCCCGCAGGGCCCTGGTCTCTTGTGACAGAGCGTTCCACAAGTCGGGGCCAGTACTGAAAAGGCCCTGGCCCTAGTTGAGACCGATCTAACCTCCTTGCGACTTGGGACCTCCAAAGTGTTGTCATTTGTGGACCTTAAAAGTCCTCCGCAGGGCATACCAGGAGAGGCGGTCCCGTAGGTACGTGGGTCCTAGGCCGCATAGGACCCACGATGGGAGTGGACAGACAAGTCCTAGGCCCCTGTGGGACAGTGTGAAGAAGCACCTATCTATGGATCATGGGAGGCAGCTCAGAGACCAGGAGCAGCTGCCCAGAGGACTCCCAAGGAAGGGAATCCGAGAGAAGGGCGTTTGAAAAGGGGTGAGGGGCTGCCCGCTCTGCAGGCAAGGGCTGACATAACTGGGCTCCTGAGCCCCACAGGGGTGCCGCAGAAAGAATGCAGTTGATCAAGGGAGCCGTGGACTCAGAAAGGTTGAAAACCTCTATCTGCCTTGATGCAATATTCCTTTGATTATCTGTTGTTAAGAGGCAGGCTTGAGAAGATGCCTCTGACCGCCAAGCCCAGGTTGTGGGCCTTCGAGGCCCATTTGGCTGCTAGCCCTGGAGACAGAAGGCTGGGCTAAATGCACTTTTCTGCCCGATCCAGGAAAGCAATTTGTGTTTTCTTCAGGACACCCCTTCCGGGATTCGGGTCAGTGGGTTAAGTGCATAATGCAGCGGCTGTAATTAAAATTTCATATAATTTCCTGTGAATGAAGATCGCGCCACCTGCCTCTCTGGGCGCTGGGAAGCGGGAGGAAAAACCCTGGCAGGTTCCGGAACATTCCACACACCCAATGGCCGCCACCACACCACCACCCCGCCTCTCCATCTTCCCCCCTCACCGCAAATGCTGTGCGTCGTGGAGCTGGAGCTTTCAGAGTTGGGGGACATGTCCCGTGGCGTCTCTGGGGTCTCGACGGTCCCATGGCGTATGAGGCAGCTGCAACAAGAGGAGGAGAAGGAAGGCATTTCCTGAGTTATTTTGTTATCGTTTATTTGATTTATATACTGCCCTTTATCAAAAGATCTCAGTGTAACGGTGTACGACATTAAACACACATTTTACGGAGCATAGTACAGTGGTATCTCGGCTCTCGAACGTAATACGTTCCAGAAGACCATTTGACTTCACAAATGTTTGAAAACTGAGGTGCAAAGGGCATTTTTCAACTGGAAAAATGGAAAAACACGCAGTGGAAGCCGTTCAGATTCCAAGGCGCGTTTGAAAACAGAAGCAATTACTTCTGGGTTTTCGGTGTTCAAAAACCAAAACGTTCAGCTTCTGAGACGCTGAAAAACCGAGGTACCACTGTAATAAAAAAGCACAACAATGGACAGCATAACAAAAAAATAATCATAGCAACATAGCATAGTCCCACCACCACCAAGCTTTAACTGATCTGATAGTCTTGTCTAAATACTGCATCACAAGAGCACGACAAGTTATTGATCGATTGATCCACTCATCCATTCTCCAAGGAGCTTAAAGTGGCATCCATGGTTCCCCCCCTTTAATCCGCACAAAAATCCACACCTTCCAACATTTCTCTGATGAAAAAAGGGACATCCTAACATGGTGAGACATAGCTGAGCAGAGATTTGAACTCCTAGGCCCATTCTCCACAAACCACTCTGCCACACTGCTGCACTGAAAGTGCGAGGGATATGCGCACACCTCTGTAAATTTGGGGGTCGCCTCTTCCCTAACACAGCAGTGGGGGACCCTTTTTGGTCCCTCCAGGTGTTGCCAAACTACAACTCCCATCACTGCCTATGGCCAGCGATGACAGCAGCTGTAGTTCATCAACGTCCGGAGAGCCAAACGTTTGCCCACCCCGACCTAACAGCTTGTCGCCTGTTTGCCTGCCTCCTTCTCCCACTCTTTCAAAAAGGGGGATTTAAAGTCCCCCTGCAAGAGAACTCAGCTGTCTGGGTCAGGAAATGGAGCCCTACAAGTCGCTGGGGGTCGCAAGCAGGGAGAGAGCTTTGCCACTGTTTCACACTGGTCCTGTTTTTGGGCTTCGTCTGCGGCCTCTGTGAGAACAGGATCCTGGACTAGGTTTTCCCCCCACCACTCTTGGAATCATAGAATTGGGAAGTTGGAAGGGACCCCAAGGGTCATCTAGTCCAACCCCTCTGAAATGCAGGCACCCTGCCCACAGCCGTCCCTGGGTGGGCTCGAACCACCAACCTTCGGGTCAACAGCCAGATGCGTTGCCCATTGCGCCACAGGGGCCTTTGACCTGTTCCAGCAGAGCTCTGCTTATGAGACACCAGCAATGGGGGGTACCAGAACAACCTTGGGGTCAGGCTTTCTGGGATTAAGGGTGAGGCATGAGAAATAATAATAATAATAATAAATCATAGAATCATAGAATCATAGAGTTGGAAGAGACCACAAGGGCCATCGAGTCCAACCCCCTGCCAAGCAGGAAACACCATCAGAGCACTCCTGACATATGGTTGTCAAGCCTCTGCTTAAAGACCTCCAAAGAAGGAGACTCCACCACACTCCTTGGCAGCAAATTCCACTGTCAAACAGCTCTTACTGTCAGGAAGTTCTTCCTAATGTTTAGGTGGAATCTTCTTTCTTGTAGTTTGGATCCATTGCTCAGTGTCCGCTTCTCTGGAGCAGCAGAAAACAACCTTTCTCCCTCCTCTATGTGACATCCTTTTATATATTTATAATAAATTTTATTTATATCCCGCCCTCCCCAGCCGAAGCCGGGCTCAGGGCGGCTAACAACAATAAAACAGTACAACAGTACAACACAATACTCTAAAATCATTCATTATAAAATTAATTCAAATCAAACCAATGGCAACCATTGGGCTAGAGTTCTGTGAGGATTGCCAAAGGAGGGAGTCAGGCTGTGCCCTGGCCAAAGGCCTGGTGGAACAGCTCTGTCTTGCAGGCCCTGCGGAAAGATGTCAAGTCCCGCAGGGCCCTAGTCTCTTGTGACAGAGCGTTGCACCAGATCGGAGCCACAGCCAAAAAGGCCCTGGCTCTGGTTGAGGCCAGCCTAACCTCTCTGTGGCCCGGGACCTTCAAGATGTTTTTATTTGAAGTTCCTCTGTGGGACATACCAGGAGAGGCGGTCCCGTAGGTACGAGGGGGGTGGTGACTTTGGGGGCCAAGCCGTCTCTGCCTCTGAAAGGATGTTGTTAACCCCAGGAGATAGAAATCAATTAGTGTGAAAACAATTGGGAGCGGGGAGAAACGCACTGTCAAAAGCTATATTTCTCAGCGGGCACAGGGTGGTCTCTCTCTGTGTGCCAGCCTCTTCCAACCTCCAAATCAAGTTGAACTACAACTCCCAGCACCCCTAGCGCCTGGCTGGAACAAACAGGAGTTGTGGGGCGCACAAGAGGGAGTCAAGTGCACTCCAGGAGTCTGGAGATATAAAGTGGTCTGAAGCACTCTCACGGCCTAGCATTTTTTTAAAAATCCACTTTAAAAAAGAGAAAGACTTTTTGTGGCTTGGAGAAGGATGGGCTATGGACTGCTAATGGGGAGACGTCTAAAAGCATGAGAAGAGACTGGCAGCTGGATCAGGCCCGGGGCCCATCTAGTCCAGCGTCCTGTTCTCACAGCGGCCAAGCAAGGAAAACCCACAAGCAAGACCTGAGGGCAACAGAAACACGGCACTCCCCCCTCCTGCCGCTTCCAGCAACTGGTTTTCAGAAGTACTCAGCCTCCAACCACGGAGCTATTGCGTAAACACCCTGCAAGCAAATCAGAATTAATGCTGGATGCGCAATGAAAGCTATGCACAAGCAGATCAGGATGAAAGCTCAAGAAATTGGATGTCTGGAGGGTACCGGGTGCAAGGGAAGGCTGTTAGTCTAGCCTTTAGCATCTCTGTGGTGAAAATCCTATACATTCCACATTAGAATTTAGAAAGGGAAGTTAGTTCCACACTGACAAGAAAATAATAATAATAATAATAATAATAATAATAATAATAATAATAATAATTTATTTGTACCCCACCCATCTGGCTGGGTTTCCCCAGGCACTCTGGGCCGTTTCCAACAAAGATTAAAAATACATTAAAATGCCACACATTAAAAACTTCCCTGAACAGGGCTGCCTTCAGATGTCTTCTGAATGTCAGGTAGTTGTTTATCCCTTTGACATCTGATGGGAGGGCATTCCACAGGGCGGGCGCCACCACCGAGAAGGCCCTCTGCCTGGTTCCCTGTAGCTTTGCTTCTCGCAGTGAGGGAACCGCCAGAAGGCCCTCGGTGCTGGACCTCAGCGTCCCGGCAGAACGATGGGGGTGGAGACGCTCCTTCAGGTATACTGGGCCGACACCGTTTAGGGCTTTAAAGGTCAACACCAACACTTTGAATTGTGCTGTGTGACTGGCCTTTTCTATACAGTGGTACCTCGGGTTAAGTACTTAATTCGCTCCAGAGGTCCGTTCTTAACCTGAAACTGTTCTTAACCTGAGGTACCACTTTAGCTAATGGGGCCTCCCACTGCCGCCGGGCCGCCGGAGCACGATTTCTGTTCTCATCCTGAAGCAAAGTTCTTAACCCGAGGTACTATTTCTGGGTTAGCGGAGTCTGTAACCTGAAGCGTATGTAACCTGAGATACCACTGTAGTTTATCATCATCATCATCGTCGCCTCCATGTTTTCTACAACATGGAAGCACACCTTGGTCCTCTGTTCACGCCCACACACACAAGTTGTCGTGAGAGGCGCTGTTATGGCGAACGACTGAATTTGGCAACCCCGCCACCCGCAGCCAGTGTTCTCCCCACCCTACGGCTTCTTCATACTCACACAGAGGCCGGGCTAGGGAAGATTTTGGCTAAGGAAGTGTTGACATGCCTCGTGACCTGGTCAGCGCTTTCCGGGGTGGGGAATTTCAAGCTGTAGTTGGCCTTCTCTGTCTCCACCAGGATCTGAATGCAGAAGGAAGGCAAAAGGCGTCAGCACCCGACAGACACCAATGTCGCCATCATGTGTGGTTTGGGAGCTGCATGCTCAGGGAATAAACAAAGCTGTCCAGGGTTGTAAAGACTGCGGAGAGAATAATTGGGTGCACTCTTCCCACCTTGGATCAAATCTATGCTTCCAGGTGCCATAAGAAAGCTGCAGAGATAGCGCAGGATAGTGCGGAAATGATCTCTTTCAGCTTCTGCCTTCTGGAAGAAGGGACAGGGTTATAAAGACTAGGACTAGCCGCCTGAGAAACAGTTTCTATCCAAATCCGATTTTGGTTTTAAATGCAGTGTAAGGTAGTCTCTGTGGGAGTATATTGTATTTAATTATGGGTTATCAGAGTTGTTGTTGTTTTTTTTTTAAGGAACACGGGTGGCGCTGTGGGTTAAACCACAGAGCCTAGGACTTGCCAATCAGAAGGTCAACGGTTCGAATCCCCGCGACGGGGTGAGCTCCCGTTGCTCGGTCCCTGCACCTGCCAACCTAGCAGTTCAAAAGCACGTCAAAGTGCAAGTAGATAACTAGGTACCGCTCCGGTGGGAAGGTAAATGGCGTTTCCATGCGCTGCTCTGGTTCGCCAGAAGCGGCTTAGTCATGCTGGCCACATGACCCAGAAGCTGTACGCCAGCTCCCTTGGCCAATAAAGCGAGATGAGCGCCGCAAACCCAGAGTTGGTCACAACTGGACCTAATGGTCAGGGGTCCCTTTACCTTATCAGAGTTTTTAGGGGGCTAACCAGGCTGGGATAGCTGGGATAGCAGGCTTATTGGTTTTTGAATGTCTGATGTGGATTCAATTTCGTTGTTCTGTATGGGACAATGACAAAAAGATTATTGTATCGTAAGAGCACCCCTTTGTGGGAGATGCCCCTTGCTCCTACCTGGTTGTGATGCAGGGCGTTTAAGGCTCGGATCTCCAGGACATTGAACGAGCATTCGAGCTGCAAGGGAGGGAAAAGAAGAGTCACTTGTTGTGACGCGACAGAAGCGAATGTCGCGTCCACGGCGCACGTTCAAAGCGCATAACCTCCCCTGAAGAATCCTGGGAACGGGAGTTTTAAGGATGCTGTGAATCGTAGCTCTCTGAGGGATAAACAACCGCCTGGCAGGGTTGCTGTAAGGGCGAAATATGGAGGAGGAGAGCCAGAAGCCTAGAGATCCTTGGAAGATAAAGGTGGCTATATAAATGTAATAACAAATAAATAAACTACAGTTCCCGGGATTTTCTGGAGGAAGCCATGACTGTTAGGCCGCATACACATCATACTGATATAGGTTTGGGGAGGGTCTGTAGAAGTGCAAATATCCAGAGGGTGGGGTCAGGTGGGATTACTATGAGGAATTATAAAATATGCATCAAGCCATTGTGTCCACGATGAATGCATTGTGTTGACTGGGTTTAATTCATTGACAATAATTTCTGATCAAATCCCACAACCCTCTGCATCTCTGGCCATTTCCTCTACTGCCCATTTCTCTTTCTTGACCAGTCACGTATGCAGCCCAGTTGCTTCCAGTTGCTTGCCAGGAAGGGATCCTGGGCCATAAAGAAAGTGGGCAAGTTTTGTTGATGTAGCTTTTCCAGTATGTTAATCTTAGGATGTTAATCTTAGGGCCAGGAAATAGATCTCACCTGAAGGTGATAATGATCGCTGTCTTCCTGGCCATCCTTCTTATCATGTGTATTGCTTGTTTATGACCTCAGGGGTTGCCAAATGCACTCCTTTGTAGTTCTGTTTTGTTTACCCCAGAAATATGTGTGCTTAATTACCGTATTTTTCGCCCTATAGGACGCACTTTTTCCCCTCCAAAAATGAAGGGGAAATGTGTTTGCGTCCTATGGGGCGAATGCAGGCTTTCGCTGAAGCCTGGAGAGTGAGAGGGGAGAGCCCCAGCGCCAGCCCCACAAGGTCGGGGGACAGAGGGAGGCGGAACGCCGCCATCCCACTGTCTCCCGAAGTGGTTTGGAGGCTGACGGTGGGGAGACCCCGCCGCCAGCCCCGCAAGCTCCGGGGACAGCTGGGAGGCGCAGCACGTCTCCCCGCTGTCCCCGGACCTGATCTGAAGGCGGGCGGCGGGGAGAAGAGCGCTTCTCCCCGCTGCCTGCCTCGTAAGCTCCGGGGACAGTGGGAAGGCGCAGCGCGTCTCCCCGCTGTCCCCGGACCTGATCTGAAGGCGGGCGGCGGGGAGAAGAGCGCTTCTCCCCGCTGCCTGCCCCGCAAGCTCCGGGGACAGCGGGAAGGCGCAGCGCGTCTTCCCGCTGTCCCCGGACCTGGTCTGAAGGCGGGCTGCGGGGAGAAGAGTGCTTCTCCCCGCTGCCGGCACCACAAGCGCCTGGGGGGGAAATAATTTTTTTTCCCTTTATTTTTCCCCCAAAAAACTTGATGCGTCCTATGGGCCGGTGCGTCCTATGGGGTGAAAAATACGGTAGTTTTGGTAGTTTAACTTTGTCCCCACGTGGGGTTTGTTGAAATGCTCAGAAGAAATCTGATTGGCTCTTACGAACACTCTGTAAAAAGTTCTTTTGTGAATAAAACGACCTGGGCCGGAGGGTGGAGACAGAGATGATTACACGCACCCTTCCCAGAGTCTTGCTGGTTCAAGCCTCTGTGTGTATTCTTATTAATCAGAGTTCAATCCTTCCTTTACTTTGGGAACGCCTCAAGGGTCAGTCTGGATGACACCCAGAGGTCCCTTCTAAGCCTGTGATCCTGTACCCGTGAGGTTAGAATGGATAAGAAGAAACCCAAGCCAGTTCCTTTGTGAAGGTAACGGCTTTAGCTGGCCAGTTAAGTACCACCATTTACATGTCCAAAGAGGTTGCCCTGTTGCCATGGAGATGGGTCTTCTCCCACCTCACCCGATGGAGAACAATAGGCCAAGGTGTACGTTTTTTTGGCTGACACTGGAAGCCGGAGACCCAGAGGCTTCTCTTGCTGTGTGCTAGATCCCAAAGGGATCTATTTGGGGCTTCCCTGAGAACCTAATGGGGAAGCAAGATCTCTGGGAGTGAGCCAGGTCACGTGTGTAAATAAAACTGTTTATCTTAAAAACACCATTGTCCCTAAGGACCTTCGTCCCAAGGAAACCGAACTCTGGGGTAAGCACTGGGACCCAAAGAGTCTCTCACTGCTCAGAGATAGGATTGTACACAATGATACATTTAAAGCACTTTATTTCCCAAAAAGAATCGTGGGAACTGTAGTTTATCCATCACAGAGTTACAATTCCCAAACAAAAAACTGTACTTTGTTGTGCTTTAAATGTACGGTGAGTAAAGAGGTATAAATGTATTTTAAATCACACACACACACACAAAATCTCTCATTTGTTCCTCCACTCACCTTGGCTGGTACCTTTAGCCCAAAGAGATAGATTCGCCAAGTGGTGAGCACCTGTTGGAAAAAGGGCAAAGAACAGAAGAGGTGAACGACAGCACAATCCTTTTCTGTTTCCCTTTGAGACACAATCCTCATGTGGATGTTGTGTTGCTTTTTCTGCCTTCTGCTATCTGTGTCTCTCCAGACACCACCTCTCTCCAAACATGTCTTCCCAACCTGGATCTTCTAGAATACTGATGAGCGTTGAACTTGTTTATTTCGGAAGACATTTTGCCTCTGACGCAACGTTCTAGCAGGGAAGCATTCCATTTCCCCAAGTTTGCCATTTGGCCTTTTAACAATTAGTGCCAGTATTACCTGCCCTTCAACCTGCAGGTCCCAGGGTGGGTGGTGAAATTTTTTGAAAATTCAGAATTAAAATATTACCATGTGCAGTGGTGGTGAAATGAAGGTGGTGGACTCTCGTTCATTGGATGTTTTTAAACGGAGGTTGGATGGCTGGCTGTCCTGGAGATTCCTGCATTGCGGGGGTCAGACTAGATGACCCGTGGGGTCCCTTCTAACACTACAATTCTGTTATCCTGTTTATTACAGCGCATGAGCTCTCGACAGCTTCACGAGTAAGTTGAGCAAGAGCTGCTAACCTATAGAAACCTTTAGCAAGCTAAAAATTATGCTGCTGCTGGAAATCACATTTGCAGTGTTGGGAAGTGAATTACTGATTTCCCAGCCTGCCACGTCTTTCTCGCTCTCCTCCTCCATCTCTAAGCCATGATGGTAAGATCCGCACTCAGGGCACTCCAGAAATCAGGGGGTCAGCAAGGAAACAAATGTGTAACTTTGTGCCAATCGGAAAAAAACAGAATGTGTATGTGCTAGAACATGGGTAGGCAAACTAAGGCCCGGGGGCCGGATGCGGCCCAATCACCTTCTAAATCCGGCCCGCGGATGGTCCGGGAAGTAGTGTGTTTTTAACATGAGCAGAATGTGTCCTTTTATTGAAAATGCATCTCTGGGTTATTTGTGGGGCCTGCCTGGTGTTTTTACATGAGTAGAATGTGTGCTTTTATTTAAAATGCATCTCTGGGTTATTGTGGGGCATAGGAATTTGATCATTATTATTTTTTTCAAAATATAGTCCGGCCCCCCACAAGGTCTGGACCGGCTCCCTGCTGAAAACGTTTGCTGACCCCTGTGCTAGAACTTAACTAGGGGGAAAACTCATACTGGCTCCGTTCACTCTCCAGACCCATAAATGGGATCGCCACATTTCGCCTTAAATCACAGTGTGGGGCAGAAGGTGGAAATTCAACAGGTGCAGCGTTTCAACCCCGTGGCTGCACCTGTTGAATACTGGCCTGTAGCAAAGCTTTAAAGGCATGGATTTCTGGTGTTCCTGGGGAGGGGAGGTGGCAACCTTTGGGGGGGCTTCCTCTGATGCAGTGATTGGAAGATCACCCTGTTGCCCCTTAGCTGAGGGGGGTGTCCTGTCCCCTTTTGCCCTAGAAGTTAACTGCTCCTGATGCCCCCTTAATTTCAACCCACAGCCTTCCCCCCACCAAACCTCCTCATCACTTGGCCACCCGGAAATCAGCTCCCTCCCACCCTCAGAGATCCTTTGGCCTTTATTCTGTATCATTCAATCACAACAACCTTGCGAGGCGGAACCTGGCCTGGCAAATTCACACACAGGCTGAAGACACCATTGCAGAGAGTTTGGCCCAAACCCCATTTTTGCCAAGACCTCCCCTCTTCCGAATCCTTGCGGGGGGTGGGGTGGGGGAAAACTATAGGCTCTTTTTGCATTAGCCGATGCAAAGTTTCCCCCCCCTCCTTTTCTCCTTTCCGCCAGCCCCCTCCCCTGTCTGCTCCTGCCTGCGACCTCCACTTTTGCTGCCAGCAGCAAATTTGCAAACCCTGACCTAATTTGCGAGGACAGGATTCGAGAGCTGGAGAGTTTGAGAGAAGAGAAGAAATGATGGGCAGGGGGGAGGAATAGGGAAGAAGGGCTGCGAGACGCTCCCCAAGGCCGTACCACTGGGAGGAAGGGCCAGGGGCCAGGGTGAGTGGCCCCCCGAACAATTTCAGAAACTCCCCACTTCGTTTAGAGGGTCTTTTACCCTTTCCGTCTCTGCTCCTCTGGTTTGCTTAAGGGACCAGGAACCAGTGATCAGAGGGAGCTGAAATAGCGCCTGGTGTCGCCATATTATTTAAAGCGCAGGACTTCCCCCAAAGCATCCAGGGAACTGTAGTTTGCCCCTCACAGAGCTACAGTTCCCTGCACCGTTCCCCAGACACTTAAATGCCTGGGGTGTATGCAGCCCAAGACCAGGAATTCGGAGAGGCCTGGGTTCAAATCCTTACACCAGTCACTCTTCCAGCCCACTCTACCTGGTAGGGTTGTCATGTAGATGAAATTTGATTTCTGTTTTACATCCCTATGCCCTTTTAAAATGTGTTTTGGGGGGGCTGTTGGGTTGTGGTTTTTATTTTTATTATGAATTTTGTGGTTTTATATCTTAATTTTATTCTGTGAACCGCCCTGAGACCCCCGGTATATAAGGCGGTATATAAATTCAATTAATAATAATAATAATAATAATAATAATAATAATAATAATAATAATTTTTATACCGCTCTTTCTTTCTTTCTTTCTTTCTTTCTTTCTTTCTTTCTTTAAATTCCTTTGTTCACCACATAGATATTATTTACAGTGGTACCTTGGGTTAAGTACTTAATTCGTTCCGGAAGTCCGTTCTTAACCTGAAACTGTTCTTAACCTGAAGACCACTTTAGCTAATGGGGGTTCTCACTGCTGCCACGCCGCCAGAGCACGATTTCCGTTCTCATCCTGAGGCAAAGTTCTTAACCTGAGGTAATATTTCTGGGTTTGAAACCTGAAGCGTATGTAACCTGAAGTGTCTGTAACCCGAGGTACAACTGTACAATCAGTGGTGTAAAGATAAATAAAACGGGGAGGAAGATGCACATAAAGTACTCAGAGGAGGGTAATGAGAACAATCAAATGAAATAAACTATTTGGGAGTATATCTGAGCAGGGGGGCATTATCTCTGGGCTGGGGGGGGTGGAGAATCCCAAGAGCAAGATGTGCGGTTGACCTACGATTTGTGGCCCAGGGTCCCTCCCTTCTTTATTCCCTCACCTCACCATAGAACAATAGATATCAGTGCGATAAATAAGTAGAACAGAGAATCTTAAAACCTTAGAGCTGGAAGGGACCACAAGGGTCATCTAGTCCAACCCTCTGCAATGCAGGAATCTTTTTGCCCAGTGTGGGACTCGAACCCACGTCTCTGAGATTGAGAGTCTCATGCTTTACCAACTGAGCTATCCCACCATGGGAATTATCAGTGCTCTTTTTTATGGGGGTACGTGGGGGAACGAATACCCCTAAACAGTTTGTGAATCTTTTTAATTTTGTCCATTTACTGTATTTATTTTTCCCGATCTGAACTACAACATGGTGATTTTCTCGAGTCAAAATGAGAGTACCTCTAAACTGAAAAAGCACTGGGAATTATAATAAAAGAAAAGAAAAGAAAATGAATTAAAATAAAAGAAAACAATAGAATAAAAACATTAAAGTAAGATAAAACAACAACATAAAAAGTAAAATGAAATGAAAACGTATAAAATGCAAACATAACATAACATAACAACAGCAGCTTCTCCTCCTGAGCCACCCCCCCCCATCACCTCGGCCAGAGCAAGTGGCAGGTGGTTCCCAAGGTGAAAAGGAGGAAGCGGCTCCAAAGACCACCGAGCTGGATTGGGTGAGGGGGGCTCCCTGCAGATACCTGCCAGAGCAGAGCCTTGGCACCAGCAGCCCTGGGCTAACCAGCAGCTTGCAAAGCAGTGCAGCCACCACCAGGATTACAGCAGCAGCTTTCGACATGGTCGATCACGAACTCCTAGACCACCGCCTTGCCGACGTGGGGATCCAGGGCACAGTCCTCCAATGGCTGCGCTCGTTTCTCTCTGGTTGGGGACAGAGGGTGGCGCTTGGGGGGGGAATTGTCATCGCGCCACTCCTTGGTGTGTGGAGTGCCTCAGGGTGCGATACTCTCCCCCATGCTTTTCAACATCTTTATGCGCCCCCTCGCCCAGCTTGTTCAGAGTTTTGGGCTGGGTTGCCATCAGTATGCCGATGACACCCAACTCTATCTGTTGATGGATGGCCATCCTGACTCGGCCCCAGACACACTGACCAGATGCCTGGAGGCTGTGGCTGGATGGTTACGTGGGAGCCGGTTGAAGTTAAATCCTTCAAAGACAGAGGTCCTCTGGCTGGGACGGGACGATATGGGATTGAGGAGGCAACTCCCATCTCTTGCGGGGGTGCAGTTAGTGCCAGCACCGTCCGTTAAGAGTTTGGGTGTAATCTTCGATACCTCCCTCTCTATGGAGGCGCAGATTACAGCTATAACAAAGGCGGCATTTTTTCATCTCCGCCAAGCTAAGCAGTTGGCCCCTTATCTCTCTCGCCCTGACCTAGCCACTGTGATCCATGCGACGGTCACCTCCAGACTGGATTATTGTAACTCGCTCTACGTGGGGCTGCCCTTGAGACTGACCCAGAAACTCCAGCGGGTGCAGAATGCCACGGCGAGACTCCTTATGGGGTCTTCGCTGCGAGACCACATTCACCCGGTGCTATATCAGCTGCACTGGCTCCCGGTGGAGTACAGGATCAGGTTTAAGGTGCTGGTTTTAACCTTTAAAGCCCTATACGGCCTAGGACCCTCGTACCTACGGGACCGCCTCTCCTGGTATGTCCCACAAAGAAACCTACGGTCTGCAAATAAAAACATCCTGAAGGTCCCAGGCCTCAGAGAGGTTAGGCTGGCCTCAACTAGAGCCAGGGCCTTCTCGGCTGCGGCTCCAATCTGGTGGAACGCTCTGTCACAAGAGACTAGGGCCCTGCGGGACCTGACATCTTTCCGCAGGGCCTGCAAGACAGAGTTGTTCCACCAGGCCTTTGGTCAGGGCGCAGCCTGACTCCCTCCTCTGGCAACCTGCACAGAGTTTTGCTTAATGGTTGCCATCAACTTGATTTTAATTAATTTTTATAATGAAATATTTTTAGAATGTTGGTTTATTTGATTGTTTGATTATTTGATTGTTGTTAGCCGCCCTGAGCCCGGCTTCGGCTGGGGAGGGCGGGATATAAATAAAATTTATTATTATTTATTATTATTATTATTACCATATTTTCCCGTGTATAACACAACCCCATGTATAAGACGACCCCTATTTTTGGGAGCCCTCAGCAGTTGTTGAGCTTCTTCTGTAAGTTCGCTGAGCTGCTGAGCAGCTTCTTGATGATCCCCCCACTCTGGCTGACGGAACTGGTGCCGTAATACACCGCATACTGGCTCTCCCCAAAAACTTTTCCTAAGCCGGGAAGAGCAGGTAAGCAGCCTCCCCTCCAACATTTCGCAGCCCTCGCTTTTGTTGTTGAGTCATTTAGTCGTGTCCGACTCTTCGTGACCCCATGGACCAGAGCACGCGAGGCACTTCTGTCTTCCACTGTTTTCCGCAGTTTGGTCAAACTCATGCTGGTAGCTTCAAGAACACTGTCCAACCATCTCGCCCTCTGTCGTCCCCTTCTCCTTGTGCCCTCCATCTTTCCCAACATCAGGGTCTTTCCCAGGGAGTCTTCTCTTCTCATGAGGTGGCCAAAGTCTTGGAGCCTCAGCTTCAGGTTCTGTCCTTCCAGTGAGCACTCAGGGCTGATTTCCTTCAGAATGGAGAGGTTTGATCTTCTTGCAGTCCATGGGACTCTCAAGAGTCTCCTCCAGCACCAGAATTCAAAAGCATGCATTCTTCGGCGATCAGCCTTCTTGATGGTCCAGCTCTCACTTCCGTACATCACTACTGGGAAAACCACGGCTTTGACTATACGGACCTTTGTTGGAAAAGTGATGTCTCTGCCTTTTAAGATGCTGTCTAGGTTTGTCATTGCTTTTCTCCCAAGAAGCAGGCGTCTTTTAATTTCGTGACTGCTGTCACCATCTGCAGTGATCTTAGCATATTAACCCATGTATGACGACGACCCTCAATTTATCACCCAAAAAAAATTCAGGAAAAAAAGGTTGTCTTATACATGGAAAAATACGGTATTTCCCCACCACCCCCACCACCTGGTCCCCAAACCCCCCGGGAGTCTCTCACCAGCACCCTGTCTTCGCTTTTCTTCGGCTTGGTTTCTAGCTTCACCCTCACCAGCAGGTGGATGGGAGGCCGGTTCAGGAACTTCCGGATGCTGTCTGGAAAGGAAGCGTAGCAGGTTAGGATCTGGAGGCTGGGACTCAATGGGGCTGGTTGGGCAGAATGCAAGGAGGCAGCCAGTAGGGGGAGCCAGAGCCTATAAGCCTCCGCTGTCCAGTGTCAGGAAGGAAGGACAGTCGCTGAGTTGCCCTGTCTGCCCTTCCCTTGGTGAACTTCAGGTCAGCTTTCCAAAGAAAAGCAAGGGTCTGGGGTTTTGGGAACCAATAAATGAGAAGGGTGCCACTGAGCTTGTGCAGAGTGCCTTTCCCTCCCCCACCAAGGTAACCGCTGCCTCTAAACGTATTTTTTGATGTCTGCAAAAGGGGAGAACTAAGAGTCTGATACTTTCTCCTAGTTTAGAGTTTTCAGAGTTACCCATGAGGAATCCTGGGGTATTCCAGGAAAATGTTTACGCAACTGCTTAAAGCATTTAAGTTTTTCAAAGATTGAATCCTGAAGAAAATATTTCTTTTAAAAAAAAACACACACACGTTAGATTCTGCAGATTTTGCAACATTTCCAGAACATACAAATGTCCCACTGGATATAAAGTGATAATCATGATTTCAGCCTCTGCACACCAAAGGTAAACAAAATGTGACTGAGAATCTGGAGAGATTAAGCACTCCCCCCAAATTACATCCTTTTAGCCCTTTCCTAGCCCAAATTCAAATCGCCACACAGCTATGACATGGACTAGATGACATTAAGCCAGCCACTTTCTTAAGCCCAACCTACAACACAGGGTTGTTGTGAAGATAAAACAAGAGGGGGAATAAGAAAAGCTGGATAAAAATGTAAATAAAATACGTAATAGTGGTCTCTTTCTTATCTCTTTCTTATCAGGATTCCATGCATTCTAAGCCCCTGCCTTTGTGGCAAAAACTTTAAAAGAAAGAGATTCTGGGGTTAATTATAATAAATAAATAAATAAATAAATAATCAATCTTTATTATGGTCCAGAGACCCAACTAATAATAATAATAATAATAATAATAATAATAATAATAATAATAATAATAATAATTTATTATTTATACCCCACCCATCTGGCTGGGTTTTCCCAGCCACTCTGGGCAGCTCCCAACCGAATATTAAAAACCACAATACAGCATTAAACATTAAAAACTTCCCTAAACAGGGCTGCCTTCAGATGTTGGACTCTTGATCAAATTAAACCCTACACATAGTTTCTAAAGGAAGAGGTCCTGTGGGGCTCAAGGGCCCCCGATCCGGGGGTCCCAAGTGTGTTAAGGAGTGACGTGGAGTAGAGGAAGGCGCTCTGCGCATGCCCGGGGGAATTCTCTTCATGGCATTGCTCCATCGCGTTGTCCTGGGAGCTGAAGGGAGGACTTTTCGGGAGCTCGGATCGACCCGCCAGAGGCAGGCAGGCACCATTCAATCAATCGCTTCGCTCCGGGTAGCTTCTCCGCTTCAGCCAAGCAAAAGCGTACAGGATGAAACCGTCCCCCACTACCGCTTCTTTCCGACTCACAACGCCTCGGGGTAAACTGAGGCCACCGGCCGCCTCTGTCTGGTGCGAGCTGAGAGAAAGAGAATGAGCATGTGTTTGTGTGTGTGTGTTTTGTGTGTGTGGTGTCCTCGGCTGGGTGTGCAGGGAACTGGGGCGAAGCATTGGAGGTGACAGGCCTGGCGGCCGAGACAAATTGGTCCTGACAGCTAAGGAAGGGAGGACCCAGTTCTTCTGGAGAAGGGAAAGAGGCTTCGAGGCCTCCCTGAGGTCTTCCCCACCACCTCCCCAGGTCGGACATGTCTCTCTGAGACTTATCAGGGCCAGTTGAAACCCCCTCAGTCATGTTCAAATGCAGGTCCGCAATTCATACGCCGTACTAGCTCCCCTACCTGGTGGAACAGAGCAAATAACTACAGGCGACTCATGCCATCGAGCCAGGCTGCGTGATGCATGGCATGGTGGTTAGTGTTGGACGAGAGCTTGCAAAGGTAAAGGTAAAGGGACCCCTGACCATTAGGTCCAGTCGTGGACGACTCTGGGGTTGCGGCGCTCATCTCGCTTTACTGGCCAAGGGAGCTGGCGTACAGCTTCCGGGTCATGTGGCCAGCAGGACTAAGACGCTGCTGGCGAACCAGAGCAGCGCACGGAAACGCCGTTTACCTTCCCGCCGGAGCGGTACCTATTTATCTACTTGCACTTTGACGTGCTTTCGAACTGCTAGGTTGGCAGGAGCAGGGACCGAGCAACGGGAGCTTACCCGATCGTGGGGATTTGAACTGCCGACCTTCTGATCAGCAAGTCCTAGGCTCTGTGGTTTAACCCACAGCGCCACCTGCGTCCCAAGCTTGCAAGGACCAGGGTTCAAATCCATGCCCTGCCATGAAGTCCATGGGTGTGTTTCAGATGGCCTCTTGTTTTGGAAAGAACAAATTAAGTAGGGTTGCATTTAATAAATAATAATAATAATATTTTTTTATTTTTACCCCGCCCTCCCCGGCCAGAACCGGGCTCAGGGCGGCTAACATGAATAAAATTACAATAAAACATAATAGGAATGGAAGCGGGGAGAAAAGAAACAAGAGAGAAATGAAACAAATCTGTGGCCCACATCCCTGCTAGTGAGTCAGTCGGGCTTACTAACGGGCCTTATTTAAGACTGCCCTGCCCTGAACTACAACTCCCATAATGCCTTACTCTAATGGTCATGCCGGCTTGGGCTGACGACAGTTGGAGTCCAACAACTGACTCAATTTGCTTCATGTTACCTCTACTTAGCAGCTACTCAACAGGCAGAAATCCCACTGGTGAATCTTCTCCCCTTACAACATTTCCACACTGGGTGGGGTTCCCCTCCCCCAGGGGGAGAAAACGACAAAAAGAGAATGAGCGGATTCCGACTCAAACTAAAGCTTGATTGATTAATCCGCTCAATACTGAAAATAATAAAAATAGCTAAATACCGCTAACGACAATGGAACAATATAAGATCATAGAAAGCTGCCTTATACTAGCTCTCGCTTAGTACTGTCTGCACGGACTGGCAGCCGCTTTCGGAGGTTTCAGGCATGGCTCTCTCCCAGTCCTATCAGGAACTGAACCTGAGACCTTCTGCTTGCAAAATAGATGCTCCATGCTCTGAGCTAAAAGCCCTTCCCCATAGGGAATGAATGAATGAATGATGAATAATAATAATAATAATAATGACAATGATAATATGCCTCTGAGCAAATGCAGAGTTCTCCCCTTCCCCGCAGAGCAACGACTGTTTGCCATCTGTTTTAGAGATGACATTAAGATCGGAGAATACACCTTCTGCTAAGAAATTAGCCTGCGATATTACTACAGTCTGATTCCTCAGCTTGTTATTTTGGGACAAGATCCAAGCCAGTGTGGTGGAAAAACTAATGTTACCCGAGACGGCTTCTAACGCTCCAGCAATATCAAACCCGCTTCCCCCCTGGGTGGTTTCCCCATCTTAGGGCAACGGGGAGAGAAAGGAACCAATATTGCTGCTGGCGAGGCCTAGATGGGAAATCAAATTTGGCTGAAGACCATTAGGGAGAGTGTTGGCAAAATCAAGGAATATAAAAGGCAAGTAGCAGCACTAGGAGTGGCCATGCCACG
This sequence comes from Podarcis filfolensis, assembly GCF_964270895.1. Lineage (NCBI taxonomy): Eukaryota > Metazoa > Chordata > Lepidosauria > Squamata > Lacertidae > Podarcis > Podarcis filfolensis. The sequence goes on from NC_139615.1 coordinate 6,346,257, forward strand.
CAGAGGCCATTTTCCTCACAGCTTTTTAAACTGGCCTAAGTGTCGTGGCTTCCACCAATAGACCTGGCCCGCAGCATAGGAGTGTGCAGCTTCAAGGAAGCCAGCAGGGTCCCCTCCAGACGCTTTTGAACTACAGTTTCCATTCTCCCTGACCATTAGGTGTGCTGACTGGAGCTGGTGGAGGGCATGACAGACACTCTGGAGGAGCAGAAGAACCCGGAGGAGACATCTGCACTGCTTGAACTGAGAACTAAGATTCCTGTATTGTGCAGGAGGTTGGACTAGATGACTAGATGAGTTGTTCCAACTCAACAATTCTATGAAGCCCCAAGATCTTGGGCAGAATGGGAATGTGGCTCTCCAGCTCTCTCTATCAGGCCTTCGGGAGCCTCCCCGGGTGTGTGACAACATCTCTTGCTTGCCTGGATGAAGAATGGGAGAGATAAGCGTAGGGGTTGTAGGAACTGCTGGCCTTTTCATGGCTGCACAGTCACCAACCACATAAAGGTAAGAGTTGCCTCTGTCATCCCGCCCACTTTCTGCCTCTGGCCACAACCCGAGGGCTGCTCGTCATGGAACACAGTCCTCAGACTGAAAGAGGTTCTCTGCACCCTCCAACCCCTGGGCAAAGAGGAAGGCAGCAGCTCCTTACTTGGCCTAACGCAACTCTCAGGGGGCAGAGCGTCAGTCAATAAATGCATAGCCCAAGGCCTCTCTCTGCCAGTTGCTCTGCTGAGACAACATGCACGTTCTACCTCTGCTGCAGGGTCGCTGGCCATGGTCCTGAAACTCACACCTAGATCGCTCTCCAAGGTGCTGATCCCTGCCTTCGCTTGCCTTCTAGTCTGCCTGGGATTCCCGACCTTCTTCCTCTTGCCTGGGCAGTCGCTGCTCTGCAGTTATGAGCATCCCCATGTATTAGGATCAGTGCCTTCCTTTAGCATAGCGGTTCTCAACCTGTGGGTGCCCAGATGTTGTTGGACTACAACTCCCATCATCCCTGAGCTCTGGCCTTGCTAGCTAGGGGTGATGGGAGTTGTAGTTCAACAACATCTGGGGACCCACAGGTTGAGAACCGCTGCTTTAGCACAAGATCATACTCATGGGTCGGCAAACTAAGGCCCGTGGGCCGGATCAGGCCCAATTGCCTTCTAGATCTGGCCCGCGGACGGTCCGGGATTCCAGGCAGCTGGCATGGTGTACGCGCACCATGGTTTTTGCAACTCAGCCAGGCTTGGGGGTCAAAAGTGAGGCGGGCGGCTGCTCAAGACAAGCCCCTTCTCCATCCGTCACATGCGCAGCAATCTTTTCTTCCAGGGTGGGGAAGAGGGAAAAGGAGCCACAGTTCGGATTTCCACCATGGAGTTGCTGGCGACTGACCTCAGGAAGGGCAGCTGCGGCGACAGGGGCTCGGAGGCGCCTTGGGAGCAAGGCCCGCGTGTTCTGTGGCAGCGGTGCTCCCCGCCATAGGAAGCAGGGAGCGCCTGGGCGGCTGCACTCCCAAGCACTTATGCGCTCTGCTGGGGAGGCGGCTTGTTAGCTACACGGTGTGAGCCATGGAAAGGTAAATAGCCGCCGCCCCCTCGTCTTCCCTCACGCAGGGAAAAGAATGTTTTTGCCTGAGCAGCGCCGGCCTGACTTAGTGTGGCCAATGGCTTTTCCCTTCACCCAAGCATGCGCACACACTTTCCAGGGCTGACGGGAATGGCGCACTTACCTCAGCCCCCCAGCCTCCACCCCGCCTTACGAGAGAAATAATAACTGTCAATGTGTAAAACGCAAAGGAAGCAGCATGGGTGTATGAGAGAACACCCCCGCCCCAAAAAATATCGCTTTCGGGCAACATTGGGGTTGGTCCCAGTAAGTGTTTTTGCCAAAAATGCAGGTCATAATCACGGCAACATATAGTCCGGCCCCCCACAAGGTCTGAGGGACAGTGGACCGGCCCCCTGCTGCAAAAGTTTGCTGACCCCTGATCATACTTTTGTACTGAGAGCTCACGACAACCACCTAGCCCCATTCTCACAACTGTTCATCTGAAGAATCCCTCGTTCCATCCGGCCGTAAGTAGCCAAGCAACCCGGGATTCGTCTCCTGAGCACATGCAGAGCGGGTGGCAAAAAGAGTGCCTCTGAGCGTACACAGCATGCCCTTCCCTCAATAGGGGGACGGGCCATAGCTCTGCAGTAGGACACTGTGCTTCACACAGCAAGCATCTAGGCTCTGAGGCACAACCCTTCCAGTATATCTAGGTGTAAGAACGTGAGAATAAATTTCTCTGATCCTCTTTTCGCCCGGTCCAAGTTGATGGCATCACCACACCATGTGGGAGCCAATTCCATAGTCGACCTGTGTGCTGGGTGATCTTTGGCTTGCGTGCTTGGCATCTGTCTGTCTCCAGAGACATTGAAGTGTGCCTCCGGGGGTGAAGTCACAAACAGCCTCACTAGCAGCACGAAAGTGACCTCCCTGGCGCACAAGCCTGGCCAGGGTGTATGGAGGTCCTGGGCTGCCCAAACGACAAGACCCCCCTGCCAGTCTCACTGATGTGGTCCAAAGGAAAGCAGAGCAAGGCATTGGGCACCAACTCAGCTGCAGGAGTTGCTGGAAGGAGGTGAACAAGGCGCCATCCAACTGTCTTAAGGACTCCGGATTTGTGTATGGTTTACTGAAGGAGCGTCTCCACACCCATCATTCTGCCCAGTGCCGAGGGCCTTCTGGTGGTTCCCTCACTGCGAGAAGCCAAGTTACAGGAACCAGGCAGAGGGCCTTCTCGGTAGTGGCACCCGCCCTGTGGAACGCCCTCCCACCAGATGTCAAAGAGAAAAACAACTACCAGATTTTTAGAAGACTAGATGTCTTCTAAAAATCAAGGCAGCCCTGTTTAGGGAAGCTTTTAATGTTTAATAGGTTATTGTATTTTGATATTCCATTGGAAGCTGCCCAGAGTGGCTGGAGAAACCCAGCCAGATGGGCGGGGTATAAATAATAAACTATTATTATTATTATTATTATTATTATTATTATTATTATTACTCCTGAGACTTTTCTTCTCCCACAAGGCAGCTAAGGTCTCCCGTAGCAACTGCTGTTCAGAGGCATCTTGCTTCTGATCGCTGATGTTTTGAATCACCTGGTTTAGCTGTTAGCCAACAATTGCCCTTCTCTGCCATCAATCTCTCAAATCACCAGCTACTTCCCAAACTGTGTAATGGGTATTACGGGCACCAAACACCCGTCCCCAGGGGAAGATGGCTGCTGAATCTGCGTGATTCATCGGTCTGACTCGGCCTCTTTCAATACCCCGAGCTGCTCACATTCATTCTCTCAGCCCGGCCTGAGGTGGGGGGGGGACCATGCCCTTTCCCCATAGCTCCTTGGAGGCAGGGCCAAGCTCAAGAAAATGGTATGGTGAGACTATTGCCAGGGTCTGCCACCCTAAGGGTGCAACAATTTCCACTTTACACAGAGAATCAGAGGCAACCAGGTGTGGCCTGCTAGGTGCCAGCTCTCCCAAAATAGGAATTGAGGGGATACTCATCAAATTTGCAGGTGGCACCAAACCGGGAGGGGTAGCCAACGCCACAGAAGACAGAATCAGGATTTGAGGCGGCCTTAATAGGTTGGAGAACTGGAGCCCAAACTAACAAAATGAATTTCAGTAGGGACAAATGTCAGGTTCTGCACTTAGGCAGGAAGAACCAGGTGCACAAATATAAGATGGGGGACTGCTGGCTTGCCAGCGGTACATGTGAAAAAGATTCTAGGGGTCTTGGTGGACCACAAGCTGAACATGAGTCAACAGTGTGATGCATCACCAAAATAGCTAATGCTATTCTAGGCTGCATCAGCAGAAGTACAGCATCCGGATAAAGAGAACTAATAGCGCCACCCAAATTCTGCCTTGCTCAAGATCACAGCTGGAATACCGTGCGCAGTTATGGGTGGCACGTTTAAGCTGGAATGTGTGTGCGGAGGAGGGCAGCCAAGATGATCAAGGGTCTGGAAACCAAGCCTGATGAGGAATGGTTGAAGGAGCTGGGTATGTTTAGCCTGGAAAAGAGGAGACTGAGAGGAGATAGCCATCTTCAAATATCTGAAGGGCTGTCATGTAAAAGGTGGGGCAAGCTTGTTTTCTCCTGCTCTGGAGGGCAGGACTCGAACCCATGGCTTCAAGTTACAAGAAAAGAGATTCCAACTAAACATCGAAAAGAACTTCCTGGCAGTAAGGAGCTGGCCTCCCTCGGGAGGTGGCGAACTCTCCTTCCTTGGAGGTTTTTAAGCAGAGGTTGGGAGGCCATCTCTCATGAATGCTTCAGTTGAGATACCTGCATCACTGGGGGTTGGTCTAGATGTCCCTTGGGGTCCCTTCCAAGCCTATGGTTCCATGAGACTATGATTCTATACCCCATCAGAGGGTGCCAAGGCCCCTCCCCAAATCAGCGCGAAGGAGGGGGGACAAATAGATCGCAACAGCAGCAACCCTAACAGTGTCCTTTTTTGGGAAGAAGAAGAAGCATCTAGGATTGGGGTGCTGTGACCTAATTTCTCTCGTGAGCAATTATGCTCAGGGAAAAGGGGAAACGGTGTTCATTTTTAGATTTCTATGTCTTGGCTTCTTCCTGTCTGAACTGTGTGTGTCTCAAGAAAAAGGGGTGGGGGAGAAAGCAACCCATCCCACTCCCCCACAAAAAAAACACACAAAAACACCCAGAGAGGCTCTTGGGCAACAAAACCTCAAGACGGGAGGAAGTTTTGCCAATGCATATCGTAAGGCTTGAGGCAACAAACGCCCCTTTGCTTCACACCGAAAGCCCTGGCAGATGCCTGCAGCCTTTTAATAAAAAATATACACACAGCAACACCAACCTGCGGCGTGTCCTTTTAGTCTTTTGGTAGGGTCACCTTTGCAATTTTGTTTTGAGCCGGATTAGGGGATTTAAATGGGCGCTTAGAGCTGGTGTGCTTTGGTTAAAAGCAGCATTAGCACTGTGCATGTGAGACGGGGGTGGGGGGTGATTTGAGATGGATTCCTATCTGCTCTGCGCCGCACACATCTGCATTTTCCTGAACGCTCTTTAAGAGCCAGTCCCAGCAGAGAGGTCCGTGTTTTGGATTACTGATGGCATCTTTATAAATTATTCCTCCGTGCTGGCGCATCAAGGAGCAGCGTGGGCTGAGACATTTTGCAGGTCTCGGGATTTCAGATGTGAAGCTGTAAGAGCTGAGACTCTTCTGACAGTGATAGCGATCTGGTTTCAGGGGCAATCCTCTCTGCACGCCAAACCATGGTTTGACAAGCAGGAATGTGGCAGAAGCTTGCAGGCTCCCCTTTCCTCTTCCCACCTAACATGCAAATTCCCCTTCTCCCTCCCATAGTTTGCTATAACCACAGTTTACTGTTGCATCTGCACTGAGACTAGCCGGCACTGGATGCCTTGAGACCACGGCTGGTTCGCAAACCACGGTTTCCTGGTTCGATTTAGGAAATCCTCGACGGGAAAGAGAATTTGGCATGTCAGAGGAGTGGTGAGGAGCACATCGAGCACAATTCAAAGTGTTGGTGCTGACCTTTAAAGCCCTAAACGGCCTCGGTCCAGTATATCTGAAGGAGCGTCTCCACCCCCATCGTTCTGCCCGGACACTGAGGTCCAGCGCCGAGGACCTTCTGGCGGTTCCCTCACTGCAAGAAGCCAAGTTACAGGGAACCAGGTAGAGGGCCTTCTCAGTAGTGGCACCCGCCTTGTGGAACGCCCTCCCACCCAATGTCAAAGAGAACAACTACCAGACTTTTAGAAGACATCTGAAGGCAGCCCTGTTTAGGGAAGCTTTTAATGTTTGATGCATTTCTGTATTTTAATATTTTGTTGGAAGCTGCCCAGAGTGGCTGGAGAAGCCCAGCCAGATGGGCGGGGTATAAATAATAAATTTATTAGTAGTAGTATTAAGCAACTGAGGCCGGCTGCCCTACTTTAGACAGGCGCTCCTCTATCTGAAAGGCTGTCCAGTACAAAACCAGTACAAAACCCTAAGAAGGGAGAGCAAAATTGCCCATCAACAGTTAGCACTTCAACAACAAACATAGCTTCCCCCACTATGATGAGATGTATCGCACTTCTATCTAAATTACAGCAATTCTTTCTAAATTTGCATATGAATCAGAATATACAGATTTTACACAGATCTAAACCCTCTTTTATCCTGTTTTCGGATGATGTGTAAGTTGCCTCTCCAGCATCAGTCCGTCACAGACACAACATCCATTTAGAGCGCTCTTGTACCACTTTGTCACAGCTTCTCTACGTCCCGCAAAGACTCCTGGGGACTGTAGTTTGTGGATGGTTGCTGACCTCACAGAGCTACAATTCCCAGCAAGGTTAACAAACTACACTTCCCAGGATTCCCCAGGACTGCTATGACAGGGTTTGGGGCTCATGGTGCAGGTATGACCTAAATTACCTCTTATACCTACTGTGAGTAGGAATACTGAATGAGAAAAATAATTTGAGCCCTAAGGTAAAGGTAAAGGGACCCCTGACCATTAGGTCCAGTCGTGGCCGACTCTGTGGTTGCGGCACTCATCTCGCTTTATTGGCTGAGGGAGCCGGCGTACAACTTCCGGGTCATGTGGCCAGCATGACTAAGCCACTTCTGGCGAGCCATAGCAGCGCACGGAAACACCGTTTACCTTCCCGCCGGAGCGGTACCTAGTTATCTACTTGCACTTTGATGTGCTTTCCAACTGCTAGGTTGGCAGGAGCAAGGACTGAGCAACGGGAGCTCACCCCGTCGCGGGGATTCGTACCACCAACCTTCTGATCGGCAAGTCCTAGGCTCTGTGGTTTAACCCACAGCACCGCCCGCATCCCACTAATTTGAGCCCTGCGGAAGCACAATTCCACAGTCCCCCAACCAGAATTCTAAGGGCGATCTTGAGATGGAGAAGGAAACCAGAAAGGTGTCGAGATGAATGGAAGTAGTTAAAACTGCAGTTGCAGTATAAGGGATTGGTATTTTGACTGGGGTGTAATTGAAATTTATAAGATTTTGGAACGCAGAAACAAAGAGAATAATCAAATCATCAATTCTAGCACACGGGGGAGGGCACCGAAATTGTATAATTTGGCAATGATCGGCATTACTAATTGTATTATAATGTGGCATTGTTATAATGAGGATATTATTGGATTGTTATAATTGAAAACTAATAAAAATTGTTATCGAAAAAGAAATGCGTCAAGAGAAGAAAGTGATATATTAACACCGTATTTTTCACCCTATTGGACGCACCGGCCCATAGGACGCACCTAGTTTTTTGGGGGGGAAATAAAGGGAAAAAATTTTATCCTCCCCCCCAGCCGCGGATGTCTGCCCGAAGCGTGGGGCGCTCTGCTTCAGCGCACCCCGCGCTCCGGGCAGCAGGCTGCTATCTGCAGCCTAGGGAGCCCTGTGGGAACTCCCACGGGCTCCCCAGGCTTGCGGAAAGCTTCCTGAAGCCTGGAGAGCGAGAGGGGTCGGTGCGCACCGACCCCTCTCGCTCTCCACGCTTCAGCGAAAGCCTGCATTTGCCCCATAGGACGCACACAGATTTCCCCTTCATTTTTGGAGGGGAAAAAGTGCGTCCTATAGGGCGAAAAATACAGTATGTTGCGTACTGCCCTGTGATCTTTGGATGAAGGGCGGTATAAAATTTTAATTAATAATAATAATAATAATTGAAGTAGCACCTAGAACCTGGTATGAGATGGGCATATCGTTGAACCGAATGGAAGCGGCAACCAGCAACGCAATTCAACACAAATGCAAGCAGACAACGGCCAGATATGATTCCAAGCACAGTCGCATTTGACTTCAAAAGAATAAACTTCTCCAAAATGAGGGAGGCAATAGAAAGAAAGCTGAAAGGGGAGATAAAGCCAGTAAAATCTCTCCAAACTGCACAGAGCTTATTTAAAACCACCCTAGTAGAAGCTTAAGCTAATTTTTTTTTTTTTAATGCTGTCAAGTTGAAGCGGATGCCAATGTGGTTAACTAGCAGTGTGGAGGAAGCTATGAAAAGGGGAAGAAAGGCTTCTTTCAAAAAAAACTGAAGGCTTGCCCAACTGCGGAGAACAGAAAAAGAAGAAGCACAAAACCTGGAGAAGCAAATGTGACGTTGGCAAGCAAGGAAGTGAAGAGGAAATCTGGGCAACATATTGATAAAGGTATTAAGGCCAACCCTATTTTTTGCTCCATAAGACTCACTTTTTCCCTCCTAAAAAGTAAGGGGAAATGTGTGTGCGTCTTATGGAGCAAATGCAGGCTGCGCAGCTATCCCAGAAGCCAGAACAGCAAGAGGGATTGCTGCTTTCACCATGCAGCTATCCCTCTTGCTGTTCTGGCTTCTGAAATTCAGAATATTTTTTTTCTTGTTTTCCTCCTCCAAAAACTAGGTGCGTCTTATGGTCTGGTGTGTCTTGTAGAGCGAAAAATACGGTATTTAAAGCATCAGGGGCTGGGGTGGCTAGACCACTAGGCAGCAAGGGAGCGAAAGGACAGGAACATGGAGGTTATAGAAAAGCAGGATTAATCTGTGTCTAACTTAAGATGATGTAGGACACACACACACACACACACACACACACACACACACACGTCTGAACCCATTTTTCTGTGGGGTGGGATCTGAAAAACCGATTTTGTGTCAGGTAAGCAGAGGTTTGGCAAAATGAACAATTGACAAATCATTCCGTAGAGATACATAGCATCCACCCAAGAACTTGAATGCAAAACTGCTGATCTTCTAACGAAAATATGTTAACTTGATCCTAGGTCGGTCTTCGTATCAGAGGACTGGAAAGTAGCCAATCTAACACTGATTTATTTTATTTTTTTAAAGGAGATCTAGGGAGCATCCGGGAAATTACAGACGAATTAGATTAATGCGGCGTTCCAGGTAAACTGGTGGAAGACCTCAGATGATCAAGCATGAAGAAGAACAAGCCTTGCTGGAGAAAAAGCAGCATGGCTTCCGTAACAGGAAGTCCCGCCTCCCTAACATTTTTGGGTTATTTGAGGGTATCAATAAGCACGAGGAGAGTGTTGATCGGGTAGACATTGTGTACTTGGACTTTGAAAGTTTTCAGCAGGTTCCAAAGGCTTTTTCGTAATCTTAGGAGCAACCGAGTGAGAGGATGGGTCCTTGGGTAGGGATGGAGAACTGGTTAAAGAACAGAAAGCACAGATCTGGACCAAATTCACAGTTCTCACACCGGAGGGAACTAGGAAGTAGGTGTCCTCTAAGGATCTGAAGGGGGACTTGTGCTTTTGAACTTGCTCAAGTTAGGGATCAGCAGTGAGGCGAACCACATTTGCAGGTGACACCCCCTGATGTCAGGGGTAAAGGGACCCCTGACCATTAGGTCCAGTCGTGACTCTGGGGTTGCGGCGCTCATCTCGCTTTACTGGCCGAGGGAGCCGGCGTACAGCTTCCGGGTCATGTGGCCAGCATGACTAAGCCACTTCTGGCAAAGCAGACCAGTGCATGGAAACGCCGTTTGCCTTCCCGCTGGAGCAGTACCTATTTATCTGCTCGCACTTTGACGTGCTTTCAAACTGCTAGGTGGGCAGGAGCAGGGACCGAGCAACGGGAGCTCACCCCGTCACAGGGATTCAAACTGCCAACCTTCTGATTGGCAAGTCCTAGGCTCTGTGGTTTAACCCACAGCGCCACCTGCGTCCCTAAAAGGATGGTAAGATGCTCCAAAAGGATTTTTCCAAACCGGGGGAATGGGGGTTAAAATGGGAAAGGAAAAACAATGTAAATGTAAAGGGATGTAAACCCCCTCCCACTCAAATATGCACTGACAGGGGCCTGGGCTGTTGGCGACTACCCAAGAAAGAGAACTCAGGGTCACGGTGGATAGCTGAACGAAAATGCCAACCCAGAGAGGGGCAGCTCTGAAAAAGATGGATTTCACACAGGGAATCATTACGGAATGGGCCAGAAACAAAACCTCCAGTCTTTTCAGAGCTGCTGCACACCAGGTTGGCATTCTGTTTAGGTTGGGCCAGAGCCGGTCCTGTCATTAGACAGAAGAGGCATGTGGGGTGGTTGAGGAATCCCCTTCGGCCTCAGTCGTCATGGCTGATGGGACAACAGAAAGGACTTGGCTCCAAAAGTTATGCGTTGGAAGGATAAGCACCTGCCAACTATCACACAATGGTCTGAGGGCCTCAGCGCTTTGGCTCCTTGTTTCATGTAGGCATCAAACTTGTTTGGATCCCTCTATGGCGCCTGGAGGGCTGATGTTCAATTTAAGATCCATGTCTGGATGGTTGCTGTGTCCGCAGGGCGATTTAAGGAAATAAGGAGGGCCTGCTAGATGAGGCCTACGGCCACCCACCCCCCCAACCCAGTACCCTGTTCTCACGGCAGCCAGCTAGAAGCCTGTGGGGAACCTGCAAGGAGGATTTGAACACAAGATCCCTCTCCTCTCCTGTGGCATTCTGGCATTCAGAAACATTCCTGCCTCTAACATTTTACTGCTGTAGTTAGTATTTATTTTTTTTTGCATATTATTATGATTGCGTTCCCTTTCATTTTTCTTTTTTAATTCACCTCGTTTCTTCACTTTCTCTGTCCCTTGTTAAATGTGCAAATGATAAATTAACAGTGAATTTCTTTTAAAGGAATGGTGGGAAGGGCTACCTTTCTGCTGTAGGTCCGATTCGGGAATATCGTAAGTTACCTTAAATAACATTTTGGCCGCTATGTGCCCCACAGCTCGGGGATGATGGGAGTTGTGGTCAAACATGCTGGGGGGGACACAGCCTCCCCACCAATGAGCCATGGCTTCATGAAGCATCTTTTGGGTGTCATGCAACCTACTGGGTCCCCGGATGTTCTTAGACTACAACTCCCATCATCCATGACCACTGCCTAAGCTGGCTGTGGATGATGGGCTTTGTAGTCCAACAGCGTTTTTGGACCCAAGGTTGAAGAACGGTGGTGTAGACCTACTCAGCTAGGTGGACCAATGGCACCTTCCTGTGTGTTGGGGGGGGCAGAAATAGCACAGCGGCACCCCCTCTTTGCCAAGTGAAGTGATACAGTCTGCTCCGCCACTGCCTTGAGTTCCACCCGTTCATTTTGAGGGGAGATGAAAGCAGCCATTTAGACACAGTAGTCACGTGTGGCCGCCGCTTTAAATACGAGAGTCTCCATTCATTTTATTTACTATCTGGCAGGCTGTGTGTGTGTGTGTGAAAGTGTGTGTGAGAGAGACAGAAATCCCAGGAAGAAGTGTGACATCGCCTTTGCACCTTCCAACCGTGTCACGCCCTACAGCATCCCTGCCTGGTTTTTATGAACGCAGGAGGCAAAAGCAGCAACACAGTGTTTACTTAACACCTGCTGCCGGGCTCTGTGCAGTGACTGCAAGGGGAGAGAATGCCTCTGAGCATGTGCAGAGAGCACCTTCCGCCTCGCCACGTGGCCGAGATGGGAAACCGGGTTTCTGAAGTCGTAAGCGTAAGCCCTGGAAGCTCTCCTTCTGGAGCGAAGATGTGTTTTTTCGTTGTTGTCGTGAAGCAAAGCGGTTGCATTGTGTGTGTGTGTGTGTGTGTGTGTGTGTGTGTTAAGATGCCGAAGGCACTCGCAGCTTCTCCTGCTATCATCTAGAACATTCATAGGCATCACATAAACAGACACAGGTTTTTTCGCTCTCTCTTTTTCGCAACTGAAATTGACCAGAGAAGGCATTGTAAAAAAGAAAAAAAGGATAAGCTCCCTTCAATTTTCCTTTCGCACGCTTGGGAAACAGATGGGATTGGGGGCAAACTGATTTCAATGGGTCTCCTCTGAGTAGGAGTAACATCGGAGCCCAGCCTTAAAGAGACAGGTTGGCAAATGGAAACAGAGATCGGGAAGGAGGGAGCCGACCCCTGTGAGTAAACTGTGGGTCGCTTGGGCAGGGCCAGATTATGTGGATATATGGGTCACAGGGTGGGTGTTTGGAATGGCATTTGTGGGACTCAGATCTATTTGGGGAGGGGCCCATTTCAGGCCCCTCCAAAGGTTCAGAGAGCAGGTAATAAGGGGGGTGCAGAAAGACATCTCCCCCCCCCCACACCTGATACCCTGGAGAAGAGCTTTCAGCCAGAGTCCATAATCCTGGGCTGGAGGGGGGCAAGCAGTCTGAGCTGCCAGCAGCCAGCTTCTCATATGACCCACCACCAGCTCAGCAGGTAGGCAGATAAACACCGGATCAAAGTAGTAGATAGGAACTTTGGGTGTGTCAATGGTGTTTTTCAGTTTCAAGTGGCGGGGGCAGAATTGTGTGCATGATTTTCCGTGCTTCTCTCTGACTCCTGGCGAGATCCTTGGTGTGTGTGTGTGTGCGGGTGCATGCACACAAAAGGGATGTTGCAAAACACACACACACACAAACACACCATCCCAGTTGTGTCTCACACCTTCTCTTCCTCCCTGTTCCCAGATATCCAAGCAGGGACATGCCAGGAGTGACAACAGCAGGAAGAGTGTGTGTGTGTGTGTGTGTGTGTGTGTGTGTGTGTGTGTGTGTAGAGAGAGGCACACCAGAGCCTACACAGCCTCAAGAGACAACCCATTAACCCACAGGCAGCTTTCAGCAATAATCCACTATTATAGCAAGCAAAAGGTGTGAGTGGATACAGAGAAACAGCTCCCTTTCCCAGCGCGGAAACCCAGGAGTCCTGGATCAGGGCCACCCCTTAACTCCCCCCCACCACTCTACTCTACCCCTGGAAAGAACCCAGGAGTTCTGGCCCTCCCTCCGCCCCCATCCCCAGGGGAGACCCAGCTATCTCCTGAAGAGCCATTAAGTGATACAGCCTGCAAGATTGAATGTTATGTGAGACAGAGAGAGATGGGAAGGGGCTTAAGTACCAGGGAAGGGGGTGGGCAGGGGAAAATCCAGGCTCCTGAACAGGGAATTGTGCATGGGTGGGGGGGGGGGGAGGCGGTTTGCAGAGAAATGAATTGCAATGGCCATAAAAGCAATTGCAAACGGGGGGGGGGCGATTCCCTTTGGATGAGAGCTTGGAGGAGATGGTTTGGGGTGGAGGGAGGCGGTTTTTCAAGGGGGGTGGGAGGAGAGAAGTGGGGTGATGGGGGGCAGGCAGGATTTACACACTGCTCCCCATGGACTTTTGGATTATCCCTGGAGCTGGAATGGCAGAAAGGTGATAGGTAGGTTGGGAAGACGGTGGGATTTATTTGGGGGGGGGGGGGTGTTGAGAGAAGCAGAGAGACAGCTTGGAGGTTGAGCTGGGGGGGTGAGTATATCTGTGGGGGGAGCCCGCATCACAGTGGTCACATCCTAGGAACTGGGTTGGGAGGCGACTGAAGGGGGTCTCTAGGTGTAGAAAGGGAGGGGAGACCTTTTCCTTGCACTGAGGGAGGGGGGGATCTTGACCTGGGTGGGGCAGCGGCTAGGAGCCTTGGAGTGTCGTTATTGGGGGGGGGGAGAGAGAATGGAGCAGTGCCCCTCCATCTATGGGGGGCAGGAATAATAATAATAAGAGGAGCCAACATAGTTCCCTATGATGGGACTGGGTACCATGTGGGGGGGGGCGTTTCTGGGGCAGCAACCATTTGCTCGCCCGGAGAATTGGGGGGGGGGGGTGCCTTGGGAAGAGCCAATTCACCTGTTGGAGGGAGGGGGAAATGAGAGAGACGCAGGTAAAGGGGGGTATATTTCCAAACCCGGGGGGGGGGGAGAGAGATTTCCCCGGGGAGGGTGGGAACTGAGGAGGGTGGCCCTAATTTTTTATGGGGCGCTAGAATTGGGGGGCAGCGTGCGGGAGGGGGGCCCACAGGTGTTTTTAATGGGGGGATGGATTTAACCCTTTAGACCATTTCTCCCCGGGGTATTTGGGGGGTGAGGAGTGTTGCTGGAGGGATGGAGAGAGGAGGAGGGGGGGTCGCGAAGGATTGTGCCCTGGATGGTCTGGGGGCTGCGAGGATGAGGGTGGATGGGGAGAGGGGGGGGAATCTCTCCACTCCATCCCACCCCCCCCAAAAGGTAGGTCCCTACCTTGCAGCTCCCGGGCGACCTCCCCTCCGGCCTGGGCCATCACGGCTGCGGCAGAAGCCGGCACATGCCCGGCTAGGGCGGCGGTGGCAGCGAGCGCGTCTGCGCAGCCTCCCCGATCTCCCTCTCCCTCCGCCCCCCTTCCTTCTCTCTCCCTCGGGGGACCAGCTGGGCGGGCTGGAGGCAGACTCCCTCCCGCCCCGCCCTGCTCCTCGGACGCCTGGGTCCCTCCTACCCCCAAAGCGCTTGGCCAAGCGGATTCTTCCCACCCCACCCGGGTTTTCCCCTGAGCAGGTAGCCGGGGAGGGGGGGATCCGTAGTTGAGGAGGGACCCCCAAAGGTCTTCTAGTCTGACCCCCGCAATCCCACCTTCTTATTTTCGTTTCTACGGGGATATACACTCGGTATTTATCACTCCTGTTATACAAAAATCTCCAAATGGGAACCGAACTCCAATGTCTGAAACTCCTGGTAGAGGACAAGGATCTAGAGACCACGCTAAGGGTGGCCAAATTCCGTGCGACTGCCATAAAACTTAGGGAACAAGCTGTACTACCAAAATTATAATTTTAAAAATGATAATTTTAGGTTATATTTTAGTGATCAAGATTTAATAATTTTTTTAACTGCTGTTATATCTGAATTGTCTCTGTTGTACCCAATTGCAATTCAATGTATTCCTGTTGTGTTTTATGATTTCCCTGATATTGTAAGTGACCCGGAACTGGTCTGTGACCGTAATAATAAAATTCTATTCTATTCACCTTCTTATTTTTAATTATGCATCATGTGTGTGTGTTTAGGTTGTGAACCGCCATGAGATCTATGGGTGGAGGGCAGTATAGAAATTTTAGAAACAAGCAAGCAAGTAAGCAAATCAAGGATGGTTTCACTGGGATCCCTGCACAGCAGGGGGTTGGACTAGATGACCCTTGGGTCCCTTCTGACACTATAATTCCGTTAAACCTCTATTAGATAGGTGCACGTCTACACCTGTAGGTGTTGAGCTGGTGCATTGAAACATCAGGAGCTGCCATAGACCATGCCATATCACTGGGGCCCAGCTAGCTCTTAAGGTCCACAAATGACAACATTTTGGAGGTCCCAGGCCACAAGGTGGTTAGATTGGTCTCAACTAGGGCCAGGGCCTTTTCAGTACTGGCCCCAACCTGGTGGAACGCTCTGTCACAAGAGACCAGGGCCATGCGGGATTTGACATCTTCCCGCAGGGTCTGCAAGACAGAGCTGTTCCTCCTGGCCTTTGGTTTGGACTCAGTCTGACCCCTATGTCTTCCCTCCCCTTATGGTCTTGATCTATCGGCTACTTTTAAAAGGAGGCTGCATTTTAAAATTGCATTTTAACCTGTATTTTAAATTGGTTTCCCACCCCCTTATGTTTTTACTGTGATTTTATTGGTATTAGGCGACCGGCTCTGGCCGGGGAGGGCGGTGTATAAATAAAATTTATTATTATTATTATTATTATTATTATTATTATTATTATTATTATTTTGTCTACACTGATTGGCAGCAGCTGTCCAAGATTTCAGGATTTTCAGCAGGAAGTTACAGGACAGGCACCGATCAGAGTGACCACCTCCCAAACTGTTGCAGGTGCAAACAGTAATAAAAGGATTGTGTGTAACCACCCTGAGTGCGAATCATCACCAATGCAGAGTTTAAAAGAAGGGTGGTTGGGAGGGCCTTCCTTCTGCCTAATGGTGAGGTGGTTGTGTGGTGTAGTGGTTAGAGCATTGGGCTAGGACCTGGGAAACAGGCTTCAAACCTGCACTCAGGGATTAAAATCCCCACTCAGCCAGGAAGCTCACTGGGTGAAATTTGGCCCAGTCACCGTCTCTTTGCCTGGGTTGTTGTGAGGATAGGACAGGAAGAAGGGGAACTATGTAGGATTCATTGAGGAACCTGGAGGAAAGGTGGGATATATATGTAATAAATAAATAAAGCTGGGGCCAGTTCACAGCTCTCCACTTCCTCAGACAGGCAGAACCGCTGAAAATCTCTCACTCAGGAACTTGCACCCTGCGTGTTAAAAACACACGCCGGTCTGTCCGATCAATGTATTTCCTATTTTAAAAATCAGAGGTGATGCAATAGCCATCTTCAAATATCTAAAAGGCGGCGACCTGGAAGATGGAGAAAGTTTGTTTTCTGCGGCTCTGGAGGGCAGGATCTGAACTGAATATTTCGACTAGACATTAGGAAGAGCTTTTCTGAACGGTTCAATAGTCGAATGGACTCCCTTGGAAGGTGGTAATCTCTCCTTCATTTCTGGGTTGTTGTTTTTTATAAAACAGATATAGGATAGGGACGCGGGTGGCGCTGTGGGTTAAACCACAGAGCCTAGGACTTGCTGATCAGAAGGTCGGCGGTTCGAATCCCCGCCACGGGGCGAGCTCCCGTTGCTCGGTCCCTGCTCCTGCCAACCTAGCACTTCAAAAGCACATCAAAGTGCAAGTAGATACATAGATACCACTCTGGCGGGAAGGTAAATGGCGTTTCCGTGCGCTGCTCTGGTTCGCCAGAAGCGGCTTTGTCATGCTGGCCACGTGACCCGGAAGCTGTACGCCGGCTCCCTCGGCCAATAAAGCGAGATGAGCGCTGCAACGCCAGAGTCGGTCATGACTAGACCTAATGGTCAGGGGTCCCTTTACCTTTACCTGTCAGGGATTCTTTAGCTGTGATTCCTGCACTGCAAGGGGGTTAGACTAGATGACTCTGGGAGTCCCTTCCAATTCTACGATTCTATGAATTGTGGAGCTCGGCATGTTTGTGGATCGCTCACAGAGGGTGGGGATCCTCTATGTACAGACACACTTTCACTGAGCTGACAACACCCCATCACAATTGTGCAGACACTTTTGAGACGGGCTTCCCTCCCTCGACTAATCTGTGCCTGGGATGGGAGAACTAGAGGCCCTTCAGAGATCATCAGGCCTATGACTCTCAAGTAATGCCACACATTTCTCTATTCTCTACACCAGGCATAGGCAAACTTGGCCCTCCAGATGTTTGGGGACTACAATTCCCATCATCCCTGATCACTGGTCCTGTTAGCTAGGGATGATGGGAGTTGTAGTCCTAAAACATCTGGGGGGGGCAAGTTTGCCTATGCCTGCTCTACACTCCATACCTCCCCCTCCCCCGGCTGCTTATATACCCCTATGTGAACATTACAAACAGAAGTGAACTTGTTCAAAGGTTAATTTGCTGATGTGATCACCTAGTGGTTTTCTGTTGCATAGGAGGAAAGTCAGCCTCAGGTGTGAGGAGCACATCTGCAAGTAAGGGACCCCTGACCATTAGGTCCAGTCGTGACCGACTCTGGGGTTGCGGTGCTCATCTCGCTATACTGGCCGAGGGAGCCGGTGTACAGCTTCCGGGTCATGTGGCCAGCAGGACTAAGCCGCTTCTGGCGAACCAGAGCAGCGCACGGAAACATCATTTACCTTCCCGCCGGAGCGGTACCTATTTATCTACTTGGACTTTGACGTGCTTTCAAACTGCTAGGTGGGCAAGAGCAGGGACCGAGCAACGGGAGCTCACTCCGTCACGGAGATTCGAACTGCCAACCTTCTGATCGGCAAGTCCTAGGCTCAGTGGTTTAACCCACAGTGCTACCCGCGTCCCATACATCTGCAAGAGAGACCCCCAAAAAGGTATACAGAAAGGTCCGGTCTGGATGCTTAAGAACAGCTGCCCTACACTTAAGATGCAAAGAAAGAGGGAGATGGTGTGTCCAGATGACCCCTAGTGGATGTTTCTTTTAAAATCCTGCTCTTGCAACGAATGCGAAGTACCGGTATTTATTTCATATCTATCAAAACTCTGTATACAAGTTGATACATCAGCAGGATTCTAAAAAACATTTGCAATAGTCTAATGAAAGATAGGGTTAGATTCAAATAGATGGAGAATACAATTTGGACATGCATGAACTAATAATGAAATAACGGAACGATGGAGAGGGCAGAGGGAAGTCAAGGGATTTGAGAAATGCCACATTTGGCTATTGTAAAAAGGTAATGGGACCCCTGACCATTAGGTCCAGTCGTGGCCGACTCTGGGGTTGCAGCGCTCATCTCGCTTTATTGGCCGAGGGAGCCAGCGTACAGCTTTCGAGTCATGTGGCCAGCATGACTAAGCCGCTTCTGGCGAACCAGAGCAGCGCACGGAAATATCATTTACCTTCCCGCCGGAGCGGTACCTATTTATCTACTTGGACTTTGACGTGCTTTCAAACTGCTAGGTAGGCAGGAGCAGGGACCGAGCAACGGGAGCTCACCCCGTCGCGGGGATTCGAACCGCCGACTTTCTGATCAGCAAGTCCTAGGCTCTGTGGTTTAACCCACAGCGCCACCCGCGTTGGATATTATATTAGTTGTATAAATAGTTTTAAAAGTGTTACAGTTGTTTTTTATTTTAAAATTTTCCTTTCAATGGTTTATTTTTATGTGATGTTTGTTTTAATTAAAACTAATACAAATATTTTAAAAAATAAATAAATAAAATCCTGTTTGAGGCTTTGCTAAAAAGTACTCTAAATCACCCTCTGCCATCCTGGTGCCTTGCAGATGTTTTGCATGGCAACCGAGGGGAGCTGCAACCCAGAAGGTGTGCTGGCTGCGGGGTGATGGGAACTGTAGTCCGAAACAGACCCCCCCCCCAAAAGGAGTGCTCTAAATCCGTTAAGGGCGAGACTTTCCCAATGTTATGTCTTTATTGCCATTTGGAGGGGCAACTTCTGCACTGTAGTGCAGCAAAAGAGGGACAATTAAAAACAAAAAGAAAAAACCCAGAATATTTGCGGTATGAAAAGGATTTCAGCAGGAAGTTATGGGGCATGCACAAATTGGAAACGAAGCAGTACGTCTGCCCCAAAACGTTTGCAAGCACAAAAAGTATTGGCAGTAGGATGAGGTGAGAACACCCTTATAACCATCATGCGCACAAATTGCCATGAATGAGCGGTGAAAAGGATGTCTGGAGTTCTGGATCAGGCCAGTGGCCCTTTTATTTTATTTTTATTTTAAAGAAAAGGAAAAGGAAAAGAAACGAAGAACAATACATAACACTGTAAACACATTTATATACATGTTTTCCAAAATGCAAACTAAAAAAAAAAGACAAAAGACAAAAAAAAACCTTTCATAACCAATAATATTACCAAATTAATGCTTCAAACTTTACAATATATAAATCCTAGTTAAAATATTATAAAAGACTTCCACTGCATTTACCGCACGTCTCTTAGTTATCTTGCTCTATTTTACATCTGTTCTTCCATCATTTCCCTTCCTTAGGTTCTTTCATAATCCGTCAAATCTTTATGTTCTCTATACTCTTCACAAGGTTAGTCTAAGCACAACCAAACTTTCATATTTGAGCCCTGCTTGTATAAATATTCATTTAAGCATTCCCATTCCTTCTGGGGCCCTTTCAGTCCAGAATTCTGCTCCCAAATTGGTCACCCTGGGGCCTCTAAAAAAATCCCGAGCACAAAAGCCCTCTTCCACCCCCCACCCCCCGTGGTTTCTGACAACCAGCCCCAACACGAAGCTGGCTTCTGGAAGATTCAGGGCAGAGGATAGAAAGTCACTTGCACAAAGTGCATAGTTAAAAACTGTGGAACTCACTGCCACTTGAAGCATAGCTGTCAACCGTCCCTTATATGATTTGAATGGCAGTTGCCAGACAAAGGGCAGCAGCAGGAGAGGGCTAGTCCAGCCCTGTATGTTACGGCTGCCATAAATATGGGTTTTAATCGGACTGTCAAAATGGGTGGATTTCCACCAAATTAGCAAAATGGCTAATAGTTATAGTAATAGTTATTGCGTAATAACGTAGTAATAGCTATTGCGTAAACACCCTGCAAACAAATCAGAATTAATGCTGGGTGCGCAATGAAAGCTATGCACAAGCAGATCAGGATGAAAGCTCAAGAAATTGGATGTCTGGAGGGTACCGGCTGCGAGGTAAGGCTGCTAGTCTAGCCTTTAGCATCTCTGTGGTGAAAATCCTATACATTCCACATTAGAATTTAGAAAGGGAAGTCAGTTCCACACAGACAAGAAAGAAGAAGAAGAAGAAGAAGAAGAAGAAGAAGAAGAAGAAGAAGAAGAAGAAGAAGAAGAAGTTATTTGTAACCTGCCCGTCTGGCTGGGTTTCCCCAGCCACTCTGAGCTGCTTCCAACAAAGATTAAAAATACATTAAAATGTCACACATTAAAAACTTCCCTGAACAGGGCTGCCTTCAGATGTTGTCTAAATGTCAGGTAGTTGTTCTCTTTGACATCTGGTGGGAGGGCATTCCACAGGGCAGGCGCCACTACCAAGAAGGCCCTCTGCCTGGTTCCCTGTAGCTTCGCTTCTCGCAGGGAGGGAACCACCAGAAGGCCCTCAGCGCTGGACCTCAGCGTCCGGGCAAAACAATGGGGGTGGAAACGCTCCTTCAGGTATACTGGGCCGAGGTCGTTTAGGGCTTTAAAGGTCAACACCAACACTTTGAATTGTGCTCAGAAACCTAGACGTATGGCAACTAGGGCAATTTTTAAAAGAAAAATGCTTTGAAAATCCAGGGGAAAAAACTTATTTTTATTTGGGAGATGTCCCCACCCCCCCAAAAAGCTGAACAATTTTGTCCAGATTTTCACTTTTGGAAATATGGCAACCCTACCATCTGTGGCTTTTCAATAAGCATCTCAGGTTGGTGGGATTAGATACAGTAGACCTTTGGTTTTGGGTTCTTCTCCCATTTTTATGTAAGAAAGAGTGAGAGTTAGACACAGAACTGCTCAGATAGCACCCGACATGCCTGTTTTTCTCCGTGTGCCAATAATGGGGTTGTTCCACAGGACTAGAAGAACCAGAGCAGCAACTCATCCAGAGATGCACAAGGCAGCTTCTCCCCAAGGGGGAAAAATTGTGTTTTATCTCAGGTCTCAGCATCAAGACCCTCAAATAAGTATCTACTTAGATCTGCTTTTAATTATTATTACTTAACTGCTTAAGTGCCTTACTGACATTTTTTAAACTGCTCACTTTAGAAGCCAGATTTTTAGATTGCCAACACTCTGTTTCACAGCTGGTTTTGCACAGCACAATTATTTATTTAGTTGGGGGGGCTAAATAAACAAGATGGTTTTGTATGTTTCGTGGTATTTTATGCATTGTAACTTGCCGTTATTTTCATTGATTATAGTTTAGTGATTCTATATTGTAACTGATAAGTGTAAACTGTTTAATTATTACTTGCTGATATTTAATTTTACTGTTTACTATTATTTTCTAATGGGTTATCGAACATTGCTTAATTTGCTGCAAGTTGTTTATTTTAAAGTTGTTGTTGTTGTTGTTGAGTCGTTTAGTCGTGTCCGACTCTTCGTGACCCCCTGGACCAGAGCATGCCAGGCACTCCTGTCTTCCACTGCCTCCTGCAGTTTGGTCAAACTCATGTTGGTAGCTTCGAGAACACTGTCCAACCATCTCGTCCTCCGTCGTCCCTTTCTCCTTGTGCCCTCAATCTTTCCCAACATCAGGGTCTTTTCCAGGGAGTCTTCTCTTCTCATGGTCATGATGTGGCCAAAGTCTTGGAGCCTCAGCTTCAGGATCTGTCCTTCCAGTGAGCACTCAGGGCTGACTTCCTTCAGAATGGAGAGGTTTGATCTTCTTGCAGTCCATGGGACTCTCAAGAGTCTCCTCCAGCACCATAATTCAAAAGCATCCATTCTTCGGCGATCAGCCTTCTTTATGGTCCAGCTCTCGCTTCCATACATCACTACTGGGAAAACCATAGCTTTAACTATACGGACCTTTGTTGGCAAGGTGATGTCTCTGCTTTTTAAGATGCTGTCTAGGTTTGTCATCGCCTTTCTCCCAAGAAGCAGGCGTCTTTTAATTTCGTGACTGCTGTCACCACCTGCAGTGATCATGGAGCCCAAGAAAGTAAAATCTCTCACTTTTAAAGTTACTGTGACTTTTTTTGTATTGGATCAGATTGCTATTACGTGTGTGATCTTTGCTGTCTATGTCGTTGTTTCTTCAGCTAGTAAAACCTCCTTGTTTACAATAACATAGAAAGGCAGTATACAATTAAAAAAAATTGCAGGATGCAAAAAAAAATTCCCCTTCCCTTCCCGAATTACAGGGAAGCCGATGTGAGCAGAGACTCTTTCAGAGACGCGCCAGTACCCTCCTCCCGCTTCGGGGAGCCCCACCCGCTGAGTTATCGCGGTGCTAGGAAGGCCTCCTCTCGTTCCCCCCTCCTTCGCCGCTCCCCTCGGGCCCGGCCGCGGCTGTCGGCCGCCAGGGGGCGATCGCGCGCGCTCCCCATTTAAAGCGAAAGTGCTTTAATAGGAAAAGTCTTCCCACTTCTTAGCCGCCCTCGGGTGCTTAACGGGGCGCTCCCCTTCCTGTTTCTCTCCACGCGGGTAGAGGATCTCAGGTGAGGAGTTTGGGGGGCGGGGCGACGATCCTTTGTTGCAAAGGAAAGCGAGCAAAGGGCAGATTTGAGCCCTGATTTGGGCAAGAGCCCAATGTTGCAATGCAATGCAATGCAAACGCAAACGGATCTGTTGCAATGCAGGCGGTGCTAAGTTAGGGAAGGAGGAGGAGAGGCGAGGAGGCTGGATTTGGACCCTCGCCACTTTGGACTTCTTGCA
This sequence comes from Podarcis filfolensis, assembly GCF_964270895.1. Classification (NCBI taxonomy): domain Eukaryota; kingdom Metazoa; phylum Chordata; class Lepidosauria; order Squamata; family Lacertidae; genus Podarcis; species Podarcis filfolensis. Next base: position 6,368,992 of record NC_139615.1, read on the forward strand.
GGAGCCAGAGTCCACGGGAGGCGGGACCCACGCGAGGCCAGGATGTTGCGCGCCCTCGCCAGCTCCGCGCAGCCCAAGCAAGCGCTCGGTCGCTTCCTGAGGATGAACAGCACCGGGGCCAAGGCGCGGGGGACCCTCGCCGACAAGGTGGCCTTGGTGACCGCCTCCACCGAGGGGTAAGCTCCGCTGGGGCTCGGCTCCTTTTCTGGAAGCAGTTGCTTTTTTTTTGCAGGGGGGAACTGGGTGCCGGCGAGGCAGAAGCACTCTGCGCGCTCTCAGTGGCACTCTTGCCCCGGCGCATCTTTCGCTGGCGGTAGAATTGACGGAAGGGAAAGTCTTCACGGCTGATCTCCGAGTCGCGTTAAGCCCTCGGGATCGGTTTTGAAGAGGAGACAAAAAGAGGATTCTTGCCGCTGTGCTGAAGGGATAAGTGTGTGTTTTTATTGTTGCTGAACGGGAACCCGCCCGAGTTTTAACGGAGATTTTTAAAACCCTCCAAAGCATCAGATTGAAAGTCTTTAAGGTCGTGTTTCCTAAAAGCCGTATCCAGCTCTGCTTCTAAAGATCAGAACGCTTAGCATTTTTGTTTTAATCGTGTGTTTTCAATGAACAAAGTTTTGCACCTTCCATTAAGAGTCCTTTCCTGAAAAGATGAGCAGCTATTTCCCCTGAAAATTGCCTGGATCGTGTCTCTTAAGATCATGACTGCAAACGCACCATGCATTTAAAGCGTGTGTGCATGCACACACCAAGAATCCCTGTCGGAACCGGCCCAGGCATTAGGCAGGTTGAGACCACTGCCTCAGGTGGCAGAGAAGTAGTGCCGTCACTGGTGCTCATTTTGGGCACAATTGTATCAGTTTTGGTCAAGACACACCACCCCCGATCCCTGAAACTGGTTTAAGGATGCTGGGAACTGTAGCTCTGTGAGTGGTAAACTACAATTCCCAGGATTTGGGGGGCGGGGGGGGGGGTTCAGATCTATGGTGCGTACACAGCCCATGGGTTGAACGTTAATGACCAAGCTGAGATTTGACCCAAGAGCTTTCAGCAATTAACCAGTGATAAACCCTGTTGAATATAATGGAGCTTCCTTCTGAGTAAACATTCACAGGATTAGGCTGTTGGCCACTAAATTACAACCAGCTCTCAATGATTAACTACGTAATTAGAGGGAACATTTTTAAACCACTCCAGAAACTGTAGCTTTGTGCAGGGAGTTGGGGTCACCTAACAGCGCTTGGCACCCTTAACAAACTACAGCTCCCAAGATTCTTTGGGAGTTTAACGTAGTATCACAGCACTTTCAGTGTATGGTGTGAACAGGCCCTAAAATAGAATCATAGAGTTGGAAGGGACCCCGACGGTCATCTAGTCCAACCCCCTGCATTTCAGGAATCTTGCCCAATGTGGGGTTCAAACCCACGACCGTGGAATTAAGAGTCTCATGCTCTGCCAACTGAGCTATCTGTAAGATTCAACTGCCAATCTAGCTGGCTCCTATACATGGAACACCAAACTATCTAGGACTGGCATTGTTTCTCTTCCCTTCCTATGAATTGCAGACACACACACACACACCATGTTGAACTACAGTGGTGCCTCGGGTTACAGACGCTTTAGGTTACAGCCTCTGCTAACCCAGAAATAGTGCCTCAGGTTAAGAACTTTGCTTCAGGATAAGAATAGAAATTGCGCGCCAGTGGCGCGGTGGCAGCAGGAGTCCCCATTAGCTAAAGTGGTGCTTCAGGTTAAAAACAGACCTCTGGAACAAATTAAGTTCTTAACCCGAGGTACCACTGTATCAATTGTAATCTCCTCAGGGCAGGGACCTAGGCTGTTTCTCCAAGTGTTGTGCACATCAATAGTACAGTGATACCTTGGTTTGCAACCCTTTTGGATCACAACCATTTTGGATCACAACCATGTGAAACCCTGAAGTGTGTGTCCCTTTTTTTTGGATTACAACCATTTTTGGGGGGTTACAACCCATTTTAATTTTTTTTTTTTTTGGAGGCCCCATTGGCGAAAGCGCGCCTTGGGTTACAACCTGTTTGGGTTTACAGCCGGATCTCTGGAGCGGATTATGATTGTAAACCAAAGCATTACTGTACTATATAAACAGCAGTAATAAATATATCCAGCTTCGTGCTGAAAACCAGTGTAGGCTTAGGTTCCCAGCTCCTTTTCTGGGGAGACAGTCCCCCCCCTCCGCCTCCTTTATTTCCTCAATAAACTTTTGCATTCTTGACAGAATTGGCTTAGCAATTGCCCGCCGCCTGGCCCAAGATGGCGCCCATGTGGTTGTGAGCAGCCGTAAACAAGCCAACGTCGACCGGGCTGTCGCTGAGTTGCAGACGGAGAACCTGAGCGTGTCGGGGTTGGTGTGCCATGTGGGGAAAGCCGAAGACAGACAACGCCTTATCAACGCGGTGAGAGCCAAGGCTGTCTTGAGGGGGAGAACATATTTAAATCTCTGTATGATTTCCCCCCAAGGAATCCTGGGAACTGTAGTTCCCCTCATGGAGCTACCGTGGTTTAGCAATCATTTCTCTGGGAATTGTAGTTCTCTGAGGGAAATTGGGGTCTCTTAGCAATTCTCAGCACCTTTCAGTTCCCAGGATTCTCTGGGGGAAGCCACGACTGCTTAAAAGTAGTATGATTTCAATTAATGGCATGGATGCAGCCTATTTTCTTGTTTATGGTGGCCCACCTCAGAATGAGAATGGTGGGTTTTGAACCCACCCTCCGGGGTCCCTTCATAGGATGACCAGTAATGGCGGACGCCCTTCCTTGAAAGAGAGCTAGCCCACCACCCATCTTCTCCTGCAACGTGCCACCCCAAGACTCTTGGGTGCCCTCCAGATGGGTGACGGCAAAGATAATGGCTGCAAGCCTAGAAAACTCCCAGAATCCTCCAGGCAGCCATTTTGTAGGTCTTGCACAGAGGCAGCCTGACCATGTTGGCCCAGAGAAGCCGAGGCTTGCGCAGGAGAACATTCTGGAAGATTGCACCTTCATTAGTCGAAAGCTGTGTGGGTTTTCCCACCCACCCACCGACCTCGGGCACCAAAATCTCTGGGGCTGAGCCTGCCCTACACACTCCCTTTTCTGTTCCTCTTCTCCCCCGTTCCCCAACCAAAGAGGGTCAAGTTTATTTTAAGCTAATGTATTATGGTATTTTAATATTTTGTTGGAAGCCGTCCAGGGTGGCTGGGGAAGCCCAGCCAGATGGGCGAGGTATAAATAATAAATTATTTTATTATTATTATTATTATTATTTTATGCTATCCTCAAATTCACCTCTGCTCTGATTTCAAGAGAGCAAATGGCCTTTCTCTCTGCTGCGGGTGGAGCTCCTACTTCGATCCTATCCAACTCTCAAGAGGAGTTGGACAATACAAGTCTCTCTTTAAAGGGGAATTGCTGGCTCTCGTCTCCCAAGTATTGAGGAAACAGGAGACCTGTAGATTTCCAGGAATGGTGTATCCCTGATTTGGCTGGCACTGATAAAAGACTCTTTGGTTTCGGATTCAGGGCGAGGTAGCTGTGCCCTCTGACAGCATACGCATTGTACATTTAATAAAACTCATTTGAAGCATGGGACTTCTCCCAAAGAATCCTGGGAACTGTAGTTTGTTGAGGGCGCTGGGAATTCTAGTGGTCTGGAGGTGGTAAACTACAGCTTCCAGGATTTTTTTTGCCACATGCTTTTGTGCGCATGCCTTTCCCAACAACTCCTATCCCAAGTTATCTGTAGCTAGACCTGTTTTTCGGCTTCTGCTTGCTCCCAGGCAAGGAGAAATTTCATTGCATTACAAACAGGGCAGCTTTGTGTCAAATTTGCATCCCATAGGATTGAAATGTTTGTTGAGGGGTGGGGTGCTGCGAAGCGGGGTGTTGCGTTTATTATTAACATTGGTTTATTTACATGTATTCAGCTTATAGCCCACCTTTCCTTCCGAAGGAAACACATTCATAATAAAACATTTTTTCAAAAACAAAACTGAAAACACTTAAAAACATCCTAAAAACTGCCACCTCAAGGTCTCCTTCAGCCAACATCTGGTTGGCCACTGTGAAGACCGGGTGCATGGCAGGGGGTTGGGCTGGATGACCTTTGGGGGTCCCAACGCTATAATTCTATGGTTCTGTGACTAGAAGGCGCCCCCTCCCTTTGGCCTGAGCCCAGAGGCCAGGCTCTCCTGATGTTCTGTGAAGGGCCTGGTTTTTAAACAGAGATTCACTGTTTAGGGAAGCTTTTGATGTTTAATAGGTTATTGTATTTTAATATTCCATTGGAAGCTGCCCAGAGTGGCTGGAGAAACCCAGCCAGATGGGCGGGGTATAAATAATAATAATAATAATAATAATAATAATTGTTATTGTTATTATATTTGTAGCGTGTTTGCATTGCTCATTCTGTGCCTTGTGCTGCAGGCCCTGGAGCGCCATGGAGGAATTGACATATTGGTCTCCAATGCGGCAGTGAATCCCTTTTTTGGCTCCACTCTGGACGCCACAGAAGAAGTCTGGGACAAGGTAAGGGGTTCGGGGCAGGCGGAGGGAAAGGACTGAGGTGCTGAGGATGAGACTCTCAGGGCAAGAAAGGGGCACGAGCTCTGCCAGTAGGGTGAAGCGGCCCAGTTGGCGTAGAGCAGAGGCTTCTGGGAAATACAGTGTTGCTCGAATTAAGGCTGGGATGCAGGAAGCTGCCTCATGTCGGGTCCCATCCAATCACACTCGCTCTCAGCTTAAGCCGACTTTGCAGGGCTGCTGTGAGGGTGAAATGGGGAGGAGAGCTATGTGCTTTGAGTACCGTGGAGGGCAAAGCTGTGTGTAATGATAATGCTAATGATAATAATAAAGGTAAAGGGACGCCAGACCATTAGGTCCAGTCGTGGCCGACTCTGGGGTTGCGGCGTTCATCTCGCTTTATTGGCCGAGGGAGCCGGCGTACAGCTTCCGGGTCCTGTGGCCAGCATGACTAAGCCACTTCTGGCAAACCAGAGCAGCACACAGAAACGCCGTTTATGAGGAGATTTCACCCCTCCCATATCCAAGAATCTGCTGATATGTCTGGTGATTTTCCAGAGAGGAGGGGCGGTGTTCTGCTCTCTACTTATTCCGCTCCAGCCTAACATCAGTCAGTCAGTCAGTGTGTCAGAGAGAGAGAGACTGAGTGTTAGAGATTGTGTGTATAGATAAGGTTGCTGCTAAGAGCAGCTGCAGGCACTCAGTGCAGTTCAGCATTCATTTTGCTTAGACCTCATATAGCTCTGTATATAGTTGTATATTATAGTTGTAGATAGAATAAAGAAGATATTCTACAGAGCTGCTCTCTGAGTCTTTTATGCTCTGCTATACTCTGCTGTGCGACGACTGTCTTCTTGTGGGAGTGAATCCGGTGCTCACAGCACTAAGCTGTGAGTCCACAGCACTTTGACCTGTTCCTGTGCAGAAGGTGGTCTCTGGAAGTGCTACCCCAGCTCGCCTAGCCCAGTCGGGGTTGAAGTGGATGAGGCTCAAGGGCGATGCTGACAGTTTACCTTCCCGCCGGAGCAGTACCTATTTATCTACTTGCACTTTGACGTGCTTTTGAACTGCTAGGTTGGCAGGAGCAGGGACCAAGCAACGGGAGCTCACCCCATCACGGGGATTCGAACCGCCGACCTTCTGATCGGCAAGTCCTAGGCTCTGGTTTAACCCACAGCGCCACCCGCGTCCAATAATAATAAATACATAAATAAATCCTGCTACACCACTTCCCTGCGGGGGACTGGATGGCCAGTTCACTCCTCCTGCTCAGGGAGAGAAGGCCTCTCTCAGCTCCTTGTTTCAGAGAGCAGGGTGGGTGGGTGTTTGAAGTATGGTTGTGAATTTTTCTTGATTTTATTGCCTTTAGCTTCCTGTAAACCTGCTTTGAGGGTTTTGTTGTTGTTGTTTTACAGTCAAGCGATATATAAATTACACGAAAACAATGAAGGGGGAAAGTGATTAGGCAGTGGGTGGGAGAGGTTTGCAAGTGACGGGTTTTGAAAAGCCTTTTCCTCCTTTCTTTTATCTTCAATTAGATTTTCGACATCAACGTGAAGGCCGCAGCCCTGCTGATCAAACTGGTCGTACCTCACATGGAGAAAAGGGGGTGAGTCCCGGATTATTGTGCTTGCGTGCTGTGGAAGAGGCAACTTGGTGGTTGGGCAAGGATTGTTCTGTGGCAATGATAAAATTATTGTCTATATTCTGGTCGCCAATCAAGCAGATAACCACGAAGATCTCCTTGCAAGTCCACCTGTTCTGTGGTGAGCTTGTCACGCTCCGTGTCACACTTCATGTCTGCTTCAAGTTTCTGGTCCTCATTGTGAAACTTACCACTTCTGTAGCCCTTCCTGTGTCCACCCACCCTCTGTTCTGTTGACCTGTGGGATGTCACGGTCCGGTCTACAGGCGTTCCAAGTCCCGGCTGAGGACGTCGGGACCGGGGACAAGATGGCGGGGTGGGAGCAGGAACGAGAGTCCAGAAGCCAGGGGTCCGAGGGTCAGGAAGCAGGGAGTCACGAAGTCAAGGGTCCGAGGGTCGAGAAGCAAGGAGTCAAGGAGCCGAGGTCCGAGGATCAGGAAGCATGAAGCTAAATGCAGCAAGGCGGGAAACGAGTTGCTGTGGCAAAGAGCTGAAGGGAAATGCTAACCTTATATCCCTTCCCAGCTCTTGCCATCAGGTGCAGTGAGTTACCAAGTGGCCTCACCTGTGCGGTCGCGCCTTGCCTCTCCAGAACAAACTTAGGAAGGCCCCAGTCCTGCGAAACCCTACTGGTCACAGGGCCCGGCTCCTGCATGCACTCCTGACATGGGACTTGCGGAGAAGGTCGCCTTTCATAAAGGTGGGCCAGAAGCCATTCAGTGGCTTGGCCACTGACATTTGGGGGGAACTACGGAGCACATCTGTGGAATTTCGAGGGGGAGGGACTTGGTAGCCCTTTATCTGGTATAGAGTTGAGGCCATGTTGCTAGACCTCATGGCCAGCACCCTTGTTTGAGACGTTTTCAGTCCCTCTGTGGGTTCAGTAACCATCATCCATTTTCTCAGGTGACAATAGACCCCAAAGCACTCAGTGAGTAACATGGCGGAGTGGAGATTTGAACCCAAGACTTACTGAGGCATGGCCAACACTTGAACCACAAGCAACTTTTCTGAGGTGAACTCCACCCGTCTCCCTGGTCCTGACACCTTCACCCTTCCTCAGGGCTCACTTCTGCAGCCGAATTTTCCTTTCAGATGTCCACCTCACCTTACGTGGTCCCCATCATGACTCCTCTCAGCCTCCATCCTCATTCGCTCTTGTTAACCTGCTTTTTTCTTACAGAGGCGGCTCCATCGTTATCGTCTCCTCTATCGCTGCTTATTCCCCGTTTCCGGTGAGTCAACTGTTTTCCATTCCTCTGCCAATGTTGTCCTTGCCCTTCTGGGTCTAGAACTTCCCCATCCCTTCCTGTAGTAAGAACATAAGAAGATCCCAGCTCCTGGATCAGGCCAGCGGCCCATGTAGTCCGGCGTCCTATTCTCACAGTAACCAACCAGATGCCCCAATAGGAAATAGGTCACAATATAGATTTTAACCTCTGGGGGAAACTCTGGGAAAGTGACTTGAAGTTTACAGCATCTTGTTCTTTGAAGGAGAAGTACCTGAAAATTATTTACAGATGGTGTTTAACTCCGAGTAGGCTTGTTAAGATGCACAGTGGTACCTCGGGTTACATATGCTTCAGGTTACAGACTCCGCTAACCCAGAAATAGTGCTTCAGGTTAAGAACTTTGCTTCAGGATGAGAACAGAAATCGGGCTCTGGCGGCGTGGCAGCAGCAGGAGGCCCCATTAGCTAAAGTGGTGCTTCAGGTTAAGAACAATTTCAGGTTAAGTACGGACCTCTGGAACGAATTAAGTACTTAACCCGAGGTACCACTGTATAAGACCGAATAAGATAAGCGCTGGAGATGCAAAGAGGTTGAGGGAACGTTTTTTCATATGTGGTGGACTTGTAAAAGGGTAAAAGAGTACCGGGAAATGATTCATAACGAATTGAAAAAAATGTTTAAAAGTACTTTTCCCCCAAAAAACCAGACAGAGTCCTTTCTGCTGAAATTCCCGGGTGTCCAAAAAGGTTATGTATGCCACTACTGTGGCCCGTGTTTTGTTAGCCCAAAAATGTAAAACGAGTGAGGTCCCATCAAAAGAAGAATGGCAACTTAAGTTGACAGAATATCCACAGTTTGCATACTTAACATATAGTATAAGAGAACAAGAAGAACATACGTTTAGAGAAGATTGGAAAACATTTATTGAATATATGGGAAATGACTGTGTACAGCTGAAAACACCGGCAGCATTAAGATAACTTCAACAGTGTAAGTTAGTTATGATGGTTGTAAGAATGGAAAACTGAATGGTATAGTTTCTGTAAAATATGCAGGAATTTATGATATGTAAAATGAACCATGGAAAGAGAGGAAGGGAAGTCACTGGTATCTTAAGGATGTATAAATGAATACTTTAAATTGTAAGGCAGAAAATTTAATAAAAATTATATATTATAAAATGCAAGCAGGACATCAGTTCACCAACGCCATCCACTCTTGCCATTCCCTGCAACTGGTTCCAACTCAGGAACGGCTCTTCCAAGCTGAAGCTATTGCTAGTAAACACTGATGGCCTCCCTGAATTTTGAAAGCCGTCCACATTGATGGCCTACATCCCTTCCCTAAGGAAGAGGACAGAAGTTGTGGTGCAACAACATCTGGGTGCCCATGGTTGAAGAATGCTGCCTTAGGGGGACGCTGGCACTCTGTCTTTCATCTGTACTTTTCAGCTACTGGGAACATTGAACTTACCTACCTTTTCTTCTTGAACTTACCAAAAAAACAAGAAAAAAACAAAAATTGAGTCAAGAAGTTGTAAAGTAAAATCTGACACTGCAAGTTCACTTTATTTTAGATAGCTTATAAGTTTTCATGGCACTTCGTCAGTAGTAGTCTTATTCTCACAAACCTGATAAATGGTGAAAAATCGTTTTTGAACAAGAATATTAATTGTATGAATAATTGTTGCCTATGTGCTGTACGGGTTACACAGTCATTATTTACGGCACAAGTTGTATTTCTTCAGCCTTAGGGGGACGGTCCTGTCAGCCCCCTGAAATCTCTTCCTCCTCTTAGGGCCTGGGCCCCTACAACGTCAGCAAGACAGCACTCCTGGGCCTCACACACACCCTGGCTTCCGAACTCGGCCCCAGAAACATCCGCATTAACGCACTGGCCCCCGGCCTGATCCGCACCAAGTTCAGCTCAGCTGTGAGTATCGGGGAAGCTGAGGACAGAGGTGCCTCCTGTGTTTATTTATTTATCCCCTGCCTTTCTTCCGCCATCACGGAACCCATGTTGCAGTGTGCATGCGTGCCTCCCCTGGCTAGGGCATGGGGGGCGGGGGGAGAGAGAGAGAGCTACCTCGTGTTTCAGTGAGCAGCTTTTGGAACTCCCTGCCTGGAAAAATTATGATTCTTACTACATTTATTACCAGCTGCTCATCAGCTGTTCCCCGGCTGGGTTGCAACAGTTAAAAATGTAAAGCAGTCAGAACAGATCACAATCGCAGGAATAGGGTGGGTTCTGAAAACAGATCAAGTGTCAAAGACCGAGGTGAAGAGGTCTGTTCCACTTCATTCCACCTGACAAGATATTCCTGTTTCTTGGGGGTTTTAATGGGATTCTTTATCTGCCCCTTCTGTCTGTTTTAATTTTCTGGTTTTTTTATTTATTTTGTTCTATAATGTATTATTTTTTTAAGTGTTTCACTTGCACCCTACCCTCTGACGGCATAGATTTCAATGGGAGCGAGGTGTAACTAACTGCAGCTCTGATCTTATACACACTTAAAACTGGGAGCGAGCCTCGTTGAATTCGGGCTGGACTTGGACACCCATGAAGACAGACACATATACGGTGCTGTCTGTCTGAATCCAACCCAAAGTCAACAGAAGTTGAAATCTGTAATTGGGCTGGGGGTTTTGTTTTGGTTTTTTAAAAATGTCTTCACCTACAGGCACGAATTCAGGATATTGGTTTTATCATAGAGGCAAACTGACTGTGCATCTTCTCTTTCCAGCTCTGGCAAGACAAAACCATGGGGGACAATTTGATGGACACCATGAGGATACGGAGGTAACGTTCACTACACAAACAATCACCCCACCGGTCAGCAGGTCTGTGGGCCAGCTATGGACCACAAACGGAATCTGAGGGGACTCTACTACATCACTTGAATTGGCCACTGGGCCCTGAGAGCCAGTGTGGTGTAGTGGTTAAGAGCGGTGGACTCGTAATCTGGGGAACCGGGTTCGCGTCTCCGCTCCTCCACATGCAGCTGCTGGGTGACCTTGGGCCAGTCACACTTCTTTGAAGTCTCTCAGCCCCACTCACCTCACAGAGTGCTTGTTGTGGGGGAGGAAGGGAAAGGAGAATGTTAGCTGCTTTGAGACTCCTTAAAGGGAGTGAAAGGCGGGATCTCAAATCCAAACTCTTCTTCTTTAAAATAAGCCCCTCGCCCACCCACTAATGTTGGGCACAAGCCCATCCAAGCCGTTGTCTCTCTGGAGCCTGCCTTCTAACCACAGGGGTGGTGAACCATTTTTGGCCCCACCCACTTGACATATGCAACATCATTTGTGGGCAGGTTAAAGGAGGGGGCTGGGCCAGGTGGGTGGCTGCGGCCCCTTCTCAGATCTGGTTCTCCAGTAGGGCAGGATGCAGAGGGGCTGGGCTGCTGGGGAGATACCATTCCCCACTCTTTTTCTAGGAGTTCTGCAGGTGGCGCTGTGGTCTAAACCACTGAGCCTCTTGGGCTTGCTGAACAGAAGATCGGCAGTTCGAATCCCCACAACGGGGTGAGCTCCCATTGCTCTGTCCCAGCTCCTGCCAACCTAGCAGTTCAAAAGCACACCAGTGCAAGCAGATAAATAGGTACCACTGTGGCGGAAAGGTAAACAGTGTTTCCATGCAGTCTGGCACTTGTCGCGGTCCTCCATTCGCCATTAGCAGTTTAGTCATGCTGGCCACACGACCCGGAAAGCTGTCTGTGGACAAACGCCAGCTGCCTCGGCCTGAAAGGAAGACCAGTGCCGCAACCCCATAGTCGCCTTTGACTGGACATAACCATCCTTGGGTCCTTTACCTTTATCTTTTACCTTTTTCTCTAGTGGAATGCATCTGAGGAATGGGTCTTAGCTGTGTCAGAGGGGGTCTGATCTGTGTGCAAAAAGTCTCACTTCTGGTTGCTGGTGCCTCTCTATTTTTATTTATTTATTGGGTTTATATGGCACTCTTCATCAAAAGATCTTGGGGAGGTTCAGATGATTTAAAAACAAAAACAAAACCCAAGATAAAAGCACTAGTAAATAATCAAAAGCAACAAAACCCAACCTCCCACAAACTCATTTAAAAGCCTGTAGAATATTAAACAGCCAAAAGCATGGTTGAAGAGGAATGGTTCTTTTGCCTGGCACATAAAGGTGTATAATGAAGGCACGAGGCGAACCTCCCTGGGGAGAGCATCTCACAAGCGGGGAGCCACCACAGAGAAGGCCCGTTCTTGTACAGTGGTACCTCGGGTTACATACACTTCAGGTGACATACGCTTCAGGTTACAGACTCCGCTAACCCAGAAATAGTGCTTCAGGTTAAGAACTTTGCTTCAGGATGAGAACAGAAACCGTGCTCCGGCGGCGCAGCAGCAGCAGGAGGCCCCATTAGCTAAAGTGGTGCTTCAGGTTAAGAACAGTTTCAGGTTAAGTATGGACCTCGGGAGCGAATTAAGTACTTAACCCGAGGTACCACTGTATTGCTGCCCTCTAGACCTCTCACGGAGGAGCCACATGAAGAAGGGCCTCAGAAGATGAACACAAGAGTCTGGGTCAGTTTATATGGGGAGAGGCGATCCTTGAGGTATTGCAGTCCTGAGCCGTTCGGCGTTTTTTTAGGGGCAGAGTTGGGGAACCATTCTCAAACTGAGAGCCACATTCTTTTGTGGAGAGCCTTCCGGGGCCTACCGCGGATGGGGCCCCAGCTGGCGCACTCGGGTGCACATAGCACACTGCTGCATGCACAATGTGCTGTACATCCAAAACCACCTCATCCTGAGTCAGACCTATCGGGGTCCACCTATCTCAGTATTGTCAACTCTGGCTGGCAGCTGCTCTCCTGAATTTCAGTCCGGGAACATTCATTCCCAGCCCTATCTGGAAGTTCGGTATGAAAGCGAGTGACAAAATGTTAATACATTCTGGGATCTTTATTATTATTTAACCAGCTTACGATAAGCCTAAAAACCTTGATTTGTGTTCAGAGCAGGGCGGGGGGGGGTGCTCTGCTGCCAAACTACAGCCCCTCCCCAGACGCACGGATTCACTCGCTTCCTGCCACCACCCCAAACCCACAGCAGTAAAGGCTGGAAAAAAGGCTATAAATGCCTGGAAGTGGGTGGCGGGGATGATTTTCACGCAGAGCACAGTTCGGCAGAGGAGGTTTAAACCTTCCCTCCTTTCCCCAGCTGCACTCTCTGCGAGTATCACAGAAACCCGCCTGCTGCAAACTCGGAGCCATTAGGTTTTTTTGGGGGAAAGTCTCCTACAAAAACCAGTTTTTTGCAAGCCTAATTGCAACGTGGAATTGGGGGGGCCGGGCGGTTACTGGTGTGTGGGGGGGTGTCACAGTGCATGGGGTGTGGAGGTTTAACCCTTTCCTCCACAGCAATGAACTCCACCCTAGGTAAAGGGTCCAGTTGTGGCCGACTCTGCGGTTGCGGCGCTCATCTCACTTTATTGGCCGAGGGAGCTTCCGGGTCATGTGGCCAGCAGGACTAAGCCGCTTCTGGCGAACCAGAGCAGCGCACGGAAACGCCGTTTACCTTCCCGCCGGAGCGGTACCTACTTATCTACTTGCACTTCTGACGTGCTTTTGAACTGCTAGGTTGGCAGGAGCAGGGACTGAGCAACGGGAGCTCACCCCATCGCGGGGATTCGAACCGCCGACCTTCTGGTCGGCAAGTCCTAGGCCTCTGTGGTTTAACCCACAACGCCACCAGCGGAACTCCACCCTACCCACCCACAAAAAGAACCCCAACACGAACACACTACAATTATGCTTGAAGAGAGCCCCTGTTCTGGAGCACACGGTCCAGCCCTCTTGCCTACCCCCTCCTCCCAACCCTTGGAGAGCTGCTGCCGCCTAGAGTAGACAACGTTGAGCACGATGGATGTGGAATAAGGCTCCACGGTGTCCCACCGGGTGGGTTAAGCAGCTCTAGCTAGGCCTGAGTCCTGGCGCAACCTGCAGGCCATTTATTTATTAAATATCTATACCACCTGTCATCTGAGTATCAAAGGGCAGTTTACAATATAAAAACACAAAAGGTACATGACGTAAGAAGCAGCAGGTTTTTTTTGTTTTTTTTAAACACCCTGCAAGGTTTGAAAGGCCATAGATTGGCTATTTAAACAAAGATCTGGGAGAAAAGTCAAGGTATGTAAGGAAGGTGCCAGGCAGGCGTTCCGGGGGAGAGCATCCCACAAGCAGGGAGCCGCCGCAGAAAAAGCCCGTTCACGCGTTGCTGCCCTCCAGACCTCTCACAGGAGGCACGCAAAGAATAATAATAATAAATAATAAATTTTATTTATACCCCGCCCTCCCCAGCCAGAGCCAGGCTCAGGGCAGCTAAGACCAGTAAAATTAGAATAAAAACATAATAGAAAGAAACCAATTTAAAATACAGATTAAAATGCAGCCTCATTTTAAAAGTAGCCCATAAATCAAAATCGTAAGGGCAAGGAAACATAAGGGTCCTCCGCAGGGCATACCAGGAGAGGTGGTCCCATAGGTATGTGGGTCCTAGGCCACATATGGTTTTAAAGAAGGACCTCGGAGGATAATTCCAGGGTCAGGGTCATATGGGGAGAGGTGCCCCTTCCTCGTATGGGCTCTCGGTGTTGGCAACTGTGGTGTGAGAGGCAGGAGTCGAGGGCCAGGGAATGGGGTTGCAGGTCAAGAGCCAGGAGTTTGACCCTATAGGTGGTGCTGTCGCCCAGGCAAATTCATCAGGGAGCCGACGGCCACCCGGCGGACTCTAGAATGGGCAGGCAGATTTGAGGCTTCTCGAAGAAGAGCAGGAGATCTCTGTAGCTGGATCAGGCCAAGGGCCCACCTTGCCCCTGATCTCACAGTGGCCAGTCTGATGCCCCTGGGGAAACTTGCTAGCAGGATGTGAGTGCCCCGACAATCTCCCCACTTGCAATTTTCAGCGATGGGCGCTATTGAAAAATTTGGATTTGATATCCTGCTTTATCACTACCCTAAGGAGTCTCAAAGCGGCTAACCTCCTTTCCCTTCCTCCCTCACAACAAACTGTGAGGTGAGTGAGGCTGAGAGACTTCAGAGAAGTGTGACTAGCCCAAGGTCACCCAGCAGCTGCATGTGGAGGAGCGGAGAATCGAACCCGGTTCACCAGATTACGAGTCCACCGCTCTTAACCACTACACCACACTGGCTCTTTTTGCCTCCAAACGTGTGGTGGAGCCTAGCCATTCTGGTTGGTAGCCGTTGATCGCCTTATTCTCCCCATGAATTTGTCTCATTTTTTGCATCCATCTGTCTCGAAAGAATGGAGTGTGCCTCCGTGGGCAGAGTCGAATCACTGGGAAATCGCAACACCCGCTGTGGCTGCAGAGACCCGCAACTTGTAACTGCTGCCTCCAGCATGGTTTCTGCTGTGTTAGCAGCAACCAAAATGGCCTCTCTGGGGCGCAGGCCTGGGTGGTGTGTCTGGGGGTCCTGGGCTGCCAGACAACAAGATCCCCCCTCTCAGCCTGACTGATGTGGTCCAAAATAAAGCAGAGCAATATGTTTGGCAGCAGCCTGGTTGCAGGAGTTGCCGGAAGGAGAGTTACAAGGCGCCATCCAACCCCCTTAGGAACTTCATTCCAGATTTGTGTAGGGTTTACTCCTTAGTCTTTTCTTCTCCTGAAGATATCCCACAGGGCCGCGGGTAATGAATTTTGTCTAATCCTCTTTATTAGCTATTCAAATGGGTGGCCGTCGCCACCTCTTGCGGGCAGGGGGCAAAATTTCAAAGTTTAACTGTTCATTGTGTGAAAAAGTAATTCCTTTTGCCTGGCTGTGAAGCTAGCAATATTCAGCTACGTTGGATGGTCGCGAATTCTAGTATTATGAGTGAGGGAGAAAAACATTTCTCTATCCACTTTCTCCAAACCGTGCATAATTTTTATACACGTCTGTCATCTCCCCTCCCCACCAGCCTGACATACCTTTAAACAAACTAAAAAGGCCCAAATGTGGCCTCAGTTTTTCCCCTTGACTTGAACCCATGCAGGTCCAGGTGCGAAAGACATAACATTTTGAATTAAAGATCACAGCACCCTGAACAGCAGGAGTTCTCTCTCCTGCTTAGTGTCTGACTAGCACCTGGGAGTTGTTGTTTAGTCGTTTAGTTGTGGCCAGCTCTTCGTGACCCCATGGACCAGAGCATGCCAGGCACTTCTGTCTTCCACTGCCTCCCGCAGCTTGGTCAAACTCATGCTGGTAGCTTCGAGAACACTGACCAACCATCTCGTCCTCCGTCGTCCCCTTCTCCTTGTGCCCTCCATCTTTCCCAACATCAGGGTCTTTTCCAGGGAGTCTTCTCTTCTCATGAGGTGGCCAAAGTCTTGGAGCCTCAGCTTCAGGTTCTGTCCTTCCAGTGAGCACTCAGGGCTGATTTCCTTCAGAATGGAGAGGTTTGATCTTCTTGCAGTCCATGGGACTCTCAAGAGTCTCCTCCAGCACCAGAATTCAAAAGCATCCATTCTTCGGCGATCAGCCTTCTTTATGGTCCAGCTCTCACTTCCATACATCACTACTGGGAAAACCATAGCTTTAACTATACGGACCTTTGTCCGCAAGGTGATGTCTCTACTTTTTAAGATGCTGTCTAGGTTTGTCATTGCTTTTCTGCCAAGAAGCAGGCGTCTTTTAATTTCGTGGCTGCTGGTTCAAATAATTAAACTCACTGGGTGATCTTAGGCCAGTTATTCCCTCTCAGCCTAACCTACCTCGCAGGGTTGTTGTGAGGATAAAATGGGGAGGGGGAGAAGAACCATGTATGCTGCCTTGAGCTGTTTGGATATGGGATTCAAATGTAATAAATAAATTAATTGGGAACCCCATGGGCTGGGATTACAAACTTCATTCCGCTCACAACTAAAATGTTTCCTCAGGCCTTGAGGATTTAGAATAACCTGACTGTGCGCGTGGAGTACTTAGCAATCTTACTATGCTTTCATTTTTAAAATTTTATTTCTGTGTTCTGCTTGGTCCACTGCGCATGTGCACATGCGTGCTTCCTGCCTCCCCCCACAAACGTGCCCCAGCGCATTTGCGCATTGGTTTAAACAGTGCGCAAAAAGCAAGCATCGTTATTGCATCAGGGTTCTCAGGCGCTTTAGTTGCCTAATTAAAAAAAAAAAAAAGAGGGGGAGAGAAAAGAAGCAAACTGACAACTGCAGAAAATTGCACATGTGGCAATTGTGGAATTGCTTCTGGAAATTCTCCAGGTTACGCAGGAAGGCAGAGCAGAGCAGAGCAGTGGTGGTGATGCAGAAACTTACAGAATGATAATGAAATGGAACGAGGAACATCCAAGCATCCCAAGACTTTAGAGTGATCTGTCAGCTGCAGCCTCGGTCGTTCTGGGTTGAACAGCAAAGAAATCCAGGCCTGGATTAGGGGTTGGTTACCCACAGGCCTTGTTGGCACCATCTTCTTCCTCTTACCTAGATTCACCTTTCCTCCTCCTGCCTCCAGTTCCTCGGCCTCATCTCCTTTCCCCACCGGGCTCAGCCACCTCCTTTTCCCCGGCCCTGCCCTTGGACAATGGCTATATTCTGCCTCCGCTGTCAGGAGGCCACAGAAAACCACTCACTGGGGAATCTCATGTGAGCAGAGTACTGCTGCGCTCAGGTCCGGGTTGCAGGCGTCCTAAAAGGCATCAGGTTGGGCACTGTGAGAACAGAATGCAGGACTAGATGGGCCCCTGGCCTGATCCTGCATGCTCATTTCATGTCCCTCCAACTAAGCCCCATCCTTTCTTTGCCTAACTTCCTCCAGGAATGGCCGCTAACCGGACTGTTTCTCTTTCCTCCCTCTCTTCCTTAGGATGGGAGAGCCGACGGACTGCTCTGGCATAGTCTCCTTCCTCTGTTCCCCAGACGCTGACTACATCACAGGGGAGACCGTGGTGGTGGCTGGGGGGGCCCCATCCCGTCTCTAATGGGATGGGGGGGGGGTCCGGCCTACCTTCCTACTCAGCCATGTGAACGACCAGATGGATGGTTTTGCATTGCCCACTATGCACCCCAGGAATAAAAATGTGGGGGTGTTGACTGAGGGGGGAGGGGGTGCTTGGCTACTGGAAGTGGGGGGCACAGTTGCTCCCCCAGAGGGGAGGTGACAGGGTGAGACACAGACGTCCCTCCCAGTAAATGGGAAGGTGGCAAGGGGGAAATTGATCTCTGGGTCTCATTTGAGATTGTGTTTTTTAAAAATACCGTATTTTTTGCTCTATAAGACTCACTTTTACCCTCCTAAAAAGTAAGGGGAAATGTGTGTGCGTCTTATGGAGCGAATGCAGGCTGCACAGCTATCACAGAAGCCAGAACAGCAAGAGGGATTGCTGCTTTCACTGCGCAGCTATCCCTCTTGCTGTTCTGGCTTCTGAGATTCAGAATATTTTTTTTCTTGTTTTCCTCCTCCAAAAACTAGGTGCGGTCTAGTGCGTCTTATAGAGTGAAAAATACGGTATGATGGTGGTAATTATGATTGGTTTATTACCCACCCTTCACCCTAAGGTCCCAGGGTGGTTCACAATGATTTAAATGAATTAAAACAAATTAAATTGAATTAAAACAAATTAAAGGGAGTTATAGGGATACAGTCCATCCCTGGTCCAGGTTTGTTGGAAGAAGTTTTGGTATCATCTAGATCAGTGTTTCTCAAACTTGGGTCTCCAGGTATTTTGGGGCTACAATTCCCACCATCCCTGACCACTGTTCCTTCTAACTAGGGATGATGGGAGTTGTAGTCCAAAAACAGCTGGAGACCCAAGTTTGGGAAACACTGATCCCTATGAAGTTCATCAGGTAGCACAGTTCCCATTGGGATGGGGAATGACCCAAAGCAGTCTTTGCCAACCTGGGCTCTCCAGATGTTTTTGGACTACAACTCCCATCAGCCTCTGCTGGCTGGGGCTGATGGGAGTTGTAGTCCAAAAGCATATGGAGGGGCCCAGGTTGGCAAAACCGGGCCTTACAGCCTACAAATGCTTCCCTGTGTAACTGGGGCGCCCTTCTGGAAGAACAAAAATCTCGAGAACTGGGAGAGGTGTCTGTGTGCGTGTATTATGGATTTTAGGGGTCACTTTTGCAGAAAAGTATCGGGGCGCAGGAAGTCTTTTGCGAGGGAAGGGTCAGGTCTGTGGCTCCAGTGGCGATTTCCCGCCTGTTCGCTTCCCAGTGTGCCTTATTTTTATGTCGACTTTCACAATAAAGGTGTGTCTCTGACTGAATCCTTTTGTGGGCGCCTCTGTTTGTGCGGGGGAACCCCAGCCCCCCAAGGAAGGGGTTCTCAGCAAGGGTGGAGTCTGAGTGAAGCACAGCCTCTCCCCCCCAAAACTATACGCTGCGAAGCCACCCCTCACGTCCATCCCTCCTGAGGTGGGGGGGCAGGCAGTGGAAATGACTTCTTGGTGCGTGGACTCCCCCTTTTAACAACACAGAACACCCCTCTGCACTTCCACCCCCACATCCCTCCATCCCCGAAGGAGCCTTTTTTCGGGGGGAGGGTGGAGACTTACGCCCACGTTTTCTTGGGAGGCTTCCCCCTCACCATCTGGATCTTTTTCCTACCCACCCCCCTCGCCATTTCTTCCTCTTACCACCCCCGCCGACGATCATTTCCCATCTGACAGTTCATCTCCCTTCTTGGGGGGGGGGAGAGAATTTCACATGTGCTCCTTTGAACATTGCCTTCTGTGGCTTCCCCCCACCCCCTCCCTCGCCCCACCAGATATATAAATATATATACTACTACTATTCCTCCATTTTGGGGGGAGGGGGGTTATATGGTCCACAGCCTGCCCTTCCCTCCCCCCCCCCAATGTCTGGGTGAGGGTTCACTCGCCGCCAGCTCCCTTGCCTTGCATTTGTTCATCCTCTGGCATTTCCCTGGCACCTGAGGTCCTCTCTGCCTTCTGCCATCTCCATTATCCTGGTTCCTTCTCCTTCCTTCTCATGTTCCGTCCCAGCTGACATTTTCAGCGTCTCCTTTCCTGGATTTCCACTTGCTCTCCACTCGCCTGCCTTCCTCTCCCTTCCTTCCCACCCTCCCATCCTCTGTGTTTCATACTATTCCCACCTGATCTCTCCATTTGGAGTCTACCTCTTTTTTTGCCTCTGGCTGGGCTTTTCATTTCTCTCTCCCCCCCCCCCAACTCCTTCCACCAGCCTTTATGCTGACACATTTCAACACTGCTGCTCCTACCGCCGCTTCTTTTTCTCTCTTTTATCCCTGCGGCTCATGTTTCCAGTGGCTATTTTTCTACACAAACCGTCTTCTCTGCCTTCCTGCTACGCTGGGCTGCATTACCTCTCCGACACGGCCAGGCGGTATTCCCAGCTGAGATTCCTTCCCTGTCTATGCGCCCGCTCAAGGCTTGGGTGTGTCTGTTATCTTATCTCGCTTTTCTAGAAGCGTGTGCCTCTTTATTTTCCTCCGCTGGCTCCAGAATAAACTCATGGTAAGTGTGGGAAGTGGCCCTACAATGTTCTCCTGCTCTCTTGTGTATATATCTAGGTAATCTAGTCTGTGCATCTGCAAGATGTTGTTCCCAATTTCTTTTTCTGCATGCTGTAGTCGTGAAATAAATTTGAGACCTGTTCTTTCCATTCCTGGGCGCTCGATGCTGTATTCCCAAACGTGCCGTTTCTCCTAGAGATTTCTTTCCGTTTGGCAGGGCTGTTTTCTTTGACATTTCGTAGCCAAGGCTTGGTTTGTGCATGTTGTGCATAGATGGGAATCTGCTTCCCCCCTCCCGCATCCTTTTGTGGGTCTCTTTTGTATGCTGTTTGTGTCCATCAGAAGAGTAGACTGTGTGTGTTCCTGTGTCTCCATATCTGCAGGCTACTAAATTATTATGCACATGTCTATGAGCAGCCAGCTAATAAGGAACGCTGGGGTGTGTGTACAACAACCCCCCCTTCTACCCGCCCCCCCCAAAACAATGTTTTGCGTGTCCACATTTCTGTATATGTGAGGTGTGTGCATGCGCACATAACGCTGACTTAGCGTGCAGTAGTGGTCCCTTCTGCCTCTCGCCTGCTTATAGGTTTTGACTGCTCTGCTTTTTTCCCTGAGATCTATTTGATCACCTGTGTGTACCTTCTGTGTCTGCGATTTTCCGCTTTTCTGCTAGAGTGATGTCAACTTGGCTTCTGCCGCGAATACGTTCTGCTCCTAACGGAACGGGCTTTCTGGTTCTTGTTTACAAAAATGACCCTACGGTATGTGGCTGGGGTGTGCATGCACATAGCGGTGCAAAGGAACGTACGTGTGTGTGTGATGCTTATGAGATTGATCCCAATACAGAGCACCAAAGTTAATTCAGTGTACAAACCTTTACGTGCTAAAAGGCATCTCTCTAAGGCTGCCTGCCTCTCCCTTCCTGACAACTTCAGTTATGTTTGCCTAAAACCATGTGTCTCTTGGTGCAGGTTGTTCCCTACCCACTGTACCATGTGGTCTCCTTCGGCAGCCCTGCTGCCTTTCCTCCGCCCTGGGAAGAGGCTCCCCGGTTCCTGTGAGCGCCTAGATTTTCTTTGAACGGCTCCTGATGCACTCAGCTGGGCACTAAGCAGGGAGGCCTGCAGCGTCGCCTGTTGCAGCCGATGCCTGTCGCCCGAGAACCCCAGCTTCTCCATTCACACGTGGCCTGATAACCACCGCCAAGAACCAGCCGAGCCCTCCAGAAGGCTTGCTGACTGACGCCAGTACTACTGCCTCTTCTCATGCACCAGGTCCTGGGGAACACAATGTCAAAGCCGCCTGTCAGCTCCCAGACTGTCTACTCTCTATTATAAGATTCCAAGTTCCATCGACCTGGATAACTCCCCAATTCCTAACCACCGTATATGCCTGTAAACCGAAGGCCTCGCGGCCCTCCCATGCCTGTAATGGCAAGAGGGCCCTTTTAAGCTCTCTTGTCCAAACCGTGACACCAGCTGGGGAAGGCCGGGAAACAGTCGATTTGAGTGCTTATCTCCTGTTGCCGAAGACCTCTAGGAAAACTGTCTCCGCTGACAAGGGACCTCTAGGAACTCTGGCATGTTTGGTGCTAGCCAAAGAAATCCTCTTGGTTTCAGAGCCCTCCTTCTATGACTGCAGTCCAAGAACAACTTGAAGACCCCATAGCTCTGTACAGTCAACACCAGCTCGGGTCTTTCGCTCCCAAAGCACGACGGACCACTAGCCGAAGAACGCTGGGTTTTGGTAGGTGTGACTTTTTGTATGCCTACAGCCGGAGATCTCTCGGAGTGCTGGTGTGCTTGTAGCCAGAAAGCCGTGGAGCGACTGTAGTGTTCTTGCATCTCTACTGGCAGAAACAGCAAGACCTCTATGCTTCCGTAATTAAAGACGACCCCCGGGTTCGCCTGCAGGTAAACCAAAGGCTTTGGGGACTCCTGTAGCACGAGGAGTGCTAACGTTTAATACAGGTGTTGCTCTACTGCATGCCTCATAACCACTAAACCTTGGCCTTTTCCTGCAGCCAGCTGCTCTCCTCTGTCCCAGCAAACGGAGAAGCCTCGTGAATCTCTGGTCAGGAAGCCTCCGCCTGCCGGTGGCTCCTTTACATGTCTGCAACCAAAAAAAGCCAGACCTTGTCCACGCTCTGGCTGTAGCCCTGAAGGCGTAGCTCAGAAGGCCCTCGAGAAGCAGGAAGGGCTTCCCCGATGCCTGGCTGCGAGGAAGGAGGCGTGAAGGGCTGAGGTCTCTCCGTGTGGGGCAGCGCCATGTAGAGGCGCCCCGGAGGGGGAGCGGAGATGCGCGCAGGGACTCGTGGGTAACTGGAGCCCGACAGGCCGGGGAGCTACGTTACATGAATGTCCAACGGAGGCAGGTTCGAGTTTGACGATGGCGGCTGCTATGTGGGAGACTGGGAGGAGGGCCGGGCGCACGGCTACGGCGTATGCACAGGCCCCGGGGCCCAGGGGGAGTACAGCGGGCGCTGGAGCCGCGGCTTCGAATCCCTGGGCGTCTACACCTGGCCCAGCGGGAACACCTACCAAGGCCACTGGAGCCAAGGGAAGCGGAGCGGGCTGGGCGTGGAGCGCAAGAGCAAGTGGAGCTACAAAGGGGAGTGGAGTCATGGGCTGAAGGGGCGCTCCGGCGTCTGGGAGAGCCACTCGGGAGTCATCTATGAAGGGATGTGGCGCGAGGGCCTACAGGATGGCTACGGCATGGAGACGTACGCTGACGGAGGTGAGAGGGCCAATAAAAAGCCCCGAGGCAGGGTGGGGTCCTTTCCACGCCGTCCCCCATCATTTGTCCTAGTGTCAAGTTGGCAATACGCCCATTCCCCACTTCACCCACCCACCCAAACGCTGTTTTTCGCCATTTCTCCTCTTCCTTCATTGCTTGACCAACTCTTCCCTTCTCCGGTTCCCTAAATCGCTCCATCGCTCTTGCCACACGGACACCAATAGTTCTTCATCACCCAGCCGTTTCTCCCTCTGTCCATCCATCACAGAGGTGTAGGGGATAGATTGTGAACCCAGCAGTCACGGGTTCAAATCCCTGCTTGGCCATGCAGTTTCATGTGTAGCCTGGAAAACGTCACTCCTCGCTTCAACCAAACCCACCATTTCACCCCTGAGGATGAATTACGCTAAACGGATGCGCTCCCCCAAAGCCGAAATCAACTCGCTCCCACTTCTACATCTTGTTTCTTTGTTTTTCTCAGTCCTTTCTAGGTGGACGTTCCCCATAAGGCCCACCATTATTTTGCATCCTTATTCCTTATCCCTTCTCCACCTGCCACAAGAATAGTGTGGACCTCTGACCCGTGTCCCATGCTCCTAAGAGACACTGGGTGGTCCTCTTGTAACTGGCATGTTTGGGGGGTCATTCCCCTCCTTTCCACTGGGTCAACTTTCTCTTCCTTTCCCCCACCCCTTGCTTCATGCGTCTCCTGCATTCCCCAACCTGTTCACCTGGCTAACCTCTCTCTCTTTCCACAGGGACCTACCAGGGCCAGTGGCAGTCTGGCAAGCGGCACGGCTACGGCGTTCGCCAGAGCGTCCCTTACCGCCAAGCCGCCCTGGTGCGCTCGCCGCGCCGCACCTCTCTGGAGTCGCTCCACAGCGAGACCGACCCCAATGCCCCGGCTCCGCCCCTGCCGCCCCCTCCTCTGCCCCCTCCGCCGCTCCCCGGGGACAGCCCGGCCTCGGGGTCCAGGGGCGGCTTTGTCTTGGCCTTCCCTGGCGATCCGGACTTCCCCAAAGGCGCCAAGAAGAAATCGGGGGGCTTCTTCCGGCGTTCCCTGCTCCTGAGCGGGCTGCGGGTTCGCAGGGCCGAGTCGAAGGCCTCCTTGGGGAGCAAGCGAGGGTCCCTCAAGAGCGAGGCCGGGGTCAGCTCGGCCGGGAGCGAGGCCACCACGCTCAGCTATGCTGAGACGGAGCCCCCGGAGCTGCCGTCGACGCTGACCATCGAAGGCTCTTCCACCGAGGTCTACGCCGGAGAGTGGCGCGTGGACCGCCGCAGCGGCTACGGGGTCAGCCGCCGCTCCAACGGGCTGCGGTACGAGGGCGAGTGGCTGGGCAACCGCAGGCACGGCTACGGCCGCACGACCTACCCCGACGGCTCCAAGGAAGAGGGCAAGTACAAGCTCAACCGCCTGGTGAGCGGGAAGGTGAAGAACCTCATCCCGCTTCGCCGCAGCAAGGTCAAGGAGAAGGTGGACCGGGCTGTGGAAGTGGCCAGGAGGGCGGTCAGCATGGCCCGGCAGAAGCAGGAAGTGGCCATTGCCAGGTGAGGGCAAAAAAGTTGCTTGTGGGTGCGAAGGTGGCGGAGGCTCCTCCTGTGTAGTTTTATGGGGATGTGGCGCTGAGGTAACCAAGGTCACACCAGCGAGCTCTTTCAAACCGTGTTGGTCTTGAGAGAGAAGGCAGCTCATAGTTGAACTGTGGAACTCGCTGCTGCCGGAAGCAGTGATAGCTGACAGCCTAGATGGCTCTAAAAGAGGATGAGACAAATTCAGGTGGCTCCTAGTCGCAATAGCGATTATCTGCCTCCACCTTGAAGAAATAAGGTAAATTTTGAAAGAAAAGTTAATGTTATAATAATATGCAAAAGGATATCAACAATAAGCAGTAGATTTTTGGATTACTTCTGAATACTAGGTGTTGTCAGCTACAGGAGTAGAGAGCGTTCTTGAGTACGAATCCTGCCTGTGGATTTTCCACAGGTGTCAGTCACTGTGAGAACAGGGTGCTGGGCTAGATTGGCCACTGACCTGATTCAGCAGAGCTCTTCTTATGTTTGTATGTTTTTACAATGGGAGATGGATCACTTGAGGGGGTTTTATTGGAGGGGGGGAAGGATTATTTTAAAAGTTGGGAAAGATAAGAGGGTGGAACGAGTTTTCCACGAAGTTAGAAAAGGGCTTATTTGAGCCTATTATGAAGATGCATGCAAATTTTAAGAATGCTTTGTTGGCTAGCATTGAAACTGAACTTGTGGCTACAGTAACTTTGGAGAAAGGTGAATTAGTCTGTAAGGCAATATTGGGAAAACAGGGTGCTTGTTTACGACCGCACTGGCGCATTGACGTTTTTGAGATAGGTCTGAGGGACCCACACTAAATTTGATATTTGCTTGGGATTAGGGGGCAAATTAAATCTCTGTCTTTGAAAGAAAACGAATTTATTTTGGATTCTAAAATTCATCACCTGGGGACAGCTGTTTTCCTCCTCCCTCCACCCCCCAGAAAGTGTGTCTATCTGATGATTCCTGGGCTCTTCTTTGGAAGTGTGGGCCTAAGCCTTTTTTTCTGTCCTGTAGATCTGGACTTAAATAGCCTGAGTCCTTCTGCCTGCCTACCTAACTTTGCACCCTTCCCTCCAGTTTGGGAGTGCAGGATTATAACCCTGTCGCCCAGCTGAAGTTAGGAGTGCTGCTAGCTGGCTGTGCTCGACTCGTGGTGTTCAAGATAACCATCTTTCCCCCTCCCTCACCACAGAGGCAGCCATTTTAAAAGCAGGACTGGCAGAGCTTCCCTTAACCGGATCCCTGTCCCAGAAGTGGACAGATACCTTTATAAACTCCTCCACGCATGCCTCCCGGGCAGAAAATAAGCTATAAAAGTAATTAACCATAGGTGGGAGAAGACCGTAAAGCCTGTGTGTGTAGTTGTTTGCTTTTCTTAAGCTGGCACTTGGAAGGTGAAAGAAATATCAACTCTTGAGGGGCTGTCCCTATGGACTGAGCATCCGGACCATCTCTGGCCTTTAAAGCAAAGACATTTTGATGGCTCTTGATGCTTGCCCAGGGCTGCCGCCTCTCACTTTTATTTCCTCCTCTTTTTTATTTCCCCCCACCCTTTCACTATATATATATATATATATTTCCCCCATTTGACT
This sequence comes from Podarcis filfolensis, assembly GCF_964270895.1. Taxonomy (NCBI): domain Eukaryota; kingdom Metazoa; phylum Chordata; class Lepidosauria; order Squamata; family Lacertidae; genus Podarcis; species Podarcis filfolensis. The sequence continues at coordinate 6,394,776 of NC_139615.1, forward strand.
CCATGTGTCTTTTAGATGTTCTTAGGCTGCCCCGCTCATCTGACACGCTTTCCTCATGGCTCATTCCTCTACTTTAACATCTATTCTTCCTTTTGCTCCTGCCTTTAACTTGCAAATCAATTGATTTCCTGCTTTTCACACGCACACAAAGCTTCAGAAAAGTGTGTATGGGTGGGGAGAGAAACATAGCTGTCAACGTTTCCCTTTTTTAAGGGAAATTCCCTTATTCCGAATAGAAAGAAAAGGGAAAATTTGACAGCTATGGAGAGAAAGAAGGGCCATATAGCTCAGTGGCAGAGCATCTCTATTATAAACAGATGGTCCCCACGTTCAAAACCCTGGTAAGGTTGGGAGGAGACTCCTGGTGTGAAAGCCCTGGGGATCCATTGCTGTCAGTCATTGTGGGCAATTCTGAGCTAGACGGACCAGTGATCTGACTTGGTGTGAGGCAGATTCCTGAGAGAGAGAGAGAGAGAGAGAGAGAGAGAGAGAGAGAGAGAGAGAAGGGAGGGAAAAGTGTGTGCCTTGTCAGGGCGGAGAACAGGGAGGTAGAGGCTCCGCCAAGGCCTAGCAGCCTGGTGTAGGCTGCCTGGTCTCCTAGGCAACTGGGCAATGGCAAGGTGATTGGCTAGTGGCTGCTATGGCAACAGCAAGCAGCAGCATCTGCTGGGCATGGACCAAGGCTGGGCCGGGATGGAGAGGGGTGGGAGGGGGGGTGGGAATGAGTTGGGCAGGTGTGATCTGCACTTGCCCGTGGTGGTAGGGGGAGACCATAGGGTACGTTCCCAGAGGGGAAAGGGTGGGGGAAGTTGGCCTGGAGGCGTAAAAGCCGTAGGACGAGATACAGGGTACGTGGAGGAGGGTGAGGGTGGGGGTGTTGGGTTGTTACGTTCTGCAGAAGCAGACTGTAAGTGTAGGTGGCTCGCAGGTTGCTGCGTGGGTGATCAGAAACAAGGTGTTGTGAGGGTGGTCGCGCAGACTGGTGCGTTCTGCAAGGAGCAGAGCAGGCTGAGGGTGGGAGAGGCACTGGCTGTCGAACGAAGCAGTCTTGGCAAAATTCGCTCTTATTTTTTTTGGTTAGCTTTGTGAAAACGGTTTTTGAAACGTACTGGAGACGTGCAGCTATTAAAACACCATGCTTAAATGCTGACTCTAAACACGCTCACGAGGAGCCAAGTCTCGCTGACGCCGACAGAATTTACCTCTGAGGCACTGCCGCTTAGATGTGTTGAACGTGGTGTGTGTGTGTTTCTTTTGGGGTACGGCAAGGGATTGAGGGGTACCTGCCCCCTCCTAGATGTTTCTCATCCTTATCAACTTCTGGAAATTTGAAATGGTGGTACGATGCCCATCGCTCAGAGACAGACACCATGGGGGCAAAAAGGAGGGGGGCTTCCTTTATAGGACTTACTATAAAAAAAAGAAGAAGCAAAGCGATGCTTTAGCTTCAGGATTTCCTGTGAAAGAGGAGCTGTGTCACAAAAGAAACTGGGACTCGGTTTTCTAGGAGTTGAGGCCATTTCACGCTTGACACATTTTGCTAGGATCCGATTCCCAGAGGAGTTTGTTTTGCTGCTTTCCATCCAAGATCTCCCATAGCGGCACACAAGAAAAATTAAAAATCTATAGGAAAACCAGCAGATTAGAAAAGAGAGCGACGATGTCAACGATAAAGTTAGGCAGCTGGCAGACAGAACAAAGACCAGGGGAGAGGAACAAAATAGAAACCACAGTATTATGTCAAAAAGAAAAAAAGAAATCCCACTGGAAAAGGATGGTCTCCATCATCCTTTGGAAGAAGGAGGCAGCTGTGTCTCTTTGGGGCAGTAGATCCTGAAATAGATCTACTGCCCCAAAGAGACACAGCTGGCTCCGCCTTCCAAAGGATGATGGAGACCAGTGCTGGTGTGTATCCTTTCTCCAAACAGGAATGGCAGAACGTTCATCGTGTTTGAAGGAGCCCAAAGATAAGTTCTCTGTTTTCTGGGAAATATTTTGAGAAGCAGCAGGTTTCCTAACAGTTATGCATTCTCTAAAAGTCAATAAAATAGCTTGAGGTATTCAAAAGAATTTCAGAATTAGTTTGCCGGGTGCTACAGTGACCTGGTTTACACATGACACTAAACCATGGTTTGTTTAAGCCACAGTTCATTTAAGTAACCAGGAATTAACCACAAGTTGTCCCACAGGTGATCAAACAAACAATGACTTACCGTATTTTTCGCTCTATAAGACGCACCAGACCATAAGACGCACCTAGTTTTTGGAGGAGGAAAACAAGGAAAAAAATATTCTGAATCTCAGAAGCCAGAACAACAAGAGGGATCGCTGTGCAGCGAAAGCAGCGATCCCTCTTGCTGTTCTGGCTTCTGGGATAGCTGCGCAGCCTGCATTCACTCCATAAGATGCACACACATTTCCCCTTACTTTTTAGGAGGGAAAAAGTGAGTCTTATAGAACAAAAAATACGGTATTTCTCCCCCGAAATTCCCCCCCCCCCAACCCCTCTTGTCTCAGGCATTTATAGCTCAATGAGCTTCTGGGATGGTGAAACAACCCATAGTTATGGTAAGATTTACACATGATACCAAGGCCCAGTTAAAATAAACCAAGGTTCACAAGTCAACAACAATCTATGGCTTCACACTGGTTTGTTGGCAGTAACCAAAGCGTGGTTCAGGCAATAAACCATTCTTTGGTTAACCATAGTTTAACAAACCACAGCTTAGTATTTTGTGCAAACTAGGTCAGTGGTTTCTAATAGCTATTAGACACATGCAGTTATTATTAATTCACTTTATATCCCCCTTTCCCATGGACTCCTATGTCCAAAGCTGCTTATAATATCAATACAAACAAGCAAAACAAACAAGGCAGACACCATGGAAGGCAACAGAACTAAAACTGTAGGTTCAAATTGACACATTCTTTATCAGTAACATGTTATTGAACCTTAATAGCTTGTCTAAACAAATAATATTTCAGAGCATGCCTAAACAGGCAGCATGGTGGCTCTTGCCAGAGACTGCGTCCCAGAATTTTGGTGCTAAAAGGCCATCCTCACACCTCCCCATTAAACCTCTGATGATGACTGTGGCAGATAGATAGTATATATAACAAATAAAATACTATTTACAAATTCTGCAATACCTTTTAAAAGAAAACCCCAAGGCAGGCAGCATAAATGACAATGCCTTTGCCAGCCTCCCGCCCTCTGGAAGGTTTCACATAGGAGAAGTTGCTTCTCAGACTGTTTTGCTGCTACCGTAAAGGCATTTTCACATACATGAATTCATGAGTTGGTGGGTTGCGGATTGAGCCTGCCGCCTTGGTTTCCTGTCCCCACATATTCATCTGAAGGTCTTCTAAAGTGGCAGTGCCCTCCAGTTTTTTTGGGACTACAACTCCCATTGACCTCTGGCCCTACAAGAGGACAGGAAGACGTCAGAGTTAGATTAGACAGAGGCCTTCTTGAAAACCATTGCCATTTATTTGTCAATTTTTATTTATTTATTATCACAGTGCCACACCCCCTTTTTCTGAACCCCAAAGCAAGTAAGTAAAACAAAAGTTTGCTGTGCATAGGAGAAACTATAGCAGGCCAGGTCTGTACGGCTGGTCGTGTTTGGCCAGTGGAAAACAGGTTGTAGTATTTAGCAATTTGGGAAAGAGAGTGAGATTGGTCATTACTGCTGCACTGGGCGCTGAGCCTAGGGGGCAATGCAGGGTGCCACAACTATGACGTAGTGAGTTGTGCAGAGCAGAAGGCGAGACCGGGGGGCGGGGTGTGTGTGCCAAATTTTGGGATTGCACAGGGTGCCACTGAAATTTGAAAGGCCCAAGTCTGCCATTGCTGGACGTAACATTTGACTGGTTGGAGTGCAGGGATCCTGTGGCCCTCCAGACATTTTTGCTGGACTACAATTCCCATCAGCCCCAGTTAGTGTGGGTAACGGCTGGGGATGATGGGAGTTGGGAGTTCCACAAAGCATCTCGTGCATGGGTAGGCAAACTAAGGCCCAGGGGCCAGATCTGGCCCATTCACCTTCTAAATCCAGCTCGCGGAACGTCCGGGAATCAGTGTGTTTTTACATGAGTAGACTGTGTCCTTTTATTTAAAATGCATCTCTGGGTTATTTGTGGGGCATAGGAATTCATTCATTTTTCCCCTCCAAAATATAGTCCAGCCCCCGCAAGGTCTGAGGGATAGTGGAGCGGCCCCCTGCTGAAAAAGTTTGCTGACCCCTGATCTAGAGGGCCACAAGTTCTTGCCTTAGACTGTGTAAGGCAGAACTCCTCAGGCAGCTGATTTGGCTGGCATTTTTTAAAAGTTCTGGATTCAAATAGGTAGCCATGTTGGTCTGACGCAGTCGAAATATATATATAAAAATAAAGAATTGTAGCACCTTAGAGACCAACTAAGTTTGTTCTTGGTATAAGCTTTCGTGTGCATGCACACTTCTTTTTTATTTTTTCATATATTTCGATATTTTAAAAAGTTGCATTTTGATTCCTGACCGCCAGGAAAGGGGAAGCGTTTGGTTTTCTGTCCCAGGTGACAAAGTAGCTTGGTTGGCCTTGTGTACAATACACTTTGAATTTTATTTATTGTTTTGGAAGGGGGGAGATCAGCAGTTGCTGCTCTGCTTGAGGCAGCCAATATGTTTTCGGCAGGCCTTGAGGGTGTCGTGAGAAAAACGCTCACATCTCCACCTCAACCATACAGTTCTCTGAAGCCCTCTTTGCCTTGCAGAGCCGCTGATGCTCGTCTGAAGGCTGCCGCCGCTCTGGGTGCAGCCGAGAAGGCCCTGGAAGCCGCACGCCTGGCCAAAATTTTGGCTCAAGAACTGCAGCCCATCTTAGCCGAGCCAGGTGAGAGATATTTGGGATGGTTTGGGGGGAGAGTGGGGGTTTACCCTGGAAATAAATGCCTCTCTGGCCAATTTTCCGGGAGGAACGCTTTGGGGTTTACACTATGTCTGACTGTCTTTCTTCCAGGTGGATATGGGGTGGTGAAATTTGACTGGGTTTGCATGTAAAAGGCAAAACGTACCTAACACGGCCTCTCTTTTGAAATCCGCACATATCTGAATTTTGCAGTGCAGTTTTCCGGGCAAGAAATGTGGGCAGAAAATCCTCCCAAAGTGTGGATGGAGATGCATTAGATCAGATTAGATCAGATTAGATTATTGGGGGGAAATTGCTTCGCATGTTTGTGTACAAAATTTCAATCTGCGTTGAAACGCGGAGGAATTTTCACGAGGAATGGATTTGCCGGCTGCTGTGGGAAAATGGAGAACTGGACATGAGATGACTTCGTGGAGGACAAAGGCTATCATGCGCTATGCTCTAGCTTTGCGGTCATAGGCGTTCCGTCTCTGAATACCAGCTGCTGAGAATCACAACAGGGGGAGAATGTGGCTGCGACCACGTCAGGCTTGCAGGCTTCCTCCAAGCATCTGGTCAGATGCTGTGAGAACAGGATGCTGGTTTAAACAGGCCGTTGGCTTCATCCAGCAGGCTCTTCTTCAGTTCTTAATATTGGGAAAATGAGAAACTGAGAAACAAAAATTGGCAGATTCATCCATCCTTACTTCCATTTGTTTCCTTGGAAACTTTTTTTTCTGTAAAGCTAAAGGGACCCCTGACCATTAGGTCCAGTCGTGGCCGACTCTAGGATTGTGGCGCTCATCTCACTCTATTGGCCGAGGGAGCCGGCGTCCAGCTTCAGGGTCATGTGGCCAGCATAACTAAGCTGCTTCTGGCGAACCAGAGCAGCGCACGGAAACGCCGTTTACTTTCCCGCCGGAGTGGTACCTATTTATCTACTTGCACTTTGACGTGCTTTCGAACTGCTAGGTTGGCAGGAGCTGGGACCGAGCAACAGGAGCTCACCCCGTCGCGGGGATTTGAACCGCCGACCTTCTGATCGGCAAGCCCCAGCTCCATGGTTTAACCCACAGCGCCACCCGCGTCCATTTTTTCTGTAAGAAGTGCTTTTTATTTTTCCATTTCAAGAGGAATTGGGGTGAAGTGTGGGACCCCTGCATTACATAGGATATTTCTTATCTTCAGGAGTCCATGGACTGATCTTGGCTGACGCAGCAGAGAGGTTGGGATTTTGGTGCAATGTTAGGATTTTGTGTGTGGTTTCTACCATAAATCTACTTTTTGCCCTAAACTCCTCCCTCTCTCTCTCCTGAGAGACGCACAGCCCGCTCAGTAATCCTGGTTTCTATCCCTAATGCTACTGTAAGCTCTTTGAAGGCAGAGATCTTTCTGTTTTGCCTGAGGGACTCTGCAAAGTCCCAAGTGTGTTGATGGTGTGCTGTCTCTTTCTCTGTGTCTCCCCTGTGGCCTTGGAATGGCAAGAGCCGGATGCAGGTGAAGGTAAACAATTTAAAAAAAAAACACCAGGGTCTTTATTCAAAGAAACCAAAACAGCACAGGCCTAGCGATCCCATCAACTCTTCCCTGTACGTCTTGCCCCAGGGAGACGAGGACTGAAAGCCCCCCTGCGTTCCCACAGCTTCCAAAGTCCACTTCTCTCTGGGGTGTTTTTCCCAAGCAATCGGAGACTGTGTCTGAGCGCAACCAGTCTTTCCTCTGCTCTTTTCACTTCTCTGTGTGTTCTGGGAGACCAGGGAGAGGGAAGCTGGCTGCAGCAGGAGGGGGAGACTCCCTGGTTTCTTCAGCAGCCTGGCTCATATTTGTCTCCTGCCCCTCTCCTCTCCTGCCTCTGAGTCTGGACTGCTGTCTGCCCCAGCCTCTCCCCACTCACAAAGCCCTGTTACTTCTTCAGGTTCTGTGTGCCCCACCACCAACCCCTTGCTTCTGAGCCTTCTTTCCTTGGGGGTTCCCCAGCTTGTGCCCCCCCTCCTCTGCATCCAGCCGGTCAATGACACGGAGGAAATCAATGTGACAGATAAAATTTCTAACCATAGTCACTTACCCCATTGGAAGTCGAGATGCCTGGATCTTAGTTCAGGGGAAAGGGATCTCTCCAGCTCAGAAGTGCATGCAGAAAGTGGCAGGTTTAATCCTCGAATAGGGTTGGGAAGAACTCCTTCATTAAAGTATGGAGAGTTGCAGATTAACCCAATCACCTGGCTCAAGAAAAGGCTGCTTCTTGTGTTGCCAGCTCTGCCCTTCTTCTTTTTGAAATCTTTTTTAATTGCAAAATAATAACAAAATTCTTTATATAATCAATCCATGAGATTCTCTGAATCTCGTGACTCCCCTCCCCTTACATGGGTCCTAATAACAATTTTTTTACCGGTCTACATGTGAATATATTCTCCATACTTCTCATAACTATGTTATACATAAACCTCGTTGCTTTACAAGTGATTCTTAAAGTCCAGCTAACGTTTTAATTTGCTTACGGTGTTCTCAGGTAAATTATTAATTTCCACCATTCTTTTTTAAAGTCCTTATCTTCTTGATTCCTGAGTCTCCCAGTTAATTTTGCCATCTCGGCATAGTCCAGCTTGCAATTCTTCCTTAGTCGGAATTGTTACTACTTTCCATCTTTGGACTAATAAAAGTCGTGCAGCTGTTGTCACATACATAAAAAGTATTTTCTGTTCTTTTGGGATCTTGGTACCTATAATTCCTAATTAAAAGGCTGCTGGTTTTTTAAAAACAAAAGTTATTTTAAGCATTTTCTTTAATTCATTATATATCATTTCCCAAAATGACTTTGTTATCTTGCACGACCACCACATATGATAAAAGGTACCCTCTTTCTCTTTACACTTCCAGCAGCTATTTGAACTTCTTGTATACGTTTTAGCTAACTTAGTAGGAGTCAAATACCACCGGCCAGCTCTGCCCTTCTTGGTCTCTTCCACCTGGAGACAGAATCCGGAGTGTGAGCCCTTCCACCACCGGCCCCAGCTCCCGGCCACCCTGGTTATTGTACCTCGCAATGCCCCACTTCCTGTGCCTTTGAACCAAGGGCTCTGAACCCCTGGCTCCTCCTGCTCTAACCACTAGGCTCCTCTCCTTCCCCAGAGCCCCGCGGCCGGCTAGATTCGGAAGGCACCGACACGGACTTCCAGGAGTACGACAGCCCCCGGGTCTACGAGAATGGCATCACCCCCTCCGACGTCACCCCAGACCCGAGCTTGCCCCCCAGCTACCCTCCGACGCCGCTGCAGCCCTGGCGGGGGGACCCTCGGCGGACTTGGCCCCCCCTGGAGAACGGAGGCCCCCGCCAGCACCTCCCCCCGGAGGCCTCCGACCCCGAGGACGAGTGGGGCTGCCGGGGGAGCTTCCCTTCCCGGACACCGGGGTTCATCCCCGAGGGGCTGTGGGAGGGGGAGCAGGAGCAGCTCAGCAGCTATGAGGCGGAGGAGGAAGATTACGAGGGGGCGCCCCCGCGGCGCCCCCAGCTGGGCAGCCCCGCCAGCGGCAGTTCCGGCAGTCTTCGGGAGGAAGAGGAGGAGGAAGAAGAGGAGGAAGGAGCAGCGGCTTCCAGGCCTTATCCTGCAGAGACCCAGGTGGAGCCAACGCCGGTAGGAGGTCCGGGGGCCCCAGAGCTGGAGAGCGAGGAACTGCCTGGGGGTACGGGGTGCTTCGTGGCAGAGAGAGAGGAGCCCCCTGGAGCTGTGCGGAGAAGGGAGAGGCAGGTAAGAGCACAGGTCGTATGACTTTCCTGCTGCCGTAGCCCCACTAGGCTGCATAGGGTGTGAAACAGGACGGAGGTGCCTTGGATTGTGGCCCCCTCTCTCCTCAGGGGCCACACGGGGGGGCCCAGCTCCCCAGTTGCAGAAGAGGCAGCTGCTTATCAGCAGAGCGTTTCCTCTGCTGACAGAAATGTCCCAATTTTGCTTCTTCCGGTTAAAACTTGAGTGGGGAGACTTTTTCGCTCCCAGGGCCACACGGCCAGGGAGGGGAATCTTCCAGGGGCCTCATGCCAGTGGTGGGCGGGGAAACAGCTGTGTTTTTACACGTAGGTAAAGGGACCCCTGACCATTAGGTCCAGTCATGGCCAACTCTGGGGTTGCGGCGCTCATCTCGCTTTATTGGCTGAGGGAGCCGGCATACAGCTTCCAGGTCATGTGGCCAGCAGGACTAAGCCGCTTCTGGCGTACCAGAACAGCGCACGGAAACGCCGTTTACCTTCCCGCCGGAGCAGTACCTATTTATCTACTTGCACTTTGACGTGCTTTCAAACTGCTAGGTGGGCAGGAGCAGGGACCGAGCAACGGGAGCTCACCCCGTCACGGGGATTCGAACCGCCGACCTTCTGATTGGCAAGTCCTAAGCTCTGTGGTTTAACCCACAGTGCTACCCGCGTCCCGTTTTTACACATACAAACCTCTGTATCCATCCAGAGGCGCTATCAGAGCTCAAGGGCTCATTCCAGGCAGGTAAAAACCCTCAGGGAGGGCGATGGGCCCAATTAAGTGTTGTGGCCAAGGGGGCGGGGAAACCATTGGTGGGCGGGGCCAGGGACAAAAGTGGGGCGGGGCTATGAATGCCAAGAGGCATTGCCACTGACAGAAAACTCAAAATATGGTGTGAAATAGGGCCAGTGAGGGGGTGTGGCTTGGGAGACTCCTAAGGGCCAGAGGGGGCCCAGGGGCCACATTTCTTCTTCAGGCCTCAGGTTCCCTGCTCACCCACCTCTGTTTTAAAGGAGGAGGAGGTGGGAAATAGCCTTTTTCCGCCCTGGAGATTTGCTGCCAGAGACAGCAAAATTGTGTTGGATGGTGTTAGGCAGCTTCCACAGCAGGGAAAGGATCCACATTTGTGTTTATAGGAGAAGCCGATGGAGGGAAGCTGGGACTTTTGCCCTGGGGAGAGTGAGGCCTAGTGAGCCCCCTGGAGAGGCATGTTTGGATATCGCAGAACATGTTGCTTCTGCGCTGTCATAACTGCAAACACACAGGCATTGCTGCGATTTCCATTTTGCATGTGTTTTGGCAGATGATTAGTAGGCAGGCCATGAGCATGTGAAGCTGTCCCTCAAACGCTAAGAAAAACTGAGCCAGTGGAACGTCTACATCTCACGCAGATCTTAAAAGGCACAAAACCCCTGTTAAAAGGTGTCAGGATGATGTTTTTGTGGCACAAAACAGGCTGTGTGTTAACCGTCCATTTCAGCCCTTCATCGGTGGTATTTTTCTCCCCAGTGATGTGGAAAATGCTGATATATATATATATATATATATATATATATATATATATATGGGTCACTATTTCTCAGATTTGAATAGAGTAATGGCCTTGGAAGATTTTCTGAATCCCTAGAGCGAGGGTAAAGAAGCTGAGGCCTGTGGCCCTTATGTGGCCCTCCAAGCTTTCCAACCTGGCCCTTGAGAGTCTCCCAAGCCACCCCTCTCACCAGGCCTACTTGGCAACCTCATTCAAGTGTTTCGGTCTGTGGCTGGAGGCCACAGGCTGGGTGATACCTGGTTCTCAACATCACGATAAATCACCAGCTAAATATTGCAATATACCGATATATCACAACATCTGAAATAAGGGTGGAGCTCTGTAGAGACATTGGCTAGTTTTTCCTGCATTGCGATTTTTGCATAGCATACACATCAAGATTTGCAATATAATGCCAGGTCAAAAATTATGAAACTAAATATGGACTTCAAACTAGTTTTGGATATGTTGATATATCGCTCAGCCCTAGGTGGGAGTGTGGAAACTAGGGACCTGTGCAAGGCTCACCTTTGCATTCATAGCTCCGCCCACTTTTGCCTCTGGGCCCCGCCCACCACTGGCTTCTCCTCCCCTTTGGCCCTACAGAGCCAGCCAATTAATCCTGTATTTGCACTTGGTGCCTGTCTATTCACTGCTTCTAATGAAGTTATGAAATTTGGGGATGGGTGGGGTGAGTGTCCTGCTTCACATCACATTTCTCCTCCACCCCTGTTTCGCTCAGCCCCATCTTCTGCTGCCCCCTCTGGTCTGGGGCACTAGGAACCCAGAGGATGACTCGGCACCCAGCTCCCATAACCCAGTTTGCACCCGCAGCCACCTGGGATTCTCAGGTGTCATGCAGCTTAAAATCCCTGGGCTGAGTAGCAGCGAAACAAAAAACTGGGGCAGTAGAGCTTCGCTGTGCTGTCTCTCGGTATCTCTTTAAGGTAGGGTCTCCCCAGAGGGGCTACAGAAGCCCTGCAGAGGCTTGGAGATTTGCCCTGGTGTTTTGAACACAAGAGTATGGTGGGAATCGCAGCGTCGAGCTGTAATCTACGGAAAGAAAAAAGCGCTTTTCTCTGCATACACAGATGCTCCCACCCCCAAATATTCCCCTTTTATAAAGCAGGGGATCGAAACACCCCCAAACCTCTTTTCCCAGCACCCCACCCCACATTCAGACTCTGTATCTGTGCCCCTCTTGCATGGAGCTAGGAATAAAACCCGGGAGTCCTTGCTCCATGCTGACCCCATAGGTCCGACCTACTTCCTCCGAGGAAGCAACAGTTAAATTGTTAGGTCTTTAAGGTGCCACAAGAAACCATTTTTTGCTGCAAAAGACTGGGATCAATTAGATCCTAGCTAGTTCCCTTCCTGTGGGTCCTCATCCCTGCCTTTCGCCCTCCATCCTCTTAGCCCATTTCCTGAAACTGTAATATTCCTTTGCTTCCTAAGCCCCACTGCCTTCGAGAACAGAGTGTCTGGCTTCCACTGCTGTCCCCTTCCGTTGTTTTCTCTTCCTGCCTCCCTCCATTTTCTCTGTTTTCTTGAGCTCCACGTTTTGTTCTGAGTTCCTTTTCCCCCCTTCCCTGGACCTAGAAGTGATGATACTGGCAGGAAGAAATGGGAGGGGCCGGAGCGGTGGGGGGAGCCTAGTTGCCAGGCCTCCAATGGGGATTGGCCGGCATTCTTCCTCCCGTCTCATAGCAACCAGCATCCCGCACTCAGCAGCATCCCTCTCTGGTCCCTCCTTCCCTACTGCAGCAACGCTTGGCCCTGCCCATCGCTGGAGAGCCGCAGTGGGGGACACTGGGAGTTCACTGGCAAGCAGGACTGCGGGTCATAAATAATCCAGAGGCCCTGGTCGGGAACAGCAAAGAGGGCAGAGCTGTGTCCAGCCCCCCCAGGGCCCGCTCTCCCTTTCCCAGAGCGCTCAGGAAGAGTAAACGATAATCAGGTATCCGGGCGAAGGATCCGTTTGGACATTTCCCCACCCTTTGTGGTTGTCAAGAGCCATGTGGACACCCCACACCCGTCCGGTGTGTTGTGCCTTCCCCCCCCCCATTTAACACAGCCCCACGTGGCTGGCTGGAATGCTGACTCCCGAGTAATTCTCCCCACTGTTCATCTATGAGGGGAATTGCGCACGAAAGGACAGCACCCTGCCGGGAGGAGGAGAGATAGCTAGCTCCTCCTCTTCCCAGCAAGGAGGCTGGGGGTGCCTGATCAGCACCCACCCATCGCCTTCCCGAATGAACCCCCCCTCCCGCCTCTCTCACTGCAGCAAGAAGGGGGACGCGAGAGGAGGGCTGACTACACAGTCCATCCTAAAACCAGAGCACTTAAGCCGAAGAAGAGTTTTGGCCGAGGCTCATCTCGACGCAATACAGTGGTACCTCAGGTTAAGTACTTAATTCGTTCCAGGGGTCCGTTCTTAACCTGAAACTGTTCTTAACCTGAAGCACCGCTTTAGCTAATGGGGCCTCCTGCTGCTGCCACACCGCCGGAGCACGATTTCTGTTCTCATCCTGAAGCAAAGTTCTTAACCCAAGGTACTATTTCTGGGTTAGCGGAGTCTGTAACCTGAAACGTATGTAACCTGAAGTGTATGTAACCCGAGGTACCACTGTACCACCCTATACCTGGAGGTCTCAGGTTGGTTCACAGAACAAAATCAAAATATAAAACCTCAAGATATATACAGTGGCACCTTGGTTCTCAAATGCATTGGTATTCCAATTCAAACTCCTCAGCAGGGCCCTTCCTCGGCCTGTCGGCCCCCCGGAATCTGGTGCTCAGATATATCACTCCTGGACAGGGAGGTTCCATTTTGATATTGCTTACAGACCGCTCTTACGAGGCGTGGCTTCAGGAGAACTGAAGACGGGCAGGAAGCAATGCCAAAACTACCATTTGCCAGCTGCGCTGTTGAGCCTTCCCCAGGGAGACATGGTGGGTGATGTCTGCATCCTTTTCACCCGGGATAATAATAATAATAATAATAATAATAATAATAATAATAATAATAAATTATTTATTATTTATACCCCGCCCATCTGGCTGAGTTTCCCCAGCCACTCTGGGCGGCTTCCAATTGAGTGTTAAAAACAATACAGCATTAAATATTAAAAACTTCCCTAAACAGGACTGCCTTCAGATGTCTTTTAAAGAGAAGATAGCTGCTTATTTCCTTCACATCTGAAGGGAGGGTGTTCCACAGGGCGGGCGCCACTACCGAGAAGGCCCTCTGTCTGGTTCCCTGTAACCTCACTTCTCGCAATGAGGGAACCGCCAGAAGGCCCTCAGCGCTGGATCTCAGTGTCCGGGCTGAACGATGGAGGTGGAGACGCTCCTTCAGGTATACTGGGCCGAGGCCTTTTAGGGCTTTAAAGGTCAGCACCAGCACTTTGAATTGTGCTTGGAAACGTACTGGGAGCCAATGCAGATCTCTCAGGACCGGTGTTATGTGGTCCCGGCGGCCACTCCGTCACCAGTCTAGCTGCCACATTCCAGATTAATTGCAGTTTCCGGGTCACCTTCAAAGGTAGCCCCACGTAGAGGGCATTGCAGTAGTCCAAGTAGGAGATAACTAGAGCATGTACCACTCTGGCAAGACAGTCCGCAGACAGGTAAGGTCTCAGCCTGTGTACCAGATGGAGCTCGTAAACAGCTGCCCTGGACACAAAATTAACCTGCGCCTCCATGGACATCTGTGATTTGAAAACTATATGCTTTGCACCTTCCCTACCCAAGAATCCTGGGAATTTTTGCCACAGTGCTATGAATTTATTTGGCTAGCAAGCCCTGACCCTTCCTTAGCAATCCTCGGTTGGGTTTGTTTTATATTACATTTTCCCCCACTGCTCTTCGTTGCAAACCACACCAGGAGGATATCGAGAGGAAACAGGCCTTCAGGTTTTGGGGTCCCCAAATCATTTAGTCATTTGCAATGTCGACATACATGCCTTGTGAATAGCGCTCAGAAACAAATAGCTTGTCCCAATGATTAATCTGAAGGCTTCATGTCCACAGTCTGAAGACATTTTGGCACTCCTAAATGTTTGTATCGGCACCAGTGATACCTGTACTCAGAAATATGCAACTAAACGTTTTTTTAAAAGAGGGGAGAGAGAATCGAGCGCGAATGTTCTGCGGAATGTTTGAATCTGTGCGAAATTTCGTTTTAAGTTTTCGGCAGATGTGGGCCGGTCTTTCTGCCTGACTCCTCCCCTTTTCCCCCCTCTCTCTCTTCCAGGGAGCCCACCCATTGGTCGTTGCTGCTGTCCTGTTGATTGATGTGAGTCTGGCCTACCTATTCTCCCTCCTCCTCACTTGAGATGGGTGGGGGCAGAGGGGGTGCCTTTGACCCCGTTCCCCCCCCCAACGCCCCACGACGACGGTTTGGTAACAGACTCCGATCTCCTCCATCCTCTGCCTTTCTTCCTGGAACCCCCCCTTTCTCTTTTTTCACTCGTCTTTACACCCCCCAACCCTTTGCTGCCTCCTTCCCCCCTCCTTGACCTTTCTAGATTGTTTACATACGAAGGGCTCTCTTTCTACTGGAGATTTCACTGTTTTTTCTTGCTCTTTTTTCCTGGTCTTTTCACCACAGCTCCATAATCCATCTTTCTTAACCCACACTTTGAAACTCGGGGCGGGTGGGGGGTCTTTTCACAATTATCTTAATATGGGGAGTCGAGACCAAGGGGGCGAGTTTTGAGCCCTGTGGGGTTTTAAAACATTTTTGGGGACCACGGACTGTAGGGGACCCCAGTCTTGCCTGCCTGCCATGAAATTGCATCCCCGTTGTCTCCTAAGGAGTCGATTCAGAACTCTCCCCCCACTGTCTAAGGAAGATTTGGGGGGATTGATACTTAACAAAGCCCTGCCCCCCAACCATTCCAGTACACATGGACATTAATCCCCCCCCCTCAAGAGATGCTCCACACAAGTATAAAGAAGGGGGCGATCTGTTTGCTTAAAGAAAAGGGTATCCAATTCGTATTTGTTCCCTCCTCACATTTTTTTTTCCTACCAGCAGATGGCGCCGAGAGAAATTGGACCCCCATCCCAAGAATGGGGCTCCTTTTAAACAGAGTTTGCAAAATCCTTTCCCCCCCTTTTTTCCACATTCATATTCTCACTTTCTATCTCTCTCTCTCTCTTTTTCTGTCTGCCACATCCTTTCCCTGAGGGAACCGGAACCTTCTTTTCAAACAAAAACAGACAAAAGAAGAAACAAAACAAAAAAAAAGGAGAACTTTTTATTTACGCTTTTATAAACCTTTTTCTCGCAGCGTTTGAATAATTAAAAATAAAAACACTATAAATTAACGAGAGGGTGAAAGGGAGATTCCTGTTAGCTTCAGAGAAGGGGGTACCGTTCGATTCCCATATACAGGAAGTCCCAATATGGAAAAGGGGGCATTTGCTAGGCCATAATAGGAATTGCCCTTTTTTCCCCTTGCAGCAGAATTGTGATAGGCAAAAGGTAGGATGCCCTGCTGTGTATGTGACAGGTGGAGCGTAGCACCTTGGGGTGCCCCTCTGCCACCCGGGCAAGGGTGGCACGAGGCCAGCGTTGGGACAAAAGGGACGAAAGGAGGATGTCCCGCCCCGAAGGAGGTTTGGAGAATGAAGGGCCTGACCGTGAGGAAAGGGGAGATCTTGCCTTCTAGAGGGTATAAGAGTTGACCCCTATGGGGGCAAAAGTTGTGTGCCTTTGGAAAGAAGTGCAATAGGAGAGACCCTGCAATAAAGGGGCTGAAAAGAGGAAGTCCCGCCTTTTTCAGGGCGCTCAAGAGTGCAATACAGGAAGTCCTGCCTTACTGATGGCAAGGAGAGGCAATTTAAGGGCAAAAGAAAATAAAAAATAAAAAAGAGGGCTTTAAAGGGAGTCAGGTGGGGAGGCTCGGTGGGCCCCCCCTGCTGCATCCCTTCATGTTCTGGGTGACTGGGAACCAGAGAGGAGAATCGGTAGATACAGGATGACGACGGAGGTCCTCTAGTGTATTTTTGGGGTGTCCTCCACAAGGAATCTCCCGCTCAGCCCCTCCCTGGATTCTGCATGAGGAAGCGACTGATCCTTTGCTGCGTGCTGTGTATACTGAGAATGTCTGTATAGCCGACAAAAAAAAAAAACAGGAAAAAAAAATCCCTTCCCTAGAGTTTTCTACCGCCTGCCCCCACCCCGTCTCCTCCAGTGCTTTGCTCCGGCCTTGATCCGAAGACTTCCCTTCCCTACCCTGCCCTCTCTCCCTCTTCTTCCTGGTTTGCCTTTTTGACTGGATATTTCTTATTTCGTGTCTTTGGGATTGACAAAAAAAAAAAAAACATTAAATAAGTCTTGCAGGAAAAAAAATAATTTAATAAAAATATATTAATAAAAAGCTTGGAAACGGAAGGGTGTTTCATTTGAGGGAGCTATACCATGTGTAGTGATAAACAGGAATATATTTTAATTACACACCACCCCAATCTCGTGAGTGGCGTGAGATTCCAGGAGCACCAGGCATGCTTATCAGAGTCCGTGTTTCCTTTTGAACTTTTGAGGCGCAGCAGAGAGACTGGTGTCTTTATGATACATGGTTTTATTTACTTATCTCCAACCTGAACCCTAGGATGCAGGGGATTCCAGCATTACACCCCAAGAGGGTCCCCACGGATCCGTAACATCATACATGATTTATCTGTGCTTGCGATGTTCTATTACGTCACTGTTATTTATTGTTAGTAAGCCGCTTTGGGATTCATATGAATGGAAAGCAGCATAGAAATTCAATCCATCCATCAATCAATCAAATCAGTGAAACCCACAAGCAGGACCCATGCACAAGAACTCTCCTTTCCTGCAGTTTCCACAGAGGCAGAGCATAGCCAGCATGACTGGTAGCCACCAGTAGGTACCCCCCTCTGAATTTGTGGAATCATCTTATAAAGCCAGCCAGGTTGGAGCCAACGCCACTTCAGGTGGGAGTGAGTTCCATAGATTAACTATGTGCTGGATGAAGGATTTCCTCGATTCTTTCCCAAAAAGCCCAACATTCAGCTTCAATGGATGTCCGTGAGTCCTAGTGTTATTGGGGGGGGGGCACGGACTTTTAGCTACCCACTTTCTACAGAACATAGAGAGTTCTATAAACTATCGCGTCCACTTCTTATTCACCTTTTCCCTCAATGACCCCCCCCCCTGCCCCGCAAAAGCAGCAGTCTTTCCTTATAGGCGAGTCGCTCTATCTCCTTGGATCACTTTGGTTGCTCTTCTGGTTGTTTGGAGAACTTGAATGTTGGTACTCTTTGTTACAACACTATTATTACTCAAAAGGTACATATTATTATTAATAATTATTTCTGTACCGCCTTTCATCAGAGGATCGCAGGGCGGTTTGCAATTTGAAAACACAAAAACACACCCTGTAGTGACAGACCAAAACAATACACGCAACACCATGAAACGGTTTAGAAGAGCAGACTTCTTATTTTCCAACGGCCTGGGAGGAGAGGAACGCTTTTGCCTGGTGCCTAAAGATATGTAACAAAGGTACCAGGCGAGCCTCCCTGGGGATTCCATATACCACCTTTCACCTCAATATGGTATTTATTTATTTTTAAGTTGGGGGCAAGTTTGGGGAGGAGGAGTGTGCCTTTGGGGATGAGGTCAAACTAGGACGGTTGCAGCACAACCTGCTGTAGCTGTAGAGACCACAGAATAAGAACAAAAAACCAGAACATTTTGGTTGGCCTAATGAAGGTATTGCCCTAATGCGGATTTTGAGGCAATCCTTCCTATGGGCCAACCTGCCTACTTTTACCCCAGGCTGCTTCCTGCCCCCTATTGCTCCACTCGCTTCAAGATGTGCCAAGGCAGCCAGCTGGGCGCCCTCCGCTCATTCGGCTGAACGGGAGCCCCGGCCCTTGCGGACCCCGGCCCTGCCAAGAGGTAAGCGCACAACAGCCCTGCAGTGTAGCCCGCCGCCAGCACTGCAAGCCCTGAGCCCGGGCGGGGAGGCTTTGCAGCCCCACCTCAAATAAAACCCAATTCCAGGATGTTGCAGCAGTAAAGGCAGCTCGGCTTGGCCGTTTCCTCCCCCCCGCGCGCCCCCCCCGCTCTGACCCAGAGCTCAATTGCATGCACAAGCCCCGCGCCGACCCAAGAAGGAAGCCGCCTTCAGACGTGCAGGAGGCGGGGGGAACCCCGAAGAGCCGGAACTATTTATTTCCGCCAAGAAGGTTTCGGGGGCGGGTGGGAATGGGAAAGTCCGATGCACAAACGTTGAAATCCCGGGTTTCTCCATGGGATGGCAGTAGCCACTTCCGCCAAGGGCCAGCGAAACCGGAAGCCCAGTGGAGGAGTTCCTGTCTAGAGGTTTGCTCCATGTCCGTGGTTGGTGGGAGCGTCGCCGAGGAAGTGGGGGGGGCGTGGTCTAGTCCTTTAACCTGCTGCGACGCTCTGGCCGCGTCTCTATGGCTGCGCTCATAAAGCCTTATGGAGAAGCCCCTGGGCTGCTCATATATTATATAACATTACAGAGAAAAATTACAGAGTCCTGCTGGCTTCTCTTTCTCTCTCTCTCTCTTTGGCCAGCCGAAGGAGCTGTTTGACAGTGAAACAGACTCGCACAAGAGGTGGTGGGCTGTCCGTCCTTGGAGCCATAGCTATCAATGTTTCCCTTTTTTAAAGGGAAATTCCCTTATTCCGAATAGGATTCCTCGCAAGAAAAGGGGAAAGTTGACAGGTATGCCTTGGGAGCATACCGTCCAACATTTCTCCCATGAAAATAGGGACATCCCATTCCATAACGATTATTTTACTATTTATACCCCACTCATCTTTTTTGGGTTGCCCCAGCCACTCTAGACAGCTTCCAATATATTAAAAAAAACACCATAAAACATGAAACATTCAAAAAACTTCCCTATACAAGATTGCCTTCAAATGGCTCTGGGGTCAGATCTCCATACCCTCCAACATTTCTCCAATGAAAATAGTGATGTCCTAAGAAAAAGCAGGACCAAATCAGAAACCGGGACGACGTCCCTAAATCAGAGACATCCCTGGAAAATAGGGACACTTGGAGGGTCTGTTGGAGGTTTTTAAGCAGAAGTTGGGTGGCCACCTGTCATGGATGCTTTAATAATAATAATAATAATAATAATAATAATAATAATAATAATTTTTATTTATACCCCGCCCTCCCCAGCCAAGACTGGGCTCAGGGCGGCTAACAGCAGATATAAAACAATTGATTAAGATACAACTTAAAACAAAGTTAAAATACAACATTAAAATGCAGCCTCATTTCAATACAAACTCAAATCAAAAACTTTTGGGGGATGAAAACGTCAAACCTTCACCAAGGCCAACTATTCAGACTGGTCCTACGTGGGCCAGGAAAAAGCCAGGGAAGTCCCCAAATAGGAGTTCCATCACAGAAGGAAAAAGGAAAGAGGGGAAGGGGATCAAGTTGATTCCAAACCAAAGGCCAGGCGGAACAACTCTGTCTTACAGGCCCTGCAGAAAGAAATCAGATCCTGCAGGGCCCTGGTCTCACGAGACAGAGCGTTCCCCCAGGCCGGAGCCAGTGTTGAAAAGGCCCTGGCTCTGGTTGAGGCTAATTTAACTTTAGCAGAGATTCCTGCATTGCAGGGGGGTTGGACTACAATTCTATGATTCTATGAGCCCTGGAGGGCAGAAGCCAGGAGGCCTGCGACCCACTGAAGGGCCACAGCAAGGCAGGAGAGCAACAGTTTCACCCTTCAGATCCTCTTGACAGCCAAAGGGCTGCTGCTGTGGTGGTGGTGTTTTGCCTCGCAAGGTTCTTGTGACCTTTTTAACAGCTGCACGGCAGGCAGGCTTTCAACAGGGAAGATCCCCCTCTGGGAGCGAGGGAGTGAGGAAATTCAGGCATCTGCCTTTCCACCTGTTGCACAGAAGTGGAAGGCTGCTTCTGCTGAGAGAGCAGGTAGCCCGGGAGCATTCCACACATCTAAAGCACATTTGATGCACATTTAAAGCACACGATTTTCTGCCCCCACAAAGAATCCTGGGAAATGTAGTATGCTGACTGCGCTGGGAATTGTATCTCGGAGAGGGGTAAACTACGTTTCCCAGGATTTCCCAGGGGGAAGCCACGTGGTTTAAATGTGCACTGGGTGTGTTTTAAAAGTGTTGTGGAGCTGCCCTTGTTAGCAAATCAGAGACTTGCCTAGGGCATTTGAAACATAAGGTTTTGTGCCCATCCAAAGAATGTAAGAATAAACTTGCTGGACCAGACCAAAGGCCCCAGTTTTCCCCCAGTGTCTGATATTCAAAAATATCCTTCCTCTGGAGGCAAAGTCTGCATCTAGCTGTCATGCTAATTGACAGCTTTATTTGTGAACGTACACCCAGCTAGCTCACATCTGCTTCTTATGCGTGGCCAGCTATGTAGGATTTGGGTCATATTCTTTAGTCCACCTGTGCCTTTTTAATAATATATATAATATTTATATCTAGCTCTTACCTTCATTTCAGAAGTCCCCAACAAACTACAATCTTTTTTTGTTGTTTTGTTTTTAAAATTCATTAAATATGAACGATAGGTATGGTCTGTTCCAGACTGCTGCTGTTTTGCATATTCGATCATATACCGGCAAAGTCATGTTGCACAGTTAAAGTGGGTTTGGTGCTCTTGCACAGCAAACTGCTTTCTTAAATAAGAAACAAAAACAAACTTCTTGCAGTAAGGAAAGCTATGGCAAAATGAACTGGGAAGCAATGGATAAGGTTCACGTGGCACAATTTTGTATAACCTCTGCACAAACAAATCTGTATGAGTGCGCAATAAACAGGTTGTCTGAAAGATCCCTTCTTTGGCTCAAGGCCTATCTGTCTGTCAAGAGATCCCTCCCTTCCGAAATAGCTCTAAACTTTGGCTAACTCTGCCCTAAAAAAAAAAAAAATCCGAATGAAAAAGTCCCTTTCTGGGTCTGGCCAGCAGAGGGCGCCCCTGGGTCCAGGTAGCCGCAGAAGTTCAGGTGAGTTTACCTGGCTAGTTAACAGACTGTTGTCCGGAAATGCAATAAGTTGACTAAGCAGAAGGGGAGGATAGACGGGGCAGCAGCTGCCCCTCTGCGTGTCCCCAAAATATCGTGAAACAAAGAAGAAACCGTGTGCAGTGAATCTCTGGACAGGTGAGGAGGGGACCAGAGAAAAGGAATGAATGAAAAATTAAGGGCTGGTGGGAGTTAAGATAAGGGGGTGGTCATCCCAAAAGAAGGGTGCTAACATGCCAGAGAGGGACCTTGGGTTCTGTGGGGGTGTCTGGTGGCCCACTAAATTTGCCTGCAGCTCATGTGCATACGCAGATTCATTCAAAGTATGCACATTTTAAACTGTCCATCAAAGTGGAAGGAGGGGTCAGGGGAAAGAGGAAGGGGAGAGAATTTCACCGAAATATCTGAAAGGCTATGCTCAATTTAAATTCACAGTTGTGAGGGCCTACACTGAAGAGGCAGTTTGAGGGCAGGGAGAGGCTGCTTTTTATGGTACAGGAGTGAAATTCGAGACTTGAGATGGGCAGAAAGATATTGACTGAGCTTAAAGCCTCCACAAAGGGCTTTTGATTTCCAGTCCGGAAATCGTCCGCAACTTTACGGAACCAATTCAATTCTGTGCTTTCCACTGCGAATGTGGATTAATCCTCTTCTTCCCCATAAACGTGGAAAGAAAGTATTGGAGGGGGAAAAACCTTCGCTTTTACTACTCGTCAAAGGGTGTGAACTAATTTGCGTTAAGCGATTTAGACCTAGCTGCAGGTTGTTGGCATCCATCCCTAAGAGGAAGCCTTGAGTCCAAACCCAAGGAATACGGGCACTCTGCACATTCTCAGAAGCAACCTGTTATTACTTCCTGTCTTTCGGACTTGAGCTGAGGATTTCCAGTCAGACACGCTCCCTGAAATATGGAGCAGAAGAATGGGAGTAAGAGTTGAGGTTCCTGCAGGTGCCACGTGCCAAAGGCCCTCCCTCAAAAAAACTTATTCCACTCTTCACTTCTAGGATGCCGGAAGCACCTCTCACGTTGCCGGTCCTGATCCGGACCATACGGAGTGCACGGACCCAGGCGGAGGAGCGGGAGCTGGTCCAACGAGAAAGCGCCAAGATTCGGGGGGCCTTTCGGGGAGACGAGGCCAACACCCGTGCATCCAACTTAGCCAAGTTGCTCTACATCCACATTCTGGGCTATCCTGCTCATTTTGGACAGGTATACACCCGCACTGCACATGGGGAACTGTAGTTTGTTAAGGGAGCTGGGGATTGTAGCTCTGTGAGGGGTAAACTACAGTTCCCATGATTCTTGGTGGGGGGGGGGGACCTTGGCTGTTAAAAGTGCTCTAAAAGTGTCCTAAGCGTATTTTATTTATTTGAAAAAAATTATGCAGCGCTTGATGACAGAGTTCCGCCCCCAGCTTACCTTCCTCACATGTTCTCGCAACAACCGTGTGAGGTAATTTTAGGATAACAGATGGTCAGTCAGTGAGCTTAATGTCCGAGTGAGGATTTGAACCCAGGTTCCATTTAGCTTCTTTAGCTAATGCACTTATAGCAACTTTATATGCAACTACCCCTCAAAAAAGGGACGCTGGTGACGCTGTGGGTTAAACAACAGAGCCTGGGACTTGCCAATCTGAAGGTCGGTGGTTCAAATCCCCGCAACGGGGTGAGCTCCCATTGCTCAGTCCCTGCTCCTGCCAACCTAGCAGTTTGAAAGCACGTCAAAGTGCAAGTACATAAATAGGTACCGCTCCGGCGGGAAGGTAAACGGCGTTTCTGTGTGCTGCTCTGGTTCTCCAGAAGCGGCTTAATCATTCTGGCCACATGACCCGGAAGCTGTATGCCGGCTCCCACGGCCAGGAAGCGAGGTGAGCGCCGCAACCCCAGAGTTGTCCGCGACTGGACCTAATGGTCAGGGGTCCCTTTACCTTTAACTTTACCCCTCAAAAACCCCTCTGCTAATATCCACCAAACAGCAACCCTTAAAGGTCCCAGTGGGATACACCCCCAACTAGAATGTTCTGGGATTTAGCCCGGGAGTTTAATATGCATGGATTGGTTCTGGGATTTAGCTGGGGGAGTTTAATCGATCAAAGGTTGTAGTTCTGGCGCAATCAATAATTGTGGGTTTTTTCCTTATTCTGTCTTGAACCCAGATGGAGAGCTTGAAGCTAATAGCCTCCCACCGTTTCCACGAAAAGCGGATCGGCTACCTAGGCGCTGCCCTCCTATTGGATGAGAAACAGGACACTCACCTTCTGCTGACCAATAGTATCAAGAAGTGAGGGGTGAAATTGAAGGGTGTTTGGGGGGGGGGCAGAAAGAGTGGGTGCCCCCACAGTGGACTAGGACAGATTTGGGAACTGAAAGTTATTATTTAGGGCAGAAGTTTTCAGCCTTTTGGAATCCACGGCCTCCTTGGCCAACTACATTCTTTCTGGTCCTCTCCTCTCCCCTCTCTTCGGGGATCCTCTGGGCAGCCCCAAAGACAGGTGCCTCCTCTCTCTGCCCCACAGGGGGCCTGGGAAGAGGATGCCCCCAGCCTTTGGAGCCTAGCGAAAGGTGAAGGTGAGTAAGGCCAGCATCTTACTCAGCTTGGAAGGCAGTAGTGGCAGCAGCAGGCACTGCCAGGCCTGCATGGAAGAAAGGCTCCCCTTCAGGACTGGGCACTCAGCTTCCAGGCAGGCATTGCATACAGCAAGCACAATAAAAGCCAACATGGTGCCTGCCTGCCCAGCTTCCCACTTGTCTGTCCATTCCCAACAGCAATGGCTGGCAGACTGGCCGGCTTGGCTCCTTGCCCGCTTGCTTGCTTACTTCAAGGCCGCCTCACTGCCTGGCAACCAGCACCCAATGGCCAGCCACAGAGGCAGCTTTCGCTTGTATTAGGGTTGCAACAAACAGCTGTGCAAGCCTTTGAGAGTCAGAAATATGAGAGGACATCATAGGGGAGAGGGAAGGAAAGAGGAACAGAGGCCAGTGTTGCCCGCGGCAACCCTAACCATCATTCAAGGCACCCCAGGGCACACTGGTTGAAAACCACTGATTTAGGGTTATACTGGGGAAAAAGAAACCAAGGCTACATTCACTCCATGCGTTTAAAGTGCTATGATACCATTTCAAACAGTCACAGCTTTCCCCAAAGGATTCTGGGAACTGTAGTTTTGTTAGGGGGCCAGGAGCTGTTTAGGAAACTCCTGTTCCCTTTCCAGAGCTACAGTTCTGAGTGGTTTAACATTTGGTCTGTCTTAAGGTTGCCATTTTTCAAGAAGTAAAAAATCTGGACACAAAGTTGTTTAACTTTTTGGGGGGGGGAATTGCCCAAACTGTTGTGGAGCTTTTGGGGGGAAATGAACCCCAAAGTTGTTGATCTTTTGCCAATTTTTCATAATTCCCCCAGGACTCTAATTTCATCATTAGAATCCCGGACATGTCTGGGAAATTCCAGACGAATGGCAACCCTAGTCTGTCTACTCTGGGGATTTTAGATCTGGGGGGATAGGGGTTTCCTAACAATGCTCTGCAACCTTAGCAAACTACAGTTCCCATAATTCCAGGAGAAGGCTTTGTTACTAGACTGGTGACTGGTTAGTAGACTGGTGACTGGGAGCGGCCGCCAAGACCACATAACACCAGTCTTGAAAGACCTACACTGGCTCCCAGTATGTTTCCGAGCACAATTCAAAGTGTTGGTGCTGACCTTTAAAGCCCTAAACGGCCTTGGTCCAGTATACCTGAAGGAGCGTCTCCATCCCCATCATTCTGCCCGGACACTGAGGTCCAGCTCCAAGGGGCTTCTGGCGGTTCCCTCCCTGTGAGAAGCCAAGTTACAGGGAACCAGGCAGAGGGCCTTCTCGGTGGTGGCGCCCGCCCTGTGGAACGCCCTCCCACCAGATGTCAAAGAGAAAAACAACTACCAGACTTTTAGAAGACATCTGAAGGCAGCCCTCTTTAGGGAAGCTTTTAATGTTTGATAGACTATTGTATTTTAATATTCTTTTGGAAGCCGCCCAGAGTGGCTGGGGAAACCCAGCCAGATGGGTGGGGTATAAATAATAAATTGTTGTTGTTTGAAGTGCTGTCCTAGCACCTTAAATGTACAGGTATCAACCTGGTATTTGGGAATGTGTGCCTCCAGTGAAGATCCTGGGAATTTAGTTGGAAGACTGGATGATTTATGAGGAGGGGAAAGGACCTGCGCTATGGGCTCTGAAGGAACAGATGGCCACCCAAACTCTGCTTAAAAACCTCCAAGGAAGGAGAGCCTGCTGCCTTCTGTTTGTTCCACTCTCAGAACAACTCTTGAGGCTTGGGAAAAGACATGTCAAGGGAAGTGGATCGCTGGGGGTTCCTTGAAATGCAATGTTGGGATATCAGTCAGAATATGGCAGCTTAAAAGTCTTTCAAAACACCAGCCTTTCCTCCTGGTTAAAGATGGCGGCCATCGGTAGGTCTTGAGGGTTGAACTTGGGCGTTGAATAGGAAGGAATATGCAGGAGGTGGGATTTGTGTGCCTGAAGGAAGCTGTTCGGGCAGGGGATGTGAATATTTGAGAAAGCGTTGCATCTTCCGTTCACCTCTCTTTCTTTTGCTCCCCATAGCGACCTCCTGCACCCCACTGCCTGGGTGCAGGGCTTAGCTCTGAGCACCCTGGGCTCCCTGGGGTCCGTGGCCATGTTCCGGGATTTGGCCGGCGAAGTGGAGCAGCTCGCCAGGGTTGGCCAGCCCTCCGTGCGAAGGAAGGTGAGACCCCGCAGCTGGGATTTTTTCTTTAAAAAGCTGAGATTCCAAAGATAGTAATAATAATAATTTATTTAAAATATTTTAATTATACCCCGCCCACCCCAGCCAAGACCGGGCTCAGGGCGGCTAACACCAAATATAAAACAAATTGATTGAAATACAACTTAAAAACAAGATTAAAATACAACATTATTTATTATTATTCACCGTATTTTTCGCCCCATAGGGCGCACCGGCCCATAGGACGCACCTAGTTTTTTGGGGGGGAAATAAAGTAAAAAAAAATTATTTCCCCCCCAGGCGCGGGGCTGGGGCAGGGGAAGTCCGAGCTTCCCCCGACCCCAGCCCCCAGAACAGGCAGCTCTCCGCAAGCCGCTTCAGCGAAAGCCTGCATTCGCCCCATAGGACGCACACACATTTCCCCTTCATTTTTTGGGGGGAAAAAGTGTGTCCTATAGGGCGAAAAATACGGTATACCCCGCCCATCTGGCTGGGTTTCCCCAGCCACTTTAGGCGGCTTTCAAAAGAATATTAAAATACAATAGTCTATTAAACATTAAAAGCTTCCCTAAAGAGGGCTGCCTTCAGATGTCTTCTAAAAGTCTGGTAGTTGTTGTTGTATCTTTGACATCTGGTGGGAGGGTGTTCCACAGGGTGGGTGCCACTACTGAGAAGGCCCTCTGCTTGGTTCCCTGTAGCTTTGCTTCTCGCAATGAGGGAACCGCCAGAAGGCCCTCGGAGCTGGACCTCAGTGTCCGGGCAGAACGATGGGGGTGGAGAGGCTCCTTCAGGTATACAGGGCCTTTGAGGCCTTTTAGGGCTTTCAAGGTCAGCACCAACACTTTGAATTGTCCTCGGAAACGTACTGGGAGCCAGTGTAGGTCTTTCAAGACCGGTGTTATGTGGTTTCGGCAGCCACCCCCAGTCACCAGTCTGGCTGCCGCATTCTGGATTAGTTGTAGTTTCCGGGTCACCTTCAAAGGTAGCCCCATGTAGAGCGTATAGCAGTAGTCTAAGTGAGAGATAACCGGAGCATGCACCACTCTGGCGAGACAGTCCACGGGCAGGGAGGGTCTCAGCCTGCAAGGCCGTTCTGTGGGACACATGGGGACCCCACCCCATAATCCTTTGCTCTCTGCCTCCGCTTCTAGGCCGTGGTCTGTGCTGTACACGTTGTCCGGAAGGTGCCCGATCTTATAGACGTGTTCACTCGACTCGGTGAACAGCTCTTGACTGAACAAAATGCCGGTAAGTGCCTTTGTCTCTTCAGCTGGGGCTACTGTGAGTCTTGCTCTTCCTTCCCGTCATGCCAAGAGAGGAGACCATCCTGGCCCTGCCCAGTAGCCGGAAAAGAAGCTGCTGGGAGCCTTTCAGAAAGGGCTCTTGTAAGAACTTTGCAGCTAGTGCCTGAGTTTGCTTTTCTCCTTCTCCCTCCCAACCCCTTTTCCTTTTGTGTCGTGCCTCTTAAATTTTAAGCCTGGGGGCAGGGAGTGTTTTATTACTGGACACTCAGTAAGCCATTCCGGAGGGCCTTTTTCTTTCTTTCTTTTGCTGACGAAGAGTTTAGGGCTGGGGGAGAAAGCTACAAATAAAGAAATAAGTCCCAGCTCGTGCGTGCTTGGATATCCCTCGGTTGCTCCGAACGCTTGAGCCGACCGCTTGGTTGCCGAAGAGAAGGATTGAGGCGAAGTGGGATGGCAGGGGGTGGGGGATTCTCTTCAGGGTTGTTTGATAGTGGCACCTGCCCTGTGGAACGCCCTCCCACCAGATGTCAAAGAGAACAACAACTACCAGACTTTTAGAAGACATCTGAAGGCAGCCCTGTTTAGGGAAGCTGTTAATGTTTGATGCATTACTGTATTTTAATATTTTGTTGAAAGCCACCCAGAGTGGCTGGGGAAGCCCAACCAGATGGGCGGGGTATAAATAATATTTATGATGATGATGATGATGATGATGATGATGAAGGTTGAGAGGAGAGTTCAGGGGTGTATTCGACTCAGTTTTGCTCACGGTGAACCTGCCAAAATTAATCGCTATAAGTCAGGTCTGTTGATTTCAGTAGGGCTACTCTTTGCATGATTTTTTTCCAGAGAAGCGGATCTCAAGGAGTGATTTGAAGGAGATCTCAAGAAAGCGCTGCTCTCCCGTCACATTGAGGCGGTGCAGAGAAACCGGGATCTGGGGAGCCTTGGTGGGCCTGGGATTTGGGAAGATAGGGGACGGGACTTAGGAATTCGGGGCAGGATCCGCACCTGGCCTACCTGTCTCTCTCTCCCCAGGCATCCTCCACGGGGCTGTCATGCTGATCTCAGAGATGTGCGAACGGAGTCCACAAGCCCTGGACCACTTCTCCAAGGTGGGGCAGCTGTGAGTTTGGCAACTCTCCCAGCATCCGTTGCAGTCAAGGACTACATGCCTTTTGAGCAGGAGAGCGTGGTGGAGGGCAAGCTGCTAATAAAGGAGCCTGTGCCTTGCATGCATTGAGGCCCGGGTTCAAGACCCGCATAGCAGGACTGGTTTGGCGTCCACCAGGAAATGGGGATGGGCCCTGGCAGGCCAGAACATGCAACAAACCCAAGAAGGATCTGGCCCTTGAGATTCTTCCTGGGCCACACCCCCTCCCAAGCCACACCCCTTCACCCTCAGGACACGCCTCTCCCAAGCCACACCCCTTCACCCTCAGGACACGCCCCTTCCCAGCCTTGCTTGGCCCCCCCCTCCCGTGTTTCTGGCTGGAGCATATCCTTGAAATTTTGAGGAAGACTCTCACTTGCCTGGACGGGAGATAGGGAAGGGGGTGTGTGGAAGCT
Source organism: Podarcis filfolensis (assembly GCF_964270895.1). NCBI lineage: Eukaryota > Metazoa > Chordata > Lepidosauria > Squamata > Lacertidae > Podarcis > Podarcis filfolensis. The sequence continues at coordinate 6,423,530 of NC_139615.1, forward strand.
GGCCTACTGCAGAAAGGTAAAAATTGCATGTGTTGCTTTTGGCTCCGCCCATCAGTGGCATGCGGCCTGAAATATACTCGGAGTCGAGAGTGGATTTCATGCTCTTTATTCAGCTCATAGCGGTGAGGAGGAATCATTGTTCCCCCCCAAATATCTGCTTTATATACATTATTTACACAATGGGGCCCACGTGATTGGCTAATTCCGGGATTCTCCTGTAGGCCAATTAGGTTGTGGATTCACTTCCACCTGGAGCTGGATTGGGTGGCTCCTGCGAACCAATCATGCTGCATTGTTCTAGGACCAATCAGACTGCTGCATTCTGAATCCTATTGTTCTAGGTCCAATCAGACTGCTGCATTCTGAATCCTATTGTTCTAGGTCCAATCAGACTGCTGCATTTTGGATCCTATTGTTCTAGGTCCAATCAGACTGCTGCATTTTGGATCCTATTGTTCTAGGACCAATCAGACTGCTGCATTTTGGATCCTATTCAACTCAGTACATAACAGTTGCCCATGAGGGAAGGTGGCCCTCAGAGTAAAAATATTCCCCAGAGAAAACTGTTCATGTATGCGGCAACAGCTGTGCAGATGTTACCAGCCCAGAAAGAAGACCAAGTCCCTACCAGGGAAGAATGGCAGATTAAGTTGACGGACTCTGCCGAAATGGCAAAAATGACCTGAAAGGTCAGAAATCAGGAAGACCAAAATTTTAATAAGGAATGGGGGAAATTTACAACGGAGACCACTTTAAACAGTTAAAATCATTAGCGGGATTGCAAAAACAGTTGTAATGTGACGAGAACTATGGATACATGGAGGGGGCGGGGGAAATAATTTGGATCATTATAAAAGATGCAGTAGAAAAGGCTTCCCCTTCATGAATCACTGCCTTGCCGTGGCGAAGGGGCTTGAATAACTCAGAGAAGCTATGAGCTCTGCCGTGCAGGGCCATCCAAGATGAACAGGTCATAGTGGAGAGTTTTGACCAAACGTGATCCACCTGGAGGAGGAACCGGCAAGCCACTCCAGTATCCCTGCCAAGAAAACTCCATGGACAAAGACAACAGGCATATAAAAGTTATGACGCTGGAAGATGAGCCCCTCAGGTCGGAAGGCATCCAACATGCTACTGGGGAAGAGCGGAGGACAAGTACAAGTAGATCCAGAGCTGATGAAGCGGCTGGGCCAAAGCCGAAAGGACGCTCAGCTGCGGATATGCCTGGAAGCGAAAGGAAAGTCCAATGCTGTAAAGAAAAATATTGCATAGGAACCTGGAATGTAAGAACCATGAATCTGGGTAAGTTGGATGTGGTCAAAAATGAGATGGCAAGAATAAATATTGACATCCTGGGAATCAGTGAACTGAAATGGACGGGAATGGGCGAATTCAGTTCGGATGACTATCATATCTACTACTGTGGGCAAGAAACCCGTAAAAGAAATGGAGTGGCCCTCATAGTCAACAAAAGAGTGGCGAAAGCTGTACTGGGATGCAATCTCAAAAATGATAGAATGATCTCGATATGAATCCAAGGCAGACCTTTTAACATCACAGTAATCCAAGTTTATGCACCAACTACTGGTGCTGAAGAAACTGAAATTGACCAATTTTATGAAGACTTACAAGACCTTATAGAAGTGACACCAAAGAAGGATGTTCTTCTCATTATAGGGGATTGGAATGCTAAAGTAGGGAATAAAGAGATAAAAGGAACAACTGGCAAGTTTGGCCTTGGAGATCAAAACGAAGCAGGGCAAAGGCTAATAGAGTTCTGTCAAGAGAACAAGCTGGTCATCACAAACACGCTTTTCCAACAACACAAGAGACGACTCTACACATGGACATCACCAGATGGGCAACATCGAAATCAGATTGATTATATTCTCTGCAGCCAAAGATGGAGAAGCTCTATACAGTCAGCAAAAACAAGACCTGGAGCTGACTGTGGCTCAGATCATCAGCTTCTTATAGCAAAATTCAAGCTTAAACTGAAGAAAGTAGGAAAAACCACTGGGCCGGTAAGATACAATCTAAACCAAATCCCTTATGAATACACAGTGGAAGTGAGGAACAGGTTTAAGGATTTAGATTTGGTGGACAGAGTGCCTGAAGAACTATGGGTGGAGGCTCGCAACATTATACAGGAGGCAGCAACTAAAACCATCCCAATAAAAAAGAAATGCAAGAAAGCAAAGTGGCTGTCCAACGAGGCCTTACAAATAGCGGGGGAGAGAAGGCAAGCAAAATGCGAGGGAGATAGTGAAAGATACAGGAAATTGAATGCAGATTTCCAAAGAATAGCAAGGAGAGACAAGAAGGCCTTCTTAAACGAGCAATGCAAAGAAATAGAGGAAAACAACAGAATGGGAAGAACCAGAGATCTGTTCAAGAAAATCGGAAATATGAAAGGAACATTTTGTACAAAGATTACCATAATAAAGGACAAAAGTGGTAAGGACCTAACAGAAGCAGAAGACATCAAGAAGAGGTGGCAAGAATACACAGAGGAATTATACCAGAAAGATATGGATGTCTCGTACACCCCAGGTAGTGTGATTGCTGACCTTGAGCCAGACATCCTGGAGAGTGAAGTCAAATGGGCCTTAGAAAGCACTGCAAATAACAAGGCCAGTGGAAGTGATGATATTCCAGCTGAACTATTTAAAATTTTAAAAGATGATGCTGTTAAGGTGCTACACTCAATATGCCAGCAAGTTTGGAAAACTCAGCAGTGGCCAGAGGATTGGAGAAGATCAGTCTACATCCCAATCCCAAAGAAGGGCAGTGCCAAAGAATGCTCCAACTACCTCACAATTGCACTCATTTCACACGCTAGCAAGGTTATGCTTAAAATTCTACAAGGAAGGCTCAAGCAGTATGTGGACCGAGAACTCCCAGAAGTGCAAGCTGGATTTAGAGGAGGCAGAGGAACCAGAGACCAAATTGCAAACATGCGCTGGAGTATGGAGAAAGCTAGAGAGTCCCAGAAAGACATCTACTTCTGCTTCATTGACTATGCAAAAGCCTTTGACTGTGTCGACCACAGCAAACTATGGCAAGTTCTTAAAGAAATGGGAGTGCCTGATCACCTCATCTGTCTCCTGAGAAATCTCTATGTGGGACAAGAAGCTACAGTTAGAACTGGATATGGAACAACTGATTGGTTCAAAATTGGGAAAGGAGTACGACAAGGCTGTATAATGTCTCCCTGCTTATTTAACTTATATGCAGAATTCATCATGCGAAAGGCTGGGCTGGATGAATCTGAAGCCGGAATTAAGATTGCCGGAAGAAATATCAACAACCTCAGATATGCAGATGACACAACCTTGATGGCAGAAAGTGAGGAGGAATTAAAGAACCTTTTATTGAGGGTGAAAGAGGAGAGCACAAAATATGGTCTGAAGCTCAACATCAAAAAAACGAAGATCATGGCCACTGGTCCCATCACCTCCTGGCAAATAGAAGGGGAAGAAATGGAGGCAGTAAGAGATTTTACTTTCTTGGGCTCCATGATCACTGCAGATGGTGACAGCAGTCACGAAATTAAAAGACGCCTGCTTCTTGGGAGAAAAGCAATGACAAACCTAGACAGCATCTTAAAAAGTAGAGACATCACCTTGCCAACAAAGATCCGTATAGTTAAAGCTCTGGTTTTCCCAGTGGTGATGTATGGAAGTGAGAGCTGGACCATAAAGAAGGCTGATCGCCGAAGAATTGATGCTTTTGAATTATGGTGCTGGAGGAGACTCTTGAGAGTCCCATGGACTGCAAGAAGATCAAACGTATCCATTCTTAAGGAAATCAGCCCTGAGTGCTCACTGGAAGGACAGATCGTGAAGCTGAGGCTCCAATACTTTGGCCACCTCATGAGAAGAGAAGACTCCCTGGAAAAGACCCTGATGTTGGGAAAGATGGAGGGCCCAAGGAGAAGGGGACGACAGAGGATGAGATGGTTGGATGGTGTTCTTGAAGCTACCAGCATGAGTTTGATCAAACTGCGGGAGGCAGTGGAGGACAGAAGTGCCTGGCGTGCTCTGGTCCAGGGGGTCACAAAGAGTCGGACACGACTAAACGACTAAACAACAACAACAGAAAAGGATTAACAACGGAACCCAGGGAGGGGAATGAGGGAAGTCCAAAGATTTGTGGGAATCTTGTATTTTCGGAAGGTGTGACTATAAATTTTAATATGTAAAATCAAATAAATAATTGGGGGGGGGGAATAATTGGTTAAACCACAGAGCCTAGGATTTGCCGATCAGAAGGTTGGCGGTTCGAATCACCGTGATGGGGTGAGCTCCCGTTGCTCGGTCCCTGCTCCTGCCAACCTAGCAGTTCGAAAGCACATCAGAGTGCAAGTAGATAAATAGGTACCACTGTGGCGGGAAGGTAAACGGCGTTTCCGTGCACTGCTCTGGTTCGCCAGAAGCAGCTTAGTCATGCTGGCCACATGACCCGGAAGCTGTACGCCAGCTCCCTCGGCCAATAAAGTGAGATGAGCGCCGCAACCCCAGAGTCAGCCACGACTGGACCTAATGGTCAGGGCTCCCTTTACCTTTACCTAATGTTCCACACACACACCCCCCAAAAAATCAGGGAGTGTCCTCCTAAACAACCTTACATGGGAGCAAGGCTCATTGAAGTCCACAGGTCTTACATGTATAATAGGGCAGTGCTGTCAGGGGGGATGAAAAACCATAAGTTGCCTTGGTTTTGGAACTGCCCCGTTTTGATATCAAAAGTGCTTTCTGGATTAGAGGAGAAATTACCCGGCGCCAGAGAAAGGGGCACTGGGATTCCCGTGAGAGGGCATTGTGAGGAACAAGAGGCAGGGCTCTGGAGGACGGATGTTTTGTGAGGGATCTTCTGCTAATCCTGCTTTTCTGTTCTCTTGTTTCCCTCCAGTTTGTGCCTCAGTTAGTGGGACTGCTCCGTAACCTGGTGGTTGCCGGCTACTCTCCAGAACACAGCATCTCGGGAATCAGCAACCCTTTCCTGCAGGTAAAAGGATCTCGTCCCCTCCAACCTCCCCTCTTTCCCTGAGCTTCTGTCTCACCTTTCTTTCCGCAATTCAAGAGAACCTGGAGTGCATTTCAGAATTGCTTCCCACAGAGAGTTTCAAGGGCACAAACACTGAGCGATTAAAAAAAAAAAAAAGGTATAAAAACAATTTCAAATCCAATTTACAGGTACAGGCTAGGACCTTTTTTTGTCTTTTTAACTCCACTTAAAAGTTGGTTGAAAAAGGAAGGTCTTCGGCAAAAGGAGCAGGGAAACAGCTAGCAATCCCAGAAGCCTTTGCAACTGCAATCCCGTCAACCTTTGCACTGGCCTTGGAGGTCTGTTGGGGTTTGAGAAAGGAGGTTTGGAGGGAGAAATTGTGGTGGGTTTATGGCAGAGGTTTACAGGCTTTTTAGTTGCCGTGAGAGATTTTACTTTCTTGGGCTCCATGATCACTGCAGATGGTGACAGCAGTCACGAAATTAAAAGACGCCTGCTCCTTGGGAGAAAGGCGATGACAAACCTAGACAGCATCCTAAAAAGCAGAGACATCACCTTGCCAACAAAGGTCCATATAGTTAAAGTTATGGTTTTCCCAGTAGTGATGTATGGAAGTGAGAGCTGGACCATAAAGAAGGCTGATCGCTGAAGAATTGATGCTTTTGAATTATGGTGCTGGAGGAGACTCTTGAGAGTCCCATGGACTGCAAGAAGATCAAACCTCTCCATTCTGAAGGAAATCAGCCCTGAGTGCTCACTGGAAGGATAGATCGTGAAGCTGAGGCTCCAATACTTTGGCCACCTCATGAGAAGACTCCCTGGAAAAGACCCTGATGTTAGGAAAGATTGAGGGCCCAAGGAGAAGGGGACGACAGAGGATGAGATGGTTGGACAGTGTTCTCAAAGCTACCAACATGAGTCTGACCAAACTGCGGGAGGCAGTAGAAGACAGGAGGGCCTGTCGTGCTCTGGTCCAGGGGGTCACGAAGAGTCGGACACGACTAAACAACTAAACGACAGCAACAGTTGCTGTTTCACGTATACACGTGGTACGCAGGAATGTAACCCCACCCCACCCCCCCGTAAGTGGGGAGATGTCTGTATTAGCCCGGACACCCCCGATCCCGACTGATCTTGGAAGCTAAGCGGGGTGAGGCCTGGGAAATACTTGGACGGGAGACCACCTGGGAATACTAGGCGCTGCAGCCTTGAGCCAGTGTGGATTAGTGGTTCAGATGCTGGGAGACCAGTTCAAATCGTGACTCACCTTGCCAGGTGGCCTTGACCCATCACAGTGCCTCAGCCTAGCCTAGCCTACCTCACAGGGTGGTTGTGAGGATAAAATGGGGAGGGAGAGAAGGGGGCCTCGAGCTTGTGGGATACAAATGGGGTGAGACAATAAAATGTGGCTGGGCTTAGCATGCCTCCGTGACCAGAAGGGTGGAGAGTTTGGCTGCTCAGCAACTGAGCTGAGGAAGAGTGAAGCTTTCCTTCTCTTTGCCTCTTTTTAAAGTCACCTCCTTTAAATAAAAATAAAAATTATTTATTATTTCTACCCTGCAAATCTGGCTGGGTTTCCCCAGCCACTCTGGGCAGCTTCCAACAGAATATTAAAATATAATAGTCTATTAAACATTAAAAGCTTCCCTAAACAGGGCTCTATCCCATCCTCACCTCCCTGATAACGTCTCTCCACCCAGGTACAGATCCTGCGGCTGCTAAGGATTCTGGGAAAGGACAACGAAGACGCCAGCGACGCCATGAACGATTCCTTGGCTCAGGTGAGCCCAACGGTTGTTGCTGGCTCTGGAAAGAGTGCCCTGACCGAGGGAGGGAAGGGAGACATTTAGAGGACTCTGGAGAACAGAGTTTGCTTCACCATGAAGAAAACTGGGGGTCCATTTAGCCTCCACGTTTTGATTAAAACTTTGCTAGGCCTGGTCTAGATTGTATGACCTAGAACCCTTTGTTAGCAAGGGCTGTACCATTTGCGGGGGGGTGGTTGCCGTCAGTGAAGAGGAAGGAAGAGACCAAGGTGAAGGCCTGCGGGGGGAGAGCGGGGCGGAGGAACGTCCCACGCCAAAAGCCAGCAAGGCTGCCAACCCCTCCGCTTCTTCCCAGGTGGCCACCAACACGGAGACAACGCGGAACGTGGGCAACGCCATCTTGTACGAGACGGTGCTGACCATCATGGGCATCCGCTCGACCAGCGGCCTGCGGGTACGGCGGATTCGTACGGGCCAGGTGGACTGGGCTGATCCTGCACCTTGCTTGGCTCCTCTTGCGTTCAGATCTTTTGGGAGGATGTTGGGTACAAATGAAATATTCTGGGCGCCTCCCAGCGCGATAATGGCGCTTCCCATTTCTAGACCCCACATACGATCAAAACTGTCTTGCGTTCCCCTAGGGGGTGGGGAACTTCAGGCCCCTGATATCAAAGCGGCCCTCCAGACCTCTCTGTTTGGCCCCAGAAGTCCTCTCCCCAAGCCACACCATCCTCAAGTAATTCTGCCTGGGTGGAGAACCGCTATGATAACTCTCGCTTGCCTGGAAAGGGGATGGAGAGGTCTTTGGGGTCTGTGCGCCTGTTTCCATAAACCTTTGAGATTTGTGTGGCTCGGGTGCAACCTGTACAAGGATAAGACCTGTATCTGTTCTTCTAGCCACTTTCGCCCACTTACTGCCTCTGGTCTGCGGCCCCTGAACGGTTGCTTTTGAGGGAGTGCGGCCCCCAAGCCCCAAAATCTTCCACATCCAGCTATCCCAAGCTAGAATCTGTTTGTTCTGAAGCTTTTCCGTTCTTCCTCTGCCCCCTCAGCTCTTACAAATGGTACATTTGGGGAATTAAGGGCACTTCTCTTTTCCACACCCAGGTTCTCGCTATAAATATCCTCGGGCGATTTCTCCTTAACAAGGACCGGAATATCAGGTACAGAAACCCCCACGAAACAAACAAAGCACTGGAATGACCCAGATAGAGCTGGGGGGAAACGCCGGCCCAACAGTCACCTGAAATTTTCCTGCTGGAATTTCGAAAATATATCTTGGGGCTGAGTCTCCTTATAACACGTTTCACCCTGGCTCCTTTTAAAACGTGGCGCTTGGTTTTTAAGCAGAGATTGGAAGGGCATCTGCTGTGCAGGATCTAGTCACGATTCCTGCATCGCAGGGGGTTGGACTAGATGACCCTCTGAACCCTTTATGATTCTTCGGTTCCGTTGCCTGACATCTTCTTCTCCAGCTTGGGACCACTGAAATTTGAGAAGAGGGTAGGATGTTGGAAGATGGTGTCTGCAACCAGGGGCCTGGAGTGGATTTTTGAACCCTAGTCTGCTAGGTCCTCGTCCGATGCTCTGGCCCCGACCCACACGGGCCCACGGCGCATAGGGCTGCGTTGCCACAACCCTCGACTCGCCTTCCTCACTGCCATTGCAGATCCCTTGTTTCCCCTTCATGATCTGCCCCCTTCTCCTAATTCTTTGAGGCCCGTTCCGTAGACGCCAGTCTGGGAGAGGGAGCGTGCCCAGAGACCCTCGGGTTCCCTCATGAGCCGCCGCCAATGGCCTCACGGCTGAGGGAAACCGAGGGACTGAGGCGATTCCTCAAATATCTCCCCCACCCCACCCTCAAGACAAGCAGCCACCCCTTTTCCACAGCGCATGGGAGGCAGCTGCGCGGTAACTCGGCCTATTAAAATGCATCCTCAGGGGCGCGACGCTTCTTTTCTTCCCCGGTGAAACAGTGCGTGAAATTAATTTGCCACACGCTTAATTCAGATTTGCTCGGATCTCCCGGCCGCCCTGACAGAAGTTGTTTTAGGGCCTCGCCGGCCACCATTTTGGCTGCCCATGCCACAGTTGCCCGTTTCCCCCCTTGCCTCCCACCCGGCAGCGTCCCCTTTCCATCTTAAAGCGAATCAAGGAGAAACGCTTCCGACTTATTGGCTGCGGACGGTCTTCTTTGCGCCGCTTCCCTGGTTAGAGGGCCTGGGAGACCAGGGTTCGAATTCCCGCTCGGCTATGAAGTGTTCTAGGTGGCCTTCTACGCCCTTCTCTCAGCCTATCCCACCTCGCAGGGTTGTTGTGAGGATAAAACAGCAAGGGCAAAGGATCGCCCGAGCGCCTGGAAGGAAACACAGGATGTACTGTATTTTTTGCTCTATGACTCATTTTTCCCCTCCTAAAAAGTAAGGGGAAATGTGTGTGTGTCTTATGGAGCGAATGCAGGCTGCGCAGCTATCCCAGAAGCCAGAACAGCAAGAGGGATTGCTGCTTTCACTGCGCAGCGATCCCTCTTGCTGTTCTGGCTTCTGAGATTCAGAATATTTTTTTTTCTTGTTTTCCTCCTCCAAAAACTAGGTGCGTCTTATAGTCTGGGGCGTCTTACAGAGCGAAAAATACGGCAAATGTGATGAATTAAGCTCTCTCCTCCTCTGCCTCTCAAGATGTGATTTATTTATTTTTCTCTTGTCGGGGGGAATCTTCCCTTTAGATACGTGGCCCTAACATCTCTACAGAAATTGCTGCAAGAAGAGAACAGTGCGGTTCAGAGGCACCGGGCCACAGTCCTTGAATGCCTGGCCGACCCGGATCCCACTGTGAAGAGGTGAGACAAGGGGGAAAGACAGGGCCGAGGCTCCGGGAGACGATGTCTCTGAGTCGGGAGAATTGCTCGCTTCTACCTCCTTCCTCAGGCGAGCCCTGCAGCTGAGCCTGGCCCTGGTGAGCGGCAGCAACGTGAGGACGACCACGAAAGAGCTGCTGGTTTTCCTGGAAACCTGCGCCCCGGAGCTGAAGTCGGACTGCGCTTCCGGAATATTCCTGGCCGCTGAGAAGTGAGTCGGATCCGGCCGTTGCCCGTAGGGGGCGTTGTAGAGAAATCCAGGGCAGGTTTGGAGGGGGCGCATGTTGAATTTTGCAGCTTTTGAATTCGCGCCTCGAAGGGCGCTCATGGCAGAACAAGAGACTCTTAATCTTCGGGTCATCGGGCAAAAGATTCCTGCCGCTCTACAATTCTGTGACCTAAGACTTGGGAATTCAAAAGATGTCTTGCTTAAATTAATATGATTTAGTTCTCCTTGGTAAGTGAAACGCGTGTAAAATTGCACAGAAATAATTAAAAACGAGATCTTGCACTTACATTATACAGCACATTAAAAAAATATTATTGTTCATTTTTATTATTATTTAGCATTACCTGACGTTTTCAGAGGTCTTTGGTTTTCTGAGAAAGCAGTTTATGTGCTTTCTAATCAAACGTAGATTCGCCAAGCTGAATGTTGTCCAATCACAAAAATAATAGCAGATTTGAATTCCTCACACCCAAAAACATATTTTTAAGACCCTCCCTCCCTGAAGAAATTAGCAAAAATTAAGTTACACCCCTTAAAATGACATGCCCTGACAGCGTGAGGGGCACTTTCAGGCGGAGCGATAGGTCTAAGACATTCCTGCTCTTCTCGTTTTCTTCCCTCACCCACTTCAGGTTTGCGCCCAGCAAGCGTTGGCACATTGACACCATTCTCCAGGTTCTGACCATGGTAAGATGGAGGGTGGGGTGGGGGCTAGGGTCCTTGGGGAGCAGCGGAAAGCTGTGTGGCTCAAGGAAGGGCCTTCCTCTCTCAAGGGGTTGTGTTTGAAGAAGCTTCTCCAAGACCATCTGGACTAGAAACTTGTTTTTTCATTTGGAAGAGGCGAGAAACAGAAAGCTGACATTCTCAGGCAACCAAAACACCCCCTACTGTGCCTCTGTGAACATTTTTCAGGCTTTAATATTTATTTTCCTTCCCCTGTTTCCAGCACCCCATTGAAACTGCCATTCTAGGTGTGTTGAAAAAGTGAGTTTCAAGGCCCTCCCCACTTAAGCAGAACGCTTCACGTAGAGCCCACCAATAGCAGCCTAGATTCCTTAGAGTGCCTTCAAAGCCGAGTCCTTGGTAGTTTGGGCTTGTGTGGAGGAGGGGGAATCTGTTGTACCCTTTTTAAGGGAAGGGAGGGCCAAGCAGAGATGTATCTCTGAGAAGGAGCAAAGCTCACTGTTGTCAAACCCCACGTCACAACACTCACATCCCCGGTTCCTCTCCTTACTCTCTGCAGGCTGGCTCCTACGTACGTGACGACGCGGTGCCCAACCTCATCCACCTCATCGGAGGTGCAAAGGAGCTTCACGGCTATGCAGTTCAACAGCTTTACAAGGCCCTGACCCAAGATATTTCTCAGGTGTGGGATTGGGGAGGGGGGTGATGGGGGGCAGGGCATAGAGAACCAGAAGGAGAAGAGTGAGGCTATGTATCCTGTGCCCACTTACTTGCAAGTGAGTTCCACTCAACGTTTTTTATTAACTGAACAGAATTTCTATAACGCTTAGCATCAAAACCTTTAAGCTGTTCTTCTTCCTACACAAATAGAAATGTAAGGCTGTCGTCACGCTGCACTTATCAGCATTGGGCCAGTCGTTGTCTCATAGCTAACCTACTTCACAGGATTGTTGTGGGGGAGGAGAACCACGTGCACTACCTTGAGCTCCTTGGGAGAAAATATAAATGTAATAAATAATAATAAAATAATGTGGAAGGTTGTTTTTTTAAGAGGATGTGAAAGGTTGGCGAGCGGAGTTAGCAGAGGCAGCAGATCCCAGTAGAATTCAAATTACCCATAAAATTATATATTAAAAACAAGTCCCCCTAAAAGAAATCCACCCTTCAGAATTGCATATTAAAATGCACGTCAAATGTACAGGTTTGTAGGCTTGCTTAACCTATGTTAAGCGTTTTCAGCTGGAGCCCTCCCTCTCTCTCTTCCTTCCCAGCAACCCTTGGTCCAAGTGGCTACCTGGTGCATCGGTGAATACGGCAACCTCTTATTGGACGGCAGCTGTGAAGAGGTGGAGCCCTCTCAGGTGAGGAGTCAGAAACTGAGGGTGGGCATTTTGTGGGGAACATCAAACGGGGGAAGTTTGCTCACACACCCTGGGGAGAAAAACACCCCACTTCATTATGGCTTTACCTCCTCCTCCTTTCTCCACCTTTTCCCCCCGCTGCGGCAGGTGGACCCAGAGGAAATGGTCTCCATGTTGGAGCGAGTGCTGCAGTCGCACCTCTCGCTGCCGGGCACCAGGGCCTACGCCCTCACCGCCCTCATGAAGCTCGGGACCCGTCTCCAGGGCAGCGACATCAAGTGAGCTCACAGCCAGCATCCCCACCCTCAGGCCGCGAATGCACCATAACCTGCAACCCTGGGAGTTGTAGTTTGAGCTGCAGCTCCCAGCACGCTTAGCAAACAAAGGTTCCCAGGATTCTCTGGGGGTTTGGAGTTGTGTACTTGGTTTAGGCTTGCAGCCTCAATGTCCCCTCTTCCTAAGCCAGGCCTCAGGGGCAGGGGTGGACGTAAAAACAAAAATAACAATAATAACAATAATAACATTTATAACAACAATAATAATATATTTATACCCCGCCCATCTGGCTGGGTTTCCCCAGTCACTCTGGGCAGCTTCCAACAAAATATTAAAATACAATACAGTGGTACCTCAGGTTAAGTACTTAATTCGTTCTGGAGGTCCGTTCTTAACCTGAAACTGTTCTTAACCTGAAGCGCCACTTTAGCTAATGGGGCCTCCCGCTGCGCCGCCGCTGCTGGAGCACGATTTCTGTTCTTATCCTGAAGCAAAGTTCTTAACCCGAGGTACTATTTCTGGGTTAGCAGAATCTGTAACCTGAAGCGTATGTAACCTGAAGCGTATGTAACCCAAGGTATCACTGTAGTTTAGTAAACATTAAAACATTGGTGATCTTTCGGAACCGACAGAATTCAAATGCCGAGGAGATTCTGACTTAAAACATAAGGATGAGCCTTCTGGTGGCAAGAGGTGTTTGACAGGGAAGGGACTCTCCCAGAAGGCAGTGGGCTCTCCTTCTTTGAAGGTTTTGGAAACAGAGGTTAGATGGGCCATCTGTCAGGGATTCCGCGATTCCTGCGTTGCAGGCGGGTTGGGCTAGATGACCCCTGGGTTCCCTTCCAACTCTACAATCCTACGACTCTACGACTGGCAGGGTGTAGCAGTGGCAAGCGCTGGACCATCCTGTGAGGCCTTTTGAATTGATTTGCCTCTGTAATATTTCCCGCCTCATCCTGCGTCCTGCTTCTCTGCCCGAAGCAGAGGCAGCTCGTAACCTCTTCCCCTCAATTCTTTTTTCCCACCCCGTCCGCCCTGAGAAGTCGGATCCGGAGCCTGGTTTCCATTTACTGCAGCTGCCACGACGTGGAGCTCCAGCAGCGGGCGGTCGAGTACAACGCCCTCTTCCGGAAGTACGACCACCTCAGGTACTCCTGGCACAGACGGGCGCCTGAAACCGCTCTTGTTCTCGGGTGCTCTGTATATTCTGACCTCCTGTGTGGGCCCTTCCATTCACACAACACCCATTTTTTAGCTAGCTTCCCCATTTCACCCCATACCAGTTCGAGTGCTGAAAACTCTGTTCCAAACGGCCTTCCACCTTGTCGGTCTTTGCAAACGTTATTTGTGGGTGCTCACACAGGAAGCCTTCGGCGGCTAAATTTCCATGGAGGAACAAGAGGACCCAAATCTGGTTTGCAAACCTTTATTCCTGACACGCAGATTATAGGATGGGTGAGGAGGGTTGACGGCGGAAACAGCCGTGCCATGTCAACAGCAGATAAAATCTCTCTCCTACCCTGCTTCCCCACTCTCTTGCCAAGTAAAGGTAAAGGGACCCCTGGCCAATAGGTCCAGTCGTGGCCAACTCTGGGGTTGCGGCGCTCATCTCGCTTTATTGGCCAAGGGAGCCGGCGTACAGCTTCCAGGTCATGTGGCCAGCATGACTAAGCCACTTCTGGCGAACCAGAGCAGCGCACGGAAACGCCGTTTACCTTCCCGCCGGAGCGGTCCCTATTTATCTACTTGCACTTTGATGTGCTTTCGAACTGCTAGGTGGGCAGGAGCAGGGACCGAGCAACGGGAGCTCACCCCGTCACGGGGATTAGAACCACCGACCTTCTGATCGGCAAGTCCTAGGCTCTGTGGTTTAACCCACAGCGCCACCCGCGTCCCATCTCTTGCCAAATAAATCCCCACAAAAGGCCCATCTCTCTCCATTTTTTCCCTTTCTTCCTGCCAGAGCATCCGTCCTGGAGAAGATGCCCTTAGTCGACAAAACTGGCTACACCGAGGAAGGAAGTGAGAAAGAGCAGAATGGAAGAGAGGCCGCTGCTGCCCCTCGAATCCTGGAGGTGGCGCCAGCACCCAGCGACGTCCAGGAACAGGATTCTGGCCAGGTGGGGAATTACTTTGCCAAACGGTTGGCACCAGGGGGCACTTGGGAGCAGGGCAAACCCTAAACTTAAGGGCAAGGTGACATTTTGGAGCAGCGAGCAAGCAGCACGTAATCCAGGATTACCAATTCCAAATAAGGATTTGGTTTTAAGAGCTAGCCAATCTTGGCTTCCCCTAGACTGGCAGCACCACAGCAGAACCCAAGCATAATGCTGGATTTCGAAGAGCCCAGCTGTTAATTTGGCCCACCTCCTTTTATAAACCGGAATCCTGTATCATCTCGGCTCTTTCCTTACACGAATCAGTTCAGCGGACAGAGAGCTTGTTGCTTCGCCACAGAAGGGCTGAACTGGAACCAAACCGGGTTGGTGGGGGTGAAACCTGAACGCAAGCCTTGATTTTTAAAGGAGGCATTTCCAAAGTGCAGCTTGTGAACCACCTGCGGCCCGTGAGCCTCATCCATGCAGTCCGTGGCAGAAATATTTAACTAATCAGTTTTAAATAATGGTTTTATTGTTTATATGGCCTCCCAGCTGACTGGCTTGCTTCCACATCTAGCACAGAACATAAAAATGGCTAAACCACTGGCTGAAAAACCACTAAGTGACCCACAAAGACTTTCAGCAATTTTAAAGTGGTCTGAACACCCACAGCCCTATTTTAATGTGCACCCCCCCCCCCGGCAGTGGCTGTGCTGTTTCTGTTGCCTCTCCTTTCCCAGATTATCACTGCATGCCTTTGCCAGAGCTCTCTGCACTGGTGCCCCGCGATGGGAATCCCCCCACCCTCGCCATTTCCTCTTCAACACTCCCTTGCTTCCCCTGTAGGTCTCTGATCTTTTGGATCTCCTTGGAGGCCCCGCAGATCCCCCTCCAGCCCAGCCCAGCACCGTTGCCCCAGCAGTGGAATCCTTCCTCGATTTCCTTGGTGATCTGAAAGCCCCGGGTATGTTGACCTAAGAGCTCTTTGCTGGTGGGGTTGCTTTTTGCAACTCGATTCTTGACAAGACCCTTTTAGGCAAGTCTGCAAAGGACAAGCCCACCCCCCAATATCCTTTCATTCAATCACTGCCCTCTGGGGGCTTTCCAGACAGATGAAATAGAGAGAGCTTATTTCTCCACCTCACATGGGCATTTCTGAGCAAAAGCACTGCCCCCCCTTTAACAACAGCTGTAGCGATCTTGTTGTTAACAATGAGCACTAAAATATACCTGTATACCTGAAGGAGCATCTCCACCCCCATTGTTCGCCCAGACACTGAGGTCCAGCTCCGAGGGCCTTCTGGCGGTTCCCTCCCTGCGAGAAGTGAGGTTACAGGGAACTAGGCAGAGGGCCTTCTCGGTGGTGGCACCCGCCCTGTGGAACGCCCTCCCATCAGATGTCAAGGAAATAAACAACTATCTGACTTTTAGAAGACACCTGAAGGCAGCCCTGTTTCGGGAAGCTTTTAATGTTTGATATTTCATCGTGTTTTAATATTCTGTTGGGAGCCACCCAGAGTGGCTGAGGTAACCCAGTCAGGTGGGCAGGGAATAAGAAATAATAATAATTAATATTATTAGGGCTTTCTTCAGCTGGAACTCAGTTCCGGCATTTCCAGGTGGGCATCATTGCCATTCTAAGAGAACGAGGGAGGTGTTTGTGGTGAGTTCGGCTCCTTTTTTCCTAGAAAAATAGCACTTATTATTATTATTAGTAGTAGTAGTATTACTATTATTGAAAGCTGCTCTGTTTTGAGTAATGCAACAAAGGGAAAGCTACAGGGTCCAATGAAACCTGAATGGCGCTCATAGCATTTCCAGAGAAAAATACAGAAGAGACCAGGCTGCTCCCTGCTTAGCCGTGTGGGCCACATATTACAGTGGTGCCCCGCAAGACGAACGCCTCGCAAGACGAAAAACCCGCTAGACGAAAGGGTTTTCCGTTTTTCGATGCGCTTCGCAAAACGAATTTCCCTATGGGCTTCCTTCGCAAGACGAAAGCCCATAGGGAAATCTCCAGGACAGCGGGGAAGCGCAGCGCGTCTTCCCCACTGTCCTCGGACCTCCTCCAAAGGCTGGCGGTGGGGCGGAGAGACCTCCTCCCGCCGCCAGCCTTTGGAAGGCTGTCCTGAAGACTTGCGGTGGGGAGGAAAAACCCTCCTCCCACCGCAAGCCCCGGGAACAGAGGAGAAGCGCTGCGCGCCTTCCCCTCTGTTCCCGTACCTGTCCTGAAGGCTTGCGGTGGGGAGAAAAGCCCTTCTCCGCACCGCCAGCCTGGCAAGCGGTCTCCATAGGAACGCATTAATTGATTTTCAATGCATTCCTATGGGAAACCGTGCTTCGCAAGACGAAAAACTCGCAAGAAGAAAAAACTTGCGGAACGAATTAATTTCGTCTTGCGAGGCACCACTGTATTGTGAATGGTCAAAAGAGGCCTCTTCCTCAAGGAGACCCAGAAGCCACAGCCTCTGAGCTGGAAGGTCGCAGTGCCAGTCCTGTATACGCTGCCTGGGGTTACTCAGGCGAGGGCAAGGCCCTTTGCACTTGCTCAGGTGTGCCCTGCCTTGGCATGGCTCTGGGGACTTTCTGTACCTCAGGGGGTAGTTGGCCAGGGGGAGCTAGACTTAGCTGGCCGCCCTTCCCTCCCTGCAGCCTCCGCCATCACCCGCATGGTTGCGTACGAACAAGACGGCCTGCTGGTCGAATTTTCCATGGACCGGCCGCCGCTGGAGCCCACGCTGCTGCTCATCACGGCCACCGTCTCCAACAGGACCCCCCACGACGTGGCCGGGTTTTGTCTGCAAGTGGCCGTCCCCAAGGTGAGGCCTCGGGTGGCTTTAGAAGAGGGTTGGGCAAGGACGCAGAGGAGGCTATGAGACATAGCAGCCATGCTCCCTCTCCACGGCCAGAGGCAGCGATGCTTCTGAATATGAGGTGCCGGGAATCACAACTGAGGAGGGCCGCTGCGGCCGTGGGGTCTTGCTTGTGGGCTTCCTCAGTGGGGCGTCCGCTGGGCCCCCGGGAGACGAGGATGCTGGGCTAGATGGGGACCCCCTTTGGCCTCACCCAGCAGCCAAGAAAAATCTTCTGGTGTTATTAAGGAGGAGGGGCAGCCTCCTTTATGCTCCTCCCAGTGCCAGAGGCCAATGGGGTCGCCCAGCGAAGGGTTTCTGGGCAGGCAAAAGGAAGCACCGTATTTTTCGCTCTATAAGACGCACCAGACCATAAGACGCACCTAGTTTTTGGAGGAGGAAAACAAGAAAAAAATATTCTGAATCTCAGAAGCCAGAACAACAAGAGGGATCACTGTGCAACGAAAGCAGCGATCCCTCTTACTGTTCTGGCTTCTGGGATAGCTGTGCAGCCTGCATTTGCTCCATAAGATGCACACACATTTCCCCTTACTTTTTAGGAGGGAAAAAGTGAGTCTTATAGAGCAAAAAATACGGTAATTCTTTACACAAACTATGGAACTCACTGCCACAGGAGGCAGTAATGGCCAACTTGGAGGAGGGTTTAAAAGAGGATTAGACAAAGGGATAAGGCTGTCAGCCATAATGTTTTAAATTGCAAATGAAATCCTTTTGCAGGGCAGGGAGGGGAGAAAGGAGGAAGGGAAACGGCCCTGGGTTTTGCAGGGGTCAAAACCTTTTTTTTCTTTTTTTTTAATGATACGCATTGTTTGGACTTTCGCCTGCTCCTCTTCTGACAGTCCTTTCAAGTGGAGCTGTTGGCCCCGAGTGGCTCCACAGTCCCAGGCGAGGGTGGGCCCCCCATCACCCAGCTCATCCGAGTATTGAACCCCAAAAAGGTAAGAAGAGTGAGAGGAGGGATATACGTGTGGCCAGGGAGTGGGAATTAACCTGTGATCTGAGCAGCGATGTCATCTCCTGCCTGGCCATCACTTAAAGGTGGTGACATCACTTCCTCTACTCCTGTAAAGCGACGTGCAGAGACTATTGATTAAGCTTCCTGCAGGCCACTTCTGTTGGCAGCATCCGAAGGATGTTTCCCGCTGAAAACAGGAAGTGGCACCGTCACGCTCCCACATCACAAAGACAGCGGTGATGTCACTTCCTCCTCTGCCCTCGCCGGTTGACTTCACCTTGGTTCGCGTAACAGGCACCAGGGTGATGTCACTTCCTGTTCCTTCAAGGAGGGTACTCTCCAGCAGTCTCAGCCGCCCGAATTCACTCTCTTTCCCCATTTAACACAACACACGTCGCCCTTGCTCTTCCAGCCAACACTAAGGACTAGTGGCTTAGCTCTCGTAAGAAAAGGAATGAACGCTGGGGTTTCCACAGCATCGAATCCAGAGTTTTCTGTTTTGCAGAATGCAGCTTTTAATGTTTGCAAGCAGAGATTATACACCCAGCATCAAGTAAGACTTACCCCTTTCTGATTCCAGCTCCCGCTCCGCATGAGGTTACGACTTGCCTACACTCTGCCCTCTGGAGCGCTGGTGCAACAGATCAAGGAAATCAACTCATTCCCCGAGGCTGCCTGGAAATGAAAACTGAGCAGCCCACTGTACCCCTCCCTCCTCGACAGGTCCCCCTGAAATGCACTCCACTCCGAGGGAAGGGGTGGGGTGGGGTAGGGAAAAACCCTTGCAATGACACCATCTCACCACCAGGTGGCGTCTTTGCTCCAGGTGGGTGCCCCAAATAACAACACCCATGGGTGCTGCCCATTTACACAGGCGGAAGGGCAGAGGGCGCCTCTCTCGCCAGATCCAAAGAGGGATTTCCGAAGGCGGGAGGGAGAAGGGGAATCCCCGTCTCAGCCAGCCCCCTTTCTCCCTCCTCACTCCCAGCTGCTGGCAGATCAATTCAATTGATCAGCCAGATGGGGGAAACTCCACAACAACTGAGCGAGACTAAATGGAAATCGATGGAGATAAAGAGTGGGTTGGGGGGTGGAGGGGCAAAGCCCTCTTTAACAGAAACAAACACAAACACCAGCTATCCCTCTTCATTGCTGGATTTGGTTTTTTCACCTCTGGCCGTACTGCTGGTAGGTCCAAAAAACCTCCCCTCCAGACGCTGGCTGGCCCCCGCAATAGCGAAGCTGCGGTTGGTGCACACGGAGAGTAGTGCAAGAACCCCTCCAGGGAAGCCCTGTCTTAGCATTTTGTCGGGCGCTGTTACACTATTCAAGGGCGGTGAGTTCCACAGATCCACAATATGTGGCACCCTCCAGATGGGGCTGCTGGAATTGGCAGCCCCAAGCCCCTGGGTTGTGGGTGTGTTCCAGCTTGGGCGAGGCCACACCGCGTACCCCTCCTACTTCCTTTCTCTCTCCCCTCACCCCCATCTCTCAAACCTGCCCCCTGCCGCTCTCCATCGAACAGCCTTTGAGCTTTCAGCATGAATAAATGTCTTCTCAACGCATTCTCCGTTCTTGTGTAACAGGGCAAACGGCTGGCTGTTTCGCAGCAGGGAGCCCCTCTGCCCAGGCCCAGCTGCTATTGGCTGACCTGCTGTGATGTCATGCAAGGCTCCTGACTGCCGCGGGGTGTTGAAAGCCATTCCAGATGTTGGGTGGAGTTGGACGGTTTGGCAGAGGGGGAAGAAAGGAGGGATGGGTGGGAGGAACGTGGCCCAAATTGTCCTCTCGGCTCAGGTAGCGGACTTTCTTTCTTGCCCGAAGCGTAGCCCCCAGCCCCGTTTCTCCAGCCCCAGTCAGTTCCCCTCCTCATCCGTTGCAGCTCTCACTTTCCTCAGCGACCTAGCTCTCACGAGGGCCTCGTAGTGCGATGGTCTGAATTTAAGCAGGTAGACAGACATCTTGCCAGGAATCGGGGATTTCATATCCAGGCCTGCCGGGGAGACCAGAAACAGAGGAGAACGTTAATTCGGCAGCAGGGCGAGACCCGGAACGGAATTACGAACCCATCCAAGCATCCTTGGGATGTAGAGGACTAAGCATCAAGCAGTTATTGTTTGTACTGTATTTTTCGCTCTATAAGACGCACCAGACCACAAGACGCACCTAGTTTTTGGAGGAGGAAAACAAGGAGGAAAAAAAGCAGTGAATGCAGCAATCCCTCTTGCTGTTCTGGCTTCTGGGATAGCTGTGCAGCCTGCATCCGCTCCATAAGATGCAGACACACTTCCCCTTACTTTTTAGGAGGGAAAAAGTGAGTCTTATAGAGCAAAAATATGGTATTTCGTACTTTAAAAAAATATTTTTGGAGGGGTGCTTAAGAAGAGGGAGAAAAGCCACATTAATCAGCCCCCCCCAAAAGTGAGGCGCCCCATCTCCAGTGTCTTACAGCCACGCAAGAAGCATGAAAACAGAGTTTTTTCGCCCCTGAGGATAGGCTCCTAGGGTCACTTTGCAGAAAGCGCACAAGGAGCTGTTCTGTATCCTGTGTGCAAGTTTATCACAGACTCAGAAGAGACCCTAAGGATCATCTAGTCCAGCCCGAATTTGCAGCTGTCCCATACGGGGATCGAACCTGAAACCTTGGCGTTCTCAGCACCGCACTCCAACCGACCGAGCTATCCAGGCTGATTCTGTTACGTACAATGGAACCTCACGGAAAACACCACTCGAGCCACCCTGGAAGAAAGTTCTGGAGCACTCCAAATGGTCCGCCTGTGCCCAGAAAACAGGAGATCTAGCTTAGAAGGCAACATGCGGAGATCTGCACCCATTGTTGCGATGCACCCCCCGATTATAATTACAAGATTATGGTATGATCTTAGAAGCTGTGACTTTCAGAGGGGACCCTGCATTTCTGAATCTGCCACTAAACCACTGTATTTTTCGCTGTATAAGACGCACCAGACCATAAGACGCACCTAGTTTTTGGAGGAGGAAAACAAGAAAAAAAAAATCTGAATCTCAGAAGCCAGAACAGCAAGAGGGATCGCTGCGCAGTGAAAGCAGCAATCCCTCTTGCTGTTCTGGCTTCTGGGATAGCTGCGCAGCCTGCATTCGCTCCATAAGACGCGCACACATTTCCCCTTTTTAGGAGGGAAAAAGTGAGTCTTATAGAGCAAAAAATATGGTATTTGCGAGACCCTTAGGTGCTTTCGGAAGAGGATAGGACAAATTTGTGGAGCTGCGATGGCTCTGCTGGGAATTGTGAGTGGGGAGGGCACTGATGTTGTCCTATCTGCGGGCATCAATGGGTGGCATTTGATGGGCCACTGAGAACAGGAAGCTGGGCTAGACGGGCCCCCTTCGGCTTAAGAGGGCACTTCCTGGGTCAAAATAGCCAAACTCCTCACCCAGCCGACTTCCCAGCTCCTGTATCCTCTCCAGAGCCTCTGGAACATCCTGCTCCTGCAAAACCATTGCCTCCACCTCTCCCACGGCATAGCCAAAGTCCATCTCGTCGAGATCCACCGTCAGGCGGAGGCTGGCCAGGCGGTATTTGCACCGCCGGGTGACAAAGCTGGCAAACTCCTGCAGGCCCAGCTCCTCCACAGCTCTGGCCACGTCACTCTGCCAACCCGCGGCCGGGTCCACGCCCAGCAGGCCACAGACGCGGGCCACGATGTCTCGGGGGCAGGTCACTTCCTGGTATTGCGTGGCCAGGTGCGTCCTGCCAGCTCCCTCTGGTGGCTGAAGCGGGTGCTGCGGCTCATGGCTCCGGGCTTCGTCTGGCGGTTCCGGAAGGTTCTGCTGCCCCCGGCTAGCGGCGCCGCCCTCTAGTGGCCGCAGGGGGAATTTTAGCTCCCAGCCAGCCCCTTCGCGCTGCCGGAGCCAATGATCTGCTAGCGTGAGGCGCCAATCGGGAACGTCGTAGTACCGGTCGCGGAAGGAGACGCTGGCTTCCGGCATGGCGCCCAGCGCCTCCAGCTTCTGCACAGCGTCAGGCCCGAAAAGGAACTTCTGCTCCACCTCAATGGAGCCCGAGGCGGAATCTGTACAAGGGAGCAGCAGCGAATTAATTCCGATGCAGCCTATATATATATGTACATAAATATAAAAATACGATTTCCCCAACCCACACATTCCCCAACACAATTCTGCATCGGCCCCATCCTTTTCTGAAAGCTTAATTTTTGAATTTTTTTTTTCTAAAGTAGGAGACAGAATATAAACCCCAGGCTCAAGTCTACTCCCTTGACTTGAAAAAAATGTCTCAACCCAGAGGTTTTGGAGAAGAGGGGGAAGTCATCGCTTGCCAAGCAAAGGCACTCGGACAGCCATCCTCTTAATGGCCGCCCTAAGCCCTGATTTTTAATTCATTAATTTTCTAAACAACAGTGGGCTGGTCAAAATCTGCATTATTACATTTATACCCCCATTCAGTAGAAATTAGCCGACTACTCTTTACCCTGGCCTTTGACACAGAACAGAAATTTTAGGATCTCCTCCTCCCCATTCTTGTGCCAGTACCATAATTAGTTTTAAGCATCTTTTAATGCTATATTTTGTTCAATTTATTGCCTGCCTTTCACCTGAAGTTCCCAGGGCGGGTTATGACAAGGTAATCCCTATGCTACTCCTCCTCCCCACGGAGCCTCAAGTAGGACTCTTTACATTCAATGCACTTTTTCCAGGCAATGCTCTGGGGGCTCTAGTTTATATTTCTCAACAATTGCACAGAGACATAACTATGGGGTCCTAATGAATGTGACATAGGTTAGGGTCCTTCACAGGGCCAAATTTAGGTTTGATGAGGCCCTCAGCTACTGAAGGTAATGGAGCCCTTTATATGTCCAGCTGCGCTTTGTCAGCAAGAAATTGTCGTCGTTTTTTGTGTTGAATGTATGCTATATGGTCATTTATGGACCTCATAGGTATCTAAAGCCACAAAACACTGTTGCTGTATGTGGGTTTTGTTTTATTTGTTTTTTATCTTATATTTTGGAAAGTACATCCAGTTGGTTTTTTTCCTTTAAATTTTTCGGGGTTCCCCAAGAGAGTGGGGCCCTAAGCTATAGCTTGTTTAGCTTATACAGTGATAACTCGGGTTACATACGCTTCAGGTTACAGACTCCGCTAACCCAGAAATAGTGCTCAGGTTAAGAACTTTGCTTCAGGATGAGAACAGAAATCGTGCTCCGGCGGCGCGGCAGCAGCAGGAGGCCCCATTAGCTAAAGTTGTGCTTCAGGTTAAGAACAGTTTCAGGTTAAGTACGGACCTCCAGAACGAATTAAGTACTTAACCTGAGGTACCACTGTAGATTGTTTAGCTTCTATGGCACTGGTCCTGCAGCATGCCTTAATCTGGCCCCACTTGGGGGTGGCTGTCAGATTTATCCCCCCATAAAACAATACCCACTTTGCACCCCGCATTCTCCCTCCCCAATGGCCTTTGCCTTTGCCCACACCGCCCCCTACCGACGCCCTCCACTGCCAGCCGAC
Source organism: Podarcis filfolensis (assembly GCF_964270895.1). Lineage (NCBI taxonomy): Eukaryota > Metazoa > Chordata > Lepidosauria > Squamata > Lacertidae > Podarcis > Podarcis filfolensis. The sequence goes on from NC_139615.1 coordinate 6,447,142, forward strand.
TGCAGGTCGCGCAGCAGCAGCGCCCCCTGGCGGCGGGGGTTTCCCCTCTGCGCCTCCGACTGACCTTTCCCGACCGGGGAGTCCGGAGACTCCGCCGCCTCCTCGCCGCCATCGGAGCCCGACGCCATGTCGACGCCCGGCAAAGAGGATCGCCGGCCAAAAGAGTGCACAGAAAGCGAGAAGAATGCGCTGCAAAAATAACGCAAAGAAGCAAATCAGTGCACTTTGCAAACCGGGGCTTAAAGGGAGACCAAGTGATGCATATTTTTTTAATTTAAATTTTTAGTTTAAAGCATGCAAAATAACAATAATAAAATAAAAAATAAATCACAAATGGAGGAAGAGGAAGAGTGGCAAGGATGCAGAAGCCGCCTGCTGGTGGGTGGCGCAAAGGCGCCTGGGAGTTGTAGTTTCCCCGCCCCTTCCTGCAGGTCGGCGAGCAGGTGCTTTCGCCGCTCGGCTGCTCCCTCCTTTCCTTCGCTTTTTTCCTTTCTCTCTCTGTCTCTCCGCGCTCTATTTTTTTATTCCTCTCCCCCTGCGCCTGTCTCGCTCCCTCGATCACGGTTGCCACGGCAACAGGGAAGCTGCAATTAAGAACAGCGGGGGGGGGGGAGTGCATTGCCAAAGAGGGAGGGGGCGCGCGCTTAACCCCTTCCAGGCAGGGCCCGGGACGCCTGGGTTCCCCAGGAAGGATAATGGGGAAGAGAGGCAACGCTGGGTTCTGTCTGCAGCCCTGGAAGAAATTCCTTTTTTTCTTCTTCGTTTCTCTCCCTTTAATTTCTACTATATGTTGCGTTCTGCCCACTCTCTCCTCCCCACTCTGAAATGGAACTCTTCCAAGTGACTAATAATAATTAATTCAAAAAAGCAAGTTTCGGCGGGGTTTGTTTTTTTAATTGCTCCGTTAGATGAATGGATTGAACAATATTTGCTCGGCTAGGAAAAAAAGGTGTTGCCAACTGCAGATTTGAAAAGATTCGTGTCTCATTGGGGTGATGGGCTTTTTATAAAAAAAAAATTGTATTTTCACCTGACTGAAAGACAAGGAGTTTACATGGAAGCAGGTAGTGCTGATTAGGAGCTAAACTTCAGGAGATGAATCCTGATACCTTGGACCGGAAACTGAGAAGCAAATCTACCTGCACTGAGATATTTCCCAACATTTGCACACCTTTCCTACAAAGGGCATGTCTGTGCTTCGTAAAAAGTCTTCCTAACCCAAACCCCATTTTCCCCAAACATGCCAAGGAATCCCAGGCAGGCAGGTGAACCACACAGACAGAAGGTAGTCCAAGAATGGCTACACAATATGGATGGTTTTAGTTCCTCTTCACTTCATTGAAACTAGTCAAATAGATAGAATAGCTTTGCAGAAGCTAAGCTGTGTGGGAGATCTGCCAGGGACCCCAACTTCTCTTAGGGAAACAGCAGAGATAGAATGGGGTGCTAAAATTTCACAATGGCAGGAAAAGATCATAACATCATTCAGAAGAAAGGCCCAAGGTCATCCCAGAGCTCTGGCCTTTAGGTTTTATTTATTCTCCCCCCCCCAATTTTATTAAGGTTTTTAATAACACAATACAATTTTTAAAAAACTGATCTAAAGAAATAAAAACAAGATTTTGTTAGGTTTTCCAGGAAACTCAGGTGCAGTTCAATGGCTTCTTTGGCAAAAGTAGAGTAGCAAGGTGGATTATGTTGAAATCGTATCAAGCGCTGACATCCCATAACGAGCAGGAAGGATTATGTGAAATTGACAGGAGATGGAACAGAACAGGCCCAGGAAAAAAGCCAGTCAACACCAGTATTCCCCACCCTTTCAAAATACAAGGAAATTCAAATGCTGCTCAAACATCCCTTTTGTAAATAAAAGTGTCTCCCAAGACTGCCTTTCCAGACTAGATGGCCAGACCTGTTTTTGAATTAATTCGAGAATGTCCTTAGGTATGTTCCTTTGTAAGTAGAGGCAATTAATTGTTTTAAGACTTTTGCGCGTAATTAAGAGTCGGGGGGGGGGCTCCTTGGCTGTGAAAAGTATTAAAACCAGCACCTGTGACATCGACCTACCTTTCTTTTTCCTGTAAGATTGGTCCAGCTAGCGGTCACTATAATATCTCATTTATTAAAGGGCTTTTGCTATTAGCCTGGTCACTGTCCGTTTATTTCAAGTACATTTTTCACCTGGGAACAAACCAGTGCCAGACAATTTTTGCATGATGGAGTCTTTATGAAATTTGCAATATTTGTATAATTCTTTTTTAAAAAAATGGCATAATGTTCTTAAAAGGGTTGTAAGTCAACAATGTGTTGTAAGTCTAGTTCAGAATACTTACAATTTTAACAAAATTAATTTCTCAGCTTCTAAGCTGTGAGAAAACTCTTTCTTGAACACAGCAATCCAGTTAAAGCACATGGCTGTCTGCCCCCAACTGAAGAATCCTAGGAATTGTGGTTTGTTAAGGGTGCTGGGAATCATAGCTCTGGGAGGGGTGAACTACAGTTCCCAGAATTCTTTGGGGTGGGAATGTGCGCTAAACAGTGGCGTAGCGTGGGGGGTGCAGGGGGGGCCGGCCGCACCGGGCGCAACATCTGGGGGTTAGGGTTAGGGGGCGCAAATCCACGGGTTAGGGGGCGCAAATTACTTGCCTTGCCCCGGGTGCTGACAACCCACGCTACGCCACTGGCGCTAAAGGTATGGTGGGTGTGACTTTAACCAACTATTCCTTTGGAGATTACCTTAAAGGAGGCATTCTGCGTTTTCTCTTCAGCTGGGACAACCCCTCTTCTTATAAAGATGATGAAAACAAAGGAAATCAAGTTCAGGGTTTTCAGAAACGCCCAGATGCAAATGTATGCTAATTTAATCGATAACTTATTTGATTAATCGGCTCCAGCTCATATGATTAAGCAATTAAAAATGCCTCTAATTGGGTTGCAGCCTTAAATAATGATGGATGGCAGGAACAAAGCTCTGCGCTTATATGACACCAACTTCTAATGCTTTATTGAGGAGTTGGGAAGATCACACCAGAATGCTCTGAGTGGGGAATGTCCTAAGAGCATGGGTAGGCAAACTAAGGGCTGGGGGCCGGATCCGGCCCAATCACCTTCTAAATCCAGCCCGCGGACAGTCCTGGAATCAGTTCGTTTTTACATGAGTAGAATGTGCCCTTTTATTTAAAATGCATTTCTGGGTTATTTGTGGGGCCTGTCTGGCGTTTTTACACGAGTAGAATGTGTGATTTTATTTAAAATACATCTCTGGGTTACTTATGGGGCATAGGAATTGGTTCTTTCCCCCCCCTCCAAAATACAGTCCGGCCCCCCACAAGGTCTGATGGACAGTGGACTGGCCCCCTGCTGAAAAGGTTTGCTGACCCTTGTCTAGGAGCCCAGACATTCCTTGATCCGAATTTCCCGTGCCATAAACTTGCTAGGAAAGCTAAGAATTTCTAAACCCAGATGTACAACCAGAACCCTGACAGCTCTAGTTAGAAATTGCGGGGGGGGGGGCACTTTGGCCTTCCAGATGTTCTCAGACTCCAGAACCCGTCAGTCCCAGCCAGCATGACCAATGGTCAGGGATGCAGCCACCCTGGGGTTAAAAGGAGCTCAGCAGCACAGCACAGTCCATTAAGATGAATGGGGGGCAGTCATTGTCCCCCCACCCTCACTGAAGGCAGCCTCCATCTCCCTGCCTTCCTATGACCAGTCTCACAGGTGGCTCTGGCTATCCCCTTTGTCCTTGTACACCGCAAAACGAATTTGTCGGCTCTCTGGCGCCACCTAATGTTGGCCTCCCTGCCTTCTGCCCTACCAGCAATGTCCATCACTGGATCACAGGACCTGGCTGGATGCAAAAGAGGTCTGGGCTCTCAAATCCTTGTGCGTGTGTGTGTGTTTGGGTAGATGACACTATGGCTCTTGGCATTCTTCTATGCACAGTTTAAAGTGGAGAAATCCCTCTCCTCTTTTGCCCTTGAGACCCCTGAAGAGGGCTGGAATCCCGGGCTCAGCGCTGTGGGTGGACAGAAGACCCCCAAGGGAAGAGACCACCCTGGGGATGGGCAGGCCATGCAAAATCATTGCCCTTTGCAGAGTGAGAAGATTATTGACCAGCCTTGCAGAGATGCTGTAAAGCAATCGCCTTGCTGAGAAATAAATGCAATTATTTATTGGGGTGTATCTCATCTATAATAATGATGATGGGGTGGGCCGTAGCTCAGTGATAAACTACTTATTATTCACAATGTGACGTCCGAGATTCTGCCAGCCAAAAGGATCGGGTGATGCTGAAAGCTCTTCTCAGGCCCAGAGATACTAGGCGAAGTGGATGACTAATTGTGCCTGGTATAAGACATCAGGACAGCAGAAGACTCTGGACCACAGCTAACCTTGATAAGGTTTCCTCTTCTTGCAGAGGCCAACCCCACGAAGCCTGGAAGCAGGAAACCGAGCGCCACAGCGCTCTGATCAAGGGGGGTTGGCGCGACCCCCCTGTGAAGAAAGGTTGCAGCGCCTGCGACTTTGGAGTTTGCAGAAAAAGGCATGTCAGGGGTGATGGGATAGAAGTTTATAAAATCATGCTTTGCATGGAGAAAGGTTTCTCTCCCTTTCTCACTAGATGTCCTGGTCATGCCAGGAAGCTGAATGTTAGAATAGTCAGGACAGGTAAAGCAAATTCCTTCTTCACACAGCAGATGGTTAGCCGGTGGAACTCCCTCCCACTGGAGGCGACCGACTTGAACGGCTTTAAAAGAGGACTGGACGAATTCGTGGAGGAGAAGAGGGCAGTCGATGGCTACTAGCCACAAAGGCTGTGCTCTGGCAGCAATACCAGTCCTTGGAAACCTCCGAAGGGGAAAGGGCCCTTGTGTCCAGATCCCGCTTGCTGGTGTTCCCCAAGCATCGGGTGGAGACCAGGCTGCTGGGTCCTTGCGGCCTGCTCTGACCTCTTCCCTTCTCACTCTCCCTGACCTACCTCGCGGGGCTGTTGTGCGGAGCGCAACAAAGCCGCGAAGAAGACGCCTTGCTTTGGAAAGGCGCAAAGGCAAATCAAGGCAGCCAGCGAGAGGACGGTGATGCTGACGCCGGCGGCTGCTGCTGGAGCCTTGACCTTGCCGGCTCCGGAGGCGGGGAGGGACTACATTTCCCATGATGCTCGGCTGCACCTGCCGGCTGGCTCCTCCCTCCGGTGCGTGGCTGTGTGTATGTGTGTGTGTGTGTGTGTGCCTGCGTGTAGCTGTGTGTGTGTGGCTGCGGGGAGGCGGGGGGCGAGCGCGGGGCTGAATTGATTATTCCATTGTGTTGGAAGGCAGCCGCCAGGTCCGCGGAGCGAGGGAACGAGGCAGGCGGGGAGGCGGACGAGTGTAAATCAATGGGGAAGCCCCGGCGCGGCGAACCCCATCGATTTTTGCCTGCCTGAGCCGGAGCGAGGAGGAGAGAGGCGCCGAGGAGGAGAGAGCGAGAGGGAGAGCCAGCCAGGCAAGCCGGCCGGCCGGGCAGCAGCCAGACGGAGCCGCGCTGACAACTGCGCCGAGGGAGAGCCCTGCCTCGCCTGCGCGCCCCTTCCCCGATCCAGCCGGGCCGCCCCCTCCCCGCCCGCCCGCCCGCCACCCCACCCCACCCGGCGGCCGAGAGCGTCAGCGGCGCCTGCTGGTCCCCCTCTCTCTTCCCGCGGAGGTGTAAGTGGCATCGATTTCCTATCCCTCGCTCCGAGCCAGCGAGCGCGTAAGCGGGGAGAGAGGCGAGCCGAGAAGGCGGGAGGAGGATCGGGGAAGGGGAGAAGGAGAAGGAGGAGGAGGAGGAGGAGAAGAGGAGCAGCGGCGGCGGCGGCAGGAGGAAGAGGGAGGAGGAGGAAAGGAGCAAGCAGCGCGGCGCGCCGGAGCGCCAAAGGGGGCAGCAGCAGCGGCGGCAGAGGCAGCCGCCCGGAGGCGGGGATGGAGAGGGGCTGCCGGGCTGGAGCGCGCAGGGCTGGCCGGCCGGAGGAAGGAGGGAAGGGAGGAAGGAAGGGCGCAGGGCCGGGCCGGGGAGCGCGGAAGGCGGCGGCGGAGGCGGAGGAGGCGCAGGGCGAGGCGGGCAGGAGGGAGGATGGACGGCGGAACAATGTGCGGGCGGAGGCGGCGGAAGGGAGAGCCGGGCGGGCGAAGCAGGAAGGGGAGCCGGGCTGGGGAGGAGAGTTGGGCGCCGGGGGTCCCCGGGATGGAGGAGAGGGAGACTGGCCGGGGGAGAGACATGGAGGAATGACAAGCCGGGCAAAGCGGAGAGGCGAGGGGGGCCGTTTCTGAATGTGACAGCAGAATAGGCGCGGGGGGGGGGGAGAGGAGGAGGAGGCTGGGCGCGCTCCCGCGTCCCCTTCTTGTTCGGAGTCTTAATCCTGCCTCCTCTCCAAGAAAGGATGGAGGAGAAGAGGAAGTGGTTTTTGTGGGGGGGGGGCGCAGTGAGGAAGAAGTGGCATTTTGGAGTGGGGGTGGGAAGAAAGGGACGGGGTATTTCCTCCCCCCCCCCCGCCAAAAAAAAGCAGGGGTGTGTGTTGGGTCTCCCACCAGCGTTCCCAAATCGCCACCATCTCAGGGCGGGGGAGTTGTTAAGAGTCCTTTTTCGGGACCCCCCCCAGCACTTCTTTCCATTCATTCCCCCACCCACCTTCCTTTTCCTCCAGACCACCTTTCCCTCTCTCTCTCTGTCTCTCTCTCTCTTCCCTTCTTCCTTGCCACACTCTTTCTTCCCCTCCTACCCTTTCCTCTCCCTCTCAAAGGAGGCGATTGCATCTCCCCTCCCTCCCTCCCCTGAGCCTTCCATTCATCACACATCCCTTTCTCCAATTATTGTCTTCCTCTCCCTCCTTCGCCAGCCTCCCTCCATCCCTCCATCCCCTTCCCTTCTCCCACCCTCCTTTCTCTGCCATCTCCCGGCTCCTTCCACCTGTCCCATCCAGCGCCATAAAACACCCTTGGGTGCGCAGCCACCCCCACCCACCCCGTAGTCCCCCCTCTCTCCCCTCCCCCCTTCTCCCCCTTGCTTGGCCTTCTGACCCCTCGCTTCGGATCCGTCCCTTCTCCCCGTGTCCCTGGCTCAGACCTCTGACAGGAGTGATGGAAGGACCCGCGAAGGCCGCCTGGCAGAGGTGTGCAAGCCGGGAGTGTATTTGGGCAGCTCATATTTTCCAGTCAGCGACAGATTGTCGACACGACGCTCCGTTAGCAACTCATTTAATTGATTTTACAATCTTTCTTCCTTCCCTGCCTCCCTCGCCTTCTGCCTTCGCTCGCTCTGTGGCGCTTAGTGCTACCTCGCTTGCCCGTATCTCTCTCTCTCCCGCAACTGTCACTGAATTTGGTCTTTTATGGGATGGGCATTTGAAACTGGAACAGAAAGTTAAAAGCAGGGTTTGGGCTGCCAATTGTTGGACCAGAACTCCTGGGTTCTCCAGAAGTGGGGGAGCCGGATTTACAAAGAGCAAGAATAGGCGATGTGCCCTTATTTCTCTAAAGGGGTTCTCGTGGATTAAAATGTCTGGAAGGAACCAAAACATTTCCCTGCACCCGCCGGCCCCACCTGCCAGTTCCAACATATATTTTGTGTGTTTCTGTTCTGTATATGTGCATTTGAGTTCAAGACTTAATCCTGCACCCTCTGATCTGGTTCCCTCCCCCTCTCCATCCCATAAATAGGGGGCACTCAGTGGCGAGCAAAATGCACTTTGCCCATGTTCAGAGGCACCCTGGTCTTTGCTTTCTGCAGCAGTGTTCCATTTATGCTGGTCCTGGCGTTTGGGGCCATTAAGGTTGCAATCCTTGCCCCCACTTACCTGGGAAGAAGCACCCTTCAATTCAGTAGGACTTACTTCTTCGCAAGACATATGTCAGGGTTGTCCTCGTGGGTGTGTATCCTATGTTTCCGTGGCTGTTTTGTCAAGCGCTTTTAAAAAAATGCACAAAAGCGCTTTATGGTTCGTCAGTCCTGTTTGCCCTTATGACATCCCTGTGCGATGGGTCGCTGCTATTCCCATTTTGTAGATGGGGAGACTGAGGCTTGAGTGAGTGACGTGCTCAGAGTAACATGAGCTGAGAGACTGCTTCTTAGGTTCCCCGAGGTCCAAGTTCACCAGAAATTAATTTGCGGTGTGTCTTTGTGTTCCAGTGCGATTTTAAAACCAAGTCTCTTGATTTGAATGCTCCAGGCAAATTTTAAATTCTAGTTAAGACTCGGGACGGGAGCAAGATGTGTAAATATATGTGTGTGTGTTTGTGTGTATTGGTTTTTGTTGAGATTATCTGGATCTTGCCGCTTTATTGACAAGTATTTTTCAGAGTTGAATTTTGTAAGTGACATTTGCACAGGTTTGGAATCGAAAAAGGCTTTTGAAACGTTTGCCAAGTTTTCTAAACGGTGTGAAATTTCATTTCCGCTCTCGATTCATGCCTCCCCACCACCACCTCGGGCTATGTTTTTTGAATGCTCCCTGATTTCTGAAAGTCATTCCAGGGATTTCAGCTGTGATACTGGCATGTTGGACAGATAGACAGGACTCAGTGGGGTTGTGCTTTAATCTGTGCTGAGGTGTGTTTGTTTGTGTGTGTATAGGTGTGTATATTATATTAATACACACCAAACCCCATGGAGCAGGGGTCCTTGCATCTTCATGCCCTGTAGATCCCTCCTCCCACTTTGAGTCGCAGGTTTTGTGTTTGAAACATGACTCCTTCAGGATCATCACCTGCCCACGCAGGCTGAAAAAGCCATTCTGAGTTTTATTTCTTTCTTTCATTTGCAAGAGCATAGTTTGCATACATTCCACAGTGCCATGCCAGGGCGAGGTTAGAGGTGACCACGACTGCCGGGGAACGGCAGGCGACGCACAACACAAAATTAAAAAAAGATAAAACAAAATAAAGCCGTTCGGCTCGCGCTGCCAAGCCCTTTCAAAGCCACAACCCGAGAAAAAAACCATTCCCTTCCTCCCAGCCCTCAAAAAAATTGAAAATGCAGCCAAGAGACACTTTGGTCTGGCAAACTGTGTGAAACAGCACCAAACACGCGAGTCTCCCCACCCCACCCTGAGAAAACAGCGAACTGGTTGTGCAAAAGCTGGCTTGTGTTAGAAACGGTTTGCTTCTAACTCTAGATGTGTCAGAGTTCCAAGTGTGCTGCTATTTGTAATTGATAACGGACTTCTGTTGTGCGTTTACAATGGACTTTAAAAAAACCCAACTTCTTACAACAAGCCTGCGAGGCGGGCCCCTTGCATTCCTGCTTTTCATTTGAGGAGCACAGACTTTCTGGAGGTCTCTGGGCAGGGCTGAGGCCTGGATCCTGGCCTCTCGCTTCCCCCTCGGACCCTCTGCTGCCTTGGCTCTCCAAAGCTTCTCAAAGCCCCATCTCAGTTCCTAAAAGGCTTGTGGGCTGGCTCAAGCCGTCCGGCTGAGGGCAGTGTGTTGGTTCTCCTCACTCTGATCTTCCCTCATCTCTTGCCCCGGAAGATTTCCCAGAGGGTTTGGCCTACATTTGGGCAAGCTAATAAACAAAACGAGGCACTCTGCATGTGGCCAGAGGCTCTCTCTCTCTCTCTCTCTTGTAAAAAATAAATGAATCATTACATGCTCCATTGAAGGATTTGTTCCGAGGCTGACTCGGATGAAGCCCCAGGAATGGTTAAAATCCCACACTAGTCAATAAATCAATCCCATGCAGACACCTCACAAACTACCAGCGAGGCCGACTCTGTCACACAGTGCATAATTAACTTACGGAAGCTCGTTGCTTGCGGTGCAGCGCATGGTCGCAGGCTCTGATTCCTTGAAAAGGGGATTAGACTAATTCACAGAGGAGAGGGTGTGCGGTTTCTTCTTGCCGTCCCAGCTGAATTGAACCTCCATATATAGAGGCAGCCTACCTAGGAACTGGGTTAAACCACAGAGCCTAGGGCTTGCCGATCAGAAGGTCGGCGGTTCGAATCCCCGCAACGGGGTGAGCTCCCGTTGCTCGGTCCCTGCTCCTGCCAACCTAGCAGTTCGAAAGCACGTCAAAGTGCAAGTAGATAACTAGGTACCGCTCCGGTGGGAAGGTAAACGGCGTTTTCGTGCGCTGCTCTGGTTTGCCAGAAGCGGCTTAGTCATGCTGGCCACATGACCCGGAAGCTGTACGCCGGCTCCCTCGGCCAGTAAAGCGAGATGAGCGCCACAACCCCACAGTCGTCCGCAACTGGACCTAACAGTCAGGGATCCCTTTACCTTTACCTTTACCTAGGAATTACTAGAATCTGGGGTCAAACGACGCAAGAAGGTTGGTGCTGTCATGCCTGGGAATCCCCAGTTACTGGCCGCTCAGGTTAGATGGCCGTTTGGTTTGACACCTTGAGCGCCTGGACAGGGACACATGGAAAGTAGAAGCAAATAGCTGTGCCAGGTTTGCGCGCAGCAAGCGTGCGCCTCACCCCACAAAATGGCAGCACCTCCGGCTAAATGGAAGGAACAGGCAGAGCTTGGTTCTGCCATTAAAGATCTGGTTGTAGAGCCAATTGGCCAGGCCATTGCCTGCTGGGTGAAATCTGGAGCTGGAGAAAGTGGGGTCATGCCACTAGCCCTCAAGAGCCAACAGGATCAGATAGTTCAAAAGCACACAATACACGTTATTCTTTGTAAAGATGCCGTTGGCGCCTTTAGACACCTGTGAGGAGGATGTGGAAGAGGTGACCAAAAGTAGGAGTTAATCAAGGACACATCGTGGGCATGCATCTAGATTTCAGCAATCTCTACAATCTCTCTCTCCCTCAGAGAATCCTGGGAACTGTGCTTTGTTCAGGGTGCTGGGAATTGTAGTTCTGGGAGAGGAAAACTACAGTTCCCAGGATTCGTTGCAAGAAGTTGTGTGCTTTAAACCAGGCATAGGCAAACTTGGTCCTCCAGATGTTTTGGGACTACAACTCCCATCATCCCCAGCTAACAGGACCTGTGGTCATGGATGATGGGAGTTGTAGTCCCAAAACATCTGAGGGGCCGAGTTTGCCTATGCCTGTTTTAAACAAATGTTGGGTATGCCATGCCTTGGATCATGTATGCTGCATTAGCGCACATGGCAGCCGCATCGGTGCAGCATGTACATGCTCTGTGTTTGTCTTGTGAGATTGTTTCACCGTGAAAAAACATTTTCAACTCCACCCATGGTTGCAGTAGCATAGATGGGCTGTAGGTGGGAGAAGGAAGTGTAGTCTCCTGGGCATAGAGACTTGAATTTCCATGGCTCTGTGGCCTAAGTCAAGTCACTCATCCTTCAGAACAGTTGCCCTCACCCTCAGGATACGATTCTGGTAATGCACACTTTCCCCCTCAGCTGTACAATCTGTCAGGGCCACTCAATTCTTAGTAGGACATCTCGACTTGAACCACAAGCCTCAAGGTCCCAGATAGCTCTTCTCCAGTGCCCAGCTTAACACAACCTCGATTCCCCCAGCCCTGCGTTGAGGCAAACGTTCCGCCGAATTGTACCAAGACAAGTCTTGCGGCTAGTTCAGCATGCATATAAGTTGTAGTGCAATGTGTGACTCTCTTTCAAAAATCTCAAGCCAAGTTGCTAGTCCTTATTGATCCCAAACCCGGCTTCTTTAAAGATTGTATCGGAAGTTAGAAAGGGACTTCTTTCTAGTGTGGGGTGTCCAGCGTCGCCCTTGGGCCCTTTGCTTTGCTGGCAGGAATAAGCTATGCAAATATATGCAAATAGGTTTGTTACTTACCATATGTGGAGCTCAGAAACGGTTCCTTTTAGCGCCACATTAAGGTTTGCTTTAAACAGTAGTGGAAGTCTGATATTTTGCCTACCCCGTACAGATCTAGCCTCGGGTACCTGCTGTCACTGGGCTGTAGGTCAGGTGTTGTTGCTGCTGCTGCCGATTTCCAGGCAGGTGCTCACGATGCGAGGAAGCGGTGCCCCTGCATGTCCCACAACCCTCTGGGATGCAGCAAAGCACTCTGGGAGATGGACTCTTGCTTCTGCAGGGATCCGGCTGTCCATGCTGGAAGCTGCGGGGAGCGTGGACTCGCACTTGTGACTCTTGGCGCAAGAAGTCCCTTGACATCATGCCACCCTAGCGGTCTGCCTCGTCTTACCTGTGCGCTGGTTCTAGCCTGTCCACACCTGCGCAGCCCCAGGGCAGGCCTCTGCAATGTGTAGGGGGAAAGCTCTCTCTGATTACACTGCTGTTTTAAAGGGGTTTCTGCATAATGCGGTTTTGAGGACATGTTTTCGTGGGGGGGGGGGAGAGCAGAAAGGGAAGTCTGCCCACACCTGGCCACTGCCCCGGGGGATGCTGGGATAGCTCAGTCCTCCCAAGGCAGACACGCAAAAGCTTGCAAGCAACTCTTTTATTCAGAGTCCTATTTATTTGTTGCATGGTGCCACTGAGACACATGAGGGGTGCGAAACCTTTGGTCCCGGGTCCCAAATGTGGCCCTCCAAGCTTGAAATAATGTATTCCATTTGTTGCTCCACCTACTTTTGCCATGGCCCCGCCCACCGCTGGCATCTAGCCCCCAGGGAAGGTAGTCCTCAGAAGGGAATTTGGCCTTCAGGCGAAAAACAGTTTCCTAGGTCTGATGTTCACGTTTGTCAGGGAACAGAAGTAGAGGGATGGGATGGTCCCTGCCCGGGAGGAGCTTACAAAACATGAAGATGTGCATTTTTAAGAACTTCTCCTCCAGGAAGTGCTTCAGGATAGGTAGAGCATGAAGCTGGATCAGGGCCCACCCCCATTTCTCTCTTTCTCCCCTCTTTCTGCAGGTGCTGGGGTCCCAGCCCCACGCTGCCCCCCCACCGCCATAATTTGCTTGTGATGTTGTGCAATTGTCTTTTAAGACCCGGGTGCCCTTGGAGAGAGAGGACACTCATATTTTGCAACACTTCGTGAATGTGCTCACAAGCGCATTTTCCCACCTCTCGCACTCAAATGAGATTTCACAAGCATGTAAAAACTCAGCAAAATCTCGCAATTCAAATGCACCCACTTTAAAAAAATAAAAACAACTCGGAACATTTTTCAAGGGGCAGAAGTTCAACTTTAATACTTTTATTTGAAAACGAACAAACCTCCAACCTCCAAAAGCCAACCCCTAAACCTTTACATCTTATTGATCAATTCTTAAGGCAGCCGTCGTATTTACACTTTTGACTTTTCTCTCTCCCCACCCCCTTCCCTCTGCCCAACCGGATCCCTAATCAGAAAGAATCTCATTTGGGTTTTGGGATGGAAAGAAACCCACATTGTGAAACTTTTGAGACACACCATTTGGCCCCCAGGTCTAAGGCACATTTGAGCAGGTTGGGGTTTTGACGGGACAGCTAACCTAATTCTGTCATCCTGACTCTCGGATTAATTTATGCACCAGTCCTTGCTGAAAAGCATATATTTGCATACACCAATTTAGAAGGGGTGTGTGTGTGTGTGTGCCTTTCAGCTGCCCCCTCCTCCTCCTCCGTCCCCCCCCTTTCCCAGATTGGAGAGTGCCAAAAAAGAAAACACACACACACAAAACAACCCAGGGTGCCTCTTGCTAAATATTGTATGCAAATCACATACAAATGAAGTCCTAAGTGCGTTGCAGGATTAAACAAAAGCAGGGAGAGGAGGCGCATTAGTCTGTATATTCGCCCCCCCCCTTGTCTCCCCTTTTGCCCTTTAGAGGAAAGAGAGTTGGGGGGGGGGAATCAGGCCTTTTCCCCCCAGTTTTTTTTTACAAAAGCAGCTCCCCTCCAGACCACGCTGGAAATCTGTTGTCAAAACCAACCTTAACCTTCTCTTCACCCGCCCCCCCCCCGCCCAACCCCCTTTTCTTCCTTCCCTCTCCTGGATGTTAACAGGACTCTCATCAACCAGTTTAGCAAATATTTGATGATGGGGAGCTGGAGAAGAGAAGAGGAAGGGGGTGCGCGGCAGATTTGATAAGAGGAAGGCGCTAAGGGGAAAAATTATGGGGGGGGGACGGTTTACAGATCGGGGCTTGAAGGGCATTAGCCCAAGCTTTGGTGGGTGGGTTTGGGGGGGGAGAGGGAGGGAGAGGAGAGGAGATCCGCCAGCGCCTCCCCTCCCCGCTGCGCAGGGTAATTTAAAGCGCTGCCTGTCACTGTGCTTCTCGTTTTATTGACTCTGGCTGCCTCCCCTGTCACCCCTAGACATTAATCTCCCCGTTAATCGCCCTGCGCGGAGCCCCTCCCCCCCTCTGCGCCTGCAGGACCCCCCCCGCCTCCTCTATGGGGGGAGAGAGAGAGAGAGGACCCCCCCCCAACAACCTCTCCTCCGCCTCCTCTTCTTCCCCCTTTCTTTTCTTCCGTGGCCTGCCTTTGCCTTCTCTTAATATATATCCAAAGAGGATGCAAACATCATCAGCCCCCCCCCAATATCCCCTTTCTCTTCCATGAATTTATTCCTCGTTGGGTTTTCATCCCTCTTTCCCTCTCTCTTCCCCCTCCATCTCTGCACTTTCTTTCTCTCTCTCTATCCCACCCCCCCAAGCCAAATCCTTCCCCATCCCTCGCCCTTTTCATCTCCTCCATTTCTCTCTCTCTCTCTCTCTCTCTGCTGCCTTCTTCTCTCCTCTCCCTCCCTCATCTGTCACGCTTTGTCCTTTGCATTCCCTCCACTTCATCATGCTGGGGTTGCCCCCCCTATTTCTTCTCCCCCCCCACAACATCCTTCCACTATCTGCCTCCCCTCCATCCCACTTTAGCCGTGGCCTCTGTTACCTGGATGTAAGACTCACTGACCCAAGGAAATACATTCCTCAGGATTGGGGCCTGCATTTCTCTATACTATATATATTTTCTATATGTATTTTCCTTCTCCTTTCTGCCTCCTCCAATTCCCCCCCCCTTTCACTCCCATTCTCTCTCCCTTTCTCATTCCTATTCCATTCTCTACATCACGCCTCCTGCAATCTCATATCTCATTTTTCTTCCTCCTTTTTTTTCTTCCTTTCTTCCCGTTCTCTCTCTCTCTCTTTCATCCCTCCTTTTCTCTCTCTCTGTTCTCCCCCCCCACAATGCAATCCCCAACCAACCAACCAACCAACCAACCAACCAACTCACCCCCCCTCCCCACCAAACGCCTTTGTGTCTCTTGCTCCCTCATAATAAATATGCAGCAGCCGCCTAATTATGTCTCCCGCCTCCTTTTCTCCTTAATGAGACAATTTGCATTGACTAACCACCCTCTGAAGGGGGAGGGGAAGAGAAAAGGCATGGGGGGGGGAGAAGAGAGGAAGGGTGCAAGAAAGCACGTTTCCTCTCTTTCTAACCCCCCCTCCCTCACCACCAATTCTTCCTTCCTCCATTACAAGCGGAGGAATGAACAGAAAATATTAAAAAGTTAACAGGGTGTCTTTACTCCTGGGACGCAAAGATAATAATGTTAAAGGGCTGAGGTGGGTGGACGACTGAGGGGGGGGGGTTGTGTGTGGACAGACAGGAGGGAGAAGAGGAAAAGCTGGTTGTGTGGAAACCAGGGAGGTAGATGTGGGCACATGTGGGCCTCGGGTTCAGGTAGAGCAAAACATGGCTCCGGTTCAAAACCTTGCCAAGCTGTTGCCAGCCAGAGTGGACAATATTGAGCTTGATGGACTAGGAATGTTCCCACGTGAAGGGATTTTGGGGGTGCGCGTGTGTTGGGTTGTGCGGCTGGTATCTTTGCCACCCCAACTCCGTCTCCACTCCCCGTCGAAACCGGTTTGAAGCCTGTTTGGTTGCCATGGCTCCCACAACTGATACAGAGGGTGATATTTGTGGCGGGCGGGGGCGAAGGAATATCTCCTCTCCTTGCCCCCCCCCAATTATCTTCAACTCCCAGCATCCTTGGGGGGGGGGGAGGTCATGCCAGCCCACACTTAATTTGGCTGGGGCTGCCGCCCCGTGAAAAGTCAAACGAGGGGGGGGTTAGGGATTTTCAAGAAGGAATACCCCAAGTTTCATTTCCCTGAGGGGCACACACACCCCCTCCTCACAAATTTACAGCGACTGACAATTATTTATAAAAGCATTCATATACCAGCCTCTCAGCAAACATCAGGGGGGTATATAACAAACATAAAAAAATTAAAAGCAACAACAACCAAAACACCATGGCAAATATTGAGATCGTCCAGTAGTCTAGTTCTGGGACAGAGCATCACTGGCCCTTCATTGGTCATGCTGGCCGGGGCGTGCTAAAGTTGGGTGTGCAACATAACTCAGAGGCGCACATGTTCCCCCACCTCTGATCTTGGTTCGCTTGGATTCACTATTGGCAGGGGAGCTGAGAAACTCTTGCGTGGAAACTCTCCTGCCTTGTCACGGTTGGGTTAGTGGTGTGTCAGAACGTTAGCTTAAGAGAGGATTTGGAGCTGGAAAAATGGATGAGTCATGTGGTTTTTTTGGGCAAAGGGTTGGCAGGACAGGTATGTCAAGTTCACAGGAGTTGGCAGGGTTGAGGTTCACGGCAAACGGAAATGGCTTTCACGCAGAAAGCACCGCCGAACTGTGGAACGCCATGCCGCAGGATATCGCGGTTGCCACTGCTGTTCTCTGCCTCCGCCAAAGGAATGGCAGATCTGTGAAGGACGGGTCGGCTGTTGACACCTGCTAGTCCTAACTCCTGGAAGAGCCTCTGTGCTCCAGAGTGTGGGCCCTCGTCCCTCTGAGCTGCAGAATCACAGTTTGGAAGGGTGGCGGACATTTGAGCTAGTACAACCTTCCTGGGCAGGGATATTTGCTGAAATAACAGTACAAATCAGAGTGTTCTGTGTAATCTGTGTTTCGGTTTATTAACAATTTTTAAGGAAGACCAGCTTGTTTTATTCTATAAGGTGGGGAGTGGGTGGGTCGAGAGAAAGAGATAAGTGGATTGACAAGTAGACAAGTGGGTGATATCTAGCCTTGATGTGTTATGACTGAAGGAAATGGAAACAAAAAATGAGGAGTTTTATAGGGCCTTTTTGGTGGTGGCTCCGAAGCTTTCTGGCTCTCTCTCCCAAGACCCTGCATTCAGAAAACAGTATTTGTTTGTTCGTTTCGGCTTTTGGCTGAAGAAGTTTTTATGCCTCTGGTTTTGACTGCTGCCCGGAATATATTAGAATGTCACGTCGAATTGCTTTTTGGGGGAGAAACTGAAATGAGGATAATGAGGATATTGGCGATGTGTGATGGAGGAAGGTGCTTAAAATGTACATCAAACACACTTGTATTAAGTGAGTAGACCTGCGGATGGACTTGGGGCGAGGGTGGAGTTCGAGTGCTGCGGTTTGCCCTTCCTAGCAGGCTGTGGGCCCACACCTGTGCGTGCCGCCATGTGGCCTGGGGAGATCTGTAGATAGGTGTGCGTACGCGTGCCCTTAATTTCAAACTTAAAGCTTTTCTTGAAAGCCCGCCCTCTCTAATCCTGGATGTCTGGGGAATTAGCTTTGGCTTCTCAGCAATGAGGAACCGGGCATCTTGCAGATGCTCAGATGCAGTGCTGTGCGTACAGTGTTAGAAACTGAGATATGGAAGCAAGGAGCTAAATGGCACCTTAAAACTAGGTTATGGGCGCAACAACGAAATGTCTAGGCGTGCTTTTTTACAACAAGAACACAACGCTGAAAATGAATGAACTGCAACGAAAATATTACGTGCATTTTTCACGTGATCTCGTCCTTCTCCTGCCTACCCCCCATATATTCTTCCCGGTGGCCGCACTATGGCGGACGGATGGTGAAACTGACCCGCCTAATATTCTTAAGAGGGTCTCTTCTCCAGTCTTCAGAGAGTGGCTGGAAGTGGGGAGGCAGAAAAAGGTCCTCCT
This sequence comes from Podarcis filfolensis, assembly GCF_964270895.1. Taxonomy (NCBI): domain Eukaryota; kingdom Metazoa; phylum Chordata; class Lepidosauria; order Squamata; family Lacertidae; genus Podarcis; species Podarcis filfolensis. The sequence goes on from NC_139615.1 coordinate 6,464,942, forward strand.
TTCCTTCCAGTCTGCAGTTTTAATCTGAAATCTTAGGCGCAGCGCTGCACCCAGAGCTCAGAAGCTAATGAGATTCCCTGTCGCAAAATGCGCCTAGGACAGCGGGAGTTTCAAGCACTGTCTACGTAAGGGCTGAACTGAGTGCCAGGAAGGTGGGAGGGTGAGGTGTCCGTCTGAATGGGGGAGGAAATGGAAACTGCAAGTGGGCCTGGGCAGTTGCCAGGAGAACCTATTCCTGCCTCTGATGGGTTGAGCAGAGAATGCGGGGATGGATGCATTTGCCTAGCGCTTGTATTGCCCCCTCCCCCACTTTTATCAGCTGCTGACATGCTAAGCTATTAATTTGCATTGCAAATCCTTCCCCAGCCCAGATCCAGAAGAGGAGCCTTTTGCCTTTTCCCCCTTTCCTGTAGCCGGGCTGTTTGCCCAGAGTCCTCCTCATGTTTTCGCAATTGCCCTTCCAGGAGTCCCTGACCCACCCACCTCCACCCTGCCATAACCAGCTCGCCTCTCCCTGTATTGGGAGCTGATTTAAGACGAGAACGGGCATAGCTAGACAACATGCAGCTTGAATAAGTTCCCATTGAACATTTCTGGCCTTTCTCGAAGCTGAGACCTTTTGCACATAAAAGCATGCACTATATCCCTGAGCTAGGAGTATAAGAACTACCTTAAATCTCAATAGGCCTATCCCTGGCCTGCAACGGCTCTTCATGAAAGGAGTATTTCTTGTCCTCTGCTGGTCCTTCCAAACTGGAGGGGCCCTGAAATTGAACCTGGACCTTCTACAAGCATAGCATGCGCTCCACTGCCGAACTAAGGTCTCTTCCCGTAGAGTTTGATTGGCAGTGACCCCAAGACACCCCATGATATTACAGTCATCAGCGAGAGAGCAGTATATGCGAACGCTCCTCCAGAGTAAAATTTGGGGGCAAGAGTGGTGGAGGCTGTTTCAGGTGTTTGCACAATCACTTTGCCCATCCAGAAGTAGGATAGGATGGAGATGAGGAAGAGGTTGGTGGCGGGTGCAAGCAAGGCTTCGTGGTAGATGTAGCTCCATGGTAGAGTATCTGGATGGCATGGAGAAAGATCCACGTGGGGCTAGGAGAAAACCCTGCCTGAAATCCTGGAGAGCAACTGCTGGCCAGTGCAGACAACACAGAGCTAAACAGATCACTGGTCTGACTCTGTACAGTCGTACCTTGGATCTTGAATGCCTTGGGTCCTGAACAAATCGGCTCCCAAACAATCAAAACCCGGAACTGAGTGTTCTGGTTTTCAAACATTCTTTCGGAAGCCAAACATCTGATGGGGCTTCCGCAGCTTCCGATTGGCTGCAGGAGCTTCCTGCAGCCAATCCGAAGCCGCGCTTTGGTTTTCAATCGCTTTGGAAATCGAACGGACTTCTGGAACGGATTCCGTTCAACTTCTAAGGTACGACTGTATAAGGAAGCTTCGTATGTTCCTACTCAATTAAGCTAAAGTCACTTTAGATGAAGCAGCCTTCCACACCATATATTTAAGGCAGTATCATTTTGCTTTAGGCAGCCATGGCTTCCCCCAAAGAATTCTGGGAGTTGTAGTCCGCTAAGGGCGCAGATAGTTGTTTGGAGACTCCGATTCCCCTCCCAGAGCTACAATTTTCAGAGCGGTTCAATCTGTCAATCCTTCTTCACAAGGAACTCTGGGAACTGTAGCTCTTGGGGCACCCTTAAACTACAGCTCCCAGGGTTCTTTGAGAGAAGCCGTGTGTGTTTAAAGTGGTTATGATACTGCGTTTAAATGTGTGGCGCAAATGTGGCCTCCAGCAGCTTTGCACACCAAAAGGTCCGAGAACGAGAAACAAGATTTCACACCTGGCTGCCTTTTTTTCTGTTTCCCCTTCAGGGTCTCGGCTCCCGTGCTGAGATGACCCCTCCGCACCCCTCGCGCCCGCACCGCCATGGACGCCCCCTCTAACTCTGCCTCCTCCTCCTCCTCCTGCTCCGCTGCTGCCCCCCCGGCCGACAGGCAGGATGACAGGGCCGCGCCTTGGCCCGCTCAGGACTCTCCTGCCTCTCCAGCCACCAAAGAACCCCCCCTCTCGGACCCTTCCTCCTCTTCCTCCTCTGATGCCCCCTCTCCCAACGACACCATGAGGCCCTGCTCCGGTTCCCAAGCGGCGCTCGGCTCCGCGAAGCTCCCGGCCGCCATCTTGCCTGGGCCTCTCCTCCAAGCCGACTGCGGCCTCGTGACGCCAAACCCACCGCCTTCCCCGCAAGCGGCGCCACCCGGAGAAGATGGGAAGAAGCAAGAAGCAGAAGGCGGCGGAGAGGGGGAAGAGGACGGCGGGCACAAGGCCCCGCTCTTCTTCTCCGCCGAGGGCTCGGCCTATCTCCTCAGCGGCGGCCACGTTCTCTTACCAAAGGGCTCCCTAAGCACCACATCTCCCCAGGTGTCTGTCCTCCACGTCCAGCGCGGTGGAGGCCCAAACCAAGGCTTTACGTCTACTGACCAAATGTCCCAGAATACCTCAGCGCCAGGCGAGTGGACCCCTCACGGCGCCTTCTACAGTTTCCGACTGGCCAGGGCCCCCCCTCGAACCATGTCTGCCAAAAACGCTCCCACCAAACCCAAAGATGCCCCTGCCGCCGCCCTGGCGGAGGACGAGGAGAACCTCAAAGGGGAAGCCGACCTTGGCCGAGAAGGGGAGCTGCCGTCCCCACCCATCTGGCTTTGCCTGATCTGCCGCCTCTCCTTCTGCCGGGGGCACCCCTTGGCGGCTCACGCCCGCGTAGCCCACGGGGCGCAGCCGAGCCCCGACGAATGCCAGGCCCTGTCTGGAGGGGCTTCTGCCGTGTTCCAAGGCACCGCGCTTGGCTTCCTCGAACCAAATAAGCCCACCACCAAGGCAGACCTCAATGTCCGAATGTGTAGCAGATGGGTGAATGTAACGGAGGAGGAGGAGGAGGAAGAGAAGAAGAAAAAGAAGAAGAAGGGGAGCCCAGGAAAACCATGCGAGCCACCAGATGCCAAAGAGTCAAGGGTCGGCGGCGAGCCCTGGGCAAAGGGAGGCGCGGAGGAGAAACCAGAAGAGGAAAAGGAGGAGGAAGAGGAGGAGGAGGCAGCAGCAGTGGCGGCCGAAAATCAGAAAGAGGAAGGGAGGCTTCTCCCAGACCAAAGCTCACACGGCCAAAGCCCACCCACGGGTGCCAGCACCCCGCTCTCAGAGACGCCGCTGAAGAAGGCTAACAGCAACAACGCTGCAGCTGACGTAGGGTTGCCCAAGGAAGACGCCAACGCGGAGTTGGCCAACGAAGCCTCCAGTGCAGAGCTGGCCAGAGACACCGCTCGCGCCGAGTCAGCCGGCGGGACGAACAGCTCCGGGCTGGGCACCAAAGTGAACAACGACAGCCCAGCCAACGCCAACCCGGACGCCGGTCGGGTTGGGTTGAGCCACGACGCTGGCGCAGCCGACGTGACGCATGGAACCGTCAGTGTTGGGATGGCCAGCGAGATGGTGAGCGCCCCGTTTGAGGTCAACAACGGGCTGAGCGGTAGTAGCAGCAGCAGCAGCAGCCACAACGGAGGGCACTCGCTCTCCTTTGGGGAAGACTTCACCGCCATGGCCTACTCGGGGTTGACTTTGTCCGGCCACATGTCCTTGCTGCACTCGCGCAACTCCTGCAAGACCCTCAAATGCCCCAAGTGCAACTGGCATTACAAGTACCAGCAGACCTTAGACGTCCACATGAAGGAGAAGCACCCCGAGAACAACAGCCACTGCGCTTACTGCAGCACCGGCGGGCCGCACCCTCGCCTGGCCCGGGGCGAGAGCTACAACTGCGGCTACAAGCCCTACCGCTGCGAGGCCTGCAACTACTCCACCACCACCAAGGGCAACCTCAGCATCCACATGCAGTCCGACAAACACCTGGCCAACCTGCAGGGCTACCAGGCCACAGGGGGAGGCAGCGGGGCCCCCTCGGTGGCGGCCCCGGTGGCGCCAACCCCGTCGTCGCCCGAGGAGAAGGAGTCGAAAGGCAAATCCTCCTGGCAGTGCAAAGTGTGCAGCTACGAAACCAACATCTCCCGCAACTTGCGCATCCACATGACCTCTGAGAAGCACATGCAGAACATGCTTCTGCTCCACCAGGGGCTGCCCCTGGCACTGCCCGGGCTCCTGGGGCAGGCCCAAGCCGCGCCAGGGGGCAAGGGGCAGCCGGAGCTCTTCCAGTTCTATGGCGCTCAGGCCCTGGGCCACTCACACCATGCACACCCCCACCACGCTCACGCCGCGGGCAGCTCAGCCCTGCGGGGGGACAAGCCCATGGAGCAAAGCCAGATCTTGCTCAACGGAGGCTTCCCACACCTCAACGCTGCTGCTGGCAGGAAGATGGCTGCCTTGGGCTCAGGTAAGGGATGGTCGCCTCCTCTCCCCAATCATGGCCACCGCTGTTTCTGTCCACGTGGGATCTAAAGAGCTTTAAATGTGCTGTGTGAACGTGGCCACAGTCTCTACTCTTGTTTCGTTTTTTGGTCTTTGCAGTTTTTCTTTCCGCTCCTTTCTGTTTTGCTCCTCTCACTCGCTATCTCCCCAGCTTCGGTGTATTGCCATTATGTAGTTTGTGTTTTTCATATTGCATTTTCGTGTTGCGAACTGCCTTGAGATCTACGGATGGTGGGCGGCATGCGAATTTAATCAATAATAATAATAATAATAATAATTAATAATAAGGGACGCAGGTGGCACTGTAGGTTAAACCACAGAGCCTAGGGCTTGCCGATCAGAAGGTTGGCGGTTCAAATCCCTGCCATGGGGTGAGCTCCTGTTGCTCAGTCCCTGCTCCTGCCATCCTAGCACTTTGAAAGTATGTCAAAGTGCGAGTAAATAAATTGGTACCCCTCCAGCGGGAAGGTAAACGGTGTTTCCATGCGCTGCTCTGGTTCGCCAGAAGTGGCTTAGTCATGCTGGCCACATGACCCAGAAGCTGTACACCGGCTCCCTCGGCCAATAAAGCAAGATGAGTGCCGCGACCCCAGAGTCGGTCACGACTGGCCCTAATGGTCAGGGGTCCCTTTACCTAATAATAACAACAACAATAATAATGATAATAATATTTTGAAGTGTGTCTCCCTCTCCGTCCATAGGCAGTCATTCTGCCGCCCTTCTCCCCACAGCTCCTGCATCGCTCTCTCCAGAGCCCGCCCCACCTTCCCCGCTGCCGCCCCACTCTGCGCCAGACCTGGGGGCTCCCCAGAGGCTGTTTGGCTGCCTGGTGTGCCAAGCCTTCAACACGGACAGCCTGGAAGCGCTCCTGAGGCATGCGTCGGCCCCCCGCTCGCTGCCCGAGGCCGAGTGGAAGGAGGTGTCGGGCGACTTGCACCGCTGCCGGCTCTGCGCCTATGGCACCCAGCTGAAGGCCAACTTCCAGCTGCACCTCAAGACCGACAAGCACGCCCTCAAGTACCAGCTGGCGGCCCACCTGCGCGAAGGGGGCAGCCTCGGGGCCCACATGGGGGCGGAGCTTCCGCTCGGCCCGCCCCTCCACCTGCACTGCAATCTCTGCGAATACGAGACCAACAGCAAGGAGAAGATGAGGCTGCATGTGGCGGGAGCCGGCCACCAGGAGGCGCTGCAAGGCTACAAGGTGCCGGGGTCTGAGGGAGTGGGCGGGGCTTGCGAATGACACGGGGAGTGGCCTTCCTCCAACTCCTGCCAAAACGGGGGCGGAGCTAAGCTGTCCTTTTCAGGGCGTTCCTAACGGAGTGGGTGGAGCCAAGCAGAAAGGGGGTGGAGCCACAGGAATGGGAGGGGCTTTAGAGGAAAGGAGGCATGCCAGAAGGGAAAGAGGAAAAGGGTAGGCGTGAGAAGGGGCAGGTGGGATCCACCTGGAACGTTGAACGGATCCCATGTCCTTGCTATCTGCAATTCTTTCCTTCTCTCCCGCTAGTTCCTCCTGGAAATGGAGGCCACATCGGCAGCGCCGCCAGGCCCCGAACCTGCCCCGTTCCGCTGCCTCCTTTGCAACACGGATGCCCCGAACCGCCTGGCCATGATCCAGCACCTGCGCTCTCCCCAACACCGTGACTCCCATGGCCAGTGGCGCCTGCAGCTCCTCCAGAACGGGGAAGGCACCCCGGGCCTCGAGAGATACATCTGCTTCGCTCCCGCCAACCCCGCTGGTAACGGCCCTGCAGGTTGGCCATGGCGGGCACCCCGTGCCGCCGGAGAGGGTGGCAAACCCGCAGAAGGTGCCAGGCTGCAGATTTGCACTGAATGAAGGGCATGAATGGTGGATGGTGGGGAATAGCAGCAATAGTAGTAGGGGCTGAATTTTGAGGAGAAGAAACAGCAATTCTTGCAAATGTTCAAAGTGGCAAGGCTGTGGGAGGTTTTTTTGGGGGGGGGGTGGAGAACTGAAGGTCGGATACCGAATACTCTTTCATTCCTCCATTGTCTGCCCGCCTTCTCCCCCCCTTCTCTCTTTCACACCCCCTTTGCTTCCCCACGTCTTCCCCTTTTGCTCTGCGTTTAATGCATGCCTGTGTCCGCAGATATTCAAGCGAGAAGCTGCTGAACGCTCCATCCTCCTCTTCTTCCACCGCCGCCAACCTCCCTCTCCTTCTCTCCCTCCCCCTCCCCCCCCAGCTTCATAATGGATTATGACAGATACTGGGGTGGTTGCCTAGCAACCCGCAGGAAGAATGAAGGAGAGGAGAAATGAGAAAGAGAGATGTAGGGACCGCAGCCGGGCGGGGGGGGGGGAGGGAGAGGAAGAGAGGAAAAAAGGGAAGAGAGAAAGAAATAGGGAGGAAGGATAGAGATTGCCTTTCCTCCCTTCCTCCCCTTCTCCTAGCTGGTAGCTGCCCTCACCCACCTCCCGTCAGGTGCCCAGGGCGGGCACCCCCCCCACACACACGTGATGCGAGTTGGCCTCGTTCCCAGCTTCAAATTTATCTTTCAAAACATTGTTGACCCTGCAAATGTTCCGCCTCCCCCTAACACCGCACACCTGAGAGTGTGCAGAAGTGTCAACAAGGATCAGCTGCATAAAATGCATTTAAAATGTGGGAAGGGGAGCTGTGTGGGGCGTGGGGAGGCTAGTGAGGGGGTCCAGTCCTGAGGGCAGACTCCAAGCCAAAAGATGAGAATGGGTGGCTTTGGCTGGGTAGGGAAAGCAGTCCTGGATAAGGGGATCATTTATTTATTTTTTTGAGCAGGGACCTTCCTGGAAGCGAGAGCATAGGATGCGGGTGTCCGGGGTGGGTGTCTGCTTATGGCATATGGGGAGATTTGAGGCAGTTAGGACAAGGCAATAGGAAAAGTGTGCACCGGGAAAGGGGGGGGGGTTGCTGGATGAGAACACCCTGCGTTGTGAGAAATGGAGGTCTTAACATCTTGGCGGGTGTATTGAATAGTGTTAATTGAGTTGCCAATGGCAGTGAGGTTGCTACTGCCGGGCGGGAAGGCAAGTCCGTTCGATATTAACGATCCCACTTGGGTTGAGAGTTTAATTAGTCTCTGACGAGGATAAAGTCCTGGATCGTGCGTCATGCCGGCTCTCGCAGCGTCGGCGGCGGAATTCCCTCCTCTCTCGTCTCCCTCTCCCCCCCCCCACCCCACCCCCAGGTTTCCCACCTTCCAAACTCCCAGGTGAAAGAGGAGGAGCAGGAATATCGGCCAGGCTATCTGGGTGGTGGAGGGCTCTGGAAGTTGGGCACAGCTCCCATCATCCCTGCCCATAGGCCATGCTGGCTGGGGGTTGGTGGAGTCCAACAGCATCTGGAAAGCCCACCCCCCATTTCACTTCTCCCTCCACCCTGCACCCACATGTGTTTCTCTCCCTGTCTCTAGGGAAGGAAACATTGCCAGAAAACTTGCCCCCCGAAAAGGAAACGCAGAGTAAAGCCCAGGCGGCTGGTGAGTGACTCCTCCCCTCTTGTGCAAAGCCACGCCCACTGGTGAGGTTGCTCCTCCTTGAAGCCACGCCTACATTGCTGGCCACGCCCCTAACCCCTCCCTCGTGGTGGCAGCCCATGCGAAAGGCTCCTCCCATTCAGGGATGCCAAACACCCCAAATGTTTGTGCCCTCTTGATTCCCCCAGTGCCACCATCCCTTAAGGAGGCAGTATTCTGTTGAAAGGCGCAGCCACCCTCAACCTGGGGGCTGTAGCACCAGGAATATGAAGAAAAGACCCTGCAATGCCTTCCCTCGGTTTTGAGTGTTGTCTTAAGTGCAGAGTCCCATTTTGCCACCGCGACTGCTGCAAAAGGAATAATACCAGGGGTATTTGTGGGCGAGTGCCTGCAAGTCTCGCTCCTCGCTTCCGTGAGGCTGGCTGTTTTTATTATCCTTATTAAATTTATTACCTGCCCTTCTCCAGCTGGTCCCAGGGCGGGTTATGGCGATTTTTAAAAAATTCAGCATTTCAAATATCTTGTGCTTGCAGGAATAGGGATGGTTGTATTGATGGGGGGGGGGCGGCCGCCAAGGCATCCTTTTCAGGGTGCCTGATTCAATGCCCCCCATTTAGCGGTCCCCACTGCAGTGGGTGGGGGGGGTCCTTGTCTGGTACCACCCCCAAGAGCCCCTCTCTCGCCACACCCCTCCATCAGGCCTCAAAGCCCCTTGGAGCTTTTAACCGCCATTTTGAAAGTGTCTGCAGGAAAACACCATAATGTTCCCCCCCCTTTCTTTACTTCCTGCAGGTTCTGACGAGACTGAAACGAAAGCTGGAGGTGTGGGAGACACTACAGTGAGTGGCGCTTATTGGGGGGCTTTATGGGGAGGGGGCAGAGGTGGGGGAATCACGCAGTGTCTCTGAAGCCCCCGTCTCCTCCATTTTAACCCTCTATCTACACGATTCAACGGCGGCAGCCTCAAACATCCTAGTGAAACTTCACTTGGCAGATTAGATTTTTTTTTTTTGCTTGCTTGCTTGCTTGTTCCTGGTGGGGGTCCAAATGGTTGAATTAAAAACAGAAATTAAGCATCTCTGCCTGGGGGTGGGGGGGAATGAGATCCACCCTGATGAAACAAATTGGCCATGACCAGCTGTGAAATACACAATGTTAACCGTACCACTGCATCTTCAAAGCCTGTTTCTTGAATGGGAGTGTCTACTTATACTGGTCCCATCCTTATTAACATTGCATTGCCATGCATCCAGGGGTTTGGAAAACCCACTTCTCTGTCTGTTCTGACGCCACCCTTGCCCAGCTCAGAAAGGCCCGTGATTCTCAAGATGAAAACGTTGGCAGCGTTGTGCAGACGGGATCAGATCGGTCCTTGCAACAAGCCCTTTGATGTTAACTAGCGTTGGGTTTATTATGCCCGTTTTACAGCTGCCCCCCACTGAGCACACGGGCGCGGACCTGGCGGTCCAGAAAAAGAACAGAACCTCTTGTTTTCGCTCGGCTCAACCCTTGACCCGCCTTGTCCTTTCTGCAGATACCAATCAGCCCTTAGGTGAAATCCTGACACAGACACTTTCATGTCTCTCTTTGATCCTTCAGCCTAAGGCCTTTAAGCCACACACATTCCCCGGTCTGCCGCTTGGGGCACTAGCTTGTTTGCGTGTAAGACAAGGCAATATTTTGGGGGGTGGGGAGGGGAGTGAGTTTATTTATTTTCTTCCGAAGATGGCCCAGAACCAAGATGAGCAGGTGGGAGCAAGCATGTGTCAGCTCCATCTTTTTAATGATTACTAATCGCCCTTTGTGGTTTCCCTATTAAAAACTTTTTGTTTTCTTTTCGTTCTGCCTACACCGACATGCCTCCTCCCTCAAATCCTCAATAAGATATATATGCAAATCCCCCTTTCCCCCCAGGTGCCAGGAAGAGACAGCCTCCTGCTTCCTGGAGCTAACGTTTTCTTTTCTCGAACCTCCATCTCCCCCCCCCCTTCACCTTCTTCCTGCCAATCAGGTGTTCTGCTGCCCCTACTGCAATTACACCGACCAATCAGCCGAAGCCGTCCGGGCTCACACCGTCTCCCAGCATGCCGTGCAGCCCAAATTCCGGTGCCCACTCTGCCAGGAGCAGCTGGTCGGGCGCACCAACCTCCACTTCCACCTCAGCCACATTCACAACGTGGTGCCCGAATGTGTGGAGAAGCTGCTTCTGGTGGTGAGTTGTTGGCGCAGTGGGCACCTCTGCCTGCCCCTCTTAATGTTGGAACCATATTAAGGGTGGAGGGTATACAATCGCAGAAACTGCTTTTTCATGTGCCACTAACCCTTTGCAGGTAATTCAACAGGTGAAGCTTTTCCTTCTCTGGAAAGCTTGACCTGTTGGGTCTGCGCCCGTCACACTGCTGTCAAAGAGATGGGGACAGTGTTTGACGATAGGGGCTGGGGAAGATGTGGGGACCCAGTGGGGGGACAACAGGGGGTTATTCGGTTCTTGTTTTTATTTCGATTACAGTGGTACCTTGGTTCTCAAACTTAATCCGTTCCGGAAGCCTGTTCCAAAACCAAAGCTTTCCAAACCAAGGCACACTTTCTCAAAGAAAGTAACGTAAAACGGATTAATCCGTTCTAGACTTTTAAAAACAACCCCTGAAACAGCCATTTAACATGAATTTTACTATCTAACGAGACCACTGAGTCATAAAATGAAAGCAATAATCAATGTACTGTACTATAAAATAAATAAGACAGTATTGTAGTTGATAAAAATTAAAATTATTATGTTTTCTTACCTCCACTAATGGTAGTCATTGTTTGGATGGGGGGCTTTTATCCATTTCCACAGTCACACAATCAATCAATCAGTAGCTGAATTGGATTCCACACTGTCACAAAAACAAATTAACCGAAAAAGCCTCAAAAACAAAAACCACAAAATAATAGCAAAAACAAAAGCGCCAAACTTAATCTATTCTGGAAGTCCGTTTGACTTCCGAAATGTTCAAGAACCAAGGCGCGGCTTCCGATTAGTGCAGGCGCCCCGGCAACAACAGCTGACAGCCGCATTGGACGTTTGGCTTCCAAAAAAACATTTGAAAACTGGGACACTTCCGGGTTTTCAGCGTTTGGGAACCAAGGCATTTGAGTACCAATGCATTTGAGAACCAAGGTGCCACTGTATATATCTTGAGGTTTTATATTTTGATTTTGTTCTGTGAACCAACCTGAGACCTCCAGGTATAGGGTGGTACAGTGGTACCTTGGGTTACATACACTTCAGGTTACATACGCTTCAGGTTACAGACTCCGCTAACCCAGAAATAGTACCTCGGGTTAAGAACTTTGCTTCAGGATGAGAACAGAAATCATGCTCCGGCGGCGCGGCGGCAGCAGGAGGCCACATTAGCTAAAGTGGTGCTTCAGGTTTAGAACAGTTTCAGGTTAAGAAAGGACCTCCAGAACAAATTAAGTACTTAACCCGAGGTACCACTGTATATAAATTCTAATCATCATCATCATCATCATCCAGAGAGCCAAGTCATTAGGAGGGAGGTGTTTGTGGCTCCACCGACTGGTGAGCTTTAGCCTGTTTCCGCCATTCGTGAAATGGCCGCAGTAGCATTTTGTAAATACTTTATAAATTGGGGAGTTCTGCATCCCTGCTCCAAATGATCACTAATAACTGCGTCCTCCATTCCCCAGCCCGCCTTTGGCTCATATAATCCTACTTTTTCTTCTTCTTGACCTTCTCTCCAGGCCACTACTGTGGAAATGACCTTTGCCACCAAAGTTATCCCCGGCCTCAACCTCCCTCCTGACCCACTAAAGCCAGGTGGGACGCCCAGCTCAGAGCAAGGGGCTGGGAACGAACCCGAAAGCCCTCTTGCTGGTAAGTAGTGTGTGGACTGCAAAGAGAGGGGCTTTCACCTTTCACCCGCTAAGGGTAGCATCAAGATGCCAGGGATATCATGGCAACCGAGACGCCTGCTTGATCTTAACCTCCCCTCCCTGGCAACCCTTGCCAAAAAAACAAAAAATTAAGCAGGAAGAAGCAGCTACTGGCAGGACTAATCAACGGCTTTGTCGTGCCTATTCTCAAGCTTCTCTGTCTGGAGGGCATGAGGACTAGAAACCTGCTTCCTGGGAAACTCATAAGGATGCCACAAGCGATTGTATTGGTTTGAGAATCAGTACAAATGCAATCCAATGGTGCACTGACAGAAGCAAAGCATATTAAGTAACACAAGTCCCTCTTGTAGGGCAGGGGCTGTAAACTCCCCAAATATTTAGCCCTCCTAGATATCAGAAATTGGGAATGAGGTCAAGGCATTACTTGTCCTGCTCCATTTGAACACACACACACACACACCCTACAAAAATTCAAGCAGCTAATGTACACAGATCTACATTTACAGATGAGGCAGGAAGCGTCAAGGTATGAAAAGCGTCATGGATAAAAAGAATTCCCCCACAGGCAGTGAGGCCTGCATTTTGCCAGGAAACACACCTGCTCTTAGCAGGTGCCCCTGGGGATTCCCAGCCATTTTTGGACGAACTCGCTAGCAAATACCTAGAATTGTGGGGTTGGTAAAGACAGACCAAGCACCATAGAATCATGGGATTGTAGAGTTGGGTCTCTTCCACAGACAGGGCCACAGGGACTGTGATGCCAGCCTCCCTGCCCCTGGAGATATCTCTGGTTCCGGGGGGAGGATGAGGAAAGGGACCACAACAATCACCTAGTCCAACTCTCTGCAATGCAGGAGTCTTTTGCCCAACATGGGGCCCGAACCCAAGACCCTGAAATTAAGAGTCTCGTGATAGTTGATGTGCTATTTGCGATCCACTGTGGCAAGCTACACTTCTCCACCTAGAACCTCCATGCACACACACAAATACATGCTGGCTAAGGAGTGACAAAACAGGCTGTGGGGAAAACTGATGGTAGCTTTTCTCTCTCTCCTTTTTCTTTCTCTCTCCTACATCAGCACCACCCACGGGGGAGAAATCCTCTCCGGCTCCTGTGCTTGGCCCTGAAACTCCTCCTCCTCCAGCCTCCCCTGCTCCACCTGCTGACCCCCCAGAAAAGCCACCCCCAACCTCTTCTCCACCTCCTCCTCCACTGCCGCCACCTCCGCCACCACCACCACCTCCTCCTTCAGTTGCTCCTCTGGAGTTTGAAGACGAAGATGCTCCTCATCTGAACGCCCCGTTGGAGGAGCCGCCACCGCCACCACCACCGGCTTCAGCAGAGACCCCGGAGGCCTCTCCGCTCGCCCTGCCCAGCCAAGACCCCCGGCACCCGCTGTCCTACCGCAAGGCAACCAATTTCGCCTTGGATAAGTTCCTCGACCCGGCCCGCCCCTACAAGTGCACGGTGTGCAAGGAGTCCTTCACGCAGAAAAACATCCTCTTGGTGCACTACAACTCCGTCTCCCACCTGCACAAGATGAAGAAGGCCTCGGCCGACCCCTCCGCGCCATCCCGGGGCGAGCCCGGTGCCGCCGGCGTTCTCCAGCCCTCCTCGGACAAGCCCTACAAGTGCACCACCTGCCGGGTCTCCTACAACCAGAGCTCCACGCTGGAGATCCACATGCGCTCCGTCCTGCACCAGACCCGCTCCCGCGTTGCCAAGATGGAAGCCGCCGGCAAGGCGGAGCTGCCGGCCGCCGAGCCAGATCCCCCGTGCGAAGCGCCGCTGGAAGCAGAAGCCCCCAAGCTCCTGGAGGCGGGCTGCGTGCAGGTGCCCACGCTCCCGTTCCTGGCGCCGTCCGCGGCGGAGCTGCAGCGCTTCCCTGCGCCCTTGTTCACTCCGCCGCTGCTGCCGCCCTTCCCGCTGGTGCCAGAGTCGCTCCTGAAACTCCAGCAGCAGCAACAGCAGCTGCTGCTCCCCTTCTATCTGCACGACCTGAAGGTGGCCCCCAAGCTGGCTTTGGCCACCCCGGCACTGACCCTCCCGGCCACACCGCCCGTGCTGCTGCCACCTCTGCCAGCCAAGGAAGAGCAGGCGCCGGCAGCCGCTGCCGGCTCCAAACCGGAGGCGCCAGAAGAGGCCGAAGCTGAGGAGGCCGAGGGGAGCCAGCAAGGAAGCGAGGCATCCCGCACGGCTGCCAAAGCCCTCCTGGAGAACTTTGGGTTTGAGCTGGTTATCCAGTACAACGAGGGGAAGCAGCCTGCCGCCCCCGCCCCGGCCGCACCTCCGCGCCCGCCGGCGGGCAAGCTCTTGTGCGGCACATGCGGGAAGCAGTTCTCCAACATGCTCATCCTGAAGACGCACGAGGAGCATGTGCACCGGCGGTTCCTGCCCTTTGAGGCGCTCAACCGCTACGCCGCCCAGTTCCGGAAGAGCTATGACAGCATGTATCCCCCTCCGCCGCCGGCACTGCCCATCGAGACGGCCACTGCCACGACCTCTGTCCCAACTACTGCCGCTGCCACAGACACCACCACAGTGACCGTGCCAGCCACCCTGCCCCTGGAGATCCCCCCACTCTGCCCTCCATTTTTAATGCAGCCCATGCCAGTGGTGGTGCCGCCGCTAGAGAGCGAGACCCCCCACGTGCCTCCCGAGCGCTTGAAATCCTTGTGGTTCCGGGGGGAGGAAGAGGAAGGCGGCAGTGGGCCTGGGGTTCCTGAGCCTCTTCGCGGGGGCTTCCCGTCCACCCGGCGCTTCTCCCGCACCAAGTTCACAGAGTTCCAGTCTCAAGCCCTACAGTCTTTCTTCGAGTGCAGCGCCTACCCCAAAGATGGCGAGGTGGAGCGGCTGTCTGCAATGCTGGGTTTGCCCAACAGAGTCATCGTGGTTTGGTTCCAAAACGCCCGCCAGAAAGCGCGGAAATGCGGCGGGAGCGAGGCCAGCGTGGGGGGCGGAGGTGCCGCGGTGCAGCCCTCCTGCAAGAAGTGCCGGGCGTCCTTCCGCTGTATCTTTGAGCTCATGCGCCACCTTAAAAAGTGCTACAACGACCAGCCGGTGGATGCGGAGGGAGAGGGGGCCGAGGAGGAGAACGAGGGCCCTGAGGAAGAAGAGCAGGAGGAGGAGGAAGAAGAAGAGCAGCAGCAGCAGCAGCCGCAGCAACAGCAGCCGCCGGAGCCTTCGGGGGCTGATGGAGAAGCTAAGGTTGACGGTGCTGGAGACAAACCTCAAGAGGAGGAGCAACTCACGGCCCCTCCCGAAAGTGCAAGCACCCATCCCTGTGACCACTGCACAGCCAAATTCTCAAGCGTCGACCTCCTCAATATCCACCGTGTATCTCACATGCCAGCAACTGGCCCTCCGCCAGCCCCGGTTGCCCCCCAGCCTCCCCTGGATTTGGCCCCGCTGGTGTTTGGTGACCGCGCCGCCCACCCAGACCCCTCCCGGGCACAGAAGCGGAAGCACGAGGACGGGAGCTTGTCGCCCACCGGCAGCGAGTGTGCCAGCGTGGCGGGAGGGGACAGCGAGCCCCCCCGGGACAAGCGCCTGCGCACCACCATTTTGCCAGAGCAGCTGGAGATCCTGTACCGCTGGTACATGCAGGACTCCAACCCGACCCGCAAGATGCTCGACTGCATCTCTGAAGAGGTTGGGCTCAAGAAGAGGGTGGTTCAAGTGTGGTTCCAGAACACGAGAGCCCGCGAGAGGAAGGGTCAGTTTCGGTGCAACGCCGGCACGGCCAACGCAACCGGCAAGCCCTCGCCGGTGCTCCCCTCCGCCTTCCCAAAGTTCAGCCCTCTGCCGCGAGACCCGACCATCCACTACGGAGCGGCCTTCGCTCCCAGCCTCTCTGCGGTGAGCTTACAGCTACCTCCAGCGAAGCCAGAGATTCCTGCGGAGCCACAAGCGCAGGAAGAAGCAGCCGAAGAAGAATTGCCAAAAGAGAACGAAGACCGGAGCCTGTCGGGAGGGGAGATGAGCGACTCATCTTCCTCCTCCTCCTCGTCGCTGGCCGATCTGGATTTCTCTGGCAGCCGGCGGAGCCGAGGGGCGGACGGCGGCTTTGGAGGCATGCACGACGCTTTGGGCCAGCGCCGGTATCGCACGCAGATGTCCAGCCTGCAGCTGAAGATCATGAAGGTTTGCTACGAGGCCTACCGGACGCCCACCATGCAAGAGTGCGAGGTGCTGGGCGAGGAAATAGGGCTGCCCAAGCGGGTGATCCAAGTGTGGTTCCAGAACGCCAGGGCCAAGGAGAAGAAGGCCAAGGCTGCCAGCGGTGGCGAGGAGGGGCATCCCAGCACTCCATCGCAGGCCGAGTGCCCCTACTGCGAAGTCAAGTACGATTTCTACGTGTCCTGCCGTGGGCACCTCTTCTCCCGTGGGCACCTCGCCCGACTCAAGGAGGCCATCAAGGCCCAGCTCAAGAGCGAGAGCAAGTGCTATGAGCTCGTGCCGGACAAAGGGACGCCATCTCCCACCAGGCTGGGTGCCTCCATGCCTCCCGCCACAGTGCCATCTTCCCTTGGAAGCATGGCTCCCTTTGCTCCAGGTGAGTGAGAGGTGGGAAGGAAAGGTAAGTTACGTTCAAGGAGGTTGGGGATAGGGCCTCGTCTTTAAGCCGTGTTACAGGTTTGCCACTCACTATGGGATCTTTCCAGTCCAATATCTGCTCAGCTTCTCTCCACAAGTATCGCTAGGTCTCCACATGCTGCTCTGACCCTAATCCCCACTTCTGCCATTTTGCGTGGAAATGGCGTCATTTTCATCCCAAGTAGTCGCTCTGTGTGGCATTCTGGTTCTCCACACAATCTTTCTCTTCTCCCAACTTTTTTTTTCTTTTCTTCCCACTAGCATAGCCTTTCCTTCCCCCTGTCCCGTCCCCGAGGCTTCCATTGTGCACGTCGGGAGTAGGTTGAGGTGAAAATGGCGCCGAAATCTCCTCCTCTTCCCCCTGCATCTGGGGTGGTTCATTGAGAGTGGTAGTTGGTGTCTTGTTACCAGAATGAGAGGGCGTCCATCTCAGCAACCAGAGGAAGCAGATGTTGGGTTGTGGAATTGTAGAAATGTAGAGGATCATCTAGTCCAACCCCCTGCAAGACCCAACGTGGGGCTCGAACCCCTAATAAATAATAATAATAACAAATTTATTATTTATACCCCGCCCATCTGGATGGGTTTACCCAGCCACTCTGGGTAGCTTCCAACAAAATATTTAAAATACATTAAAACATCAGTCATTAAAAACTTCCCTAAATAGGGCTGCCTTCAGATGTCTTCTAAAAGTCAGATGGTTGTTTATTTCCTTGACATCTGATGGGAGGGCATTCTATAGGGCGGGCGCCACTACCAAGAAGGCCCTCTGCCTGGTTCCCTGTAACCTCACTTCTCGCAGGGAGGGAACTACCAGAAGGCCCTCAGAGCTGGACCTCAGTGTCCGGACTCAACAATGGGGGTGGAGACCATAGCTGTCAATGTTTCCCTTTTATTAAGGGAAATTCCCCTATTCTGAATAGGATTTCCCTTAAAAAAAGGGAAAAGTTGACAGCTATGGTGGAGACGCTCCTTCAGGTATACTGGGCCGAGGTCGTTTAGGGCTTTAAAGGTGAGCACCAACACTTTGAATTGTCCTCGTAAACGTACTGAGAGCCAATGTAAGTCTTTCAAGAGCTTAACCCTGAGATTAAGAGTTTCATGCTCCCCGCCTGAGCTATCCCAGGAGGGCTGGGCTGGGCTCTCCCGTCGTCCTGCAAAGACTCTCTCCCTAAGGCTTTGAAGCAGGGAGCCAGTGGAGAAAGGCAACACTGAGGAAACAGGTGGAGGCAGCACCCAACTCACCCCTCTTTTCTCTCCCAACAGGCCCTTCCTCTTCCTCCTCCGGGGCCCTGAGCACCCCTTTGGCCTCCATGCAGCCGGGGCCCCCCTTACCTCAGCACCTCACTCCGGAACCGGCCCAGCTTGGCCCCTCCACAGAGCCGCCGGCACCTGCTCCAGAGACTTCCCCGGGCGACGGCCAGGCAGACCCCGCCTCCAGCTCAGCCCAGGAACCCTCCGTGCCCTCCACTGCCGCGGTGAAGAACCTCAAGACGTTGAAGGCCGCCGTGCCGGCCCTGCTGGGAGGCCAGTTCCTGCCCTTCCCGTTGCCGACGGCGGCGACGGCGGCAGCCCCCTCGCTCTTTGGCGCGCAGCTGCCCGGGGCCTACTTCCAGCAGCTCTACGGCATGAAGAAGGGGCTGTTCCCCATGAACCCCGTCATACCTCAGACGCTTATGGGGCTGCTGCCCAGCCCCCTGCTCCCGACGCCCATGCCCGAGCCGCCCGTCGAGGTGCCCGAGGCCCCCGGCATCTCCACGGTTGACGTGACTCACCAGTACCTCTGCCGCCAGTGCAAGGCGGCCTTTGAGAGCGAGGGGGCCGCCGCCGCCCACCAGGCCACTTTCTGCTACTTTGGGCGCCAGCCCCCCGCGGCCCCGCCCCCGCTGCGGGTGCCCGTGTGCACCTACCACTGCCTGGCCTGCGAGGTGCTTGTGAGCGGGCGCGAGGCCCTGGGGGCCCACCTTCGCTCCAGCGCTCACCGGCGCAAGGCCGGATCCAACGCAGCAACCGCATCGGTGTTTGCCAAAGAGGAATCCAAATTACCTCACTCGGACTCCAGCCCAAAAAGTAACGCTACCTCTACGACACTACTAGCTTTATAGAGACGGATGCTACACTGCCACCGACCGAGAGAGAAGGACTAAGCAACCAACCAACTAGCCAACCAGCCGGCGGAGGGAAGGGCGCCCGCTTGGCGTGCCCTGCGCCCTCTGCCCATATCAAACGCCCATCACGCAACCCCCCGCCACCTGTAAACTCAAGAAACGGCCCCCGGCCAAGGCGACACCCAGTTGCCTGAAGGCCACGCTCTTCACAGACCCCTGGGTAGCCATGTGGGCAAAGCTGGACCCAGATGTTCAGCCGTCCCACCCCACTCCACCAACCCCACCACCATCTTGAGGGAAGACCAGTTGACCTGGTGCGGAACAGAAATGCAGCCTGCCGTCTGAGGAGCCCCCCGACAGTGCCCACCTCAGAAATGCCTTGCGCTCTGCATGGAGTGCAGAAGCTGTTCTCCTCTGCCACCCACCGTGCCCCTTGCCCTCACAGCCCTGTGCATTGGTCGACGCCGGTTCCCAGGGTCTCTCCTCCCTGAAAGGGTTCCTGGATCCTGTCCGACATGGGTGCCCAACCCATCGCCTTCCCGCAGTCCCTTCACACATGCCTGTGTATTCCAGAGTCTTCCACCTCCTGTGGCATACACATGTACCTCACATGAGAGAGGCACGAGAGGCTCTCACTATCTGTGGTTCAGGTCTCGGTGTCCCCCATGTTTTCCCTCAAGGAGGGTCCCCGGGCATCTCAACAGGTGTTCCTTGGGATGCCGACCCCAGCGGAGAGGACCCCCTTCCCTCGCCGCACCGTCTCCTCGCGTCAACTGGAGATTCCCAGAATCCTTTGCCCAAAGTCCAACCCCTCATGTGTGCAAGAGCCACACCCCCACCCCGCCCATCTCCACACACGCTTGTGACCGCTGCCAGCACACCTGCCGCACGCCCTCGTGCGAACCTGGTCTCCTCTCCCTCCCTCCCTCTCTCACACACACCTGCTTAGAGCTCCTTCTCTCACTCTCTCTCACCTTCCACCCTTTTACTGTGTTATTACCGACTTGAGAAAGGCCAAAAAAAAAAAAGCAAACAAAAATAATGGACGGAAAGAAAGAAAAGTTATTAACCCAAGGAAACAAAACTTAAGGGGGGGAGGGGGGCAAAGATGAGAAACTGAGTCCCCAACCCCACACCCCCAACCCCTCCTAGAGCATGTGCTGCCCATTGTGTATAATAATTCCCGTCCTGGACGGATGGACAGACTCCCGAACTTGTTGATGGATTTTGAACGACTTGAACAGCAACCAAACTGGGGAAGAAAGGCGCCTCTCCCTCTTCTTTCCCACCATTTTTTCCCTCCCCTCTCTCTCTCTCTCTCTCTCTCTCTCTCCTCCTCCTCCTCCTCCTCCTCGTCCCCAGTTGGGTCTCTGCCCGCACTGAGGAACCAAATAAAACTAACAACCTCGCTGTCTTTTTCCTCCTGATAGACGTGACTTCCGTCTCCGCGCGGGAAACGACACACAAAAAAAAAACCCTACTCCGATGGCTTTAAAGAAAGAAAGAGAAGAAAATAATAATAATAAAATAAAACCAGAAGGATCCTCCCGTCTACACACACACAGTTACCTGCCACGTGCTGGTGTGCCGACGTCCTTGCAAAAAAGAAAAAAAAGGAAAAAAAAAAGAACACAAAAAACCCTCTTTATGAATCCAAAGCTCTTTAAAAAAAAAAAAAAAACTTCTATACAATAACCAAAAAGAAAACCAACAGTTTGAGAGAGAGACTACCCACCAACAAAAAGGAATAATAAAAAGCAAACTGGAAATAATTTTTTTTTAAAAGAAAAAGACATATGACGACGATGACGAAGAAGAAGAAGAAAAGTTATGCCCTCACGTTTTTCTTCCTCCTTTGTGTCCGTTCTTTTGGGGTTCCTTCTCCCATTCTTTTCTTTCCCCAGCCCTGCTTCCCCCCCTCTTCCGACCTGCCAAGTGTTTTTTAGGCCCTCTCCCATTTAAAACAAAGATGGACAAGAATTTTAAGAAGTTGATGGAAGTGGAAACCTGTGGGGTAGAGAAGGGGGGATTACAAAAAAAAGAAAGAATCCCCCACAAAAATAACCAAACGAACTACATTCGGGGCGTCCAGAGGGGGTGGGCTCCTACAGCGGCTCACCCTCCGAGACCACCCTGTTTTCCTCAGACTGCCCCCCTTCTCCCCACAACTCTGCACCCCAGAATGGGGCGAGGGGAAATGTCTTTCTGTTGTGTATTTAAAGGGGGGGATGGGGTACAATAAAAAATTAAAAAGAAATAAAAATTATATTAAAGAGATGGTCTGGGGGGGAACATGCTTTTGGCAGGGTGGTGGTTGGGTGCATATATTTGTGGGGGGGGAGAGGGAAGAGAGTAAAAGCACTGAAGAATAGACAAATATTGGATATTGATCGAAGGTCTCGCTTTTTGCTGTGAAGCAGGGAAAGTATCTTTCATGTGCATCCAAAACAACTTTTTTTAAAAAAAATGTGAATTCCTTGATCTAGGGGTTTAGTTGCACAGTGCCAATGAATGCGGGTTGTTGTTGTTCTTATTATTTATTAAATCTATATAGTGACCTTCATCACAAGGTCTCAGGGCAGGTTCACCGAATAAAATACAAGATAAAAACACAAGTAGACAATTAAAATAAAAGCAGAATACCATCCCTCCCTTATTAACAAGTTGGATGCAGGACTTAGCTGCTTATGTTTTACTCGGGAACTGATCATCCATATGCCTTGGGAAAGCAGTGCCACAAAACAGGCGCACTAAAGATTTGAAATCCTGTGGTACAGAAGGGCCACAACAGGGTTTTCTGGGTCCTCCAACACCCTTGAAAAAGAGGGCATAGATTTGTGTGACGTTTGCGTCTGCTTTGTGTCATTCCCGACCGGCAGAATTCGAACGCACCACTCTTCCCCCCCAAAAAATTGTATTTCCAAACTAGAAACAGCTGAACCTGCTTAATTTCTGCCTGCCACACAGCTCTTGAAGGCTGGCTTTCTCTCAATGCCAACCCTAAGCCAAAACCTAGTCCTGTACCCAGTTACCTGGGAGTAAGACCTATTAAGCACATAGGTAATCCCTTCTTACGTATACCCCTATACTGCAAATTGCCTATACAGTGAATTCTTATTGCTTGGTGTTTATGCCGAAGCCTCTTTCTTTGCAGGTTGTTGTTATTATTATTATTATTATTATTATTATTATTATTATTATTATTATTATTGCATTGCCATCTGAAGGTGGGGGGGATTCCTTTAACATCCGCCTGGACTCACTGTGTATAGAGTATTTGCAGGAAACAGCTCAGACAAACCCACCACAGGAAAGATGCATCCTAGTTGCTGCAGGGAAAGGGGAAATTATGGAGATCCCAAGGATGAGAAAATTGAGACAGAAGAAGGAAATCGGTAGCTCTTTGAGACCTGGGGATTTCTCTGGCTGGGTGTTCAAACAGCTCCCTTGTCAATCGCAGCTATGACTTCACTCATTGGCTAAAAACCAAAAGGCGGGAGCAGCCAGGCTGGCTCATCTAATAGAATATGCTTATAAAAACAATTGCACATTTGCTTCATAACTTTCTTTCTAGATGGGCTACATACTTTAGCACTGACTGTTATCTGCCTTATTTGGGTGCAAACCCAAATAAAATCTCAAACCCTGTGATTTAATGCAAAAATGTTCTAAAACAATTTTGCTTAGCAAGAAATGTGCATGGAAAGAAAAACAGTATTGTTTTCCAACCGGCACCAGTTTCTTAGCAGGCGATCCAAATATTCTGATTTTTGTAGGGTTGATTTGGAGGGGGAAATCCTACAAAGAAATCCAAAGCAGCTACTGGTTTAAACTAAGCTCACCAGTAAGATATTATTCTGATTCTTTTTTCATCTCCATACCGTCAGGTGCTCTTGAGAGTTTTCTGCTGGGAGAAAAGCAGGGCAGACTTTCAAAAATTAAACAAGGTCTCTGGCATCAGGCAAGAGCGCTGCCCTCGCCTAGCTATGCTGGTTTTTCCAAAATTCGGTCACACTAGAGTGTGACCAAGGAACGGAAGTCAGGAAGAGGCTGTGCAACATAGCAGAGGAGATTCTCAGTGGTTGAGATCAACTAGGAGCAGATTTAGGTGCCCCCCCAAAAAAAATTCCTCAAGGGGGATCCATTCTGTTTTCTCTCATAGGAGTGAACGGTGCCCAGGATGGTTAGAAAATAAAATGAGATAATAAGACAACAATTTTAGGAAGCTGGGTGCCACCCCATGGAGGAAGCCCATGGGTCTCTCCCAGCCCTGCCTGGAAGTGACAGAAATTGAACCCGGGACCTTTGGCACGTGGAGAAGATGCTCCACCATGTTGGTGTTTGGTATCTGGGAATCAGGGAGGGGAAAGATTTTCACGGCATGGGAGAGGAGCGTTATCACCTGCTAACAGGCTGCATGTTGGAAAGTCTTTGTCAAGGGCAAAGGGAATATTTTATGTGCAACAGAGCATAAATACCGGCATAAAATGTGGGCTGACCCATTTTTAAAGGCTTGGGATATGAGGTGCAAGCGCACTACTTCACTGACATCTATTTGGGGCTGTGTCCTCGATCAATCAACTTCCCATCTATTGTTCTGTAATGGCGGCAGAATTCGCACGCATTTCCAGATCTGTCTCCACCCCCGCCCTCTTCTCTGCCAACCCTAAACGTCTGAGGGGTGGGGTGGGGGGGAGAAGGAGAAGGTAGCCTGCCATCTTTGGCCTGTGTTTCTCAAGCCGCGGGAACCAGGGCTTGGTTCCCTGTTTCTGCTGCCACGGCAACGGGCGCCATCTTGGAGACATTGATAGAAGACTATTTGTAGTCTTTTGACATAAGGGCAGAGCAAAGGGCCCTGGAGTGGGGTGAGGGAAGGGGGCAAAGACCATAGGAATTTTCCCAAGGACGGGGAGGCAAAGTATGTAGAAACTAGCCTACTGTAAAATTTAAAATTATTGCCCCCCCCCCACTTTTCCCTCTGGTCCTGCCAAGTCACTGGCATGCGGCCCCCGAAAGATCGCTCAGATCAGAATTCGGCCCTCTGGCTGGAAAAAAAATTCCCCATCTCCACTATAGCTCCTATTCAAGCTATACAGAACCTCACTCACCACCCCAAATTCCATAGGGCAGACCCACATAACGCCATACCCCATCCAGGCCCACAAAAGGCCAGCATAGTGCATTGGATGGGACATTGGGTGCAGGTCAGGGAGACTTGGGTTCGAATCCCTTTTCAAACATGAAGCTCCCTGGGCGATGTTGGGCAATTCACACTTCCTCAGCTCACAGGGTTGTTGTGAGTATAAAATATAGAAAGCAGACAGCCCTCAACAGAAGACATGTTAAGATTAATTTCTACTTTCAGGGGTCCTGGGATAATGATATATTGTTGGGTCAACATCACCCTTGGTGTAAAAAGAGGCTCAAAGAGCTCAGATTTAACCGATCAATTCAGCCCCGGCCGGCTCCTACTTTGCTCACACCTGGCTGGTAAAAACTTGCCCCCTATGCCCTCCCCAGCTCTTGGACCAGCCTACAAAACTCAAAACTCATTGTCTGCCTGCCCCACACAGCTCCCACCTGCCCATTGGTTTTGTGCAAGAGGCTCCTGCGCTGCCACCAGCCCCACTGTTCCTATGTGGGGCTGCCCTTTGAAGACAACATTGCAACTTCAACTGGTGCAAACTGCAGCGGCCACATTAGCGGCTGGGCTTCCCTGTAGATCTCAAAAGCCCCTGGGCCCAATTCATTGTGCTCACCTTGGTGTTTAAAGCCGTAAACGACATGGGCCCCGAATACCTGAAAGGCAGTCTCCTTCGCTACAGGTGTTTAGATCGGCAAAGAGGGGCAGCCCTCTTTCTTGTTCCAGTGCCTTCAGAAGCTCTGGGGGGTGGCAGCCCAGGACAGGGCCTTCTCTGTGGCAGCCCCTAAGTTGTGGGACTCCCTCAGAGAGGTGTACCTGGCACCCTCATTGTATGGTTTTTAGCAAATGATGCAGATGCACTCCTTTATCCTAGCTTTCGGCACTCAAAAGGAGGTAATTCTTGAACCCAACTTATTTCTGTAACTTATTTCAAACTGTTTTTCATATTGCTTTTTAATTGTAACTCACCCTGGGACCTTAGGGTGGAGGGTGAAAATAATAATAATAATAATAATAATAATAATAATAATAATAATATTCTGATGGTGGGAAACAGAATCAAACTCTGCCAAGTGATCCTGTGCACAGTCCCAACCAGCACCAGAATCTCAGCTTCAAGATCTCTCCACAATCTCCCTACGTCTGCTAGGCCTGCCTTTCACTATCACACGCCAATTACCGTATTTTTTGCTCTATAAGACTCACTTTTTCCCTCCTAAAAAGTAAGGGGAAATGTGTGTGTGTCTTATGGAGCGAATACAGGCTGCGCAGCTATCCCAGAAGCCAGAACAGCAAGAGGGATCGCTGCTTTCACTGCACAGCGATCCCTCTTGCTGTTCTGGCTCCTGAGATTCAGAATATTTTTTTTCTTGTTTTCCTCCTCCAAAAACTAGGTGCGTCTTGTGGTCTGGTGCGTCTTATAGAGCGAAAAATACGGTATTTATTGAGTTCAAACAGGGCTGAAAACAGACCCGCACATAATAAATGAAAACACACACACACACACACAGGCATATTAATAAAGCAGCACTGACCCCCACAAAAATACTGATTGGGGTTTGTGGCAAAGATTAGCCTCTAACATAAATGTTTTGGTTTCAGAGGATCAATCACTGCTTGATTTTTAAAAGATGATTCTAGCCCTCATGACTGTAGTGGGGCATTGGGGGTGTGAAGCTTAGAAACGGGTTTCTGCTGGAATCAAAAAGCTAAAGAAACATAATAATAATGCATCTGTTTGCGGTCTGGGCAAAGGAGGGAGCACTGACTCTAAGAACTCGCTGGCATCATGATACAATGAGCACGTCAGGGGGAAGCATTCTAATCTAACCCTCTCTTTCGCTTGCAATATTTCCCCCCCACAATGGGGAAAGCATTCAAACAGATGATTCCCCCATCTGTAGTCCGAGTGGTACAGTCCGCCATGGATATTTCTGCAAGTGGCCTGGTGACATTCACACTGCTGTTTGTTTCAGTGTGCTCAATCTCTGACACAATAAACAGTTTCTGGGGCTAAACTCTGGCTCTCCTCTCCTCAAGCATCTCACATTACGACAATATTTGAAAACCATCATCTGCATTGATTAGCAAAAATATTCCGCTAATTTCTCTCAGGTTCCTGAACAATGGCTCCTCTCTTGAATCATCTCACCTTACGAGGATATTCAAAAACCATTATCTGCATTGATGAGCAAAAATATTTTGCTACTTACCGTGGGCTGATTAAATTCAGCACCACCAAATCAACAGACTCATCGGTGCTCTTTTGCTGCAAAATATATACATCTACCTAGATCTGTATACACACAAACACCATGGATGAGAACAAGGCGAGTGACACCCATCGGCTCTCTGCCCCAAATGTATGACATGCTCTGCACTGAAATATCATACGGGTAACCCAAAAAACTACACCTGTGCTATAGACCGGCAACATTTTGAAGCCTGCTCAACTCTTGAGTGTTTCTCCACCACCAAAGAATTGTGGGAACTGTAGTCTTCTGGGGAGGCTGAAAATTCTTCCCTAACCTATGTCCATCATGTTTTAGTTGCTAGGCACAGCTATTAGGTCTGAAACTGGTGTAACATCTGCAAACATTAACCAATCAGAAATCCCCCAGGCGCCAAGCATGTTTTGCGACTGGTCCAGGTCCAATTGTGACCACATGGTGATCTATGGAGGCCAGATTGGCAACCGACCTCTCCACCTGACTGGCCCGTCCAGCTTTCTTAAGCAGGAAAGCTTATTTATTGGGTTTATATCCCATGTTTTCCTCCAAGCAGTACATGGTTCAACCCCATCCTCAGTTAATCCCTTCAGCAACCCCGTGAGGTAGGTTAAGGGACTGTGACTGGCCCAAGGTCACCCAGTGAACGTCATGACTGAGTGAGGATTTGAACCCTGATCTCCCAGGTCCTAGTCCGACACTCTAACCACTACACCACACTGGCTTCCTAGAGTACTTCTGCTATGGGAACACTATACAGTGGTACCTCTGGTTGCAAAAGGGATCCACTCTGGAGCCCCGTTCGCTACATGAGCAGAATGCAACCCGCGTCTGCGCTTGTGCGGACCGCCGCTTCTGCACATGTGCCTAATGTCATTTTGAGCGTCTGCGCATGCGCGAGCAGTGAAACCCGGAAGTAACCCTGTCCGGTACTTCCAGGTCGCCGCGGGACGCAACCTGAAAACGCTCAACCTGAAGCAAATGCAACACGAAGTATGACTGCATAAATTAAGTAGGTATATAAATATGAAGAAAGCAAAATGTCTCTTAAGAGAAAGCACCATAACCAGACTTCTACTTGCCACCTTCTCTCAAAAGGAGATCCCCCATCCCCAACATGAAATTCTGTTTAAGCTATAAATGTTAAAAGTGGAAATTGCAGCCACTGCGCTGCTGCTGAGAGCTAAACCATGGTTTGGCTCAACGTGCCACCTGAACCCAGGCTTGTGGTTTATCTTGAACCCCCGCAAAGCAGGAACCACAACTAAACAATCCCTGACCACCCAACCTCTGGCACCTTCCGAGGTCGCATGTTCCACCATGAATTGCTCTTCTGGTCAAAAAGTTCTTCCTAAATTTGGTGGGAATCTCCTTTCTTGTGATTTGAATCAAACTGGCTCGACTCCTACCCTCTGCAGCAGCAGGAGACAAGCTTGCCCCCATCTTCCATGGGGCAGCCCCTCAAGAAGAAGAAGAGTTTGGATTTGATATCCCGCCTTTCACTCCCTTTAAGGAGTCTTAAATCGGCTAACATTCTCCTTTCCCTTCCTCGCCCACAAAAAAACACTCTGTGAGGTGAGTGGGGCTGAGAGACTTCAGAGAAGTGTGACTGGTCCAAGGTCACCCAGCAGCTGCAGGTGGAGGAGCAGGGAATCGAACCCGGTTCACCAGATTACGAGTCCACCGCTCTTAACCACTACACCACACTGGCTCTCTCAGATATTTGAAGATGGCTCTCATAGCGGCTCTGTCTTCTCTTCTACAGGCACCCAACTACCTCAACCGTTCCTCCTAAAGACCTTTATAATCTTGGTCTCTGTCTTCCGGCACACATTCCAGCTTGTCAATATCTTCCTTAATGCTAAGCTACAGTTCGGTTTAGCGGCACATGCAAAGCAGCTCTGTGCTGGTCCTGAGATTCGCAAAGAATTTACTTCGGCTGTCGAAAACCTACTACCATACAGTTCCGATGCTCAGGAAAGAAAGGAAACAGAACTCCAGCCCAGATTAAGAGGGGAAGTTCCTCAGTCCCATTTACATAGGCTCAAAGCGTGACAAGATCTATTTCTGCACTAATTTGGCAGTATTTGCTCAGTTGGCTGGCAAGTTGCCTTTCCAGTCCAGCCTTTCCAAAGGACTCGAGGAAGGTTAACTCTACCCAGAAGGAAACCAAAATGCCACGAAAACAGCCATCGCTGAATCACAACCGCAAAGAAAAGGCCCGATGTGTTGAGGTGCTCGAGCCAGGCAGATTTGTGAACCAGCTAGCCTCGCGCCCATCATACAAAAAGCTTAAAAACACACACAGTGCTTAACTCTAGCTACCAAACAAGGAACCAAGGCAAGCACAATGATTACAGTTCGTGCTAACTATGGTTTGTGGCCTTAAACGAACGCTGCTATCTCAAATGCACAGCAAAACTACAGCACAGGTTACTAAACTAAGCAACAGCCCGCGATGATGGGCACATGGAGATATCAGCGAGAAACCGGCTTATCGCCTAAAAACCGTATGTACTGTGGTTTGCTGGAATGCTCAACCATGCAAACCATACTTTGGAAGCCCACTGCAAACCACAGTTTCACAATCCGGGTTGGTGGGCGATCCTTTTAAGCGATGGTCTAGCTGGGCATTCAGACATGACACTTAACCATAGTTACAGAAAACAAGCCAGAGTTCAGCTGTTTCCAGGCCATCAGGTCATTATAATAATTTTGTAACTAAAAAAAATGATGGCTTGTTTTTAGGCGCCAGGCAAAACCAGACATTTTGCCCTTAATCTGAAGGGTTCCTGGGTATGTTGGTGGCTTCTCTTTATAATTATTTGTCAATGGAGTGGACCTGTCCTAATACATACAAGCATTTTAGACTTTCTTTTTATTCTTGTTATTACATTTGGCGTTAACGTCTCATTTGTACGCCGCAAGACGCCTTGGGAAACATTCAAGTGAAAAGCCATATATATTTTTTCATATATATATATATATATATATATATATATATATATATATCTTATATATATCTTATATATATATATAAATAAAAATAAGAAATTCACTGATCTTTGTAAACTGCTCTGGAATCCTTTCCCAGCCAAAGAGAAGGCTAAAAATGCTTCAGATAAAATAAATAGGCATTATTTCTTCTGGATGATATTCCTGGAAGACATTCCGGGTCAGACTTTAATGGATCTGTAAGGCGGAGACCCTAAGCAGATTTATTACAGAAATGAGCCCTACTGAGGTCGATGGGACTTACTTCTGGGTAAAAATGATTGCCCTTCAAGGGAAGGAAGCTCTGCTCTTGCAACTCACCCGCCCTAAACACCTTTGTCTGTATTTGGGATAATCAACCACTGGCTCTCCAGATGTGGTCGGACTACAACTCCCATCAGCCTTGCCCATTGGCCATTCTTGCTGGGGCCGATGGGAGTTGGAGTTCACATGCCCCATCCTGCTCTGCGTCCAAGATGGCTGAATCTGGCACTGGGGCAAAGCAGGGAAGAGGCTGCCTCCGGCTGATCTTTAAGAAAAAGTTTGGGGAAAGGAGAGGAGGCAGTCTTTGGGGTACATAGGATCCTAATGATTAAAGACTTCATAAGTCAAAATGAATATTGGGGCTTGAGGGGTTTTATTTTGTAATTTAAATTGAGTTAAAATAATTCTTTTTACACACACGAAACCCCCGGAATTGGCGTGGGGTAGCATTTTCCACCTGGCACACAGACCCTCTGATGAAGTGAGCGATTAGGAAGCAGGAAAGGAGTAGGGGAAAAACTGAAATTCTAAAAGGGCACAGGATCAAACCGGAAAAGGGGCCCTCTCCACGCACTCTCTGCGTCTGGACAATTATAACGTGTTTCGCTTTAAAGCTTTTGGAAATTGAAAATAATTCTCCTTGATGAAAATTGTCTCTTAGAGTTTATTAGGGCTGAAGACTTGATAGACATGATTAATCAAGTAATTTATTAATCACAGATTAAAACGTGGGGTTTTAATCAGATTTTAATCAGAGCTGTCTGGGCAGGCATCTTTGGTTTGTAAGTCATCTATGACTACCCCTTGACTCAAGCAACACATCTTAGATAAACTCCGAACCAATAAGGATCCACCGATAAATTGGCTTGTTATCTATATTGCACAGTAGGTGTGCTGCTGAAGCCTCCAGCAGTGATTGGCTGAGCTTCTGTGATGACACGGAATGCTTTCGGGTGCTCCAGGTTCTATGGAGACAAAGCTATTGGAATGTTTGTAGGTCTGGTTTCTGTGAGGGAAGGGAAAACTAGGAGTTTGGCTGGAATTTAAGCCTCACAACGACCTTTGGTCTGAGGATAAGGAAGATATTATGGAAAGTAAAGAAGCCCAGGAGCCCAGAGGTAAGGTGGATGAAGAAACAGGTAAAAAAACCAAAACCAAACAGAACAGAACAGAAACACAGCGAGAAGTTGGGGGAAGAGAAAGAAGCTTCAGCAAAACGGAAGAGAAAATAGGGAACAAAGAAGGAGCTAACAAGAAATGGGGAGAAGGGCTGAATTTCACAAATTGATATGAATTAACCACCCAGTTCTTGGGATGCTGGTTTCTAGTTGATTTTAATGGGACACATTTGACTGTGCACTGATCATATTAATGATTAGTGCAAGGCCGTTATCTTCATCAAAAAAGTTCTTAATTGGTTTGGATGTTCTCCTCCCTCTAAAGCACCTGGAAAATTATAGGTTGTCAGCTCCACTTTTTAAAAAACGTTAATTAA
Source organism: Podarcis filfolensis (assembly GCF_964270895.1). NCBI lineage: Eukaryota > Metazoa > Chordata > Lepidosauria > Squamata > Lacertidae > Podarcis > Podarcis filfolensis. Next base: position 6,495,574 of record NC_139615.1, read on the forward strand.
AAATATTTAAAATGAGGAGGAACATTTTAAGAGATTTTTTTTTTTTTTTTTAGCCACAAGGTCTTGGAAGTTCTCTCTTTCTCCTCTTGCCCCTAATATACATTTTAATTTGTGCTAGCGTTACAGCAGGGGTAAAAGTAAACTGTTTTCCCCCTCAGCCCCACTAGAAGAAGGGGGCAAAAATTGAAACAGAAGCATCCTGAAAACGAAAATGTTTTTATATGGATCTTTAAGAAGGCAAACCCTGAAAGCCTCAGCAAATTTCTTCAAAAATTAAGGTTCATAATTCCGGTTTTTTTAACACTTCATTCCTTCCGCCGATAAGGGCTGACTGTTTCTATGGAACCATTTGTAGCCAAACCACGACCCAACAACCAAAAACATCAAAACTACGTTGAGCAGCCAAGGTAGCTTCCATCGGCCTCCCATACCACCAATTTGAACAAACCGTTCGCTCATCTTCTCGCTATGGATAGTTGGATAACGACCATACCCAGCCTATGAGATGCCCCACCCAACATAAAATGCAAACATTTATCACGTCAGCAACCCCCCTCTCTCAAAACTGCTGCTGGAGAACCCACAACTCCTATTTCTGGAGGTTCAGGAGAAGAAATTTCAAGTCTATACCTTGTTGGTCCACGAAGGAGGTTGCCTGAAGACTGAAGATCTTCCGAGCTCCTGGTCTTGACCTGCAGACATCCGTTCGATGGTGGCAGATCGATACGGCTGAGAAAGAGAAAACAGACAGATAGATGGAAAGGAGCAGGAGAAAAGAAGATGTCTACCCGACCGAACGCCGCTCGGTCTGCCCCGTTCCCCGTGCGCCACGTCCTTCCGTGCCCCGCCAGGGTCTCCGCCTGCCGCGACGAGGCTGTGCCCAGGCAGCAGGGATGGCAGCGACTTATCATTCTCCTCTGCTTCTCCGCCGTTTGCCGCAGTGCCAAGATCAGCGACTCTGTTCACGTGCCAGTGCGGGTGATGCCAGCCCCAACCGGCTTTGACTCGGTGCCAACTTCAGATGGTCACAGGTGTGCCAGTCTGAAAAGAGGGAGAGGGGCTGGGTGAGGAGAGACAGACAGAGAGAGGAAGAGACGTTTAATACAGAACTGATCTGGGTGCCAATAATGCCCGCGGCACGATCTGGCAGCTGCCCTTCCTCTCCCCCAAATGGCACCCCCCCAAGTTGCACCCGCCCCCACAGTTGCCCAGGCTTTTATTTCCACGTCTGCCCCCCCCTCTCTCTCTGATCCTATTCTAGTGTCAATCCCGGTCTCTCATCCCAAATGCCCGCAGCTCCACCCGGGTCCAACCTAGATGCCCGTCACCAAAGCACCCACCCGGCTCCATCTCCTCTGCCTTCTTTCGGCTTCCTCCTGACCCTTCCATGCCTCCCAACACCTCGCCACCTGCCAGCTGCTGCCAAACGGAGAGAGCGGAGCCGGGGGGCACGGTGCCAAGCACACGAAAAGCGCCGTACACCCTCGCACACATCTCAGAGAGAAAGAGAGAGATTTGCACGCGGCGCGCCAGCCTCCACCCTGGTGCCAATCCGTTCGCTCTGGCCCTCTCTCTTGCCTCCCATCTCCCTGCGGGCACAGCCTTGCCAGCTGCTGCTTGCTGCCTTCCCTGGTCCTCCCCCCCCCCTTTCGCTGTCATCATGCACCAACCTGGCATCTCACACTCAGCCTCCCCCCCACCCGCCCTACACACCAGCACCCCTGCCCGGTTGGCATTAAAGCTGGCGAGCGGAGCGAATGCCGCAGAGGGAAGGGAGGGTGGCAGGGCGGGCGGCTGCTCTGTGCCAGCTGTCATTGCCCCTCCCCCGTGCAGAATCGCTTCGGGTATCGGGCTGGCATATACCACCTCCTCTCCTTCCTCTCCACACCCCCCCCACCCCAACCTCCATCCTTCTGCCTCCCCCTTCCATCCCTGCGCTTATCGTTCGCTTTTTCGTCCTATCCATCCCTTGCTTCTCTGCCCCCTTCCCCTCATCGCTCGCTCTCCTTCGAAACCCTCGTCCTCCACACTCTCATCCTTTCCCCCCTCTTTTCCTATCACCCTTTCTCTTCCTCCCCTCTTTTTTCTTTCTCTCTCTCTCTCTCTCTCCTTCATACGGTGCCAACCTCGTTCCAGCACCCATTTCCAGTTATGTCCTGTGGTGCAGGTGCCAGCCCGTTATGCCAACCACGCGGGGGGGGGGGGGGGGAGAGAGATACAAGGGCTTGTGCGTATGTGTGTGTTTGCATGACCAAGCCTGGCGTCCCTTCTGGAGAAGAGACGAAACACACACACACAGACACACAAAACACCCGATTCCTTGGGCTTTCGTCGCGCCCACCCTATCCGCCGTTGAAAGTGGCACGGTGCCAACGCAGGAACAACCATCTGTGCCCCCCGTCTGCAGCACCCCTCCCCCCGCCACCGCACTAATTGGCAGCTGAATTAATTAAATCCTGGATGCTAATTAACATTCCGACGGTGCAATGGTGGGGGAGGAAGAGGAGGGGTTCGGAGGCAGGGATCTCCAGCGGGCATCGAGGCGGGGGGGGGGGAAGTGGGCAAGGAAAGTCAAGGATTTGGGGGTGCCATTTAATGGGGGGGCAGGAGGTGTTTTGCCTTCCCCCACAAACCTGGGAGGAAAGTAGAGTGTTAGGAGGGAGCAAGGATAGGACCTTGAAAAGGAGGGAAGCCAATAATCAGAAGTAATTATAAATTGTGTTGCAAACATTAAAAATAAATAACTTGGGGTTTGCTGTCCAGAGATTTGAATGTAACCAATATTCCTCTTAGGGAAAGTTTTTTTTTTTTTTGGGTGGGAGGCAAGGGCAAGATTATTGGCCAACTGGCAAAATATGAACGTTACGAATTCAATAACGAGAGATATCTGAAATGGCAAGGAGGGAAATGTTACACTAAAAGAGAATCAAAAGAGCTGAAACACACTTGCTCCCCACTGAAACCAATCACAATTGCCAAAAGAAATTCCCAAAACTCCAAATTTACATCCCAGGAAGAAAGCAAAAATTGCTTTGGTACCCTTTGTTTTTAAATGGTGGAACTGAGGACAAACTGCCCATAAGCTAAAGTCAATCGCTTGCCAGCTCTGCAGATTTCACCAGTGGCGTTCAGCACATTTCATATCAATGAAATATCAATGGGATCTTAATGGGCTTCCTTTAGACTGAACCTCACCTTGAGTCTGTGGCTCTCTATCTGCCGCAGGGCCACAACTGCTTTCGATTGGGGATTCGAAGGTCAATTTTCCTTCATCAGGGCTAGAAACCCCCCCCCCCCTTTTTAAAACATTGGACTCCAGAAATTTGATCAAACTCTTGTGGTCCAGTTCTATGAGATGGGAATGTATGGGCTATATCCAACTAAACTGGACTCAAGAGTAGACTCCCTGTAATTAACTGAGTCATGTCCATTCATTCCAAAGGATCGCAAATGTTGGAAAGAGCCCCAGATTTCAGTTCAAACGCTGCTAGAATTTGCCTGCCCAAAAAGAACTTTCTTGTTGGTATTCCAATGCCTTTTGAAGACTTAGTTGTTACAGCAGCTGTTCCATACATTTGATTCGTTGGGTTATGGGTTTTATCTGCTGTTCTGTCTTGCTTTTCGATTTATTCCGTTTCTTTTCTTTCTTTAATGTTTTCCATCATTCCGAGACGGGAAGCAGAGCTGCTCTATCCTCTGAGACCAGTGATGTTGGGTTCTCCTCACCAGCTGGTTGCTAGAAGTGTGAGCAAAGCCACTTAAATAACGCAGGCGTTATCCAGAGAGAAATGAGATCCTGATCATGCTTTCCTGAGGAAAACTGCATAATTTGAGGAGAAGCAAAAGAAGTTTCGTTTTTCTGACTTCAGGCCTTGTACACAGCAGAGAGACATTCAGCTAAACATACAGAGGTAGGGCTCCCTCAGAACTACACAGCCAATCAGAGCATGTGCCACTTACCGTATTTTTCGCCCTATAGGACGCACTTTTCCCCCTCCAAAAATGAAGGGGAAATGTGTGTGTGTCCTATGGGGCGAATGCAGGCTTTCGCTGAAGCCTGGAGAGTGAGAGGGGTCGTGCGCACCGACCCCTCTCGCTCTCCAGGCTTCAGGAAGCTGTCCGCAAGCCATGGGAGAGCTGCCTGCACCCAGAAGCCTGGGGCGCGCTGAGCACAGCTCTCCCACGGCTTGCGGATAGCAGCCTGTTCTGGGGGCTGGGGTCGGGGGAAGCTCGGGCTTCCCCCGCCCCAGCCCTGTGCCTGGGGGGGAAATAATTTTTTTTTCTTTATCCCCCCCAAAAAAACTAGGTGCGCCCTATGGGGCGAAAAATACGGTACTAGTCATCGTGCCACGCTGCCTGCTTGCTACGCACCCCCTCTTCGCCAGCTGACTTGCCGATAACAAAATTAACCCTTACGTTACAAATAGAATGATCCCTGCTGCAACATTTCCAATAAGAAGAAATTTGTAACTAAGAACTAGTCCCGGTTTGCTTTTTTTCCTGTTCTTCTTCCCTTCCCCTTTAATAAATCTCTCGCAGTGGAGATGGATGCCTGAGTCGTTTTATTTTTCACACTGATGCTGCTTTAAGTATTGCGACGATACATGCTTTCATATAAAAAGCAGGGGTTGCACCGTAGACACACCTGGGATTCTTGAGCAAGGGCTACGGGCACCGACCCGGTGGGTCTCTTTTCTTCTCTGGATTGTAGTGTATTACGCGCTTCGCTTTCCCAAGGGATCTGGGTAAGAGAGTTAGCCAGAGCCTCAAAAAGCACAGAGGGATGTAATAGGAAGCGGAGAAAGAGTGTCACTTTTCCAGCTTCCTCCTTCAGGTCAAGGTGGGGGGAAAGTAACCATTCCCAGCACCTGATGCCCAAGGAAACAGTGAGGGGCTTGGCTCAGAGGTTTCATTGGCACCAGGCTAAGATTTCAAGGGTGCCACGTTGGCAACCCATGATTACAGGTAAAGGTAAAGGAACCCCTGACCATTAGGTCCAGTTGTGGCCGACTCTGGGGTTGCGGCGCTCATCTCGCTTTATCGGCCGAGGGAGCCGGCGTGCAGCTTCCGGGTCATGTGGCCAGCATGACTAAGCCACTTCTGGCGAACCAGAGCAGCGCACAGGAACGCTGTTTACCTTCCCACCAGAGCGGTACCTATTTATCTATTTGCCCTTTGACGTGCTTTCAAACTGCTAGGTTGGCAGGAGCAGGGCCGAGCAACGGGAGCTCACCCCGTCGCGGGGATTCAAACCGCTGACCTTCTGAACGGCAAGCCCTAGGCTCTGTGGTTTAACCCACAGTGCCACCCATGATTATACAATGGTTTTAAATAAATTAATAATAATAATAAATATATTATTTATACCCTGCCCATCTGGCTGGGTTTCCCCAGCCACTCTGGGTGGCTCCCAATTGAATATTAAAAACGTGATACAGCATAAAACATTAAAACTTCCCTAAACAGGGCTGCCTTCAGATGTCTTTTAAAAGTAGGATAGTTGCTTATTTCCTTGACATCTGATGGGAGGGCGTTCCACAGGGCGGGTGCCACCACCTAGAAGGCCCTCTGCCTGGTTCCCTGTAACCTCACTTCTCATAGGGAGGGAACCGCCAGAAGACCCTCAGAACTGGACCTCAGCGTCTGGGCTGAACGATGGGGGTGGAGATGCTCCTTCAGGTATACTGGGCCAAGGCCGTTTAGGGCTTTAAAGATTGACACCAACACTTTGAATTGTGCTCGGAAATATAATATAATATATAAATGAAATATAAAAGCCTCCAGGCATGTTCTCTACATTGCCCATTGTTGTTCAACGTCTTTATAAGCGACTTGGATGAAGGAATTGAGGGGATGCTCACATCAAATTTGCAGAGGCACCAAACTGGGGAGGGGTAGCTAATGCCGCAGAAGAAAGAATCAGGATTCAAGATGACGTAACAGATTGGAGAACTGGGCCCAAACTAACAGAAATGAATTTCAATAGGGACACATGTAAGGTTCTGCACTTGGGCAGGGCGAACCCACTGCATAAATATAAGATGGGGGACACCTGGCTGGCCAATAGTGCATGTGCAAAGGATCTAGGAGTCTTAGTGAACCACAAACTTCACACGAGCCAACAGTGTGATGCTGCGGCAAAACAGCAAATACTATTCTAGGCTGCATCAACAGAAGTATAGAAGGGAAGTCATGGCACCATTTTATTTTATTCTGTCTGGTTCAGACTGGGAGTACTGTGTCCAGTTCTGGGCGGCACAATTTAAGGAGGGTATTGACAAGCTGGAATAATGTGCAGAGGAGGGCGACCGAGATGATCAAAGGCCTGGAAACCGAGCCTGATGAGGAATGGTTGAGGGAACTGCATAGGTTTAGCCTGGTAAAGAGAAGACTAAGAGGAGATACGATAGCCATCTTCAAATAGCTCAGGGGCTATCACATGGTGGGCGGAACAAGCTTGTATTCTCCTGCTCTGGATGGTAGGATCTGAACCAACGCCTTCAAGTTACAAGAAAGGAGATTCTGACTTCAGGAAGAACTTTCTGGCAGTGGAGACTGTGGACTCCCCTTCCTTGGAGGTTTTTAAGCAGAGGTATGATGCTCATAGATGCTTTAGTTGCGATTCCTGCATTTCAGGGGATTAGATGATTCTCAGGGTCCTGTTACAACTCTACAAAATTCTATCAAACCATGCCAAGCCAAACCCTCTACTAGCCTTGCCCCGCTGGAATATGAACTCTCTGCCCCTCTTGCCAAGATGGAGAATGGAGGCACACTTTGAATTTGTGCGAAAAACCACTTCCCATACAAAGGGGGGAAATGGCAATTGCTGCTCCACCTCTGGCCCCACCCACCAAATATCCCCCCATTTCTGTCCTATAGAACAGCAACCATTGCAGAATCAAACTGCAAAATAAAACGGCCGGCCTATTTACCTAATTTCCATATCCTACGCAGGCCCCATCATTCAGAATTTTGCGTTTTTAAGTTCAAGCTCGGAGGACGACCCAGTTCAAGCACACCGAGTGATATATCTGATCTCCCCCTAACACGGCTGCGGACAGGCCGAGAGGGCTCATCATGGCCAATTGCCCAGAGACAAGTTAAATGTGGCCGCTGAGCTAAGAGCCATGGCCTTTGGGGCAGGCTTACGGTGCTATTAACTTACCACTGCGGGCATGTCATGGCAGCCGAGCGACGGGAACAAAGCAGACCGAGCCCGGAGAGAAAATAAACCAATAATTCTTTACAGGGGGAAGAGAAGTAAACACAAGAGGATTGTCTTTCTGCAAAGAGGACACCTGCAAAACTGTTCCCCCCCCTGACTTTTAGGGATGCAGTCGCTTCCCCAGGCCCCTCGTTGCTCCTGGACTCCATCTTGTTTTCCTAGAACACCCTCCACCATTGCAGAATATCGCCTGGGGCTTCCTAAGATAACCAAAATAGCAGCTGGTATCAGCGAGGGGCTGAGGGGAAGCAGCAGAAAGTCTCTCTCTCACACACAAACTCAGACCCTCAAGTTTTGCCACTCCAAATATCGACTGTTCCTCGTGGGAACAGACCCTCACAAGAGTCGGTGGACTTTCCCTCATTGGAGGTTTTTAAGCAGAGGTTTTTAAGCCAGGGTTGCTTTAGCCAAGATCCCTGAATTGCCGGGGGTTGGACTAGATGACCCCTGGGCCCCTTACAGCTTGAATATTCTCTTTTTTGTAGTGTGCAAACTATGGCATTAAAGGGATGGCTGAGGCTGTTGTCCCAAGGAAGGTGTTTTTGGTGGGTGAATAGCAGTGTGGAGTTTAGGGTGCTGGTCTGGGGGAGAAACCTGTGGCCTTCCAACTTGCTGTTGAACCCCCATCTCCCACCCTTGCAATTCCCAAAAACCAGCAGGCAAGAGGCACGCAGCCTCCGAAGGAGGAGGCTGTACACAGTCTTATTCTCTGAGTCATGGGTAGGCAAACTAAGGCCCGGGGGCCGGATCCGGCCCAATCGCCTTCTAAATCCAGCCCGCAAACGGTACGGGAATGAGCGTGTTTTTACATGAGTAGAATGTGTCCTTTTATTTAAAATGCATCTCTGGGTTATTTGTGGGGCATAGGAATTCGTTCATTTCCCCCCACAAAAAAATATATTCCGGCCCCCCACAAGGTCTGAGGGACAGTGGACTGGCCCCCTGCTGAAAAAGTTTGCTGGCCCTGCTCTGAGTCAACAGGTCCACGATCTGCAGATTCCCCCATGCATGGACCAGACAGAGAAACGCCAAGTTCAAATCTCGCCTCGGTCACGGAGCTCAGCCCGGCCTAGTCACAATCTCCTCAGCCTAGTCTACACCGCAGGGTTGTTGTGAGGATAACGGGGGTTTGCGGATGGGGGGAAACGGCGCTTGACGTGCCGCGAGCCCCATGGGGAGGAAGGGCGGAATAAAAACCTCTTTACAGCACGACTCGACGCACGTCAACTCGGAAGTAAAGCCCGCTGAATATGACTGCCAGGGCAGGTAAAACGCAGAAAGTGTTTTTAGCATGTGCAATTCCTTTATAGATGTTGCATTGCAAGAGGTGTTTCCTAGAAAGAGACTCCTGAAATTTATTATTATTAATACGGGATTGCAGCCTTAAATAAAAAGGCAGAAACGAAGAGCAATTCCACAGAAGTCAAAAAGCAGTAAGGAGCAATCAGAGGGTGGGGGGGCGAAAACCGGGATATTGTGTGTGGGGGGGGGGGAACCCAGCGACCCAGATGTATTTTATTTCAAATGGAAAACCCTTATGTGTTTAATGATATCATGCATGGCCTCACACTGGCCTTGTGGATAAATTATAAAATGACTTTGTCATGCGGGCTTTTCCTTGCTGCCCCCCCCCCCCCACTTTCCCAATGCTTTTGCACTTGGGGAATTTAACGTACAGACGCGAGATTGGGCTTGCGAGGGGCAGGGTGGGGGAGAAGGGAAGGGGGCAGGAAAATAAAAACTGCAATGCATGAGAATTTATGAAGAAAAAGAGAGGGAGCGGAGAGAAGAGGGAAAACCGGGGAGGGGAAAAATAACAACGGACGGACAGCAGGAAGAAGGCAGAAAGACAGAGAGCGATGAGGCTGGGGAGGGGGAGGCAGCGAGAAAGAAACTGCAGCAATACATGGCACCAAATTAATTTGAGGACGGGAGCCGGAGGATGCGTGGATGGAATGAAAATGAGGCGGGTTGGGGGGGGCAAAGAGGAAAGGAGTTGGGATACTGGGGGGGGGGGGAGAGGTTCCTGCAGCACCATCTGGAGGAAAAACCAGTAAGTGCACTGGGATTACAGAAATGGTGGCAGTGGGTTGAGGGCAGGGAGCGATCTCCCAGCAAAAAAACAGTTTATTCAAAGGTGGTTCTTGCTCTCTTGAGTATAAAAAGGCCTCGGGTGGACCAGGCCGCAGAGAAGGGCCTCCTCACATATTTAGTATTTTTAAAAACTGCATTCACAGCCGCACCTTATTCCTCTGAGGGGCTCAAGGTGCTTCTTCTGGCTGCCCGTTTAATGCCAACGACCACCTTGTGAGGGAGGTTAGGCTGAGAGAGAAAGAGACAGCAACTGGCCAAGGAGCTTCATGGGGCGAGTGGGGATTCGAACCTTGATCTCCCCAGTCCTATTCCAACGCTTTCACAGCCGCATTTCTCCTTGAGGTCTACCAATGCCCCCCTTGTGACTACAGCCTGACCCCCCAAAAAAACCTCTCCCTGCTTTATCCCAATATTTCATTCTTAAGTTTCAGTTCCGCCCCAAAAACCTGCTCATTTTCCCCCTTCGCACCCGACCCCCATCGCCGATATTCAAACCACAAAAGGCCCCCCTTTATCCAGTCGTAGTCACGCCTGCGAGCCCCCCCACTCTCTTACTCTTTAAACCCCACTTCCCCCCCACACATTCATGCCTCTCCTCGCCCCCTACCCCCATCATAATCCCCTCCCGATAAAAACCGTGCTAATGAATTAATCTATTTCTCCTTTGCACTCTGGTAAAGGTCGTGGCGGCTGATGCTGACTCAGGAAACCCATGCCGGGGGGGGGGGGTAGGATTCGAGATATTGTGGGTTTTTTTGGGGGGGCACAGGAGAAAATGGCCTCTGAGCTGAGGAGGGAAATTATGCATGTAGGGGAGACAGAACAATTAAGATGCCCTTGCAATTCAACCCCCCACCCCACCCCTTGCAAACAGGCCTGGCTCCTCAATCCTGTGGAAATCCCTCTCTTAAGCTTGCTGGAAAGCCAGCCCTCCCTTCTCCTGTCTCCAGCAGCGCCCCCCCCCCCAATTCCTCGAGTGTGTCAGGCGATTGATTTCCTCCCTGTGTTTATCGGATTCCACTTAGCCCGATCAGGGTTTAAAGCAGCGGAGGATTCCCCTTCCCGCTCTGGCCCCCCAAAACCAGGTCGATGGCATTGATTCTGCCAGTAGCTCTAAACCAGACAAGCAGGGTGGAGGGGGGAGAGAGAGAGAGAGAGAGAAAAAGAGACGTGGGGATTCCCGAATTAAAAAGAGGTTTCCTTGCTCAAGGGGAGGGAAAAAAGAAAAAGAGATAAAAAAAGAAAGCAGTTGCGAATTTACACGCCTCTTTTGACAGGGAGCAGAGAGGGAGGGGAGTAAGGTACACATTTTGTGGGGGGACATGGGGATCAACATGGGGAACAGGTGTTAGGAGGGATCGAGTGGTTACGGACCCAAGTGAAAAATGTATTATTTAACTGTGTTGATTTCCATTCCAAATCAATGGTGTCCCCCATGGGTATCTGGGGGTCGGGGAGACCATCCCCCCCTCCAGGTTCCTAGTCTACATTTTCAAAGGGAAAAAACAGACCAAGTTTCTAGAATATGAGCAGAAACAAAAACACTATTCTTATTTATTGCATCGATACCCCATCTAGGGACGCGGGTGGCGCTGTGGGTTAAACCACAGAGCCTAGGACTTGCCAATCAGAAGGTCAGCGGTTTGAATCCCCGCGACGGGGTGAGCTCCCGTTGCTCGGTCCCTGCTCCTGCCAACCTAGCAGTTTGAAAGCACGTCAAAGTGCAAGTAGATAAATAGGGACCGCTCCGGCGGGAAGGTAAACGGCGTTTCCGTGCGCTGCTCTGGTTCGCCAGAAGTGGCTTAGTCATGCTGGCCACATGACCCGGAAGCTGTACGCTGGCTCCCTCGGCCAATAAAGCGAGATGAGCGCCACAATCCCAGAGTCGTCCCTGACTGGACCTAAGGGTCAGGGGTCCCTTTACCTTTACTATACCCCACCTATTTTTCTCCAAGGAGTATACATCGTTCTTTCCCCCCTCATTTAATCCCAACTACCCTGTGAGGTAGGGCTGGGCTGAGAGGCAGTGACTGGCCCCAAGGCCCACCCAGCGAAGCTTCATGGCTGAACCTTGGCTCTCCCAAGACCCTAGTAGTGTGACACGCTAACCAATGCACCATACTGCCTCCCTGCTTCTTCTTCTGTTTTGTGCGAGAAAAACCAGCCTGCTCCCAGCTTTCTTTCTGATCCTCCGCCCCAGGAAAATCTCCTGCAGATGGGTCTCTCCCACCCTCCCTTCGCAAGATGGAAAGAAAAACACGACAAATCTTTTTTTTGTCAGGGAAAAGAGAAACGAGCGCTTGAGCTTTATTGTTACCAAATCTAACGGATGTGAAAAATCCCGAGATATTGGGGGTTGCAGAGATCGGTCCCAAGTACTGTGAGGGGGTTATCGCCTCTTGCGGAAACCTGGGGTGGGGTAGAACGGGAAAGAGAAAGAGAGAGAAAAAAAGAGTGAGTTAGTATAGAAGAGAGGACAGGATTTAGCACGTGTACATGGGTTATCTCATGCAGCTAGACCTCTGTGAGGAACTGGCATCAAGAAGGGGGACATGGGGTGAGGGGGAAGGTTCAGGTGCTACAGAACAGCTTCCGGCAAAGTTTTTTTTTGTACCCTCCAGGTACAAATTTTACCAACCTGCTTTTCATCCGGCCACATCAAGCAGCGTGCGTTTAAAGCAGTACCCCCAGCACTTTATAAACAGTTACGGATTCCCCCAGAGACTCCTGGGAATTGTAGTTTAAGGGCGCTGAGGGTTGCTGGGAAACCCCTACTTCCCCCTGCCCCACAGAGCTACAATTCCCAGAGTTCCCTGGAAAGAGGGACTGAATGTTAAAGCACAGTGGGAATTGTAGTTCCGGGAAAGGAATAATTCTCAGCACGCTTGACGAACAACATTTCCCAGGAGTCCTTCAAGGAAATTCCTGGCTGCCCAAGAGTGGTATCATAGAGCTTTAAGTGTAGAGTACGATAGGGCCTCTGCGCAGACGAGGGTGAGCTTCGCTTCGCCAAGAAAACCAGAATCTTTCAATGGCACTTACCTCTTTTCTGCTTTCCTCGTTTCATGCCGACCTTTTTCTTCTTCTTTCTCTGGGGGCCCAAATCCTGAAAGGTAGGAATGCGAGGAAAGAAAACATGAAAACCTTACACGGGACGGCAGGCTGTCATCAAACGGCATTTTAAATCGCATCTTCTCAGGCGCAGCCAGAGATTGTTGAATTGGCTGTTAGCTGCTTAAGCAGACAGTCAAGTGACCCTTAGCTTTGTGGTTCACCTACACAAAGCAGGCCTAGCCAAATGTCATTCGGAAAGTGAATGGCAGGAACATTTTATGGCACCACCTCTCCAGCAACCAAGCGGGACAGGACATTGGTTCCATCTCCGGGACGAAGGCAAAGCAGCACGATACTGCTTTGTTATTTACAACTAATCCAGAATGCGGCAGCTAGACTGGTGACTGGGATTGGCTGCCCAGACCACATAACACTGGTCCTGGAAGACCTACATTGGCTCCCAGTACGTTTCTGAGCACAATTCAAAGTGTTGGTGCTGACCTTGAAAGCCCTAAACGGCCTCAGTCCAGTATACCTGAAGGAACACCTCCACCCCCATTGTTCTGCCCGGACACTGAGGTCCAGCACTGAGGGCCTTCTGGCATTTCCCTCCCTGCGAGAAGCAAAGTTACAGGGAACCAGGCAGAGGGCCTTCTCGGTGGTGACACCCGCCCTGTGGAATGCCCTCTCACCAGATGTCAAGGAAATAAACAACTATCTGACTTTTAGAAGACATCTGAAGGCAGCCCTGCTTAGGGAAGTTTTTAATGTTTGATGTTTTATCGCATTATTAATATTTTGCTGGAAGCCGCCCAGAGTGGCTGGGGCTTAAATATTATTTATTATTATTATAAAGTTGTTAAAAAGGTAAAGGGACCCCTGACCATTAGGTCCAGTCATGACCGACTCTGGGGTTGCGGCGCTCATCTCGCTTTATTGGCCAAGGGAGCTGGCGTACAGCTTCTGGGTCATGTGGCCAGCATGACTAAGCCACTTCTGGCGAACCAGAGCAGCGCACGGAAACGCCGTTTACCTTCCCGCCGGAGTGGTACCTGTTTATCTACTTGCATTTTGACGTGCTTTCGAACTGCTAGGTTGACAGGAGCAGGGACCGAGCAACGGGAGCTCACACCATCGCGGGGATTCGAACTGCCGACCTTCTGATCGGCAAGTCCTAGGCTCAGTGGTTTAACCCACAGCGCCACCCGTGTCCCTTTAAGTTGTTAGGAAGCCCCTATTTGCCTCTCCGAGCTACAATTCCCCAAAGTTTCCACAGTTGGGAATGAACTAGAAATTTCCCCATGGGAATCCATGGAAACTGTTGACCCGCTATGCAAACACTCGCATCACGAACAATTTCCAGTTCGGGAAGCGGGCCTTGCATGAATACCTTCCAAATTTCTACTTTGTGTGATTCAGGCAAGAGCCACCCACCCACTAACAGCTGGCCGCATCCACCCACGGCTCACCTCTCCCGATGGGGCTGCTGCCCCGGTCAACGCAGTGATGTCCCCAAAGTGGGTGAGGGAGCTGAGCTGTGAGCCCAGGTCCCCCATTCGTCGACGGCGCGCCTTCTCCTTCCGGGTCACGTTGAGACGGACCATCATGCTCTCCTCGTAGTTCGTTCTGCAGAATGAAGCCACCGGGAAGACAGGGAAAATTGTTACTGAAACTCAAGGCGGCCGGCTTTAGCAGGTACGCTGTCTCTGAATGTGGCTGCTCCACCAGCCGCTGTGGACCAATAGAAAGATTTCTCATGGACACACACACCCCGCCGCTCATTTGAACATGGAGATCATCTTCCTGGCCGGAAGAGCAGATCAGAGGCGGGACTAGTTGCTGTGGGTAGCACAAACCTCTCCCCTGATAAGAGATATCCAGAGACCCGCTGAGAGGGCACTTCTGGCAGTTCCCAGCACCCCTGAGGTCCGGTCGACCTTCACTAGGGATTGCGCCTTTAGTGCCCTGTGGAACTCCCTGCCACTAGGGGGTCTGGCAGGAATCAACCCTGCCTACTTTCAGACGTCTTCTGAAAACTGCTTCAAAATGTGATTTTTTTTCTTAAAGCAGCCAGCAGCTACGGAGGATCAAACTCCAGAATCCCTGCACTCAGCAGGGGCTGGACTAGACTGGCTAACAAGACTTCGAAAGGCAGTCTCTCCAACCTTCCAACAGGGCCTGTGGCTTTTGCAGATCTGGCGTGGAACCCGGAAGCTCGATCTCCCAGCATGCTCCACCCTCTGCCTGAAAACAGCCCCCAGAATCCCTTGCAACACCCACCCTCCGCTCTGAGAAAACCCACAACCCTCATACACTTGGGGGGGGGGGGCAGAAGAAGTGTGGAAAATCAGGCGTTGTGTGGAAGGAAGATTCTCTTCCCTCTTTTCATACCAGAATCCATGGTTAAACTATGGAATTCACCACAAGATGTAGCAGAGTCCAAACAGACTACAGTGGTACCTTGGTTCTCAAACTTAATCCATTCCAGAAGTCCGTTACAAAACCAAAACGTTACAAAACCAAGGCGCGCTTTTCCCATAGAAAGCAATGCAAAATGGATTAATCCGTTCCAGACTTTTAAAAGCAAACAGGAATTTAACATGAATTTTACTATCTAACGAGACCATTGATCCATAAAATGAAAGCAATAAACAATGTACTGCAGTCACACAATCAATCAGTCAGTAGCTGAACTGGGTTCCACACAGTCACAAAAAGAAAACAAAAAAGAGCCGCAGAAGCAAAAACGCAAATAAATAGCAAAAACAGACAAACGTCAGCATAACACTCAAAATGGAAGTGTGGCACTCAAAACGGAGCACATTCAGCTTCCGAAAAAAGTTCACAAACCGGAACACTTCCGGGTTTGAAGGTGTTTGGGTTCCAAGTTGTTTTGAGTGCCAAGGCGTTTGAGAACCAAGGGACCACGGTATTTCTTACCACCGCTGTGCCTCAAAGTAATAGCTCTTGGGATTCACAAGTGAGGACAACACGTTCGCGGGGTTTCCCATTTGCTGGACCACAGTGAGAACAGACTGCTGGACGAGACGGGCCTTGGCTTCACCCAGCCTGAGCTCTTCCTGGCTTCTCACAGCCCTTCCACTTGCCAAGACACCCTCGACTTCTGCCCCTCTCTTCCCCAGGACTCCCCACCCCTCCAAACTAACCGGTGTTCATCCTCTCGGCTCTGGCGGCTGGCGTGAGCATAGCGCCCTTCGCGGACCTCCTCCGGGGCATCCGAGTACTGCTCCTTCAGCTCCCGGATGATGGAGCTGCTGAGCGCTCGCTTTTTGGCCTGCTCCAGAAGCTTCTTCTCCCTCTCAGCTTCCGTTTCATCTGAGGCAAAGAGAAACAACAGTCTGACACGGCCTGACCATAGATGTCAACTTACAGATTTGAAAATAAGGGACCAGCAGCCTCGAAAATAAGGGATCAGCAGCCAAAATAAGGGATCAACAATTACTTTGATAAAATACATATTTTGTTGCATGCAAATGGCTTTAGATACCTATTAGGTCCATAAATTACCATATAGCATATATTCAACACAAAAAAGCAACAATTTGTTGTTGACAAAGGACAGCTGGACATAGAAAGGGCCCCGTTACCTTCAGTAGCTTATTTAAGGGACATTATCAATAAGGGACAGCAGCGGGACATGGCGCTGGGATAAGGGACTGTCCCACCAAATAAGGGACGCTTGACAACTATGGGCCTGACACAGCCAACTACCAGCTGCACAATTGCAGCCACTTCTGGGGTGGGGCAAGGGCAAATTTGCCAGCACCGCGTCCCTGCTCTGGTCAGCAATGCCAGGCCAACCTTCCTCCACCGCCACCCAAATTGCATACCATAATGTACAGGAACCAGGCGGGGAGGGACGTATTTCCTGCTCCCTCCTTTGGACGCCCCTTTCCCAGAATTCTTTGCGCCGCCAGCGGCTTCTTCATCTTCGCTCTCCTCCGAGTTGTCGAGCTGCAATTAAGAGAGGAAAATCACAAGGATCGAGCATTTTTTTTAGTCATTACCGTGGTACCTCAGGTTACATACGCTTCAGGTTACATACTCCGCTAACCCAGAAATAGTGCTTCAGGTTAAGAACTTTGCTTCAGGATGAGAACAGAAATCGTGCTCCGGCGGCACGGCAGCAGCAGGAGGCCCCATTAGCTAAAGTGGTGCTTCAGGTTAAGAACAGTTTCAGGTTAAGTACGGACCTCCAGAACGAATTAAGTACTTAGGTTACATACGCATACCTCGGGTTACATACGCTTCAGGTTACAGACTCCGCTAACCCAGAAATAGTGCTTCAGGTTAAGAACTTTGCTTCAGGATGAGAACAGAAATCGTGCTCCGGCAGCGCGGCGGCAACGGGAGGCCCCATTAGCTAAAGTGGTGCTTCAGGTTAAGAACAGTTTCAGGTTAAGTACAGACCTCCGGAACGAATTAAGTACTTAACCCGAGGTACCACTGTAACTGCCTTCTGACAGGACCTCAACTGGTTAAAGCCCAGGCAAGGCCCCAACCAGCCACATCAACATTTGTTTGCCGGGATTCTTCCCTTTTGAAAATAAATGTTTGGTTGTTGGGATTCTTGATCACACAAGCCTTGGCCTGGTCCGCTGAGGCGTTATAAAATCTTTATTTATATGGTGCGTATCTAGCACCTGCTGGGGAGGCACTGTGCAGATGTAACAAGGAGGGCAGAATACAATCATTCAATGCCCAGTGTCTCACAATCTAAAAATGATACAACCCTCTTCATTCTAAGCCGGCATGGCCAATGGCCAGGGGTGATGGGAGGCTGCTGTTCAACAACATACAGAACCCAAGGTGGGGAGGGCTGATCTTAAAACACATCAAACCCCTCACAAAATGGAGCTTGAAGGAAGTGCGAAACTTCTTCACGGGCCGGAGAGTAAGAAGGGGAAGAGTGCCAACAAATACAAGAATTAATGTAGGAACAGGAAAGACCAAATAAACAAACAAATAATGAAGCTTTTAAGTAGTTTCTTAAAAGGGAAGCTCACGTCGGTAGAGCACGGGACTCTTAATCTCGGGGTGGTGGGTTCGAGTTCCACATTAGGCAAAAGATTCCTACATTGCAGAAGGTTGGACTACATGAAGCTTGTGGTCCCTCCTAACTCTACAACTGTGATTCTATGAATTGAGACAAGGCACACCTTAACCACTTGGAAATCTTGAAGTTTGTCACATTTTCATAAGGGCTCATTTAAAAGTGATGCAGTAACGCACACATCAAAGTCAGTAATGACGTAAGAAGAAATTGCATTTTTAAAAATTCCTTAATTCTAAACTAAGAACAAAAAACCCTGCTAAATTACAAAACCTTACTCAGATGTAAAGTCCCACTGTAGACAAAGGCTTCTGGTCAAAGTATTGCGTTTGGTTGATGTCAGAAAATATACGGAGAGGCAAGCTCTCATGCTCCCCGAAAAGGAAACTCCAGAGAAACGGTGCCACCACCAATAAGGCCCCGCCAAACAACAGGCCCTTCTATTTTGTGTATCTAAAATGAACAAGGACATGCCACTCCAGACCAATGCCAGCCCACCGATACCTCTGGCAAACCCAGAAGGCCTTGCTCCTGAACCAAAGCCGCCCCCAGCACCCGTTTGTCATACCTTGCTCATCAGGTTGCCAGGATTCGGCTTGAACCGCAGCGGGTCATTTTCGCCTGGAAAGAAAACAACGTCCCGGGATTGCAGATTAGGCTGCACCCTCGGGAGAGCCCCAGGATTGCCTCCCTCCTCTGAAGCTGCAAATGTCCGCATGTCTCACCCAGTGCCCCTGTGACAGCTGCCTTCACAAGTTTGTCCACCTGGTACTTCAACTTCTGGTCAATGGGACGCATCTTCTCCAAGACCTGCCAAGATGTCAAGGACAGGGAGGGGTCAGCCTGCAGCCTGATCAAAGACAGACCCACAACTCGTCTAGCTCGGCAGAGGGAACAGCGAGGGTCAAATATGCAAACAGTCACCCTTAATCTGGAGGTGCTGGTGACCGAAGCAGAGATGTTCCACGCAGAACAAGTGTCTTAACACTGCGCTGCAGACTCTACAACTTGGCCATGCAGGTGGAAAGACCAACAGGTATCCTGCACGCAGATAAGATCGAGGCACCGATGGCGGGAGGGACATTAGACTGGAAGGATGGGAGCTTGCCTGCTCTTGATGGGGTTATGCTCCCTCTGAAGGAGTGGGTACTTCTGGGTCCACTGCTGTCCCTTGAGGCTCAGGTGGTCAAAGTGCCTTCCATCAGCTTCGGCTGGTGGCCCAGCTGTGCCCTTCCTCTGGGCAAGGACAGCCTAACTTCTGCCATCTATGCTCTGGTAACCTCCAGGCTAGATTACTGCAATGGGTTATACATAGGGCTGCCTCTGAAGATGGTTCAGAAATAATAGGTAAAGGTAAAGGGACCCCTGACTGTTAGGTCCAGTCGCAGATGACTCATCTCGCTTTACTGGCCGAGGGAGCCGGCGTACAGCTTCCAGGTCATGTGACCAGCATGACTAAGCCGCTTCTGGCGAACCAGAGCAGCACACGGAAACACCGTTTACCTTCCCGCCGGAGCAGTACCTATTTATCTACTTGCACTTTGACGTGATTTCGAACTGCTAGGTTGGCAGGAGCAGGGACCGAGCAACGGGAGCTCACCCTGTCGCGGGGATTCGAACCGCCGACCTTCTGATTGGCAAGCCCTAAACTCTGTGGTTTAGACCACAGCGCCACCTGCGTCCCTCTCAGAAATAATAATAATAATAATAATAATTTATTATTTCCCTAGGCACTCTGGGCGGCTTTCAACAGAATATTAAAAACAGAATAAAACTTCAAACGTTAAAAATTTCCCTAAACAGGGCTGCCTTCAGATATCTTCAACAAGTTGGATAGTTGTTTATTTCCTTGACATCTGATGGGAGGGCGTTCCACAGGGCGGGCGCCACCATCGAGAAGGCCCTCTGCCTGGAAACTTAAGTAGTGCAGAATTCCGCGACCAGATTGTTCACCGGGACAAGACGGTTTCAGGATATAAAGGCAATCCTGGCCCAACAGCACTGGCTACCAATTAGTTTCCGGGCCCAATTCAAAGTGCTGGTTTTGACCGATAAGGCCTTCGATGGCTCAGCACCGCAATGCCTTAAGGACCACCTCTTCTCACAGGAACCAACCCAGAGCCTGCGATCAGCATCTGAGGCCCTTCGTCATGTGCCTCAATCATGAGAAGTTTGGAGGGTGGCAACACGAGAAAGGGCCTTTTCTGTGGTGGCTCCCCGTTTGTGGAATACTCTCCCCAGGACCTTCATTACATTCCTCTTCCCGGAGGCCTTTAACGATCTGTGGCCTTTAGAAGTAGATGGGATGTTTCTAATGTATTTCTTTTTTCCTATGTTATCTATGTGAGCTTTTTTATTATCTGTCTGGTTGGTTGGTTTTAAGATGCTTTGGGTCGCCCTGGGCAAAATAAAGCAACTAACCAATTCAGTAAGGAATCATCACTGCAAAAGTTTCCCCTATTCCAGGCCTCCTCCCCCCGCCTACCGTTCTGGTTTCCACCAAGCGCAGCAAGGCAGGGTTGTCAGACAGGGAGTTCCCCGAAGTTTTTTCCAGGATCAGGTGAGAGAGGTCTTGGAGGTAGAGGAGGAGCAGCTGGTCTTTCACTTCCAAGAAACTGAGGCCCTGGGAGTGAGAAAGAGTAAGGGATGGTTTTGGAAGCGCATGGGAAATCTGGTGTGGCACGGATTCTGGCCATGACAGAAAAGCTAACGCATAAAGTTCATTCACACAGAGATTATCAAGGAAAGACACACGTCATTCAATCTGGTTTGACTTGGTTAAATATATAAATGGCAGAGCAAAGGCCCCCCCTCATACACCAGCAAAAGAAATTACGGGACATTTTTAACTGGAAAGAAAGACTTGAAGTCAGAGATCAGTGGCCAGTATCTTGGGAATTCAATGGTATTTTCTTTAAGAGAGCCTTCTCCCATGCAGGTGGCCCTCCCAGATGTTTTGGACTACAACTCCCATCATCCCTCATGAGAGGCCATGATGGCTGGGACAGGTGGGAGTTGCAAGTCCCATAATACTCAGTTCTTACATGTAAGAAACTAACCTTTGGAACTCCCTGCCCATTGATTCCAGGCAGGGGCCTTTGCTGTACAGTGGTACCTCGGGTTACATACGGTTCAGGTTACATATGCTTCAGGTTAGACTCCACTAACGCAGAAATAGTATTTCAAGTTAAGAACTTTGCTTCAGGATAAGAACAGAAATCGTGCTCCGGCAGCGCAGCGGCAGCAGGAGGCCCCATTAGCTAAAGTGGTGCTTCAGGTTAAGAACAGTTTCAGGTTAAGAATGGACCTCCAGAACAAATGAAGTACTTAACCTGAGGTACCACTGTACTGTTTTCAGCACTTGCTAAAAACATTTTTTAGGCAAGGCTATCCAGCCATGCAGAATGTTGATGTGTATTTTAATCTGCTTTTCCATTTAAAATTGATTCTGGTTATTTCTTGAATGTTTTATCACCTTTAACATTTATTTAAACTGAAATTTTCATTTTTATTCTTTCTGAAAAAGGCTTTGAGGTGTTTGCAAAAAAAATAATCAAGTGGTATACGATTGTTTTTGAAATAAAATTAAGTAGAAAAGTTTTGTCCGTATAAACAGGCAATTTGATATTTACCATACTTTTTGCTCTATAGGACGCACCTTTTCCCCTCCAAAAATGAAGGGGAAATGTGTGTGCCTCCTATGGAGCGAATACAGGCTCCTTGGCTTCAGCGATAGCAACGCGAAGCCACCGAAGCGCAGAGGGAGCGCTTCGGAGGCTATGCGTTGCTATCGCTGAAGCCTGGAGAGCGAGAGGGGTCGGTGCGCACCAACCCCTCTCGCTCTCCAGGCTTCAGGGATAGCCACCTGAAGCCTTTGGAGCGCAGCGGGAACTTGCACTGTGCTCTGCAGGCTTCGAGTTCCTTTTGCTGAAGCCGGGAGCAAGACTCTCCTGGCTTCAGCAGAGAGGGAGAGCTGCGCAGCACCCCTTCAGCGAAGCGGGAGGAGAAATGGAAGGGGCTCTGTTTCTCCTGCCGCTTTGCTGAAGGGGCGCTGAGCAAAGAGGGGGAGAATTTTTTTTCTTGTTCTCCCCCTCTAAAACAAGGTGCGTCCTATGGTCGGCTGTGTCTTAATCCTATAGAGCGAAAAATATGGTATATATCAAAGCAGTGCCTCATAAAATCATTCAAACTTCAGAATTATAAAACTTGGGGGAAGGCTGCCTTAGCTGAACACTCTGGGGGTTGAGAGCTGCCCCAAAGCCGGAGCACAGTAATGGAGCAGTCACAGAGAAGTCAGGGCCAGGTGCAAATTAGGCTCCCCACCCCAAATTCCTCCAAGAACAACTCACCTTCTCGGTGGGGTAGGCCCCTGCCCGAACCTTCTGCGCCAGAGTCTGTACATGATGGGTCACCGCAACCACCTGTACCCCAGCAAGAGGCAAAATAAGAAAGACGGTGAAGCTTAAAGAGGGATGGGAGATGGGATGTCTGCCGGGAAAGGGAAAAGGAAGAAGGTGTCCCTCACCTGGTCTTGGAGGGATTTCAAGAGGCCGAGGGCTGCCGGCAGATCCGCTTCCACTCTCTCCTGGAGCAAGGAGGAAAACAGAAAGGAGGGAAAATTTTCAAAATATGCACCTCTCCCCTCCCAAAGCAAGGGGGGGGGGGGGAAAGCAAATTGGCCATAAAAATGGTGAACAACCCCAGAACGCTCTGCCACAGCTTTTAACAAACCAGAAAGAGCCAGGGTTTTTTAAACAAACCTCAACTAGAGCCAGGGCTTTTTCGGCTGTGGCTCCGATCTGGTGGAACGCTCTGTCACAAGAGACTAGGGCCCTACGGGTCTTGACATCTTTCTGCAGGGCCTGCAAGACAGAGCTGTTCCACCAAGCCTTTGGCCAGGGCACAGCCTGACTCCCTCCTTTGGTAATCCTCACAGAACTCTAGCCCAATGGTTGCCATTAATCTGATTGGAATTAATTTTATAATGAAATGATTTTAGAATGTTTTATCATTTTACTGTTGCTAGCCGCTCTGAGCCCGGCTTCGGCTGGGGAGGGCAGGATATAAATAAAATTTTTATTATTATTATTATTATTATTATTATTATTATTATTAAAGTCTTCCAGATATGGAAGACAAACCCAACCAGGAACAGTCAGCAGCCAGGAACGATGGAGGTTTTGGTCCAAAATCTCTGGAGCGCAGAAGGTCAGTCTTCTCTCCCCCATCAACCTCTCCCCCACCTCACTGCTCCCAACAGCAAAATGCACAATTTCCTCATATAAAAGGCCTCTCTGTTAGAACCTCACCCCAAAATCCCTTGGTAAATCATATCCGGCCACCATCACCCACGCCATGGCCACATCCAGACAAGGGCCCCAGCCACACATTGCTTTTAAATCGCTAACAGTAGTTTGTTAAGGGTGCTGCAAGGGGTTAGGGGGCTTCCAATTCCCCTCTTGGAGCTACAATTCCCGGAGTTATTTCAGGGAAAACCGTGAATGGCTGTTTAAAGCGGCGTCATCGTGCTTTAAATGTGTGGTGTGAACACGGCTTAGATTAACGCAACACGTTCCATGCCTTAAAAAATCGTTCTGAAACCATTTTGAAATGGGTCTAAAAATAACATATAGCTGCAAACGCTTGCCAATCATTTAAATGATTTCTATGCAATTTTACACACGATTTACTTACTGAGCAAAACTTAATTATATCAATTCAACCAAACTATATTTTGAATTCCGAAGTCATGTTACAACATCTCAGGACCCCTGATTTTGGGAAGCTGAAATTCCACAAGCCCCAGTACTGTAAAGCGTGCACAGAGTTGCACTGCTCATTTCTAAAGCGAGAATACAGAAGTTTTGGTTTTTAAAATTACGTTTGCTATTTAGTTACTAACCAACAAAATTAGCTTTAAGCAGGTTCTTCTAGGTATGAGAGGTTACTTACAGCTTATTATCACACCTATATAAAATCCCCTTTCCCTTCAAAATAGTCCTTAGGATTTCAAATCCTTCAATAAAAAAAACATACCAACAGAAAAAATAAGGAACTTGGATGCTTTTTTTTTTACACACACACAAACACTATTTCTACTTCCGTAGAGATAAACCAAATGAGAACCCAAATGAAAAAGGTTTTTAAAAGGCAGGACGGAAGAAATAAAGAAGAGAAAACTGGACTCATTCTAACCTAAAGGATATCCTAATACAGTGGTACCTCAGGTTACATACGCTTCAGGTTACAGACTCTGCTAACCCAGAAATAGTGCTTCAGGTCAAGAACTTTGCTTCAGGATGAAAACAGAAATCGGGCTCCGGCGGTACGGCAGCAGCAGGAGACCCCATTAGCTAAAGTGGTGCTTCAGGTTAAGAACAGTTTCAGGTTAAGTACGGACCTCCAGAACGGATTAAGTACTTAACCTGAGGTACCACTGTATTCTCCATCCTAGAAGCCAGCCAGAACCCCATTTGTTGGGATCAGCAGTTGGTGATGGCTTAAACCCTGCATGGCATTCTTTAATCAAAAGCATCTGTAAACCACTCTTTTAATATTTAAAATCTCTAAGAGGAGCTACTAAGGTACAACGCTGAAAAATAAAACCACCGTAAAATCAAGAGCTACGGCATAAAGACCGACAAGAAGAGCGTTGTAAAAACAGGAAATAACATTTTAAATGTATTTTTTTGTGGGTGGGTGTGTCGGTAAATGGGTTTGTTTTGTTCTTGTTCTTACTGCGTATTTTTGCATTTTTATGCTGTGAGCCACCCCGAGATACACCCCGGTATACAAACTAAATAAATAAACAAACAAATGCGCATACAATAAACAACAGGGTTTAATAATCTTATGGGGCTGGGGAAAAAAATATGCTGGCATCATGAAGCAGCTGAGCTGGTGTAAATTCAGGAACGTGCCTGCAAGAACTGAGCGATCAAAGCAAGGCCCTCTGCACATGCTCAGGGGCACCCTTTCCTCGATTCCCGCCCCTCCCTCGCCCTTTCCGCTTCTTACCCTCAGGTCCAGAGAGGCAGGCGGCCCAGGCTGACTCTCCGCCATGGCCATCGCTCCTACTCCCACGTGGAAAGGAAGGAGCCTCCAATCATCTGGGGTGGAACACCCCGCCTTCTTTGAGGTCGCGGACCAATCAAAACGTAGCCTCCACCTCCTTCGCGAGAGTTCGGACCAATGGCCGGAAGGCTTCCGCCCCGCGGGAGCCCCTTTAGCCAATCGCGCGGAGGACGAGGTTCAAGGCGGAGCCGCGAATGTCCGTGTGCGGAGGGGCCTGAGAGTGCCTCGTCGACTTCCGCCTCTTTACAAAGAGGAACGCCCCGTCGCTATAGAAATAACCAATAGGGCCCGAAAGGCCGCCTCCTGCGGGGAAGGTTTGGCCAATGAGGCGACAAGGTTTGGGCCTCTTAGGCAACGCTGGCCAATTAGAGGCACGGAGAGGGGGTTGCGAAGCGAAACAGAGAAAAGAGGTGCGAGCCGGATTCTATTGAAGAGGGGCGGGGGAGGAGCAGGAGGCGGGGATTCTGAGCGCAGCAGCCAATTGGAGCTTGAAACCCGCCCCGCGGGAAACACGTAGCCCAATCAGCGGGACCTTCTCCGATTTACAACTCCAATTCATAAAAGAGTTTTGCGTTGAGAATCGGAGTGGTTGGAATTCACGTGCGTTGGTTGCGGGGGTTGGGCTAGATGCGCTTTGGGAGTCCCTTCCAAGTCTACAATTCCATTATGGGCGTGCAGTCCTCTTGAGGTCCGACAAAACTCTAGCCTAAGGATTTATTTTTTTAATGCTGTATTTTAATACTGTTTAAAATGGAAATCCGTGTCGCTCTTAGCATTGTGGGCTGGATTTGTTCAGTTGTTGCTTTTATGGGGGGTGGGTGTCTTCAAAATAAGTTTTCGAATGTTTCTTTCTTTTTTCAAGAGCTACGGTAAAAACCAACCAACCAGTAGGATGCAACATATAGGAAATGGGCAGTAAGAATGTGAGTGTCTGGAAGCGGTTGGAGGATGGATGGCGGCTAACAGATTGAGGTTGAATCCTGACAAGACAGAAGTACTGTTTTTGGGGGACAGGAGGCGGGCAGGTGTGGAGGATTCCCTGGTCCTGAATGGGGTAACTGTGCCCCTGAAGGACCAGGTGCGCAGCCTGGGAGTCATTTTGGACTCACAGCTGTCCATGGAGGCACAGGTCAAATCTGTGTCCAGGGCAGCTGTTTACCAGCTCCATCTGGTACGCAGGCTGAGACCCTATCTGCCTGCGGACTGTCTCGCCAGAGTGGTGCATGCTCTGGTTATCTCCCGCTTGGACTACTGCAATGCACTCTACGTGGGGCTACCTTTGAAGGTGACTCGGAAACTACAACTAATCCAGAATGCGGCAGCTAGACTGGTGACTGGGGGCGGCCGCCGAGACCATATAACACCGGTCTTGAAAGACCTACATTGGCTCCCAGTACGTTTCCGAGCACAATTCAAAGTGTTGGTGCTGACCTTTAAAGCCCTAAACGGCCTCGGCCCAGTATACCTGAAGGAGCGTCTCCACCCCCATCATTCTGCCCGGACGCTGAGGTCCAGCGCCGAGGGCCTTCTGGCGGTTCCCTCATTGCGAGGAGCAAAGCTACAGGGAACCAGGCAGAGGGCCTTCTCGGTAGTGGCACCTGCCCTGTGGAACGCCCTTCCAGCAG
The DNA here is from genome assembly GCF_964270895.1 of Podarcis filfolensis. Lineage (NCBI taxonomy): Eukaryota > Metazoa > Chordata > Lepidosauria > Squamata > Lacertidae > Podarcis > Podarcis filfolensis. The sequence continues at coordinate 6,521,723 of NC_139615.1, forward strand.
ATGTCAAAGCGATAAACAACTACCTGACATTCAGAAGACATCTTAAGGCAGCCCTGTTCAGGGAAGTTTTTAACGTGTGATATTTTATTGTATTTTTGGTTTTTATGGAAGCCGCCCAGAGTGGCTGGGGAGGCCCAGCCAGATGGGCGGGGTATAAATAATAAATTATTATTATTATCCTTTGCAGGCGGGACCTCACTGCGACACTCTGCTTTTCGGTGTGGGTGCTCCTGGTCTGGGTTCCAGCCGGCCTGGTCCCTTCCCAGTTTGCTCCATATGATTCCTCCTCTTCTTTTTGTTCCCCCACCCCACTTTTTAGGACCCCCCCCATTGTTTTTTGGGCGGGGAGTGGCATATTTCCCCAAACCTGGTAGCACCAGGATGGCACCAGCTGAGTAGCTCTAAGCGGTTTTTTGGGGGGTGGGGAATCTAATCATAGAAAACAACTGATATTCCATATACTGTATACATAAAACCAGCAGTTCTAAACACATACGGTATAAAATAAAATTACATGTTAAAATGCCGGTTGCATTTGCATACCTGGTTTGACTCGCTTAGGTTTTTTTAATAATATTTTTTATTAATTTTTAGCATACCATTTTTTTTAAGACATACCACACAAATTATTATACATATGTCCTTGTTTGGACTTCCTTCAGCATCTCTGATAGTCTTCCGTCTTGATTATTTCTCCTGCAATTCTTAACTTGATATTGCCTTTACCTTTTCTAACAAATCATTTCTCCCTTTCCATTTTACAATATTTCTTAAATTACTCCTCACAGAACTTCTTGTAGTCCTACAAACGTAATCTGATCATCACAAATACTTTTCAAATACTCAGTAAATTTAGTCCAGTCTTCGGTAAACCTCTGGTCCCGCCGGTCTCAGATCCTTCCTGTTAGCTTGTCTAATTCTGCATAGTCCATCAATTTCATCCTCCATTCTTCTAATGTTCGTAGTTTTCTTGCTTCCATTTTTGGGCCAATAATATTCTTGCTGCTGTTACTTGCTTAGGTTGACTTGCTTAGGTTTTAGCAGGCGCTGACACTATGTGGTGAGGTTTGGCTCGCCGTGTGGATTGGACACCCACTTAGGTCAGCCTGTCCCTGGATACGGATGAAATCCGAGGGATTTCTGAATGCTGGGGGTCCTGTTAGTACGACTGGTACTCCTGTCGAAGGACCATCAATGCTCCTACATACCCTGCTGGCCACGGGGAGTCCAGGAGGTTCCTTGGTTGACTAAGAATCTCCAGGAGCAAGCTGGATGCTTGTGGCGCAAGTCTCAGTATGAATACGACCAGCCAGAGGTGAAAGTACATAGCAGATCCCACCACATGGCAGTGGAGAGACAGCTTATCTCTTGGCCTCTGTGGTGCCCTCAGTGAATTGCCTGGCAGAGCTGTTCAGAGTGGTAAATCAAGTGGCTCAGACCATCAATGGGCAGGGAGTTCCAAAGTACAATGAAGAACTGATTCCTTCCATGTGCAGAACGGGTGTCACAAGGTACTTGTAAAAGCGCCACTGCCACAGATCTTGATTGTTGGAATCCGTGTATTGTGAGGGGCAATGGAGTACGCCTCTGGGGGTGAAGTCAAACTGCTGCATTAGCCTGGGCAGTGTGCATGGAGGTCTGGGGCTGCCAAGACAAGACCCCTGGCCACACCTTGGCCTGGCTGATGTGGTCCAAAGAAAAGCAGAACAATACGTTTGGCACCAGCTTGGCTGCAGGAGTTGCTGGAACGAGGTATACCAGGGACCATGCAACCATCTTAGGGACTCCACTGCGGATTTGTGTAGGGTTTACTCCTGAGCCTTTTCTTGGAGTAAATCAAAGAAGGCAGCAGAGGTTTAGCACCAGAGCTTCCCTTCTCCTAGATGGGCTGCCTTCCCAGGCAGACAAGCCCCGTCTGCCCCTCTCTGTTGATACAGAACCGCGACCAGTACAGTCACACAGTTTGTTGCATATGTCAGGTGAAGACATGGCCGGTCATTCGTCGACAGCAAAGGTCATAGATATGACTTTTTAAGGAGTGACACTGATTGCAGCACGAGCTTTTGTGGACCGGAGCGCATTTCACCCAACTGCAACTGTAATGCAAAGAACACCATGCAGGGTTTAATCCAGGGGTCAGCAACCTTTTTCATTCCTGGGCCGGTCCACTGTCCCTTATACCTTGTGGGGGGCCGGACTATATTTTTTGGGGGGAAATGAACAAATTCCTATGCCCCACAAATAAGCCAGAGATGCATTTTAAATAAAAGCACACATTCTACTCATGTAAAAACACCAGGCAGGCCCCATAAATAACCCAGAGATGCATTTTAACTAAAATGACACATTCTACTCATGTAAAAATATGCTGATTCCCAGACCATGTGCGGGCCAGATTTAGAAGGCTATTGGGCTGCATCCGGCCCCCGGGCCTTAGGTTGCCTACATAGCTGTCAACGTTTTCCTTTTTTTAAGGGAAATTCCATTATTCTGAATAGGATTCCTTGCAAGAAAAGGGAAAACTTGACAGCTATGGTTGCCTACCCCTGGTTTAATCCATTGCCAACTACTGTTCTGTTTCATTAGCACAGGCAATTGAGCTCTATTCTGAGTTCCTCCAACCCCCAAATTTTATATATTTGCAAGTCTTCACTCACCATTTATTACTGGTGAGACATTTTTATTCTGCCCTTCAAACAAGGTGGCATCTGTGATGCGTGCCTTCTGCACCCCATTTGACTTCACAACCACCCTGTGCAGTAGGCCCGACAAGAACAAACTATTCCGTTCTTCGTTTTATCTCGGTCTGGAAAAACGTACCACCGACAGACCTCTCTTGACACTTCTACAGCCGCCATTAAGAAACCCTTGAGTGGAGCAAGCGAACAACCATTTTTTGCGCTCAGAAACTCTGGGATAATTACAGCATAGCGAGACCCTGGTCTGTTGTATGTTTAGCACGATGTTTAAATCTAGGGCCAAGCTGGCAGTGCAGCTGGTCCTCGGTGCCAGGCCTGCAGCCGCAAGGACAATGGGCAGGTACCACCCGAAGGCCCAGCTGAGAATGTGCCTGGCAAGGGCTGAGGGTGTGGAGACCCCCATCTCTGGCAGAGTCTCCTCTGAAGCAGCGAGCGAGTGATGTCATGGCAGCTAGTAAAAAGTCAGAGAGAGAGAGAGAGAGAGAGAGAGAGAGAGAGAGAGAGAGAATGGGATGCCAGGCATTCCTTCCCCTCACCTCCTGCTTCCAGGAATCTGCATTGCTATTGTTCGAATGCTAAATTTGCTGCCAAGAACCCCAATCCCCTCTCTCTACTCCCGGCTGTTCATAATGTCCCCCTCTTGCAGCTTTCCGGAGGCTGCTTGCACACTCTACATTTAAAGCACACACCCCCAAATTACAATAACGGGAACTGTAGTTTCCCCCTCGCAGAACTAGAACTCCCAAAATGCACTTCCCATGATTAAAGCTACGTATGTCCTTTAAAGAAGGCTGATCGCCGAAGAATTGATGCTTTTGAATTCTGGTGCTGGAGGAGACTCTTGAGAGTCCCATGGACTGCAAGAAGATCAAACCTCTCCATTCTGAAGGAAATCAGCCCTGAGTGCTCACTGGAAGGACAGATCCTGAAGCTGAGGCTCCAATACTTTGGCCTCCTCATGAGAAGAGAAGACTCCCTGGAAAAGACCCTGATGTTGGGAAAGATGGAGGGCACAAGGAGAAGGGGACGACAGAGGACGAGATGGCGGGTCAGTGTTCTCGAAGCTGCCAGCATGAGTTTGACCAAACTGCGGGAGGCAGTGGAAGACAGAAGTGCCTGGCGTGCTCTGGTCCATGGGGTCACGACTAAACAACAACAACATGTCCTTTAAATGTATGGTGTGTGTGCAGACCCAGTCCTTGCCCTAGAAACCCTCCCCGCCCCAAACTTTTGGCTCATTCTTCGATGGATTTATCATTATCAATAATAAGTCAGTTGTTTAGTTGCTTGCTGCATACAACGTCTCCAAGCGCCTTGCAAAATGTTAAGAGCATTAAGCATAACCTAAAATCCGGGGTGGGGGGAAGTAACCTTAGAGGCCAAATCCAATAAAACAGCAGCAGGCTTGATTTAAAAATAAATAAATGTCCCCACCTTCCGTTTGGCTGTTTCCCGCTTTTATGGGTTTAGCCTCCTACGTGAAAAATAATCATTGTGACCGTGCGTTAAAAGAGGGAGAGGGGTTTCCAAATTGGAAGGAAAGTTTGAGAGAGGGGGATCAGAGCATTCACAGAGGGTTAGCCTTGTCGCTGTTTCAGCTCTCTGCTCCTATAATATGCAACGACGACGCAATGTCAATGATTGAGAACCTTAATAAACCGCTGATAGCTGGGTGGAAGCTGCAAGTATTTAAGTATTTCTCAGCAAGGGCAAAAATGTAGAGGGTATCACAGCCATCCCCATTTAGGGTCCTCACAATATTTAATTATCTCTTGACAAACCGCCCTGCGTCTGCCACCCCTAATATTCCTCCTTCCCTCTGGCCGTTTCTTTCCCCCCATTCTTTCCTCCCCCCTGAGCTCCCCCATAACTTGGCCCCCTCCCAGCAAATAACATCCCTTTGGCCAACCAGAAGATGACATTACTGCTGCTCACAACCCCAGTGTGCTTTATCTGCTTGATATTTTCGAAACAAGGACGCCGGGGCTAAAAGAGGCAAATGACGGTCGCATACGCCTTATACCAGTTTAGACAGTCATCTGGCTTCTCCCCAAAAGAACCCTGGTCCTTTCTGCTGGGCCCTTCTGCAGGCAAAGCAGCTGTTCTCCCCCAGAGCCATTACCCATCTCAGGAGGTACTGCTGGGTAGATCTTTCAGCTGGTGCCAACTGGATTTCATGGGTATAAGCTTTCATGTGCATGCACACCTCTTCAGGTATCTGAAGAAGTATGCAGGCACACGAGAGCTTATATCCAGAACAAACTTAGTTGGTCTCTAAGGTGCTACTGGACAATTTTTTAATTTATTTTGACTGCATCAGACCAGCACAGCTACCTACCTGAATCTGGATTTCATGGGTTGATCTGTGGTCTGGGTGGTAGGGAGATGGTGCTGCTGCGTGGTGGGGAGATGGGCCGAGGTGGCTCACAACCCTGTCCAGACCCTGAGATTGTCGCGTGAGGCCCTCCTCTCCATGCCCCTCTGGGAGAGGTCTGGAGGGTGGCAACCAGAGCCTCTGCCCCACTGAGCTGCCAGTCTTCAAACTCTCCACCAAACTAGCTTTCTCCCTAGTGGCAGCTTTCTTAAGGGATTCTCTCCCCGAGGAGACCCGCCTGGTGCCAACTTTGCCATCGCTTTGCCACCAGGCAAAGACTTTTTTTAAAAAAAGTTGGGCAGCTCCAGGGATATGCTCTACTAAATCTGCATGTAATAACTTTTACATGATTTCATTTCACGGTTAAAAAAAAACTTTGGTTGCAAATCGCTTTGGGACTTTGTTGAGCAGAAAGCGACACCAGTTGCCGCTCTTGCGTTCGAATCCTGATTGCAGGTTTTCCACTAAAGCAACTGCCTGACCACTGTGAAAACAGGAAGCTGTACTAGAGGGGACATTGGCTCAATCCAGCTGGCTCCTCATGTTCCTGCGATGTGCATAAAACTTACGAGCCCCTTCCTGTTTCAGTTTGCAGGCGGATTCATTGGCGGGTACCTAAGTTGCTTCTTGCCCGCGAACGTAACCCAGGTGCATTTTAGCGGTGGTCTGTGCTGGCTCTGTTGATATCCACACATGCCCCGAGTGCTAGCCTTGCCTTGGCCGCCATGCCGCGCGGGTGGCGCAGTTGTGCGGTGGTGCAACGCTCCCTCCCGCTGACCTCTGAATCTTTTCCTGTCCTGTCGATGCCTCTGCTCTATCCTGGCTCGGGAAAAATAGCCAGGCGCATAGTGCCAGGGCGCGCCAGGAATCCCATTGTCGCCTCTCCAGCCCACGTTTAGCCTTTGTTTCACCTGCTTATTGTTTTTGAAGGCGGAGGGGGGCAACTTGCCAGGGCTGCAGGAACAATAGCCAGGCACATAGCGCCAGGGTGCGCCAGGAATCCCATTGTTTTCTTTCCAGTCCACGTTTGGCCTTTGTTTCACCTGCCTATTGTTTTCGAAGGCAATGGGGGGCATCTTGCCAGGGCTGCCCCCCTCTTCCCCATCCCTCCTGTTAGCTGGGGACTCCCTTAAGCTGCTTCTGTTCGGTGTGGTGTTTTTTTTGCATGGCTTTCGTGCCAATTACATTCCCAGCTGGGCTCCTGGAAGAACCTTTCCTATTATCCTCGCAGCTGGAATTCTGGCTCCAAAAAGTCATCAGTGCCCATCAGGCAGGGGAGAGAAACGGCTCATTTGGGGGGAAGCCGGGAAAATTGGCTTGTCGGAAGTGTGAGCGTGCGTTACAGACTGCCGAGTCCTGCGCTCAGATTTCAAAATGGGGACCGCGTGAGGCCTAGTGGTCTGAGCAGGGTGTGCGAGGAGCGCTGAAGGCTAGGACTTCAGGGGTCTGTCGGAAGAAAACTGGGGTGCCTCAGGGTAAAGGACGGGGGTCAGGAGCCAGGACTCCTGGGTCCTTTCCTCTCTCCTCTTTGACGGAACCTGCAAAGCCTGAAGAGCAGGTTCAGGAGGCGAGGAGATTGGGCAGCAGGCCTTGTGGTTAGAGCAAATGGGATGGCGATGCAAATTCCTGAGACAATTTTTGCGGTTCGGGGCTGTGCTTCTCAAGTCCTCCTGCCCTCTGTGGGGCACTTGACAATGACATACAGTGGTAACTCAGGTTACATATGCTTCAGGTTACATACACTTCAGGTTACAGACTCCGCTAACCTCGAAATAGTGCTTCAGGTTAAGAACGTTGCTTCAGGATGAGAACAGAAATCGTGTGGTGGCGGGGCAGCGGCAGGAGGCCCCATTAGCTAAAGTGGTGCGTCAGGTTAAGAACAGTTTCAGGTTAAGAACGGATCTCTGGAGCGAATTAAGTACTTAACCCGAGGTACCACTGTATTCCTGACTGTTGTGGCAACTGAATTGCTAGGCCCCGAACGACTCCTAATTGCATCTTTACGGTCAGCTGAGCGATGCTCATGCGTCGCTGGTGTTCAGGGCGCACGGAGATGGAGCCCTCTTCCCGGTTAGGAGCCAGGGCGACAGGGTAGCCAGGTGTAGTGGTTAGAGGAGGAAATGCAACTTAACACAAAAACACAATTTCCAGAAACGGAAGACTAAGAAGCAGGGCCAGTTCTTCAGAGGCCAGCGTTTATCCCTCCCGCTTCTGTGAGGGAAGCTGAGGTGGCCGGGGCTGTGTGGAAAAAGAGAGCACCTTGGAAAGGCTATATTTGTGCCGTGCATTTGGACAGACAATGGACACATGGGAGCAGAGGGTGGGGGGGGGGGTCCCAGGCGAGAGACAAAGAAGGGAGCAGGTGCGAGGGGGAGGCCGGAGCCAATTCATAATCCGGGGCAGGGCACAACGCCAGCAAACGGGGCGGCACCGTGCCAGGAGCTGCCACCTTCCGGCCATTAACTCCATGCAGGCCTCCCTTCGGCGTTGTCTGTGGGCATTTTCCGCCCTCCTGGCTTTTGGCCTCCTTTCTGCCTTCCAGGACACGGCCTGCACCCCCCCCCACCTCACGGCATTCCCTCCCCAAATGTCAGGCCCTCGCCTCCCCTCTCGGCTTGCCGCTGGCCCCGCCAGGCCGTCACTCGATCCGGCGGGTGACGTCCGCCGATGGCCCCCCTTGGCCCAGAACAAAAGGCAGGAATGGCATTGAGGCAGCGTGACCTTCGCGGCCGGCTCCTCTGGCGGCCCTTATATAGCAACCTCGCCACAAAGGCTCCTTATTATAGCCTCGCATCGGGGAGACGGGAATAGAACCCAAGAGTCCTGCCTCCAGCCTGGGGACAAAGGAGTCCGGGGTCCCAGCCGTCCCCTTGGCTAGGCTATGGAAAAACCCAGATTCGGGCTCAGAGATGGGCTAAAAGGCCTAGGCCTTTTTTGGGGGGGTGTAATGAAAAGCAGCTTTTGTGTTTTCAAACTTCTCACGTTTTAAAACCAAGAAAGTGAGGGGACAGAAAAACCAGGCTCGGAAGCTCTTATCATAGCTGTCAACGTTTTCCCCCTTTTTTTAAGGGAAATTCCCTTATTCCGAATAGGATTCCTCGCAAGAAAAGGGAAAAGTTGACAGCTATGGCTCTTATGCGTGCGGCCTCATGTGGTGGCAAAATGGCAAAGGAAAGCCACTCTGTGCATGCTCAGAGGTACACTCGCCTTGCCTTTCCAGAACGGAGCCCCAGTGGTTTGAAATTAGCTCTGCAGCTAAGCCCAGCTCCCTGGGCTTAGCATAGATCCCATGCTTTCCTCACAACCCTGCAAATTCTGGATCCAAATTTTGAAATCGAAATCTTGTTGCATTTTGCAAAAAAACGGGTTGGTTGGGTGGGTGGGTGGGAGGATGGAGAAGAATGCCAGTTCTGTTATTACTGTTTTTATGTCATTACAGGGCAGCTCTAGATTTTTGCAATGATTTTCAAGCCCTTCCAGAGAGTCAGTGGATTTCTCTAAAAAGAAAAAAGGAAAAGACTTGGTTAAAACTTACTTGCTGGGGGAAAAGACATCTGGATTTTGTTGCCTATTAACTCTCTCCCCTCAAATGAAAAGCCTCCTTTTTAGTATTAAAAAAATGGCTGCCAAGTGCAGCTCTCCACATATTACTTAGCTGGGGTTTTGCCTATGTCCTTCTCTGAGGGATTTTGTACCGTTTGAGAGATCACCCTCTTAACTTACATAAGTTTAAACGGGTTCATGTTTTTGCCTCAGGGCAATCAAACTATGAATCGAAAGACAACCAGAACGTGGTTTGGCTGTCAGCTGGACTTTTTGAGTCTCGTATACATAAACTTTCTCCACCTGAGTGAAAAAAGAGGAAAAGGCGAGTTTGTCCATGCAGGTAAACAACCCTCTGTTGCGGACCGAATGTGCGGCATTGCACAAGTTGTTTCTTCCGGCCTCAGTTCTCCAGCTGTAAAATGGGACTAGCGGTGCCATTCCCCGTGAAAGTGAGAGCAAGACAGCTGCTACATGTGAGATGGGCTATCAGATCTGCTGCTGCCTTCACAGTTGGAGGAAATAACGCTTTTCCTGCTGGAAACTACAGGAGGGGAGAGCGCTCTTATGCCTGAATCCTGCTTGTGAGTTTTCCACAGGCATCTGGGTGGTATAGTTCAATTTTGTGGCTAGCTCAGCATTGCTTACACTGGCTGGCAGCAGCTGTCCAGGGTTCCAAGCAGGGATCTCTGCCATTCTTACCTGGAGATGTCAGGATTTGAATTCGGGACCTTCTGCATGCAGAGTGAATGCTCTTATCACTGAGCTAGGGCAGCGTTCAGCCTTCTCTGCCTCTTTCCCCCCACCCCAAATCCCACTGCCTGGAAGCTGCTTTTAGCCTCTCTGGGGGAGAAATGAAGTACCTCTATCACGCCTGTGTTTCTCCCACTCCTGAGTGGGTGGAAGTTTCAAGCACGGCTTAATCTTTCAGGAGCGGCCCTTCTTTCAACCAAATCAGGTCCCTCTGCAACAGCATTCAAATAATAATTTTTAAAATGGGAAAATATATATCCCTCTCTCAATAGAAACCCTCTTACGATATTTTCCAGGGAACGAGTCTGCACAGGGAAAGTGGCCAGGGGAGAAATGGGCAAACTTCGTATCGAAATGGACGCCTCCTCCTGTGATAATTCAGGCGGTGAAAGCACAATGTGGGAATATCTAAAGTTGTTTCCCGAGGCCCTCGGTCTGAAAATGGTTTGTGCTTACGAAAGTTGTGTCTTGGTTGCCTGGGGGGAAGCAAAAGACCTCAGGAGAAGGTAAAGGAAAGCTTCACCTGAGGTGAGGCTCCCGTAATCGGCTTCATGTTGCCTGATTCTGTTTAACGGATCAATGAAAGAACGGAGGACGGTGACAAGTTTTCAAGTGGGGTTGCTGAGCCCCCCTAAGCAACTCGGGGCTTTGGACATACAGTGGTACCTCGGGTTACATACGCTTCAAGTTACATACGCTTCAGGTTACACACTCCGCTAACCTAGAAATAGTGCTTCAGGTTAAGAACTTTGCTTCAGGATAAGAACAGAAATCGGGCTCCGGCGGCGCAGCCGCGGGAGGCCCCATTAGCTAAAGTGGTGCTTCAGGTTAACTACAGTTTCAGGTTAAGTACGGACCTCCAGAACAAATTAAGTACTTAACCCGAGGTACCACTGTATATCAGTTACACCTTCAAAACCAGGGGTCTGCAAACTTTTTCAGCAGGGGGCCGGTCCACTGTCCCTCAGACCTTGTGGGGGGCCGGAATACATTTTGGGGGGAAAAGTGAACGAATTTCTATGCCCCACAAATAACCCAGAGATGTACTTTAAATAAAAGGATACATTCTACTCATGTAAAAACACGTCTGCGGGCCGGATTTAGAAGGCGATTGGGCCAGATCACGCCCACGGACCTTAGTTTGCCTACCCACATTCAAAACCATCCCCAAACCATCTGAGTTGCATCCCGGCACTTGGGTTGCAGCGAAATCAACAGCACTTAATAACGCGATTCCTCGACGCAACATTTTCCTTTCTATGGATTCTTCCCATTAACGTTTCTGCCAGGTGGGAGAACAGTAAACTATGGCTAAGGTGTTTGCTTTTTTTTGTGTGGGTTTCAATAAATTATGGGTGAGGGTGTGCAAGAGATTACATGTGGAAACAGAGCGTTGGGGAGGGCAGTGGAAAAGTATGTGCAGCTTCTTTCTCTCATCTCCCCTGAGACCCCCTCCTCTCCCCGCACTGGAATCTCAACCCTGTTGTTCCAAGATATTTTGATGTCCAGCTCCCCCCCTCCCTGAACCTGTTCTTATTCTTCATACCACAACAATGACGACTTGTTCCAATTGTTCCAGGGGAAGCACGATAGGATTGGGGTGGTGGGGAGGGAAGTGGTTGGGGGGGGAGAGAGGAATGGGTCCATGTGCCCATATGAGGCTGGCCGGTGGGAGGGAGTGGGGGGAGCGGGGGTTTATAACCAGGGTGCTGGCCAAGCACCCAGCTTACAACCCCACCCATCTTGCACTGGTCTCAGGTAAGGCCCAATGCCAGCTATTCCACATTGGAGGGTTTGGCGGCGGCTAAGAAGGTATTGTGTTTGCCGGTGATTGGGCTCCGGCCATCTGGGCATGGGAAAATCTAGACAGCGAGTTTGCACCCATGGAAGGAACTCTGAAGGACATCTAGTCCAACCCCCTGCTCGAACCCACGAACCTGAGATTAAGAGTCTTATGATCTACCAGCTAATCTATCCTGGGGGCAGGGAATGAAATCCAAGCTGCCAGGTGCGCTTTCAATGTACCTGGTGGTTCGTGATATTTACAATTTTTTTGCACATTTGCAATGCAGGCAAATGGTAGAATGGTGCCTTTATCACCCACCTTTTTCTCCCAAGGGGCTCAAGCTGGAATACCTAGTTCTTCTCCCCCTCCCTCCTCATTTTAATTTCCACAACAACCCGGCGAGGTAGGCTAGGCTGACCGGCCCAGGGTCACCCAGTCGTGAGCTTTGTGGATTTGAACCCTGGTTTCTCCCAGCTCTTAATCCTGATGCTAGCAGCTCACAAGACAGTGGCTGGAATTGGGAATGGGCTGCGGTGTTTGCAAATATTTGTGGGCGGGTGTGTTTGGGCTGGGGTCTCTGTGCAAAATTGGGGCTTTGTGCCTGCCCGTTGGTGGGTCGTGTGTTTGGAGAGAGATTTGCACGCATGTAACGAACAGTATATGCAAATAAGTACACTTCCTAAGTGGGGCTTGTAAGGACTGGACGCGGCTCTCCAAAATGTGTTGCACGAAGGGGCTAGGATTGTGTCCCATCCGCACAGAGCCCTGCCTGTGTTTTCATGAGTGTGTAAGAATGTGAGTTTGTACTAGTGAGTGTGCCTGGTTGTGCATTTCCAGTAAATTCAAAAGTGTGTTAATTCTGTGTGTTAATTCTGCAAATCCTGAGATCTGAGAATTTCATCTGGATGCTGGTGGTTATACCATTAAATACCTCATCCATCCTTCTGAGAATGGTTACATCCCGAGAATGAGTGGTGTAAAGGCATTTCTTGTTTGAATTTTGAAGACAACACTCCACTCTTTCCTCTCCCCCCCCCCCAACTCAAGTATTTCCATTAGATTCCCCCTACCAGCTGAATATTAAAACTTAAGTTCGAAATTTAGGCGTTGAAATCTTTCGGGATTTCTCTTGCCTACATGCGGCTTTGAGAATCAGGTGAGAATTTCCATGGGCCGTATGTTGAGAAACGAAGGACTTTCCTCCCGGGTTTGCTTCTGATAAACAGTGTGGCCCAAGGAGAGAATTCTGGAAAAATTTTATAATAACGAGTCATCGTTCCGTTTTTGTAGTAGCCATAAGTCTAGCTTGTTTTCCCTCTGGAAGGAAAACTGGTGAGCTGATTGTATGGGTGCTTCTGCCTCAAGAACCCACAGCTGTTTATCCCCCCCCCCCTTTAGAAGTGTTTGTGGAAAATCACAACCTTGGCGTGAGACAAATCGCACAGGGAGCTTAGCAGTTTTCAGATTGCACGTAGTTGAGCTGTGGAACTCGCTGCCACAAGGCATAGTGATGGCCGCAGCCTTGAATGGCTTTAAGGGGTTTAGACAAATTCATGGACGATAAATCTGCCTGCCATAATGGTTATGTGCTACTGGTTGCTCAGAATCGCAGGTGAAGAGAGAGCGCTGTTGAGCTTAAGCCCTGCTTACAAGTTTCTGATATGCATCTGGTTGGCTGTTATGAAAACAGGATGCTTGAACAGGTGGACCTGTGTTCAGATCCAGCTGGGCTCATCTTATGCTCTTATCTAGGCAGCCCCACGGCACAGTGATGGTTAGAGCATCACAGCTCAATAACTGAGCACATGAATTGCTGGCGGAAGATTCAGGGTTCCCTGGCATCTCCCATCAAAACAATATTTTAACTCGGGTGATGGCTGGGAAAGCCTCAACTTGAGGTTCCTCTTTTCAGACCAGGGATCTATCTAACTTTAGCCCAAAATTGCACGTGGGGACTGACACTTGCAAGGCGGTATTGCTTCTGCCGTGACTCACTACGGGGCAGGCTGTAACCCAGGAGTGTAGCCTTTTGCTGGTAGTTTGTTGAACTACAAAGCCCATCATCCTCCGTCAGCATCTCTGGTGACCAGGGAGGATGGGAGTTGTAGTCCAACAGCAACAGTTTCTTATGTCCGTATGCAGGCATGGGGCTAATTATATGTATTATTGCAGAACTGGGCATGAGATGCTCAGATCGGTTCAAGTTTCCTCTCGGCCGCAAACCCCGCAGGGTGACCTTGGGCCAGTCTCCCTCTGCCTGCCCCAGCTTCCTAAGTTGACACACCTCGCGGGGTTGTTGCGCGATGATAAAATGTGCGTGGAGAACTGTGTATGCTGCCCCGAGCTCCTCAGACGAAGGCAAACTTTTCACAAAGATTTCTTTGCAAGGGCAACATGTAAATGTTTGCCTGGGCTTTTGCTCCTCCAGGCCCACCATTCGCAATCACAGGAAGTTCTATCCCTGGAGCCGCCTCCCTGCTGGTGGGGCCCACTGGGAATGGTGGGAGGCAGGGACGCAAGGCAGGAGGCCAGCAGTAGGTGGCGCCACAGCCAACAGCCGTTGCAACCGCAGCCAATGCTAGGTAGAGACGCTGAATTTTAGGTCTGCTCTTGCCTTCCTCCCTGTTGAGTACTACCAAGATGAAGGAGAAGGGAGCTGACAGGCAAGGTCACTCGCTTGACAGGGTATAAGCGAGAAAGCAGTCAGATGGGCTGGCTGATGGCAGACCGAGGTCAGTCACAAAATCTGAGGTCACAAGATTTGGCAAGGTGCGAATTTAAAGGATTTTGTTCACGTATTGGCTCAGGAATTGCAAATCAGGAAAATTCTCAGGAAAGTGCAAGAAGAGAATTATAGATATCGTATATGTTTGTGATGAGCAGGCCAGGGAGGATAAACATGTCTATATTTTGTGTTTTTCGCCTACAGTCATCCGGCCCCAGGTAGCTGATCTCCTGTGGAACCCTAGGAAAATAAAAAAGGTAAATATGGGGCGCTTCTGTCCAGCAGTTGCTTTTGCGGCAGGTGTTTTATTCACAGCTTCTTTTAGCTGGCATCCAGATTGCAGCGTCTTCTAGGGGTGAAGAACCAGACCTGTTTCTAAGGGGTGTTTTATTTTTGAAAGCCCACAAGAGGGCAGAATACTTGCCCAGGAGGCAGCGGTGTTAAGCACGGCGCAGTCCTCCCAATGTCCACTTGGGGGCAGCAGCACAACAGCTTCCCTTTTGGAGAGGCGTGTTGGGCAACATGGAGCTCTCCCCCATGGGCATTTTGTGTACTGCATATATTGCATACCTCCTCCTCATGGGGTGATGGTCCCCCCTGGTGGCTGCTTGGCATATTGCACCATCCCCAACCGCCGGGCCTTGAAGTCCCGGGTTCGAATCCCACAAGCCCCGGGCTCCTGTCACAGCTGTAAGGACGCCCCTGCTTGCTGCATGGTTGTTACCCTTGGAAATGTTCCCGTTCCAGCTCCAGCCATGTCTTCGGATGCTGAGATGGCCGACTTTGGCCCCGCAGCCCCTTACCTGCGCATGTCGGAGAAGCAGAGGATCGAGGCGCAGAACCGGCCTTTCGACATGAAGAAGGATGTGTTCGTGCCGGATGAGAAGCTGGAGTTCGTCAAGGCCAAGATCACGTCCAGGGATGGTGGCAAAGTCACCGCGGACACAGAGAATGGCAAGGTGCCGGGCTATTTCTCTTGCTCTCATGCCCATCCCATCATATAATAATAATTTATTATTTGTACTCCTCTCATCTGGCTGGGTTTCCCCAGCCACTCTAGGCAGCTTCTAACAAAGATTAAAAATACATTAAAATGTCACACATTAAAAACTTCCCTGAACAGGGCTGCCTTCAGATGTCTTCTGAATGTCAGGTAGTTGTTTATCTCTTTGACATCTGGTGGGAGGGCGTTCCACAGGGCGGGCGCCACCACCGAGAAGGCCCTCTGCCTGGTTCCCTGTAGCTTTGCTTCTTGCAGTGAGGGAACCAGCAGAAGGCCCTCAGAGCTGGACCTCAGTGTCCGGGCAGAACGATGGGGGTGGAGACGCTCCTTCAGGTATACTGGGCCGAGGCCGTTTAGGGCTTTAAAGGTCAACACCAACACTTTGAATTGTGCTCGGAAACGTACTGCTTGCCAATGTAGTATCTCTTCTGCATGTTGTGCTCCAAAACTTCCGAAACTTTGGCATTAAAAAAATGCCTCCCAGCACCATCTTCCCTTCTGCCCGACACCATGCCCTCATGATCTCTCATCTGTCTTTTTATAAATGCTGTTCCGGCCACCCACCTCCCCAGTGAGGCGAGGTGCCAGCTGCCATGCCCTGACTGGGGGCTTCTAGTGCGGCTGCCCCTGTTCTGTCGAGCGGGCATCCCTGTCGTGTCCCTCCCATTTTCCATCTATGGCTTCCTTCCATCCTCTCCCCGCTACCCAAGTCAAAAAAGAGGTGGTGTCCAGTGCTAGTCCTACTCAGAGTAGACCCATTGGAATCCGCGAACCTGAGTGGTGCCCGTTAACTTCATTGCATCTGCTCTGAGGAGGGCATTGGACGCAACCCGGTGGGTTCAATTTTGGGGGCCGTTTGGGGGAGGAAGAGGTTCCCCGTCCTTTGGGCGCTGGCTGTCCCGCTGGATTGAGGCTTCGCTGCCTTCTCTCCGCAGACGGTGACGGTGAAGGAAGACCAGATCATGCAGCAGAACCCGCCCAAGTTCGACAAGATCGAGGACATGGCCATGCTGACCTTCCTACACGAACCTGCCGTGCTCTACAACCTCAAGGAGCGCTACGCCGCCTGGATGATCTATGTAAGTGGGCATGATCCTTCCTGGCACCCGGCAATCTGCCTTATCTCAAGCCAGGCCATTTTGGGTCCGTGTAGCTCAGTATCAAAAGGGATGCGGGTGGTGCTGTGGGTTAAACCCCCCCCACACAGACAGAATTAACTTGCGGAACTGCCTGCCACATGAAGCTGGTGGTGAGTGCTAGCATGGGCGTCTTTTGAAGGGGATTAGGCAAATTCATGGACTACAGGTGTGCTGATGGCTGTTATCCATGATAGCTAGCTAGAAGAACTTCCATGTTTAGACGCAGTGTACCTCTGAATTGTCTGTAGGACGAGGGTGGCGCTGTGGGTTAAACCACAGAGCCTAGGACTTGCCGATCAGAAGGTCGGCGGTTTGAATCCCCGCAATGGGGTGAGCTCCCGTTGCTCGGTCCCTGCTCCTGCTACCTAGCAGTACGAAAGCACATCAAAGTGCAAGTAGATAAATAGGTACCGCTCCGGCGGGAAGGTAAACGGCGTTTCCGTGCACTGCTCTGGTTCGCCAGAAGCGGCTTAGTCATGTACACCAGCTCCCTCTGCCAATAAAGCGAGATGAGCGCCGCAACCCCAGAGTCGTCCGCGACTGGACCTAATGGTCAGGGGTCCCTTTACCTTTACCTTTAGCTCAGTATCGCCAGCACTGGCCGGCAACAGTGGCTCTCCGGGGTGTCAGGCAGGGATCTTGAACCTGGGACCTCCTGCATGCAAAGCAGGTGTCCTCTACCAGAGCTACGGCCCTTCCTTGTAGGAAACTTGCAGGCTTCCGGGTGACGCTGGACGACTCTTCCTCCCATCCATCAGGACAGCTGCTGGGCTGAGAGGCAGGGCAGACATTCCCCCTTACCTGGCACCTGAACATTATCCAGAATCTGCAATATTCCCACCTCGCTGGAGTGGACTTGTTGGGAACTGATAGTTAAGAGTGTCAAGAGAGCCCTGCAGGATTGAACCAAAATTCCACCTACCCCAGCTTTCGGCTTCCAACAGTGGACAGTTGTCGGGTTTCCTGGAAACCTGCAGGGAGGGTTAAAAAATAATAATTCCAGGCCTCCTGAGGTTCTCGGCTTCCTTTCACAACCCACACCACCCTTCAAGTTTCTTGCCCTTTTAGTTCCCCATAAGACATCATTTTCTTACAGAATGTCCTTCCTCCTCCCTCCTCCTCCCTCTCTCCTCTATAGACCTATTCCGGGCTCTTCTGCGTGACTGTCAACCCCTACAAGTGGTTGCCGGTCTACAACGCGGAAGTGGTGGCTGCCTACAGGGGAAAGAAGCGAAGCGAAGCCCCTCCCCACATCTTCTCCATCTCTGACAACGCCTATCAGTATATGCTGACAGGTAAGGAAAAGGGGGAAGGGATGAGGGTGGCGCTGTGGTCTAAACCACTGAGCCTAGGGCTTGCCGATCAGAAAGTTGGCGGTTTGAATCCCCGCAAATGGGGTGAGCTCCCGTTGCTAGGTCGCTGCTCCTGCCAACCTAGCAGTTTGAAAGCACGTCAAAGTGCAAGTAGATAAATAGGTACCGCTCCGGCAGGAAGGGAAACGGTGTTTCTGTGTGCTGCTCTGGTTCGCCAGAAGTGGCTTAGTCATGCTGGCCACATGACCCGGAAGCTGTACGCCGGCTCCCTCAGCCAATAAAGTGAGATGAGCGCCGCAACCCCAGAGTCGGCTATGACTGGACCTAATGGTCAGGGGTCCCTTTACCTTTAGCTTTTAAGGAAAAGGGGGAGGGTGCAGAAACACACTCTCTCTCTCTCTCTGTTGGCAAGAAACTGGGGAGTAAAAATCCTGCCTTGCTATTTTCCACTTCCTATTTCTTCTGCGTTTTCTCCCCTTCCATTTTCCCCTCCTCTCTTCCCTTTTAACTCTTCTCTCTCTCTCTCTCTCTCTCTCTCTCTGCAGATCGTGAGAACCAGTCTATCCTGATCACGTAAGTCCTCCCTTCCCTTCCCCTCTCCTTTCTGTTTCTCCCTACAAAGTCTCCAGAACACCCTCAGGTGCAGATGAAGCCCCAGTCAGACCTAGCTCCATATTGCCTGCACTGACTGGCAACAGCTCCTCAGCATTTTCCAACAGGGTTCTTTCCCAGCCAGGGAATGAACCTGGGATCCCCTGGATGGTAGAGCGTGAGACTCTTCATCTCAGTGTGGTGGGTTTGAGCCCCACGTTGGGCAAAAGATTCCTGGACTGCAGGGGGTTGGACTAGATGACCCTCGGGATCCCCTCCAACTCTACAATTCTATGATTCTGTGAATGCAAAGCAGATGTTATGGCCCTGCCATTCTATCTAAGTCTGCCTCTTGGTCTATTCATTTTATTTCATAAAATTTACATGCTGCTTGATTTTATTTTTAAACCCTCCAAGTGGTTGGGCCATCAACTCTTGACACTGCTATTTTGGCTGTCTCCATCAAAATAATAATAATAATAATAATAATAATAATAATAATAATAATAATAATAATTTATACCCTGCCCATCTGGCTGGGTTTCCCCAGCCACTCTGGGCGGCTCCCAACAGAATATAAAAAATATGATAAAACATCAAACATTTAAAAATTCCCTAAACAGGTCTTCCCTAAAACCCATCGACACCATGGCAAACCTCTTTTCCCCCCTTTTCTCATTTGCCCTGTTCTGTCTCTGGACAGAAGGGAACAATTGCTTCCTCACCTGGTCTCCCGGGGTGAGCAGCAAGAATTGGCCAGGCGACCATCGGAGCAAGGAAGATTCACAAAATTGGGTGGTTCTCCCTCCCTGCTGCTGTCGTTTGTGCCACAGACTTAACTATTAAAAATCAGGTTCCTTGTCTTTGTTGTTTCTCTGCAAAGCTGCAATACTATTCCTTATTTGCAACACAAAACGGCCGATGCTGTAGTGGCAGTCCATGAGGCCTGTATTCTTAAGAACAGCCATAGTATATTAGAAGAATAAATTACATTTTTTTAAAATACCCTTGATTTTGGGGTGGGGAGGATCACTCGTGAGCCGCTGGAAGTGGGATGAGGATGTAGCTGATCAATCGGTTGATCAGTCTACAAACGCACCCGCTCTTCAGCCTCGTTTTTCTGCCCCGCAGCGGAGAATCCGGGGCAGGGAAGACTGTCAACACCAAGCGTGTCATCCAGTACTTCGCGGTGATCGCTGCCATCGGCGACCGGACCAAGAAGGAGCAAGCCGCGGCTACCGGCAAGGTGACCGTTTTGTCTGCCTCTGGCTTCTTGTAGTGGTAGCTGGCCTCCTCCAGGGCTGGTAGGGCAGAAGGACAGGAGACGAACACCAGGTGGCGCCAGAGAAAATGATAGGCGGAACTACCCAACCCCTGATTGGCTAGAGGTGAAGCAGGCAAGCAGGCGAGGGCTAGTGGAGAGCCTAAAGGCCCGGACACGTGAAAAGCAGCCCGACCACAGCTACTCAGAGCTACTAGCAGGCAAGGAAAGCCAGAGGGGCAAGGAAGAAGGAGCTGCCACTGTCCACTGACTTCTGTCGTCGTATCTTTCCCACTGCTAACCACGTTCCCTTCTCCTCCTGCTCCTCCGGCCTCTAAGCTGTTTGCTGATATTATATTCATATCCCACCTTTGCTCCAAGATGTTCCTCTCCACATTTTACCCCTGTGAGGTAGGCTCGGCTGACAGATGGTGACTGGCCCGAGATCACACAGCGAGCTTTCTGGCCCAGAGGGGAGTTGAACCCTTGTCTCCCAAGTCCTAGTCTGGCACTCTAACCATGAAACCACACTGGTCCTCACGTGTTTAAACAGGCATTTTCCAAATCTGATGACTCAAACCTCCTTCTTCCATTGTTTTGGTTGCTGTTCTAAATGGGCTTCCTTTACTGTACATTGCAATTATGGATTTTATTCAAGTCTTGCTATACAGTGGTACCTCGGGTTACAGACACTTCAGGTTACAGACTCCGCTAACCCAGAAATAGCACCTCAGGTTAAGAACTTTGCTTCAGGATGAGAACAGAAATCGCATGGCAGCAGCAGGAGGCCCCATTAGCTAAAGTTAACAGTTTCAGGTTAAGAACGGACCTCCAGAACGAATTAAGTTCTTAACCCGAGGTACCACTGTATGTGTGTGTGTGTGTGTGTGTGTGTGTGTGTGTGTGTGTGTATATATATATATATATATATACACACACACAAATATATTGGTTTTAGACTTGTAAGCCACTTTTGGCAATGAAGAGGCATGCAGATGAATAAGGAATAATAATGAGCTGGTAGAGACAATGTGTCTAACCTTTCGCTCTACCAACAGGGGACTCTGGAAGATCAAATAATCCAGGCCAACCCTGCGCTGGAGGCCTTCGGGAATGCCAAGACCTTGCGGAACGACAACTCGTCCCGATTTGTGAGTGTCGCTCGAGAGGGAATTTGAGGCGGGGGGCGGGGGGAAACACTGCCAAAATAACTGCCTACGAGGTTGCATAATCCCATATAGGCCCACTCAAGTCGCTTCCACCTGCAGAACTGACACTGCTACAGGGGCCCAACAACCCTCGTTCTGCGATGGTGAGAAACAGATCTTATAGTGCTTCAGCTTCCAACCTTTGGAACTCCCTGCCTCTTGACACCAGAGGACTCGTTTCAGCACCTGCTAAACGCATTTCTGTCTAGGCAAGACTCCCCAGAGATTTAGAACATTGCCGTGTGTTTTCATACGTTCTTGTCTTATCATTTACTTATTTTTTTTGAATGTTTTGGATAGCTTGGTTAGAGCTGATTGTGCCAAGGTTGCAGGTTAAATTCCTGTATGGGACAGCTGCATATTCCTGCTCTCTGGGTCCCTTCCAACTTTATATGATTCTTTGAAATAGCTGTTCCGAACTGTTTTTACTGATAATTTCGTTGTTCTATTCTTTTTTGTAAACTTCTGTGAAGCTTTCCTCTGCCATCAAGCGGTATATAATTGGGGAGGGGAGAATAAAACCAATAGATAATTATTATTTTTGCTCCATCCGCCCTGCCTGCACCTCCTGCTCAGTTTCTTCTTTTCTCTTCCAGGGCAAATTTATCCGGATCCATTTTGGGGCGACGGGGAAGCTGGCCTCAGCCGACATAGAGACCTGTGAGTTTGCCAAAGGCCTGTCCTTCTTTCCTTCTCCTGATCTCTGGCCCTCCTCCCTGAATTAACGTAAGGACGCAAGTAAGGCCCTGCCGGCCGGATCAGGCCAATGGCCCACCTAGCCCAGCCCTTGTTCTCACCTGTGGGAAGCCCCCAAAACGCAGAACCTGCGTGTAAGAGCATCTTCGCCTCTTGCGATTCCCAGCTGCTCATATTGCCTCCAACAGTGGAGACGGAAGTTTGGCTAGAAGCCTTTATCCTCCATGAATTTTTTCTCCCGTTCGTCGTTGATCCTCCATTTCAACTGCCCCGCCTTCTCTCCTCTTATTCCTCAGACCTCCTGGAAAAGTCCCGGGTCATCAATCAGCTGAAAGCTGAGAGGAACTACCACATCTACTACCAGATCTTGTCCAACAAGAAGCCAGAGCTCCTGGGTGAGTTACTGCAAAGGACTCTGGCCCAGGTCTGAGATCTTGCTGAGATGTTCTGTACATAGAAGAAATCTAAGCCTGTGCTAGAATGGCGGTAGGGCACCTGGTCTGCGGGCAGAAGGTCCTAGGGTCATGTGCATAGTAGGGATGAGAGAGATTCCCTGCCTGAAAGGCTGCCAGTCAGAGTAGACAATGCTGAGCTACAGCATAGGTCGGCAAAATAAGGTAATTGGATGCAAAAAAACAGGGGGAAATTGGAAATAAAAAAAATATGAATTTTATTTTTTTTAAAAAAAGAAAAGGGACAATCTTCCTTTTGCCTTATTCCCTGCCCAATGCCTTTCCTTCCCAGACATGATGCTGGTAACCAATAACCCGTACGACTACGCCTTCATCTCCCAAGGAGAGACCACGGTGCCGTCCATCGATGACGCTGAGGAGCTGCTGGCCACTGACGTGAGTAGCTGGGGGGGGCAGAAGTCGTATTCCAAGCGAGTCACCCACCCCTCGCGGCCGTGTGGGCAGAAACAGCCAACCCTCCCCTTGCTTCCTCCTCCCGCAGAGCGCCTTTGACGTCTTAGGCTTCACCCAGGAAGAGAAGAACTCCATCTACAAGCTGACGGGCGCGATCATGCACTACGGAAACATGAAGTTCAAACAGAAGCAGCGCGAGGAGCAGGCAGAGCCCGACGGCACAGAAGGTGAGGGAGGATGCTTGCGATGAACCGCAAGCGAGGCAAATGAATGCTGGGTCGCAGGGCAGGATGCTCTGTCCCAGCCTTCCCCAACCAGATGCCTCCTTTGCGTCAAGAAAACAGAACCCCACAACTTGTGTAAATTATAGATACATGTATATGCATATAGGGACGTGGGTGGCGCTGTGGGTTAAACCACAGAGCCTAGGGCTTGCCGATCAGAAGGTCGGCGGTTCAAATCCCCGCGACGGGGTGAGCTCCCGTTGCTCAGTCCCTGCTCCTGCCAACCTAGCAGTTCAAAAGCACGTCAAAGTGCAAGCAGATAAGTAGGTACCGCTCCGGCGGGAAGGTAAACAGCGTTTCTGTGTGCTGCTCTGGTTTGCCAGAAGTGGCTTAGTCATGCTGGCCACATGACCCGGAAAGCTGTACGCCGGCTCCCTCGGCCAGTAAAGCGAGATGAGCGCCACAACCCCAGAGTCGGTCACGACTGGACCTAATGGTCAGGGGTCCCTTTACCTTTTGTTTTGGCAAATCCTGGGCAGGAGTCACGTGGGGCAATGAAGCCCTCCTGCAGCTGGAGAAATTCCAGCTGCCTCTCTTATTCATTCATTCATTCATTCATCCAAATAATAATAATAATAATAATAATAATAATAATAATAATAATAATAATAATTTATTTCTACCTTGCCCATCAGGCTGGGTTTCCCCAGCCACTCTGGGCGGTTTTCAACAGAACATTAAAAACTGGATAAAACATCAAACATCAAAAACTTCCCTAACCATTTCATCATGCCTTGCCTGCTGCCTCCGCCCTGTTTCTAGCCTTTATCATTTTAATAATTTTAAATGGAATTTAAATGAAAGGAGGCTCTCTTGGTTTCCTGACACGTAGCAGAAGTCGGTAGCAGAATCCTGTGCATACTCAGAGCGCCCCCAAGAGGTTGGGAGATGTGGGCCCACTTCCCTCACGGGGTCTGCCTTTGATGTTGCCTCGCTTTTGGAATCCCTTCTGTCTTTTCTACTGCCGTTCCTCAACCAAGGCGAGCCATGGTGTAACCGAGTGGTTTCCTCCCCACCCACCCCCTGCCCCAATTCTGAATTTCCAGAAGCCGACAAGTCTGCCTACCTGATGGGCCTGAACTCGGCCGACCTGCTCAAAGGTCTCTGCCACCCGAGGGTCAAAGTTGGGAATGAGTACGTCACCAAAGGGCAAAATGTCCAGCAGGTGAGAGACAGTCCTGGGGGGGCAGGGGGCGGGACGAGGATTCCTTTTCCCAGGCTCTTGGAACTAGAGCTAGAAGGAGCCACATTTTGAAATTTGGCACCATATACAGTATATAATATGTAAATTTAACTGGACGTGAAATGTTGGAGTTTGGGGGCATTCTTTCGAGGTTTTGAAGGCCACAAGTTGCGCCCTCGACCTTCCCAGATTTGTTTTAGCTGGTTAATGAGATGTACCTCTCTCTCTCCCCTCCCCCCTTTTTAAAAAACAACCCAGGTGTACTACTCAACTGGAGCCCTGGCCAAGTCTGTATATGAGAAAATGTTCAACTGGATGGTGACCAGAATCAATGTCACGCTGGAAACCAAGCTTCCACGACAGTATTTCATCGGGGTGCTGGACATTGCTGGTTTTGAGATCTTCGATGTAAGTGGTTCTCTTCCAAGGAGAATCCATTTTGAGATTTTGAATACCGTATTTTTCACTCATAAGATGCACCAGACCACAAGGTGCACCTAGTTTTTGGAGGAGGAAAACAAGAAAAAAAATATTCTGAATCTCAGAAGCCAGAACAGCAAGAGGGATCGCTGCGCAGTGAAAGCAGCAATCCCTCTTGCTGTTCTGGCTTCTGGGATAGCTGCGCAGCCTGCATTTGCTCCATAAGACGCACACACATTTCCCCTTACTTTTTAGGAGGGAAAAAGTGAGTCTTATAGAGCAAAAAATACGGTAACTAACTGGGTGGTCCAGCTTGGCTTTGCCGGGTGGAAACCAGGAAAGACGAATGGGTGGTCCAGCGTGACCGACAAATAACCGCCTGGTCCCCATTTCTGCTGGCATTATTATTATTATTACTAATACTACTACCCAATCATGAATCTATGCAAAATAGTTCAGGGGGTAATTTTCAGAAGGCTTCCTGAAAAGACTGGCAGCCTTCGACATCGCTCCTGGCTAGTGAGCCAGTGTGCTGGAGCAGTTAGAGTGCTAGACTAGGACCTGGGAGACCATGGTTCGAATCCCCGCTCAGCTATGGAGCTCACTGAGTGCGCCCATCACTGCCTCTCAGCCTAACCTACCTCACATGGTTGTTGCAGGGATGGACTGAAAAGGAGGGGGAGACCTGTATGCACCACCTTGGCTCCTTGTGAGGAAAAAGGTGGGATAAGACACATAAGTAGAGGGAGACAACCTGGAAGGGAGGACAGATTGCCAGTCCTTGATTTCCTTTGCCCCATCTCTCTTCCCAGTTCAACAGCTTTGAGCAGCTGTGCATCAACTTCACCAACGAGAAGCTGCAGCAGTTCTTCAACCACCACATGTTTGTGCTGGAGCAGGAAGAATACAAGAAAGAAGGGATCGAGTGGGTCTTCATCGACTTCGGCATGGACCTCCAGGCCTGCATTGACCTCATCGAGAAGGTGCCTCCTTGCCTCCAACATACCCTCCTTAGTCCCCAAAGGGCAACTTTCATTCATTTATGCCTAAGTTGGGGCAATTGCCTCCCAGAGTGGGCAAGGTTGTCGATAGGTAGGGCAGTAAGAGATTGTAGGTAAAGGTAAAGGGACCCCTGACCATTAGGTCCAGTTGTGGCCGACTCTGGGGTTGCGGCGCTCATCTCGCTTTATTGGCAGAGGGAGCCGGTGTACAGCTTCCGGGTCATGTGGCCAGCATGACTAAGCCGCTTCTGGCGAACCAGAGCAGTGCACAGAAACACCGTTTACCTTCCCGCCGGAGCGGTACCTATTTATCTACTTGCACTTTGACGTGCTTTCGAACTGCTAGGTTGGCAGGAGCAGGGACCGAGCAACAGGAGCTCACCCCGTCGCGGGGATTCGAACCGCCGATCTTCTGATCGGCAAATCCCAGGCTCTGTGGTTTAATCCACAGCGCCACCCACATCCCATGATTGTAGATTCATGGAATTGTGGGGTTGAGACCCCCGAGAGTCATCCATTCCAACCCCCTGAGGTACAGCTAAAGAATGCCTTCCAGGGGGTCATCCAACTTCTGTTTAAAAACCTCCAATGATTACTAGACCTGTCTATTTCTCTTCCATCTCAGTTTCACATGTGCCACAATCATAGGCCCATTCCATACCATGGATTTTTCAAAAGAATGCATGGGAAATTGCATTTGTCCACGTCTCATGCACAATTCTTCCCCTGGAAATGTGCGTTTTTGCATCCTCTTCAGCACCCAGCTCCAAAAATATGCATTTCCCCCCCCCACACACACATTTTAACGATTTAAAATGCATTCAGTGGTACCTTGATTCTCAAACTTAATCCGTTCCGGAAGTCTGTTCCAAAACCAAAGTGTTCCAAAACCAAGGCGCGTTTCCCATAGAAAGTAATGCAAAATGGATTAATCCATTCCAGACTTTTAAAAACAACCCCTAAAACAGCAATTTAACATGAATTTTACTATCTAATGAGACCATTGATCCATAAAATGAAAGCAATAATCAATGTACTATACTATAAAATAAATAAGACAGTATTATAAATGATAAAAAATTTAAAAAAAAATTCTTACCTGCTTTTATCCATTTCCGCAGTCACACAATCAATCGATCAGTAGCTGAACTGGGTTCCACACGGTCACAAAAACAAATTAACCAAAAAAGCCTCAAAAGCAAAAATGCAAAATAAATAGCAAAAACAAAAGCACCAAACTTAATCCGTTCCGGAAGTCCATTTGACTTCCGAAATGTTTGAAAACCAAGGCTCAGCTTCTGATTGGTGCAGGTGCCCGGGAAGCAATAGCCAGCATCAGATGTTTGGCTTCCGAAAAACGTTCAAAAACTGGAAAACTTACCTCCAGGTTTTTGGTGTTTGGGAACCAAGGCATTTGAGAACCAAGGTACCATTGTATTTTTGTATACATTTATTGGCGCCGAGAAGTTCAGACTTCTGCAAAATCCACTTAATAGTTGCGTTCCAATCTGCACATTCAGTCTAGGACCAGCAAATCAAGCCAGCCCTTTTCCAAAAGCAGCCCGGACAAATTTCCCCTCCATCCCTAAACGAGGGGAACCACCTGAGGTCATCTGGATGTCCTGGACATATGAACCTGTTGCCTCCACAATCTGCACAGTCAGGGTATTCCTTTCTCAGTGTTGGAAGGTTTTAAAGCAGAGCTTGGATGGCCGCCTGCCAGGGATTCTTCCTGTGTTGCAGGGGGCTGGACTAGATGGTCCTTGGGAGTCCCTTCCGACTCTACCATTCTTCGATTACATGCCGCTGCTGCTTTTTATGGCGAATGCCATAAAGAGAAGCGCCGTGGCTCAGTAGTGGGATACCTGCTTTGCATGCAGAAGGTCCAATCCCTGGCCTCTCTCTGTGCTGGGCCTGGGAGTAACCTGTGAAACACGGTCCAGGACCGGTCCAGAATCCGAAGGTTCTGCTGGGAGACAGTCCGACAGGGCCAAGGCAGGACATGAGGCAGGAAACCAGGCAAGGACAGGTACAGGATCTCAGGCAGGATCTAGCATACAGCAATATTGCTCCCGCAACCTGGGGCAGCCTTTTACCTTCGTCGGGGTAGCGGCCAGTCCTGATCCCCTGGCGACTCACCTCCCTGTTTCACCCGAAGGCGAGCACTCCTCCTGCGAGTACTCAGGTCTCTCCTTCTCTCAGACCTCAGTCTCTGCAGCTCGGGAGACGTCGGTGGGTTACTAGACCCAGAGGCCGCCTCAGCCTCCCCTAACCAAACTGGTAGTGGAACAGCTGTAAGTGATGGCCCAGCTGAAGGCAACGAGGTCATCCTTGCATCTGGAGCCAGGGCAGGCTCAGGCCCCTGACTCGGCCCAGCTGGTGTTTGTTGCAGGGGAACCTGTACAGACTGGGACTCTTCAGGATCCGGCCCCAGACTTGGTTCAGATGATGCCTGAGGCAAAGGATCAGGTGCAGACTGAGACTCCTCTGGTTCCGGGTCTGAGCCCGAGTCCCAGGCCATCACACTCTCCCTGCTCAGCCTCTGTGCGATCAAAATCCTGGGGGCCACTGCCAGTCCGTGTAGGCAGTATTGAGTTAGGTGGACCCAATGGCCTAGCTCAGCATAAGGCCATCCTTATGGCTCCATCCATAGCAAACGGCCACGGGGCGGAGCTGCCTGCTGGTGCCTCCTCCTCCTCGCCCTCCATCCCCTGATGCCTGGTCCTCTTCCACAGCCCATGGGCATCATGTCCATTCTGGAGGAAGAGTGCATGTTCCCCAAGGCCACCGACATGACCTTCAAGGCCAAGCTGTACGACAACCACCTGGGCAAGTCGGCCAACTTTGGGAAGCCCCGCAACATCAAGGGCAAGCCGGAGGCCCATTTCTCCCTCATGCACTATGCCGGCACCGTCGACTACAACATCAACCACTGGCTGCAGAAGAACAAGGACCCCCTCAACGAAACCGTGGTGGGGCTCTACCAGAAGTCGTCTCTCAAGCTCCTGGCTCATCTCTTCGCCAACTACACCGGATCGGATGCACGTAAGGGAGGGAACGGGAGGGGGCATGGCCGGGCTGCCCGCATCCCAAACTCCATTCCGGTCCGTGAGATTGGATCTACAGAAAACCAAAGGCTCTGGTTTGGAGTCATTCGCTTTAATACTATGGCAGCCCAGTGACCCTCAGTCAGCGCGGCCGTTGGAGTGTGGGACTAGGACCTGGGAGGCTGGGTTCGAATTCCCACTCTGCCGCAAGGCTTCCTGGGCGAAGTTGGGCCTGTTGTTCACTCTTAGCCTGACTTACCAGGGCACGCGAATGAAAGCAAAACGCAAACTGGATGCCTGCCCACATCGCATTGCGATGAAAACAAAACAGTGTTATGTATTTGTAATAAAAATCAGCAGCCCTTCGTCAGCCTCGTGCCCTGCCCTTGTCTCAGTGCATATAGTTTCAAGCCAGCCACTAATAATAATGATAATAATAATAATAATAATAATAATAATAATAATAATAAACATTTTTATTTATACCCCACCCTCCCCAGCCAAGACCGGGCTCAGGGCGGCTAACAACCAATAATAAAAACAAGTTGATTAAAATACAACTTAAAGAACAAGATTAAGATACAACATTAAAACATTAAGATGCAGCCTCTTCACAGGAGGAGAAAGGAAAAAAGAAAGAGGGGGAGGGAATCAAATTGATTCTAAGCCAAAGGCCAGGCGGAACAACTCTGTCTTACAGGCCCTGCGGAAAGAAATCGGATCCCGCAGGAACAGAACATTCCACCAGGCCGGAGCCAGTGTTGAAAAGGCCCTGGCTCTGGTTGAGGCTAATCTGACTTCCTTAGGGCCCGGGACCTCTAGGGTGTTGCTATTTATGGACCTTAAGGTCCTCCGTGGGGCATACCGGGAAAGGCAGTCCCGTAGGTACGAGGCTCCTAGGCCGTGAAGGGCTTTCAATCCATGGGAGTCCTCTCCAACCAGGTAGATATTTGAGCTGTAGCGGGGGAAGCATGTGACCCTCTCCTGTTGGATCCCACGCCTTCCTGATTAATACATTTTGGTATTTCTTCACCTATGCTCATCCTTTAGGCTGCATCTTGAATCCCCATTTTTCTCTCTCCAAACAGCTCCTGATTCCAAGGGGAAAACGACCCACAAAAAGAAGGGCTCCTCCTTCCAGACTGTGTCTGCTCTGCACCGGGTGAGGATATCCTGAGGCCAGCTTCCTTGGAGAGTCTGGCAGCACCACCCTTAGGCAACAGCCCTTGGGCTGCGCTCCTTCCTTACTCCTAGGGCTCCTCTGCTTCCTTGCACCCCTTTCCCCAGAGAAGGATGAGCTTCTGTGGTGGGCTTCCTCTGGCTGCAGCGCCCTCCTTAGGCCTACCTGCCCCATCACCACCAGTTGGCTGTCTGGAAACAAAAGGGGTTGCCAGGACGTTATTGGGGGACCCAGCGAGGGCTGAGCCAAGCTTGCCATGTTGCTCCCATCGCCCAAACTTCTCTTCAGTGGAGTTCCCACAACGAGGACCAAGTGGACAAACACATCTTTTCTCCCCAGCCACTGACTTATGTCCATCTCGATCTTTTCTTATTTCTTTTCATCCCATCCCAGCCTCTTCTATATTATGTTTTGGACTTTTTCTTTTTTCTCCTCTTTGGCGGTCCCTCGTAGCCGAGTAAGATTGTCTTCCACGAACAAGGTCTTAACAGTGAGTCTGTAAGTGACTGTGGAGGCCAATTCTGCATCCACAGGTCCTTCCATGGTGGGCACATAGGTTTCCGGGCGGGAGCTGATTATGGTGAGGGTTTGCCAAATGCGCCTTCCTCTTAGCACATTTCTTCCTTTCGTCCTGAGCTTGAGCATCTTCAAAGCCCAGGACACCTTTGGTAAACGCTGTTCTCCAATTAGAGAGCTTGCAGGACAATGTTTCCTAGTTGTCAGTGTTTATACTACATTTTTAAAGATTTGCCTTGAGAGAGTCTTTAAACCTCTTTTCTTGACCATCAGCATTACGCTCTCCATTTTTAAGTTCAGAATAGAGTAGTTGCTTTGGAAGACGATAATCAGACATCCTGATTATTTTGGACAGCAACTTGGCTGGCTGGGGCTGATGGAATTTGTAGTCCAAAGCATCTAGAGCAGGCATGGCCAAACATGGCCCTCCATATGTTTTGGGACTACAATTCCCATCATCCCTGACCACTGGTCCTGTTAGCTAGGGATGATGGGAGCTGTAGTCCCAAAACATCTGGAGGGCCAAGTTTGGCCGTGCCTGATCTAGAGGTTGGCCAAGCCTGCCTTGTGGCCTCCAGTCCCTTTTTCTCATCCCCCTTCCTGTCTCCAGCAAAACTATAACTCCTTTTCTCTGCCTGCTTTCCTTCCCCGTCAATCAAATCCATCTGCCCATCCTCTGCCTTGCCTGCCTGGACACCTCTCATTCCACCCTCCTTCATAAAACTCGCTCCATCTCAACTACCTGCCTGCCTTCCCCAGTTGTCCTTCCTCGCCTCTCCCCTTCCTCCACCCCATCTCAACTCATCTGCTCTTCCTTTCTCACCCAGGAGAACCTCAACAAGCTGATGACCAACCTGCGCTCCACCCACCCTCATTTTGTACGCTGCATCATCCCCAATGAGACCAAGTCTCCAGGTGAGATCCCAGGTCCCTCTTGTATGATGTGCCTTTGGGGCCCTAGCGCTCTCCCTCTCTCTTGGACTCCCATCAGTCCAAGCCAGCACGGCCAATGGTGGTGAGAGCTGTAGTCCTTGCACAAGGCCTGTAGCTCAGTGGTAGAGCCACCTGCCTTGCATGCTGAAGGTCACAGGTTCAATCCCTGGCGTCTCCAATTAGGGTTTCCATTGTAACTGGTGTAACCCCAGCGAGAGAGATTTTTGAAGTATTTTAAGTGGTTTAGAAATGCTTTTAAATCACTAGATTAAAGTGCTTACGTGGTAGGGACTGATTTCCCCCTTTCTTTTCTTTTTTGAAAATTAAATCTTTATTGGTTTAAAATACAAAGATACAAGGATACAAACATACAACAAAGGTAAGTATTTCAGAGTTAAATATAAAAAGAAAAGAAAAGGGGGGGAAAAGAAAATTTTGAAGCAAAGACAAAAAAATGATAAAAAGGAAAAAAAGACCAAAGATTTATACGACATTATATCTATCAAATTAAAAAAATTTTTTTTACAAAAAACTTCCAATCTTTCTCGTCATACTTTTTCTGTTGTCATGGTATTATCGCACAGTTTTGTTTTATATCCTTTTTCATACATTCTACTATCATGTTTATATCATTTATCTATTATTCGCAAGTATCATTCCAGTTCTGCTAAGGTGGTATCATTTTTGCAATATAATCTTATATATTTTTAAAATACTTTCCATTCTCCGTATGTTTTCTGGTTTAAAACTCCCCTGATTTTTCCTGTCAGCTTTGCCAGTTGGAAATACTCTGTCACTTTCACGCACCCATCCCCTTTCTCCTGCCTTCTCAGGTGTGATGGACAACCCCTTGGTCATGCATCAGCTGCGCTGTAACGGGGTGCTGGAGGGGATTCGGATCTGCCGGAAGGGGTTCCCCAACCGGATCCTCTATGGGGACTTCCGGCAGAGGTAGGCTTAACTCTCAAGTGGTGAAGACAGAGGATGCTTCAGAGAAGCTGAGAGTGTCACTGGGGGAAAGTACATGAATATGGGTGTGCCCCAAGCGCAATGGGGCAACGTCGGAGGGAGGTTGCCTGCATGGCAGTTCACTGTCAGGGTTATGTCTGCTCAGTTCAAAAAGAAAATGCATTCTGCCTTTTATAGAATCCTAGAATTGTAGACGCGGGTGGCGCTCTGGGTTAAACCACAGAGCCTAGGACTTGCCGATCAAAAGGTAGGCGATTCGAATCCCCGCGACGGGGTGAGCTCCCGTTGCTCAGTCCCTGCTCCTGCCAACCTAGCAGTTTGATAGCACGTCAAAGTGCAACTAGATAAATAGGTACCACTCCGGTGGGAAGGTAAACGGAGCGCTGCTCTGGTTCGCCAGAAGCGGCTTAGTCATGGTGGCCACATGACCCGGAAGCTGTACGCCGGCTCCCTCGGCCTACAGAGCGAGATGAGCGCCGCAACCCCAGAGTTGGCCACGACTGGACCTAATGGTCAGGGGTCCTTTTACCTTTACCTTAAAATTGTAGAGTTGGAAGGGGTCCCGATGACCATCTAGTCTAACCTCCTGCGGTGCAGAAATCATAGCTACATATACAGTCATGCCTTGGTTGTCAAACGCCCTGGAACTCGGACGTTTTGGCTCCTGAACGCCACAAACCCGGAAGTGATTGTTCCGGTTTGCAAACATTCTTCTGGAACCCGAATGTCCGACGGGGCTTCCACGGCTTCTGATTTTGGAAGTCGAATGGACTTCCGGAACGGATTCCGTTTGACTCCCAAGGCACGACCGTAAAGACATTTATATACCGCTCGATCATCAACATTTTATCCAGATGTAAAAGGTACTCACGGTACAACCTTAAATGATTTTAGCGTTGGAAGAATTGACCGCTAATGCCTCACAGTCTCGCAGTTTCGTACCAGCAAAGGAAGCGTTCTATCTGTTGCGTCGCAGCTCCAACCCCCTCGCTCTCGGAGCTCAAAACAGAGCTTTCCGGGGAGGGGGGGGAGCCCGCTTTTGAAGCCTGCCAGATTCCACATCCTCAAAATTTGAGTTTTTTCCTGGGGGTCCGCTACGCTGGAGCGGTTTTCCCCGCCTTTGATGTACCGAGGTCTCCTCCGACGAAGAGACCTCCAACTGTGATGGCGCGCGCTCAGCTGGAAGCCCCTGATCATCAACATTTTCAGGTGGTTCTGTGGGGAACTTTGAAGTCCTCTTGAACATTCCTACCCAAATCTCTGGTTTCTTGAGATTTAGGCATGGGCAACACCTTTCCAAACTTGCTTTCACAGTCGTGAGGACTAGATGAGAGAGAGAAAGATGAGATTCTCCGGGCCCCAAGTATTCTGCCACAATTTAGTTGTGAAATATACACGGTCCTGGCCTTTGATCTGGGCATCTGCCCATGTTGAGAGGATAAAGCCCAGGGAAGGGAAGCTGTCAGGGGTTATCTAGCGCTGCTTCCTTTCCTCTTTCCCAGATACCGCATCCTGAACCCAGCCGCCATCCCCGAAGGCCAGTTCATCGACAGCAGGAAGGGGGCGGAGAAGCTGTTGAGCTCCCTCGATATCGACCACAACCAGTACAAATTTGGGCACACTAAGGTGAGAGGCGGGATGAGCCACTTCCTCACCAGGAAAAGGCGGTGACATCATCATTCCGGGCCGCGCTGTTGATTGGCTCTTCACAACAGAGGAGGCTAGGGCTAATCCTGGGTTGGGGTATGTGTTTTCTCCGCTGTCAAGGTTCCTGGTGAGGTGTGGCTTGGCTGTGACACACAAACACAGGCACAGGACCCAAGCTTCAACATGTACAGAGCAGGGCGACCGAGATCATATAGGCCCAGTAGCAACCTGGTAACCTGCGTAGGGACCTGAGCACAGGTTGTTTTTCTGAAAAATAGAAAACCCCCACAATGCTCTCTTTTTTTGCCCAGGTGTTCTTCAAGGCTGGTCTCCTGGGTCTGCTGGAGGAGATGAGGGACGAGCGTCTCTCTCGCATCATCACCCGCATCCAGGCCCAGTCTCGCGGAGTCCTCGCCAGGATAGAAGTCAGGAAGATCATGGAAAGGAAGTAAGTCCCTTAGTGGATTTTTCCGGAATTTGTAGGTGTGGTTAGATGGGGAACGGCCTGGGCATGTTGGAGCCCTCTGGCAATAATTAGGTATTGGGGAGAAATCCAGTCCTCATTTAAAAGTGAACCTGCCCAATTCACGGTTACTGAAACTGAAAGCTGGTCATCCTTCAAGATTCACAGCTGCCCGAATTTTGCAAATGCCATTCTCCAGGCAAGCAATGTGCCCCAGAATGCATATAGCAGGGCGAAGTGTGCAGAGAAATGCACGTATTAGTGGAAATAAATACATTAACATGAAGCAATGCATAAAAAGTGGGTGCAGTAGGCAAAACACTCGCTGGTGAATTTTCGCGAGGAATTTTTTTTTCTAAAAAAAAGAATTGCAAACTAATGGGGAGGATTGAACGAGGGGAAATTGGGAGGCTGAGAGACACCAAAATGGACAGACTCACTCCTCCCTTAGTCAGAACTAGGTGGACCCAGGAAACTGCTCACATACAAACTCAGCCTAGCTGTATAATCTTGAGGACTATAAAATTTATAGATTACATTCTCAGGATGCGGAATTCTGTGCTTCCTACACTGAATGCAACTGCAGAATGGTGGAATAATCCCAACCTTGCTTGTTGCAAGTGAACCTCCTGTTTCAGGCAGGGCTGCGTGGTCTCCCACTTGGCGAGGTGGCCTTTTCTGTGTTTTGTACCCTGATGTGTCCACCCTCACCATGCCACCCCAAACTCTCCCCTTCTCTGATTTGCAGGGAATCGCTGCTGGTGATCCAGTATAACATCCGGTCCTTCATGGTGGTCAAGAACTGGCCCTGGATGAGGCTCTACTTCAAGATCAAGCCTCTGCTGAAGAGCGCGGAGACCGAGAAGGAGATGTTGGCCATGAAAGAGGAGTTTGCCAAGCTGAAGGAGGCTCTGGAGAAGTCGGAGGCCCGGAGGAAGGAGCTGGAGGAGAAGATGGTCTCGCTGCTCCAAGAGAAGAACGACCTCCAGCTGCAAGTGCAGGCTGTAAGTTGGGGCGATGGGGCAATATTATTATTATTAATAATAATAATAATTAATTATGTATACCCCGCCCATCTGGCTGGGCTTCCCCAGCCACTCTGGGCGGCTTCCAAAAAAAATATTAAAATACTGTAATACATCAAACATTAAAAGCTTCCCTAAACAGGGCTGCCTTCAGATGTCTTCTAAAAGTCTGGTAGTTGTTGTTCTCTTTGACATCTGGTGGGAGGGCATTCCACAGGGAGGGCGCCACTACCGAGAAGGCCCTCTGCCTGGTTCCTTGTAACTTGGCTTCTCACAGTGAGGGAACCGCCAGAAGGCCCTCGGTGCTGGACCTCAATGTCCGGGTAGAACGATGGGGGTGGAGATATACTGGACTGAGGCCATTTAGGGCTTTAAAGGTCAGCACCAACACTTTGAATTGTGCTGGAAACGTACTGGGAGCCAATGTAGGTCTTTCAAGACCGGTGTTATATGGTCTCGGCAGCCGCTCCCAGTCACCAGTCTAGCTGCCGCATCCAACAAAGATATTATTTGACCTTCTCCCTTAACTGCGAAAGGAAAATGGCTGAAAAGCACCATGAACTCAGGGTTTCACTGTAAAGCCTTGGGCATGTCTTCTTCCTTCGCCAGGAGCAAGACAACCTTGCAGATGCAGAAGAGCGCTGTGACCAGCTGATCAAGAACAAGATCCAGCTGGAGGCCAAGGTGAAGGAGCAGACGGAGAGGCTGGAGGATGAGGAGGAGATGAACGCCGAGCTGACGGCCAAGAAGCGGAAGCTGGAGGACGAGTGTTCAGAGCTCAAGAAGGACATTGATGACCTGGAGCTGACCCTGGCCAAAGTGGAGAAGGAGAAGCACGCCACGGAGAACAAGGTGAGCGGGGATGGAAGCGAAATCTCTCTTCACTATGTAGTCCAAGGAGCTTTTGCTACTATCAGTTGGGTCTGGATTAAGGTTGGCAGCCGGGAGAGTTGATTCTCCATGAGATTCCTGCACTGGGTGGACTTAGAGTTTTCTTTTGGGAGCCTCTAACCTTTGTTGTGTGCCGCCTTGAATTTTGCCTACATCCATCTTCTTCTTTGGAGATCACTTGTAGCCAAGTAAGATTGACTTCCATTGAGAGCCGGTGTGGTGTAGTGGTTAAGAGCGGTAGATTCGTAATCTGGGGAACCAGGTTCGCGTCTCCGCTCCTCCACATGCAGCTGCTGGGTCACCTTGGGCTAGTCACACTTCTTTGAAGTCTCTCAGCCCCACTCACCTCACAGAGTGTTTGTTGTGGGGGAGGAAGGGAAAGGAGAATGTTAGCCGCTTTGAGACTCCTTAAAGGGAGTGATAAAGCGGGATATCAAATCCAAACTCTTATTCTTCTTCCATAAACACGGTTTTAACAATGAGTCCGTAAGTGACTGTGGAGGCCAATTCTGGATCCACACATCCTTCCACAGTGGGGACATGGGTTTCCGGGCAGGAGTTGATCACAGTGAGGGTTTGCCAAATGCACCTTCCTCTTAGCATGTTTCTCCCTTTCGTCCTGAGTTCGAGCGTCTTCAAAGCCCATGATACCTTTGGTAAAGGCTGTTCTCCAGTTGGAGGCCCGTGTTTCCCAATTGTTGGTGTTTAAACTACATTTTTAAAGATTTGCTATGAGAGAGTCTTTAAACCTCTTTTGTTGATCACCAGCTTTACGGTTTCCATTTTTAAGCTGGGAATAAGTAGTTGCTTTGGAAGACGATAATCAGGCATCCGCACAACATGACCAGTCCAACGAGGTTGATGTTGAAGAATCATTGCTTCGACACTAGTGATCTTTGCTTCTTCCAGTACACTAGCATTAGTTCACCTGACTGCCCAAGTGATGTGTAAAAATTTTCTGAGACAATGTTGATGGAATCTTTCGAGGATTCCATCTAATAACTCAAAATTATAATATGCCCATAGGCTAAGAACCTCACAGAGGAGATGGCTGGCCTGGATGAGATCATCGTGAAGCTAACCAAGGAGAAGAAAGCTCTCCAGGAGGCCCACCAGCAAGCCTTGGATGACCTACAAGCTGAGGAAGACAAGGTCAACACCCTTACGAAAGCCAAGGTCAAGTTGGAACAGCAAGTGGACGATGTAAGTGCATCGACTGCGGCACTCGCAGGGGAGACGGCCTGTTATTTTTCGCACCTTCCTTGAAGGAGTCAGAGGCATTCAGTGTAGTAAAAAAACAACCCACACAACTACATTGTTGATCTTAGGAGTAGCAATTCCTTTCCCAGTTTCTGGATTCAGGGTCTCACTGTCTTTGCTCAACAGCTGGAAGGATCGCTGGAGCAAGAGAAGAAAATCCGTATGGACCTGGAACGAGCCAAGAGGAAGTTGGAAGGGGACTTGAAGCTGACCCAAGAAAGCATCATGGATCTGGAGAACGACAAGCAGCAGTTGGACGAGAAGCTGAAGAAGTAGGGGTGCTTTATTTTATCGCCAACTCCCCGCCTCCCTTTCGTTGTGGGTATTTGTGCTACTGCTGCCTGCCTCTCTGTGGTTGGATGTAGCAAGTTGGTTCTTGTCTTCCCCAGGAAAGACTTTGAGCTCAACGCACTCAATGCTAGAATTGAAGATGAGCAATCCTTGGCCATCCAGCTGCAGAAGAAGCTCAAAGAGCTACAGGTAGAAGGTTGATGACAGGGTGGTGTGCATTGAAGCCAACTTCACTGATGTGGTCTCTCTCCCCCCCCCCTCTGTATATATATATATATATATATATATATATATATATATATATGCATATATATGCGGCCAATCAGAAGCCACAATTTGGTTTTTGAACGTTTTGGAAGTCGGAACGGATTCTGTTTGACTTCCAAGGTACGACTGTGACTGTGTTCCGATCCATGTATTAGTCTAGGAAGTGCAAATTGGGTCAGTCCACTTAAAGATTCAGATTGAATAGAATCCTCCAGTGCCCCTAGATGTTATTGACCTTTGAACCTCCATGGAAGCTTCACGAATCTGGATCTAGGCCTGGGCTTTTAAAATGGAGGCCGCTGACAGAATTCCTGGAGCGTGCTTTTCTAGATCTTGCTGACAGAATGTCTCCCTCCTTCCCTGGTCCAGGCGCGGATCGAGGAGCTGGAAGAGGAGCTGGAGGCGGAGCGTACAGCCCGGGCCAAGGTGGAGAAGCAGCGCTCCGACCTCTCGCGGGAGCTGGAGGAGATCAGCGAGCGGCTGGAGGAGGCCGGCGGGGCCACCTCCGTGCAGATCGAGCTGAACAAGAAGCGGGAGGCGGAATTCCAGAAGATGCGCCGCGACCTGGAGGAGGCAACTCTGCAGCACGAGGCCACGGCGGCCACGCTCCGCAAGAAGCACGCCGACTCAGCGGCAGAGCTGGGGGAGCAGATTGACAACCTTCAGCGCGTGAAGCAGAAGCTGGAGAAGGAGAAGAGCGAGTTGAAGCTGGAGCTGGACGACGTCGCTTCCAACATGGAGCAGCTGCTGAAAGCCAAGGTTCTAAGCCAAAGAACGGGGGCGGGGTTTGTTTGGGGTGGGGCAAGGCAGGTGATGTCATGGTCTGAGGGCGGAGTCACGGTTTGCAGCGGGGTTGTAGCACGGCGGGAGAACAACCAGGAGACATCGAACCGGTTGATTTGGACTGAGATATAGAGCTAGGGAGGGGATGAGATTCAGAGGGAGCACCCTTCATTCCAGAATTAAAATTAAAATTGTTCCCTCCTCTGACCGGGTGCTGCTACTTTCCATTCACCGCTACATTTATTCCCCAACAACTCCTCTCGCCGTTGGGTTTCAGGCCAACCTGGAGAAAATGTGCCGCACCTTTGAGGACCAAATGAACGAGCACCGGGCCAAGTCCGAGGAGAGTCAGCGAATGGTCCATGACCTCACCTCTCAGCGAGCTAAGCTCCAGACTGAGAACGGTGAGTAGGGAAGGCTGATGCACCCCTCTGTTCATACGGCGTCTTTTCCCTGGAGATTGAATTTAGGACATTCTGCATGCGAGGCTGGTGCTCTACCACTGAGCTAAAGCCCGTCTCCCATAGCTTGATGGCTGGCCCTTCTTGACAGTTTTCTGCTTTAGCCATTTCTCCTCCATCTTTGCTCAGATGCAACCAGGTTTCCACCTACCTAAACTTCCATCCATCCATCCATTCAAAGTTTTCTTTCTTCTCTTCCCTCCTGCCATGCCCTACTTTCATCACCCTTCCCTCTTTTCCCTTTCTTTCAAAATGATTGCTCATACAGTGGTACCTCGGTTCTCAAACGTAATCCATTCCAGAAGACTGTTTGAGTTCTGAAACGTTCAACAACCGAGGTGCAAAGGGCGGTCTGCAAATTCAATTAAGAAAATTGAAAAACACGCAGCGGAAGCCATTCAACTTCCAAAGCGTGTTTGAAAATGAAAGAGTTTACTTTCGGGTTTTCAGTGTTGAGGTTCCGAAACATTCATCAACGGAGACATTTGAGAAACGAGGTACCACCGTACCATTTTCATTTACTTTCCAAGCTAAAAATCAATATTCTGATGCTCCTCCCCACTCCAAAAGAAACCCTAAATACATAAATGACCTGAGCTATCCTTCGTGCCTCAACTCTTAACCCTGCAGGGGGGGAGGGGGAACCAGCTAGCAACTAACTTCTATTTTTTAAAAAAACCCTAGTCCACCTAATTTGGTGTTCATCTTTGATGGCACCCTCTGCAGAACATTTTCTGAAGAGAAGTGTGTAGAGACAGACACAGTCAGCCTGTGGGGTCCCTGTTCAATATGGCTGCCGATTCCGATGACAACAAAACTCCCGGAGATAACGGATTCCTCCGCCCCAACTCTTCTCCCTAGGTGAATTATCCCGCCAGATGGATGAGAAGGACGCTTTGATCAACCAGCTGACGCGAGGGAAGCTGACGTACACCCAGCAACTGGAAGATCTGAAGAGGCAACTGGAAGAAGAAGCTAAGGTAAGGGGGACGCAAAGAGGTTTGGGAAGGAAGTCCACAGGACTCAACGCGAAGGGTAGATACTGGTCCTGTCAGGACTGACGGTCACCAAGACCACGTGGCTGTTCCCTTTCCCTCAGGCCAAGAATGCTCTGGCGCATGCGCTGCAGTCGGCCCGCCATGACTGCGACCTTATGAGGGAACAGTATGAGGAAGAAACGGAGGCCAAAGCGGAGCTTCAGCGCTCGCTGTCGAAGGCCAACTCCGAGGTGGCGCAGTGGAGGACCAAGTACGAGACTGATGCCATCCAGAGGACGGAGGAGCTGGAGGAAGCCAAGTAAGTGGGGCGGAGGGCAATGAGACCCACCTCAACTCACAACCACAGGCCTGTTGCACCACCCACCCCTTCCCACCCTTGTATGTTCAAGTTGAAACAATGCAATAGCCAATACAGTGGGACCTCTGGTTGCGAATGGGATCCGTTCCGGAGCTCTGTTCGCAACATGAGCAGAATGCAATGTGCGTCACGATTCGCCGCTTCTGCGCATGTGTGTGACGTCATTTTGAGCGTCTGTGCATGTGCGAGCGGCAAAACCCGGAAGTAACCCTTTCCGGTACTTCCGGGTTGCCGCGGGACGCAACCTGAAAATATTTAACCTGAAGCAAACGTAACAAGAGGTATGACTGTAAAGGGGGAAAATGCAATTGAAAGAACAAAAACACGTAGAATGGTAAAACCGTCCTAGCCGAAAACAGGACAGTCATTTCAGCAAAAGAAATGGGTTTCGTAAAACAAAACAGGCGAAAGTAAAGATGTGTGTACAGCGGAAGCCGTACAATGAAGATGCTGGGCTCTGTGAGGAGGGAATTCAATGGCTTAAGGGCTGCCGCAGAGAAAGTTCTTGC
This sequence comes from Podarcis filfolensis, assembly GCF_964270895.1. Taxonomy (NCBI): domain Eukaryota; kingdom Metazoa; phylum Chordata; class Lepidosauria; order Squamata; family Lacertidae; genus Podarcis; species Podarcis filfolensis. Next base: position 6,562,166 of record NC_139615.1, read on the forward strand.
CCTGCATTTTAGAGGGTAGACCAAGTACCAAGGGGTCTGCCAATCTCAACACCTGAGAGAGTCTTTAGGGATGGAGGCCATCTTCCTTGAGGCCTAAGTTGCCTAGGGTTTTAAATGGCACTATGAGCTCCTTGAATTGGGCCTGGAATCCAACCCCTTTGACTCCAGCCCAAATTTAATTCCCCCTGAAGAGTTGTGGTTTTAAGCAAAGCAGAAGGGGTGAGCCCCTTCTTCTTTCCTTAAGCCCCAGAGGTGCCCTTCCTTGTCATGGATTTGGGCTCCTTCCACGTCCATTGGCTTATGGTGCCTGTCATCTTGACCCGTTTGTGTGTCAGGAAGAAGCTGGCACAGCGCCTGCAAGATGCCGAGGAGGCGGTGGAGGCCGTGAACGCCAAGTGCTCCTCCCTGGAGAAGACCAAGCACCGCCTGCAGAACGAGATCGAAGACCTCATGGTGGACGTGGAGCGCTCAAACGCGGCCGCAGCTGCCCTGGACAAGAAGCAGAGGAACTTCGACAAAGTATGGCGGGAAAAGCGGAGGGAATGATCTGGAAGGGATGGGTAGGGGACAGCTGTGGGTACCCCAGTTCTGCTTAGTGGGGATACTGGGCCCTACTGGACGCTTGTGAAGCTCAGCTCACGTCTGCGCCACATGCTCTTAACTCACTTTAATCAGTACGCCACAATGGCTTGGCTTCAAGGGCGTCCGTTTGCTCACTGTGGGAGCAGTGGGCCTAGGAGTGCCTCAAGAAATAGCTATTCTCAAACCTTACTCTCTCCACTTCTCCATCACCCACCGCAGCTCCTGTCAGAGTGGAAGCAGAAGTACGAGGAGTCCCAGACGGAGCTGGAGTCGTCGCAGAAGGAGGCCCGTTCTCTCAGCACCGAGCTCTTCAAGCTGAAGAACGCCTACGAGGAGTCTCTGGAGCACCTGGAGACCTTCAAGAGGGAGAACAAGAACTTGCAAGGTGAGCCTTTTTCTCCCTCAGGGGCCAATCGTCCCGTGCCCCGAACGAAACGCGCTCCTGTAAGATGCCACCTGACTCCCTACCTTTTTGCTGTTCCCGGCAGAGGAGATTTCCGACCTCACGGAGCAGCTTGGATCCAGCGGCAAGACCATCCACGAGCTTGAGAAAGTGCGTAAGCAACTCGACGCGGAGAAGATGGAGTTGCAGGCGGCTCTGGAGGAGGCTGAGGTGAGGAGGGCCTTTGGCTGTGATCCTAAAGCGACACCGCGGCCATCTTGTTTTTCAGTTGGCCTTTCCATCTTCCTCTTTCCGTTCCCTCAGATTCGTTTCATCCTCCTCTCACGATCTTTCGCCTACATATGTACAAATCTCCTTTCTGTCAGGCCTTTCTCTCCTCGTCCTATTTTCATCTGAGGAATGCGGGAGGGCATGGCATGACCTTGTTCCTTTCCCTCTATCCAATATCTCCCTCCACGATCCAGGCCTCTCTGGAGCACGAGGAAGGCAAGATCCTGCGGGCCCAGCTGGAGTTCAACCAGATCAAGGCCGACATCGAGCGCAAGCTGGCCGAGAAGGACGAGGAGATGGAGCAGGCCAAGCGCAACCACTTGAGGATGGTGGACTCGCTCCAGGCCTCCCTCGACGCCGAGACCCGCAGCCGCAACGAGGCGCTGAGGGTCAAGAAGAAGATGGAGGGCGACCTCAACGAGATGGAGATCCAGCTCAGTCACGCCAACCGCATCGCGGCCGAGGCGCAGAAGCAAGTCAAAACCTTGCAGGGATACCTCAAGGTAACACCAGAAAGTTCAGTCTTCTTGTTCCCCACCTCTCCTGCCCCCGGCAATGTGGTGAAGCTCCCTTCAGTTTGTACCTCATCTCTCCCTCCCCACAACCCCTGGCTTCATCTTGCCTCCCTTCTTCTTTTTCTATAACTTTTATTAAATTTTCTGTTTTACATTTTAGAATATTCATTTAAACCACCTTAAAATATCAGTGACTTCCCTTCTTCTCTTTCCACGGCTCATTTCGCATAAATCCTTGCATATTTTATATAAACTAAACCAATCAGTATTCCATTATTTACATCCATCAAAACTTATTTACACTGTTGAATTTATCTTAATGCTGCCCACGTTTTCAAATATACACAATTTCCCCCCATATATTCAATAAACATTTCCCAATCTTCTTTAAACGAATGTTCTTCTTGTTCTCTTATTCTATAAATTAGATCCGCAAGCTGTGCATATTCCATCAGTTTAAGTTGCCATTCTTCTCTAGTTGGGACCTCGCTCATTTTCCATTTTTGCGCTAACAAAACACGGTCCGCCGTAGTGGCATACATAAATAGCCGTTTTTGACACCTGGGAATTTCCATCTGAATTATCCCCAACAAAAAGGACTGTTTTTTTGGTTTTGTTTTGTTTTGGAAAAGTTCTTTTAAACATTTTTTTCCAATTCATTATGAATTATTTCCCAATGCTCTTTTACCCTTTTTCAGGTCCACCACACATGATGGACCGCAGCCTCAGTCTCATTGCATCTCCAGCACTTATCTCGGCTCTCTCCTTTTCCCTCCCAGGACACCCAGATACAGTTGGACGACGCCGTCCGAGCCAACGAGGACCTGAAAGAGAACATCGCCATTGTGGAGCGGAGGAACAACCTGCTGCAGGCGGAGCTGGAGGAGCTGCGTGCCGTGGTGGAGCAGACGGAGCGGGCCCGAAAGCTGGCGGAGCAAGAGCTGATAGAAACCAGCGAGAGAGTCCAGCTCCTCCACACACAAGTAAGAGTAGCCTCAGAAGCAAGGCTGTTACTAAACCTTCTAGATTGGGATCAGCCGGGAAACAGAAAATTTCTGCCCTCAGGCATCCCTTCCTATTATGTACATTTTCGCTATGCCTCTGTATAGTGGCATTCGCAGGAGTGGCTTAATTCTGATCCCGCATTTGTAAGAAATCGGTACTTTAGTGTGGCAGCACCTTATGCTTCGGAACTCCCTGCCGATTGACACCAGGGTGCGGCCTTCCCTGTGCTCTTTCCGGCGCCTGCTTAAAATCATTTTTGTTTAGACAAGGCTACTCAGATACAGAGCACGTTAATTGGGGTTTGTTTGTTTTTAGCTTACAGCTGTTTTTAATTAATAGTAGGATTTTTAAAAAAAAAAATAGCTGTTTTCAACTCTTTATGACTGGTAATTTTATTGTTTTATTGTTTTTGCAAACTGCTCTGAGGTGTTTTATTTTTATTTTTTAAAAAATCAAGCGGTGCATAACTTTAATGAAATAAATACCATATTTTCCCGTGTATAAGACTAGGTTTCCCCTCTCAAAAATAATGTACAAAATTTGGGGGCATCTTATACACGGATAGATCCCCCCCCATTTTCTTAAACTGGAGTCCCCCAAAATAGGGGGCGTCTTATACATGGGGACAGGAAAATACGGTAACTTCTCAGTAACCGAGCTATCAGGGCATTCAAACTGGGGCCCTCCCCGGAGTGGCCACGCAGTCCTGACCTCACCGACACCTTGGCAGTGATGCCACTGCTATTGCCGCAGCTCTTCCCTGCCCGGTGAGCTACTCCTGGGCTTTCTAGAACATTCTGGGCAGAGACCAGCATTCACCGTATAATCCTAATGTTTTTACCACTGCCTCGGGAGTGCTGTGGGGCAATGGATTTATGGTATGACCAGTAGCAGAAGCTTGGGGTGCCAAGCACGGACCGGAGTCGGGAGATGATTTCTTAGCTGGGGGAGATGGTAGCAGTGCCACAGGCTGCCAGAGAAACATCTGGGTTGTGGGGAAGGGGCATGCGCAGGACCTCAGAAAGGAAGCAACACCTAGGAAGGTCCTCTTTCCCCCAATGCTGGTCGGCCACTCCTGCCTCTGGTGTGGGGGAATGGACTTTCCGTCCATAGCAGATTCCAGAAACCATGGGACCAGCGTGCTGTGGGATTTCTTAGGATGGTTCAGAAATTGGGGCGTGGGGGCTACAAGGTCTAGAAAGAGTGGCTGCCTTTGCCTCAGGCTATGAAGCCGTTTTCTGAGGTCATATTTTGGCAGGTCCTCCTATTTCTCCAGCAGCCCTAGATAAAAAAAAAACACGGCGTATTTGTTTCACAGAACACCAGCCTCATCAACCAGAAAAAGAAGATGGAGTCCGACCTGTCCCAGCTGCAGACGGAGGTGGAGGAGGCAATTCAGGAATGCAGGAACGCTGAAGAGAAGGCCAAGAAGGCCATCACGGACGTGAGTGGAATGAGAGATGTGCTCTTCTTCTTCTCCACGGAAGCAGTGGCTCCAACCTGGAAGGGTTCCTTATGAACATGGAAACCTGCCTCAAACCATTGGTCCATTGAGCTTAGTGGTGTCTACACTGACCGGCAGGGTTTAGACAGATGAGAAGCATTTGCTACTAAGGTTATTTAGGAGGAGCTGCCTCAGCTGCACACTACAACACGGGTGGGTGACCTGCGGCCCTGACCTCATCATGTTCGGCCCCCAACACCTCCCGAAAGTTGATCCATCTTCCCTTCCTTCCTGTTAACGTCCTCCTTGCTTTTCCTAGGTTCTTTCTACTGTGCTTCCCCCCTTTCTGTGTAGTTTCAAAACAGCTGGAAGGCGCAGTGTTTTATTTGATTAAAATAACTTGATGGGATCTTTAAAAAAAACCATTACCTGTTTTATACGGCAAAGGTTTATTTTGGCCCATCAGTCTGAGAACAAGTGCATAGGCTTCAGTCATCTGTGTGCGCGCGTCCGCTGAAGCACACTAAAGTCAGAAAGGAATTTTGTTCATTTGCTGTAGTTCTGTTGTTTAGCTACTTACCTGAGAGTAGCAACATTTAACTCAGTGGCGCTTTGTTCTGAGTTGAATTTTCGCAGGACCAGGAATTCTAATCTGAGGTAGCCATGGTGAAAATTGAAGCAGAGCAGGTTTTTTTCTTTTCTTTTCTGGATTAATAAACCAAAAACAAAACTATTTTCATTGCTGGCTCCACCCACCAGCAGCTCTGCCCACTGCCGGCATGTAGACCCTGAGGGTTTACTCCTGAAGGAATGCAGCCCTGACAGAAAAAAATGTTGCCCCTCTGCCCAGAACAATGTATTCTTCCCCCACCATGTTTAGTGAAGATAATGTGAGCATATCCCAGAATTCGCTTTTTCCTTTTTTCCTTTGATTTATTGAGAGGAGGAGAGGCCTGTTAGTCACATTGACGAGAATACAGTGGTACCTCAGTTTTCGAACGCAATCCGTTCTGGAAGACCGTTCGAGTTCTGAAACGTTTGAAAACAGAAAACTCAATAGCCGACAGCCAGGCCTCAGGATCTTACATTCAGTGGAAGCCGCATGGCATGTTCGACTTCCGAGCATAGCTGTCAACTTTTCCCTTTTATTGCGAGGAATCCTATTCGGAATAAGGGAATTTCTCTTTAAAAAAAGGGAAACATTGACAGCTATGCTTCTGAGGCGTGTTTGAAAACCGAAGTATTTACTTCTGGGTTTACGGCTTTCGTAAACCGAAATGTTCGTCAACGGAGACGTTCGAAAACCGAGGTACCACTGTAAGTGGTTCAGGGATATAAAGAGGAGTATGGGCTTCTGCCCCCTTCACCTCTTCCCCTCGGGATTTTTAAGGCCTGCGTTGGGTTTGCCAGGCTGAGGTAATTCTCTGCTTCCTCCAGGCGGCCATGATGGCGGAGGAGCTGAAGAAGGAGCAGGACACCAGCGCCCACCTGGAGAGGATGAAGAAGAACATGGAGCAGACCATCAAGGACCTGCAGCTGCGGCTGGACGAGGCAGAACAGCTGGCCCTGAAGGGCGGCAAGAAGCAGCTGCAGAAGCTGGAGGCCCGAGTGCGGGAGCTGGAGAACGAGCTGGAGATGGAGCAGAAGCGCAACGCCGAGAACGTCAAGGGCATGCGCAAGTGCGAGAGGCGCATCAAGGAGCTCACCTACCAGGTGCGGGGGCTCAGAAACCTCCTTTCTATGCAGAACAGCATCTAGCTGAGCCAAGATCAAACATGGTTCAATCTAACCACATTCCGAGCAAGTAGCCTCCAGAACACATTGTCAGCGCCATCTCGAACCCAGCTCAGCCCCTGCCCCCGATTGCTAGTGGCTTGGCTCAGGGATCTGGAAAGATCTAGAATCAAGATGGCGATCTCGCCAAGCTTAAGATCACCTAATCGAACTGGTGGCATGCAAAATCTAATGAAGAGCTGCGTTGCTCTGTGATTTTCGAATAACAGGCAGAGTTGAAACTAGTTGAGAATTCAGAGGTACAGTGGTACCTCGGGTTAAGTACTTAATTCGTTCCGGAGGTCCGTTCTTAACCTGAAACTGTTCTTAACCTGAAGCACCACTTTAGTTAATGGGGCCTCCTGCTGCCACCGCGCCGCCGGAGCACGATTTCTGTTCTCACCCTGAAGCAAAGTTCTTAACCCGAGGTATTATTTCTGGCTTAGCAGAGTCTGTAACCTGAAGCGTATGTAACCCGAGGTACCACTGTATATTGTATTTAATTAAGGAGTATCAGAGTTTTTAGGGGGCTAACCAGGCTGGGATAGCTGGGATAGCAGGCTTGTTGGTTTTTGAATGTCTGGTGTAGATTTTTTCAATTTTGTTGTTCTGTATGGGACAATCACAATAAAGATTATCGTATCGTATCTGCCACCTGAGGCAAATGCTGATTGCTGCTAATGGTAGGGCCAGCTCTAGAATGCAGTGTGAGCAGGAACGAAAGTCATTTAGGAATGGTTGTATGGGGGAGGAATCAATTCTGGGTGAACCCAGCAGGGAAAGGAAGCTAAGAAGGCCTGACTTTTTGAATAGTTTGGTAGCCGTCTAGGGCTGCTGGGTAAAGTTTGTTCCTTCTAATCCAGCCTCCGTGGACCATTTGCAGTCCTGCAAATACTACATGGGAGGTGGCAAAGCTGTCAACCCAGCACAGTGTGTCAGTTTCCTTCTTCAGCCAAATAACCTGCCTGTCTCTCCTTTCTTTCATTTTGTGTTGTAGACGGAGGAGGACCGGAAAAACCTCGTCCGTCTCCAAGATCTGGTGGATAAACTCCAGTTGAAAGTCAAGGCTTACAAGAGGCAGGCTGAAGAAGCGGTAAGCACGCAACCTTCGGGGCTAGCGTCCTTCAGCCCTGGGTCATCGTCTACAGTTGGACTACAACTCCCACCAGCCCTAGCCAGTTTAGGTCAGGGATGATGGGAGATGTAGTCAAAGCAACATCTGGGGGACCCAAGGCTGAGGAACACTCGCCTAGGCTCCCTCTGCCTCCTTGACACCTGGGAGAACTCACCATGACCTGCCTCCTACGTGGCCCACCTAGGAACACAGAAAACTGTCTTATACTGGTATTGAGATCAGTAATGCCTGCAATTTCTGGCAGCAGCTCTCAAGGATTTCAGACAAGCGTCTCTGCCAGCCCACCCAGAGATGCTGAGGATTGAACCCTGCGCACAAGGCAGGTGCTCTAACCACTAAGCTCTGCATCCACTCCTCGCTTCTCCATTCCCCGTCATTATCCCCATTTATGTGCCTCAGTAAATGGACCTGCGGGTGAGCATTTGCGGTCACTGTGGGCGACGACAGAGAGCACTTCCCTCTTCCCCAGATTCCCCCCTCGTGCTACACGCACTCAGAAGTATTATCTTATTTCTTGTTTACGCCTCTCCCCACCCCGTCCCCGCCGACAGGGCAGCCGAACGGAAAATGAAAATCCAATATCCAATTCCATTAGAATCAGAACTTGTAAGCGGCGTAAAATCAAATAAAACCACATGTCAGCAGGATGTAAAATGACAAGATTAAAAACAGCCAGACTGTTAAAATCAACCGTCACCTGCTTTAATGCCTGCTGGGGGGAAGAAGAAGAAAAAAAGGAAAGAGGTTTTTGTTTTGTTTCTGTTAGTTAGTCAGGACAGAGGTGGTTTTTAACAATCTTTCCAGAGGAGGAAATCCCATTCTAGGGGCCCCCATGCCGATAAGGCCCTGCTCCCCGTTTGAGGTCTGTCTCAAAGTTCTGACAGAAAGGAGGAGCAAGGCTCATCTAAAGGTCTTTACTGTAGGGCCAGGGTGGCCAACATTTTTATTTCCCTGTTGAGGGCTGAATTCCGTTGAGGATAATGCATCAGGGGCTGCATATTGGCAGTGGGCGGAGCTACGGCAACAGTGGGCGGAGCTGGAGAAAAATGGGGCGGAGCCTCCCCTTCCATCCCTTTTCCTCTTCATCCAGCAACCTGCAGGGACAGAGTTTCTCCCCACTGGCGATCCCAGCAGCTAGCAATACTGCCTTTGACAGCGAAGGTAGAACCTAAGCCTTTCGTCTCTGGTAGACGCAGATAGCCTTACCCTCCGTGAATTTTCCAGTTCTCTTCTAAAGCCATCCAAGTTGGTGGCCGCCGCTAACCCCTTGTGGCAGGGAGTTCCGCAGTCTGCACCGTACGAAGAAGTTTCTTTCGTTTTGTCTCGGATCTCCCAACATTCGACTTCGTTCGCTGCCCCCCGGTAGGACGAACTAGCTTTAATACACCACCCCATTGTGATTTCACCCCATCTCTTTCTCTCCCCCCCAACCCCAATGCAGGAGGAGCAGGCCAACAGCAACCTGGCCAAATTCCGGAAGGTTCAGCACGAGCTGGATGAGGCTGAGGAGCGGGCGGACATCGCCGAATCCCAAGTCAACAAGCTGAGGGCCAAGAGCCGTGATATCGGGGCAAAGGTGAGAAACCTCTGGTGCGTTATCGCTCCTCTCCAACTCCTATAATTTCGGTTTCTCCCCCCCCCCCCGATATCTGCATTTCTCCGCTGACTCCTCCTTCCTCTCTCCCTGTCCCCTTGCAGAAAGGTCTGAACGAGGAGTAACTCCTTTTGAAGATCAGATGCCCCCCATCCTCGAATCACACGTGTACCCCCAGCTCCACACCTGAAAGGCAGTGGAGGACGCTTCCCCCCCGCTCTGTATATCAGCACAGCCCCCCGAAATGTAGAATAAAGGCTATCAAACAGCTATTGTGTTCCGTATGTCTCTGTACGTGTCAGGGGCTTGTTTGCCAGAGTGGTATATGATATAAAGACTCGCAGGGTACGTGCGAATGAATGCCGGTTGCTAGAGGCAAGCCAAGAGAGAAGGCGTTTTGCTAAATCACTGTGCTAGAGCTAGAGGAGCCTTTCGGTCTGGTGCTGCAGGATCACTTAAATGAAACCGAACTGGGAGCTGCAATGAAATGTTGCAGCATGAAGTGCTCCAGCAATGTCCTCCAACCAGCTGAGCTCCCCGCCCCGGAAATACCATTCCATTCCCTCTTCCCCTGGTTTTCTTTTTGCTTCATTTCCCAGCAGATATTCAGTTATTAGTGGCCACAAAGCCTGCCCAGTCCTCCCTGAGTTTTTCTTTTTAGGGATTACTTCCTCTTTAGTAGTCCTCCCCCCTAAAGATTTTCTGTTGCCCTTCTGCAAATTTGCGGTTCCCCCTAAACATGATGATACTGCCTTGTTTTTTGTGTGTGTGTGGTTTTGTTTGGGCTTCAGAAACGATGGCACTCATAGCCTGAACATCAGAATTATAAGGAATAATGATGATTTTACTCAGCATTTAGTGCCACAAAAGGTGCATTGCTGCTTGATGATGATGATGATGATAATAATAATAATAATAATAATAATAATAATAATTATTATTATTATTATTATTATTATTTATTTGTACCCCGCTCATCTGGCTGGGTTTCCCCTTAGACAAGGGGGTGAAGATCTGTGCTCTGAGGAAAAGAGACAATCTGAAATATACTCAGAGTCGCAAAGTGATTTCATGCTCTTTATTCAGCTCATAGTGGTGAGGAGGAATGAATGAAAGTCCCCTCAAAGTATCTGCTTTATATACATTATTTACACAATGGGCTGCACATGATTGGCTAATTCCAGAATTCTACTGTAAGCCAATCAGGTTGTGGATTCACTTTTATCTGGAGCATGATTGGGTGGTTCCTGCCAACCAATCATACTGCTGCATTGTTCTAGGACCAATCAGACTGCTGCATTCTGAATCCTATTGTTCTAGGACCAATCAGACTGCTGCGGTTTGGATCCTATTGTTCTAGGACCAATCAGACTGCTGCAGTTTGGATCCTATTCAACTCAGTACATAACACCATCTCTGGGCTCATCCAGACGACCTGTTTATACCCTATTCCTCCTGTTCTTTTCTTGCACAAAGCTTACACAGCTGTCAGGCTATTCCCGGTTTTTACTGAGTGCTGCTTCTGATCTGTTTGCGGGGTATTTATATGTATTCCCATCCGTCATTCGTTCCCCCCACACTTTCCAACGTATGTTCCCATCACTGCAAGAAGCCCTCTCTCTTTTTAAGAGGATTTGTGGCACTAGGGGGACAGAGCCCTTAAATCCTTCTTAATTGTGCAAACCCAAGTTTCTGGAAATGTGTCTGAATCTCTCCATGCAAAATGCAGCCTGGAGATGCCCTCTCTGTTGCAGCCCTGGTCCTCTCGGGGCAGCACCCTCGACCAACCCCTTTTCCCTAGGTGAGCCTGCCTCTCCACTGATGTAGAAGTACAAAATTCACAGTAAAAGGCAAAGTTCCCTTTTGTCCAAAGTATCCAGAGTTGGTGTTTTGCCCAGTTTTCTGGCAGTATCTCAACCCCCTTCCTGAACAACTGCTGCCACCTTGTGGCTATCACCTGTTACTGGCTGATTGGGCCTAATCTCTTTCCTTGTAAGAAAGAGAGATTTGCTAAAACGATGCTTTTAAATTCTGGTGCTGGAGGAGACTCTTGAGAGTCCCATGGACTGCAAGGAGATCAAACCTCTCCATTCTGAAGGAAATCAGCCCTGAGTGCTCACTGGAAGGACAGATCCTGAAGCTGAGGCTCCAAGACTTTGGCCGCCTCATGAGAAGAGAAGACTCCCTGGAAAAGACCCTGATGTTGGGAAAGATGGAGGGCGCAAGGAGAAGGGGACGACAGAGGATGAAATGGTTGGATAGTGTTCTTGAAGCTACCAGCATGAGTTTGACCAAACTGCGGGAGGCAGTGGAAGACAGGAGTGCCTGGCCTGCTCTGGTCCAGGGGGTCACAAAGAGTCAGAGACGACTAAACAACAACAACAGGGTCACAATCACACCATACAGAATTCCGGGAGCTGTAGTTTGTTAAAGGAGCTGAGAGCTGTTGGGGGGGGGCTCTTCCCCTCTTAGAGCTACAATTAGCAAAGTGGTTTAATGATCAACCCTTCTTCCTAGGGGACTCTGGGAACTGTAGCTCTGTGAGGTGAATGAGGGGTCTCCAAGCAGCTCTCAGCACCCTTAACAAACTACAGTTCCCAGAATTATTGGGGGGGCATGAAAGTTTAAAGTGGTATCATAGCACTTTAAATGTATAGCACGAATGTGGCCTGAATTCTACTCAGAGTTAGACCCACTGGAATCAACGGACCTTAGTCATGTTCATTCTTTTTTAGCGGATTTACTCAGTGGGGGACTAATGTCGGTTATAACCCTGACCCTGAGGCTTAGCTTTCGATTGATTAAATTTGTGTGTTGTGTGTCACTAAAAAGTCCTGAATCGATTTACAGTGGTACCTCGGGTTACATACGCTTCAGGTTACAGACGCTTCAGGTTACAGACTCCACTAACCCAGAAATAGTACCGCAGGGTAAGAACTTTGCTTCAGGATGAGAACAGAAATCGTGCTCCGGCGGCACGGCAGCAGCAGGAGGCCCCGTTAGCTAAAGTGGTGCTTCAGGTTAAGAACAGTTTCACGTTAAGAACGGACCCCCAGAACGAATTAAGTACTTAACCCGAGGTACCACTGTACAAGCAAGTAAAAAAGAATAATGAAGAAATTAAAAAAGATCTAATAGTATAATTGTGGCAGCCCCTAAACTGTGGAATTCCCTCCTGCAAGTGGTGTGTTTTGCATCATTATATAGTCTCCCTCACATGCTGAAAGCACACATCTTGACCCTCCCTGGACTTTGATATCTAAGATTTAGATTTCCTTTGCAATTGTTTTAAGCTCTGGACTGTAACTCTGGGACCTTAAAGCAAAAGGTGGGTAAGAAATCAGATAACTGATAATTTCAGGTGCACTATTTGAATGTCTAGAGCAGGCGTTGGCTAGGCTTACTGGGCATGGGCCGGATCATTCCCACGGAAGATCTTCCGTGGGCCGGACCGGCGCAGTGCAACGCCAGAAATCACATCTGCGCATGCCCAGACGCCAAAAATCACTTCTGTGCATGCCCAGATGCCAAAAATCGCTTCTGCACAGAAGTGATTTTCGGCGTCTGGGCATGCGCAGAAGTGATTTCTGGAGCCACAGAAGAGAGTCCCCGCGTTGCGCTGTGCCAGTTTAGCGCAGTGCGCGGGGACTCGCCAAGAAGGCGGCTCAGTTTGGGGGCAGCTCATGGGCTGCTTCTGGCCCATGGGCCTTAGGTTGCCAACCTCTGGTCTAGAGCAGGGTTCCGGAGGCCAGTCTTGGCCTTCCAGGGCACCCCGTTTGGCCCACAAGGCATTTCCCCCCAAATTACACCCACCCACCAGCTGATGTCAGCTGAGGACAGGGTGAAATCTAGCAGGAAACAGGCTGGCTCAGACGAGACAGCAGACATTATTATTATTATTTTAAAAATTGTGTACTGCTCTTCATCTAGGGTCACAGAGTGGTTCGTGTCACAATAATAGAAAATGAGAATGCAAAGTACATAATAAAACAGAAACAATCTGCAAGCACAATTAAACGGCCATAGAATGTTAATCAGCCAAAGGTCTGGTTAGAGAGAAACGTTTACGCCTGGCGCCTAAAGATATGTAATGAAGACGCCAGATGAGCCCCCCGGGGACAGTCGAAAGCGAAACTAAACTCTGCAAAAGCCCCCCTCCTGCTCTTAGGGGGATACCTGGTGCATTGGTCCTCAGCATCCCAAGCATCACAGATTTAATCCCTACTTGTCAGCTGATTAACGGGGGTTAAATCCTGCTCAGCCCAGCATTCCTCTTTGAGCTAGGGAGGCTCACGCAGGAGCCTGGCAGGGCTGCCAGGAAGCCCTTTGGCAAAAGCACTTCCAAGCAGTTTGGCATTCCTGATTGAGCCTCCGAAAACAGCAGCTGTGGGGCTTTGCAAAAGCCCTTTGCAAAAGCGCTTTCAAGCAGCCCGGCGTTCCTCTCTGAGCCTCGGTTCTCAGAGCTTCAGGCGGGAGCAGTGGGTGAATGAGTTCTGCAGCCAAGCGACACCCAGAGACCCACAAGCGGCCCACCCCAGCTATAAACCTGCGCCTGTGATTCCTGCGGTGCTTTGCCCCCAAGTCACAGCCCTTTGTGCAGAAAGCCTGCAAGTCCCATGGTGTATCCAAAGCACAGATAAATAATAGATCGGTGCCAGCCTTGTGACAGCAGATATAGCCTTTCGCCAAATCACAGAGGTGGAAGGGTCTCAAAGGCCATTTAGCCTAGCCTTGTTGGCCAACACAGGAAATCCTCTGCAAGGCGCGCCTTCTGCTTAAAAAACTCAGTGAAGAAGGACACCACCTTCCAACACAGTCTGGGTGGAGAGGGACATTTATGTGCACTTCTGTTCTCCAATATACACCAGTTTCGGATACATCCATGCCATACATTTAAAGCACACAGCTTCCCCCCACCCAAGAATCCTGGGAGCTATAGTTTGTTGAGAATGCTGGGAATTGGAGCTCTGTGAGGGGTGGACTACAGTTCTCTCTCGCCACAGTCATAATGGATGTTGACCTTTCATACACTGGCAAACTACAACTCCCATCAGCCCCAGAAAGCATGGCCAATGGCCAGGGTTCATGGGAGTTGTAGTTTGGGAATAACTGAAAGGCCAAAGGTTCCCCGCCCTTAGTGGGTTGATTGTACCACTTGTAATCAGCTTAGTCAGTGAAAGCTGCACGTATTCACAGCAGAATGAACACAGAAGTCTCTCCCCCCCCCCCCGCTTCTCTCACCATGGCTGAACTTGCTGTAAAGTTTGGTGGCAGTGGTGATAAAGCGGTTGCTTCACACACACACACCACAGAATTAACTTGCGGAACTGCCTGCCACATGAAGCTGGTGGTGGGTGCTAGCATGGGTGTCTTTTGAAGGGGATTAGGCAAATTCATGGACTACAGGTATGCTGATGGCTGTTATCCATGATAGCTAGCTAGATGAACTTCCATGTTTAGACGCAGTGTACCTCTGAATTTATAGGGACGCGGGTGAACCACAGAGCCACAGAACCTAGGGCTTGCTGATCAGAAGGTTGGCGGTTCGAATTCCCGCAACAGGGTGAGCTCCCGTTGCTCAGTCCCTGCTCCTGCCAACCTAGCAGTTCAAAAGCACGTCCAAGTGCAAGTAGATAAATAGGTACCGCTCCGGCGGGAAGGTAAACGGCGTTTCTGTGTGCTGCTCTGGTTTGCCAGAAGCGGCTTAGTCATGCTGGCCACATGACCCGGAAGCTGTACACCAGCTCCCTCGGCCAATAAAGCGAGATGAGCGCCGCAACCCCAGAGTCGGCCACGACTGGACCTAATGGTCAGGGGTCCCTTTTTACCTCTGAATTTCAGTTTCAGGGGTGCGACAGCAGGGGAGGACTCCGCTTGTGTGCATCCTGGAGGCATCCGATCTGCCCCAGTGAAAAGAAAAACGCGACCTTTGATCTAGCAGGACCCTGATATGAACAAAAAACAGGCACCCACTTAGAAGACACATTATTTTAAGACAGGCACTGCTATTCACAGCTCTTTCAAACATTTGCATTCAAAACAATTCACACTTTTCTTTTTTAAAAAATCAGATGCTAAGTTTGTCAAGTATCATAGCTATCTGTACTGTTCCTGTAAGGTTTGCGATGTTTGTATCTATATATTTTTGTTTGTGCTGAGAATTGAAACCATGAAAATAGAAATAAAAAACAGCTGCTTGGTTAATCCAGGGCATTCCCCCCCCCTTAATCGATCCAAATGACAATCAATCAATCAATCAGATTGAAGGAATAAACTGAATAATGGAATAAGCCAGCCTCACCAATTGTCTGGGAAAGTCCTGATCTGGGGAGTCTCGGGAGAGAGAACTGGAGGTTCCCCCCCAATGTAAATGAGACTCGCCACCCTGTTGCACACCCAGCAGAAAATTCCCATCGAAAAATTTGTTGGGGATGCAAAAGGAAAGGCGAGGGGGTGTCAGCTGCTGAACAAAAGGCAGATTAAAATATGCATATGTGCAAATGAGATTAGGCCAGGCTGGTAGGTGCCTAAAAGGGATCAGAGGCATTAAGCCCAATATTCAGGGAGATTAGAAGAGATGAAAGCACGCAGATGTATAGATTAGGCTGTCTTACGCCGGATCCCTTGATTAAACTGATTAAAATAGGTCAGCACTATTAAAATAGACTTCGGAGGATTAGAAGGGGGCTATTGATAGATATTGTTTTTAACAACAACAAAAAAAAAATACCCACGACGAGACCATTCCTGGGCAAGTCGATCTGACTTCCTGCCTGAAACAGCTACGAAAATTGCACTGAAACATTCCTCTCTGGGAAAATGCCCAGGCAGTTCCTCGCATCCTGGAGCAGCTCTGTTTCTGCAAGGGAGAAGGGGTGCCTTTGGGCTCTTCACTCCGAGAAAGAAAATGGCGAGGAAAGTGAGCGAGCCAAGCTACAATGAAGGCGGGGTGCATTTTCCAGGGAGGATCTGATCAGATGCCAGCCTTGCAAAGCGGCTCGGGGAAGGGCGGTGTGAGAAGGATGCCATGTGCCCTTAAATCTCAGCCTTGCCCCCTACCCCAAAACAACCCCCTCTCACGCACAAGTGCCCACTTCTGTTAGCTGAGATTCCTGCAATGCAGGGGGTCAGACTGGATGACCCTCGGGATCCCTTCGGACTCAACGATTCCATTCGTGTCATTTGGAGCCTGCAATATTTCAGGCTGCCCGGGACTCTGAGACAAGGAGAAGTACCGTATTTTTCGCCCTATAAGACGCACCAGACCACAAGACGCACCTAGTTTTTGGAGGAGGAAAACAAGAAAAAAAATATTCTGAATCTCAGAAGCCAGAACAGCAAGAGGGATAGCTGTGCAGTGAAAGCAGCAATCCCTCTTGCTGTTCTGGCTTCTGGGATAGCTTCGCAGCTTGCATTCGCTCCATAAGACACACACACATTTCCCCTTACTTTTTAGAAGGGGAAAAGTGAGTCGTATAGAGCAAAAAAATAAGGTATTTCATTTCCCAGCTCCATATCAAGAGGAAGGGCAACCCTGAGCTCGATATCGTCAATAATAAACACAAAAGAGGCCTCCAACATATTCACAGCTGACTTAGGCCTGTAAGCTCAGTGGTGGGATATCTGCCTTGCGCAGCGAAAGGCCCCGATGGCACCTCCTGGTAGGTCTGGGTGATTTCCCGGCCTGAAACCCTGGCAAGCGGCTGCCAGCCAGTGTAAGCAGTGCTGAGCTAGATGGACTGTGCATAAGGCAGTTTCCTATTGATGAACTTCTTTATGGGGGGTGGGGAACCTGGCTGACCTTAGCCTTGGTGAAGACTTGACGTTTTCATCCCCCCAAAAGTTTTTGATTTGCGTTTCCATTGAAACGAGGCTGTATTTTAATGTTTTAATGTTGTATTTTAATCTTGTTTTTAAGTTGTATTTCAATCAATTTGCTTTTATATCAGGTGTTAGCCGCCCTGAGCCTGGTCTAGGCTGGGGAGGGCGGGATATAAATAAAATTATTTATTATTTATTATTATTATTATTGACCTCTTTTGGGAGCAGGATGCTAGGCTAGAGGGACATTTGGTCTGAACCTGCTCTTCTTGCATATTATTTGTTATCAATGGACATGGGGCCCATCGGCCAGTTCCACTGCTAAGAGAAGGGACCACAGACTGGCTTACGGTGGATGCCGGATAACATTCCGGTTCCTGGAAATTGGGATTAACTCCTGGACTTACCTCAGCCATCCAAGCAGTGTCTGTCATACGCCTTCAGGGTGCTGTGGGGACACAGGCGGTTCCTTGGTCTTGCCAAACGGCTGTGTGGCCTAGTTTTCCCTCACCGATGCTGCCATCTATACCTCCACCTGTTGAGAGTCAACAATGAGGGACAGGCCTTCTCCTGCTTCCTCCATCCTCTCAGGTTGCAGGGGGTTGGACTAGATGACTCACGGGGTCCCTTCCAACTCTATGATTGTTGTTACGGGACTTATGGTCTGTGTGTGTGGTTTGGGAGCTGCACGGTCAGGGAAAAAACAATGCTGTCCAGGGTTGTAAAGACTGCGGAGAGAATAATTGGGTGCACTCTTCCCACCTTGGATCAAATCTACGTTTCCAGGTTTCATAAGAAAGCTGCAGAGATAGCGCAGGATAGTGCGCACCCCGGAAATGATCTCTTTCAGCTTCTGCCTTCTGGAGGAAGGTACAAGGATATAAGGACTAGGACTAGCCGTCTGAGAAACAGTTTCTACCCAAATGCGATTTTGGTTTTAAACACATTGTAAGGAGCCTAGGTGCGAGTGGCGCTGTGGGTTAAACCACAGAGCCTAGGACTTGCCGATCAGAAGGTCGGTGGTTCAAATCCCCGCGACGGGGTGAGCTCCCGTTGCTGTGTCCCTGCTCCTGCCAACCTAGCAGTTTGAAAGCACATCAAAGTGCAAGTAGATAAATAGGCACCACTCCAGCGGGAAGGTAAACGGCGTTTCCGTGCGCTGCTCTGGTTCGCCAGAAGATTAGTCATGCTGGCCACATGACCTGGAAGCTGTACGCTGGCTCCCTCGGCTAATAAAGCGAGATGAGCACCACAACCCCAGAGTTGGCCACGACTGGACCGAATGGTCAGGGGTCCCTTTACCTTTAAGGAGCCTAGGACTTGCTGATCAGAAGGTCGGCGGTTCAAATCCCTGCGACGGGGGTGAGCTCCCGTTGCTCGGTCCCTGCTCCTGCCAACCTAGCAGTTTGAAAGCACGCCAGTACAAGTAGATAAATAGGTACCACTGTGGCAGGAAGGTAAACGGCGTTTCCGTGCACTGCTCTGGTTCACCAGAAGTGGCTTGGTCATGCTGGCCACATGACCTGGAAGCTGTACGCCGGCTCCCTCGGCCAATAAAGCGAGATGAGCGCCGCAACCCCAGAGTCGGCCACGACTGGACCTGATGGTCAGGGGTCCCTTTACCTTTACCTTTAAGGAGTCTGTATGGGAGTATATTGTATTTAAAAATGGGGTATCAGAGTTTTTAGGGGGCTAACCAGGTTGGGACAGCTGGGATAGCAGGCTTGTTGGTTTTTGAATGTCTGATGTAGATTTTTCAATTTCGTTGTTCTGTATGGGACAATGACAATAAAGGTTATCGTATCATCGTATCGTACCCGGTGGGAGGGAGCTGTCGGGGAACTCCCTGTTCAAAACTGCCTCCAAACAGCTCCCCAGGAAGACCCCTTGGTTATAAATGCAGACATCATTAACTTCAGGCAGAAAGATAACAGCCTAATCACAACACACGTTTAATGTCCACTTAAAAGTGCATTAAAACATTGATCAGCACCAACAGGATAATGAATCTGAATCTCCCAGCACCATCTCCTTAACCGGCAATGTTGCTCTCTTAAAGTGCCTATAGACAACAGGGAATGGAGCTATCTTCCTGGCCCGTGTGATAAACTGCTCTGTGTAGCTCCAAAGCTTGCCTCTTCTTGCAAGCTTCATATACCACCTCTTATTTCTCTCTGTGTCTCTCTCCCCAGCAAGCTGAGCATCTTGTGGGGAATGGAAAACAAAGGGGACCCAAAATATTCCCTCTTTGCACCCAAATGCCTCTTTTCCCCAATAGAAAATCTCTACGCCGTGGTCCAAGATGAATGCTACTGAATAAGTTCAATACAGATATATTGTCGAAAGAATTGGTCTTGTATATGGTCTCGGCAGCTCAAATAGTCATTGCAACTCAATGGAAAACAACCCACAATCTTACCACTCACTCTGGAATATAGCAATAATGGAGAAAACTACTCATAATTTGAGATTTCGACAGGACACTTTTTATATCATTTGGCATTCCTTTTATTACACATGCAGAGGAACCATCATTTTCAAGACAAACCTCATCACAAGCCCAGAAAAATTGGAACTATGCTTGACAATCAAATCATGCTGATATTCTTTACTTGCCCTTTTCCCAAATTTAACGCAGGCGCAACTCATTCTACTCCTGCTTTATAGTTTTGCCTCTCATCTTTCGATTTCCATCTACGGTTTTGTATACGTTACAGAAGGAAATAAAAATACATTTACAGAAAAGGAAATCTCTGCGCCTCCCCAGCCCAGCCCAAATGTACAGCTTGATACATTTCTAGTATGCAAAAGTACCTGGTGGTCTGAGGGCTCCAGAATTCAATATCCCGTTGCCTCTTCTTGCTTGGGGTTAATCTGACAGGAGGAGGGGATGCTGCCCTGGCTGGCGAGGGGAGGGTCTTAGGTTGTGGGGAAGGAGGGGCAGGAGACAGCTGTGAGCTGGAAGAAAAGTGGGGAGCAATGTACTTGTCAGTCCTCGGCCTATTAATCTGCACCAGCTCCGAACTGGTTCAGCCCCATGGAAGCCCATGACTCCCATCTTGTTTTGTCAGTTTATTTATTTCTCTACAAAATACAGTACTTACTTTGCACATAAATAATAACCCATGCTCTGTACTTTTGCTTTTTATATATACATTTTTATTGGGTTTTTTTAACATATCACTCCAACAATAATTTTTAACATAACTTCTTATCTCATACAATATTTTAGACTTCCGTCAACAACCTCTGAAGATTTCCTGTTCTTTATCACTTGTTCTGCATTTTTTAATTTCTCTATTACTTTTAATTATCATTAACTAATAACTCTCTTCATAGTCTTTTTTGCAATATTTCGAGTAGTCCTCCTTACAGAACTTCTTGCAGTCCTACTAGCGTAATCTGTTAATTACAATTGCTTTTCAAATAGTTCAAATATTTATTCCAGTCTTCTAAGAATCTCTGGTCCCGCAGGTTTCGAATCCTTCCTGTTAATTTATCTAATTCCGCATAGTCCGTTAATTTCACCTGCCATTCTTCTTACGTCGGTAATTCTTCTTGCTTCCATTTTTGTGCAATAATAATATTCTTGCTGCCGTCATTGCATATAAAAACAACTTACAACATGCTCTGCACTTTTGCAACAAAGATGGAGCGAGTTTTTTTCCTCCCACTCCAGAGGGCAGGACTCGAACCAACGGCTTCAAATGGCAAGATTCTTCTTCAAAAGGAGATTCTGACTAAACGTCAAGAAGAACTTTCGGGTGGCAAGAGCTGTTCAACCCTTGGGAAGTGTTGGACTCTCCTTCCTTATAGGTTTTTTATTTTGTGTATAATTTTTATTAAGTTTTCTGTTTTACAACTCAAGATACTCGTTTTACCTCCTTAAGTTATCAGTGACTTCCCTTCTCTTTCCATGGTTCATTTTACATATCATAAATCCCGGCGTGTTTTACAAAAACCATACCATTCAGTATTCCATTATTGCATCCATCAAAACTGTTGAATTTATCTTAATGCTGCCGGTGTTTTCAGCTGTACACAGTTATTTCCCATATATAAAATAAACGTTTTCCAATCTTCTTTAACGTATGTTCTTCTTGTTCTCTCATTCTATATGTTAAGTCTGCGAGTTGTGCACATTCTGTCAACTTAAGTTGCCACCAGTGGCGTAGCGTGGGGGGTGCAGGGGGGGCGGGCCGCACCGGGTGCAACATCTGGGGTTAGGGCAAATCCATGGGTTAGGGGGCGCAAATCCACGGGTTAGGGGGCGCAAATCCACGGGTTAGGGGGCGCAAATTACTTGCCTTGCCCCAGGTGCTGACAACCCACGCTACGCCACTGGTTGCCACTCTTCTTTAGTTGGGACCTCACCCATTTTCCAATTTTGGGCTAACAAAACACAGGCCACAGTAGTGGCATACATAAACAACCTTTTTTGACACATGGGGATTTCAGTCTGCGTTATCCCCAACAGATAGAACTCTGGTTGTTGTTTTTAAAGTACTTTAAAACATTTTTTTCAATTCGTTATGGATCATTTCCCAATACTCTTTTACCCTTTTGCAAGTCCAATGCATATGAAAGAACGTTCCCACCCACTGTTTGCATCTCCAGCACTTATCTGATTCTCTCTCATACATTTTAGCAAGCCTATACCATCTGTGAATCATTTTCAGGTAGTTCTCCTTCAAAGAACAACATGCTGTAAACTTCAAGTCACTTTTCCAAAGTTTCCCCCCGAGGTTAACCTTCCTTGGAGGTTTCTAAGCAGAAGATGGGGGCCATCTGCCATGGGTGCTTTAGCTGAGATTCCTGAATCGCAGGGGGTTGCATTAGACCAGGGGTCAGCAAACTTACTGCGCCTCGGGCCGGTGTCTCCAGCGCCGATCGCGCGGCGGGCCGGAAGGCGGGGGAACGTGTGCCCATACATGTGCGCACACGCTATTTCCGGCACACTTCCGGGTCGGAGGAGCACCGGAAATAGCTTGTGCGCATGTGCACGGGCCTCTTCCGACCCGGATGGGCACTGGAAATAACGCTTGCACATGCGCAAAAAAGGCTTGTGCATGCGCACAAGCTATTTCTGGTGCTCCTCCGACCTGGAAGTGGGCAGCTGCGCAGTGCAGTGCTGGTGAGAGCAGGCTGTGGCAGCGGGTGGCGGGGGTTGCCACAGGCCGTCCCTCGGGCCTTATCTGGCCCACGGGCCTTAGTTTGGGGACCCCTGGATTAGACGACTCTCCGGTTCCCTTCCAAGTCTACAAGTCTATAAACAGAAAGTCGCTTACCTGCAGACAGAGTGCTTACCGGCTGGAAAGGGCAGCAAGGTGAAAAGTGTAGAGACACCCCCCCCCCCCCCATTTACAAAACTCGTGCCCACTTAGTTTCCCCCTTCCTAAAACATATTATTCTCTCTTCTTCCCATATATGTGTGACTCCTTCATCAGGAACGTGTTCTTAGGTGCCCTTTGCTATATCTTGCGGTGTCCTGGACCCCAGGGCAACTGCCAGAGCTCTCTAGCTGGCAAGTCTGGCGCATTCAATACCTATAGTTGCAAAGTTTCGAAACGATTTGTGTTTGCCTCGCCCAGCCGTGCCATGATGTTCTCAGAGTCTTTGGGTCTAGCAGGTGCTCTAAATCTGAGAATTAAAACAAGGGCAACCCAAACCCCCTCCCTTCTCCACTCCTCCCTCCGAAAGACAGTTGTCTCTCTCTCGCCCAGCCCCCTGCTGACCCTCGTCTCTTGCTGGTTTGGGGCCTGGCTTAGAAGGCGTCAGGCAAGCTGATGCCAGGGATGAGAGGAAAACCAGAAGAGCCCGGCTGGATCAGAAACCCATGACCCATCGAGACCAGGATCCCGTTCTCGCTGACTAGATGCCCACAGGAAACCTGCAAGTGGGACCTGGGCACAAGAGCATTTTTAAAATTTGCAATTAAATTTGTATACCACCCTATACCCGCAGGTCTCAGGGGTTCACAAGATAGAATCGCAACAGCATAAAACACATAATAAGAACAAGAACAATCCAACAATCCCACACCTACCCAACACATTTTAAAAGGGCGTTGGCTGGATGTCAATCAGCCAAAGGACTGGTTAAAGAGGAATGTTTTTTGCCTGGCACCTAAAGGTATATAATTTTCACTTTCTGCGGTTTCCAGCAGCTGGTATTCAGAAGCACTGGTGCCTCTGACCATGGAGGCAAAAGCATAGCCGTTGACATACCCTCCAACATTTCTCCAATGAATATAGGGACGTCCTATTTTTAATAATAATAATAATAATAATAATAATAATAATAATAATAATAATAATAAAAAAATAATAATAATAGTGCCCCACCTATCTGACTCAGTTGCCCCAGCCACTCCGGGTGGCTTCCAACATATATAAAAACGGAATAAAACATTAGACATTAAAAATAAAAACCTTCCCTATACAGGGCTGCCTTCAGATGTCTTCTAAAAGTTGTCTAGTTACTTATTTCCTTGGCTTGGGGGGGGGGTCGCCTAACTCCATACCCTCCAACTTTTCTCCAGTGAAAATAGGGACATCCAAAGGAAAAGCGGGACATTCTGGGATCAAATGAGAAACTGGGACGGCTTCTTTAAATCTGGGGCTGTCCCTGGAAATTAGGGACACTTGGAGGGTCTGGTAAAAGAGATCAGCAGAACTGGGATAAAGGTGGGATGTTGGAGGGCCCAGGTCCATCCTGAGGAGCCCTGATGTATCTCACTGCAGGCTGTGTGGGGATATTTTTTTGTGGGGGGTGGAGATACGTGTCAGGGCTTGAGGATGGTTGTGGGGCACCACTAGAGCAGGAAAGGGCAAGTATGGGGCAACTGAGCCTTCTGGTTCAGAGATAAGAGCTTGCCTCAGCCAAGCAAAGGAACGGAGTTCATGAGGTTGAGGGGCTGAGGGCCAGATTGGAGGAACAGAGGAGGGGCCTGAGTTGTGGGTTTGGGGGCTCGGGACAGAAGGGGCCAGCAGAGATGGCTCAGTGAGAGCTAATTCCCCATAGCAGGGGATGGGGCACAGTTTCGGCGGCAGTGAGGTCAACTCAACCCAAATTCTGTTGCAGATGACATTAGGCTTGGGTTGCGCAGATGCATCTCTGCA